>NC_091825.1:30610000-31840000 GCF_038994185.2 Dermacentor albipictus
TGCCTATACTTCAGCCCTTTCGAACCCACCTACCTACCTACCTACCTACCTACCTACCTACCTACCTACCTACCTACCTACCTACCTACCTACCTACCTACCTACCTACCTACCTACCTACCTACCTACGCGCCCGCCCGCCCGCCCACCCACCCACCCACCCACCCATCCATCCATCCATCCATCCATCCATCCATCCATCCATCCATCCATCCATCCATCCATCCATCCATCCATCTATCTATCTATCTATCTATCTATCTATCTATCTATCTATCTATCTATCTATCTATCTATCTATCTATCTATCTATCTATCTATCTATCTATCTATCTATCTATCTATCTATCTATCTATCTATCTATCTAATTTCATTTCATTTCATTTCATTTCATTTATTTTACCCTCAAGGTACATAGTACATTATAGAGGGGAGGGGCTAAGGGAATACAAAGTAAACATCGGTAAAAGTAACTCAAACAAAAAAATAATTATAACAGCAGTAATAATTGCTAATTGAGTTGACATCCGATGATAATAAACAGAGGTACAAAAGATACAAATACAAATGTGATGTACACAATGGTAAAGAGATTAAAAAAAAACATAATATGTACAGTAGATTTACAAAATGCATTGTTAACTTTTTGATCATGATGCTGATGAAAACTGATGAAAACGCTGCAATAGAGAAAGGTACATACACATAGGCAAGACAAATGGTAAGTATATTACAAAAGTTCGTTTTCAAGTGCGTTTCTAAACATAAGTGGATTAATTATACCTGTTAATGAAGGGGATAAGCTGTTCCAGTCTTTGCTAGTCATTGGTAAGAATGAATTTGCGCCCATGATAGTATTGAAATGAGATATGCTAACCTTCTGATTATGACCACGACGAGAAGAAATGAAAGGTGCTGGCCTGATCCAAAGAGTGTGTAAAAAGGTGTTATGATAATAGATGTTGTGAAAAAGACAAATGCGTGAGTGTTTTCGGCGGTCGGATAAGAGAGGAAGGTTTAATAAACATTTCATGTGTGTTACGCTTGCTGTCCGATTGAAGTTATTTAAAATGAAACGGGCTGAACGGTTTTGTATAGCTTCCAGCGTATGTATTAGTGTTGAATGCCAGGGATCCCATATTGATGAAGCATACTCAAGTTGCGAGCGAACGTAAGTGGTATATAGTAATTGTTTTAATGATGATGGCGCACGAGAAACATTTCGGCGTAGGTACCCTAAAGTGTGGTTAGCTTTGGACACTATGATATCAATATGCGATTTCCAAGACAAATTGTTAGTTATGGTTACTCCTAAATAACGATACGAGGTGACACATTCAAGTGATATATTAGTGAGAGAATAATTTGGAGAACTAGAGTTAGTACGAGAAACCCTCATAGTTTTGCACTTCTTAATGTTAAGTTGCATTTTCCACGTGCTGCACCAATCAGTTACTTTATTTAAGTCGGTTTGTAGGGCTGTTACATCGCAGTTATTGGAAATTTTGCGGTATATCACACAATCGTCTGCAAATAAACATATTTTTGATGAAATATTAATAGGTAAGTCATTAATGTATATAAGAAACAAAAGTGGGCCCAGGACAGATCCTTGAGGGACGCCTGAGCCGACAGGGGCTAGAGAGGAAGTACACTCATTAGCAGAAACAAACTGAACGCGCGATGTAAGGAAGCTACAGATCCACCTAAGTAGTGTAGGGTCAATAAAATGCTTAGTTTGTGTAAGAGTAGAGCATGACACACCTTGTCAAATGCCTTAGCGAAGTCCAAAAAAATACAGTCCGTCGTGAAGCCTGCGTCAAGGTTAGAGTGTAAATCGTTTGTAAATGTGAGAAGCTGTGTTTCGCAAGAGAAGTTTTTTCTAAACCCGTGCTGGTGAGGAGTAAAGAAATTATTATCGTCAAGGAAGTTAATGAGATGCGTGTAGATTACATGTTCCATATATTATACAAGGTACTGAGGTAAGAGAAATTGGTCTATAATTAAAGGGATTATGAGTGTCACCTGATTTGTGTATGGGAATGATTTTTCCTGTTTTCCAATCAAGCGGAAGCATGCCAGAGTTATGTGATTGCGAGAATAGATATTGCAACATGATAGATGAAAATTCAACTGTGCTAATTAAGAATTTGGTGGTGATTTCATCGACACCGCAGGAGGAAGTAATTTTCAAATTTTCGATTATTTTTTTAATTCCTGTTGCATAAAAAATAATAGGGTCCATAAGAGGAAAGTTACAGCCCTGTAAGACGGGACATTCGTTGTTAGGTGCGGGAGAGGAAAATGATTGCACAAACGCGCTGTTCAAGACGTCTGCGCAAAGATAGCTGGGAACCTGACTACCAGACTGTGTTAATGCAATCTTATTTCCACGTTTACATTTTACTACGCTCCAAAAGCGCTTTGGAGCGTAGTGGAGCGTATCTATCTATCTATCTATCTATCTATCTATCTATCTATCTATCTATCTATCTATCTATCTATCTATCTATCTATCTATCTATCTATCTATCTATCTATCTATCTATCTATCTATCTATCTATCTATCTATCTATCTATCTATCTATCTATCTCCCGGTCTGTCTGTCTGTCTTGCTACGTTGGAGAAGTCACATATAACGATGTATTTACAATATTTGCAAGAGAGACAACGGTGCACAAGGAAGATGGCTATCGAGACCAATTCCCACCTACACTCGTCAACTTGCCTTCTTGCGACTGGCCCCACTCTTGGTTGCGCCGTAACAAAACTCCCGCCTGTAAAGGCGGTGGTTTTGTAAAACGGAGGTGAACTCGTGGCAAAGTAAGGCTTCAGCGGGACACATGCACAACGTCCGTGGGTAGACGCGAGTCCAGCGGAGCGATCTCGCAGTTCACATCGCCAAGCTTACACACTATCGTGTAGGGCCCTTTGTAGCACGGCAGCGGCTTTTCAGACAAGCCCACGCGGCGACACGGTGTCCATAGGAGCGCAAATGAGCCAGGAGGAAGTCGAACGTCCCCATGTCTGCTGTCGTACCGGATCTTCTGCGTGGCCTGAGACTCAGTGAGCCAGGAGCCGGCAATCTGGTGTGCCGCGAGAGCCCAGGCGAAGAAGCCTTGAGCATATACAATGGGAGTGTTCGTCGAGGAAGGAAGCAGTCTGTCGAATGGCAACGAAGGGTGGCGGCCGAACAGACGGTAAAATAATTAAAAGCAAGCGGTCTCGTGACGTGACGTGATCGAGGACGTCAGAAACGTACATAGAAATCACTTCTCTCAACATGCGATTGAGCCGCTCCACAAGTCCGTTTATCTGCGATTGGTAGGTCCTGGAAAGCTCGTACTTGGCAGAACAGGAGCGAAGTAGGTCTTCAACTACTCTGGACAAGAAGGTGCGGTCGCGATCAGTGAGGAGCTGCCAGGGTGCGTGCGCCGTGGTGGAGGATGACGTCATGTAAAAGGAAATCTGCCACCTCAGTTCCACAACTTGTGCGCAAAGCACGAGTGATCGCGTGCCAGGTCGTGTTATAAGTCGCGACAATGACCCACTTATTGCCAGATTTCGACGTCGGAAAAGGGCCGAGAATATCAAGACCGACCCGAAAGAATTGTTCTGAGGGCACATCGATGGGATCAACGAGTCCAGCGGGCAGCACAGCAGGTTTTTTGCGGCGCTGACAGAACACACAGGCTGCAACGTAGCGGTTCACAGAGCGGTTCAGACCTGGCCAGTAAAAGCAGAGCCCTAGGCGAACGTAAGTACGCGAAACGACGAGGTGGCCTGCACTGGCGGCGTCACGCAACTGCTCAGGAACTGATGTCCCGAGATGGTGTGGTACAACGAGTGAAAATTCTGGTGCTTCAGGGCGTAAGCTGTGATAGTAGAGAACGTCGTCGCGGAACACGAACATAACATGCGCAGCGTGGGCTCTGAATGTCGAGAATTGAGACGATCTGTGAGAATACGTAAGTAGTCATCCCCGCGTGTTCAGTGCGGATGTCGCGCAGATAAGAAGTGGCCAGGACGCAATAGTCGGTGTCATGCATCTCAAATTCAGCGCGGTCGACAGGATGGCGGGAGGGGGAGTCGGCGTCCTTGTGCAAACGGCGTGACTTGTACAAAACAGCAAATGCATATTCTTGGAGCCGCAGCGCCCATTTCCCCAATCGTCCAGTGGGGTCTTTAAGTGAGGAGAGCCAGCATAAGGTATGGTGATCGGTAACCACGCAATATGTGCGGCCGTACAAGTAGCGGTGGAATTTGGCGACTGCCCAAACTAAGGGCAGGTACTCTCGTTCGGTAATTGAAAAAATCTTCTTGGCGGGTGGCAGGAGGCGGCTGGCGCATGCAATTACGCGCTCTGCGCTACGCTGCCATTGAACAAGTAAAGCCGCAATTCCATGGGCACTGGAATCCGTGAAGATTAGTGTCGGCAGATGAATCATAATGAGCCAGCAAGGGGGGAACCGTGAGCAAGCGTACGAGAGCGTAGAAAGCTTTGGGTTAAGCAAGAGCGCATGTGAAACCAACGCCCTTCTTAAGTAAGTCGGTGAGTGGGCGAGAGGTTTCGGCGAAATTCTTGATAAAACAATGGAAATACGAGCAGAGCCCAGAAAATCTTCTCACGTCTGCATCGGAACACGGAGCAGGAAAGTTTTGGACAGCGCGAATCTTGTCAGGGCTGGGTTGAACGCCAGCAGCACTGACGAGATGACCAACGGTAATTTGACGTCGTCCAATGCAGCACATGGATGAGTTCATTGGCAGGCGGGCGCGTCGAAAAGCAGCAACAATACCCGACAGACGCATTAGACAACTTGTGAAAATTAGTGAAAAAACTATGACATCATCTGATAACACATACACGTGGACCATCGATAGCCGTGAAGTAAAGAGTCTCTCATTCTTTCGAAGGTTGTCGGCACATTACAAAGGCCGAATGGCTCAACCTTGAATTGGTAGATGCCGTCAGCTGTTAGGAAGGCAATATTCTTACGGTCCATATTATCTACTGTGATTTGGCAATAGCGTGATAGGAGGTGTATTGATAAAAAGTGCTTGGCCCCTTGCAAGCAGTCCAAGGCGTCATCAATGGGTAGACATACTTGAGTGTGATTTTGTTGAGGCGTCTGTAATCCACAGAAATGCGTCAACTGCCGTCCTTCTTCTTCACGAGGACAACAGGGGACGCCCACGGTCTGCATGATAGCTCAATAAGGCCTTTAGTCAACATCTTATCGACTAATAGTTGAATTACGGCCGGCGGCGCATCAGACTGGCGTCTTCGATGTACATACGATTGTGACCACCAATGTCTGTGCTGAAGGGCGGCCGTCAAGGTAAAAAATGTGGCGGTAAATTTCCAAGTGACGGCGATGTCAGCAGCTTGCGCCGAAAGAAGTTCGGGTGCAATAACCTTGCTATGTTCGTCTATGAGAGTAGGTGAATGGGAAGGTCCTGTAGAGGGCGACGGAATTTTGGCGTCAAGAGCCGACATCTCGCAATGGTTCTCAGGCGAGATGCAGCCCAAAGACATAGATCTGGGAAGAATTTGAGTCGAGCAGTTAAAATTAAACAGAGGGAGTGAAATTTGATTGCGTGTAACTGTGAGCACGGTATGAGGAACAGTCAAATTTATTTCAAGCAGTATGTCAGCGGTAGGACATAGTACACAGCCGCCGTCAGGATCAGATGGGAACAACAGTAGAGTGACGTATGTAGTGGCTTGAGGCGACAGGCAGATGTTTTCGGGAGAGCATAACCGTGGCTGTGTGACTAGTTGCATATAGCAGCCGTGGGGAAGTTCAAACTGAATGACACTAGACACGAAATCAAAGAGGGCTGAATGGAATGATAAAATGTCTAAGCTGAGTATAACGTCATAAGGGCATTGTTTCAAAACGGCAAACAAAACAGTCGTTAGGCGCCCCGCGATGCCAATGCGAGCGGTGCACTTTCGAAGCACGGTAGGCGTGTCTCCGTCGGCAACGTGGAGGGTACGTGATGCAGCGGCTGTAAGAACTTTCTTCAGGCTTGGGCGCAATCGGACAATCATCACGGATATGTGCATACCAGTGTGAATGAGTGCTGTGACACTGACGCCATTGACTAAAGCGTCCATCAAGTTTTGTTTGGTCAGCAAAGTGATCAGAGCGTTTTGCGTTCGAGTTGTCAATGCAGCGTTACTTCCGGGAGCTGCATCGCTTAGGTTTCTGCAGACGGGTGTCGGGGCTGCACCGGGGACGGTGGGTGACGAGCCTGCGACCATAGGGACGACGTTCGACGAGCAGGTCGCGAATGGGAGTGGTGATGTCGCACTGATGACGAGGGACCGTTTCAAGGCGCAAGAGCGTCATTGTTTGGCTGTTGCAGTGCCAATGGATGCTGGTAACAACACTCGCGGTTTGGGAGTGATAACTGCTGAGTGGCGGTCGCAGAGAGGAGGAGACAGTACGGTTGTGCCAATGGTGAGCAACGTGACTGATGTGCCGGAAGGCAAATCAGATTGGCCGATCGTCTGCAGTTCGCCACTCGGCTGGATTTCGGTAGCATGAAGTATACCACGGACCAGTCAATCGACCTGGAACATGAGACAGCTGTGAAGCGGCAACGGTACATACAGGATAAACTATAAGATTAGCGAGTTCTTCACGGACTATTGCCTTTACAAATGGTGCTGTAGGCAAGTTCTTCGGCCCACTGGGTCAAGAAAAAAGGGTTGCGTGTGCCATGGCTTCATATTTTCACCGCCCTATCCACGTTGGCTCATCTGATGATGATGGTCGCTGCACTCCTAGCCTGTCGTCACAAGAGGATGTTGCAGCTGTTTTCAGCAGAAGTGCAAATGGCATTGCGATGAGACGGCCCTTGGCCTGCTCAAAGCATTGACACTCTTTTATAATGCCCTACACTGTTTCACAATTTTTGCACATGAGCAGGTTGAAAGCTTCGTCAGCGATCCCCTTCAGCACATGCCAAACCTTGTCTGACTTAACCATATCGCGGTCGGCCTTACGGCACAGAGCCAGCTAGTCCTCGATAGAAGGGACGTATGACTTTGTGGACGTCTGGGCGCGGGCCACTAGTTTTTAGCGGTGCTCTTCCGGCCTCTGGGACAGCCGGACAAGTCCCTCAGCTTCTGTTTGCACGTGTCCCAGTCGTTAAGCTCTACCTCGCAGCTGTCTTTTAACACGTTCGCCGTGCTTTGTAGGGAGAAGACCAAGTTAGCCAACAAAATCGTTGGATCCCATTTGCTGTGGGCACTTACACGCTCATAGGTGGCGATCCAGTCTTACACGTAGTAGAGTTACTGTATATGCTACCGTAGGTACCTGCGGTAGCACATACAGTAACTCTAACACGTAGAGGTGGCTGTTGTCGCAGAACTTTCCCGGATGCCGCGGTTGAGCCAGCACAACCGTAGAGGTTGTAGGCGTTGATGTGGGCCGTGCCATGCCGGGTGCTGTTTCGTCCGTCATGTCCAGTCCGAGGTGACGACCACTGCGGAGCTCCGTTGTTGTTTCTCGTGCGCACCCGGCCCCTCTCGCCAATTCGTTACGTTGCTGAAGTCACATATAACGATGTATTTGCAATACACACAAAAGAGACAACGATTCACAAACAAGATGGCTCTCGAGACGGAGTCTACCGACGCACGTCAAATCGTCTTCTGATTGGCACTACTCTTGGTTGAGCAGTAACACACACACACACACACACACACACACACACACACACACACACACACACACACACACACACACACACACACACACACACATATATATATATATATATATATATATATATATATATATATATACACACACACGAGCGTTTGTGAATGTGCGCATGCTATACTGGTTGCCGCCCTACGTGCCCGTCCCGCTCCTCGGAAGAGACTTTAAGACCTGGCAGCAAGTGTGTTGTACGCTTACCGACAAGTTGTGTAGCATGAAGTATGCTGGTAATCTGATGACCAATGATAAGGCTATAGCAGGTGTCACTATTTAGTCAATCGTAGTTGAGGCGATGCAATTCAGTGCTTGCATTAGCGAAGTAAGCAATCATTCCAAATTTCCCATAGCTATATAGAATTGGTATAGTGAATAATAATTGAAGATATTGAGCGCGGACACAACTATTAAAATAAATATAAACAGAAGGCCCCGCTGTCTTTAGGTTTCTTCACCCGCACTCAACATGTTCCGTTTTGATATTCCTCATCGTGAAGCTTTCGCACCTTTGATGTGCTCTAGTTGATAGTACGAAACTAACAGTGCAGTGCAGCCGTCTGCAGTGACATTCCATTCATACACATTCTCCCGTGCCATGATCTACGCATCCGAGGAGCTCTGTGCGTCTCGTAGCTTTCCATGTCATTTTTTTACTTCCGAAGGCAGCATTGTAAAAGGGAATTATGGCGCTAATGTCTACGGAAGCTGAAAACGGGGTGCTTCAGCCAGCATGGGAATGATGAGTGGTACATGGATTTGCCTAAACTTTGGCCTTCTCTCTTGAACAGTCTTCGTGAATTTGCAAACTAATCATTTTTAGCAAGGCACTGTGTAATATATAAATAAATGAGTAAAATATATAAATAAAAAACGTATTTCTCACGGCAGTACTAGAACACAGTACCCCAAGCACAGAAGCCCGATAAACCATTACGCAACGAACGCATTCACCGACAAGCCTCAAAGATCGCTTTCATGAATTTCTCGTGGGCAACGCAGCACGTTGAGACACTTGGCGCGTTTCGGTTTGGCCACCTCGACAAGCTGCTAAACTGCTACAATTATTAGCGATGGTGCGTGTTGGCAGAGAATTGCTCACTTAGAAAAGTATAAATGGTTCTACAATTTTGGACAATGAAGGAAGCTAGCGTACTAAGCAAAGCTAGAACAACATCTGAAAGAACTATCTGAAATATGTTCTATCAGTGGGCTGTCTGTATAACTAATTGGAGCATACCAGAATGAAGCCTCAATGCAGCGATTGAACAGGTTCGCAGCGACCAACTGCACGTCTCCATGAATATCCGCGCAGAATCACTCGCTTTCGCTGCAGCTTCAGGCCGCAACTTACTTGATGGTACACAAGCAACCTTTGTTGCGTGGACGCTATTAGAGCTGTTCAAACTTCGGACGCCTACGGCGACTTGTGATGCGTTGTAGCGACGTTTCAATCCCCCCTTTTCTCCCTGTAAATTCTTGGAGGTTTCAGTATCATTTCTCAAGTTGCATTGTACTGTATGCTGATCTGTCTTCTCAGCGAGCAATTTCCCGCTGCTTATTTTTTTTAATCCAGTACATTAATTGTATAGCGCTAACACAAACATGAACATACGCCATGCCTTTTTTTGAATGTCCTTACTGTTCGTTTTCCATTCCAGTGAACTTGCCACCCTCAGGCGTCAAGCTCACAGATCAAGGCTTCATGACAGCCTCTATGCACCGATTGTACGGGTTTCGCCGCGACCGACCTTTAAATACACTGAAAACGACGGAAGTATTTTACTGTCCCAAAAAAGCTTGGGCGAACAAGGCACAGATTGGTTCACAGCCGCTGTCTCTATACCGAACACGTACAGCGAACGCTCACTGCGCGCGGCCGCTCCGACAAAGTCCCTCGAACCGGTTTCTTGCGTGAAAGGTATATAGAGAGTCGGAGATAAATACCTGAAATATGCTCTTATAGTGGGCTCTCTGTATAATCAAACGGGGTATACAAGAATGAAGCCTCGATGCAGAGATTTCACCGGTTGCTCGTGGACAAACAGCTCTGGTCGATTAAAATTTCTGAGCGAAAGTAACCTCGAGTGAGCCATGATCGGACAAAGTCGATACGGTTGGGGCGACCATCAGCAAGAAAGTGGAGGCACAAAGTGAATTACATCTGAGCCTGTTCAGTAATTCGCGATGCCAGGTTGAGAAAAGCACGAATGCTTTATTTTAAACAGCAAACGTAAAAGGCAGAGCATCAGAGTAAGAAAGGCAGCCCACAGCCAGAAAAAAAAAAACGGAGAAAGAAAGAAATGACATCCGATCGCTCGACTGAATCGCTCAGCAGTCGTCGGCGGGTGGTTTGTTCTGCGCCGCAAGAGCCTTGGCGAAGGGACTCCAGAAGGGCCAGGACTTGAAACGGTCAGAGGCCAGGTACTCCTTGAGTCCCGGCAAGGCAGCGACGCGCTGACAGTACTCCTCGAGGGCAGGGAAGCCCTTGCGGAAGGTGCTTGGGCCCATGGTCTTGATGACCTGCGAGAAAAGCCGTGACAATGCCTGCTTGACACAACCACACACTAAAAACAATTGTATATGATCATTACATTCTGCCTTTACTAATCTACGGGGCAGAAACTTGAAGGATAGCAATGAAGCTCAACAAATGACAACAACACCGTCATGGAACAAGTGGCAGACGTAACTTAGACAGGGAGACCGCGATGTAGTTTAAAGGGAGCCTGAAACGATTTTGTACAAACCTACCGAGTCGTTAGGGTAGATCCGTCTGATCATTGACGCATCGAAGTGCTCCACGTAAGGCGCGCAATTTATTATAAGGTTTTAAAAATGCACATTCCTGTGCATCATGACTTGCAACACCCTCGTTCGTGGTCGAAGGGGCTCCAGGGCTGCGCAGTGGTTCTGACATGCGAAATAGCGGTTTAATAAGTACCACTAATTGAAGCTGTGTTTAGGCCTGGAACGTACCCTGTGTCTGCGCAGCTGTAATGTCTTGGAGCCTCTTCAACCATGGTCACCGGTGTTGCAGGTCAAATTGCACGTGACTGTACATTGTTAACGATGACAGCACGCCACGCGGCTGAGTTTTCGGTCGCCCCTGACGCCACTAGAGCGAGCTACCCGATTGCCTGCCCAGGGCGTCTCATCGACACTTTTTCCAACTTTATGGAGACCAATGCTGGTCGAATTAGTTGGAATGTTAGTTTGTTTCTATAAAGATGAAAGTAATAGAAAGGGAATGCACAAGGACAATTTATCGCTAACTCAAGACTTCTGGAAGAGCAAGCGTAGTCTGCTTGTGTTACAACCTGATCCTTGAGAGCTCCGGGGTCAGTCAGTGTGTCTCGACCTTTCTTATAGCGAGCACAATGGTTGGCTCTTGTTAGGTTGTGGGCTGCACATGTAGCGACAGGCAATATGTCAAGCTGCGACACTGTGTCCCTCTACAAGGCTGCAGACGAGCTTAGTGGCTGCAGCGCATCGGACTGTAGGTATCCGATCGGCGCCAGGATTTGCGCGTTTGCAGCCATCACGTTTCAAGGCATGAGCGGAAGCGCGAACGGTCTGCACGATGCAGCGACCTGGTGGCACACAGAGCTCAACACAGAACTAATGCAGGAGTAACGAAGTGTATTCTACTTTGCTGATGGTGTAAATTTTTGGCAGGAGTGTAATCATGAACACCTTTTCGTAGACCTTTAGAATGATGGACACTTGGTTAGAATATTAGCTCTTTGTTTGAGAGGTTAAGCTCTGCGCCGCGGGCGGTGCAAAACAATGAGGGCGTTCATGTACACCTATGCTAAAGGTCCTTCAACGTTAGTTTACGCTTCCACCCATCCGCCAAAACGCCCAGGTCACCTGTGGTTACCGAAATACCGGACACGCTCGGCGCTGCAACAAAATGCTCGCAACGCACGCTGCTTCAATAACTCTTGCTTGGGGTCAACTGCCAGGCTGCTGGCGGAGAGGTTGGAGAGGCTTCGCGTGCTGGCTCCAAGACCACCGGAAGTACACGACACGACGTCGCATCACGACGCAGAACCAGTGAAGGCGGAGCTTAGTCCCGATCACACGGCGAACAAGTTAAGAAAATGAATGGCTCTGGAGAACGGTAACTTGCAATCGTCCGTAGCTCTCTTAATATTGTACTAGACGCTTCGCGTAGACTGTGGTGCGAATAATTTATGTAGCTTCACATGGATCACGGTGCTAGCGATTTACTGTAGCTGCACCCAACGCGTCTACTAAATTTGTCCGAACGGTTTCAGGGACCTCTTAAGGAGCAAGCAGATATTCTCCTGGCAAAGAGGAAGACTGAGGAGAGCAGACCGTGTAAGGGCAGAATGGCAGCTGCCTGCCGGAGTTCCGCAATGAGTGCCAAAAGAAGGGAAACGATTTCTAGGACAACAGTGCTCTAGATGGTGGATGAAATAAAGGAATTCGCAGGGAAATGAGGTCATTCAGCGCAAGGAAACGGTAGCGGGGATCGCTGGATGGAGGAGAAATTAGACTGCTTCACCTATCCATGGTGATTTAAGGCTGACCTGTCAGCTTCTATAGCGAAATTGATTATACAGACACTCGTGGCACCTTCTTGTGCTGTACGGGAATCGACAGCGCACGCGCAGCCATCACGTGGAAGGATAGAGGATCTTCATAGAGGCGTAGTGAGCTTGGCTGCAAAAATGGTCAAGCCAATGGGAAACACCCCGCACCGATAGCTTGGCTGGGCAGGAAACACAAGGCAGCACTTTGGCTCCCGCTGCTGGCACGAGGCTTACGCGCGCACACAGCTTTCCTGCTGAGTAGCTGTGTACATAAGTCATGGTGCACACAGTGGCGTTATCGGAATCGATAGTAAATGTCAATGTAACTACATATAAGCGTATTAACAGGCGTCAAACGCCGACGGTTTTCCGATAGGCTTATCTCTCGAAGCACCGAAGTGTGACGCTAGTAGCACGGCGTTCCTTATCGAACTAGCGTTGTTACGTGCCTGGTACGTGCAGGGAGATTTTCCTGAATCGTACAAAATCCGGAGTACCAGAGCGTCATTGAGGAAAATAGGCAGCAAAAACCGCGCCCATCCAACTACGAGCCCAAAATCGAAACTTTAACGCAACGAGTGGCCATGCATGAATGGGCACAGGCTGAAACCCGTCAGCGATCGCCACAATCTGAACTACCACAGCTAAGCACGCTCACAGGGTATCCACCACTACAAACACAACTGCCCCCCTCCTCCCAAACACCACCAAAGCAGCCTCAGGCGCACTCACCGACTGAGAGCAATCTAGTAACCCAGGACCAATTGCAACAAGCACTGCATCAATCACCACAACAAATAATACAACAAATACAGCAACAATTTCAAGTTTTTTGAGGAATTCCAAGAATTAAATAAATACGTTAAAGAGTCCCTGACCAAGGAACCCAAGCGTAAACGGAAAAGTAATAAAATGCGCTCTCAGGCAGAGGGCGGTAGCATGCCAACTTCCGACACATACAGCACAATACCGTCTAAATCCCATCATGGCCCGTAAAACACAAATGGAAAGCGAAAGCATCACGATCTGGTCCAGGAACTGTAGGTACATTAAAATCAAGCACGCATCCCTCTTGCTACACGTAGAGGCTGTGCTAGTCACCCCTGACATTATCTGCCTGCAGGAGGCGAGAGAGCAACCGAAGCCAATTATGGAGTATAAAATACAGTACGACCCCAGCTACCGTAGGTTGGCCACGCTCGACCGCAAAGATTTGACAACAACCCACATCACAACGATGTGGTCTGTCAATGGGAGATCAAAACATGTCGTATGCAAGGTATACAGTTCCCCCCGTGACAAAAAGGCTGACTTCGCGTCATTGTTCCGGCACCTAAGGGAATGCTGAAACTCCGCGATCGCCTAATTATAACCGTGAATGTCAACGCAAAGCAGAACACGCGGGGCGACTCAAAAGCAGACACCAAAGGCACCAAGCTCCTAAAGCCATAGAGCGCCACGAATACACACTGATTACTGTACCAGGTACGCCTACTAGAATAGGAAACAGCGTCAGCAGGGACATGACTCCTGGTCTCACCTTCGCCAACGATACCGTGGGAACAAGCTGGAGGGTCCAAGACGGCTCACTAGGATGTGGATGCCAAAAAAATTAGCACCATCATGGAGACAGACAAAATGCAACTAAGGTCACGCAATTTTCGTCGGCGGAACCGACTGTTCCCTAATTATCGCGTTCGCTTCCCCTTGTCACAATGTGAATCAGTTCTGCCTTCGCTTTTGTGCTGTCAGCCAATCGAACCATTTCTTGCTCAAGGATGGCAGCATTATTCAAGTGGATCCGTTACTAAGCGGCCTGTTGCGGAAGTTCATTCGTGAATGGTCCTACATAGCTACATCGTACTGTGATCAGTTCGTGGACACTACGGAAGCAAACCGACTATCACGAAATCGATTGTGCCACTTTCACCTCGTAACCCCGACGGAAGAGGCACTGACTACTCTGTGGAGTAAAAAATTGGGCGAGTTGCTACAATTGCATTTTCACCTACAGCGTGAAGAAATGAGACCACCTTAAGCGAGGACGCTCATGTCGTGATGTCCTTTGCCTCCCGTCGGTATTCGCGCTTTAGGTAAAGGTCAATTTCTTAGCCTTTCCCCTTCCCACTATCTCCCTTTACTCCTTTCCCAACGTATAGTAACAAAACGGATGGTTCTTTTCCAGGTGATTTCCGCATACCTTTCCCCGTCTTTGATCTCGGATTCACTAGGAAGCACCTCAATGAAACAGAATTATCAAATATCTTTCCTTTCCGTGTGAATCTTAATTCAAACATCGGTGCTGATCTTGCAGCCACGTATGTTCCCATATGATCAATGGGAACTACTATGATACTGCCATGCTTTCTGCCACGCATGTGCTTTATTTTTTACGAAGAACTATATACCTAGCTGGCCGAGTCGGTACAATTGCATGTTGACCTGCAGGGCGAAGAAATCAGACTGTACACTAAGCAAGGACGCTCATGTCGCCGTACAGCGCTCATGTCGTGCTGTCGTTTGCGTGCCGTCAGTGTTCGCACTTTCGGTAAAGGTCAATTTCCCCGCCTTCCCACCCCCCCATTACCTCTCCCTTTACCCAGTGCCAACGTAAGGCAACAAAAGAGATGCGTCTTTTCCGGATGACCTCCCGTATACCTTTCCCCGCCCTTGATCTCCGATTCACTGCCAAACATTACAAGGACACTAAAATATGATATGTGCTTCCTTTCCGTGTAGGTTTTCATTCAAGTGTCGGCGTTGATGTTGCAGCCACGTACCTGGAGAGCCTCGTAGAGGAAGAAGTCCACGTATGTGACGCTCTTCCCTGCGCCGAATGGCCCGTGCTTGGCCAGGTAGGTGTCGACCTGGCGCAGCTTGTCGGCAATGTCGACCAGGAACTGGACCCGCTTCTCCTCAGTGTAGTCGGGACTGTAGCAGACGCGCACTGCAGCCCACAAGATATCGGAGGCCTGCGATCCGGAGGAGGACAACATGGGCGACAGCAAAAAAAAAATAATCAGGATAACGGTTTCCTTTGCATTCGTAAAGTGCTGAAATAAATCTAAAATGAACTATTAAAGAAAGCTGGACGGAAAGCCAACACATTAATGCATCATTTCAGCTTTTTTGTCCCCTAGAGGCCGAAGGCCTTCAGGATGTCTCCAGTTAGCTCTCTGGTGTAACGTCCGAGACCACGGGCTAGCTGGTAATCCACGTATACAGCGCGAGAGCAGCGTAGGACGGAAAGGCAGGACAGAGACGAGTGCTTCGCTGTCATACCTTGCCGTCCTTGCTTTGCACATCGTGATATTTCAAACAGTTCGAGCTAATTGTTACACATTTCTTGACCGGATCCAACCACCTAAATGTCTACTGCTTTCTGCCGTGTATCCCTTAGGGCACACAATGTTGGCCAACCTGGTATCTGCTCTACGAGTTACACAATCTGTCCAACTGCAGTTCTGGCTCTAAATCTCAAGATTATATCGAATGATTTGACATTGAGAAATAGACTTGGGCGGGTTACGCTATGCATAGAAGCGACATCAGGAGGCACTGGTGTACCATATCAGGGCAGTCCTCGTGCTATATGGGTTATGGTATATGAGTAGTTGTTGAAGATGCATGTAACATAGCGCAGTATGAACGAGGACCAAGTTGAGACAGGACAAGGTGACGCGTGGGCGCTATGTTACATTCCTTACGATGAATAACGGACATGTCCAAACCTATTCTCTTCTGTAGTTAAAGATGCCTATGTTCTCACTCCATCCCTATTAAAATATTCACCGACGATTACGGGACTCGCTAATGTGAAATTTGAGCGCAGCTCTAAGTATTTTTATTTTGTGATATATTGGCTGGCGCAGACAATCTGTTTCGTGCAGCATGTCGTAAACGAAGCGAAGTGTGGCGCGACTGTGGCTAATTGCGAGTTCACGAGAGGCAGCGTATGGGTGACGCGTGGGCGCGGTTCACAACAGCCGCCAAAGACAGACCTCCGTTCAAGCAGCACTTTGTTTCCATGTATGGTATCGGTGGCGTCATCGGTGAACAGACGACGCACGCTAATGTGGCGCCATCACGTGGCCATCGTCGCCTCAGTTAAAGCTTAGTTCCACCGTTATTTGTGTTGTCGCTCTATCGCTCAGTTGCTCGCCTCCAAATGTCAACTGCACTCTATACACTTTCGCGCATTCGCAAACTACGCTGTCTTGATTGCAAATATCGCATCCACTTCGCCCTTCTTTTTGGACAATGCGGAAAATTGAGTGGATGGATGGATGGATGGATGGATGGATGAATAACTTTCTTGAGGTCCGTCGGTGCGCGCGATTAGTGCGCAGCGGGCCGCTCCCACGTCGGGACAGAGGCCATGCCCCTCCGCCGCGTCGCGGGCCCGATGTACAGCCCGGAGCTGTGATTCAAGGTCCGAGCTGCGTAGAGCTCAGTCCGTTACTTCCTTGGTGGTCCTGGCCCCCGACGCCAGGGGGCAACCCTAGAGCATGTGAGCAAGGCTAGCTATATCCAGACAGTAGCGACAGGTAGGTGGGTAGGTGGGTGGCTAGCGATGGGTAGGTGCCCGTCTCATGCCGCCTGTACGTGACTTCTTGTGCTTTATTGGTTCTCTTGAGTAACTTATAATGCTGGGCGAGATCGTTGTAAGTGACGAGCGGGCCGCGCTCGCTCTCCCATCCTGCCGAGAGGGAGTCCGGGCTCGCATGGTGAGTTAGGTCTCGTGCGGCTTCGTGTGCCGTCCCGTTGAGGTCAGGTAGCGGCCCCTCCACTGGTCCTATGCGTGCCGGGAACCAATTGATGTAGTGTGAGGTGAGGTGATGCCGTATCCTTCCGACGGTCGGGGATATGCTCCCTGTTCCGAAGGACAGAATTGCCCTGTTGGAGTCGCAGTATATCAAGCTTTTGTCGTCTTCTAGGTGTGCAAGGCTGATGGCCGCCTGCTCGGCCACCTCAGGACAATCAGTAGGGACCGTGCAGGCGTTGATGTCCGTGCCATCTTTGTTAACCACCGCGGCTACATAGGCTCGTCTGCCAGGATATTTGGCTGCGTCCGTAAAGCAGCATGCTTTCCCGGAGGCGGCTGCCTGTCGGAGGAGAATTGATTGATGTCGAATGGAGTGAACGTTGCACAAAACAATGCGTACGTGGCGAATTGCATGTAATATTCGTGAAAATATTCTGATGGAAAAATACAGTGGGAAAGTATTTTCCTGGGGAGTTTCAGACAAAATAATATTCTTAGCCAGAAACAACATGTACGCATTAACGCAGGCCAAAGCGTTAATTGAATAATATTTGCTTACCTCTTGTCGGTTACATATGTGACGTCTATGTTGTGCTTAGTTATACTGCAAGGCTCCGTCGCAACCGTGCACGTGCAAGAGGAGGCTCTTATGCTACTGCGGGCTGAGTAATAAAAGTACCGATAAGCTATGACAAATTGGTGAGTTATTGTCTAGAGGTGCTCAAAATATATCAAATTCTGGAAAGCAACATTGGAAAGAAAGGACCGTCATATATCGAACGGAACACAGAATATCTGACTATTTTTAAACTAAGTGAACTATTAAGGTCCCGCGCAGTGGTTTCAAAAAAGCTTACATTATAAATGTGTGTAACGCTGTTCACAAGTGGATGTACTGTTAACTGAGCAGCGTATGAATTCTTTTCAGTTGACTGATTCATAAAAACATCAGACAAAGCAAAACATCAGACGCGCGAAGAGCGCTGCGTTGGTCGGAGAAAGACGCTATAGCACAACACCGCACAGTATTCAAGTTGTTTGCGAGCAGGCCAAGACTAGTTAGATAACTTGGACTGAATCGAAAATAATAAGTAGGCCACCTAAAAACGAGGCATTCTTATTGAATCAGGGAATTATAACGCGTCTGCCCTGCGCAGCCTTTGAGCGACTGGCGTCAGCGCAAGAACCGCTGTTGTCCTGCACCAAATGCATTTGGAATAGTCCCCACTTGTACTGGTATTGGTGTTTTCTTCTCCGAAAGCTCAATAAACGTTACGTATGTTATTTGAGGAGAAACGGATAGTCGCGAATTTCGAACAATAGATTCTCCACTCGAGCAGGAACCGAAGTGAAAATACTATTTGTATTCGAAATAGAGAATATTCGCAGGCCTCTATACCTTAATGCTTCAAATGTCGGATATTCCCTCGTAGCCATTTGTATTTACTGTACAGCCAATGTCCTACCACTTAAATGTTTTTACTTTCCAGTAATTGCGCGTTTGCCATAAACACAGCAGTTGTCTTTCACAAAACATGCTCGGAACAATCATACGTTCCCGAAGGTCACCGCCCGCCCCAGGCGACAGCGCGGATTGAGAACCACCAAATCTGCACCGGTGCCGTTTTCAGTTTAAAAAAAAGTGGCTCTCCATTGAATATTCCCCGTCTGTGCCTGAGATCATTGGCTGGTGAACACACTCAGCATTGACAGAATGCGAAACGGCGCCTGGTAGATGCAATGACGGCCACACGAATGACCCAAAAACACCATGGTACCGAACGCCCTTCCCCAGGTCAGAGCCGCTCTTCCCATCAAGACGAGACATAAGACGGAATATATGCACAGGTACTGCGTGTTCAAATTCGACAGTTTTAGCGGGCACGCTGAGCTGCCGATGTTTGTTGCAGGAACTGTAGACCACAACCGACTATCCTGTCCCACCGGGTCTGAGGTGTATGAATCGCACAATTGAGCCACCGCTGTCGTAGCCCGCCCTTGATTACACCGTTCCTGTTAACACAAGCTCGATCGACATCCGGAACCTTGGTGTGCCAGGTGTGAGGCGAAGAATATTTCTCTTTGAATACTGTTTTATCAAGAAAGCGTTTCTCGGTGGTTCAGGCCCTGCCACACATCACCTGGTGCTCGAGCATTTCAACCCTGCGGACTGTTTCCTCGTCCTTCGGTGCTAGGCCGTGCTTGCGTCCCAGGTAGCGAAGGATGGCCTGGCTTTGAGTCATCCGCACGTCGCCGTCGATGATGTACGGCAGGTTGGGGAAGTCCAGGTCAAGCTTGTACTTCACCGCCAGCCACTCGTCCCGGTTGGGTTCCGGGCCGTCGCCGAAGCCATACCTGCATTACGGTGGGAAAATGCTTAGAATTGTTTCCCTTGTTTTATTCACATGTAAGCCTGTTGGGCTCCGAGAACTATGGACGCGTTCTTGCACACATCCATTCCCCGCGTCCCGAAACTCGATCAATCTCGCAACATCCGCAGTTATGATTAATTCCGACATGGTTCTTTTCTTCTTCAAAGCCCCTTGTACTACTCGCAAAACATTTAAAGCAGCCATATTCTAGCGCAATGCAAGCATATGTAATCTAATGCGATGTCCTGGTGAGCGCAATGTCGCGTACTGTGTTAGACATTGTGAGGGGAATATTCATTGTAAATGCAAATCCGTTATTGCATAGGGACACAAACATCCGCTTCGAAGGAAATAACGAAAGCGAACGCATGCGTTCGGTTCAAGCAGTGAAACACGTAAGTAAACTTCAAGGGTACGCTAACTATACCTGCATTAATATTTCTTGCGCCAACGGCCGTTAGAAGTAACGGGGACGAAACAAAGACGATATGAAACGGACACGAAGTGACAGGGGAGCGTACCTCGCGTCCGCTTCGTCCTCGATGCGTAATACAGTACTTAGCGCTAGAAAAATGCGCACACACCAACTAGCGCAATTCATAGCTCTTCTAAATACATGCATCATTTGAAGTTACATTAAAAACAAAAAAAATATTCAAAACACGTTCGAATGTATAAAGCGAAGCTTTAGTGAATCTTATTCCATGGCAGATCGCTTTCAAGATAGGGGTACATTAAATGCCACACAACAAGATGCCAAACACGGAACTGTGTAGATTGCTGTCACATGCAAAAAGGCAACCTCACTCAACCTTTATGCCTAATGCATCGCACAGGTCCCAACATTATTGTCACTCGATGTTTACGTGCTGCACCGTCCGCAAGCTATGCCTAAATGCAAACAGCACATCACGCAAATTCACTTCGACGCAGCGATGTCACGAGAAAGGCGGCGATGTGCGGTGTTTGTGAACGGACGAAACTGACGAGAGGTATGCGCACATAGAAGTACGACACACGGGTGCAGAGTACATTTCAGCAGTGCTTATCGCTTCTGTCGCAGTGGCACATAACCGTTACGGAGAATAGGCGAAGACTGTGGATTTATGGCCGTGTATTTATTTATTTATTTATTTATTTATTTATTTATTTATTTATTTATTTATTTATTCAGTTTACCCTACAGGCTCGGAGGAGCATTGAATAGGGGGAAGGGGTTACAGAAAAATGGCAAATATTTAACCCAAAGAAGGGAACTACATTGTAAGAGAAACAAATAAGTTTGTACATTGGAAAAAAAGGAACACTGATAAAGAATGGAAAAATACATACACATTCAAGGAAATACAATGAAAAACAAAGTCCAAAAACAATATATACCTACTGTACAAACGAATACGCCTTATACCATGCAGCCCTGGGGATTCAACAATACGCCCAACCTAGCGCCAATCCCTAATCCTACCCTAGACCAGTGGGAGCAGCCCTGTCCAGATCAAGCTTGCGAGACTAGCTACTGCTGGTCGAGCGGGCTTAACGAGCGGTGACGGCTGCTGGACTTTGGAACTGAAGAATCTACTCGCCGGCGGCTAGATTCGGGTAGAATGGGGACCAGGAAGCTTAACGTTGAATATTTCCCACAGATGCATAAAGCAAACCTTGACATTGCCGTTAAGGGCAGCAGCTGTGTCCCACCTGGTTCTTAGCTACGCCAAAGGTTACCATAACCAGCTAATCACAAGAGCAAGTCAGAAAAGGAGGCAAAGAAACAAGTAGTTGCAAAAGACCGTTGGGGCACCAGCTAGCGCTGCTAATGGTAGCACCGAGTTTCCAGTTCGGCGACTTGTAATTATTACTTATTACGAAGAAAATGCTAGTTAAAAAAATTAAGCATAAAACAGACCTGATAGTTGACCAATAAAGGACAGTGTCGTGTTACCCCCTCTCAATGCGTGCTAAATTAACAGGCTTGTACGCTCTTTGGCCACACTAGTAAATTAAGCAGTTCGACTAAACAAGTCCGACCGTGACAACATTAAGCTGGTTCTGAGCATCTCAGATTCTTGGCTAGGTTTGAGGGATATATTGTAACTGACGAACGAAATATGCCATCAAGAAATAAATTCTGTGAAAATGCACAATGTGTAACACTTTCCAGAAACGAACTTCTCAGACGTTAGTAGAGGAGAGCCGTCAGAACTAAAACTTCTTAGAAAGACCCTTGCAATTTACCAAAGCTTCGAAGCTGCACAACTCTCTGTTCAAGACTCGGAGCGCACCGTGACTGAGTGGCGCTGGCTTACCACTCCTGGGTATAGATCTAGTGAAACAAACAAATACCGAAGTTAGTGAACAAATTCATAGCCGTCACCGTAGCACAACTGATAGTGCAATGCACGTGTAATTGGCAAAGGGTTGAGAGTTCGGCTCCCACCGGCGACAAGCCATCTTTCCGTTCACTTTTATTTCCCTTTTCATGATTGGTTCCTACACTCCAATTTAAACCAAAGGTAATTTCTTTACGAGAAGTCATGTGTTTGCTTTGTAGCTTCGAGCTAGATTTGGGTGGACGACAGTGCTCTTATAAAAATGCGGTATTGCACAGGAAGAAAGCGCTGCGGTAGAGAAATAAAACGCTGCTGAGCTCGTGAATGTGCACAATAAGAAGTACGCCAGGTGTTTAGTAAAATAAAGAGGCGCTCTAGTGACTGTGCCATATGCTACTTGAAACTACAGCACGAAATTGCGCAATACGAAAAGAAATACAGGATAGACAGGGCACCGACTTGCGACGTCATACTAAGAAAAAAAGAAAAGCGAATTTGCGAGTTTCCATAGTTCGATTCGACTGAAAGCAGTAAACAACGGAAACGTTCAAGACGCGCGAAACGAATCTGCGCCGAACTGAAATACCGCAAGGCTTCACATACTTCGCTTATATATAGGCGAGTCTGGTTAATCATCGGACAGAATACAGATATGGGTAAAGCGTTTGGAAAACGTAATGTGGCTGCTTCCGACTCCACGCCATTTATGTTTGTTTCTTAAGTGCGACAAAATGGGAAGCTTGGGTACCGAAAAGGAGGCGATATACCTAAATATCATAGCTGAAAAACAAAAAAAAATGCATAGCTAGCGCACATTTAGGCGTGCCAGAAATCCGGAAGGAGTAATTTTGTTTTCGTCTGAAACTTTCTTCGCTAACGGGGGATTTCGTTCAGAGCGTAACGTATCATATGGCTTTGGCGCCCTGTGTTTGGTTCTCTTTTCTGCGCACTCCATGTTACTGTTGAAATAAAGCTCATGTTAACCAATTGGACGTTGGCATCCTACTCGGTAGCCACAAAATATGTCAAGCCTAATCAAAACATAAGATTTGAGTGATTCTAGGCACTATAATATTGCCAACATCTTTCTGGTTCAACATAAGACGGAACCGAAACAGACAATTGAGACGCCCGAAATGGGTCCCTCCCCATCTAACACGCGATTTTAATAGCACAATCTGTGTTCCGTATGACAAATATCCTTGTCCAGGGCGACAAGCATGATCGAATACCGAGTATACCGGAAGTTAAATTCAGTTTTCCTACCGAGTCTTCCAGATTGGATCACTCACAGGTTTCAATTCTTCAACGGTCACGTTAATCAAAGAGTCAAAGTAATCACAGCCACAGTAACTACAGATATATCAACGTTCAGTTATTAGCCAAGCAGCGATTATATTACGTTTGCTTAATGTCTGCCAGCGCTGTAATGAGCAAGTAGCTGGAAAGAAAACTCTGCTATTGACTGCCTCCAAATTTTGGCACTTGCGAATTTAAGCAGGTTGTATGTCTTCATTTCAGTTACCACTAACGTCTAAATTTTTGCAGCTATACGAAATAAGCCTTATTCTGGACAGTGTTGGCCTGCGGATCAACTGGGCCGCTTTAAATCTCAGGCCAAAATTACTCTCGCGTTTACAGAGATAGCAGTGGCCAGCAGTGAACCAGCTTGCGATGCTGAAATGGTCTGAAAACGAATTTGTTAACTTGAAATATATTTATTCGTTGAATCCGAAGGTACAACTTCCCCTTTAGTAAACTTAGCTGCGAAACCATATAGTCCACTACCGTGGGACGTCATGTACTCCTAAGTATTTTCGCACATTTGACCCGTTTTGACACAGAAAACATAATAAAAGCTTGCTAGGTTAAACCTGGTTATCCTGCGACGCAATGTAGTCCTTTAGCAATAAACAATGAACTACCCTTAAGTAGGTACTGCGAACGTAAAAAAATATGGGGTTTTACGTGCCAAAACCTCTTTCTGATTATGAGCAACGCCGTAGTGGAGGACTCCGGAAATTTCGACCACCTGGGGTTGTTTAACGTGCACCTAAATCTAAGCACACGGGTGTTTTCGCATTTCGCCCCCATCGAAATGCGGCCGCCGTGGCCGGGATTCGATCCCGCGACCTCGTGCTCAGCAGCCTAGCTGTGAACGTACACGAAGTTGCAGTAAGCTAGGGCAATGTAGTCGGTAAGCTCAAGTTTGCTATTGAAGCCTAATTTGCTGATGCAGCTAATGTATTCTGGACACCCTTGGCGTCTGGTTGCCAATCAAAAGCAGAGTGAACAGCTTCTCCAGGGGGCGTGCGAAGACGCCGCGTCACCGGATCTGCACGGACAGCTGTAACCCGACTACGCGGGCAGTATCCTTTCTGGATAGCACGTGATCTCGCTCGCCTGTAGGGCGTATTGCGTTTCTTCACGCGATCAGCGCAGCCTCGACCATGGAACGATATAAGAATAGGCGTCGGCACTTCGATACACGTACAGGCGCATCGTCAGGACTGCACGTGCGGTTGCAAGGACGCGACCAAGTGCCGCGAAAAGCGCTTCGCAATTTCTGTCCGCTACCGACCACCGACTTTATAAGCACGCGAACCCCCCCCCTCCCCCACTCCCCCCCCCCCCCGTTATGCCGTATAAGTAGAGTGCTAATAGTGATTTTGAACAGATCGCGTAATGGGGGATTGCAGGTACAAGCGAGTCTAGCCTGGCAATCGAGGGTAGCAACTGCTCCGCCCGAGCATTTCTTGCAGCACCGCTTGGTGATGTTACCTCACATCCAGCAAACCACAATTATTAGGAATGCAAGCCGAAGGCCATTGTAAGCTTTTCTGTGCCTGCAAAGGTGCCTGCAACGTCTCGTGTTTTTGAACAGAATCGAATGCTAGTGGTCAGAAGGGATTACTAGAATGAATAAAAATTTACGAAATGGCTGTTGTAATGTTTGCAAGCTGTATGCTTGCCTGGGTCTTACTGTTATAATACTCCTATTTATTATGGTATTACCTAACTGTCCAAGCCGAACTGTCACAATGAGAAAATCTACATTCTACAGAAGCATCGCTTGATCAAAAACGCGATAGGAGAATACTTGTGCGCCAGATAAGCAGTACGACAATTGCTATGTTAGGGGGACAAATTATGAACCAGTTGTCTTGCCCTTAAAGAAGCTGTCAGCTGATGCCTGCGTTAAATTTTTTTCCGCGTAGTGACGCCGGTCTTATCTCGTACTGCTACGTCCGGCAGCCGTGTCGCTGTACGAGCAACGCCCCTCCCGAATTAGAAGCGCACTCCAACTCCTACCACGCACACCTAAGATAAGGCAACTGCTTGTCTCGAAGGGCGTCGTTTACGTGTTTGTGCAGAGGTCAAGTGCCCTTCCATGAAGGCGGTATCAGCGTTGAGATTCGTAAAAAAGTCACAAAGCGCGACAATGAGAACGGTCCGCAGTTGTCGAATCTGTACGCGATACTACCCAGTTTATAGCGGCAGTGCACTTGATCTTAGTGGTTGCACAACTGCAGCAAAAAGAAGCGACGCTTTGTACCTGGGCGTGATTGACGCCGTGAGGAGGCGTGCCTTCAAACGTGTTCCCAGCCTTGTTCAGAGGCCGTCCTAGGATCGTGAGAATGCGCTTTTCGTAATGGAAGAGAGTAGGCACAACTAGGAAAGGAGCCGTCTCCTTTAGATAAAATGAGAGAAAGCTTGCAAATGTTTTTTGTTTGTGATGTCTTCAATAGACCAATTTTTTACATATGTCAGAATTTTCTTGCAGAACATTATTTACCGAACAAAATAACATGTTAACTGTTGTAGCATAACAAGTTAACGTGTTAACAAGTTAACTTGTTCTAGCATAGATGACCTCATGCAATTGTTTGTGAATATCAAAAGTAATAGTCATGAGTAATCAAATTCGCCATCGAACGGTTGTGCTAGAGACAGAGCGACAATACGCGACCAAAAAAAAACTGACTTGTTCCGCGATTCTGAACGCGCCGGTGCAAATGCTGAAACGGGTATACGGGCCTTCCAGGTATATTCGATAGACGGAAATATTCGAAATACTCTAAAGATTTCTGATTTTGGAAAGATTTTGAAAATATTTTACATTCATTGGGACTCATCTTGCCAAACAATAGTCATCTACTTTGCATGTCTTTCCTGAGAGCTGCGCCACTTCTACTTTCCTTTCACGACGATATATATCACACTGACATGAGCGTGCCGTTCGTGACACTTACGTACATGGAACGCAGTGTTAAAAGAAAGGCACGTTAGATGGATTATTTTCTGGGACAACACATGCCAGAAAGGGAGTAAGTTTTTCTAAGAGAAATAAAAATATAGGTTCGTCTTGAGCGCAAGAAGTTCTTTCACATCGCTGAATCACGTGGCCGTGACATCGAAGTTATCTTCAATAAGCTGAAAAAAGGAAAAAAAAAACTACAAGTATAATGCTGGGACTGATGATGTAGAAGAGACGGACAGCCATCACAGTCCACGACATCTCAGAAAACAGCACATAGGCTTAATCTCATTGTTGCGAATTGTCAGTCTTAAATATATTTAACAAACGACATCAGTTTGAATCCCTTTTGCAATCGACAAAATCTCATGTAACAATTAGCACAGAATAATGGCTGGATACAGACTGCAACAATGAAATACTTTCATGGGACCACAGTGCATACAGAAAAGACCGCAACAACCACGGTGGGAGTGTTTTGTTTTGATCCACAGCAGTGGGAGGAGCACTCTAATCGACGTGGAAAGCAGCCTTTCCTCAAACGGTCTGGTGTAAGGGGATGCTGGCAAACGGCCACTTCGTATTAATTGGATCGTCTTACAGGCCTCCAAACTGCAGGTCACCGGAGCGTTTGTTTTAATTGAATGACGTACTGCTTTCGTGAAACACGACATACATTATTCTTGGTGGCGACTAGCTTCACCCATACTAAATGTTGAAGTTTTCAACCAAAAAATAATCTCTTATCTCCACTCCATTTTGCGAGCTCATAAAAGCGGATTCCTCGTTCCAGTGCCAACAAGGTTAGAATCAGCTAAGGAAAGTGTACTAGGTCTGTTTCTCTGTAACGATTGAGATCTTGTGTCCAGCGTCACCACAATTTCTGGAACAAGCAACAATGAAATGATTACTGGATAATTAACATATACTGCTATGCGCCGAAAAATCCGACCGCCACGCAGGGTGTTCTTTGATAATAAAGGAGATTACTTATGCGTATCTCTGGAACTTGACCGCTAAATTTCTACCAGAATTTCGACAGCACACATCAATCATTGACATAAATTTTGCCTGAAGTTTCTTTAAAGGTAAACTATTGTCATTGGTTCAAATCCACATCCCCTCACGCATGGCATCTTCCCGACGACACTGATAAGCCAAGCATGAACCACAACGTTCGATCAATTATTAGCAGAAGGCACCGATTATATAGCAAATGTTGTGCATACATGTCATGTCTTCGCATACAAGGAACCTGGAAGCGAAGAAATACATTGGAGAAGCGCAATCTCGGTGCATAGTGGAAGCGGCACTAAAGCAGATCCCATAGAGCCGCCAACAGCAAGACAGAAATGACACCAACGTGATTGCCTGCTATGACAGCGCTGTTATAGAAAGTGGTTTTAACGCAGTCACATTTACTTTGAACACATCAGTATCGATAATTGAATGCACGGCGCATTATGACCCCCAAAAAGGCCCCTATATCGCACCGCGAGTGCGGGCATAAGGCAAAATAAAAGTGCCGTTATCACACAACATGCAGCCGATTACAACCGAATCGATACAGAACCACAGAAAACTGAGCTACTTTGTAAATATTGATTCTGACAGAAGGTACGGCTTGCAGACACGGACACGGAGAAGTCAAGGAGTCAGGAAGGTAGCTTCCGCTTCCTTCCGGTCGCCTTCACATGTCGCTTTGTCTATGTCTGCCTCTCCATTTTTTCCCTTCAAGTTTGCTGGCATTCTTGAATAACGCAGCGCTGCAGCCTTCCGACGGTAAAAATTTTGACAGGAAGCATGCCATATAAAGGTTTTTATTTTTCGCGAGAAAATAATTTTGCAAAGCTGCAGCACGAGTGAGACTCAGCTGCGTTGATTGGCCGGCAATCATTCCCGTATATTAACTGAAATACTGCGGAAGCGTACGTAAGCTCTCCATGTTAGCTGTAGCTTGTGAGCAACCGAGAAAGGATTCGGGAAGCAATGCGCATTTTCAAGAAACCTATATGGCTGTAAAATCTATTCTTTCCGACCATGCAGTAGGATGCCCAACGTGCAACTCGGGAGTAGACTTCGGGGGAAAGCTGGCAATGAAGCTAGGAATGTTTTTGGAATGGCTTTTGAGCTACAGAGGGCGTGGCAAATGTGCCGGAAAGCACGAGCTGAAATCGAGTATATTAAAATTGGAAAATGTTACCCTCGCTTTCCGATCGAAGTCATGCGAGTGAAGGCGTGAGAGAAGTACGCGCACCTGGATTCTTTTCGACGCTGTTGAACAGCGTCTTCCGACACGTGCACAACGGAGGTCCGTAAATAAACTTTACTAAGGTACTACGCTTAGGCTATGTCAGTGGAGGATACTGGATAGGTTTCCGATAGCTGGGGCTTGTTAATTACCAATGAAATGATGGTAGCACGGGCCCTCGACGCCGACTGAAATGCTGCCAGCATGGCGGAGAGAAGAACGCCGAAATAATTTACAGAAGAACAAAGGTGTGGCTTGCAATTTGCTTTGCAATGCCAGCTATAATGGCCGTGCCGACGGAAACATTCGAGCGAAGAGTTCTGCTCAACGGAAGCACGTCGCCCTGTTCCTGCA
The DNA here is from genome assembly GCF_038994185.2 of Dermacentor albipictus. Classification (NCBI taxonomy): domain Eukaryota; kingdom Metazoa; phylum Arthropoda; class Arachnida; order Ixodida; family Ixodidae; genus Dermacentor; species Dermacentor albipictus. The sequence goes on from NC_091825.1 coordinate 30,638,629, forward strand.
CGGCGCAAAGTAGGAATGCTTGAACTCCCCGCCCCTGCCTCATGTCGCCGTCACAATGTGTGGTGCAAGCCGTAATCGGACGAGGCGGGAAACGGGCATGCGCTGCCGCGGCGAATCCAGGATGTCGGAACCGCATACCTCTTGTCCTCGTAGGGGACTCCGGCGTGGGCAAGCAAGTAGCGGATGGGCTGGCCGAGGCCCCGAATGTCCCAGTAGCCGAGCACGAGGGGTGGCATGACTCTCTTGACAGCTTGACACACGAACACGCCCAATTCCGCCAGCAGCCGGTCAACGACTCCGCGCTCTTTCCACGACTTTGAAAGCGCCCACTCTGCCACCTAGGAGCACCACACTAGCGGCGACCGAAGCGGCCCCAGGCGGTTCCACGCAAAGGGGCGGGCGCCGGATTGCGCAACGGCGAGACTCCGGGCTGTCGCCGACAGGGAGCGCTGGTTTGGACTAATCGGCCGAGCCTCGAACGACGCTTTGAATGGGAAGCGCTGTGGGGCAGACGTATGCCCCGAGTGCCGTTTGCACGCGCCTGTGCGCAACCGTCGCGCGCAGTGACGGACGCCGGCATGTCGGAAGGTACGCGCGGGCGATAAGCGCTGGCCCACTTGCGCCGAGTGTGTCTTTTTGCTTGCATTGGACTGTTTGCAGGATTCATCGATCTCCTCGTGGGTGTCGGTGTGAATTGCCACCAAAAAAAATAAACAAAATAAAACGCAGAAGACACACAGCACTGGCTCCAGCAACGGCCCACCTGCATTCCACACATCATTCAATGAGCGCAGGTCCTGCTAAGTGTGGATAAAGTTGAGAGAATACATAACAAATAAGTAAATGGTGCATCAGTACGCATTCCAGACAAACATTAGTAAGAATTTGCTGTCGCTAATTGTTTCGATATTGCCCAGATATAGAATAACAAACATTTAATAAGCAGAAGGTCTTGTCGACCCCTGTGGGCAAGACGGAAGTATAAGGCCGTACAGCACTTCTTGGGTATACACCGTTCTCTGATTTTCATACATTCACCTGTTTCTGTTTCTTAAACGGTAACCTGTTCAAGCCACCTGATGTTTTTTTTTTTTTTACCGTTGTAGTTATCACCATTTCTCTCTGGCATGCCTAAGTGTTTTTTTCTTTTGGAATTATTAATTCTAACTATTGAGTTACTGATGTTACTGACCTTTATTACTTGGCTGTATTGACGCCATACAATAAAGTTTACGAAATTAACGCCCGACTGGCACAGAAAAAAAAGGAAAATTCAAGGAAGAAATGTTTGATGATTGAGGTGCCTTGTAGGAAATCGGGCATTCCATTTAGGTTGAAGGAAGAAAAATACGCAGCAATGTCGGCGGTATTCGTGCGACGGGTGCCCGTACTGTCGTATTATATGCTGAATTGCCTCCATAGCATAAGTACGCCATAATGAGCCGTTTCCTTGCTAAACTAACCTCTATCGGGTGCCGAAAGGCCGTGACAAATGGACAGGAGTGGTGGCTCGTTTCTTCCCCAAAAATGTCGCACTTTCGCCCGAAAGACAAAGCATGGATTGCGATAGCAAATTATTGCACAGTTATACGAAGTAAGGTTACTGGTTTCATCAGTTTCATAAACTGCTCTAAGGATTGGCATAGTGACAAATTAACAAGCAAATTGTCACGTGCGCACAGGCAAACATGAATACATCTCACTCGATAAACTCGGACACTCGTTTTCACACCTTAGCTGGCATGAGGAAGAGCAGCAGCTGCAGCGAGCGAAGTGACCTGCGGGCTTATCGTAGAAGCCATTGCGTGCTAGCGAGCGTGACAAGAAGGCATTTTCCAGGTAACTGTAGAAACTTCCGACATTCAAAGCTTAAAGATACACATAAGGCAAATATTAAGTCGAGCTGAAGTGATAGATAAGTGATCGAGAATCTATGAAGGCGTCAGTACTATCCCGAACAGAACGTTAATAATAGAGAAATTGAGGTAAATGCCGGACATGATTAGAGACTCCCCCGTAACATTCAAGTACTTACGTGATGACGAAAGCACTCCTGAGTTAAACTGTGTCACTGGTACTCAACCACTCGGTGAAGAAATCATCCTTGTATTCTCAGATGAGATAAACTGCTGCTTCTTCAGTTGTATTTCGTTTTTAGGAAAAATAGAACTGACTGAAATTTCTCTTGACAACGACGCGGGCGGTCGAAAGGTGTCGTTTTCGCTCGACTCTTTTCAGCAGTTTCGTCATCGCGTGGTGCTGCGCAGGTTATCTTTCTCGGGAAACTCGCACAAACTACACGTAGCAGAGAATTCAACTTCCACGTGATTTGCCGGGATGCCCGAAAGGTCTACGCACTTGACCGAAAAGCAGCTGCAGCGGCGAATCCATCACTTTTTATTGGCTCGATGCCGCTGTCTGTCGGGCGCCGTTTAATCACCGACGGCAGCAAAAGGCGGTGATGGCGCATGGAACGTCAATACTCCTCCGGATGGGTGGTGGGAGATTTGAATTTTGAAAAAGGTACTCGGACCCTTCAGATGCAATTTTCTCCTAAACTAAGTCTTGTCACGAAACAAGCGTGGCGAGGTTCCTGGAATGGTATTTAAACAGTCCACGTCCAGTTAGTATTTGCCTTTAGTGTCCTTTTAAGTGGGGAGGCTTCGCTGCTTCGTGTGTCTGCAGGAAGTCACCGGACAGCCCTGTAATAGGTAGCGGCTGCCTTTGAAGGCGTCCAACTTGGTGTAGCTGATGCTCGGTGGTGCAGTGTCCGACGTAGGCAACGGAGCCTGCGGTATCAGCTTTCACACGTACCCGCAGGACAATAAGCTACGCGAAACTTAGAACCGGCAAGCAGCCGTCGGCTACACCTCGGGTGTACAGCAAGGACTTCTGCGAGGAAGATTTCTGTCACAGCGCCGACACTGCGATGTTCGGTAAGTAGCAGAAATCGCGAACTGAGACGTTCACCTACGCGCGCTGACCGCCTAATGTCATGAAACTGATCTATGAACTTGTTGATGATAGATATTAGCAAGTTCACTGGAATGGAAAGGAAGTGGTAAGAAAGACAGAAAAAAAGGCATGGCGTATGATCAAGTTTGTGTTGGCACCTAACAATGAATGTACTGCATTAGGAAAAAGAAGCAGCGAGAAATTGCTCGCCGAGAAGACAAAATAGTCCGATGCAACTCGAGAAATAGTGATATTGAAACGTCCATGTATTTAGAAGGAAAAACAAAGGATTGAATTGTAGCTGTGACGCCTCACAAGTCCCCGTAGGCGTCGGAGTCCTTAGTTAAAACGAAATTATTTTAAACAGCTCTGATAGCGTCCACGCAGCATTGGTTGCTTCTGTACTATACAATGATCATACATTGCGCCCTATAGCTCAGGAAACATTGTACGCAGACATGCATGGAGACGTGCAGTCGGTCGCTGCGAACCCGTGCAATCGCTGCATGAGGCTTCATTCTGGTATGCTCTATTTGGTTATACAGGTAGCCCACTATAAGAAAATATTTCAAATAATTATTCCTGAGCGATTGCCTACCTTTCACGCAAGAAAAAGTTTCGGGGGACTCCATCACGGCGACCGTACGCAGTACACACTAAACATTTTTACACCCTTATGGGTGTTAATAGGGGTGCTTTCGGCATTTACACCCATGCCCACACCCTTCTAGCACCCTTTTCGGCCAAACCACCCTATCACAAGGGTGGATACCACACATAAGGTGTGACTTTGCTCAAAGAAGGGTGTTAAATCGACGCCTGAAAGGTGTTGAACGTATTGATGCATAAATCTGAGTAACGTGTACACGTCCACGCATTGAGCAATGTGTGTATGTATTGCATTTTTAATGCGAAAGCGTTTCATGGCCTTTCAGGTAGGAGGTGGCGTTCTCCGCAACAACAATCAATACGGGACCCTGCTCATGCCAATCTTGTCATTTCCCTTGAAAGCATTCAGAACCGCGCCGCCAGTTTTATTCTCTCAAATTATTCACTTCATTCTAGCGTCACGTCCATGAAAAGAACACTAGGTGAACCTGACCTTTGGTTACGTCACAAATACTTTCGTCTCTGTCTTTTTCATAGAATATGCTAATTTAACCCTTCTCGTAAAGAAAATCTTTTCACCACACCAAGTTCTCGTCTCGCATCGACCATCAACACAAAATTGATGTGCCATTCTTTTTTTTTTTGCCAAGAACAGCCACTGAATGCAACCGCCTTCTCGCCTCCACAGTCTCAATTTGTGAAACCACTAATTCAAGGTCGCCGTTCAAATTATCTTATGGTTTGATTTTCTGTTTTTGCGCTGCATTGCAATTATTGCATATTTTCACCACTTCTTTCTGTTGTGCCTACTAGGCCTTGAATGTATATAATAAATAAAAAAATGTGAAGTCATCACCGTCTTGTAGCCAGTAGTGATACAGAAGGTAGTAAATACATCAACGTTAAGTATGAGCAATTATGGGTAAATAATGTGAAATAATGTGAATAAGGGTGGAATAAATTGCATTAAGGTTCGTACAAACTATAGCACGGTGGATTACGGGAGATTAAGGTAGAATTGTGAAGAACACGTGACAATGTATGAACTAACGTATCATGGTCACGTGACAATTGCAAGTGTAGATGCGTGAAGCGATTAAGTTTTCCCATTCCTAAGTGACTGTCGATATTTCTTCAAGGATTCTGATGTTACTGGCACGACGGTTACTCCAAAAATGTATCATCCAGAAAAAGAACGCCCTTTCACTTACAATTCCATTATCATTATTTTTCGCGCTCACAGGAATATTAACATGCAATTAAACACTTCTAGAAAAACTGCAATAGCAGAGCGAAAACACGAGAGCAACTTGCGCAATTCTGCACTAATATTTCGGTGCCCTTAATAGCCCAACAAAAAGCGGTGAAATGGAAGAAGCTGTTTGGATACATTGCTGAACAAACAGGGACGTGCTGTTGGACGAACGTCTGCTGTACAATGGCATCAACGTACAATTTGCATGGTGAATCCATAAAGAAGACTTATAGAGGCGAGATCACGTTGGAAGTTCTCAAACCCGAATTTCCACGTACCTTGCCTAATTCATTCAGAGGTTGACTAAGCTACTGATCGGCTTTCAAAGTGCTTTCTAAGTCCTCAAATACAGCTTGTAAGGCTGAGCCTATATATTAAGGGCTGGTGTCGTCAAAGCTGTAATTTCTTATCCAGAGCATACGCACTTGCAAACGCAGTCTTCAGTCTCCTCATGAATGTTTACGCGTCGCTGTCGCACGACCAAGATGTCAGCGTCTTTATCGAGCCATGATATCGCTGAAACTACGCTGTGACCTCGCAAAGTTGCTTCGTTCGGACGCAGCGAATAATCTAATCGCACCAGCAGAAGAGCGCCGATCGTCTCCCTCACGGTCCCGATTTGTGTACTGTACCCTCAGTGATGCAGCACAGACTGCGCCCCCCACCCCGAAATAAAATGCCCGGCACGACACATAGTAGCAACTACCCGCCTCACCGCTCTAGTTAGAGACCACAACGAAGCAGCAGCAAACAGGCAGCCATGCGAGCAAGCAAACCTGTCAGAATAAACGTTCAATTTGCGCGGCCGCCCATGCCCAATGAAAAGCGACCGGAAGTGACGGCTGACGCTGTAGCTGTACCATCACTTCGGCGCGCGGCAGGACGGGAAGGCGGAAGCTGCGCCATCATGCTCGTTTTCGCGTGCGTTCGCGTCGCGCGCTGTGCGAAGTAATTTTAAACGTGTGATTAGTTTTGCGCGCGGGGTAGAAAAAGATGTGGCCCATGCTTTGTGTATTACTCATGCCCCACTTCAAAGCAAAGCGTTCGTACGCACTGGAAGATGGATCCACGAAGGCTGAAACGAGAAGTTGCAACGTGCCCGGTCGATAGTACTGGCATGATGGAAACTTTCAGGCAAGTGCCCGTTTATTCGGTATTTGTTTTGTTCGCTTTAGAAATATCTCACTGTGATCTCGTAGCATAATTCATAATTCGCTAATGTAAGAGCAAGAGCAGCTGCACTCCTACTAGGGCAAGTTAACTACCTCGATCGCGTCCCGTGTGACTAATGTTTGTCAAATCTACATCGGGCGTGGTGCGCCTGCATAGTTACGCTTTGTTTCTCAGCGCTTGAACCTTCATTGATGTGATTCTCTTGTGCGTTCAGCGCGGCTGCTTGTAATACGGTCGTTCGCACTTCAGTTAAATGTGGTCGACCACTTTTGTGTCGCGTAGAAAAAGGACTGGCTTAGACACCTTTCGAAGGAACCGGCGCGGTTCTCCCTGATGCGGTCGCGTGCTGCTGTTGCTGCTTGCCGGACGCCTTCAGCATTTTTTTGGCTCGCTTTGTCTGTGCGCGTGCTCGCGCTCGGCTTGATTTGTGTGTGCGTGCGTGCGTGCGTGTGTGCGCTCAGCTCAGCTCGCTTTGTGTGTGTGTGCGTGCGTGCGTGCGCTCGGCTCGCTGTGTGTGTGTGTGTGTGTGTGTGTGTGTGTGTGTGCGCGCGTGCGTGCGTGCGCGCGCGCGCGCGTTCAGTACATGCCGGTTTGTATGGGCCGGCGTGTTTGCGCGTGTCTACTGCGTACGTGTTTTGTGAGTGTGTTGTCTGTGGGTCGCTGTGTGTGCGTGCACGTGTTAGCGTGTCTGCCTGCATGCATGTATGTGTGCTTGTTTGTGTTCATCAATGTGCGCGTGTGTGCTTTTGTGTCTGCGCTTTGAGAGTGCGTATACGTGTGTGTGCGTGTGGGTGCGTTTTGTGTGCGTTCGTATGTATTGCATGAGGCCGGTAGAGTTTAACTCGCAATAAAACTCTTCCGATTTGGTGCAGCGAGTGTTCCCGCCTGAAAGCCGAGTTTGGTTTCAAGCCACCCTGGACAACTGCTGTATGAGGTGCCGTTTCTCGGGAGGACCAGTGGGAAGGCGCCAAGTATACGCTTCGTCCTTTTTCCTCCCATGCCCTGATGAATCGATATCCTTGTTTTTTATTGTGAAAGGAACGTTACATCCAGAGCATAAATAAATGATTAAGAAATCTGGTAGTGTGTTCCGCCATTACAATAATTCCGATGTTAAAGACGTGGATTTCCCATTAGCCCACATTTCTTTTGATGCAGACAACCGCTGAAATTGTTAGCGGCAGGTTATTCGAGACGTTCTACGTATATAGCAATTGTCTTCAGGAGCTTTAATGAATTTTGAAAATTTGAAGTGTTGTGCTTTAGAGGTATCATATACAAGCTTTAGGTCTCCGGGTAATTTGCATGCCCTTCGAGAGCTGTCGCCTATAGCCCTATTGAAATTCGTAACTACAATTTGGAGCACTGGGGAAGCTAGAAGGCTTGTCCTGGCTCTCGAGAAAGTGTTTAAGCTGGAGGTGTAGGTTGAGGAGTTTGGGGTTGGTAACACAAAGGATTTTTTATGCCTTAGCAGTAGGAGTGACACAGGATAAAAAAAATTTATGTGTGTCAAGCACAGGAAGCTGCTCATGTGGTAGAAGCATGTGTGTGCATGTGTGTGTGTGCGCCCATGTATGCGTGCGTGTGTGTGTGAATTCTCTCCTCAAAAGGGAGTATGAGCTATTTCCTTGCTGGTCTGTTTGCCAAGAATTGGCAAGAAAACACAATAATCAATTTAACTTGAAATAATAAACTTCAAAGCATACTGGCGACAGCAGCATACAAGCATGCAGCTGTGTGACAATCTTAATGCATGACTGTAACATCTGGAAGGAGGCTTGCTTCTTCTTCAGTAAGCAGCACAAAGTCCATATTCTTGGCTTTTCTCGTGCAAACCAAAACGAGGCTCATTGCCAATAATCTTGTCTTTTGCTCTAATAGCATTTGTTTATCTTGTACTTAGAGCATCGTTTCTCGCAGGTCATGCAGATGGTAGCAGCAATTTCACAATGCCCAGCCTTGGCGCCCCCCATCAAGATCAAGCCACTTGCGTTCACCTTCAGACAGATGGTTAATGTCTTGAAAGCGGTTGAGAAGACAACATTGTAAGTAGATATAGTTGTGTAGTGTAATATAATAAGTCAAGTTATAATTTAAAACTCAGGCTCCTTGGCCGCCTAAGCTTGATATGATATGCAGTTGTCTGTGGTTGTAAATATTGCCGATGGTACAGTGCATACTGCAGGTATGACTGCTGATCCAAAGTATGCATTTGTATTTTCTTGATGGTCTTTCATAATGAAGATTTTCTTTGTGCAAGAATATTCACAGAATGCCGGGGCATTGTAGCATCATATTCTTTATTGTGCATTCACTGCTAATTTCGTATGACCTTCCTGCTACCAATTTATTTGCAGAAAAGGAATATTTGTTTACTCTCTGCAATGAGCTTGTTATTTGCTCATTGCATTACACTCTTCTACCTTTAATTTATTCCCATATAATTATCAAAACCTTAAAATTTCAGCTGTTTTTATTTTGAATACTATATCAAAATCAACATGCACCGGATTGCAATCTAGACTGCAAGGGATTTGAAGAAATTACAAGAAACCAGGACCTCTCGGGAGCGTTAAAAAAACGTTTCCGCAGGAAATGTGCCTAATTGTACTGAGCTAGCTGCTCATGAAAATTGCAAGCATATTTCATTTCACACAGTTTTGCAGGATATAGCAAGCCTATCATAGTCTCTGAGCACAACCTTACCTCATTTGCATCATGAAAATGTCTCATGCTTAATTTGGGACAAGTTTTGAAAAATGAATGTATCAATTTTGAAACTACACAAAGTATTGGTTGAGGCTAGACAGTTTTCAAACAACTTGACCATGTTAAACTTAGCCATTACAGGACGGAAAAAAAAACATGCACAGGTGTACTCATTCAATGAAATGTGATGCTTGTGGTTCCACATGCAAAATGTACTTTTAAGCGAGAGAGGGCAGGTAGCTAACTTACAACCATTGTGACTCATGTGGGTAGTAGCAACGCAGGATGAGAAATGGTTGTGTCTCTGAGGTTCATTGAATATGTGAAAACTCATATACAGTAACCCCCCCCCCCCCCCACCCCTATGAGGGGTACCCGTGCAATATGTTTTGGGCAAGCAAGAGGATTGTTCTAGGAGACAAGAAATTTCAGGCTCTAGTTGCGAGGCTACAGAAAGAAGGACCATGTAAATAGTCACAGATTAACATAAACTGCATCGGAGTGGCATCACAGTTTAGAGCATGAAGTGGGAGCATGAGGAAGGATCATAAGTTTAAATAAGGGAATACTACTTGTCAGTGCATTGCCAAGCTAACCCATTGAAAGAAAGGGGCGTGCTCTAAGAAAAATAGTTGACAACACATGCTTACTAAATTGGTAAATAAGAAATACACGATAAAGTTTAGGATGCAGAAAGTGTCTAATAAACTGCATTGGAGAGTTGGATATTGTTGGGCTGGATGCATGTATTGCAGGGCAAATGAGAATGCCAGTGGGGATTCCCTCATTTTCATTTTGTGTGCACTCTCTGTAAAACAGTTCTCTTTGTCTCCTAGTGTAATAATGTTGTGTAAAAACAGTCATTTTTAATGCCTTGTGCATTTCACTCTTAGTGTGCCATATGCCGTAAGCTTCTCACCTGCAGTACTTATAAAGTGTAATGCAGATATATTGCAGATTTCATAATGTCAATTTTGTATTAAGGTCACATACACACTCTTGGACAAATGTCTGTTGTTGAGAGATGTCATTGGTAGTCTTTAAACTTTATTCACTCTTATTTTCTATGGTGAAAAGGCTACTGTAAATTTATGATTTTGCTGCTGTATGTGCCTTGTGTTCACAATGACATAGTGATTTAGCATTCACAGTAACATGCAATTTCTTAATTTGCAAAATAGAAACTTCTCCTACCTTTCACTTGTCTTGCCCAGTTGCCTGAGCGGTGCATTCTGCCCAGTCACATTAATTAAGTTTGTTACTTTGAGGAGCTTGTTGCTTTATCAAATTTTTCGCAAAGTACATGTGTAATTGCACGGACTGTATTCTCACGATTCTCTTCTTATTTTGCTAATGCAGGATGCAAGATTCCAGCAACGCCATGCGCTGCATTTATTGGTCAAGATACTCAGAGAATGGAGTCCCTGCACCTCGTGGTTAACCGCGAACATTTCTTTTTCTTTTGGAAAGCTAAAAGCCATTTGCTGCATCACTTGCATTTTTGCAGCTCAGATGTGTACTATATTTTTCTAATTTTGAATCAATATTGGCTGTTCAGTATAAAAAATGACATACAGCGTGAAGGACAAGGACTGCGAGAGACACACTCCACTGACTTTCAACAATATTTTATTGCGTTGCCACATCGTGTGTGTATACACAGAGGGGTCATGCGCAGAAAATGAAAGCCAGTCACAAGGGGTGTTCTAACAGCAAGTCATTGTAAAAAGAACATGGTCACTTGAAAAAAAAAAACATCACAATTTCTATATGTTTAGATACAAAATTTCACTAGGGGTCAGCGTGATAGAGGGGGCACTAACGCACACACTACCCAGTTTTCTGGTGAAATCAGCTTCAATAATTTACCGGGTGAGCTGTGTCCCGCTAAAACTTCCGTATCTTAAAGAGGGGCATGCAGCCGCAGTCCCGGCAATGAATGCCCAAGTGGCCTTGAACAGTGTTATTGACGTTGTTATAGTGCTCTCTTAAACGATCATTTAGGCCCCTGCCTATCTGTCCAATATATTTACTGCCTCAAAATGGGAATTTGGGAAACCACATTCGTTGCACACATCGCAAAACACACACGTTTACATCGTTTACACACTTACAGAGCCTTGCCAGCTTTTCCGGGGCTGAGAAAAGGACTGTGATTTCTGCAGGTTCCCTAATCTTCTTTAGCCTATGGGAGACATCATGAACATACGGTAGCACTGCAAACCTGTGTTTCAACCGGCTGGTTCCTTGACCGAGCGCGCTCATCATGTTTTGTGCACTTCAGAAGTTTTTCCGCTATGGCTGAAATTAAGGCCAAAGGGTAGCCAACCCAAGAAAGGCAATCAGCCTGTGCAGCAACGCTATGTTGCATCTCGTGTGAGCAAGATTTATTGAGGCTGTTAAGGAGGCAAAGCTTTACAATATCTCATTTGACTTTGTTGGACAGACAGGCAGGCGCCTAAACAATCATTTAGGAGAGCACGATAACAACTTCCATAACACTGTTCAAGGCCACTTCGGCATCCATTGCTGGGACTGCGGCTGCGTGCCCCTCTTTGATGGTACGGAAGCTTTAGCGAGACACAAGTCATCCGGGAAACTATAGAAGCAGATTTCGCTAGAAAACTGGTTAGTGTGTGCGTTAGTGACCCCTCTATCGCGCTGACCCCTAGTGAAGTCTTGTATCTCAACAGATAGAAATTCTAATGTTTATTTTTTTCAAAGGACGATGTTCTCAGTACAGTCACTTGCTGTTAGACACCCCTTGTGACTCATATTCTGCGCATGCCCGCTTTTGTACAAATACACATGATGTGGCAACGTAATTAAATATTGTTGGAAGTCAGCGCAGTCTGTCATCTCTCGCAGTTCTTGTCATTCAAGCTGTACATAATTTTATCTCATTAATTGCAAACTATCCCAAGAAACTACCCTTGTTCAGTATAATTATAATGTTTGATACGACCATTTGCTGGCAAATGTTAACAGTGTGATATTTAACTTGAACTTTTGCATGACTGCCTATGCCTGTGTTCTTTTAGTAACGAGAGTATGGCTAATTTATTAAACCATATTTGCTAATTTGCATGCTCACATGCTATAGCATGCCTTAATCTTGAAATTACTGCATCTAAGTGCAAATAATTTAGAAATTTACTATGTATTTTAAAACACTGTCCACATTTTGTGCTCAGCAAAATCGTTTATTCAACAGTGGTTTGTTTTTGTCAGGCCTCCTACTGCACTTTGCACCCAGGCACTAGTAGATGTGGAATATGCACTCTTTTGATTTATAGTAAGAAAAGAACCTATTTTCAAACTACATATTGTATATGTACCAGTGCCTTAGAGTTACAAAACAAAAATTTATAGAAACTGGCATTGTAGTTAGAAAAACCGCTACACAGCATCTTTAGCCCAGAGAACTCTCGTTTCACAAAAGAGGACAAACTATGTAGGCACTAAAAAATTCTACGTATTTTTTGTGCTCAAGTAATCTTGTTGGAAATAGAAAATTAGCAATAAGGCTCCTGGCATAAACCTCACTCAAAGCATGTCTATGCTTGGAAAGTATTGTTCCAGTCTGAAAAATGTTGGCCAGTTATGCTTTACATCGACTTTCCAAACTTTTCATAATGCTTTGCGATTACATTAGTGTACAAAATAACAGGTGTCTTTCTTCTGCGTTTGCTCTGCATTTCAATTGCTTCCCTAATTCACCCTTGCAATATGCCTTTTCTTAAGGCATCAAAACTTGAATTTTCCTTCACTGGAGCCTAATACGAAAAATTTATTCTTTATGTGGCCCAAAACACTGCGAATCAACCCAGGCTTTTTCAGTGCCGCTATACATAGTTTCTTCTCTAATAACAGATTTGATCAATACATATATTTTAGGTACCTTTGTGGGGAATGTACATGTTCTTGAACTTACCTATGTGTTTGGTGATTGTGCATGTTTATATTTCATGTGATTTATGTATATGTTGTACTCTGTATTGCAGCATGCAATAAATATATTTGCGTTTTCTTGAAAATGCAGCATATATCTTACCAGTCTGTGTTGCATGTTATTTGGACATGGAAATCGTGATAACCTTGGTGTTGATATACATGCTCAAAAGTGTCAAGTTTGCTAGGTTGTATTTGTGCAGCGAAGACAGGTTTTCCAATATACACCGTGAATTACTAATATGTAATGTGATCCACACGTATAGGTGTTGTGTATGCCCATCGAAGCTTCAAGGCCGGCTGTTCGACAGTGCGTTTGGTAGCCGAACTTGAACCTTCTGGCACACGCAATAGTTGCGCGTGGATCGCTGTACATAGTAGTAATTGAAGGCGTGTACTGCCGAATCTGCCTTCCATACACGCTAGAAATAAAAGGGTGTACACCATTCCAACACCCACACAGATGGGTGTTAATTTGGACGAGCACCCTTACAGCCTAAATTTATTTTGCTGGACACCCTTCCTTTAGGGTGCTATAGTGGCACCCCAACTGTAGGGTGTAGACAACAGCACCCTTAGGGTGTTCGTCTGGCGACAAACTGATTTACACCCTTAAGGGTGTTAAAATGTTTAGTGTGTAGGCGTTCACTGCACGTATTCGGCGAAGAGACAGCGTCTGGAAACCATTCTGTGCTTCCTGCTTGCCGAAGATTATTTTTTCAGTAAAGCGATTCCGTCGTTTCGAGAGTACTTACAGAAAAGTCTAGGAGAGCTCCTGTGGTATATTTACTGAGTGCCGACAGCCAAACTTACGAGGAGCGTGCCGCGTTAGCCCCGAGACTACGCTAGCGCGGAGCTTGCGACAGATGGCGACTCCTTAAGTCCTCGGCGCCAATTTTCAAGGTTTCATCATGAATACAGGCCGCAGATGTCCTGCACTAATAGCAACAACATTCGAAAGAGATTTACGATCAGAGAACGGCCGAAGACTCCAGCCGTAGCTTGTATGCCCCCCTCTCCTCCATCCGTTATAAGCTGCAGGACTGTAGAACAGGCGCTGGTGAACAGCCGCTTGGCTATGTGATGTAACATCGGCCGTGATAGTTACTGCCCACTCCCTTTACGACGCCATTTTCGAAGCCACACGCACGACCCTTCGTAAGGGCGGCGATCACCTATGCTGCGAGCGAGCGCTAAAATCCCGCTATCCCTCGGTGAGCTTCCTCGTCGACAAACAGCTCTTCTAGATTCAAATGTCTGAGCCAAAGTGACCGTGAGTGAGAAAGGAGCGGTCGAAGCCGATACGGTTGGCGCCACCGTCAGCAAGAAAGTGGCGGCACAAAGTGAGCTACGTCGCAGGCGGTTCAGTAATTTCCGATGACGGCTTGATAAAAGCAAGAATGCTTTATTTTAAACAGTAAACGCAAAAGGTAGAACATTGTTGAAGCAAGGAAATCCACACAAAGAAAGAAAGGAAGAAAGAGAAAGGACATCTGCTCGCTCGACCGAATCGCTCAGCAGACGTCGGCGGGAGGCTTCTGCCCGGCAAGAACCTTGGCGTGAGGGGCCAAGATGGGCCAGGCCTTGAAGCGGTCAGACGAAAGGTACTCCTTCAGTCCCGGCAGGGCAGCCACGCGCTGACAGTATTCCTCTAGGGCAGGGAAGCCTGTGCGGAAGGTGCTTGGGCCCATCGTCTTGATGAACTGCGAGAAAAACAGTGACAATGCCTGCTTGACACTACCGCACACTAAAAACAAGAATTGTCTACGATCATTACATTCAGCCTGTACTAATCTATTGAGCGGAAACTTGAAGGATAACGATGAAGCTCAAGAAAATGTCAAGAATCCCGTCATGGATGAAATGCTGGGCGTAACTTCCACGGGGAGACAACGGTGTAGTTTAAAGGGAGCCTGAAACGATTTTGACGATCTTGTACAAACGTACAGAGTCGTTAGGGTAGGTCCTTTTGATCATTAATTGACGTGCTCCACGTAAAACGTGCAATATAATGTGATCAAAATATACATAATTACCGATCACAGCACGCCACTCGGCTGAGGTTTAAGCCACTCCTGACCAGGTAACGACTTCACGCGATAACGAAACTAGAGCGAGTTATCCCATTGGCTGCCCAGGGCGTCTCATCAATAATTTTTCAAACTTTTTAGCGAAGAAATGATCCAATTAGTTGGAATGTTCGTTCGTTTCTATAAAAGGGAAAATAACAGAAAGGGAATACACAAGGACAATTTATCACTACAATCATTACTTCCGGCAAGTGTAGTCTGCTTGTGTTACAACGTGCTCATTTTGTTGATGAGACCTCGAGGGTAATTCAGTGTTTGTCTCGATGTTTATTTTCAGGAGCACCATGGTTGGTCCTTGTCACGTCATGGGCTGCACACGTAGCGACTGGCAATATGTCAAGCAGCGACACTGTGTCCCTCTGCAAGGCAGCAGATGAGCGGAGTGGCTGCAGCGCATCGGACTGTCGGTATCCAATCGTCGTCAGGATTTGCGCGTTGACGGCCGTCACGTTTCAAGAGATGAGTGGAAGCGCGAACGTGAACGGTTGGCACGATGCAGCCACCTGGTGGCACATAAAGCTCAACGCACAGAGCTACTACAGCAGTAGCGAAGTGTATTTCTATTTTCCTGCTGGTGTAAATTTTCTCTAAACAGTTTTCTCTAAACGTTCAAAATGATTGACACTTGATAGATAAATAATAGCTCTTCGTTTGGCAGGTTAAGCTATGCGCCGCCAGGTGGCTAGAGCATGTAGACTGATCAGGCTGCTCATGTGCGTCTACGCTAAAAATCCTTTCTTATACCAATAGTAGTATGCAGGGGCTTTAGTTTACGCCTCCACCCATCCGTCAAAACGCCCAGGTCGCCTGTGGTTACCGCAATGGCGGAAGCGCTCTGCGATACTACGGAATGCTCGCAACGCACGCTGCTTCGATAGCTCTCGCATGGGATCGACTGCCAGGCGGCTGGCGGAGAGGTAGGAGAGGCTTCGTGCACTGGCTCCAAGACAACCGGCAGGGCGCGACACGACGTCGCATGACGACGCAGAACCAGTGAAGTCGGAGCTTAGCCCCGATCACACGGTGAACGAGTTGAGAAAATGCATGGCTATGGAGGACGGTAACTTGCAATTGTCCGTAGCTCTCTTAATATTGCTCTTAATATTGTACTCGACGCTTCACACAGATGGTGGTGCGAATGATTTACTGTAGTTGTACCCCACGCTTCTGCTAAATTTGTGCGAACAGATTAACGTTAAGCAGCAAGCCGACATTCGACTGGCAAAGAGGAAGAAACAGAATTGAGCATGCCGTATAAGGGAAGATGGTTGGTGGTCCGCTGGAGTTCTACTATGGTTGCTAAAAGAAGGGAAATGCAGTTCAGGACGACACGGAGGGAATTAGATGGTGTGATGAAATGAGGAAATACGCAGGCATATAATGAGGACATCCAGCACAAGAAAGCGGTAGTGGGGATCGCTGGATGGAGGAGAAATTCGACTGCTTCAGCTATCCATGGTGATTTAAGGGTCACTTGTCAGCTTTTATAGCGAAATCGATTATACAGACAGTCGTGGCCCATTCATGTCGTCGTGCTGTCCGGGAAACGACGGCGCACGCGCAGCCAGCGCGTGCACGGAAGTATAGAAGATCTTCACAGAGGCGCAGTGAGCTTGGCTGCAAAAACACCCCGCACCGCTCACTTTGTTAGGCAGGGAACACAGGGTAGCCCTCTGACCTCCGCTGCAAGCACGAGGTTTACGCGCGCTCATAACTTTGCTGCTGAGGACCGGTGTACATATTACGTCGTGGTGCGCACAATGGTGCTATCGGAAACGATAGTAAACGTCAATGTAACTATATATAATCATTTTACTAAGCGTCGAACGCCGACGGTTTTCCGATAGGCTTACCTCGCGAACCATGCAAGTGTGACGCTGGTAGCTAGCACAGCTTTCCTTACCGAGCCAGCATTGCGACACGCCTGGAGCTTTGCAGGGAGATTTTCCTGCTTTGTAGCAGTAGTTGCTTCGCTTGTGTCGTGCCATGTCGCGTCCGTGTATTAGAACACCGTGCTAGGGGCTCGAGCGCCGTGCTATACCTCGCTATCAATTTCAACATATTTGTTTCGCAGTACGGAACTACACTAAATATGGTGAAAAGACTTGTATTCCATAACTGTATGTTTGAATTCTGCAAATGCGGCTTCTTTATAGGTATCGTGTGCGGCCAAATTGGTAGGAGAACACCGTCGTGCAGAGATCACAGCGCTGAATAATTGAAGGCTGAGCATTGTGCGTGCAGACGTCCGCTACATGGAGAAATCGTCACAACGCCGATAACCGCGGAAGCGGAAGTGTGGAAGTTATGTGCGGAAGCTGGCTACGATATTGTTAACTTACGGGTTTTGCGGCAGATAGGACACCCATTGTATACAATCCGAATGAGCGCTCTTCATTTGGCCTGCCAGGGCCGTAGAGGTAGGTGTAAACGGGTGCTGACAGAATGGCTTAGCTCTGTTGCTGTCCAGCAGTGTTAAAACTATTTGCAATCATTAACGTAGAACGAACATGTGTCTTGTTAAGGGAAAGTGGCAAACGTACATAATCTCACAAACTGAAACGTTCCACAGGTAGACGTCGTTTGCTGCGTTTTTTATACTTTGGTAGTCCAGATAAGCAAGAGATGTCTGCAGCATTGGTGGGAAGAAAACGTGCAAGCGATTGATACGATCGGACCCGTTAAAGGCGAATATTAGCGGTACAAGGTATCCAATAGTTTTGAGGAAGAGAAAAAGGTTGAGATGTATACAAAATGCTAGAATGGAAAGGATGAATAGCATGCATCATTACCTCAAGCAGACTAGGTGGCTATTTGTCACAGCCCCGTTTCAAAGGGAATGCCAAAAATCAGCATCATTATGGAGATAGATAAAATGCGACTAAAGTCACGCAAATTTCGTTGGCGGCGCCGATTTGTGCTGTTAGCCTTCGCTTTTGTGCTGTTAGCCAATCCAACCATTTCTTGCTCAAGGAAAGCAGCATTATTCAAGCGGATCCGTTACTAAGCGGCCTGTTGCTGAAGTTCATTCGTGAATGGTCCTACATAGTTACTTCGTACTGCGTTCAGTTCGTGGACATTACGGCAGCAAACTCGCTATCATGAAATAAATTGTATCAATTTAACCTTCTAACACTGCTGGAAGAGGCATCCACTGCTCTGAGAACGTGTGAAAAATTGAACGCTCAACTTAAAAAAAATATAGGGCCGCAAGAGAAATGAGAGCGCTACGCTGACTGCGACCATCGCTTTCGTTTCTAGATAAAACACGCAGTGCATGTTGCTTGCCATAGTGCAGGTTCGCATAGATGAACGACCACTTTCGAAGTAGGTGATCCTTACGCTCTGCATTACACGGGCGTTCCCAGAGAAGGCGACCAATGCGTTAAAGTGATTCTTAAGCTCATATGGAAGAACCGTATAGCAAGTTGGCCGAGTCGGTACAATTGCATGTTGACCTGCAGGGCGAAGAAATAAGACTGGACACTAACAAGGACGCTCGTGTCGGCGTGCAGCGCTCATGTCGTGCCATCCTTATTAGAGCACCGTCGGTGTTCGCGCTTTAGGAAGTTCTCCTTTTTTCTCCCATTAACCTTTTCCCAACGTATGGTTAAGAGGATTATTCTTTTTTGGTTGACCACCGTATACTTCTCCCCGTCATTGATCTGACTCACTGGGAAACATCTCAATAAAACAAAATTGTGAGATGTGTTTCCTTTCGGTGTAACCTTCATTCAAACATCGGTGCTGATCTTGCAGCCACGTACCTGGAGAGCCTCGTAGAGGAGAAAGTCCACGTATGTGACACTCTTCCCTGCACCGAATGGCCCGTGCTTGGCCAGGTAAGTGTCGACCTGGCGCAGCTTGTCCGCGGTGTCGACCAGGAACTGGACCCGCTTCTCCTCAGTGCAGTCGGGACTGTAGCAGAGGCGTGCTGCAGCCCACACGATGTCGGAAGCCTGCGATTCGCACGAGGACAATGTGGAGGACAAAAATAAAAAAATAAATCAGGATAACGTTTTTTTTTGCACTCGTAAAAGTGCTGAAGTAAATCTAAAATGAACTATTGACGAAAGGTGGACGCGAGCCCAGATTATTAATGCATCATTTTAAACTTTTGGTCCTCTGAAGGACGAAGGCCTACGGTGGTCTCGAGCTACCTCGGTGGCGTTTAAGGTGTGAGACGGCAGGCTACCTGGTAATCCACATGTATAGCGCGAGAGTAGAGAAGGACGGAAAAGCAGGACGGGTTTGAATGGTTGTTTCTGTCATACCTTTGCGTCCTTGCTGTGCAGATCGCGGAGTTTAAAACAGTTCTATCTAATGGTGACACCTTTCTTGATCTGATCCCACCACTTAAATGGCTACTGCATTCTGCCGCGCATCTCTTACTTTAGCGCACATTGTTACGATGTTGGCGAACTTGGTATCTGCTGCAGAGCAGATACCAGGTTACACAATCTGTCCAATTGCAGTTCTTGCTCTTAAACTGAAGATTACATTGAATGATTTGACATGAGAAATCGAGTAGGACGGGTCATGCAAGGCATAAAATCGATATCAGGAGGCACTGGTGTATCTTATCAGGGAAATCATACACCTATATGGGTTATGGTATATGAGTAGTTGAAGATGCATGTTACACAGCGCAGTATGGACCAGGGACAAGTCATGACAGGACAAGGTGACGCGTGGGAGCTATGTTACATCCATTACAATGAATCGCCAACATGCCCAAATCCATTATCTCCTGTAGTTGTTAAAGATGCCCATTTTCTGACTTCGTCCCTAGTCAAAGATTACGATACTCCCTAATGTGAAGCTTGAGCGGAGCCCTATACCTGTATATATTTCGCGATATAATGGCTGGCGCGGACCATCCATCTTGTGCGGCACATCGTAAACTGAGTGAAGTATGGCGCGACTGTCTCGCTAATCGCCAGTTCGCGAGAGGCAGCGTGTGGGTGATGGGTGTGCGTGGTTAAGAGCAGCCGCCACAGATAGGCATCCGCTCAAGCAGCGCTTTGTTTCCATGTATGGTATCGGTGGCGTTAGCGGTGAGCAGACGAGGCACGTTACTGTGGCGCCATCATGTGGCCATCGTCACCGCAGTATGTTTTAACGCGATAGCGTTAAGGAGCTCGTGTCGCAGAAAAGCCGGTGTCGTCGGTGTCGGCGTCGGGTGTCGGCGGCGGTGTCGGCGTTTGCGGCGTTGACCGTGAGCGATAAATCACGGCATGCGCTTCATAAATAAAAAGCAACTTCCAAGATTGGCCCGGTGGGAATCGAACCAGGGTCTCCGGAGTGTGAGACGGAGACGCTACCACTCAGCCACGAGTTCGATGCTTCCAAGCGGTGCAAACGCGCCTCTAGTGAATGCGGTGTTGCCTTCGAAACGAGCCGTGGAAAGTTATACTGCGGTGTATATCGGTAATTATGAACATGTAACGTACAGAAGTCACAATTACACGAGTTGCGAAGTGCGTTTCCACTGCATTTCTTCTGCGCTTTCCGCACACGCAGAGCCATCTTGCGGCAAACACAGAAGACCCCCTCCTCTCAATGTACGGCGCTGCCCCGACAGGAGGCGCGCCGCGCGCGCATTGGGACCGCTGCCAGGCGCGTCGCGGGACTCCCTCTCCCCTGACGACGCTTCGCCGTGCTCCCGGTTTAGATTACTATCTATCTCTCTGCCCGTGCCGATCACGACGTTTGGCTGGCGTAGATCGTTTCCCCTCCGAGACACCGAGTTCTTTGGTTCGTTCCGTTCGCTCAGGCGCACGTTTCGTTGCCGCGCCGAACGCTGCGTTGCTCGACGCTCACCGCGTGATAGGTGGGCGCTAAGTCCGATGCGAGGCGCATCGTAAGTGATCGCTGTGCCGTAGCGCATTGTCTTATACCCCTTGGCGGGTCGACGGGAACGCTATCGCGTCCCACTCTTGAAGGCGAAGCTTAAGCGTCCTCCAATTTTTTTTTTCTTCTCACTCTTTCGCCATAGTCTCCTCTTCCGCTTCTCGTCTCATGATATCGCTGCACCCTCCTCCGCTTTTCTCCTTGCGCTCTCTTCATTATCGCCGCCTTTCATCACCCGCTGGGCTTCGCGTTCGCTCTTTCATTCTTCGCTGTGCTCGTTCGCTCAGTTACGCCGAGGACGCTAACGTAGGAACGGAATTTTAGATACGTCCGTTTACTGTCCTACGCACATTTCCAGCTTCATGTTTCTTAATGTAAAGCTTGCAGTTTGTTCGAGCGCTATTTGTGTGGTCGTTATATAGCTCAGTTGGTCACCTCCAGATTGCTTAGAGCTGACAGTATGCATCGATTGTGTACTCTTTATCAAGGGCAATGTACCCTGCGTCACAAATGTGTGCTCGCTGTAAGCGCTCTAACCCATTTCTATTCGTCTGGGAATTACTGCACCATGCACTGTACACAATTTCGCGCATTCACAAGCTATGCTGTCGTCATTGCGTATATCGCACCCACATCGTCTTTTTTTGGTGACAATGCAGATAACTGAGTGAACGTTGGGGAAAGCAAACCGCACGTGGCCAATTGAATATCAAATGCGGGAAGATATTCTAATGAAAAATGAAATACTATGGGAATATATTTTTTCATGGGAGTCCTTAAAGGGCCCCTCACCACGCCTCATCGCAAATTTCGGTTATACGCTGGAAGTTGTTACGTGTCCTGTAGGGAGCGATCTGCCGCAAAAATTTTTCAAGTCGGCTCATTAATACCCGAGATGGAAATATTTCAGTGCTACGAACCCATCATTTCAGCAGGCGGGCCCCACTGCATAGCGAGACTCCCTCTCCCCTCGCCCCGCCTAGGCTTCGCAAGCGAAATTCCTTCCCTGCGTTCTCCCTTGCCGGACCGCGAGGGTCGCGCGACACAAAGGTCACGGCCCTCGCCTTCATTTTTTTTCTCCTCGCTCTTTTTCGGCGCTACGCATTCCCGCTAACGGCTACGCGCGCGAGCTGTTGTTTCGTTCGCGCTGTGCACAAGGACACATGACTAGTGGTATAACCGACTATCCTGTCCCACCGGCGCTGACGTGTTTGGATCGCACAATTTAGCCACCACTGTCGTAGCCTGTCCTCGAGTATCCCGTTCCTGTTTACACAAGCTCGATCGACATTAATCTCAATGTGTGATGTATGAGGCGAAGAATATTTCTATTTAAATACTTTTTGACCAAGAAAGCGATTCTTGGTGGTTCATGCCCTGCCACACATCACCTGGTGCTCGAGCATTTCAACCCTGCGCACTGTTTCTTCGTCCTTTGGTGCTAGGCCATGCTTGCGTCCCAGGTAGCGCAGGATGGCCTGGCTATGAGTCATCCGCACGTCGCCATCGATGATGTACGGCAGGTTGGGGAAGTCCAGGTCCAGCTTGTACTTCACTGGCAGCCACTCGTCCATGCTGGGTTCCGGGCCATCGCCGAAGCCATACCTGTATTACGGTGAGAACATGCTTAGGATGGTTTCCGTTATTTTGTTTACATGAATCTCTCCTTGGCTCCTACAACTATCGACGTGTTGTTGCACACATGTTCGCCGCGTCCCGAAACTAGATCAATCTCACAACATCCGTAGTTATTAAGTGCGGCGCGCTTTTTTCCTTCTTCAGAGCTCCTTGTACTAGTCGCAAAACATTTAAAGCAGCGATAAACTAGTGCAATGCAAGCATATGCAATCTAACACGATGTCCTGATCAGCGCAGTGTTGAGTTTTGTGTTGAAAATTGCGAGCAGCATCTTCATTGTCAATGCAAACCCGTCTATACGTAGGAAAGCGCAGGCGTAACACGCACGCACGCACGCACGCACGCACGCACGCACGCACGCACGCACGCACGCACGCACGCACGCACGCACGCACGCACGCACGCACGCACGCACGCACGCACGCACGCACGCACGCACTAGAAGACAGGACGAGCGCTCGTCCTGTCTTCAAGTCTGCGTGTGTGTTACTTCGCGCGACAGACCAAGAATATGTTACCGCACGAACTCGCCGAACGTTCTACTCTTGAAATTATGACGGGAGCGAACGCTTGCTTTCTGGCTCTGAGTGCACCTTGGCTCTGAGTGGCGCAGGCGTAACACTCCCGTGGCTAGATCTAGTAAAACAAATACCCAAGATAGTGGACGAATTCATAGCCGCAGCAGTAACAACTGCTGGTGCAACCCACGTGTAATGCGAAGGTTGCGAGTTCGGCTCCCACCGGCGGCAAGCTATCTTTACGTTCACTTTAATATTTTATACACTTCAATTTACACCGAAGTTACATTCTTTAGGAGGAGTCACTCGTGTTTCCTTTGTAGCTTTGAGCTACCTTTGGGAGCACGACACTGCTCTTATGAAAAATGCGGTATTGCACAGGAAGAAAGCGTTGCGGGCAGAGAAGTAAAACGCTGCTGTGCTCGTAAATGTGCACAATATTTATTTATTTATTTATTTATTTATTCAGTACCCACAGGCGCCAAAGGGCATTACAGTGGGGGGAAGGGTTTAACAGAACAGGTATAAACTTCACAAATTTTTTTTTTTACCCGACGTGAGAAAAAACAACAAAAGTTCAACAGAACTTACAGAATTTTCAAAACACGGTAACTTATACATGGGCAAATTCAATCTAAAGGTAAAAAGAAATAGGCTAGTTGAGTCACTTCAACAGGGCAAAAAATACATCATTTGACACGACGTTGACGACACTGGCAGGTAACCTATTCCATTCCTGTATAGTTCTTGGAAAAAAATGTCTTCTTATACAGTTCTGTCTTGCATGGAACTTCTCGTACCTTTAGCGCATGATCCACGCGTTGTGATCGGTAATGAGGTGGCATTATGTATTTGTCCCTTTCTATACCAATTGTACCGTAGAATATGGAATGGAAAAGTTTCAGTCGTAGCCTTCTGCGTCGTACCTCCAAGGTATCCCATTTAAACTCTTCCTTAGCACTCGTAACGCTGAAATTAACTTTGTATCGACCTGACACGTACCGCACACCTAAATTCTGTACCCTCTCAAGTTTATGAATGTCACGTGCCGTCGGAGGGTCCCAAACTACACAGCCGTACTCAAGGACGGACCTTACGTACGTCTTGTACAGCAGCTCTCGTGTAGACGTGCTGAATGCTCTGGAGTTCCTACGAAGAAAACCTAACATTTTCCCTGCCTTAGCGGTTACATAGTTAACCTGCTTCTGCCATGATAATTCTGGGGTGTACCAAACACCTAGGTATTTAAACGCCAGTACGCCAGGAAGTACGCCAGGTTTGTAGCAAAGCAAGGAGGCGCTCTAATGACAGTGTCATATCCTACCTGAAACTATAGCGCGAAATTGCGCAATACGAATAGAAATACAGGACAGACACAGCGCCGACGTCGTACTAAAGAAAAATGAATTTGCGAGATTGCATAGTTCGATTCGAGGGAAAGCAGTAAGTCGGAATGCCAGTAAACTGCGTAAACACTCGGGACGCGCGCAGCGAATCTGCGCCGAACTGGAACACCGCAAGGCTTCACATATTTCGGTGATGTATAGCCGAGTCTAGTTAATTATCGGACAGAATACAAATATGGGCAAAGCGGTTGGAAAACGTAATGTGGCTGCT
Source organism: Dermacentor albipictus (assembly GCF_038994185.2). Taxonomy (NCBI): domain Eukaryota; kingdom Metazoa; phylum Arthropoda; class Arachnida; order Ixodida; family Ixodidae; genus Dermacentor; species Dermacentor albipictus. Next base: position 30,662,997 of record NC_091825.1, read on the forward strand.
TCTGACTTCAGTTCATTTTGTATTGTTTCTTAATTGCGACAAAATGGGAAGCTTGGGTACTGAAAAGATCTACCTGATCATCGTAGCTAAAGAACACTAAGAAAATAGAATGCATATCTAGCGCGCCTTTAGGCGTGCTAGAAATAGGGAAGCTGACAGACTGACAGACGAGAAATTATTTGGTCCTAAGGGACTACGTTGTCGTAGTCGCGGACCGCACCAGCACCGGGGGCGGAAGAGCAGGATCTCCAGCGCTGTCGCAGGCCCTTTGGACAGCCCGAAGCTTGACCTGAAGCAGTAATATTGTTTTCGTCTGATACTTTCTTCGCTAACAGGGGATTTTGCTTAGAGCGTATATCACTTGGCTCTGGTGCCTGTGTTCGTTTCTTTGTTCCTGTACTCCATGTTACTGTGCAAATACAAAGCGCGTCGGAACCAATCCGACGTTGGCATCGTACTCGGTAGTCACAAAACATGTAAAGCCTCATCGAAACATAACACTTGGGTGATCCCTACGCGCTATAATATTTTCAAAATTTTTTAGGTTCAATGTATCACGAAACCGGAATAGGCAAGACTCCCCAAGTGGGTCCCTCGCCATCTACACGCGATTTGCTACGAAGCTACCCTTATTGTAAAGAGCACAATATGTATTCGGTATGACAAATATCCTTGTCTCGGGCGACAAGCATGCGGGCATATCTCGTACCGGAAATTAAATTTAGAACTCCTACCGAGCCTTCCAGATTGGATCACTCACATGTTTCATTTCTGCAAAGGGTACTTTAATTAAAGAGAAAGTAATCATAGCGATAGTAACTATACATAATTCAACGTTCAGTTGTTAGCCGAGCAGTGATTATAATACTTTTGCATAATGTCGGCCAGCGCTGCAATGAGTAAGTAGCTGGAAAGGAAACTCTGCAATTGACCATCTCTAAATTTTGGCTCTGGCGAATTGAAGCAGGTGGGATATCTTCGATTCAGTTACTGTTAAATATTATGCTCCGAAAAAGAAGAGAAGAAGACGAAGTTAGAAGCGAGCATGGAGCCGAGCGCGCGCCTGCATTTTTTTGAGCTGTTTTTTAGCAAGCGTCGAATAAAGAAGACGTTCTCTACTTCGGCTCCGCTTCCTGGTTTTCAACAAATGGTGCCGTGACCAGGATATCAGACCTACAGTTGAAGACCCCTAACGATGAAGCGAGCGTGGAGCCGAGCGCGCACCTGCATTTTTTGAGTTGTTTTTGCCAGCGTCGAATAAAGAAGACATTCTCTACTTCAGCTCCGCTTCCTGGTTTTCAACAGTTACAGCTTTTACCAGTTACCAGCTTTTACCTTTTAACTTACAGCGTTATACCTGTGTTGTTTATTGCTGGCGGAATCTTACCCAGAATTTTATTGATGGTGACCACACTACCCACAATCTTCCCACAGAAATCTTGGGCTATGTCAACCTGCTAGCTGCCTTGATGGAGGGCTGATGGAAATATTTGATGAGCATCTGCCACGAGAACGACGTCGACCGACGTCAGTAGCTGCTTCTTGATGAGTTGAACGGTTCTTCACCATTTTCTTCAAGGAGGAGGGTTCCCCCTTATCTCTTGGGCATTCCTTTGACGACGCTTAGTGGGGCCCCTGACAGTTTAGACACAAGTTTTAGCCCAGCAGATGTCTGGGGAGTGTAGCGCTGCAAAACGGGAACATATCGTAGACTTTCCACGGACGGCGCTCACAAGGCCGAATTTCTGGCATTTTCTGCACACAAGTCGCTTGGGAACAGAAGGCCCGACAGCATGTCGGAAATGACCTACATTTACATGCGACCGAAGGCAGTCATCTTTAAAGGGCCCCTCACCAAGCCCCATAGCACATTTTGATTATACGCTGAAAGTTGTTACTTGTCCTCTAGGGAGCGTTCTGTAGCAAACATTTTTCAAATCAGCTCATTAATAGCTGAGATAAACATATTTCAGTGTCGCGAAACTGAGTTCAGGAGGCGAGCTTCACCGCATAATATAGACGATGTCTCCACGTGCCCCGTCTAGCCTTCGCAAACGAAATTCCTTCCCCGCGTTCTCCCATACCAGACCTCAAAGGTAAACCTTGACGCATAGGCCACGTGCCCCGCCTGAATTTTTTTTTCTCCACTTTCTTGCGGCGCGGCGCACTCCCACTGACAAGCGTCGCGCGCGAGCTGTTGTGCAGCGCGGCAGAAGAAAGGAAAAGTGGGCAGAGATTGAGGAGCAGTTACATAGAGAACAAATAGGTGTGTATGCGGTTACAGAAATGCACCTTAGAGGCTCAGAAGAGCCGCCAGTTATTGCGAATTATGTTTGGGAAGGGTGCAACAGAAGGGTTGAAATCTGGGCCAGTTGGTACATACTTGAACGAAAAAACCAGTCAAAAACACAAAGCACAAGAGGAGAGGTTCACACCACAACGACTGCAGTATCAACTGAGGTTTATTAGAATCGGTGTAGTTTCAGCAAGGCCAGCAGAGCATGCGCAACAGCATCATCGCTAATCACATAGCATGAAAAAACAAGAAACGCTTCTATCGTGATCGACGTAGAAATTCAAGTTCTTTTTCAAGTAAGCGCACCGAGGTTGTACTAACGCAGTCATCACCTAATAAACTGATGTAGTACGCTTGTAGTATGCAATCGTTGTGGTGTGAACCTCTTTTGTCCTTTGTGTTTTTGACTGGTTTATTTCGTTCACGGGTGAAACAGAACTAAGTGGGAAAGAAAGGGAGGGGGAGTCGAAATGCTCATCCATCAGGGAGCCAAATGGAAAAGAGTAAATTCACAATGTCAAGAGCATCTTTGGTTATCAGTTAGAATGAGTGGGAAAGAAACTTGGCTGGGCGTTACGTATTTGTGGACCGGAAAAAATTGCACAGAGAAGAATAAAGAGTTAGTGGAATGCATAAGCGCTGATATTAAGGGTTTTGGCAATGGTGATGAAATTGTCCTATTAGGTGAAATGAATGCCCACATACAGGATTTAGATGGGTATACCGATAATAACGGGAAGTCAATGCTAGACCTTTGTGAGCAAGATAACCTCGTTATCGTGAACACAGGGCCTAAGTGTGAAGGGCAGATCACGTGGGAAATGGGAAACTGGCCATCAACCATTGATTACTGTCTGATGACAGAAGGAATTCATGATAAGTTGAGAGAAATGGTTATTGATGAGGAAGGGCATAGCAGCATAGGAAGTGACCATAAACGCATCATTTTGAAAATGGGATATGTAGTTGGGAAAGAGTAAGGAGAGCCAAATGGCCAGTCCAAATTTTAACACTAAACAAATAGCAAATATAGTCACTACAGTTGAGGATGAACTTGGAAAATGGCCAAGAGTGGGAATATGGTGAGCTTCTAAGCGTAATGACAGAAATACGGAAAGAGAAACAACATGTTCGTTGGAAAGGAAAAAATAAACCGAAAAGCTGGTGGAACAAAGAGATACGAGAAGCGATCGCCGAACGACAGAAAGCATCTCGAGAGCACAGGCAGGTGAAGAAGGCGCAGCTGCCGCAGGATGAAGTAACCAGTAACTGGGAAATATACCGAGAAAAAAGTCTATGGTTCAAATACTGGTGCAAGCAAGATTAAAAGGTGGAAGTGAACGTTGGTTGTCAGAAATACGTGAGAAAAAGGCCGCACCTAGAATATTTTGGAACCACATAAAATTATTAGGCAGGAAGTCAACAACAGTACAACAACATATCGTAGACGAAGATGAAAACAGACTGGAAGAAGGAGCGGTAATAAATTACATCCGAAAAGTAATAGCCGAATCTATCCAAGGCAATGACGAGGTTGTATTTGAAGGAGAAAAAGAGCATGAAAATGAAAGAGACCCAAGTGGAAAAGGAGCTGGTGCTGACAAATTTAAACTGGAAAAAAGCGGAAGAGAAAATTCCTAAACGCACAGCCACAGGGCTTGGTGAGGTTCTCGTTAGGCAGATAAATGAACTAGGACCAAAAAGTAAGGAAGCTCTGGTGAAAGCAGTGGAAAAAACTTTAAAAGAGACGAATACCAGACAGTTGGCGAAAAGTAGAATGGGTTTATAAAGGTAAGGGGGAGAAAGACAGAATTCACTCGTATAGATCGTTGACCATTACATCGGTAATGTACAGGCTAGCAATGCAGGCAATCAAATTCAACCTTCAAGTATGGGCAGAGAATAATGGAATTTTGGGTGAGTTTCAGAATGGCTTCAGAATAGGTAGGCGTTTGGATGATAACTTGTTTGTTCTTACTCAGTGTATTGAAATATCAAAAGCAGAAAGCAGACTGTTCTATATGTGGCCTTTTTCGACACAACAGGAGCCTACGGCAACGTAGACCGCAACATTTTGTGGGATATTCTGGAAGGGGAAGGCTTAAATAACGATTGTCTACAGCTTTTGATAGAGATTTACCTAGAAAATACCGTTTGAGTTGAGTGGGAAGCGATGAGGAGCGAGGAGAAAGTTGATATCAACAAGGGACTGAGGCAGGGGTGCCCTTTATCCCCGCTGCTGTTTATGATGTACATGGTGAGGATGGAGAGGGCGCTAGAAGGAAGTAATATCGGGTTGAATCTCTCATACAAACATGAGGGTGCAGTAGTAGAGCAGCAACTCCCAGGTTTATTTTATGCGGACGACATTGTGTTGCTAGCTAATAAGCGAAGTGATTTGCAACGTCTGGCTAATATCTGTGACAGGAAGGCAACAATTTAGGTTTGAAATTTGGTGTTAGAAAATCAGGTGTTATGGTATTCAATGAAAACAGTGAACAGACAGTGAAGATACAGGGCCAAGAAATACCTCGGGTAACAGAATATAAATACCTTGGAATATGGATAAACAAAGGCAATAGATATATAGAAACACTGGAAAAAACCATAACAGTAAAGAGGAAGAGAAATGCAGCCATAATGAAGCACAGAGCGCTATGGTAATACAATAAGTACGAGGTCCTCCGAGGTATGTGGAAAGGTGTAATGGTTCCAGGGTCTACTTTTGGAAATACAGTTGTTTGCTTTAAATCAGGGGTACAATCAGGACTCGACGGGAACCAAAGGTCAGTGGGTCGCCTCGCATTGGGCGCTCACGGGAAGACTACAAATGAAGCTGTGCAGGGGGATATGGGCTGGACTAGTATTGAAGTGAGGGAAGCTCGCAGTACAATTGAGTATGAAGAACGGCTAAGGAATATGGAAGAAAGTAAATGGGCTGGGAGGGTGTTGATTGATTGAAAAAACATTGATTCACAGTGGAGAAAAAGAACTAGGAAGCTTACCAGCAAGTATGCGGACTGTATGGTGGGCAACACAGCAACAAAGAAGGTCAAGCGGAAAGTCACAGGCTGAAATAATCTCATGGGTGGCGGCAATGAAAAAGAAACCTGCCATGAGTAACTACTTAAGAGGAGAAAACGAAATCAGGAAAGAAACCATTTATTATAACTCAAAGGGAAGCTCATTACTTTTCAAAGCGAGATCGGGATCCCTTAGAACACCCACCTATAAAGCGAGATATAAAAAGGAAGAACCAGCATGTGCTTGCTGCGGTAAAGCTAGGGAAACGACGGCGCATGTTTTATTAGAATGTGAAGACGTCTACCCAGCGGCCGATTTAGGCGCCACTGGCCTCCTTGAAGCCCTTGGGTTCAGCGGGAGCAGTGATAAAGCAAACATGTCCGTAATAGGCATTAGTAAGAGGCTATTGGAGGATTGGTGGAATAAATTGGGAAACGACAAAAAACAGACGTACAAAAGCACAGTTCGCAATAGGGGATCAGAAAATTTGGGCGTGGCACTTCATAGTGTTCTTTTTTTGCACTGTTTAATCTAGGTAGGACATTAGGCAGTGTAATAGCAAGAGCTTGGTGGCGCAACCCACCGTCTCGTTCCGAAGGGGACGCTCATAACATCCATCCATCCATGTGATTGTCCCGTTTCACGAAGCACATGATTTCGCGCGCTGTGCACAAGAACACCTGACTAGCGGTATAAGTCTGTGCTATACGAAAACTGAGGCAGCCACAAGTGGATCACAGAGCATGATCCCACGCTGGAACACGGTAGAAAATGAGTTGCGGTGTCTGCGCGCGCGGCTACACGACGTTGGAACAAGCAAAGGAAACGGAAGTACATCTCTCCTGTTGCGGTGCGAAGGAAAAGAAAAACACGCAGACATTCAGTTTGTGTGTCATTATTTCAATAAGGTTTAATTCATCTATTCTAGCAACATAATACACAAATAACATATGTTAGATTCAACAATTCTCGCAGTCGCATGTCACCACGAGTGACGTAACAGCGCGAATACGTGTACGTAGACGCACTAGCACTTGTGCGTCGTCCTCCGGCTTGGAGCCCGGTGGTCGCGAGGAGAAGGGAGAATGACATTCAGTTTGAAATGTCAGATCTTTCTGCGGCGCGCAGCGATGTAATACTTTGCAGACGCAATGGCTGACACGCATTGTATGCTCTGCGCTTGTCAGCTCTAAATGGCCAGACCTGGTGAGGGGCCCTTTAACAGGTCCTTCACCAGGTCTGGCCATTTCTGGTCAGACCTGGTCTGGACAAGGGACGATAACGCGCGATAACTATCGTGTCTACAAAGTATTACATCATTACGCGCCGCGGAAAGGTCAAGTTTCAATCCGAACGCCGTTTTCTTTTCTCCACGCGGCCACCGCGCTCCAACCCAGAGGACGACGTACTCGTGTACGGACGCCTACGTACTGGTGTGCGCAGTGTGACGTGGCTCGTCATGACACGCGACTTCGATAATAATTGAAGACAAAATCTGTTATCTGGCGAAATGTTGCTTGAATTGACGAATTGAAGTTTAGAGAAATAATAATAAGCACAAAGGGAATGCCAGCGTATTTTTTTGTTTCACTTCGCATCGAAGCAAGAGATTTACTTGCACTCCAACGGAGGCTGGTGGATCATGCCCGACGAGCAGCCACGCTCATTGGTGCCCTGGAATAGGGGCGCCAACCATGCATGCCGGAGATCGGCATCAACCATTAGAAGATGAAGACATCCGGCCCGACCGCTGAATTACTCTTCTAGGGCAATAAAGTTTACTTCCTCCTCCTCCTCCTCCTGCTTCTCACAAAAGTGTGGTCACGTGAGCAAGTACCGAAACTATGCCATTTTCTACCGTGTTCGTGTACCGTGATCATGCACTGCGATCCGCTTGTTCTGATTCAGTATTCGTGTAGCATTGAATTATACCGCTAGTCATCTGACCTTGTGCACAGCGCGCAAAATCGTGCACCACACGAAACCAGACAATTACAACAAGTCGTGCGCAGCACCGAAAGAAAAGAAACAAAGAGGAGAGAAAAATGAAGGCGGGGCCCGTGACGTATGCGTCACGCGATCCTCGACGTCCTATATAGGAGAATGCAGGGAAAGAATTTCGCTTTCGGAGGCTAGACGGGGCCAGTGGAGAGAGTCTCGCAATGCAGTGGAGCTCGCCTCCTGAAATCATGGATTCGCGGCACTGGAATATTTCTATCTTGTCTATTAATGAGCCGACATGAAACATTTTTGCGGCAGAACGCTCTCTAGAGGACACGTAACAACTTTAAGCGTGTAAGCGAAATTTGCTATAGGGGCCTGGTGAGGGGCCCTTTAAGCCCTTTAAAGACGATTTTTACTCATCTGAAATTTCCGACACGGACCACCTGTAGTACTTCGGTCCCATAATTGGCAGGCTTAATCAAAAAAGGTAAATCCTCGCCTGAGATGTCCGCATGAATGTGATATGACGCCTGTAGTAGCCTTTTTTTGCCAGCGGGATGTTGGTACGAACGTTCATGCCACCGAGGACCATGACAGGGCGCAGCGAGTCTGACGCCGAGGCTTAAGCGACGTCTACCACAACAACATTCTCCCGAGAGTTGACTCTTGCATCGCTTGAACTCGAGAGACTGTTGCCAAATGGCATTGAGGACGCAACTTGCCTGTTGAGAAGCCTCACGCTGTCGGAGGGTAGCGCAGATAGAAGAGGATGGTGCACTTCGGCGAACTCTGCAGAGTTTTCGTAGTAGATGTGCGCACAGAGGCCCTGAGCATCCGTCTCTTTGCTTTCTGACACAGGACAGCCACGTAGTCGTTGTCAGAGCTGTCATTGCTCTCAATCGAGTCTATCAAGGTAGGCTGGCTGTAGCTCGCTTCCTTGAGCCTGCCGACACGGACGCCGCTAAATCAGGTGGGAGTGCGGGTGGCTCCACTTCCGTTCCTGTCGAGCAGGAAAAAGTGTTTCCCGTAAGAGAGCGAGAATTACTAAAAAATCCTAGGGACTGAGAAACACTTATTAGTTTGAAGTATTCTTATTCGTTGAATCGGAAGGTAGAACTTCCCCTTTATTTAGTTTAGCTCCGAAACCCTACATTCTGCGCGTCCGTGCGACGTCATGGACTTCCATGAATTTTCGCATATTTGATCCGTCTTGATACAAAAAACGTTATAAAAACATGCTAGTCTGGTTATCCCACAACGAAGTGTAGTTCTTTAGCAACAAACAATGAAGTGCCCTCGAGTAGGTACTGTCAACCTACACGAAGTTCCGGTAAGCTAGGGCAAAAACCTAATGTAGCCGGAAACTGAATTTCATCATCGCGTTTATTCCGCTTACCGAGCTTCAGGTTGAACTGAAATTTGCTATTGTAGCGTTATTTGCTGATGCAGCTAATGTGTTCTTGACACCCTTGGCGTCTGGTTGCCAGTCAAAACCAGAGTGAACAGCTTCTCCAGGGGACGTGCGAAGACGCTGCGGCACCGGATCTGCACGGACAGCCGTAACCCGACTACGCGGGCAGTACCCTTTCTGGATAGCACGTGATCTCGCTCGCCTGTAGGGCCTATCGCGTTTCTTCACGCGATCAGCGCAGCCTCGACCATGGAACGATATACGAATAGGCGCCGGCACTTCGATCCGCGTACAGGCGCATCGTCATGACTGCACGTGCGGTTGCAAGGACGCGACCAAGTGCCGCGAGAAGCACCTCGCAATTTCTGTCCGCTACAGATCACCGGCTTTATAAGTAGGCGAAAAAAACGCGCCCAGTCATGGCACATCAGTGGAGTGATAATAGTGATTTTGAACGGATTTCGTAATGGGGTATTGTAGATGCAAGCGGGTCTAGCCTTGATATCGAGGGCAGCAACTGCTCCGTCTGAGCATTTCTTGCAGCACCGCTTGGTGATGTTACCTCATATCGAGCACACCACATTTATTAGGAATGCAAGACGAAGGCCATTGTAAGCTTCCTTTGTGCCTGCAAAAGTGCCTGTATTGCATCGTGTTCTTGAACAGAACCGAATGCTAGTGGTCAGAAGGAATTACCAGAAATAAAAAAATTGCGAAATGGCTGTTGTAATGATTGCAAGCTGTATGCTTGTCGGGGTCTTACTGTTACAATAATCTTATTTAAAGTGTTATTACCCAACTGTCGAAGCCGAAATGTCACATCGAAGAGATCTACATTACATACAAGCATCGCGTGATGAAACTCGCACTTGGAGAATACTCGTGCGCCAGATAAGCACTATGACGATTGCTATGTTAGCGGCATAAATTATGAACGAGTTATCTTGATCTTAAAGGGCCCCTGAAACGGTTCGGACAAATTTTGTAGGCGCGTAGGGAACAGCTTAAGCAGAACATTCGCACCACAATTTAAGTGAAGCGTTACGTATTAATGGAGCTCCAAGCGATTAGAAGTTACCCTCCTCCCTAGCTATGCTTTTCCTCCTCAACTCGCTCGCCGAGCGAGCGGCGCTAAGCTCCGCCTTCACTGGTTCAGCGTCACGATGCAACGTCACATCGTTCACTTCCGGTTGTTTAGGAGCACACCCCCTCCCGCGCGAGACCTCTCCGCTAGCCGCTTGGCCGTCGACCGAGAGCTATCGAAGCAGCGTGCGTTGCGAGCATTCTGTCGTAGCGCCGAACGTGTCCGGTACTCCGCTAAAAACAGGCAAGCTGGTCATTTCGGCAAATGACTGGAGGCATAAACTCAAGCTGATGAAGGAACTTTAGCGTAGACGTACGTGAGCAGCCTGATCGGTCTGCACGGTCCAGACACTTGCTGGCGCAGCGCTTAACCAGTCAAACAATGCGCTAATATTGCTCTAACCAAGTGTAAAACATTTTAAACATTTAAAAATCAACGTGTTGATGATTACACTCCTGCGAAAAATACACACCAGCAGCAAAGAATACACTTCGTTGCTGCTACTGTGTATGGTTGAGCTCTGTGCCACCAGGTGGCTGCACCGTGCAGACAGTTCACATTTGCCCTTCTGCTCATCTCGTGGCTCATCCCGGCACAGTCAAGCGGCCAGATCCTGTCCCCTTGCGCTTGCGTTTGCCCTAATACTGGACTCGCGGTTTGCAGGTCGCTAGGTATGCAGTCCACAAGGCAACAAAGTCGAATCATATGCTCGCGAAAAGACTGAGACCGACTCTGACCGCGGAGCTCTCGTCAAAATGGAGTACGTTGTAACACAAGCAGACGACACTTGCTGTGTGCCGGAAGTGCTGAAGTGTACTAAAAAACTATTCTTGTGTATTCTCTTTAAGTTATTTTCTTTTTACAAAAACAAAGTATCTAACATTCCAACTATTACGAGCATCATTTGTTCCCCATAAAGTTGGAAAAATTATCGACCACGCGCCCTGGTCAGCCAATCAGATAGCTCGCCCATGTGACGTAATATGGGTTATTTGCATCATATGGGTAGGGGCGGCTTAAAATTCCGCCGAGCAGTGCGCTGCGATCGGCAGCGATGTGTATTTTTAAAACCTTATAATAAATTACACGCTTTACGCAGAGCACTTAGATGCATCAATTAATGATCAGAAGAACCTACTCTAACGACTCAGTACGTTTGTAGAAAATCGCCAAAATCGTTTCAGGGTCCCTTTAAAGGGAAGGTGAAACACTTTTCGAAAAATAAAAGAGTTTTCTGCGGCATTCTACAGTTTTTAGTCCATTAAACAAGTAAATCCAGTTTAAAAAGGGCGGAAACAACCGCAAGCGGCTGTTTTTTTGCAAGAAAACGCGCACCAGCACCTCAGGGCATCGCGCGAACGCCGCTCTTGCCGGTGATTGGTCGGGACCGCTGTGACGTCATTCACGGGAATCGCCGATCGGCGCGGCCGTTACAGACCGTAGCACACTGTTCTCGTCTGGCTTCACGGATGAGTTGTAAGCATCATGGAACGTTCTCGCTGTCTCGGACAGCTTGTTCGAACAAGCTGTCCATGCTCGAACCGACAGCCGATACAGAAAACGATGGCGGCAACGCCGATTCTGAGTGTGCCAACAACGAGAACGATGTGTGCAGCTTCTCGCGCATTGGAAATATTAGCTGGTACGTATGTTTTTTTTTCATGTAGCTGCACGTTGTAATGACAGGATAGAAAACGCGCTAAAGTGTCACTGGGAACTTGCTGCTGGAAGTGCGTCGAAACACTAACTTTTCATTATATTGTAAACACGAGTGCGATTGCGCGATGCCGAGCACCTTGCTGCTGCTTGTCTAAAGTTCAGTGGTTTTTTACGTGTTGGTACACGATCGCGAACATAAGTACCACGTTTCAAAGCGCGCACATACAGTGCTGTGAGGTACAGTCATGGAAGTTGCTTATCATACGCATCTAGATCGAGATGGCCAGGGTGATAATATGTGCAATATTCAGACTATGGTTCAACGAGTTTGCGATTGTGGCTCGATCAAGAATCGGTATGCGTGCTGCATGCTGTATGATAGTGTTGACATACATACATTAGGCAGTTTTAGCACCGCCGTGTGGTAAACACGGTAACTTTACGGTAACTGCAACTGTACGTCGAATGTCGCCAGGCAAGCCTAGCAACGCTAGCAATAACGCGTTTCCGCATTGGTCGCAAGGCTATCCGGCTACGCTAAAGCTGTGTTAGCAGACGTTCATGGCTGCAAATGTTGGCATTTCTCGAGTGCATCAATGTGGGCACCGGAACACCGGAATTGGAATACCGATTGCCCGCATCGTGGTCAAGCTTCGATGATAATCACTGTCACGGAAATGTTCCGAGCGCAGCACAGTTGATTTCGTCTGCACGAAATTCTCTCTCCTCGAGGCACGGACCCACTGCGCCACTGCGCTGCAAGCTTGTCCTTCGGAAACATGTGAAACACCACATCGTCTCGCCCGCCTGTGTTCGCACAGCTGAATGCTGCACAGAACGAGGGCATGTTGGGCGCCCTTGGCTCCAGGCACTCACGCAGAACAGAAAGGAAGCACAGTTCACGAAAATCGCAAAAGAAAGCAAACGTCAGCGGCAGCAGATCTCTCGTAGCGTCGTTTAGTAATGCGCAGGACGGAAAGAAACACGCCAGCACATACCAGCACACCGGTCCGCCTGCACGCTCCCCGGGAATGACGTCATTCTCGCCGGTTCTGTCTTCCGGCTGCCTCCTCACCCGGCACTCCGGGAAGCGACGGGGGCAGGGGGCGGACACTCCGTATACATCCCATTGGCCGTTTTTGAGCAGACGCTCTTTCGACGCTAGCGCCAAGGTCCCCTTCAGTTACGGCCCTAATCAAGGGGCGACGCATTAGGCAAAATGGCGGCGCACATGATTGTTTACGTTGCCATGGCAACAGCAACAGCAGCCGCGCGGCGCCTCCTCTCCCAAACGTTTTTCTTTCCTTTTTGTTTTTATTATGCCGACCCGCTCCACTCTCTTTCTCTCTTTCCCCCATGTCGCGCGCGCCGCTCACTTTTTTTTTGTTTTTACCCGTAAGCGGCGCGTTTTTTTCTTTTTTATAGCGCGCTTGTTACCGCGCGCCACGCGCCAGCTCGCAAGCAATGCGCGCGCTACGCGGCGCATTGGCATTGCTTGCGAGCTGGCGCGTGGTGCGCCGTGGGCTATGCATTGGCACGCACGCAGTCTTGCCCATACTTATATTATACCAGCATGTGGCGGGACATAAAAAAATTCTACTTCCAACACAACAGATGTTTAGCCTCGCTTTATTGACTTCGTTTCCGAAAAGAGATTTTTCTTACAACGTGGTGTGATACACGCTCCAAAAATGAGCAAAAGTGAGAGGTGCATGACATATACAAGAGTACTAAAGACAAAAGTTCACAGATGGTGAAATAACAAAAGAAAGCGTGCAGTGAAAGCGCTAGAAAACGCGAAGGCCATTCCATGTACACACATATAAAAACAACATTTTTATATAACGTCCTCAAGACCTAAATGTAGACGAGCTCCTGATATGTGCACTAAGATATTGCACAAAATTGGACGACGTGTATGACGTAGTCATGACAACTATAAAAAGGGAAAACTCACTAGTAATGGCAAAAACAAGGACACGCAAAACACCTGAAAGATAGAATAAAATGCTAACATTGTTTGATTGAGAGCCATACCAAAAGAAAGCTCACTTATAGATCTGCACGAAAATATATGAAATGCTTGACATGTTCATTACTACTGAACAAATTGAAAAAAACATGGCAGAAAAAAATAACATCGTACTAAAAACTGAAACAAACATTATCACATTATTTCGCACTTGGTCACAACTTGAGTAAAGGTGGCAAGGGAACAGGAGATAGTCGGCTTTTGCAGCAGCACATAGAAAACATTCGCAGAAAGGCGTATTCCTCAATCAAAGACCAGGTAAAACAAGCCAACACGACCCTTCTTTCTACCCGAATGCAATGCTTAGCAGTAAAATTACGTCACTTAAGGCACTAAGTCGTACCTACTGGGCTGGCCCTTGTATAATAAACATGAACTGCAAAAATCTGCATGTAGGACACTTGCAATGCTCATGCTTTCCAGAGGAAAAAAAAGCGTATCATGCCTACACATGAAGGTTGTTCGGGCGGTTTTCCCATCGGGGGTTACTGAGATAGTACACAAACACTAACAGTAATTTTTCAGCTGTTAGTTGGTTTGTAGAACGTGATACACAGAAAAAGGACTGAGGGCGGTATGGAAAGCTGGGCAAGTTACTGAAGTTGCAGAATGAGACTTGGCACAGAAAAACACAAGTCACAGACCAGGTGACAATGAGGAGGAACATCTATTTGTCAGCTTTCTCTACCGGGAAGAGGCAAGTGTAGCACAATCAAGGCGCAACGACGTCCGGAGCCTCATGGAGTACACAAATGGACAGGGCTGTGTTCGTGTACATGCGCCTTCTGATGTCCTTGGGTCTGAGCGCTCACCTGTTGTCTTTGGGCACCCGGAACAACCTTGCAGGGCTTGTTTTTGAGGTATTTGTGCACCACTGCACGATGCACGAGCGGTACGAGTCGTGAAACGGGTGAAACATCGCGGAGCACAAGCACACAGCTACCGAGGAACACAGAACTGACTAAACTAGCCACGTCGGTAAACGCACAGCAGCGCACGTATCTCGATGACAGTAGATAACAAAAATAAAGCGTTACGTAGCGGACTAAGCAGCAGCCGGGCCGGCGGGGATGGCACGGCGGCGCGGCGCGTAGACAGTCGAAGGTGAGGGAGTTGAGAGTGTATTACGAGAGAGGGCGTAGGGAGAGGAGCCTAGCGGGGGGAAGGGCTTGGCCACCTGGATCGGCGCGCGTGCGCGCGATGATCTACGAGGCCATGCAAGGGAAACGGATTTTTGCGTCGCCCTGTACACAGATGGCGCCAATTTCCTGCGCCACCGGAACCGAGGAGTGTCCCCCCCCTGACGGGGGCGTGTCCGCGGGGGGGGGGGGGGGGGGGGGGGTTAGAAAGCGATTGCCGTCCTTTATATTAACAAAACGAAGAAAAAAAATTTCAGAACCATAAATTAATAGGTCTGTTCTTCGCAACCCCAGCAATTCATGGAATTTGAAAACCGTTTCAGCTTACCCTTAAAGGACCACTCCAGTGATTTTTCGATATCCACTGATGTCAATGAAATTTCGCTCATATGTTCTCTCTTGAATTCTGATTATTTGTGCCTAACTATATGGCTGCAAGCCATTTAGATTTCCCAAAAAGAATTTTAAAGATTTTTCTACTGGCCACCCTGTGTTTGCTACGTCAGAGTACACCCAACTCTGACTGAAATCGTCGCTTAAATCACCGCTGTCTAGTTAGGAAACTCTGTAAAAGCTCTCTGTGTCGTCAGGAGACATCATCTTGGTGTTAGCGCCAGGTGTTCTGCATGTTCAGCACGCGTTCTGTGTGTCTGGACTGTTTTGTGTGTTCTGCATGCGTAGGACCTGACGTCATTCACTGATAGTGACGTCACACGAAGAAGCTACCCGTTTCGGTCTCGTTATTTCGTTTATTGCTGATTTAAAATTATTGGTTGGGTTCTAAGCAAATTGAACCACCCTACAGGTGACAGGACCGTCAATACCATTTCAAAATGACAATATCCTAAATGGTTAAAAAAAAACGCCGAAGATGCCTTTTAAAGAGGGTGTCAGCTGATGCCTGTGGTAATTTTTTTCAACGTAGTGATGCCGGTCTTGTCTTGCACTGCTACGTCGGGCGGCCCTATCGCTGGACCGTAAACGCCCCTCACCGAATTGGTGAGGGGCGTTTACACACAATGCCCAACTCCTAAATTTTTAAACACTGCCCAACTCCTACCACGCACACCTAAGATAAGGCAACTGCTTGTCTCGAAGGGTGCCGTTTACGTGTTTGTGCAGAGGTCGAGTGTCCTTCCTTGAAGGCTGTATCAGCGTTGTCTGCACTTGGATTCGTAAGGAACGTCACAAAGCACGACCGAGAGAATGGTCCGCAGTCGACGAATCAACCAGTGTACACGACACTTCCTTAGTTACGGCAGAAGTGCACTTGATCTTAGTTAAAGAAAAATTAAATTATGGGGTTTAACGTGCCAAAACGCCAAAACCACTTTCGGATTATGAGGCGCGCCCTAGTGGAGGACTCCGGAAATTTCGACCACCTGGGGTTCTTTAACGTGCACCTAAATCTAAGTACACGGGTGTTTTCGCATTTCGCCCCCATCGAAATGCGGCCGCCTCAGCCGGGATTCGATCCCGCGACCTCACGCTCAGCAGCCTTACACCATAGCGACTGAGCAACCACGGCGGGTACTTGATCTTAGTGGTAGCACAACTACGGCAAAAAGAGGCGACGCTTTCTACCTCCGCATGATCGACGTCGTGGCTTCAAACGTGTTCCCAGCATTGTTCAGAGCCGTCCTAGGATTGTGACAATGCGCTTTTTGTAATGGCAGAGAGTAGGCTAAGCTAGGAAAGGAGTCGTCACCCTTAAATAGCATGAAAGTCAGTTTGCAAATATTTTTTGAGATCTCTGCAATAGCCCGAATAACATATTTCACAATATTGTTTCGGAACATTACTTACGATACAAAATAACGTGTTTTTACGCATTAATTTGTTCTAGCGTAGAAGATAACCACATGCAATTGTTTGTGAACGTGAAGAGTAATAGTCATGAGCAATCAGACTCGCCATCAAATGGTCGTGCTGGAGTTAGAGCAACAAGAGTCCAACTTAAAAAAAAAAAAAATGTTTCGCGATAGTGAACGCGCCGGTGCAACGAATTTTTTGAAAAAGCTTTAAGGACCTTGCACGTATATTCGCTAGACGGAAATTTCGAAAGATTTCCTATTGCGGAAACATTCGGAAAATATTTTACCTAGATTGGGGCTCATCTTGCCAAACAATAGTCATCTACTTTGCATGTCTTTCCCGAATGCTGCGCAACCTCTACTTTCCTTGGACGACGATATATATCACACTGACCTGAGCGTGCCGTTCGCGACACTTACGTACAGGAAACGCTCTGCTAAAGGAAAGGCACGTCAGATGGCTTATTTTCTGGGAAAATATATGCCCCCAAAGAGAGCAAGCTTTTGTAAGAGAAATAAGAATAATAACGGTTCGTCTTGAGCGCTAGAAGTTGTTTCAGGTCGCTATATCACGTGGCGGCGATTTCAAACTTATTTTCAATAAGCTGAAAATAGGCAAAAAAGGCTACAAGTATAATGCTGGTACTGATGACGTAGAAGAGACGGATAACCACCACAGTTCGCCCTATCTCGGAAGACTGCACACAACCTTAATCTC
The DNA here is from genome assembly GCF_038994185.2 of Dermacentor albipictus. NCBI lineage: Eukaryota > Metazoa > Arthropoda > Arachnida > Ixodida > Ixodidae > Dermacentor > Dermacentor albipictus. The sequence goes on from NC_091825.1 coordinate 30,680,118, forward strand.
ATTGTCGCAAATTGTCGAAGTCTAAAATATTTATAAAGAAAGAACAGTTTGAATCGTTTCTGTAATTGACAAAACCTCAAGTAGGGATTGCTACAGAATCATGGATAGAGACTTCAGTTTACAACGGCGAAATATTTCCGTCAGACTACCATGTGTACGGAAAAGACCGCAATAGTTCACAGTGGTGGTGTTTTTGTTTTGATCCACAGCAGTCTCAGCAAGACTCCCATCAACGTGAAAAGTAGCCTTTCCTGAAACGGTCCGGTGTAAATTGATGCTTGCAAACGGCCACTCTATAGCAAATGGATCGTCTTACAGGCCTCCAGACTGCAAGCCACCGGATTGTTTTTTTCAATTGAATGACGTACTGCTTTCGTTAACCACAACGCATGGTGGGGACTTTTACATTCCCCATATAAATTAGAAAGCTTTCAGCCGAAAAATAATTCAGCTCGTACCTCCATAGCGTTTTGCGAGCTGACAAAAGCCAATTCCTCGTTCCAGTACCAACAAGCTTAGAGTCAGCTAGCGAAAGCGTACTAGATCTGTTTCCGTCTAACGATCGAGATCTTGTGTCCAGATTCACAGGAATTCCTGGCACAAGCGACTATGAAGTTGTTACTAGCTGGAACATTAACGTATACTGCTATGCGCCGAAAAAGCCCACCACCACGAAACGTTTTTTTTAATGATAAATCAGATTACTTATTCCTATCTCTGGAACTCGACCGCTTTCTACCAGTATTACGACGACACACCTCCAAAATTGCCGTAAATTCTGCCTGACGCTCATTTAAAGCTAAAATATCGTCATTGGTTCAAATCCACGTCCCCTCACGCATCGTAGCTTCCTCACGACAGTAGTAAGCCATCGCTGAATCGGAACATTCAATGAATCATTAACATAAAGCACCGATTACATCGCAAATATTGCGCATGCCCGGATTCCGACACGTATGTTAAGGTGAAAGACTTAAACGAGTCAATAAACAAAGAAATTACAAAAGCAGAGGCTACATATCTGAGCATGTTAGGTGACAAACTAAAATGTAATCCGAAAAATCTCCGGATGTCTAAAGTAAAACGAACAGTAAAGTAGCTGTCCCTGATATTATAGATAACGTAAATTATGGTGAAGTCGTAACACCAACACGTAATAGAACACGTAATAAACATGGAGTTGCTTCGCTACTCAGAAACGTTCAAGTTAGTTCTGCATTTGGTCCTGATCATTCTGGTGCCCATGACTTTCTACTGCTAAAACTGTCCGCCATGAAAATTCCAGCATCATTGCTGAAATGAATCCAGGCGTATCTGACTGGTAGAAAGCAGCGCGTTGTTCTTGAGGGTCCGACCTCAACAGAGACTAACGTTTTGTCGGGCGTAGTACAGGTCCGCCTTGGGCCCGCTGTTATTTCTGAAATTCATAAACGACATAGGGAAGCGTCCTTCCAGTCACATGTCCCATACGCCTGTATGCTGACAATTGTTGCACATACCACGCAATTACGTCCCCTGTTGATTCAAGCATCTTACGAAGTGACTTGACACTGACGACGTGTTGCGACAAGTGTAGCATGAAATTAAACTCGGCCAAGTGCAATATCGTTCGCTTCAGTAAGAAGACGGTGCCGCTTGTCGCACATTACTTTCCACACACTTAAAATTTATTGAGGTAAGCAGTTGTAAGTACTTAGGCGTGGTTTTTAAGAATAACGTTTCTTGGAATGATGGTATATAGAGCGTGGCAACAAAGGATAGTCGTACATTAAATTTTGTAAAACGTAATTTCTCGAGAGCCCCCCATAAGTAAACACTAACAAACGTTCGTCTGATCTCGCAGCACGGTTGCTTGGCCTGGGACCAGAAACAAACATCCATTAATCAGTTGGAACGAATAAAAAGAAAACGCGCAGCCCGGTTAGTTGTCGCCGACTATTGTTTCACTCAGAGGTCATCATAAATACGTGTTAATTTGGGATGGCCACTCCTCGCAAATCGGCGGAAATATTTACTACTTGAACTTTTCTCCACCAATTACACAGGCAAGACTGGCTTGTGCAGGGGCATGCTCTATAACCGCCAAATGAAACGTGAACAGCGGAGCGCGTGGCCTTAGCATAAGTGAAGCTATAGTGCGCAACGTCCAGTCATCACCATTGACAGGCGCGCACATGCGCTTTGGCAGCACCGCGTGATCCCCCTATGGTGAGATATTTTGCTTCTGTTCTGGTTCTTATATTTGAAAGGCAGAAAAAAATAAACGTAAACAGAAGCTAGAATATTGCAGTTTACGGCGAGTATTGTGGCATAGCTCGCCGACGTTCCCGAAGGTATTGTGGCATAGCTCGCTATCGGCCTGAACAGCGGTGCGCGTTGCCCAGTTTGCCCCGTCACCAATAGAGATTGATTCGCTCATGTGGCTTGACGCTTGTGTGCCACATTCACTCTTTCAATCGGTGAACTCGCGCAGCGCGGTATTGCTGGTAGTCGGCGCGGGCGTGCCGAGCACTTTTGGCCGTTGGACTTCCAAACGATCGTCGTGCGGCGAAGCCGGATGTGCTCGCCTGTCAATGGTGATTGGACGGCGCGCACAGGACTTTCGCGTATGCGTGGGCCACACGCTCCGCTGTTCACGTTTTATTTGACGCTGATAGTACATGAAAAACCCAAGTTACATATAGCCCAGAACAGATCATCCACCAAAAGTACAAGACTGCGAATGCTGCATCAATCTATATAAGCATTCATTCTTTCCCAAGACTGTACACGACTGGAATATACTGCCGCATCAAATTGTCGCAGCAACGTCATCTGCATTTGAAAGTTTTTAGTCGCCACATTTGTATGTTTAGTACACAAGTTTCTTTTTCTTTAGATAGAATAAGAGGTTCACCTTTTCCAGTCCAAGACTTTTAATAACCTCCACGAGAGAGAGAAAGGGATGCACAGAAAAGCAGGGAGGCTAACCAGAGACGATTCCGGTTGGCTACCCTGCACGGGGGGAAGGGTGAAAGGGTATAAAAAGAGAAAGAGCGGAAGAGGGAGATAGAGAGAAATAGAGACGAGCACGAACAAACCGCGCACACTAAAGAGCTTAACCACAGGCGTAACGTTGTCTTAATCACTATTTTATTATATTGCGTTGTATTACATTGTGTTCCTTTTGGATTTCATTATAACCGTAGCTGCAAAGTTCTATTAGTTACTGTATGTTTTAATGCTGTGTTGTATTACGTATTAGATGAATTCCTTTGTACTATCAACCATCTGTATATATACGCATGTATATTATTCTTCCTCCCTATTCTAATGCTCAACATTGGGCGATGTAGATCAGCAACTAAAAAAAGTAAATAAATAAGGCAGTGTTACGGCAGGTTTCTTTCATTCACAAAATTTGTTGCCTGGCTAGTTGGTTCATGCTTAACAACTGAATACTGATAAGCGCAATTCCAAGATGGGACAGATCCTTGTCTGCCTGCTTAAGTACACGGCACACGAGGATCGCGCAAGCGCACTACCCATCAAGCCAACCAATGCATCATACCAGCAAACGTATAGAGTAAAGCATCATATCTAAAAACTTGTTTTCTTTGCTATGCAAAACTACCGGCATATCACTAATGCAGGCACTTTTTTTCTTTCTAATATGATATGCCTCCATTTCTCTGGCCCAATGCATCAAACAAACCAGCCAAACCCGTCCATGCGTCAACGATCGGGTGCGGCAACAAGAGCGCTCTGTAGCTAACAAAGCTTCATTTAATTTGCCTATGCACTGTAGGTCCTGTCCCTGCGAGCCAATTCTTTCCAGTAATCGAATTATAGGCAGCAGTGGCAATACCTTGGCCAGAAAAATAATGGAGGCATATATCAGAAAGAAGGAAAGTGCCTGTATTAGCGATATGTCGGTTGTTTTGTGTCTCAAAGAAAAGCAGGTTTTGGAAATGATGCTGTAATCTGTACGCTGCTTGGTATGGTGCATTGGTTGGCTTGATGGGCAGCATGCTTGAGCGATACTGGTCTGCTGTGTACTTAAGCAGGCGAATCAAATTAAATTATGGGCTTTTACTTGCCAAAACCTCTTTCTCATTATGAGCCACGCCGTAGTGGAGGCCTCCGAAAATTTCGACCACCTGGCGTTCTTTAACGTGCGCTGAAATCTAAGTACACTGGTGTTTTCGCATTTCGCCCCCATCGATATGCGGCCGCCGTGGCCGGCATTCGATCCCGTGACCTCGTGCTCAGTTACCCAAAACCATAACCACTAAGGCCCAAACAATAAAACGTTCCTTTTCTTCGAGCGCTTCCTAACCTTACGTGAGGCCTCCTTACAGCGAAGGACCGATGGAGGAAGCAAGCGTACTCTGAAAGCTCCCTTCACCCGTCCTCCGTCCTCACCTAAGGAGCGGTTGCCGCGTGCCTGGGTTCGAGATTTCTTAAAAGCTTTCGGCGAACACCAGAACACCACCATTCAATAAAAAAGGTTGTATCGTCGCACAATCTTTAAGTTGATGAGCTAATATAGAGAAGCGTGGACGCTTTTTTCTAGTTTTGTTGACTAAATCTAAAGAAGCCGCGCATTACAGTGCGAAACTTGATGTGCTCCAGCAACGCTGGCACGCCGGCGTCGTGCAACGCCTAGCAATGCTTTTATGCCGCACGCATGACTGAAATGAACGTGCCTGGCAAAACGTACCGTGCTCGCGCTTCTCCGCAGGTGGGCGACAGTGCGCATGCGCAAGAGAATGCCACGTGGTAAAGCAGTGAGGTGAAGCGCTCGTTCAGGGCCAGGAGCGGCGTAAGGACGCATGAAGGTAGCTTTGGAGCTACTTTATGCTGAGGAAGCACCAAGGAAGCCTTCACCGAGGGCCCCTCAGTAAGGAAGCTTTCAGAGTGACATAAGGTGGCCTCACCACAATGAAGGCTTCCTTAGTGAGGTAAGGAAGATTTCATTGTTAGGCTCCTTATGCTGAGGAAGTACCAAGGAAGCCTTCACCGAGGGCGCCTCAGTAAGGAAGCTTTCAGAGTGACATAAGGTAGCCTCACTGCAATGAAGGCTTCCTTACTGAGGTAAGGAAGATTTCTTTGTCTGGCCCTAAGCAACCACGGCGGGTTTAAGTAGGCGAAGTCTTGGGAATAAAATTTTGTCATGAGTTTGTGCCTGTGCTGTTCTTATGTGTCTATCTCTGTCCCGTCGTGGAATTGCGCTTACCAGTATGCAGTTGTTAGCCTTTTTCACTACTTCTCCTAACCTTCGGTCATGATCCATATCCCTAAATGTGGATCGTCAAATTCTGCACAATATGAACGAATGACAATCTCTAAAAGTTATTTACTCAGTAGGATGCCTTAAGCACAAGGAACCTGGAAGCCAAGAAATCCAATAAAAAAGCGCAATCTCGCTGCCTAGTGGAAACGGCACTAAAACAGATCCTAGAGCCGCCAACAGCAAGACAGAAAGGACACCAACGTGGTTGCCTGCTATGACAGCGCTGTTACAGAAAGTGGTTTTAGCGCAGTCACATTTATTTTGAACACATCAATGTCGATAGTTGAATGCACGGCGCATTATGACTCACAAAAAGGCTCTTATATCGCACCGCGAGTGCCTGCATAAGGTAGAATTTAATAAAAGTGCCGTTATTAGACAATCGACAGATAACCACATAAAATTGAGCTAGTTTGTAGAGATTAATCCTGACAGAAGGTACGGCGTGGAGACATGGATACACGAGAACCAGACAAAAACGCCCGACTATCAACCGAAGGGCGTGGTGGAAAAGAAAGTGGGCACAAAACTTATCGGCGCACGCCACCTGGCAATCAGGCACACGTGCGGGCGTACGCGAGAGATATTTGTTTAGGCGTTTCATAAAAAGCTGGATCAAGCATGCGCTTCCACTAGGAATAATATGCCAGGCGTAGACCATTAGACGCATTTCTTCGTTCCCGAGCCTGCACAAAACAGCGCACTCGTCAAATATGGCGTGCATTTAGTCTCGACAATGCAAAGAACGATTAGATGGCGATCATCTGGTTAACGACCTTATATTTGCCATTGATCTCTGGCTAACACGACGGCGTGTCAGCTCTACGTAGAAGCCGCCGCAGCCGAAACGCTGTACACCACACCGGCCAATTCACGTAACCCGTTGAAATACATGCACCTCGTTATGAGAATTTATGTTATTGCTTCTTGCTTCCAACTCGACTTCTTGTATTTAAAAGAGTTGGGTTTCTGTAGTTTAACGTAGCGAAAGAGCGCACGGAGTCATAAGGTAAGCCGTATAGACACATGGGTTACAGATTATGCTTGACCACCTGGGGTGAGGGAGCGAACACACAAGGCACAAACGTTGTTATGCATTCAGCCGCCATCGACATGCGGCCGCTTGTTGACATAGTATGTACATGGTTAATTACCAATGAAATCTGGGTACCTAGGGCCGTCCACACCGATTGGAATGCTGCCAACATGGCGGAGAGAAGAACTCCGAAATAATTCGCAGAAGAAAAAAAGTGTGACTTGCAATTCCCTTTGGAATGCCGCCTATAATCGCCATGCCGACGCAAACATTCGCGTGAAGAGTTCTGCACAACGGAAGCACGTCGCCCTGTTCTGGCACGGCGCCAAGTAAATGCTCGAACTCCCCGCCCCTGCCTCGTGTCGAGGCCACAATGTGTGGCGCAAGCCGTAACCGGACGAGGCGGGAAACCGGCATGCGCTGCCGCGGCGAATCCAGGATGCCGGAGCCACGCCTACCTCTTGTCCTCGTAGGGGACTCCGGCGTAGGCCAGCATGTAGCGGATGGGCTCGCCGATGCCTCGAATGTCCCAGTAGCCGAGCACGAGGGGGGCCATGTCTCTTGACAGCTTGGCACACGAACACGCACACTTTTGCCAGCAGCCGGAAGACGACTACGCGCTTGTTTACACGACTTTGAAAGCGCCCGCTCTGCCACCTATGAGCACCCCGCTAGTGTCGATCGAAGCGGCCCCAAGCGAGTCCCACGCCAACGGGCGGGCGCCGGATTGCGCAATACCGGGCCTCCGGGCTGTCGCCGACAGGGAGCCCGGTACCTACTGATTAGTTTTGACCGAGCGACCGTGCCATGACCGTGCCTCGAACGACGCTTTGAATGGGAAGCGCTGTGGGGAGGTGATGCCCCGAGTGCCATTTGTACGTGCTTTTGCGCAACCGTCGTGCGCACCCTTATGAAAATGACTGTTGAAATGTTGTTGGCATATTGTTGACGAATTGTTGACTCAATAGCCTTTCAACAATACCTCAACAATTATTGAAACCACGAAGCCATAATTCAACAATAAAGTTGTTGGGCAGTTCACAACAAAAAAGTCGTTGACTAAATTCTGTTGCTATATTGTTGACTAGTATTGAGTATTATTGAGCCATTGTTGAGTAGTTTTCACCAATAAGGTCGTTGACTAAATTCTCTTGATATATTGTTGAATAGTATTGAGTATTATTGAGCCATTGTTGAGTAGTTTCCAACAGTAAAGTCGTTGACTAAATTCTGTTGATATATTGTTGAATAGTATTGAGTATTATTGAGCCAATGTTGAGTAGTTTCCAACAATAAAGTCGTTGTCTAAATTCTCTTGACATATTGTTGAATAGTATTGAGTATTGAACCATTGTTGAGTAGTTTCCAACAATAAAGTCGTTGACTAAATGCTGTTAACTTTTTGTTGAATAACATTGATTCACGAGCAATATTGAGTTTCGAAGTATATGTGAAAAACACACGCACATATGTATGTGCGCGTCTTTTGCACATATATGTTGCTTTACTGATCACTTGATCACCATTGCATATATACAGGCTGTTGGTTCACGTTACTTGAACCATAGACGTATATACACGGGTTTCAGCTAACTTTACTCAGAGTGGAAAAATATGCCGATGCACAATAGTACGATGCGACCAAATGCATGTTGCATCACTCCTGTATGCGTCACGCTATTCTTGTAATTAGTCAAGAAAATTAGCCATTCTGAAGGAACAAAGTTAGGCGAAAAATTGCAATTAGGAAGTTCTAGAGCACTTTGTAAAACGTCCGATTAGGCAATTTCTAACTTTCTATCTATTAAGTGTTAGTGTTTTTCAGCTTACTGCGGATGCGCGCGGAATACAAGAAATATCACTTGACATATACCCGCTTGCGCGCGCCGTGCTTGCCGCGCTCCCAAACGAGCATACCATCGAGCAGGGTGTGTTGCCGCTTAAAAGGCGACAGGGCAGTGACGAAGGCGTTGGCTGAGGTATTGACGCCAGCGACGTGCTTCCCTCGCTGCGGTTCATAATGGCGATAAGCAGACGGGTGTTCACACCGGTTAAATGGTATGTATTCGTTTGTGCGCGGAAGGCTTAGGAGCAGTGCAATCACGACTCGCAGGCGGGCATGTCACGTGGTGTTTTTTGTATTTCGCGAGCATCCGCAGTAAACTGAAAAACACTAACACTTAACAGATAGAAAGACAGAAACTGTTTATTCAGACGTGTTGCCAACTGCTCTGCAACTTTCTAATTGGAATTTCTTTCCTAACTTCCTTGCTTCAGAAGTTGGTTAATTATATCCTTGACTAATTAGCTAATTAAGCAAAATAGAGAAATAGCGCGACACGCTACACACCAAATGGAGCAACATGCATGTAGTCACGTCGTCATAGAGTGCATAGAGTTTACACTTGGCCTAAAGTTAGCAGAAACACCCTACACACACACACACACACACACACACACACACACACACACACACACACACACACACACACACACACACACACACACACATATATATATATATATATATATATATATATATATATATATATATATATATATATATATATATATATATATATATATATATATGTGTGTGTGCAGTTTGAGAAGACAAACTCGTGATTGGACGCATCCTGCATTTCCATCGGCGTCCGTTATAAGGGGCCAGTGCCCTGGCTATGTGTTAGGAAACGGCATTGCATGCCTCCATGTTAAATATGGTCAAGGTGGCGGAGAACGTTCACAAAATTCAAGTCTGGGGTTTGACGTGCCAAAACCACGCTTTGATTATGAGGCGCACCGTAGTAAGAAACTCCATATTTATTTTGACCATCTGGGGTCCTTTAACCTGCACCGAACGCACGGTACACGGGCGCTCTTGCATTTCACCCCCATCGAAAGGCAGCCGCCGCGGCCGGCATTAGATCCCAAGCATTCGGGTTAGCAGCGCAACAGCTCAGCCACTATGCCACCACGGCAGGTGCGGCGGAGAAAGGAGTGAACATCGTTTTTACAGAGTGCGTTTCCCTTAGATGTTACCCGTTAGCGCGCTGCAGAACGAAACGAAAACCTTGGCCGATATTTACGACATGGTGCTCATATTTCACATGGAGGCCAAATTCTGTTCTGTGACCTAGACGGGGTGCTGGCGAATGTGTTGGGAATCTGCTCAGCCACCAAGCACAATCTGCGCTGCTATACGTTCTCGGTGACAAATCTCACAGCGCAGAAGCACAGGCACAAATGTTTAAAGAATGGGACGACAGACTGCCTGCAGTTTGCCATGACGTCGAAATAAGAAGCACAAACAGCGACGTTTCTATACTTTTCTGGTCAATAGTTGAGTTCGCATGGTTGCGGCATGCATTACCTTTTTTTTAATCCAAACGACGAAAACGGAGCGCACAAATTAGCACGGCGTTTGCGACGTTTGAATTTGGCGCCTTTTCCAGCGCATCCCATTAGCTCAGGCCGGTGCACTGATTTACTGCGCTAAAGAAAGTAGTTCATCAAAGAAGCGAAGCAAAAACTTTCATACACTTGCAAATCGCAACAATTGTCCAGTAATAACATGACATTACCACATTTGTTATGAAATGATAAAATTTATGATAATGTAAGCGTGTATTTGTATAAGTATACATGTATGATTGCGCGTATATGCTGTTGATGCTTGGCGCATTCCGGCGAGATCGTGCACGCCTTGACAGCTTCCCGAGTTTTCTGCGTTCTTTGTGTGCTTCGCTGTGACATCTTTGGAGTATTCCTGCGTGTTTCTCGCTTTTTATGGGCTTGTTGCCTCGAAGATCGCCATGATCGCCTCCGACTCGGCCGCATCAAGGGTGAGTGAGTGTTTCGAATTTCCCTTGTTCGTCCATTGCGACGTACGCGGTGAACGGAAGCGCGGGAATTATTTCAGCGCTTGTGCGTGTCTTCCGCGCGCCTCTTTTCTAGTTTTCATTCCTAGTACTATCCTTCCGTTGCGAGAATTGGTTGTACAGCACCAGCTTTGTGGTATATAACATGGAGTTATGTGCTGGTTTAACTTTACACTCCGCTTGTGGTGACGTAAGGCAGCTATGTGGTGCCAGCTAAAACAGAGCATGTTGTACGCCATGATTTCTGATACGGTGTTCGAGCACCGATTAAGTTAGCCTTGTTAATGAGCGCAAAACAATGCGACGTGAAACCATCCGATCTGTACTGTAATCGAAGATATTTCGTTTGCGCCACGCTAGTACAAGGCGTGTGGGCGAGCTTGTAATTGCGGGGGGCGGTGGGATCGGCGAAAGTGTATTCTGTTGCGCTGTTCCCTTCAGGATCGAGTGACTACGCGGTGCTTCTAGGCCACTACCTGATACGCCGCGCGGCCGATGTTCGCGCGATCGGAAAACATAGAGGAGGCTGTCGCGCAATAATAATAAAGAATTTGAAGGGTGTACATGCGATTCTATGCGATACGTGAGATACAATAGGGGTGATGCCACAGAGTGCTGCGAAATCATCGAGTTATACGCCTTGCCAACCGCGTGTGTTTTGTTTTCTACCAGTTCGCGCGCATTCAACTTTTTTTTCATCTTCTCCATTCGACGCCATCGAGTGCTTCGCCCAAACGGCTTCGCGTAGGCGCTCTTTGCATTCACGGAAAGGCAGATTTCATGGCACTCCAGGTCCTACAACATTCAAAATAATGTAATTTCGTGAAATTGCAGCATTTCGCACTTCAGTAACTGATTGATTTAACAAAGTTTTAAAATCGGTAAAGGAACGAGATGCCTGGCATATCTGCTTTGTCGTCCCACTGCGTTTCGAGGCGGCATGTATACGTTATCGGCAACATAAACATCAATAATTAGCATTGTTTCTTGTGGCCATAGAAGTAGCTAGTTATGTCGAAAAGCTATTTTTGCTTTGAATCCAAGCACTATAGAGTGAACAGATTGAAAGGGGAGCGCATCGTTGTGAACTAAATGACGACGCTTTGCCAAAAGCTTGGAATAATTCTTTGTCGAAAGAGCAGTTCTGTGAAATTCTTTCTTTGAGAGTAAGCAAAACTTCAGTAGCATCAGGTAGACGGGGAGTAAAAGAATGTAGCACTGTGGTTTTATATGAAGGAGCTGCCTTTAATATGTGGCCATAACAGTTAAGTAGGTGCGTGGAAATAATTTTTAAAATAAGTAGAGGAATGTGAAATAAATTATTTGACAAGCTCACACTGCCATTGGCAAGAGCGGCCACACTTTAGTGTATTCAATGACTAGTCATTTGTATCCGTCCATTTATGTCAGCCTAATCGTCCATGTAGCTGTTTTGATTGTTGCTTTTGCTGCATCGTGGCTTCACGTTTTAATACTGACATCTTTTTTCAGATTCAAAATGAGCTGGGAGATGCCCCGGCTGGAACGCTAAAGGTGCATTCTTTGGCCATCCATTCTGTAGTGTCACCATGATCAAATACAGTGATACCGTGAAAATGTATTGCAGGAAGCAGAAAAAAAAAACAACATTGCTGATGCAACTGCAAGGCATTTACTCCAGTGATCAATTGGTGCAGATTGCCTTCATTAGGAGACATGGTGCCTTTAAGCACTCAGCTGTAAGACTTTGCAACTGCACCGGGACTGGGAGTGAATTTCAGTGTCACTTGTGAACATATTAAACGCAGAATGTGCCTTTTTCAGTGTATATGCCTGATATGAGAGGGACATTCAGAAACTTAGTGTGGACATTAGTGATCTACATGAGTGCACATCTTTCTAGTTTTATTAAAACGAAGGTATTATGACCTATGTCATACAGCAGTGTGCTGCTAGAGGTATCAAACCAGAACAGCAGCACCCATTGAGAAAGTTGGCTGAAGAACGAGGAGTGATCGGGGCTTTCTGCATTTCATGGCCAAATTCCAATAAGATTGATGCTGAGCTGGACGGTGTGAAGTGCCGGTCACCACATACTGTAGCCAGCATGGCATGAACCTCCTTGGCATTGTCTCGTTAAGATACAGAAATTGCATCACTGCTCATAAAGAAATCGGAAATAGGGAGGTTGAGGGGAAGTGGTAGGGCTCCCCTCTGGAGCAGCCAGTGCATACCCTTTGCTATACTGATAATCCTACCATAATGAGAACTAGTGATGCATGTTAACCTATTACGCAGCCAAGTGCATTCCTTGTTTTGTATTAAGGGGACACTAATGACACCCTAAATGAATTTAAAATAAAGCATCATTTTGAATATCTACTTCTGTAAATTTCTTCGTAGTTGCTTGATTATTACAAAAAATAAAGCTCAAAGTTCAATTTTCTGAGTATCGCCCCAAAATCCTCGTGCTGACACCTCATTGTCACATCATGGATTCCAAGTATTTTTTCAAACTTGGGCTGTATTGGTTCTGTAAAAGTTGCTGACGCTTTTTATTTTGGGTTTTTGGAATACGATGAACATCTTTATTTGTAAAAAAAAATTGCTACGCCTGAACAGACATCATCAAAATCCATGACGTCACAGCAAGCTGATGTGGTAACTTCAAGGCAACACTGCCACCAATCTTTCCTCTTGCTGCTTTTACAGTTTACTCAGCCTCTTGTCACGGTACGAGTGGATCTCTTGAATTGTAGGAAGGTCATTTACAGATGCATCTAAAATAATTTTTCTCTTTAGTGTTTTCATGCTGTAGTTGCTTAGGGGTGTTGGCACAGCGCCGCTAAGCACGAGGTCACAGGATCAAACAACCGCATTTTGATGGAGGTGAAATACAAAACTGCCCATGTACCTTGCAGCCTGATTTGGTAAAGATTAATCCAGTTCCCCACTATGGCGTGCTTAAACATCATATGGTGGTTTTGGCAGAATTTATTTTATTTTATTTTATTTTAGTGCTCCTTTAAGCTGTAGAATTCATGATCTCTGCAAAAACTCACGCTTAAAGTATTCTCCATAAAGATTAAATAAACAGTAGATATAAGTGTCTATATTTTGAATTGTGGTGATACGTGATGACTATGAGAACGGTGGTACAATGAGACAGACAGAATTGTAATACAATGTGTGACGGCACGATGATGCACATCGAGGAAATGACCAAGTCTCCCTGGAGGTCCCTGACATGGACATCAACTGGCTGTCCACAAACTTCCGAGTTCACTCCGTGATCTTGTGGAGCCTGTGCTTTGCGAGTCGATTAATTTAATTGAGGTGGTGGTTGGCACATACTGTCCTTGCGGCTTATGTACATTTCATACAGTGGAGTGGAATCTCGCATATTACTTCTGGAGCACAGCAAGCGAACGTGATGTGTAGTGGTAATCTTAGTAATGATCGACAATCATGTCCCTCTTCGAGCTCCTAATGCTGCTTGCCAACACAAGCAGCAGCAGTTGCCCAAGGTAGCGTGAAAGAGATTAATTGAAAAGTGGCATATGCCCAGGTTCGCATACCCAGTCACCCAAGCTGTTCCGACGGTTGATTTTGAACCTTCACTCAACATAGCAGCCCAATCTCCCCATAAGACCATGGGCTACCCATTGACACTAATGGATGGGAAAATAGAGAAAACACCTGAAAATATGAAGTATCCTAAGAATGGTAATCACAATAAATAGTACTAGATGTGCATTAGCGAAGCTCTTGGGCCAGTTGGTGCATGATGAACTTGAAAAAGGGGCGTACTAGCAAAACAAAGGATGCGCACACACTGAAAAGGCGTTAGACAGGGACGGAAGCTGGTCCGTCCCAACGTCCGTCCGGGTCTAATGCTGTTTCCTTGTGTGTGTGTCATTTGTGTTTCGCTGGTACTCCCCTTTTTCAAGTACTAGATGTTTGGATCCTTTGGTTTATTATTCTTGTTTGTGCTGGATTATTTTTCTGAAACATGTGGCATCCAGACAGCATAAGAAGCTAGTAAGAAGTCAAGTTTAGCATTCTAGATTTGCAACAGGTACTTTTGTAATTTATTTGCAGTAGGGCTGTTGTGTGATGTGCTTGAAAGGCTTAAAACTGTTTTGCTAACATTTACTTAAACATGCAGGTTCACATAGGTTGTAGGAGTGTACATTGAGAAGGTTATCCTGGCACAGCTTACCATGGTCTGCCATGGTGGACCAGGAAAGTTTTCAAGGGCCTTGCTTCACCATGTGTTCACAGAGGAGGAGCTCATGGGCCATTTGGGTTTTGGAACACCAAGGGGCAAAAGAGGCTCTTGACCCCACCAGGGTCAGTACTGTTATAGGCAAGTACCATATATCCTTTCCGGTTGCATTTATACATTCACATTTTTTTCTAAAATTATGAACTTGCCAATGGCATAGCAAACGACTTTCAAGTAGCCCGTGTGTGCAGTTATGTGCTACAATAGCCTACCATTTGGAATGACTGTTCATATGATCATGAGTGCCTAATGCCGCCAACTCAAATGCTTCTAAAACTTAAAAGCTGCCTTCACTGCTGAAAGTGTTTAGCGGCTCCACCACATAAAATGAGCTGCATTTGCACAGCAGCAGTGCTACTTGGCTGTCATTGCAAGGAATAGTTGTCTGTGAAGCACGCTCCAAATCTATTGGCATGGACGACATGTTTAAGTAGCCTGAAAGTGTTGTTCTAATACACGAATCGCTGAGAAGCTATGCTCAAGTGTGGTTACTGCTCAGCTCGAGCAGGAGCACGTTCACCAAATTGCAGAAATCAAAACAGCGCTCCAGGTTCCGAGATGCGAAACAGTAGTTTCACCAATTTTAACAGACCACATCGAATTAAAGTTGCTCCTATCTTGAAGGAGGTCCATGTTATGCCAGACAGCAGCCTTTCAGCAGAGGGAACCGGAGTGGTGTGGCAATTTTCTTTTGGTTGTTTCAATCAAAGAAACAACAGGGACAGAGTTGCCAGCTTCACTTTCAACAGTACTATGTTTAGTGGACGCTTACTCATTCTAAGCACCTAACCTATGACTCGTATTTATTAACACGCAGTTTATCACTTTGTATTCTAAGGTATGAAAAAAAAATATTTATGTGGCTTTTCCCCATATACTTCAATGAATGGAGAATAGGCTCTTGGGGCCTATTGTATAAAGCTTCTTACAGACCATCGGACATGTCCACTACTCCCATTCTGAAATTGTTAGAATTGTTTCCTGCTTCCTTACTCCACCTACCTGTTAACAGGGTTATGAACCATTGCCAAGTAGATTATGGGCTTAAATTTATCAAAAAGATGAATGGGCTTTTCTGACGCTCTTGTTTGGGCCGTTGAGGATCACATTTTGGGGAGAAATATGCCTCTCTAATTTAGGAGTTATATATTTTTTGTGGTGTGCAAATACTCAAAACTTTCGAATTGAATAGTGTCCTATTCAATTTAGTCTGAATGGTCACTTTGTGAATGCGAGTATTCTAATATGTTGAAACACCAATAAAACATGAAATTTGAGCCAAAGTACGGTAAATTTTCACCTCCAATAACATAGTATAGACATAAAACATAAGAACTTCTAAGAATAGCAGACCAGGCTACGTTACTTAGGTAGCTGTACTTTAGAGGCTGTACAGCAATCGCTTATGCTTACCGAAGAGTCCTGTGCATGTGAAGAAACGTTTTGCTGCTCCATTTGTGCTTTTAATAAACAGCTCTTCATAACAATGACAGAAACTTGCTAACTTAAAGAATACTAGGATGTGAACCTCATCTTACCTTAATTGTGATATCATCTGTTCATTATTGAGAAGCTATCCAATATTTGATTTGCTTCTGGCTTTATTCGGTTCAGTCTCAAAAATCACTTTTCATGCATCCTTAATATTTTTATTGCAAATTTATTCTTCAGAGTGACTTTCCGAGAAAATAAGCTGGTAACTAATTTTTAAATAACAATAAAGTGGCAATACCATTTCAGTATTTGCAGTTTTACGTGTTTTATTTTTTATGCAGGATTAAGCAGCATAATTTGTTTGTGTAATGAAACAAAAACTTGGGGCAACACTCCCAAATTACTGCAATGACCGACACCAAGGAGCTAAGTGAAAAATCAGTTTTGGAGAAACCCAAAGAGCGACAGCACTATAAGAATATTTTCTAGAAGTCTCAGAAGGTTGCAGCACCTCCAGGGGGATGCTAGGCAACCCTGTTCTGAAAAGGCAAATGTTTTCAGAATGTTCCGTCACAGCCACAGATGTTTGGCAGTAAACACTAAAAGGGTTAAAGAAGTCAGTCCTATGGCATGTGGCTCTTAAAAGACAGCATTTCTTCGTATCTGTCATGCTAAGCAGCTTGGTGCATAACTACACGGCATCCTCATTGTAAGTCATTCAGTTGTTGAGGCATGAAATATACTTTGCTGTAAGCAGTGTTTCCTTTAATGTAGAAAGTCCTAAGTCATTGTAAGGCGAGAAGTACATTCCGATTGCATGTGAACTCATGAACTTAACATCAAATGAAGCCACACTCAATTCTAGTGACATGCCAGTATTGTATTTGGAGCATGGAAAAGCACAGTGAAGTGCTGCACATTTTAATTATGAAAATTACAAGAAATAATTTTAGTTGTCGGTTCAGGTTTATTTAAGAACAACATGAATTTTTTTCACCATTTTGTTTCTCAGCAAGCAAAGTTCACATCTTCGACATTGAGGATATTCATAAAATTATTTTGCTAGTGTCTTGTTCCTCTTTGCCCTTTCCTGCACTTGACACTTAGTGGAATCCTGTGCCACATTGAATAAATTTAAATGGTCGTGCTGTAAAGCTGTACTCGTGGAAAGTTAGAATAAAGCAACACAAATACATAAATCAATTTCATTATAACGAGGGCATATTGCATGCCATTCTTTTGCATGTGGAAGTTGCTTTTTAAAACTTGTTCTGGCTTCTTGTTTTCGCAGGCTTCACGTGTCGCAAATTTCCTGGTACCAACATGCCCTATGTAAAGAACTCTGGCCTCGCTTCTGGCATGGGACCAATAGCCTCTGAAGAGCCCAAGTTGGACAGCTCAAACCAAAACACAAGTGTTGTGCTTTTGTAACTCTCGTAATTTTTATCTTTTATGTTAGTCTTCTGAAGGGCACAATTTGGATTTCTCAAATGAGCATACAAATGTTGTGCCTTTCTATGCCTTGACATTTTTATGTTAATTTTATTTATGTTAATTATGCTAGTCTCCTGAGAAGCCCACATTGGATTGCTCAATCCAGAATACAAGTGCTGTGCTTTGTTATAGTTCACTACATTTTTATGTTAGTTTTTCATATGGTTCCAGTTAGGATAGTGTTTCCTTATTAATATATTCTTTAAGTTACTTAAGTCATTTCATGCCAAACCACCCAATTTTGTCAACTGTTCCATAATGGCCAACCGTTTCAAGTTTGCATGATTTTGAGTAGATACAATAAGAAAATTTGCTTTCATACATACACTTGAGTAATTCCAGGGCAACCAACCAGCGTTTTTTTTACCATCACAGATATAGTTGAAACTCCGAACTCTTGCTCCCCATTTATTTTCCTTTGCAAACATTTTTTTGAATTTTGGCAAAAATGTATTGTTCTTGCCCAGCTAAGCTAGAAGGCACTGATACACATTTCTTTGGAAAGGGAAATTGTATGATCCAGATATCCAGATGGTGTTCATGTCAAGAGACTGAAGTGGTGTGACTGCCAAAATTTGCAAAGTTTGAATTTTCTTCTAATGTAGGGAAATGCAGAAGGAACAAAAGAAATATAAAGTCAGACGGGTTGACTTGGGATAGCAGCAAAATATTTCAAGCCTTGGAGGTTCAGTTGATCAGCTAAAAAAACTGTAAAGTTCAATTTTTTTTGCAAAAAGCTTCATGTTAAAGGTAAACAAATTAGCTTTGGTGGTTGGCACAAAAGTATATGTCACCCATCATTACACAGCCCTACATGTCTGCTATGCATGTGACAAGTAACAAAAAGGTATTATTCTTTAAGTGCGATAAATTATTTTTTATAATGTTCATTTGTGGATCACACATACAGCATAAATATAGCATAAATATATTAAGCCATGTCATCTAGCAAGGAAAGATTGTTAATATAATTAGCCACAAAAACTACTCAACAAACTGACTGCCTTTTTTTATCTTCATGAAGGCAGGTGACGTCAAGCGCTGCAACTGCAGTCTCAACTCGTATTTTTTTAACATGAACGCAAAAAGTGGTCGCCAATGGTGTCTGACCACATCAGACTGAACATGGCACACATTACTTTTATATATGAGCATGTTCCGGCTCTGAAACAGTGGTAGCAAACAACACCACAAGAATTCGTTCATACTCATGTAGGTTTTCAGTCTTAATTATGAAGGTGTATTCTACTTGGATCATCATTGGGCTTCAGGGAGCAGGACACAAAGTGTCCTGCTCCCTCTATGTCGCATAGCAATGTGACAAGCCCTTTAAAATGCTTTGTAGGAACAATATCAGCGCTCTTCCTGGATTTACTGTCTACATAATAGCCGATATTGCTTTTTGTAAACTGCATGAAAGATATCTTTTAACACTGCAGGATTCCCTCACATATTAATACGCACAAGGTCTGTTAGAAAAGTATTTGACTTTTTTTTGCAGACACCTGATGAATATGAAACAAGCGCGTTTTCATCAGCCACCCTTGAACCTTTTCGCGCATGCACGAATTTTTTCCCGCCTGCCAATAGCGAGAATTGCTGGGACTCAGCGTTTGAATGACGTAGTACACAGTGCTCTCGGTTTTTTATTGCAATGAAAATGCCGGAGCGACTGGAGCAGTGCTACTGCATCACATTTTGCCAGAAACTGGGCGACAGCCAAGTGGAAACCATTCGGAAGATTCAGACTGCTTTGAATGACTATGCTATGAGTAGCACACAGATTAAGGAGTGGTACAACCAGTTTAAATGTGGCCACACATCGGTGGAGAGCAAGCCACGCTCCAGTCGGCCATCAACATGCCGAAATGACCAGGTCATTGCCGAAGTGAACCCCGTGGTGATGCGGGGCCATCGTGTGACTATCCAAGAAATTGCAGAAAAGGTGGGCATCAGCACATTTTATCCACATTCCATTATCACCGAAGATTTGGCCATGAAGAGAGTTGCGCCGAAATTCGTTCCCAAGCTGCTCATGGTGGAGCAAAAGCAGCTTCGTGTTGAAGTCTCATAGACATGCTGGATTCTACAAACAGTGACCCCAACTTTATGAACACCATAATCACTGGTGACAAGTCTTGGGTGTATGTTTACGACCTGGAAACCAAATCCCTGTTGTTACAGTGGAAGCATTCCACGTCACCAACCAGACCGCTAAGTGCGCAGCAATGTCAAAGTTGCTGACCGCTTTCTTTGACTCCCGCAGTGTGGTACACCACGGGTACGCACCACAGGGTCAAACAACCACTAAAGACTACTACAGGGATGTCCTCCATGGCCTATGTGATGCTGTTTGGCACAAGATACCGAAGTTGTCAACAGGAAATTGGCGCATCCATCATGACAACGCATTTCTTCCACTTGATTCAGACTTTTTTGGCAAAAAACCAGACTCCTGCAGTTCGACAGGCTCCTTACTTTCCTGATATGGCCGCCTGCGACTTCTGGCTGTTTCCCAAAATCAAGAGGCCATTGAAAAGAGCGCGATTTCAGACAAGAGAAGACATGGCTGCAACGACAGCTGAGCTAAACTCCATTCGGAAAGAAGCCTTCTCGGAATGCTTCTGACAATGGCAGCACCGCTGGGAGAAGTGGCTGGAGTCCCAAGGAGACTACTTTGAAAGTGATTAGGTTTCCAACGCTCCAGTTATGCCAGTTTTTTTTTTCTTCAGCCAAAGGTCGGATACTTTTCTAACAGACCTCGTATTGATATTTTATGTGCAATGGCTGTATGAGTTACCTGGCCCACACCAAACACAAGCCTCGTTGCGTTAGAGCATGTGTCCCTTGCAAATAAAATGCAGACCCTAACACCGCTTCTCTGTCATCTGTGTTGCAGACGAAGCCAGCTTTGTCGTCTGCAATCCCAGCCGGCAAGCTGTGCGCACTTCCGAGAAAAGTTGGTGCTGACAAAATTTCAAAAAATAATTTCTCGCATTTAAAAATAATGCCTTCTTTAACTTCACACATGCATAGCAGACACATAGAGCTATCCAATAATGTATCGCATTTTTTGGCCAACTACCAAAGCTGTTTTTTCCTTGAACGTGAAGCTTCTTGCAAAAGATTAGAATTTTTTTTTTAAAGGCGATCAGCTGAACTTCAGCGCTTCAAATATTTTTCTGCTATACTATGTCACCTGGGCTACAATTCTGTATTTAATTTCTGTCCTATGAATTTTTCGGATTGCAATTTGACTCACTTTTGCCAGTGCCAAAAGCACTTGAAGCATTCAAATATTTGAAAAATTGGCTATTTTGGCAGTTGCATCACTTCACCGTATTTCCACGCACACCATTTGAAGGCCTCAATCAATACAATGTGCATTTGAAAAAGAATTTGATTGATGTCCTCTAGCTCAGCTGAGCAGGAAAACTAAACTGTCACCAAAATGCTACAAGATATCTGGCAAAAATAAATAAAAGTGGGTAACGAGTTTTGAACTCTAGCAAGCATATGGCAGTGTGTCAGCTATATGTGTGCTGTCAAAAAAACGCTGGTTGATTTGGCATGGAATCGCACACTTGCAAGTGCATCTGTGCCATTGTCAGAGTTCAGTAAAAACTGCATTTTACATAACTTTGTAAGAATGGTTTATTGCTATTTAAAATACATGAGTAAAAATTAATAGGTATAAGTCCGCTTAAATTTAAAATGCAACAAAACATCTCCGGTAATGGCAATGATGTGCCTTTCATGTTTGCATGAAACCATATCTTTTTTGTGAATTCTTTCGTTATTTGTGGCAATGAATAAAATTGAAACGGAACTCACACAATGAGTAACTTTGTTGTATTCCAGCGCATCACTAATACCTGTTTCTTTTTCATATAAAAGTCTGAAGCAGTTAATATGAATAAGTCACTTGATATGTAATGACCTGCGCAGGAACGTTATCATGGCAGAAAACACAACTGGATCACGCAACAGCAATGCAGCATAATAAACTGCTCCCATAAGCATCACTTATTGTGATTGCCATGTTTCAAAAGTATGTAAGGTTTACTGAAATTGGAAGACACCATTCAACCAACAAATAAGGATTGTACAGGGATCCTTTTTCAGTTTTACAGTTTTTTTTTAAGTTGTCTGTGCCAGGTAGCGTAATTCCTGTTCTTGAGCTGGATTATTCAGAGGTGTACATTACTAGCACAAGAAATGGAGACATTAAACTGATTCTCTAAATTTATTAATTCACTTATAACATCACGGCACATATTTCAGTTTGCAAATTGTAGCCAGTGAGCCAATGACGCCAGTTCCGAGATTTTTCCATAAATGTGAGAGAAATACATGGGCATTCCGGTTACTTTCGTGCTTCAGTGCATAACAGTGCATTTTGTTAAAAAAAAAGTGCTACAGCAGTGCATTTCTACAGCCAGTTTGATGGCATGTGTCTCGTTACTGGTGTCATTCTGGAAATTCATTCTAAGTGCATACACCTTGTAAAATTACCGGTTACAATTCGTAAAAACATTTATTGGGAACTGAGTTTTTGTTAATCAGCTGACCATATATGGTGTCTCGATTTCTCATGCAAGTAATGTTCGGCAGTCTGTATCTAAAATTATGTTAGCTGCAACAGCCAGTCTTTAATAAATTCCATGAAACTTAAAGATAACCTCCCTGCATATTAGGTCTCAGTTGAGCACTGTGGGCTCAAGCAAATCGTGCCATGGTTATAGTACCACTGGCTACCTAATACAGAAAGCAAGTACCTTTTTTGAGTGTTCTTATTTAGTCATGTCAGTCTGCTTGTACATTTATTTATTTAGGTATTTATATTTATAAATTTTTTTCTTTTGGGAAATGTGTTTTACTTGAGGGCCACAGGCTACATCTTCTGTATTCAATTTTGTTATGGTGTCAAGCTGCAGGAAGTTTGTACTTTTAGTTTTTAAGAAGGTTCTGATGTTTTCAAACTACAAATGGTTGTACATTTACACAGATGTTTGGTTACAAATAAACAGTTCACCTAGCAAAATGGTTTTTGTCTGCATCAGTTCAGCACTCTTGATTTTGTGGAGGACCATTCACTCTGACAATTGAAAAAGGTGGCATAACAGTACTGCTAGCAGCTTTAAGATATGGTTTCTTACAGGCAATCTAGGAGCATGCTTTTGAGCCCAGGGTGACAGAGGCCTCTGATACAAAACGCCTGCATTTAAATTTTATCCCTATCCTCTCACAGCAAACATACCCACGTGACATCAAAGGTAATTATATGCAACATAGCTCAGCAGTATTTTAACGAAAGTGCAGGTTTAAACTGCTGAATACCCAGTGGGGCATAAAGGATTTTCAACATAATTTTAGTGTTGATGTTCAACAGATCTGCAACAATTCTTCCATGGGCTTTCAATATTAACGAACAACGCATTTCAACAATAGTTCAATGGGCTTTCAATTTTGAGACTTGACACATCTTCAACAATGCTTCAATGGGCTTTCAACATTGACAAACAACAGATTTCAATAATACCTCAATGGGTTTTCAATTTTGAGCTTCAACAATGCTTCAATGGGCTTTCAACATTGACAAACAACACATTTTAACAATACCTCAATGGGCTTTCAACATTGGCAAACAACACATCTTCAACAATGCTTCAATGGGCTTTCAACATTAAAATATACCATAGTTTCAACGATATGCCAATGATCTTTCAAATTGAGAGGCCACAATGATGTTTCGACAAAATGTCGCGGGCCAATTATCAACACCTGTCAACAATTTCCTCAATAATGTTTCAACAATTCCCCAATGATCTTTCAAGGTCATTTGTTGATGTTGAACAATAATATTTCAATGACCTTTCAACAATTTTTTTTGTAAGGGCAGTGACTGACGCCGAGTACGCGTTCTTGGGCGTGTTAACAGCAGGCATGTCGGAAGATACACGCGGCTCATAAGTGCTGGCCCACTTGTGCCGAGTGTGTCTTTTTGCTTGCGTTGGCCAGTTTGCAGGATTAATCGATTTCGTCGTGGGTGTCGATGTGAATTGCTAGCAAAGAAGAGAAACAAAATAAAACACGGAAAACACAGAGCAACGGCCTACCTCGAGTAACGGCCTACCTGTATACGACACATCATTGATTGAACACACGGAAAGGCACGCTGGTTTCTGCTAAGTAAATGGTCCTGCGGACTGTGGATATAGTAAAGTTGAGAGAATAAATAACAAATAAGTAAACGAAACATCCATACGCGCACCAGAGAAACATTAGTATGAATCTGCGGGCGCTAATTGTTTTGATGTTGCTAAGATATCGAATAACAAATATTTAATAAGCAGAAGGTCGTGTCGACCCGTGTGCGCCAGAGGGAAGTATAAGGCCGTACAGCGCCTCCTGGTTAGCGTTTCATAGCATTCATAGCTTTCATAGCAGTTCAGCATTTCATAGATTCACCTGTTTCGGTTTCTCAAACGGTAACCCGTTCAAGCCACCTAATGTTTCTTACCGTTCTAGTTGTTATCACCGTTTCTGTCTGGCATACCTAAGTGTTTTTCTGTTGTACGCTTATTAGTTCTCACTATTGAGTTGCTGATGTTACTGACGTTTAATACTTGGCTGCATTGACGCCATAATATAAGGTGTACGAAACGAACGCTACACTCGCACAGAAAAAAATGGAAAATTAAAGAAAGTAAGGTTGGATGATAGAGGGAACTTTTATGAAATCGGGCATTCCATTTAGGTTAAAGGAACAAAAACACGCACCAATGACGGCGGTAGTCATGCGATGGGGGACCGTACTGTCGTATTCAGGCACGTACCCAGGATTTTTTTTCGGGGGCGGGGGGGGGGAGGGGCCCACCACCTCCATCATCATCAAGATCATCATCAGCCTGTTTTATGTCCACTGCAGGACGAAGGCCTCTCCCTGCGAAGCTGAAGAAACTGCCGGCATTCAAAGCTTGAGTTATTCTGTCGTGTTTTAGGTGTCTCCGCCTGTAACAGCCGTTCAACGTTGCCAGGATCGTTCACCAAGGTTTTCTTGTGATATAAAAAGAAGAAAAACGTTGTTTTACGTCGGGCATGTGCGTTTAAGCCGACATTTGCTGTGCTTAGAGCAATAAATTCATTGCATAACGGTGCTGCAGAGTGGGGCCTGTTATTCCATCGCGTTCTAATCCCGTCCGAGGAGTCCGTCTATCCGGCTCGCGAACCGATTGGGCGCAGTCACACTGAGCTTCCGCCTCCCAGGTTGCATCCACGGGACGCATCTCACGCGTGCTGTCAGGAATGGACTGGTCCGCCTGTTAAAGCGTTTAATTGCGAAGTAGATGAGATAATTGCGTGTCGTGCCCTAGTTGGCCGTCACGAGCGTGTCTTATATTGACACGCACAGAAATTAGGGACATTTCAGCGCGACCACCAAGCGGCACTCCGTCAGCTCTAATCATGATACCAAATTAGCTGAAACAGATCATTTGACTACTTGTCACCGCGTCGTTCCGAAGGGGATGTTAATAACATCATCAGTGTCAGATTCAGAATTCCCGCAATGATGCAAGTCGTGACGCATGACACCATGTGCTGCCAAGTCACCATGCTGAGCCGAGCTGTAGGAAAAAACTTAATGCGTGCCGGTATCGAATGTGCCAATTCAGGTTCGTGCCATGAGGGAATTGCTCATTCGTTCATTGAAATTGATCGGCCTGGGCACAACTGGACGAGTTGGGCTGGCAAAAGCCTTATATATGTAAACTTGCGTTTGGTTTCGTCCCTATTTTCTGAACAAGAAAATTTTGGAGAAACGTTTTGGTAATTTTTTTGGTGAACCCACTTTTTCGCAAATTGATTTCGGGTGTGCGAAATTGTCTCGAAATTGCGAAAGCTTCCATAGAATTTCATACTTCAAATTTTTCACACGATTTAGAATGAATTTCCTTCCCCGGAAAACAGTGCCGCTCAGTTGATATGTGGGAATAGGCGTGTGCTTATTTTATTAAATGCATCCGTACGAAAAGGTGGCATTGTGGCGGAGAACCGGTACTCCTTATCTTTTAGAGAAAACGTGCATTGTAAATATAAACAGGCTCACACAAGCCAACAAATTAAATAGAATTATAAAAGAAAATGGAAATAGAGATTGGGACGCGCTCTCTCATACCTCATATAAAGGTCTAATTAGCCCCTTGCATGCCATAACACTCTTAATTAGCACACCAGGTATCACAAATTTAGATTACAAAACAGCTACTTGCAGCTCACTTGTGCTTCAAGGATATACAAGGTCACACCACAGGTTGCTGCAATGTCAAGATCAAAGGATACTTCGCCGAAATCTTAAGGTGCAGAACAGTGATAACTCGGTAAAGCACAATTCATCGAGAACATGTTATATCGCTCAAATAATTTTCCACAATGCTTGACACTTCCTAAATTTTTTTAGGGCAGTTCACTTGTTGGATATGGCCCCAATATTTTGTTGGTGAGATCGACCTGTCTTCCAGAACGCTATTTGTGACTTATTTTTTCTTTTCTTGTGGAGCATGAATACTGCAGTGCAAAAGGTGTGCCCAGTATCTTCTGACTCCGAGCTAGAGGAAACAGAGCTTGTTGGTCATTCTATACTATGTAAAAAAAACCGTTTGTATACGCGGTGCCTAGGTGAAAGCTATGTATTACTGTTTCCAGAGAATGGCTCAGTGCTACTGGAATGCTGTGTTGTATTCTCAAATCTATTTAATATACAACGGAGTTTATGCCCTGCCACTTTCCCACCAACTAATTCTTGACATTCTGGATGGCATTAGACGCAGATCATTGCATGTGCCGCTTGGTATTGGATATGTATCATTTTGAGTGGGCACACGGGGCGTGTGCTAACTTCGGGCGACTGTGTTGCCTGAAATGCCAAAGTGACTAGGGATTCACTAAAATAAAATTTTATGAGGGTCTAACGCCTTTGTTTAAATGTTTTGTAGTTCCTTAACTAGAGGTTGATAATTTTTGTTCAATCTTGTGGAATTATTGCTCAAAAGAGGCGCCTGAGGATCCCTGAGGGTGACCAATCTGAGTGGGCGGGATTTTTCCCTGTTTGTTTATTTTGACTTTTTCTGTAGGTATAGCAGATATGGTACAGTGTGAGTTGTTTCCCACCTATTCCTAAAAGCGCTACCGTGAATGCGCTTCCTCTGTGTGTGATTACCATACTTGGTGCACCATGTCTTAACACAACAGTCTCTGTGAAAAATCGCGCCACTTCTGCTGCTGTGCCTCTCCGAAGAGCCTTTGGTTCAGTGTAGCGAGTCAGATAATCAGTCGTCTCAATAACTCGGCGTTTTCTTGCACTTGACGCAGGAAGTGGGCCCAAGAAGTCCATTCCGATCTGGTCAAATGGTGTGCGTCGGATCTGAAGGGGCTATAGCAAGCCGGCTAGTTTTTTTGGGGGCGACTTGCGCCCCTGGCAATCGAGGCAAGTGGTGTTTCACGGCCATGGTGAGTCGTTGCCAGTAGTAACTTTGTCGTACTCTGTTGAGTGTCTGCGTTTAGCTTATGTGGCCAGAAGTTGCCTTGTTGTGATACGCTTGGAGTACTTCAGTTCGAAGTGATGTAGAAACAGCCTGTAAATCGTTGCATCCGATGGGTGGAAAGTTCCTTTTGTAGAGAACATCGTTGCATAAACAAAACGATAAAAGTCTTCTTCAAAGAATCTAGCATCCTCGGGAGTTCGTCCGTCTAAAAAAAATTTATAAGGGCAAGCAAATCGGGGTGATCAGGTTGGTGTGCAACGGCGGCCGTATCAAGAACATCGAGGAATGGCGTTTTGTCTTCGTGGGATGAGGCAGTGGACTCTACCGGCGACCGTGACAGGCAATAAGCGTTGGTATGGCTTTTCCTCGACTTGAAGATGGCCGTCATGTAGAATTCTTGCAGCCTGAGGCTTCAGCACGCTAGTCGCCCGGAATAATCTTTCAGGTTTGTCAGCCAGCATAGTGAGTGATGATCACTGGTAACTTTGAAAGAGTGCGCGTACAAATATGACCGAAATTTCATAACCGGCTATACTACGGCAGGGCATCCCTTCTCAGTTAACGAGTAATTGGCTTCTGTGCGCAAGAGCTTTCTGCTCACATAGGCAATCACACTTCCAGCGTCATCCTGTAACTGCAGGAGCGGTGCTCCCAGACCTGCATTGCTGGCATCAGTGTGAAGCATCGTAGGGGCTGCTTCGTCAAAGTGGGCAAGTACTGGAGGTGTTTGTGGCCCTTACCTTGGCTCATTAAAAGCAGTTTTTTGTACGTCACCCCAAACAAAAGCCACGCAAGTCGTCTCTCGCGAGGTGAGTTAATGGCGATGAATGCGTGCAATATCTGCGATAAACCGACGATAATACACGCAGAAGCCCAGAAAGCACCCAACAGCTTTCTTGTTGGACGGTAGAGGGAACTGTGCGACGGCAGCAATTTTCTCAGGATCGGGACGAACACCAGCATGACTGACGACGTGGCCAAGAAAGTGCAGGTCCTCAAAGCAAAAGTGGCATTTCCCTGGCTTCTGCTTGATGCCAGTCGACCGGACTGACGAGTAAAACGAGTTTGCAAAACGGCTTGCAAAACGAGTTTCCGTCGTTGCAGGTACTCGTCAAATACTGCAGAAAAGACGATGACGTCGTTGAGATAGACCAAGCAGGTTTTCCACTTCAGTCGCTATAGCGCAGTATCCATAAGCCTTTGGAAAGTTGCGGGCACCGAGCAGAAACCGAAAGGCAAAACTTTAATTTCGTACAGTCCATCGGGCGTCACGAAATCGGTTTTTACACGATCTCTCGGGTTCACCTCGATTTGGCAATATCCACTTTCCAAGTCTATAGCGGAAAAGTAATGAGAGTGTCGAAGCCGGTCGAAGGAGTGAGCTATGTATCTAGTGTAGCAAGGCTGAATAAGTGCAACGTCACACTTATATATATGAACTACGCATTCCTCACTGCTGCACTACTTTGTATATATATTCCGTTCATTCTTGCAACAAAGTTGTTTGTTGCCTGATCCGGACTAGCGCACATAGTGGCAGCGGTTCACTATCGCTATGTGGGCCCCGTCAACGCTGCTTCCCCCGCCGAAACCACTGGACCATCACAGACGCATGGCATGGATGCAAAACTTGGAAATGTGAGTTCACATTGTTCTCCACGGCTACCCAGTTAAGTAAGCAGCCCACAGAAGGCCAAGCAGCCACTTTACTTGTAACAGTTGGGGAGGAGGGCAGGAAAGCTTACAGCGCCTTCAAATTCGAAAACGAAGCGGATAGAAACAGCGTCGACGTTTTGCTTCATAAATTTGAATACTTCTACAAACCAGTGACAAATTTGACGTTTAATGAATTTCATTTCGGATCAAGAGACCAAAGCAAGGGGAGTGTTTCATTGACTAACTGACAGTCCTCAGGCTTTTAGCAAAGAACTGCGAG
The DNA here is from genome assembly GCF_038994185.2 of Dermacentor albipictus. Lineage (NCBI taxonomy): Eukaryota > Metazoa > Arthropoda > Arachnida > Ixodida > Ixodidae > Dermacentor > Dermacentor albipictus. Next base: position 30,708,986 of record NC_091825.1, read on the forward strand.
TTCGGGGACCTAGAACACCGTTTGCTCCGTAGCTGAATCATTCTGGGACTGCGAAACAAAAGCTTGCAGGAAAGGCTTATTTCCGTGAACCCGTCTTACAGTAAGACGATTGAAATTAGCCGGGACCAGGAACTAGGAAAAGAGCAATTTAAAGAAATCAGTGAAGGCGCAGAAGCAGCACGTGCCACAGTAATTCAAGCAGTCACCACAGAAAGGAAACCGTGTAGTCACTGTGGCTATACCACTCGCCGTGGCGATATATGCCCAGCTGAAGGAAAACATGCAAAAAGTGTGGTGGGCTAATAACTTTGCTCTAGCATGTAGATCGTCGGTGCGACGACAAACCAGAGGCGTTAAAAACGTGCTGCGCGAGGTACAAGCAGAAGACTATTTCTTTTCGCAAGCCCTGACTGTCAGTGCAGTCGATGTGTGGTACATCATTGAAGTGCAACAGTTGATATTGAAGGCCGCAAGCTCACGTGGAAGCTAGACACAGGTGGTAACTGCTGCGTCATTTCCAGCAAGGATGCTAAACTGCTGCCGAACAAGGCCGAGCAAACCTGCCACGCCATACTGACTGTTTTTTTCGGTCATAAGACTACTGCGAGAGGAAAAATTTGGCTGCGACAGTTGGCAAACATCAAAGTGCACGAAGAGTCGTTTTCGTGGTCGAACAAAATGTGCCCTTGACTCTAAGCGGATCAGTGGCGGAACGCCTTGGGTTTCTTTGTTGCGTACAAAACGTTCACGTCGAAGAGTTATACCCGGCAGCACAACCTTTCGCAGACGTTTTCAGTGGACTGGGACAGCTTAAAGGCGTGGAGTATACAATGAAGCTAAAGCCAGGAGCCGTAGGAGTCGTCGTGCCAGCTAGGAGAGTTTCGGTGGCCATTCAAGACAAAGTCAAAGAAGAGCTTCTGCGCATAGAAGAACAAGGCGTGAAAGCAAAGGTTAAGGGCCCGACGGAAGGGTCTAGTTACATAGTCACAGTCATTAAGAAAGATAAAGTGCGGATCTGCGTAGACCACATAGCGCTGAACAAGGCGTTATTACGGGAAAACTATCCTATGCCTACTCTAGAAGATGTTCTGCCAAAGCTTGCGGGAACCAACATATTTTCAACCTTAGACGTAGCATTGGGGTTTTGGCAGATAAAGCTAGACGACTCAAGTTCCAAACTTTGCACAATGAGTACACTGTACGGACGCTACCGCTTCTTTTGCATGCCTTTTGACATTGCCTCTGCTTCGGCGATATTTCAGACAGCGATGCACCGCGTCCTAGGTCTGCAAAATGTCGCAGTAGTAATGGATGACATTCTTCTCTGGGGCAAGACTAAGCAAGAGCACGACCACAATCTACAGCTTCTTTTAACGCGCTGCCGTGAACAGAATCTTCGACTAAATTTGAAGAAATGCTTCTTTTTGCAGCGAGAGGTGCGCTACCTGGGACACGCGCTCAGCGCCGAATGCCTACGTTTGGACGCCCAACGTGTTCAAGACATTCTGGAAATGCCGACCCCAAAAATACTGTGAGGAACTTCAAGTGTTTTTGGGCGCTATGAAATTTGTACAGCGCCTCATCCCAACCATGTCTGTAGTAACAGCACCACTACGAACTTTGTTACGAAAAGACATTGCGTGGGTTTAGACGGAAAACAGCAAGAAAGCTTTCTTAGATTGCGTGAGGCTTTGATTCAAGCACCTGTGCTCCGCTACTTTGCCCTAAGCAAACCCGTAACGCTATCAGTCAATGCAAGACAGCTGGGGATAGGCGCTGTACTTGTGCATGGATGCGCAGCCCGTTGCCTTTTCCTCACGGACACTCACAGAGGCGCAGACAAGATACGCTCAAATCGAAAAAGAAACTTCAGCTATTGTTTATGGATGCACCAATTTCATGACTACATATTTGGACAATATGCAGTAACAGTTGAAACTGACCACCACCCCTTAGTGGCGATATTCAGTGAGCCGCTATACCAGTTCCCACTACATCTGCAACGCATGCGCCTAACTTTACAGCGTTATCCTGTCAATGTGGCGTACAAGCCTGGCAAAGAGCTGTTCCTCGCTGACGCCTTATCAAGGTTTCCTAGCAAAAAGAATCATGGAAGAAAACGAGCAGATTCAAGTGGATGTTCTAGAATGTGTTTAAACCTCTCAACGCTCCCTGCAAGATTTACTAGCACCAACCAATGATCACGGCACCCTCGTAGAGCTACGGGAGTACGCGAATACAGCGTGGCCACTTCACAAGCGAGAAGTTCCGCGGCCACTAAAGGACGTACTGGGCGTACCGGGACGAGGTACATGCACAGGGCGGCCTCGTGTTTCCAAGCAACAAGGTAATTGTACCGCAATCAAAGATATGGGAAATGATGAGCCTTCTTCACGCGGCGCACGTGGGAGTGGATAAGATGAAGGCGAGAGTAAGGAACGTGATGTTCTGGCCCAATATTTCTAGCAACATCGAGCAGTTCTGTAAAGCCTGTAAAGTGTGCCAAAAGCATCCGCCTCGAAGCCCTAAAATGCCACTCCTGAGTCATGATGTACCCTCACTACCATGGGAAGTTGTTGGCATAGACTTGTTCTCCTTTGAAGGCCACGAGGTCGCCCTAATTGTCGATTTCTACTCCTTCTTTCTGAAATTTGAGTTTCGTACAACTGCAAGCTCTCCTAATACGTGGTGTTCTCACATTTTCTTGGCCCACGGCTTGCCCAGGGAGTTGTGCACTGACAATGGTCCGCCTTTTAACAGCCGTGAATTTAAGGACTTTCTCAAAACGCTGGGTGTTCATCACACCACCTCAAGCCCCTGTCATCCGCGTTCCAATGGCATGACGGAATGAGCGGTTCAGGAAGCAAAAAAGCTTTTAAAGAACTGTTCCTTTAAAATGCCTAGGTTTCAAGTGGCTTTATTTGAACGGCGCAATACCCCACGCGATGATGTGCTCCAGTCCCCCGTGCAGAGGCTGATGAGACGCCAAACTAGGACTCTTCTACCAGTACCTACTAGCCACTTGGAACCACGAACAGTTCCACCTGACGTGGTCCCGGGCCGCCTTCAAGAAATACGCCAACGGCAGAGGACCTACTACTATCGTGGCAGCAGGAACTTGCCGCATATGATGCCAGGTCAGCGTACAATACAAACCAGCGGACCTGGTCTCCCGCCGTCTTTCTCCGACCAGCCGATGAACACCGCTCGACCATCGTCAAGACTGAAGACGACCGGGAACTTCGGCGCGCACGAGAGCACCTCCACCTGGTAGACTCACAACTGGAAGCGAGCCTCGTGCCCGAAGACGTATCTTCCACAGAACCCCCTCAAGAATTACGGAGAAGCACAAGACTTCGACGCGAGCCCTGTTGGTACCCTCAACAGGAGACATGGTAACCATGTCTTAGTTCCCCTGTAAAAGGCAAGATGTAGCAAGGCTGAATAAGTGCAACGTCACACTTATATGTACCAACTGCGCAACACCCACTGCGGCACTACTTTGTATATATATCCCGTTCATTCTTCCAGTAAGGATGTTCATTACCTTATCCCGACTCGCCCGCATACTTGGGAGTGGATAGAAATCTTGTTTTGTAACCTGAGTTAGCTTGCGGTAGACGACACAAAAAGCAGGCTACCGTCCTTCTTCTTGAGCAAAACTGCAGATGATGTCCAGGGGCGCTTTGACGGTTGAATTACGTCGTCTTCGAGCATATTAGTTGCTTATTCCTGCATCTCTTCACGTTCTTATCCAGCCACACGACAAGGGTTCTGGTGTCTTCACTGATTATTCGGTGCTTGGTTAAGGGCGTGCGATCGATTCCAGATGTTGACGCAAAGCAGTCCTGGAACTCAGCCAGTAATACGAGGAGTTCTTGCAGTTCTTTTTGCGGCAAGGTAGTGCTGACGTCAAAAACAGGGCTGGATCTTATGCAGATGCTTCTTTAAGCATTAAAAAGCAGCCCTGAACATCTGTAACACCGTGGAAATAGGCCACAGCCGTGCCCATTAGAAGGTACCGACTATTCATGCTGAACTTTGTCAGCAACAAACTTGTGCGCCCATTAACGACGTTGACAGTCCCTCGTGCGACTGAAATACTTTGAGTAAATAACAGCGGGGTTACTTGGTCTGCAACTCCTTCCCCGTCGAACGGCGCGTCCCATGCCATAGAAACAAGGGTGCAAGAGCAAGGCGGGATGACAACGTCATCACTGAGGCGTAATGAGTTGCGGGGTGGTTTTAAGTAATCAGCTGGATCACGGCTATGATAAAATGTTACTGAATGGTTTGTGATGTTGATGACCGCACCATACTCCCTCAGAAAGTTCATGCCGATAATGAAGGATTTACAGCACTCGACTAGAATTACGAGAGATGCACCTGCTATTTTAACTCTCGGCGTAGATTTTCCGGCAGGCATCAGTAACTGGCCTCCTGCAGTACTTATATGGCGCCCTGTCCACATCGTCTTTACTTTCTTGAGGCGAATTGCGAGGTCTTGACTTATTATGGCGATGTCAGCGCCAGTGTCGACCAAAGCTGTCAATTGCTACCCGTGAACAAACACAATAAGGTCTGAGCTTGTAAGATCTGCGCTTACAACTTCGTCGCTGTCACGGCTTGTCGGCTTCATAGCGCCCTGCGGTGGAAGGAACGGGGGCTTTTTATCGTCGTGACGGCTTGCAACCTTACCCCCAGAGGTCGCCGCCTTTAGTTTCCCCGGCGTGGGCTATGTCACCTCCTGTCCTTGATGTTAGCGAAAGTTCGACGTATTGGGGCAGACGAATGCGCAAGAGGCGGATTTCGCGACCGATGGCCCATGTCGGCGTGTTCAATGGATCTCAGTGCGCGGAGCAGTGTTTGCTAGCAAATTCATTCAACTTACACCTGAGGACAGTAAAAGCCCGGTGCGTTAGTCTGCAGTCACGTAGTATATTCTTTTATTTCATGCACTTTAAAGGAAGGCTGACAAAAAAATTAAGCAGGACCGTCATATTAGCATAGTTAAAATAATCCCATGCTTCTGAAGAAGCGCTACAACTTTTGAATTGAAGATCTTTCGCTACGCTAATCTCTGAAAAGTTAGTTAAGCAATCTTTGTTCATTACCGAGACTTGCAGATGAAAAAAAATAACATGACGTGCTCCATATGGGTCAGAACAATACTGCGGCAATTCGACACGCGTAACACCTATGTTTTGTTTGTTTTTTAATACTACGCGCAAGAATAACATGAGCAAAATGTTAAAAAAAGAAGGGAAAAGTCGACGGACGCCGAAAACTGTCGGTGTTTCACCGCGAGGTGTGGTGTGTGATTGCTTGCGCCCTCGTTCTCCATAGCTCTTTCGGAAATTTATCTTATGGTTCTTGACATTCCTCTCTAGAACTGACCCATCGTGCTAGAGTGGCTCCACGCATTAGCAGGTTCGATAATATTGTATTGCGGTTATCTAACCGCAACGTCTGCAAATGGTGACGTACTCAACTTACAGACGCCGCGTAATCACAAAAGCCTTGTGGATAAAAACACGGGTGAGACAGAAAACACCCCCCGATGCGTAAGCGCTTCGGTGTTGATGAGATAGAGGTGTCCACGTATCCCCCCATGTGGATACTTGATATAGGCTACAGCGAACGGATCAAAGCAGAACAAAGGCCGAAGTCTAGACATTTGACTTGCCTAAAAAAAAAAACATGCGGCGCAAAAAGAAAGAAAGACAGGAAGAACAGTCAAGGACTAAAGGGCAAAGAAGACATGAAAAAGTACAAACTTTACTTTCAACTAATTTTGTTTCAGCCAGCGTCGTCAATGTAATTTAAGCACTTCACCAATGAAACTGCACACATTCACTATGAAAAGTGACTGTGCGCAAACAAGCAAACGAACAAACACTAGGAGTTATGCGCAAAATGAATGCGTCATCGCAACATGACGCCTTGCGCGGTGGCGCAATAACTTTGCCCATATTTCGCCTTCTTTTTTTTCTGTACAGTGAATGTGTGCTGACTGATTGCGCATGTGTGGCAATGTGATGACTCCGACTAAAGCAGTATTAGTTGAAAAATTTTTCTTATTAGTGTCTCTGTCCTCTCATACCCGCCGTGCTTGTTTCTTGCGCATTATTTTTTTCCTAGGCATTATGAAGCAACCAATACAACAAGCTTTGTTAAACTTGCAAATCACATTCGTCCTCCGCCTTCACTGTGCGGGCACTTGCGGTCTGCCTTGCACGATTTCGGCCACTAGGAGCGACCGAGAACCCAATGCGAAAACAAACCACAGTGCTCATTATTTCCAAGCATGAAGTTATATTATTTTTTTTTTAAATTATGGGGTTTTACGTGCCAAAACCACTTTCTGATTATGAGGCACGCCGTAGTGGAGGACTCCGGAAATTTCGACTACCTGGGGTTCTTTAACGTGCACCTAAATCTAAGTACACGGGTGTTTTCGCATTTCGCCCCCATCGAAATGCGGCCGCCGTGGCCGGGATTCGATCCCGCGACCTCGTGCTCAGCAGCCTAACACCATAGCCACTGAGCAACCACGGCGGGTGAAGTTATATTATCAGTTTGGACGAAGGCTATATACAGGGTGTCCTAGCTAATTTTAGCTGGAGTTAAAAATTTGCGAATATCGCGTAGCTCGACATAATCAAGGTAACGTTGTTCGCCGTCGCTTGGACATAATCAAAGAATACTTTTCATTCCGCCTAATTCAAATCAATTTGAATAAAGTTTATTCATTATAAAAAAGGAAACGGTCCCATTTTTGTTTTACGGACGAGGGTCCCAAAGTCGAAGACTGTAACCGGGATCCTCAGTGTGTAATTGTCAGAAAAAGATGACATAGGTGGCAGGACAGAAATAACATTTACAAAATGTACACTGAGGAAAACAAAGAGGTGAAGTGCAACAACAGAAGCGCGATTAGGACTACAATGTACAGTATTACTACCAACATGCAATAACAAATTTGGCGTACAACAGAATCTTTAAGTTATGTAAAGAAGGAACATTACAAAATAGAGAAAAATGTAATCGGCAGACCCACATGAACGTAAAGTACAAATATCAACGTGCTAAAATTATACATATAAAAATTTTAGCAGACATAAAAAGCGAGAGCATACATAAAAAAGCACTTGTAAACAAAACGACTTGAGGCAACGGCAAGCATATGAATAGCAAAACATAAAAAAACAGTGATAAGAATACATAAGTAATTCACTTGATACCATAATTGCGTCAATGGGTTAAAAGTAAATCTTTAAGGGATTTTTCGAAGGCATAGAACGAAGAGAGTGATCTTATGTTTGATGGTAAGCGATTCCATAAAAATATGCCAGCAAAAGATGATGTTAGTTAACCATAACTGATACGAACATGAGGCAGTAAAACATTTATCTTAAAGACAAACATAGTTCTATTGCAGTTACGTAAATCATTTAGGTCAATGAATTCGTAAAGCAATTGGCTGTTAAGTAACTTGACAAATAATGGTTCTTATTAGACGTTTGCGTGCACAAAGACAGGACGTCGAACAAAGAAGGGACACACAACATGCGCATACTTCAACTAGCTTTTATCGTGACAGCGACATATATATGCACTTCCACAATCAGAAAAGAAATACAGGATGGCAAGAAAACAAACAGAACGACGTGCAAAACTGCATAGCCAAACCAAATGTTGTCATACCTTTTGACCATCCCGAAACCTCACTTTCTTATCACTTAATGCTACAGACGGGCACTAACACAACTCTGATCATGCCGAAGAATTTCTCTGGTCTCAACTACCTCCCTGGTTAGGAGATTTATGTTAGAAAACAATATCGTGCGTCTGTTAAAGATAGGATAACAACTATTGCATGACTTGCAGTGTTCTGTCATGCGGCCTTCTATGCCTTGCTTTACCTTGCTGCAATTTTCTGCTTGCCTCTCGTTTACGCATCGGCTGGTTTGACCGATATAATACTTGCCGCACGACAAGAGAACCCGATATACTATGCCTTCTTTGCATGCAAGGAACTTGTTTTGATGCTTTCTCACGCATTTTGGTTTATCATTCTTAATTGGGCAGCTTTCCTGCAACGTCTTTCAAGTTTCTGGGGAGCAGAGAACACGACTTTGACGTCAGAGCGAGATGCTATCTTCTTTAGGTGATGTGAAATATTATGGAAGTATGGAATAACAACCATTCTTTTCTTCTGGCTTCTGTCTTCTTTGCTATTGCTGCCGCGCGTTGTTCTGTTTTCCACCTCGCATAATTTTTCTTTTTGCGGTACATATTTTAAGCAACTGCTACAACAACCTGTTTCAGGAAACCTGCCTCTTTCCACCGCAATACCTGCAAGTGAAAACTTTGCTTCATTAGGTGATGTCAAGACTTTTCACGTGCTTTCGACAAACATAATTGCGCTATATTTCTTTTAACCAGTTTTGAGTGCGCAGATGAAAATAGAAGCAGAGGCTTTTTTGTTTTGCGTTCGTACATCCAACACGGGTGATTTGGTTCACAGACAATTCTGATGTCGAGAAACTTGATGCTATGCGCTCAGTCATTTCATGAATTATACTCACAAGCTCTAGACACATTTTGAAACATTTTAAAATATTTCCAATTTGTGCGTCAGTGTTCTTAAAAGTTCTGTCTAAAATAACTGAAAAATCATCCACGAAACAAAACACGTTTACAACACCGTGGTCAATAATGCGGGTGGATATGACCCTGTCCCGCTGGGCTAAAAGTAAGTCACTTAGTAAAGGAGCTATACAGGAGCCGGTACAAATGCCTTGTTTTTGCAGGTAAATATCATTGTAAAAGGTTACAAACGTGGACGTTAAATAGACAGTCAATAATTCTAAAAGGGCGCCAGAGCCCGAGGCATTATGGAAGGCTACTACACCTGAACGGTCTATACACTCCTCAACACAGGAAAGTAGTTCGCCGTGTGGCAACGAATAATATAGATCTTTACAATACAAACCCTGTACAACCAACTTGTCCAAAACGTAACGCTCTTGTCAAATAAGATTAAGTTATATTGAAACAAGTTCACGGTCTGTAAAATGAGACTTTGACGGAGCAGAATGGATGCATTTGACTGTCGAGTACTGTTAGTAATGATACGAATGGCTTGATCTTGTAGAAGCTGAACTGATGGCAGGTGACAATTGCAGGTGTTACCCCATGAAGCGATTCCATAATTAATATAACTATGAATAAAAGCAAAGTGATAAAAGAGCCTTGTGTGAAAAGAAGGCGCGTGCTTTTATTAGAGCGCCAATGACAAATGCCGTTTTTTTCTTAATATTGTTAATGTGGGAGTCAAACTTGAGGTTAGCGTCCAGGAGAACAGTGAGGAATAGAACGGTCACGGGCTGGAATTTGATGAACACCAAGTGTAAACGCTAGTGGAAAAGTTAGCACCCTGTGACAAATATTGAATATTATATATTTAGTTTTCTCGGGATTAATAATTAGGTAGTTACAGCGACACCATTCTATAACCTCAGTTAGCATTTTACTTTGATGTTAATAACATTAACGACATGTCTGATAATGATAAGGTGGTGTCGTCGGCGCATAAAATGCAATGAGCTGAATGTAAAAGGTTGGTTAGGTCATCGATGTAAATAATAAATAGTAATGGACTGAGAATGGACTCTTGGGGCACACCAAGGTTAATTATTTTAGCTTCAGAAAGGGCACCACCTACAGAAACCACGTACCGCCTATCCAACAAATAGCTTTTTAATATAGTTAAGGTGGGACCAGTAATACCGTATGCTTCAAGTTTGGTGAACAATATGCTGTGATTGTGTCTAAAGCTTTGGTGAAATCTAAAAATAAAGAGCCAACGAATTCACTACAGTCTATAGATTGCTTAATAATATCGGTTAAAGAGAGCAATGCTAAGCAGGTAGAACTTCTGGAACGGAAACCAAACTGAGAGGGAATAATTAAATTAAAATTTTCAAGGTAGTTATTTAGACAATTAAATAATAAATGTTCAATAATTTTACTTAAAGAGGAACGAATATATATTGCTTTGTAGTTAGAAATTCGGTCTTTGGCACCCTTCTTAATTACGCGAATGAGCTTAGCCTTCTTTAGAGATAGAGGAAAAGTGCCGGATTCGAAAATGCGATTAGTTATGATACATAATGGTTCAGAAATAATATTAGCAACTTACTTTAAATGGCGTACGCAAATGTTATCTTAACCCTGGCTTGTGCTTTTCAGGCTACAGATTGTTAAAGACACCTCTGGAGCAGTAACAAGGGAAAGAAAAAAATTGTGAGCTGATCTAGGCAAGGCTGGCTGAGTGACTGTGACAGAGCAAAATCATCGCTAAAGGCATTGGCAACATGAGTGGGCTCTTGGTACGTTGTGCCATTCGGGTTAAGTTTAGAACATTGTTCAGGCGCAGAAGATTTATTAATGAATTCGTTCAGAAGCTTCTATTGCTTTTTTTATTATTGCTGTGTTTATTAAATTCACATCTCAATAGCACCTTTTAGCCTGCTTAAGTAGCGTGTTAAGAATATAACAATATTTTTTATAACGCAGGGCCAAATTACAGTTAAGAGGTTACCGTTTAGTTTTTCTGTATAGGTTATCTATTTCCCTTAAGCTGGTCAGCCATGAGGACGTCATGCACAGGTTGCAGGCATACTTATATTCATTATTACACCTAACGGTGGGGGGTGCTTATTCAAGCGGCATGTAAAACCAACGTAGAGAATTTATCAACTGCTACTGCCGGATCTTCCAACAGATTGATCTGAGTCCAATTAGTATTGATAATGTTATTAATAAATGTATCTTGGTTAAATACCGATGTATACTAAAGAAATGTTGGTGATTATTGGCACTAGACTGTTAAATGTAACGCAAATGGGAAAATGATCGGTTATATCAGTATGCACTACTCCCGACACAGGGGACGGTGTTATGTTAGATAACGCATGATCAAGAAGTGTTTGCGTTGCGTTATGGCTACATCTATATGGTAGTTAATAAGCGACTCGTCGACATATCCAAAAAGAGCAGTCTGAGTAGCCTAAATATGGGCTGGTATTTGTATCCAGTAAGTTAATGTTGATGTCACCAACGATTAAAACGTTCTTGCTTTCGAACGATAATTTGTTAAGTATGACGTCAAGGGCAAGTAGGGAAATCAGTGACAGAAGAAGATGGGGAACGATAGATGGAACGAAGAATTAGCTGTTTACGATTATATATAAAGAAAGCTTGTTCAGCCTCGATCCAAATAGCCTCACAGGAACTAACATTTATTGAAGGGTCATGCCTGCGGGTGTAAGGGACATCCGGAGCAACGAAAATCGCAGCACCTCCTTGACTATCAGACGAACGATGACAGTAATCAGAGTTATAAGAGGGAAAGCCGTATCAATTAGTATCGCTGTTAGAAAGCCAGGTCTCAGAAATACAAATAATCGGCAAAGAGTGGTCAAGATTGGTGATAAAGTTACTAATGTCAGCATGATTCCTCCTCAGGTTTCGAGCATTAAAATGGATCAGGGCACAATTATTGCTCGAAAGTTGATATTTAAATCTTTCCGGGGACATGAAAGACATGGCAGATTAAGGTGCGCAGGCGCACGGACAAGATAAATCAAAGACAGTTCGGTGAAGATGCGCAGGTCAGCTTTAGATGAAATGAAGAATACTTCGCTGTCACTGGTCTTACGAGCTTTAATGAGGCAATAATCTGTCCACAGGACCTACCAGTTGTTATCCTTCTTTAGGGCGAGGGCCTTCGCGAACAGCCTTTTGTTGAATTAGATAATTAGTCTCAATTATTTATCAACTTCTGAAATATTATATTTAGATGAAAAGGGCCAACGAGAAAATTGGAGCATGACATGAAAAACACCCGCTACAGCTTTATGTTGCTCAATACAGGCTTCATAAAAGTGTTTTTTTGCTCAAAGAAGCCCGCAGATGCACACAAAATTGCTGCGCCACTGGCAGCTCCAGCCACTATTTCGCATACAGAAATTCCGTTCAATATTACCTTTTTCAGGCCCTATACGTGACAGGCAGGGCCTTAAAATTTATGGACTGAAACAGTCGAATTTAATCAGTTTTCTTCATACCGTCAGAGTTAATATTAATTTTAATGTCAGCATTCTTAGGGCACTTCTCGTATTTTTTGCTGGACTAGCTTTCTATGTATGTATGTATGTATGTATGTATGTATGTATGTATGTATGTATGTATGTATGTATGTATGTATGTATGTATGTATGTATGTATGTATGGTTAATTTCATTGTGAATTATTTCTTGCTCGTTTACCTCTTCAAATGTTGCATAATTTAAACCTTTTCACACAGCTTGTTTTGATATGTTCTAAAATTTATTCAAAATTTATTCTGGGCATGGTGGTATTACAAGGATGGGCGCATCTAATCTGTTTGTTTTAATACCGCCGTTGTGGATCGACGTGCTGTTTACTAACGTCTGCAGCCTCACCGGACCGCTGCTGCTTGAAGATGACTACAACATCCTGACTAGAACCACCTTACAAGTGGATCCTGTGCTTCTGCCGGGAATGGTGGCATTTTTAGGATGGGCTCACATAATCCGTTTGTCTTCATAGGCAGGTTGCGAACGTAGTTCCCGCGCCTACGAAGGCGCCCCTCGCGCCGGCGAGCGCTGAACCGGCAGGACACGACCGGCCCGCTTGCGTTCGGAACGCCTGTCTGTGCACTGTTTCGCGCGCATCTGTTGCCTTTTCTGAGCAAGGCCGAAGTGCAACCCGAGCTGTCGCGTAGCGGGCTGCAACGGCACGTACAGCAACTCGGGAGGAACAAGTTTTACAGGTTTCCAAGCCGACCGTATGAAGCAGAACAGCGCCAACATGGATAGCGCTCGTCCGATGGCATCAGCTGTTTTATGTTCCGGCGTTATGCCAAGTGCGTTAAGGCTGAATTCTTTGCTTTTACAGCAATGATGGCAGCAACGGGACACCTGCAGTGCGTACCAGGATATGCAGAAAACGAAGTAGTTTGTTCCCACACTGTACCGCAGTAAAGCTGGGGAACTCTTTCCCAGTCCTCTCTCATTCAAACAGCGAGGTCTTGCTGAGAGATTTGAGGAAAGGTTGCAGCTGTTTGAGCTGGCATACACCCTTCTGCGCCCAGCTTATCAACTAAGGGGCAGTTGAGATCACCAAAATTTTTGACGACGTGGTTTATTGGAACCCCCTCTGCACGCATTGAAAAATCGCAACATAAATGTATCGCACTTCCAGTAACTTGGGCGAAAATATTTTGCCAGCGTAGTCTAGCACAACTGCTAAGTTCCTCCCCTTTTTTTGTATGTGTTTGGGGAGAGCAAAGTTGGAATACCTCGGGTAGGTCCTACGAGTCGTTCGTACGCCCTACGTTCTTGGATGAGATGTTTTAGATCCGTATTTGCCGTCCTGTATGTGCAGGGAAACTACCGCGGCGTCCTTGCACTTCCCTGCGATTCCAGCACGGCAATCGCAGCTCCCCGCTAGGATTTGTCTGCTGTCGCCGATCTTCAAGAATCAATGTCGCCTATAATTTCATGCGTCCACACCGTATATAACGAAGTAACTTACGAACATTGTTTAACTGCGCGAACAGACTGAGCTCAGGGACAGCATGGGACAAGGACGGGCACAGACTTGCAACTATTGTTTATTCCACAACGACCACATATAAGTACACCCCCGACATACACTACTGCGCGTGCGCGAAAAAAAGAAAAGATAAAAGAAAAGAAAAACCTTGTATATGCAAAACACGTCCTAGCTACAAGTAGTAAAGGCAAGGCGCAGAAGACCAGGACTCAAGAAGAAAAACACAAACGACAGGACCGGTCCTGTCGTTTGTGTTCTTGTTGAGTCCTGGTCTTCTGCGCCTTGCCTTTACTACTTCAAGCATGAACCAACTAGCCCAAGCAAGAGTTTTACGCGACCTAGCTACTCTCGTCAATAAACCTCATCTCACTGTTGTGTATATAAACTGAGGTGTCCCTGACACAGTCTTGTTCCTTCTTTCTGATATGGTACGCCTCGAGTAGCTCTCTGGCTGGGCTATCTCGGCAGCGGCACAAAAAAAAAAGTTGTGGAATAAGCTTTAGTTGCAAGTCTGCGCCCGTCCTTGTCCCATGCTGCCTCTGTGGTCCGTTTGTTCGCGCAGTTAAACAATGTTCGCTGATATGTACCAAATCGCCCAACAATAAGTTCTTCGAAGTAACTTACGCTGAGCTTCACGCATGTTGCTGGTGCGTTATTTTTCACTTGCGGAATACACATAGCAGTCACTTCCGATTAGTGCGAGTTCAACACTTCTCTCACGTCGTAGACGGGCCCCGCTTCAAGTCGACGACTTCCTTTCTCTAAATTCTTTTCATGAAAAAAGCTGTGAAGATGTTGTAATTCCCGAAACCCGGTGAAAATTAATATGTGCATTCTGTTTCGCGCCATCGCTACAGTTTGAAAGGGCGCCAAACACGCAGCGCGAGCTGCTGACGCCGTGAGTAATCCTACCGCATTCGCGTAACTGTTCGTCAGATGGCGCTAGGGGTCGGAAAGACAGGGCGCCGCCTAGCACTTGCAACGTGCCCATACCGAAGTAGTGGATCGGCTTGCTGTTAACTACCGTCTGCAGTCTCACCGGACTGCCGCTGCTTGAAGATGACTACAACATCCTGACTAGAACCACCTTACAAGTGGATCCTGTGCTTCTGCCGGGCATGGTGGCATGTTGAGGATGAGCTCACATAATCCGTTTGTCTTCATACCGAAGTTGTGGATCGGCTTGCTGTTAACTACCATCTGCAGTCTCACCGGAGCGCCGCTACTTGAAGATGACTACAACATCCTCACTAGAACCACTTTACAAGTCGATCCCGTGCTTCTGCCGGGCATGGTGGCATATTGAAGATGGGCTCACATAATCCGTTTGTCTTCATACCGAAGTTGTGCATCGGCGTGCTGTTAACTAATTTCTGCAGTCTCACCGGACCACCGCTGCTTGAAGATGACTACAACATCCTGACTAGAAGCACCTTACAAGTGGATCCTGTGCTTCTGCCGGGCATGGTGGCATGTTGAGGATGGGCTCACATAATCCGTTTGTCTTCATACCGAAGTTGTGGATCGGCGTGCTGTTAACTAATTTCTGCAGTCTCACCGGACCGCCGCTGCTTGAAGATGACTACAACATCCTGACTAGAAGCACCTTACAAGTGGATCCTGTGCTTCTGCCGGGCATGGTGGCATGTTGAGGATGGGCTCACATAATCCGTTTGTCTTCATACCGAAGTTGTGGATTGGCGTGCTGTTAACTAATTTCTGCAGTCTCACCGGACCGCCGCTGCTTGAAGATGACTACAACATCCTGACTAGAACCACCTTTCAAGTGGATCCTGTGCTTCTGCCGAGTACTAAGGATCGCATGATTGCGACATCAATGACAACGCGCACCGATGGCACCACGCATATCCAAGGAACGGCGCCGCGACCTCAGCCGCCTAAATATGACCCTCTCGGGACCTGCGTTTCCACTGGGCACGGTGACATTTTGAGGTTGGGTTGACATAATCCGTTTGTCTTCGTACCGAAGTTGTGAATCGTCGTGCTGTTACCTACCGTCTGCAGTCTCAACGGACCGCCACTGTTTGAAGATGACTACATCATCCTGAATAATACCACCTTGAAGCTGTGCTTCGCCCGACCCCTTGGGATCTCACGATTACGATATCAGCGACAACACGTGCCGATGGCACGACGCATGTCCAAGGAACTGCGCCTCGACACGACACGCCTACACTCTAAACACAGTAACCTTTGCAAAGGTGCACATTTTCACATTTTTGTGCACCTTTAACATAAAGGTTACAACAATGTAACCTTTACATTTTTAGCCTTTGCAAAAGTTACAAATGAAAAGGTTACTTTTTGTTCATATAGGTTACATGCTTTTTTTGGAATGTAACCTTTACGAAGTAATAACACCTTCAGAATAACATAGGTTACTTGCTAGACAACCTGTAACCTTTGGACGATGCGATGCTCTTGGTAAAATCCCTTATTAAATATGTCCTTGGTGTTTGGTCAGGGTCACGAAATACAGAATTCGCGTGGACTCCGACTTGACGTGCACGAATAATACCCATCGAAATGAGGTCTACAGACAAGACAAACAAAGACATTCAAGAATACTCACCGCCTTTAATATCACTGATGACAGACATAAATACATAATGTACCTTAACCACAATACCAAAGCATACCTCCCACAACGACGCATACTATTACACAATGAAGCCCGACTTCCTGAGTCTACGCAATATTAAAGAAAACCTACGGTATACAGGTGATGTATATATGGTCAAGGCACTATATTTGTGAGGTTTTTCTTATGTAGTGAACAGGTACTACAGAGCAAATATCTGTCAAAATAAGTGCTGCATATAATGCACTATAAGTCTGACCTCATATTATATAACTGTTTGCAGTGCGAAAAGTGGAACCATGATGAAGGTGCCGTGTAATAAAGCAAAGTTCTCACATGAAATCACAATTTCCAAAAATTCCACAACAGATTGCTCCCTTCACAATAAAAATAAAAGTAGACACTGCTATCATGATGCAGAAATATGCACACAATAAAAAGCCATGCTTTAAAGTGAGCTATTAACTCAGACTGACTTCATGAACGCCGCAGTAAACATACAACTGGTGTAAAAAGAGGCAATGTAATATTGTGGCTATAGACTTTATCACAACTCTGAGGAGACATTAAAGCAGCTCTTGTTGGAAGCTTAAAAATGGTGCTATCAGCACAGAAAATACAAAGACCATCAACGCTTGTAGCCAAATACAAAATAATGAAAGAAAGCCATGATTTTAAACGACTATGCTAACCTATATGTATGTCAGGTGCATGCGCCTGCAGTTTTTGAGTATCAGTTTAGGAAATTCAGCACGAATCGCCAAGAGTATACAAACATATACCTGCACCTTAAATACCAAAGTAAAATCTAACATCTCGTATCACCTCGAGCAAACATAAGACCAACAGGTAATTCAAATAGCATTTTAAGTTTGACAACACTCAATGCAACAAATGAAACAAATACAGTGAAGTTCACAAAAAGACTGAAGCCATCCGTTGAGAACATACTTCAGCATCTTGGGACGTACCCTGTCTTAGCACATTTGTTTTTTGAACTTAACACAAATTCTTCTTTTTCAAGAGTATTCGAGAATATTCTTCAGGTGGTTTGTGAGCAGTCCACAAGGCACTGTTGTGTCTGGCAGGGTATTTTTTTTTTTGCAGTAGCACAAGCGTCGGTGAGAATGCAGGCGGGTACTAAAGGTTTTTTATGCAGTAGGTAAGCAGGCAAAACATGAGGGCCCGCTGTATGTTTCCACTTGTGATCCTTATAATTTCATCGGCACTTCCTGCATAAACACAAGTGTGTACAAATGAGGCAAGGAGGCATACACATGAAGTGCCATGATTTGCAGCTCATTAGGCAGAGCAGTCTGTGGAATGTCACATTAGAGAAATGGGCAAACATGTATCAAAATGCAATGGCAAAAATGCTCACCAGTGTGAAATAAAGTCATAGAGGATGCTACGTTAATTTCAGATCATTCATATATTAACTGAAAATAAATTTTTAATCGTGACAAAGCACATGTTGCCACAGCAACTGATAGATACATGAAAAATTGTCCCAGAAACCTCGTTAATCAGTGCATGCTTTAAATGGCCCTTAGATGCTTACCAATGTCGATGAATATGCACTCACGTTGCTCTTTGCATGTGAACGCTTCTGCCACTGCTTTTAGGTTTTCGTCCAGGTCACCAATCTTGCATTGAAACTTGAGTTCGACTTCGATGCAGAGCTGGACAAAGGAGGTAGGATGAAGCGAAAGTTGTCAATAATATTAAATACAAAATCAAACTTTTTATACCCCTTGTGCCATCAGGGTTGAAAGCAATAGAAATTTTAATTTCAATCACTTCACTAACACGTGAACTGATGGCAAGTATTCTTTCCACAGTTGATACTTTTATAAATTAGTGACCTTCCATTCCCTACAGTAGAGAATTAGACAAGGCTGTGTTTCTCTGCTCTTCTAACACTGAGACATAGACATGCCCTCACAATGTTTTCCAACAAGAAATACCGAGGCAAATATTCACTTGCTACGCACCGAGCATTCTTGAATAGCACATGGTGACTTATGTGTACGAATGTCCTACACATCGTTACAGCACATGAAACAGTCTAGAAACAAAAATTCTGTATCTATGGTGCGTTTACGTTCAGAAGTCACTAAAGAACCTGCCCCACTAAACATGCAAAGCGATCGGCGAGTAAGGCGCAGAGCTTAAAAAAAACACTTTTACGAAATTTGCATTTGTGTTCAGACCACTAACCTTTCGGGCAACCTGGCTATGGGCCCTGCTGGGGTACTTCGGCCATTCCAGTATTTTGCTCTGTGTGACCAAGAGAGAATACAGTGTAAAAAACGGGGTAATTTCACAACAAAGCGCGATATTATTCCATGCTATCCAGAGTCGCTGCCGCGGTGGAAGTGAGCTGCTACGACGGCACGGCTACGCTGTGGGAAGAGGGCGGCACGTAAAGGGACACTGAGGAAAATATAACACATTTTTGTCGTTACGAAAATCTCATACTGTTCCTTTCATAGCTTTTTTTTCGCTTGTCCGAAGCCGAAATGCGCACTTATTCCTGAGAGATATTGAAGTTTTTCCAGCTGCTCTGATTCAACCTCGGACTCGTTGTTGATGTCAACTGGGAGAGTGACGTCCACCATGACGCAAACGCGTTAATTCACACTAACCGCCCGCACCTTGTACAGCCGTCGTATAACTTCCGTCTTCCACCGTGGTCATACCGTTCAGGCGGCACTGGCGCCTCCGTCCAGCAGTCTTGTTTAAGCAGTCTGAAAGCAATATGAAATGTACAAATAACTTGATTACCACCATATTGTTCAGAGAACGCACGCGACGACACTAGGAACCTGAGGCAGTACTTGGCTAAAAGAAGTATATCACAGATAAGCAGATATATCGATCCAATGTGTCGCGAGCTAGGTCAGTCATGCACTCGTATAAACAGAGTAAACCTCATATGTGTTCGAAATGCACTCACAAAAAGAGCTCTGCAAACAAGACCCCTTTGCAAAGCAACGCATACACTAGATTTGAGAAGCATTAAGCCAACGAAGACCTTGCAAGCCGTAAATGCGGCTCTGGAACAAAGGTCACTTACCCAAGTCCGTAATTCTGCCATGGGCACCTGGACAGTGGTTGCAATAGTCGCAACGGCTGGAGTTCTCTACTGAGTCGTCTGACGAAGAGACAACGATGTGCCGCCGACAGTCGCAAAAAGGTCCGTTGCAGCTGCCGCGTTGCACACCCCACAAGTCCCTGCTGCTTAGCGCCATTACAGGTTTTGTCGCGCGCACACACAAACTAAAAGATTTCAAAATGGCGAACAAAGCAGAGACAAAACGCCGCCAGAAAGCGGCGCCGCTCAGCCGAGTGGTTTGCACCGTTGAAACGACGCGTACGAAGCCGCGCTGGCAGCGCCTTCCCACCATCTAGATTTCCATGGTTTCTTTGCGCATGCGCGGCTAGCGCGTATCGGAGCGACCATCGTGCGATATTTTGAGCCCCTCTTCTTACAGTTACCCGTTTCTCGTGTGCTTGCTGTTCTCATTTTAGCAACATACGTACAACACCAGAAACATCTGAAACGAATCACTGCGACCCTATCAGGGGGGGGGGGGAGGCTGGGGGACACTTCCCGGTTTCGGTGGCACTAAAACCCCTTGATAATTTGAAAGTAGCGACACTCTCCTACTCACGGCGCTTTCCTCCTCGATTCTCCTCGCCCGCCGGCTGCGAACGGCCCGCATTTCCTCCCTGGCTCCCGTGGCCGGGCCACAGGATTCTATGGAGGCGTGTTATTTTGGGCCAGTTGCGCGCCCCACTGGGGTTGAAAATTTTTAGAAATGCTAATAACAGCATTGATAATGCTGGAGGCCACGTTTGTGAGGAAGTTTGTTTTTTTTAAAGCCGTATGAACGGGGCATACCGATGTAAATGGAGCTTTGAAGCTAGTTCTATACTCCAGACAATTTTTCTGCCACATGATCAGATGCTTCACTTCGTGCGTCTGATTTAGTATTGCTTGTGACACATCCCTTTGTGTGTGGCTTAATACGCGAAAGCCTTAGACCTCTGTTTCAAGGTGCCGTTGTGAGCTACAGAAAATTTCACGGGACCGAACGAAGGCGGGAAGCGAACTAAAGCACGTGCAGCCGCGTATAAGAGATGATTAATGATTAGCAAAGTAATGATTGATTAGTGATTGGAGTAAGATGAATTCGGGTGTATTAAGGAGGATTAAGGTGGATTAAAGTCGATGAAGGTGCATTAGGGTGAATGAAGGTGCATAAAGGAGCACTAGGTTGGATTAAGGTCGATGAAGGTGCGTTGAGGTGCATTAAGGACGATTATAATGGATTAGGGTGGGTTAAAGTGCATGAAGAAGGATAAGGGGGGATTAAGGATGAAGGTGCATTAAGAACGATTATAGTGGGCTAAGGTGAATTAAAGTGAATGAAGGAGGCTTAGGGTTGTATAACGAGGATTAGGGTGGACTAAGGTAGATGAATGTGGATTCGGGTGGATTAAGATGAATTAGGGACAATTATAGTGGATTAGGTGGATTAAAATGAATGAGGAAGGATTAGGGTTGATTAAGGAGGAATAAAGTGCATTAAGGAGGGTTAGAGTAGATTAATGTCGGTGAAGATGGATTAGGGTGCATTAAGAGGACTTTCGTGGATTATGGTGGATCAAAGTGAATGAAGGAGGATTAAGGTCGACGAATGTGGATTTGGTGGATTAACGTGCATTAGGAGGATTATGGTAGACTAATCGGTCTTACATACTGAAAAAATTTTGCGCCAAAAAACACAACACACACAAGAGAGACGACAACACCACGAGCCCCCGTGGTGTTGTTGTCTTTCTTGTGTGTGTTGTGTTTTTTGGCGCAAAATTTTTTCAGTATGCAAGATCACCAACTAGCCCAGCAGTTAACTCTTCTAATCGGCCTTAATACTCAACGAACCCTAATTCACATTAGTTCACCCTGATCCACCTTAATGCTCCATCATCCGCCTTAATCCAGCTTAATACTCCCAATCCACCTTCATACAACCTAATCAACCTACATCGCCCCTAATGCACCTTAGCCTACCCTATACGGTCTTAACCCTCCTTTATCAACCCTAATTCATCATAATCCGCATTAATCCCCTCTCGTCCACCTTAATCCTTATTCACGCACCTTAATTCAACTTAATCTAGCCTAATAGTCCCAATCTGCTTTAATACACCATAATCCACCTCTATCAAACCTAATCCATCTCTACGGTCTCTAATCCACCTTAATATAACCTAATCCATCTTAATCGGTCTTAATCTTACTTTATCCCCTTTAATCCCCCTAATCCTTGTTCATGCACTATAGTCCACCCTAATCCGTCCTAATACCCTTTCATCAACCTTTAATCCACCATATACCGCATTAATCCTCCTCCACCTACCTTAATCTTTATTCATGCCTCCTAATCCTTCTTGATACACTCTAATCAACCTTAATCCTCCCTAATCCACCTGATGTCAATCCCTAATGATTCATTAATTAACTTGGGTAATCATTCTCTTATACAGGGGTGGACATGCTTTGGGTCACCTCTGGCCTTCCTTGGGTCACGTGATTCTTACATAGAGATCTAAAGGCTTTCGCCTGAAAACATAAAAAAACTCAATGTTGACTAGCTAACGCTCATTGCCTGCAATACCATGGGTATACTTGCCACTAATTTTTTCAGGGTGCAAAGCAGAATCTATAATGCTGCCCTTCAGACTGAATAACAACAGTTAGCGAAGTGCGAGGTGATAGAGCTACCCCAGAATACTAAGCATACTGAGGACAACCGCAACAAAAACGCTGGTGAGCAGCCCGGTAGAATGAAAAAAAAATGCAGCATTACGGGATGCTTTGCTGCGAGCTATAATAAAGACGCCTCAGCTCGCAAACAACGCTGTTCTTAGTCGGAACAAAGTTCTTTCGGCCAATGTCATGCAGCCACTGCTCACTGCGCAAGCCGTCACGCTTTCTTTGTGGTATCATAAACACTGCATAACTATATTCAGGCAGTTGCTGCAGTTACATGCGCGACAGCCTGGCTAAGCGCTAGCACATACAGCAGGAAACACCGCGTACAACGTTCGCTACGCCGAGCTAAAGCGCTGAGCCAGCCATGCTAAGGATTAAAATGGCGCGAACGAAAAAGAAAAACACAAGCAAAACTCAAGATCCGCGCGTTTCCAAGGGCAACGGCAGGGAGACCAATCGTCGTGCAGAAAAACGGGGGCAAAACTGGTTGCCACGGGGGAACGCACAAAGGGCGAGCAGGAGGCGAGGAGGTCGCGCGGCGGCGACAGAGTTCAAAGAGTGTCGCTACTTTCAATTTATCAAGGGATTTTAGGTGGCACATGAAATTGGTGCGATCTCTGCAATGGGCGAACGCAAAAATTCGTTTCCCTTGTATGGCCTCGTAGATCGTCGCGCGCACGCGCGCCGATCCAGGTGCCCAAGCCCTTCCCCGCTCAACTCCTCTCCCCATGCCCTCTCTCGTAACACCCTTGCAACTCCCTCACCTTATACTATATTACACAGCACACTATATACTAGTGAGCTGTGTGTTCGTAAACTGTTTGCTGTATGTTAGTCTTGCGGGCTCCATATGGGAGTCGCGCTAGATGCCAATGTAGCTCATGTTTTAAAATGGTTTCAAGTACCCTTAAAGACAATAATGCTGCATTGAATAGGCATAGTTCCTACCGTTTGGCGAAATCGTTAGCATAGGTGATGGGGCGGAGAGCGACAAAATCAAAATGCAGAGGGCGCGTCGTCACCGCTACCGTACCTAGTATCTCCAGCTGCAGTTACCAGACAAAGTTGCCAAACAAGTACAGGGTAGTTGAAAATGGAACTACACAACCAGGAGTCATCATAATAAATGTGAGGAAAACAGAGTTAGTTAATTGTTTGCAAGCAACGGAAACGAAAAAAAAAACCTTATAAATCTACAAGAACGAAAAGAAAGAAATTAGAAGGAAAATCTGCACGATAACTCAAAGCGCAATGCCTTGCTGTTTGAGGATCGAGCAGGTTGCTTAAGCAGAAAAGGAAACCAGAGAAAATATTTGCAACAAGATGAGACATGTGCGTTCTGCAGGAAAAATCGGGCAACAACTAAGCACACACTAATGGAATGCGATGGTATTCACCAGAGAGACTCGTATGTTACATACACCTTCCCAAATTGCTTGGATTTAGAGTGTATGGAAGCATCCGCCAGTAAGCATTCGAGACATGCAAGAGACGTTTAGAGCCTTGGTGAAAGAGAACAGGGAGGATATTTATAGGACGGGATACGTAAGAGGCGTAGGTAGCGTTACAATGTATATAGGCTGTAGAATCCAGTTCTAAGGAAGAGAAAAAAATTAAGGCGATGTGCACGAAATGCTCAAATGAAAAACATCTTTAGCATACCGGAATAAATGAAGCCTGCTAGATGACTATTTTTCATCGCACCGTTTCTAATGGGATGCCAATAGATTATTATCATCAACATCATCATCATCATCGTCGTCATCGTCGTCGTCGTCGCCACCAATGATCCCATCGCACAATCTGAAGAGGAGCTGCTTTCGGAGATGTTCATCCCTTTTGATTACTAATCGCTAGGAATATTTCTAACAACGCAGATTGTGATATTGCCTCGAAATGCTTACATGCACAAAGCATTGAAACCAACTTTTACCAGAGTTTCTGCAGTGAGCTTTTCTAAACACCTAATG
The DNA here is from genome assembly GCF_038994185.2 of Dermacentor albipictus. Classification (NCBI taxonomy): domain Eukaryota; kingdom Metazoa; phylum Arthropoda; class Arachnida; order Ixodida; family Ixodidae; genus Dermacentor; species Dermacentor albipictus. The sequence continues at coordinate 30,732,993 of NC_091825.1, forward strand.
TTGTTTCCCACAGGCGTCAGATAAAAAAAGCATGGTGTATATTCTATGCGGACGATCCAAGTGTTTATACGAATCAGATAATTAGATGTAACAAGTAAATCCCCCCCCCCCCCCCCCCCCCTTCCCGTTTCCAGATTTATTAATTTTCCTACAACAACGAAGAATTAAGCGCATGACGCGCTTCGGTACAGTTAACATATTTTGTTGTTTTGCTTTCCGTTTCAGTTCAGTCCGCACTTCGATGGCGTGAGGCTTTTTACATCTGGCGCATCTAGTCCGACTATCTGTAATTCTTCCCATGGGCCTTCTTTGCTTCGCCTACAAATATATCCTAGTGGAGAAGTCGCACAAACACGCGTCTACGTGCCGAGATATACTCCTGAATGAGCGTGGCCAAGGCAGCGAAGCCACGGTTACACAAAGTGGATTACTTCAAGACGAAAATACTTTTGCCCGTGAACGCCATTATTTGTCGACATTATGAGGAGCTACTCCGTGAATAGCTCCTCATATGTGTACCCTTTTTACCCTGTATATAGGAAGAAACTGGGGGCTCTTCTGGTTGGTGTGTTCATTTGCAGTATAGGGAACCAGCGCTGGATAGGCGGCGAGTCGAAAAGAGAGCGTTGCACGCCGCCCTGGCGACGAAACGCGGCATATTCCAGCCACACAACCGGACGACACACACACATACGCAGCCGTATTATAGTTCGTATGTTTCCGTTTTCGCGCCGCTTCAAGTGGACAGTTTTTGTAAAGAAGCTAGCGCCATCAAGTGAAGAAATGACGAAAGAAGCTTTTTAAGCTTAATATATTTTTCACAGTGCGTCGCGGCGAGCACGTGTGTTTCTTTAACGGTTGCATCGTGTATCGATGCCATACATTAAAATATAGGGGAACCAGTTCCAAAGGTTAACCAAACCAGAATCCTAGGACTTTTCATACAGGAAAACGGATATAATGATGGGACAATAAAAAATCTAGAGGGCTTTGCCACGCAAGCACTTGGCATATTTAGAAGGGTCGCGCTGAAAGGACGAGGCCTGAAGGAAAGAAGCTTGCCTAAACTAACCCAAGCATACGTAATAAGCCGCGTGTGCTATGCCACGCCTTTCTTAAACATCAGGTCAGAGGAGAGGAGGAAACTAGGCTCGCTAATTCGACGGTGCATAAAGAGGGCCTTAGGCTTACCAATTACCACCTCCACAGAAAAGCTCCTCTCTATGGGAGTGCACAATACCTGGGGCGAAATAGCGGAGGCTGTCAGAATTTCGCAGCTTGAAAGATTAAGCCGAACGACCACGGGCAGAGCTATCCTCAATATGGTAGGCCTGCAAACAGACAGGGGACTACGAGGCAAGACAAACATCCCGCTGGACTGCCGAGAAAATATAATCATTCCCCCCCTCCCTCGTAACATGCATCCCATATTCAACACGGAGAGGAGGGAAAAAAGAGCAGAAGCACTAATCAAACGCTTTGATTCAATGAACAGCAAGTCGGTTGCGTACGTGGACGCGGCCAGTGGCAAGTCGAGTGCGGCGGTGGCCTCGGTGGTCGACGGCCGAGGTGCCCCCGTATCGTCCGCCACCATTAGAAGCCGCAACTCGGAAACGGCTGAAGAAGTTGCGATAGCGCTCGCTTGCGTGGGAACGGAAGCAAATTTCATAATTAGCGATAGCAAAACGGCCATCTGGAATTTTGGAAAGGGCAGGATCTCGCCGGAAGCGGCAAGGGTTCTGGCCAGTTTACGGCTGAACAGAAAAATTAGCCTAATTTGGACCCCTGCACACATGTCCGTTCCTGGCAACGAGGCGGCCCACGAGTTAGCCCGAGCTCTTTACTTCCAGGTGGCTGTGGAACCGCCCGACTGTCGGAACATGGACGAGCGTCTGCAAAATTATACGGAGATTGCCGAAAATTATCGGCTACGCAGGAGACTGGTGCCACCACCGGATAAAAGTCTAAACAATAGAGAGGCAGTCGCATGGCGGCGCCTGCAAGCTGGGAACTTCGTAAACCCGGTCTGCGCATACCATGTTATGCATGACAGAGAAACCGATAAGTGCAAACACTGTGGGGCGAGAGGGACCCTCGATAATTTGGGAATGCGCCAGCTCACCAGGGGCTAAAGCAAACATAAATTGTAGAGAGGCCTGGGAAGCCCTGCTGCGGAGCGAGGACCCTACTCCACAGCAACACGCCATCCGCCTGGCGGAAGAAGCCGCGAAGAGTCAAGACCTCTTTGCTTGCTTCTAATCGCGGAGGTTCCGGCCCCCGTCCCCAAGGCCTGTGTGCCGGGGACGGGGAGTAGGGGCCTCCTTATCCGGCGGTACAATAAAGTTGCTATCATCATCATCATCCATGCTTGCGTGGCTGCCTGCCTCGCAAATCTGACAGTTATGGCCCCGGTCGTGCTGCGCTATGGTATCGTAAGTATTAGTTGGCCTGAAGACTTTCCATATTTCTTTGGCTAGACATAAAAAATTCTGATGTTACTTCGCCACAGCAGTCAATGGAGAAGAAAGCTTTATCGCATCAGCTGACTCGCGCAAGCAAAGGTTTGAGTGCTCCGCTGATTGATCCGTAACAATCCTGGCTACATTTAGCACTAAATACATAAATTTGCCGGATGCATCTCAGCGCCGAGTCCTCATCCGCATGCGCATTTTTATAAACACATAGGTGGCTTAGTCGCGCGTGCGCCGGCACTATGCGCTTACAACTCGTATTACAAGGCAGCTTCCCTCCCAGATAATTCTAGGCAATGAATGGATAATTTTTACCTCTCGTATCGTTCACTTGGTGCGGTGGCGTTGGAAGGGGCTTGGCGATGGCATTGCGAAGGAAAAATGGTACATATGCCGGATGGTGCATGCTATTGCTCATTTTGTTTCCGACGAAATACCGACTGCAGATTCTGCTGTTTGGTACTGTCTGCCATGGCTGACCATCTTCACTATCGAATAAACCAAGGATACACGCGAAATTTGATTTAGAAACCAGCCCGACACCGCTTGACAGGGCGACAAGACGGGAGCTTACTCCGCTCGCCTGACTGCTTAGATCCAACGCCGCCTCCGTTCTTGTTCGTAGGGTTTAGATGGAAAGACGCAGAAGGATACATCCTCCCTCATTCCGACTTAGTTGTGGCACTTGTATACGCAACAGTATCGTCGGCGCCCTTTTGTTTTCCTTCGATTTTAAGGGCACGCAATGCAATTTTCGTCCGCGGGGGAGGCTGCATTGTGCACGTTCTGACCGCCAGGGCGGCGCTGCAGGCGCCGTGAAAACTCCAGCGCTGGTTCCCCATGGCAGATGATTTTTACTACAGGTACAGTACATTCTAGCCACTGTACTACAGGCGCTGCAGCGGAGTTCTTGGCGTCATCGATTAGACCAACCTGCGGTCTCTGAAAGGAAGTGTTTTGTTTTTCTAATTTTCGGTCACGCAGGTCGTACTATCGAGATTGATTCAAAAGTAGGCGATAGGAAAACTTAGCTCGCGAAAGGAACTACCGCTAGCGCTCTTGACTTCATTTAAATTTGGCCATTGATTGTTGTTTCGCTCTTTATACACAGTTGCTTTCTCACGAACGGTCATATATTTGGCAAATTAGTTTAATGACGAAGTTATGTGGAAGTGGTGTTTACTGCTTTAATGCACAACTAAGTAATGGCAGTGGTTGGCTTGAATGAACGTGCATGACTCGTAAGCAGACATTACATGTCCCTCTATGGCAATGAAGTTTTGGCCGCAACAGCTTTCCTTCGAAGAAAATGATTAACAATACCGACAAGTGTGATGCACTCCCCTGAGCAAAGTATATAGAGTGGGTATTCGGCGATAGAGCGGATTTTCATAGCCTCTTTTGATTGTAACCTGATATTAAGGGCCATATTACTATTTTGGCATTGCGAACCTGTTATTCCACTCATCAATTTAAGTTTGTGCGACTGTATTACGAAACAATTGAGTTTCTTTTCGCCGAACCTGTGACCCATAGAGTTTTTCTCACGGGGTACCATGTTTTGACACTTACGCCGTTTAATGTTCTCACTTTAGCTCGACCAGAGTGCTTACGCTCAGCATTGAAAAAGTCGGTTGGGCCTTCTGGTAATGTCACGAAGTCTTCCCTTTACCGAATTTGTCACTTTTTTTAATATGCAGTAGGTTAGTCAAAGTCCAGCTGCCTGTCCTGCAGGTAAGTCGTGAGTGATGTAGGAGGGGTGCGGGGTTCAACGGTTCGCAATGAATGACATGCTGACACGGGGTAGTTACAAAAATGTGATTGCGGCTGGTTTCAGCGGGTCCTCAACCAAACTTAAGAACCACAAAATCAAGCATGGTTCTTGACCAGCTCCATATTCGAGACCAAACCATTACATACAACGAAGGAAATGACCGCCCCTTCCAGTCCGTGAAGATGGTCGAACAGACAAGCTGTGTTAGTTACACTACTGTACGTGAAACATCGCAAGCAGTATATAATCTTTTGTTTCACCATTTTTTCACCTCATTTTCCCTTTTGCGTGCATCGCGTGGTGAGCATGCTTTGGAAGGTTTTTTTTTTTGGTTCTCCCAGTGTTTTTTGTTTTGTTTTGTGCTCGTGAGGCAGGCTTGTGTATGTGTTTTGTTGTGCTTTTTTTGCCGTGCAAGTGTCTCCACCTCGTAGTCTTCCCATAGTTGTAGCTGGGCGATGATATGCGGAATCATTAATACAAAGCTCCGTATATTGGGCGCAATGCTACCACAGGAGATGCGGGCGCTGCAATCGTTTTGTCTATTGAAGTTAGCTAATATAAAACAGCTTCTCTCCTGCACAAAGCTTACTCTTCTTTTAGGATTCGGTGCCATTCGATTTAAAGTAACCTGGAATGTAGTGACCTTTTTGTAGCGAAGCTTGTAGCCTATAGTTATATATAGTCTTTCATGTACGTCTGTGAGCAGAAATTATCAAAATCAGCAATGGCCCATACGTCCCCAACCGAAGATAAATGCAATGACTCATCCATCTCGTAACGCAGAGGCTAGAAGCACTAAGAAATGCGATGCGAATAATGCATACAACGATTGGAATCCCACATACCATGCACAGAACAGCGCAGGTTTCCATAGCGAACAAGCGGAAAACAAGCATGCAGATGCTAATTAAAACTTTGCATACTCCTTTCCGCAGTTGTAGTGGTGGTCTGGCACAGCGTCGCTGAATGTCCACTTTCGCAGAGCCGGGATGGCGAGTCAACATTTCATTTATAGCAGTCACCGAACTAGCGGAAGTTAAGCTTCGATGAAGTGGTGTCGTTAGACCTCACGTTTATTTCAGGCAAAAGTAATTTCTTCATTTGACATACTCCGTTAAAAAAAAACAAAAAAACAAGAGGTTCATTAGTCCGATCTTCCACACAGTCCACTGTGTAAACAACAACATTATCACCTGCTTCTCTCCTTTTGAAGACGAAATAACTTCTGCAAGGTATTAGAAACAAATTGCTCTTTGATGGAAAGAAACTTAGCAGAACGCCCTGAAAATACCTCAGGCACTTTTTGTACCATTTTTATACCAGGCACATTTCATACCTCAGGCATTTTTTATACATTTTTATATCCAAACAAAACAATTCACCCTGCAATAGTGTTTGCTTACGTGACTGTACAGCGATTCGCTGACAACGTGTCATCGTCAAGCGACGCCACGTGTTATTTTTGCACCCATATTCAGAGCCAAGTTAAGAATATATATCCAGGTTTACGAAATACAAGCATTCTCGTTAAGTCAATGTGACAGGCGATGGTCTGATCTCCAGCGCAATGCAAAAACGTGTTCCGAGCGGTAGACAATCCCTTTAATACGCGAAGCGAGATTCTAGCGGCAACCGGTCGACGCCCCTCCCTCCCTTCCTTCTCACCTCCGCCGTTCGCTTTCCTACGACCTAGTTTCACGCAAAAAGCACAATACGGTGGGCACTCGGTTAACGCGCAATCGTGTCAGGGGTGTAGCTCAGATGGTAGAGCGCTCGCTTAGCATGCGAGAGGTACTGGGATCGATACCCAGCACCTCGACGGCTTTTTTAGAGCGCAGCTCTTTGGCGTCCGGTCCTGGGTTTCGCGTCGTCGTCGGCGTCGGCCTCGTAACCAGCTCGCCTCCGCCGCCGCGCTCCGCCGCCGCGCATGCGCCGCTGCTCCGTTGCCGCGCATGCGCGCTGTCGGCTCTCCGGGCGAGGGAGGATGATGGAAGGGAGGAGGAGAGACTGTGGAGGAGGGCTGGCTACACAAATGGCTCTTTGGCGTCCGTTCCTGGGTTTCGCGTTGTCGTCGGCCTCATAACCAGCTCCGCCCCCCTTTCATCCCCCCAGCGCTAGCAGCGACCGACTGATACCGCTTTCGTGAGTCCGCTACCGCACTCACGAAAGACGTCGTGCACTTCCTGCAACTCGCATTAACCGTCCATCGATCCACACCGATGTTAGTAGTGGGGGACTTTAATGTTGACATAAAGACAAACAGCAATTTCCTAACACTTATGCGGGAGAACATCCCGTTCCTCTCGCTCGTAACGCGTCCCACGGCTGTGACAACCTCGCGAGGCACTTGTATAGATCTCGTCTTTGAGAATCAAGCATTGGTGTACCAAGTCGAACATATATCAGTCTATTTCTCCGACCACAAAGCTTCCTTCATGACTGTCAAGAACTGTTAATGGAGTCTTTGTTAAAGGAATACGTGTGAAAAATAAAAAAAAATTCTGTGATAGCGCATACATGTGTTGCTCGATTTCTTTGCCTCAATCTATCGAAAAGGTGAAACAGCTTATTTGCTGCGCTCAAATTTCGCATTAGGAAGTAACGTAATCGTCGGTAATTTTTTTTTCGCCAATGAAATATAGCTACAACCCTTTTTTTTCGCGATGTGCCGGAATGCTCATACGTTTACTGTGCGCATGGGCAGCGCCACGAGACTGCGATTGATATATGGGCATAGGGGTGGGGGAAGGGGTCGCGTTGGAGTGAGTTGAACCGGCAACGACATTGCCCCAAGATGCAGTCCGCTTTAATCATTGAGAATTAAAGATGCTACAAGTTCATGAAGAGGGCCAGACCTTTTTTTTTGGTCCGGAGAATATGACCACCTTTTTCTTATGAGGAGAGGCGACGTCTGCATTTGTTGCTACATCACAAAGAAAAGTAACATTCAGTTGACTTCACCCGTAGAGAGAAAAAAGAAAATATCCGTCGAGCCGGATTCGAACCAGAGACCTATGGATGGCTGTGTTCAATGCCTCTACAGTCCACCGCTCTACCAACTGAGCTATCGACGGAACGGCAAACTGAAACCTTAAAGAGCAGGCAGTGCCTGCTGACGGCGTGACCTAATTAGCTGAATGAAGGTGCGGCTACGGATTGGCGCGAAACTGGTTCACCGGTGTCGCTGAAGTTTTTCCTAAGCGCAGATTAACTGAACGTTGGCTGGCACTTAACGGGAGGCTAAGAAATTTTAACCAGATTTAAAGAAAAAAATGGCTGTGGCTTAGGTAAGGTTAAGCCCAGGATGCGAAGCATACTAGCCTTTATTTTAGTTGTTGAACCACTGTTTAGCCTGGTGAACTGCTGTTGCTTGGCTATATTTGGTTCGGCTAGACGAAGAAACAACTCATGCATTACTTCTTCGCCTTCAAGAGTGGAACGCGACAGCGTTCCCGTCGACCCGCCAAGGGGTGTAAGACAATGGGCTACAGGGCAGCGACTACGCGCCCCGCATTGGACGCGGTGAGCGTCGAGCAAAGCAGCGTTCGGCGCGGCAACGAAATGTGCGCCTGAGCAAGAGACGCACGCCTTAGAAACAGCGCGTTTCTAAGGCAACACCGCATTCACTAGAGGCGCTTTTGTACCGCTTTGAAGCGTTGTACTCGTGGCTCAGTGGTAGCGTCTCCGTCCCACACTCCGGAGACCCTGGTTCGATTCCCACCCAGCCCGTCTTGCAAGAGTTGAGCCAAAGCCAGTTCTCCTCTGTCGTGACGTCACGGTGTCACGTGATTTCATGGTCACCGCCGCGCCTGAGGAGCTGGGTTGAGCCCTCGTAATATGCTTCGCATAAAAATAGCGCATTAGTTACGCAATATTGATGACTGTGGTCAAATATGTAACAGCGGTGTATGGGAGGAGTTGCATTAAGTAAATAAGAAACAGGCGCCGTCGACGACCTTACCGTCTATCGGTAGCCTAGCTTTATTCGCGATTTTCGTTCGTCGTGTTTGATAATCAGTTGGGCAGTTTCTAGGCACGTGTAATGTTACCTTGTTTTTATACGACTCCTCGTGGCAATATTTGATAGAATTCTCTGTCGGCACAGACTTCATTAATTTCTCTGAACAGGCTTTTCCTGTCTTTGGGTACGCCAGTTCAGTTTGCCTTTCACCGACCCCGAATAAAGTACAGAACTAAAAGGCCGCGTGAGCGCAGCACTGGCCGCCTCTAGCACACGATAGCTCTTCTGCAAACGCGTGGCGTGATTTCGTATGGACTACCTGCCACACGGTCCCGACGCTGTGTTTAAATATGTATTACAATTTACAGGCGGGAATCCTCCGTGCCGTTTGGTTTTAAGCACCGCGTTAAAAATACCTCAATTTATTGCGATGAATCCGCAGCCATGAAACCTGCAAAGCTTCAGCGGCAGAGTTGCAGCTAACAGACATCTGCCCAACATTGCAGACGGACGTTGTTAGGATCGGCCTGCAGGGGTACTGCTCTGCAAAGCTATTTCACCCCACTGCAGGTGCGTGGATCGATCCGCGGTGTGGGCGCCCTACAGAGAACCAGCGAGGACAGCGCTAACCAACCACGAACTTACTTCAGTGAACTGCGGACTACGGCAACTTTGGAATTTAGAGACGTCGGCTGGGGTCGGGCGTGACCACTTTGTTACGAGGAAGCAGGACAATGGACACCACGACGGCCACGCTGCGGTGGTCAGCTCGGGGAACCCACGCGCCATCCTGACACAAGCACCGATTTATACGAAGTCCGTCTGACGTCTGCTCCGGACCGTGAAAGGAAGTGTGTGTGTGAGTGTGTGTGTGTGTAAGCCGTCCCGCAGTGAGACGAATTGTTTATGATGACTGGACGAATGTTTGCCTCACCTAAGGATCTAGGTATAGTGAACTAGTACACTATAGATAGGGAACACGAAGTGCTTATAAGCGGCTGTTGTCGGCTGCTAGAGGGTGCTTGTCTGTGCTCGTAAATGTACTCGTGATCGTACTCGTGAGCTGTGTGCTCGTATGCTGAATGCTTTGTTTTGCGGGCTCCATTTGGGAGTCACGCTAGACTGTGTAAATGTATCACTTGTTTCATAGAGTCATAATCTGCACCGCACCCTGCAGGACATTGCGCAGAATGATATTCCCAAAGCAGGAAAGGAAGCCATGGTTCAAATGGCTGTTCGCAGTAAAGACGATTAAATGCCGCATTAGGCGTCACTGAATTGAAAGGCAAATAATATTAGGTGCTAAATGCGCACTCTGCAATAAAGTAAATATGCTATGCAGAGTCTACGAGGAAACTAATAAAGGATGTGTTTAGGAAGCTTGAACAGCTCTGATGTTATAGTTATTTTTTTTTTGCTTCTGTTATTACAAATCTACTCCGCTTTTCACAATGCGCACTATGATTTAGATACCATAGCTCCGCATAACGATGTGTGGATTCGTGTTATATAATTAACATGCGACGAGGTTCGAGTAAACTACGGACATTTTTTTTTTATTTCTAGCTACTATGTACTTGTACAATCAGATTACACAGCTTGCGGCTTACATTGAAACGGTGCGCTAAAATGTTGCCCACCGGGGACGTTCAATGTAAACCGGAAATAACGTGCACCTAACCGTTCCTTGCGCGTCTGAATGGTGTAGCTGCAATCAGGTATCGAACCCGCGTCCTTGTGCTCATCAGCAGAACACCATAGTAATTACGGCATATAGCTGTGGCGGCACTGTATATATATATATATATATATATGTATATATATATATATATATATATATATATATATATATATATATATATATATATATATATATATATATATATATATATATATATATATACCTCAAATAAAAGGTTGCTCTTTTAAGGCTTTGACATGGTGCTAAGCTCCAGTGATTAAAAATGCATAACGGGGAAGCATTAGGGAAGCATTTTATTGACTAACCATCTTTGTCTACGGTGTAGCTCACATGGTACAGCACTAGCTTAGCCTGCGAGAAGTAGTGGGATTGATACCCGGCATCTTCTTGTATACAATTATTTACTGAGTTCGAATTTAAGAGGAAGGTTAAGCTCGGGCCCAACTTCGACGCGGCCTCTTCAAATACATGTAAAACGCAAAAAACTTTTTGAAAGATAACCCCTAGACCGATTTTAATGAAATTTGTTTCATTAGAGACAGAAAGTTAAATTCTAGTGACTGTTGGAAGCGAAATTTTGATTTAGGTCCTGAGTTTCATCAAAAAGATTTTCAAAAATTCCACCGTTCAAAAAAGATAGAAGGACGAAGTTTTCAAATTCGTAGCTCTGCATCAAGAACAGATATCGCGGTTCTGTGAACGGCATCCATTAGATCATTCGAAGTGGACAAATTCCATATGTTATTTTACTTCTTACGTGAATTTGTTATGTCGGTTACAAGGGTTCTGCAAAAGTTGTGTTTGCCTATTAGTAAATTTTTTTACGTTTATGTGTAGCATATCAATTTTGTCTGCTTTAGATGTACTATTAGACGCAGTTCGCAGAATTGTAATACCATTTTTCGTTGTTGAGTTACAGAGTTGTGAACTTGATAGTTTCGTTTTTTGAAAATTTCAGATTTTTGTCTATTTTAATATAAAATTGACGACCTAAATAAAAATTCGAAACCAAAAGTCACTAGATATTAAGCTTCTCTTTTAAATGTAACAAACCTCTTCAACTTTGGTGCTGTGGCTGCCGAGAAAAACGAGTTCTCCTTTTACGTGTATTTAGATAGCAGCACCCGAGCTAAAGCTTCCTCTTAAGGAGAAGCACCATAAACCTCGTATGTTGACGTGGGCGGGGTTATCTGCTCCACTGGAGGTCAGTGAACTATCGCCTCTGAAAGAGATAATTAAAGTAGCGGCAGAAATCGGGGCTCGAGAAAGAAAATGAATAAATATATAAAGAAAGAATAAAAGTAGTGAATGAAAGGAAAAGGACAACCCAATAACAAAATAAATAAATAAGAAGAATTAAGCAACTCAATCAAAAGTATGTAAGCGCTGCTACCTATAGCTTGAAATCTAGCATAGTGAATAGATTCTAAAGCTTCCTTTGCAACGTTTATGCTTATTGGTTCCAATGCCTTGAACCTATGAATGAGGTATGATTCTCTGTATTGTCTGTCCCGCGCAGAAGGAAAATTTGAAGGAGGGTGATTAATAGCCTTTATAAGATGATATACTCATATATAGAGGGTTTTTAACTAATTTTAATGAGAATTTAAAATTATGCCGATGCACTCAAAGACGATGAGACCAAATGCATGTTGCTGACTTTTGTATGTATTATTTTAAGCTGTTTTCATATTTTGCCTAATTATATACTTAGTCAAGAATAATTAACCAACTTATGAAGCACCGAAGTTAGACAAAAAATTCCAATTAGAAGATTGTAGCGCGCTTTGTAAAACGTCCCATTAGGCAGTTTCTTACTTTCTATCTATTAAGTATTAGTATCTAAAGTATTAAGTATTATATAGATTATATTATTCTACATATATATATATATATATATATATATATATATATATATATATATATATATATATATATAGATATATATATAGATATATATATATATATATATATATATATATACATATATATATATATATATATATATATATATATATATATATATATATATATATACATATATATATAGTTGAAGAAACTAAGGGGTACACTTAGGAAAATTGCATGTCCAATGGTTTGCCATTTCGGCGGTGGCACGGCATTCCTACGGCCGAAACGCTGAACCATTGAACATGCAATTTCCGCACGTGTACCTCTTCGTTTCCTCAACTACCTATACTCTAGACCTACATAACTTTTCCTTGAATTATATATGTGTGTGTGTATGTGTGAGTGACGCGAATAGGAGTTTGAAGACGGAGACAAACACGGTGTCGCCCGAAGACTGCCTGCATTCTAGGTCTTCCTCCTTCACCACTATGGCACCACACCATCCTTACGTGACTCGCCACATATATTTAAAGGATAGAAAGCATGCATATGAAAAAAAAAGACAATTCCGTCGAGCCGGATTCGAACCAGCGACCTATGGATGCCGGTGTCAGGCCAACCTCTACAGTCCACCGCTCTACCAACTGAGCTATCGACGGAGATATCCGCAGATCTCTTAAACAGCATGCAGCGGCTACCCACTTGTCGGCATGATCCAGTTAGCTGACAGAAGGTGCGGCTATGTGACTGCGCAAAACTGGTTCAACGTACACGTCGGACTTTTTTTTTCTTTTTGTAATCTTAGTGAGGACCGAGCAACGGCTGGCCCTTATAACGGGTCCCTGACATGGTTATATAAATGTTAACGAATAAGAATGCTGCAATGAGCGAGTTAGCTGATCGTACGGAAGTAAAAAGAGCAGAAGTGGTCAAGAAGTTAAACTGAACAGCTGGGCGTTCTTGTGTCTTCCTCGTCTTTTTTTCGGGCACATTTTTACTTTATTGTTATTCCATTGTGTATATATTGTTAATATCTTTTGCCGTATTCTGTTGTTCACGTCTGGCTTAGAGGGTGGATTAGTTCAACTAGCCAGCGTACTCTCACAGGCACTGGTAGAGTACGTTCTACCCTACCATCTGAAGCATTCGTGATCTTAATGCTTGATAATAGATGATCGCCCAAGATGTATTCAATAATTTAAGCCTTCACGTTATACGTACCTTCTTGTGTGCACCATAAGAATAATGAATTCTTTGTTTTGTTTTACGCACCGCCTCGTTTTGTCGTTAGTTGCAGGCGTGACGTCACAGCAGCTCGCCTTGAGTCGGAATGGACAGAAGTGCAAAGTTATCCGCCAACGCCACTGGCAGCCGGTAATTTACGAGCCCGTTATCAACACACATGGCACAGTGAACCTATTGTGTGATGAGCCTATCGCGTGCACACAGAACAATCTTCTTCCTTATAAAATGTCTTACGCATGGTTACAGCGCCTCTCTTGTTGTCGTCAGCCGTCGTACGGAACATTCCTCAATTTATTCCAAATATTGTGACGCCATCAAGGATAGAAATTGAGAGCACAATTCGGACGGAATATGTTTTGTACGACGGTGATAAAAAAAGTGCGATGGCATGCAGCCTTCTTTCGCTCTATTTAGGTGCACATATACAGGGTGTTTAACATGATTTGGGCCAAGAATGAAAAAAAAAACATAGGCGCAACGCGTGTCTTACTGACGTAGTATTGTTTTGAGCCTTATGAAACACATCACGATACTTTTTCCACTCCACGACGCATGCTATTTAACAAAGCTGTTAATTACCAACACCTTAGCTTGTACACAAAGCTGCGAGAGATCAGCACAAAGATGAAAACAAATTGAAGGTTGCGAAGAATGCATATCTATCAGCCTTAGTAGATTAATTCAAAACGCATCCCAAAGAGTTGAGGCGCTATATTAAGATCAATTAAAAGGTTAACCCTCGCATCTCGGCCATCGCAAATGATGCTAACCTGTAATCAAAGGCAGTAAAAGAGAAGCGACGATTTTGAACAAGTATTTTCATTCAGTTTTACAATACCTTGCAGCACTGCAATTTCTGACAAGCCGACACGATTACGGGAAATGGAGAACATTGCCGTGAGCGAAGGTGTGGAAGCTTTGTTGTGTAATCTGAACCCACATTCAGCTAATGGACCGGATGGAATTTCTAATCATATTTTAAAACACTGCTCAAGACAAATAGCATCTTTCTGTGTACTATCATTCCAAAACTCACTAAAAATTTAAAAGCCGCCTCAAGATTGGAAGACTGCCAACGTGACTGCGATATCTAAAGAGGGGGATCGTACATGCAATTTCATGTGAGTATCTTTAACTTCAGTGTGCTTTACGGTGCTCGAACGTGTCCTGCACTCTAATTTGCACTCTAATTTAACCTCCCGCGGTGGGCGTACTGCGTCTAGAACCACAGCGTCCTGCGTTCTACGCGGTTGTACGGGTCTGATGACCACGCATCATTACGCAACTTCCCAAATAACAGCGCGAGTCAGTTTTGGCACTTGGTAGAGCAGTAAATGAGGGATCCGAAAGAATTGTGATTGTTTCGAAAATATACATTTCTCTGTTTTTCTTCCAAAACTAATTGAAAAAATTGATAATAAGGGTCACTTTGGTGTTGTAGTGAGTTGGACAGGAAACAATATTGCCTCAAGATGCAGTCGGCTTTAATTATTGAGAATTAAAGATGCTCCGCAGTTCATGAAGAGGAACAGAACATTTTTTTTTGGCCAGGAGAATACGACCACCTCCTTCTTATGAGGAGAGGTGACGTCTGCATTTGTTGCTACATCTAAAAAAAGAGAGACATTCAGTTGTCTTGACGCGTAGAGAGGAAAAAGAATATCCGTCGAGCCAGATTTGAACCAGCGACCTATGGATGACTGCGTTCAATGCCTCCACAGTCCACCGCTCTACCAACTGAGCTATCGGCGAAACGGTAACCGCAAATTTTAAAGAGCAGGCACTACCTGCGGACGGCGGGACCTAATTAGCTGAAGGAAGAGGCGGCTATGTATTGGCGCGAAACTGGTTTACCGGGGTCGTCGAATTTTCACGAGCGCAGATTACCTTGACCGTCGGCTTCCACTTAAGGGGCGCTAAGAAATTCCAACCAGATTGAAGGAAAATATAGCGCATTCGTTACGCAGTTTTGACGACTCTGGTTCAAATACGTAACACCGGTGTATATAGTGTTTGCTTACGTGACTGTACAGCGATTGGTTGACACCGTGTCACCGTCAAGCGACGCCACACGTTATTTTTGCACCCACAGTCAGAGTCAAGTCAAGAATATATAACCAGGTTTATGAAATACAAGCATTCTCGCTAAGTCAATGTGACAGACGAAGGTCTGATCTCCAGCGCAATCAAAAAACGTCTTCCGAGCGGCGGACCATCCCTTTAATATGCTAAGCGAGATTCGTGCGGCAACCGGTCGCCGCCCCTGCCCCCTCCCCCCCCCCCCCCCTTGTCACCTCCGCCATTCGCTGTCCTTCGACCTAGTTTCACGCGAAAAGCACAATTCGACAGTGATTCGATTACGGGAAATCCCGTCGGGGGTGTAGCTCAGATGATAGAGTGCTCGCTTAGCATGCGAGAGGTGCTGGGATCGATACCCAGCACCTCCACGACTTCTTTTTTTCTATTCATCAATAAAATATAGCTACAACTTGTTTTGATTTTTTTTTTTCAAAGTGCCGCAATACTCAGTTGTGAGAAAGTCGATGTAAGCGCTCAGTATTGTGCAGTTGGGGTGAACTGCATAATGGTGCCTTTATGTGAACTCCCCAGAAAAGCTTTTTTGGAATTTTGTGCACTTGGATAAAAGTAACATTGATATAAGATATACTTAGTTCGAATAGTTCAGTGTATTACAGGTGCTTTATGCATTCTAAAAATTTCTTCCGACATTTTTGACAAACCTTCGGTGAGATATTCTACAAACGCATTCAGAGTTCAGCGAATCCTGTGTCTCCGAATGCGTTTACTGCGAGTGCATTTAATTTTGCAACCTCGTTCAAGGTCCCCAACCTATTACCTTTAAACAGCGCCTCTCTCTTCAAGACAACTGGTTACAATATAGCCAGATCGTCGACCTTACACCGCCGCCAACATAGTGCAGCGTCGTTAAATTCTAGGCAACAACGACAACAGGTCGACAACAGCTGAGCGAAAGCGGCAACAGCAGTGACCGCACAATGGGCATGAAATGACGACGGTAACATCACGACGCCACATCACTGACTGTTGAGAAGGAAAAAAAAGCTTTATTTAGCCCATTCCCTAATCAAGGGCTACACGGGACTCGCTAGCTCTTCCGAACACTTATTCCACGTGCCACACGACACAGCGCATAGGAGCTGCTTTGTTGCCGCAGGTGATAGAGCTAACGAATGTTCAAGATATTTGAAGTCGGGAGGGTGGATGATTATGCTCTCCTGCACAGGCCATTACGTGCAATCTCTCAGGTTTACATTGCCATTGTTGCTCCACAAAGGTAAACAGAGAAACATTGGCTTCGCTACATAACGCAGGAGACAAATGAAAGATTGTTTTTCAACTCTTGATTAATGTTCTTATTTTAGGTCCTTGTATTGCCATTACAATGATTATTGTAAGCTCTGTGTATTGTGTTTATTGTAATTTGCGTTGTTTTGTGAATTGGATTCACGTGAAACATTTCGCGTTAGCTTAATGCATTAAAGATTTCCTTTATCTTTGGATTTATTGAATACATATAAACTTCGCTGTACATTTTCTAAGGCTTAATTTTTATTGCTTTATTCTTTACATTGACTTTATTACTGTACTGCGCTAGTGAACATTTGTACAGGTCCGGTCTGTAAACCGCCTGTGGTCCCAAATGGTTACTCAGGAAATTTCAGGTTGTTGGGAACCCGAACTGTTGTTGGAAGAAAATAAATAAATAAAGCGGCTTTGCGGTGGTACTTTCTGTGCGCGTCGGCATACCCATGAAACTACGATTGATATATGGGTATAGGCGGGGGGAGGGAGGGGTTAACTTCACGTTGGAGGTGCAGGGAGTTGGACTGGGAACAATATTGCCCCAAGAGGCGGTCAGCTTTACTTATTGAGAATTAAAGATGCTCCGCAGTTCACGAAAAGGGCCAGACGTACCTTTGGCCAGGAGAATATGACCACCGTTTTCTTAAGAGGAGAGGCGACTTCTGCATCTGTTGCTGCATCGCAAAGAAAGGTTACATTCAGTTGACTTGACTCATAGAGAGAGAAAAAAATATCCGTCGAGCCGGATTTGAACCAGCGACCTATGGATGCTTGTGTTCAATGCCTCTACAGTCCACCGCTCTACCAACTGAGCTATCGACGGAACGGCAACCACAAACCTTAAAGAGCAGGCAGTGCCTGCGGACGGCGTGACCTAATTAGCTGAAGGAAGATGCGGCTAAGCATTGGCGCGAAACTGCTTCACTCGTGTCGTCGAATTCTTTCCGAGTGCAGAATAACTTGAACGTCGGCTGGCACTTAGGGGACGCTAAAAAATTCGGACCAGATTTAAGGAAAAAATAGCTTATTCGTTAAGCAGTATTGATGACTCTGGTCCAACACGTAACGCTGGTGTATCGGTGGAGTCACATTCAGTGAATAAGAAACAGGCACTGTCTATGACTTTGCAGTGGTCTTACCGTCTATCGGTAGCCTTGCTCTATTCGTGATTTTCCTTCGTCGTGATTGATAATTAGTTGGGGAGTTTCTAGGAACGTGTAATATTACGTTGTCTATACGACTCCTCATAGGCAATACTTCGTCGAATACTCCATGGGCATACACTTCATGAATTTATCTGAATAAGGTCTTCCTGTCAATGGGTACTCCTGTTCCGTGCCGTTTAAACGAACGCGAAAAAACGTGCAGAACGACAGGGCCGCGTGGGTGCTGCACTGGCCACCTGTAGGCCACGCTGGCTCTTCTCGACACGCGTGGTGTGATTTTGTGCGGCCTGCCTGCCACACGGTCCTGGATCTTTGTTTAAATATGTAATAAAATTTAGAATTTACAATTGACAAGGACTCTGGTGAGCCACTGTCATTAAAGTTACATATTAAGTACTACTAGAGAGAAAGCTACGAATGTTGTTGAATGATAAAGGGTCAGTATTTAGAAGGCTTAGCTTATAGATAAGTAGTTGGTGATCAACTTTATCAAAAGCTTCAAAAAAGTATAAAAAGATACTGTCCGTCGCAACACCTGAATCCGAAAACCCATGCAAGTCATTAGTGAATGTTAATAATTGTGTTTCACAAGAATATGATTTCCTGAACCCGTGTTGATAACAGCTAAATAAATTATTTGATTCGAGGAAATTTCCAAGGTGAGATATGTTCAAAGATTTTGGAAGTTCTCGTGTGAAGGATAAAGTTCAGTTAATGAGTTCTAGTGCACCTTCCTCTTTCGTTCGCCGATACATGTTATGTTTTGCCCGCCGTGATTGCTTAGTGGCTATGGTGTTGGACTGCTAAGCACGAGGTTGCGTGATCGAATCCTGACAACGGCGGCCGCATTTCGACGGGGACAAAACGCAAAAGCACCCGTATACTTAGATTTAGGTGCACGTTAAAGAACTTCCAGTAGCCCAAATTATTTCGGAGTCCTCTACTACGGCGTGCCTCATCATGAGATTATGGTTTTGGCACGTAAAACTCCATAATTGTTTGTGATAAGATCGCGTGCGTCCGATGTCCTACCACTTGTTCGTGTTCGCAGTATGCAGTGTTTAAAGCAGGGTCAGTGCTTACGAACATAGTGGAAACCGCATTACCCGGCCGTATATGGGTCTAAAACTCCAAAAGCTGGAACAAGCGTTGTTTGCTGCTTTTCTAGGGAGTAGATAAATTGACAACGCACCACGTTTCGCGAGAAAGCAGCAAATCCCGTACATGGCAAATGCAACTCACCGTTTCTAGCGGGAGTCAGCGTCATCTGACGCAGTAAGCCTTACCGCGTTTGGCCTGCAATGATGACTCCGCTCCCGCAACCGGAGCAATCGCATGCATGCAAACCCTCATGCGTAAGATGCCATTGACCCAGCGACAATGCAAATCAATAAAGCTGATATTAGGGCAATGTACAAGCATCGCTTCTTATCGCTCACAACGGTCTGTTTACTTCGGCCGAAATATACCTGTAGCCTAATTGTGCGCATGTACGTTGGATTGTGAACCTCTCGCAACTCGCCCAAAGTGCGGAACACATGCCTTGCAGGAAAGGACCGAAGCGGAACAAGCATCCAGAGAGAAATGCGACCAGAGATACAGACAGAGAAGCATGAGCAGCCACGGAGGCCTCCATCTGAGCAGCTATCAGCTTCCGGCCGAGCGCGCACCGAACAAAAACTACCGGTAACCAAACGTCTCGGCAAATCTCGAATGTCCTCCGTGATCTCGACGCAAGAGGCCACGGGTTGGGCCACCACTGCGGCTTCACGGGCGTTCGCTTGCCAAGGCTGGCTGCATGACGTAATGCTCCCTCCTATCCTTTTTCCTTCCTCCACGGCTTGAGGTCAGTGAGCGACGCGGACGCTCCGCGCGTCCGACGATCCGCACTTCGCGGTACCGTCCAGAGGTAGGCTTCGGAGCGGGGCACTGGGATCGACTAAAGCCCCTCCATACAAGAAAGCGGCGGTGGCGCGTGGATGCAGGGGTTTTAGGATGGACGAACACGATCGTTCGAACGCGCCAACGTTCGCGCATCTGTACACGCGAACGATTATGCGTCCAGCATGGGAGCGAACATATCCGCCCGCTATCCGGTCGCGGCGAGTCGGACTTCCTCGATTTGTCGCCCGCCCATCGGCATGTTCTATCGGCTGGCTAGACGTGTATGAAAGGCGCATTAAATGCACTTGCGAATTTTTGCTCTACTGTGTGGTTGTTTCTTTATCCCAAGAGCATGTGTGAGACCCCACACTACTAAAAAAAAAAAATTGCAAAAGCTTGAGCAAGTTCGTGTTACGTGTACTTACTGCCGTTATGTATGATTTGAGTTAATATTCGTAATTTTTCCCATATTAAGAAAAAATATTTACTACCTTTCATTCTTTACTAATGCCACTGCGATACTCGAATACATTTTTTTTTCGTAATAAAGTTTTTTTTTTCAGTTTTTCCAGTTCGTTAGAAAGGTAGTTGCATTTTTTTTTTTACGGGCGAGCCAAATAGCCCTTAAATTGCGATAATTTTTTCTTTAACATAGAGATTGTCCTTTGTTTGCAACAAGGCGACAAGCTTAAAAAAATTAAATTATGGGGTTTTACGTGCCAAAACCACTTTCTGATTATGAGGCACACGGTAGTGGAGGACTCCGGAAATTTCGACCACCTGGGGTTCTTTAACGTGCACCTAAATCGAAGTACACGGGTGTTTTCGTATTTAGCGCCCATCGAAATGCGGCCGCCGTGGCCGGGATTCGATCCCGCGACGTCATGATCAGCAGCATAACACCATAGCCGCTGAGTAACCACGGCGGGTAAGGCTACAATCTTCTCTGGCAGCGAAGGATTATGTGGTGACGCTAATTCTTTTGCGTTTGTACTTCGTGGGTGTGGCGGTCAAAATACGATTGTAGTGCAGATAAAAATAAAGAGAAGGGCGTTTGTGGATCTTTTATATCTGCTATAGCTGACCAATAACCTTCTGAGTGAATCAATTGAAGCTTCTTTGTCAACTGTTAGCTTAGTGCAAGTGGCTTTGGCAGTCTTCAGTACTCTGAAAGCTTAGGAATATTGGAAATCGATAAGTCAGATTTTGGAATAGGATGCCTGCGTCTGGTGAAGACAACAAATCTGAAAGCACTTGTACTATCTTGTAGTAATGTATTATCTTGATAGTTAGGGCACTCTGTAGGCACAGTAATCAAGCATTTGTAACAAAATCTACTGAAGCAATTTGAATATTGCAAGGCGGAAGTAGACGAGGTGTCTGCAAGGTTAACGTTAATATCACCTTCGATTATCACGTTTTTATTCTCGTTTGCGAGGCTACTCAGCACGTCATGAAGCGCGACGCAGGAATAATTCACAGACGATGAATTAGATTTTTGTTGTTCACTTTAAGAAATCCACTTTAAGTCCAACCCATACCTTTTCGGAGGTACCTAGGTTTAGAACAAGGCCTTGCCTTCTACTGTTGGTGAGAGTACTTGAAATATAGATTGCGGCACCACCATTACAACTGAACTCACGATTCGAGTGTTCTGCTTCATAGTTATCGAATCAAAACAGGTCCATATCCTGTACACATAACCAAGTTTCCAGTAACTTAACCAACCAATAACTGAGCATACGAAATGAAGTGTCGCAATCAGATTTGAAAAGTGATCATAGTGTCTGCGTTGACTTCGTGTGTTGAAGTCAATGGTAGGTTTATGATTATTAAACATATATAGTTATTTCGTTCGTCGCGGTAAAATTCGATGGCACTGCGAATTTGCCTTGTGATGCGATTTGTCAAAGGCGATGGCAGCTGAGTTATCACCGAAAGATCTGTCCCGCTGATGATTAAAAAAACGCAGCTGTCTGCTTTTTTCTAAGCCTTGATTTGTCAGTTGTCAGTCCATAAAAATGTCTATTTTTTCGATTTCTTCTGAATTAAGGCTTTATAAAACAGGATCTTATTTTCCCATGTTAGGTGGTCATTTACGTAGAGTGGCGTTGATTTAGTTGCTGATATACTAATGTCGCCTGGAGCTAGCCGTGCTTTCTTTGCGTTCGTCACGAAGACAGTCTTTTTCGTTCGTGTAACGAAAGAAAAAGGGCAATGTCTTTTTGTTGGTAGGTACGCGGTGAATAACGTCACGAACCTGTAGCGGTAATGGGCAACCAATTTTGCTGCCAAGGATACGCATCACCACCAAGCGGCCTTCGCCTTGTGTACAAGGAGCACGTTTCACCTCAACGTTGTTCAGCCTCGAATTGTGCTCTAGATCCTTCATATTCTTGTGAGCGTGTTGTTGCTATCTTCGACAGCGCTATTTTCGGCTACAAGCATAGCCCTTTCCTCCTTCACTTTTTCTACCAGATTGTTGAGGAATTCAGCACTCTTCATCAAACTATTCATTTTTTATATTTTTTTATTCCACTATACATAATCCACAGTTGCTCATTTTTTGTAATAATTTTCCATAGATGTCATCGAAAATCTCGGCAGTAAAATTTTCAAGCTTGGGTTCTAGTTGCTCCACTCGTTTTGCGAGTTTTGCGTTTGTAGTTATTACGCTCTGGAAAATAAACCAAACTTCAGGCGTCTCAACAAAATAAAAAGAAAAACAGTAAGGTGGGTTGTTACGCCGATCAATACACTCCTCAGAATTCTGTCATCGGCTGAGGCAGTACAGGCGATATTACTAAGATAAAATAATATGCTCATGGCAAACCTGCAGATGTGAAGTAGCTTGATTGTTTCGTGCGCTTGCTGCCGGAACCGCTGCCAGAATGAGCGCCCGGCATCATCATGGCTGCGTTCGCACTCCTCGTTGTATGGTAACGCAGGTGCAGCAATGCATATGGTAGGAACGGTAAGCCGACTTGGCCCAGGTACTTGCCCAGCTTTGATGACTTGTATCTTGATTTAGCGACGGCTCTGCCCAAGCTTTTAAGGGCTTGTAAATTGTGCGACTGTCTTTGAATGTTGTAGCGAGTAGCATTGGGTTATTGTGTGAATTTTTCTTAATTGTTTTTATTCTTTCACCTCTTATTTCCTTTACCCTTTCCCCTGCACGGGGTAGCCCGCCAGTACTTACACTGGTTAACCTCCCTGTCTTTCCTCCCCTTTTGTTTCGCTCTTTTTCTCTTGATGCGTTCTTCGGGAAAGGGTAGAGGCACGTGGTACTTCATTGCACGAAGCCCGAATCAGTGGAACACTCAGATGTGACCGACGCTGCTAACCTGCAAGTGCAAAGTAACTTGATTATTGCGCGTGCGTGCTGCTGCGACCGTCGCCAGAATAAAACATGCCATAGTTTCGCCGCAAGGGCGAAGCAATGAACGCGATAGCAGCACATTGGAATGTTATACGAAGTAAGGCCAGCAGCTCTAGGAGCAATATGAACTGCAGTAAATATAATTTCGGTAAGTAAGCTGGCGTGCCCCGGCGTAGCGAGACCGAGAGGAAGAGAGAGTATCGATGACCCCGACAACGAGCGTGCGAAAGGGCGGCGTTGACGAGAAGCGGCTCCCGTGGGCAGCGCGTGTAGATGTGGGAAGGGCTGCATACGTCCTGTGTTGCCGATCGGGGCAGCATTGCATGTGTGCCACGCGTCTGAAAATCAGCAGACGAGATAGCCACACGGCGCAGGGAAAGAGAGCGCACATAGAGGTGGAACGCGAGCAGCGGTGTCGGCTCGTTGTCGCCCTAGTGTGGCCGCCATCGCGCACACGCATGCGATGGGACGCTCGCTCGAATGTGCTTACAATTAAGTAAATTGAACAGCAGGATGTCACCTGCGCACAAGCAAACATATCTAACATAATAAACACATCTCACCCAATGACCTTGCAAACAAGCTGTCGAAACTCTGGGGTGAGTAAGCGCGGCAACAGCAGCGAGCCAATTGAACTTCGTGCATCCGTCGCTTCAACGCGAACGAAACGTCGCAAGCAGAGCGTAAGCGAAGCCACCGGTACTACGCGCAAACATCGCGCATCGCTTTGAAGATTAGGCCCGCGCGGGCGCGCACTTTGGCCACTTCGCAGATCGCTTTCAAGGTACGGGGGCCGCACGGCCGTGTCGTAAGCAGCGGCCGCCGGAGAAGCACGCACGCCCTCGTGCCTCACGCGCTAAAGGAGAGGGAGCACTTCCGGCCGGCCTTCGTCGCCGGCGGACTAAACGTTCGCCGGCTCGTCCTAGCACGATTTCACTCACACATACAGTATATGGCCCGCGGCGACTTAATAGGCCTTGTATTTTATATGGAACCTCACGACGACGACGGGTGCCTGGATTTATATAAGATATATGTTACATAATTGTTATCGCAATAATATAACAACGAAACCCGGAGACAAGCAAGTACGTATTTTACGACTTAAAAAGCATAGTGACACGTACATTTATTGCAAAAATTGTGTGTCAGGATCAAATGTTAGAAATTTAACGGTGGGATAACGTGTTAGGTTTCGCTTACATAGCAAGGCTGAACGTGCATTGTTATTTGACGTAGAACATGAGATCTTTCCTTTTATCTTTCCCCGTTATCGCTACTGAAAGGAGTCGCTATGTGTACTATGATTATTGTGCAGATTATTATGCTTAACCTTCATCATTCTGGGGGAAAAAGGTCCGACAAATCGCAAATACTCATCGTCTGTTTCACGCTATCTCGTACTCAGAGAGGTGAGCGAGTTGTGTACTTCAGAAAACCGTAGGCTCAATGGTTTCATAACGTTCTTTGTTTCTTGTTTCTTCGTGTGGCTGTTGAGAGACCCACTGTTGAGATAGCAGGTGATGCTGTTTCGAACACTGTGCTTCCTATCTCCTTCTGGGATTCTATTCTTTCTCACAGTTCGGCGCTTCAGCTTCCACAGCATAACACGGGGATAAACTATCTTCGTAGGATGTCTCAATACTTGGCTCACTTCCTGAAAAAATGACCCTCTCCGGTGTTTCCTGGCGTGGAACGTCTTCTTCCCCAGGCTCATTTTGCAAAACCATGGCCATCGACCTGTAACCTCGATGCTGCTGCGCGCGGCGTTGCTTCGGTGTGCCTGAGGGTGTGGGGCTGGTCGAAGCAGATGATATGTATTCGGATGACTCGGCCTCTTCAGTGATAACGTTTAGCGACGGCGAATGGAGCACTATCTCCGTCGTTGATTCTGCTGTTACCGGTTCAGCTTCGAACAAGCCGGTAACAAGCACCTCCGGTGGCAGGAGCTCCATATGTTCTGGCCGATGATTCTTGTTCGCTGATTCCCACTGCTGATTGTGCTTCGTTACTGCGGCATTTTTGCTTCGTATTCCATACATTTGCGGTGGCAGCGCCACTTTTGGTGGCTGTTCGAAAACTATGGATTGCAGTCTCTGGCCCTCGCTTTTTTGTGTTAAGCCTTGGGGTAGTTCACTCAATTGATGCATAGGGGCTCTTGACTTGAACTCACAGAGCTGTCGCGCTTGACCTGGAGGTGTCGCATGAACGGTGGTTGTAACCTTGGCGCTTAGGCTGCTTGCAATGATCGCCCAGTTGAGCGGGGAGCCAAGCAGTGCCTTGTCGCTTGCTCTGCCGACATGCTCTTTGGAACCGGATGGTAATTTCGAAGCCTTGCCGTTTTCATGTGCTTTGGAGCCCTGTGAGCTTGATGCATTTCTTGCATTTGACACAGACAGCGTGGATTTGTGGAAATTGGAACAACTCTGGCTGCGAGTTGTGAAGAAGCGGCATTTACTCTATTTTTTGGAGGTGGGTGTAGATACAAGTGAACGGGTGTCGGAGATCTCCACGTAGGGGACCACCGTAGAACTGCAGCAAGCCTGTGCCTTTGAGCCAGCCTCAAGCAGGTCAGTTTTTTTCATAACGCTCGTCTTGAATATCGATTAAGAGTGCCCGCATGCAGGGACTGGAATTTTGTCCTGACCGACTAGACCACATCCAAGGTGGGCGCGCAAGGAGCCCGCGCTGCTCTTGCGATTTTGGACAGTGCACTTGCCGAATGCCGAAGCTTCACCTGGCACCTTGTGAGCAATCGAGTTCAGACGTCCAGGCGAAAACCGTCTACTCCCGGTAGGACTCGCATATTGCAAAGAATCCACGGGGACGCCGGAGATGGAGATGCCTTGCTGATGGATCGCATGCGGACTGGAAGGCGCGGACGGCCGGGACGGAGGCCTGGACATTGATTGCTTCTTCTTTGTGTTTTTTTGCAGAAATCACGTATTGAGAACCAGACACTTCCCATAGATTAGCGATGGAAAATACTCAAGAATATAAGTTTTCAGAAGCGGAAAGGAAGTAGCGAATTCCTGAGGACACGTATTTAACTTAATATTATACATGTAGTGAAGAGGAATGCCCGGCGCTGCTGCCACATCGTGAGTCGTCCGGGAAGCGCGAGCTCGAGATTGCCTGGGCTGCTATGGTTGAGACGCTGCCAACGCTGTCTGCTGCTCTCTTGTCCTGTCCTTTGTTCGAATTAGATTTTAACGGATGTGCTGCTACTTTCCCTCACCCTGGAATTACGCAACCGAGCTCTGCCGTCCGCCATGCCTGACAATGTGAACCAGACATCTCACCGGTCTCACCAGCCATGGCATGTTCCGGTGCCCAGCGTCACCGCTATCCTGACATCTTCAGCGGCACCGATGACAAAGAGTGAAGATTGGCTGGAATCGTAAGAAAGAGCGAGCACCACAAACAAATGGGACGATCTCCTAAAGCTCAACGACGCGATCTTCTATTTATTGGATGTCGCCAAGTTGCGGTTTAAAGAACCGCGAAGCCGGTCTCCGCACGCTGGCTAGCTTCAAAACTAACATCGCAGAAGTTTTCGGCCGCCCTGGAGCGCGCAAGCTTTGCGCTAAACAACGCTTCCTAAGTCGACTCTTCCTCCACCTTCTCGAGCTCGGCGTCGTCAAGCTTCCCACTTAAAGATGTCGGATGGCTTTCTCTATCCCCGGACTTACCTCTCTGGTGGCCGCGAATGGCTCCTAGTAATGAACGCCATATTGAATACCATGGAACCACTACATCCTGACGTAAACGGCGTGGCAGACGGATGATGGCGATGCAGTGACGAAAAAATGGAATGACCGTGATTCACTGCGAATACCGATGAAGTTGCGCACAACAAAATGCCCAGATGCCAATTCGGACGTACGTACCTAGTGGCACAAGCCCAATTGGAGAAAGTTAGGGGCTCAGGCTGTTGTTCGACCACACACCCCACCGTGTTCGATTGTCGGCCTCTTTTTGTCTTTTGGTTTTAGGTTTCTTTCTGGGTTTGATGGCATTTCGCATTGCGAAGCAGTCCAGAGTTATCGCTGTGGCGGTATGCCACGTGTGGCTGCACCCGATAAACACATACACGCACAGTAACCCAGTAAACATCACCTGACCCATGGCCTTGTGTCTAGAACACTCGGCTGCAATGGATCGGGGAGGTAGCGGGGTTTGCGTGGTGGCGGTGGTTGGCGGGACCCCTCATAGTATGCCGGTGTAGTTAGGAAGGGGTGCGCAGGTCGGGTCAGAACCTACATCTTCTTTGAGAAGTACGCAACCTTCTTTATGGATTGAGAAATTTCTGCGGCAGCCTTGGTTCCATCGCTGCCCTTTTCTAGTTCTTTAAACCAATTAGCATTCCTTGAGAATTTTACCAACGTTGCAGTATAATTCTAGCCTCTTTAACATACGCGGGGACCGAAGTTGTCTGCTAGCTTCTGTCACTGGGTATGTGCTTGCTGCTATTTTACTGAGACCACGATATCTTCCTCTGGGTACGTGGCTTAACTGACAACTCGACACACTTTTTAAAGAATGATTTAAACCTCCTATAATTCTAAATAAGTGCAGTGGCGTGCACTGTACGTATTCGGTAAACAACTAGCTTCTGTAAACGATTCTGCGCTTTCAGTTTGCCCAACATTATTATTTCGACATGAAGAAGCTTCCCTAGTTTTGAGAGTACTTACAGAAATGTCCAGGAGGGCTGTCACGTGGTGTTTTTATTGAACGCAGTAAACCAAAGCTATAAGGAGCGCCTCGTGTGATCCTTCGTACTATAGGCACGGGAGACGCTTACGACAGATGGCGACTCCATAAGTCCTCGTCCCCGATAGTCGGAGCGTAGCAGTCGACGAAGGCGGGTCTTTGGATTGACCTCATCGGAGCTTAAAACCCCTCAGTTTTCCAAAAGTAGCGCCATTCTTAGATCTTTCCGCCACACCACTCTTCCCGACGTTTCCTCCTCCACGCTTCCTGTCGCCCCAGCCTCCTCCGCTCCCCCATTGGCCAATCTGTGTCAAGTGGAAGCAGACGCCGCGCTTTTGTATATTTTTTTTCTTTTCAGGATGCTCTGACCGCCATCGTTGGCCCTGCGCAACGAAACGATGAAACTACGCGCAAAAGGGCTGATCGAGTGCGTTAGGGGAACAAATCGAATGTGTGAGGGACGAGAACATAATGGTGATGCCGTGCTGCTGCGCATTCGGTTGGCACAACCGACACAGCGACGGCAAAAGGTTTCTTTACCATACAGCGAGCGTAGCACACAAAGAAGAAAAGTGTGGATAGATAAGATTGAGTGGGCCGACCTCGACGAAGTGCCAAAAACACACGGATTTGTGAAGTGCCACGGTTCCTCACAACCTATTATTTTAAGTCTAGTTCACGCCTGGCGCTTCGAAAAAGTGTGTGTTCATGCTGTGCGTGCTTTTAGCGCGTTTTATGTTGAATTTTTTTCGGATGTGCTCTCTTTGTTTCATGTAGTTTCGTCTTGCGGCGAATGGGTACGCATCTGCGGCTGGCCTGTGACATAAAAGCGACTTTATTCATGCTATGTTTTGAGCTCCACCAGAAGTTAGCACATTCTCGACGCTTTTGCATAGGTCACCATGGCTTACGAATGCAGTCGTTTAGCTTCGAATGTGCGCCCGCGTGTATTTATTTGGTTTGTAGTGATTACCGTTTTTAACGTCCCGAAGCGAATAAAGCTCTAACAGAGGTTGTAGTGGATGGCTCCGGATAACTTTATTTAGATCGCCTGGGAATGTTTAGCGTGCACGTTGATCGTAGTTGTACGGGGGCCTGTAAATTCCTTGTTGGCATCTCGTAATTCTCGAGGAGCGGGCGCGGTAGCGCTGCGCCAGAAGTTGGCGCCTCGGCGTGATTTCATTGATTTATTAGATTTTATTTGCTATTAATAACAACGTGTCATTCTTTGGTATTATTGACGGCGCCTCCAGGGCACCATAGCGGCAACGGGAACACTTGTAATGTCACGTGCTCTCCAGAGGCTTCTGTTAGCCGTTACATGTGCCCTCCTGGGACAGTATTTGTAAAATAAAAAAGAAACGATCTATAGTAACGGTTACCAAAGCACCCCGCAACTAAAAAACCGCCTCGCGACTGTGCAACATACCGCACCCGTGCGAGGAGAATTGCGGAATACCAACGAGGAATCTCTCCACAGGCCTCTTGCATTTCGCCTCTATCCCGGCTCGCTGCCGGACGCGCCCTCAATATTGGAGGCATGTGCAGCGGCTACTCGCATGTTTTGTGTGCAGGAATGGCCGAGAAAGGGCGAAAGAGACCGCACGTTCGCTGATAAGGATTAGCATTTTTGCTGCTTAACGTTAACATTTTATGCGTCCATTTAAGTAAATGGGTATCGCATGCGTCACATGCACTCTATGTGAACCTACGAAACCACGCACACATACTTTCACGCCTTCAAAACCTGAAGCTCTGGTAATTACGCGCGCGTTTGAGCACACCTCGTGCATGCGTCGTGTTTGAGCAACACGAACTCTCAACGTGCGCGTTCTTTACGCTTTAAATAATAGTCCTTTTTTCTATTTTTTCCGCAATTCCAATACGACATTGTTAAGGCCAGTTACCGACTGACGAAGCAAGATCTCGATTACAAAAACTTCTCCGCAGGGCTCGAACGAAATTTTCCGCGGATTTCCTCCGGTAGCGTGTTAGCCGTATTCTGCTACGGCGGGGTTAGCATGGGCGGCGCCACCGTCTAGGCCCCGCCGAGCGGAAAAGGAGGGAAGCGGTGGGCGCTACTCATAGACTCTTTCTCACATATAACACATAGACCTTTGCACTGAGGCTTCCATGGGCACCACCATGGAGGGATGGATGTTATGAGCGTCCCCTTTGGAACGGGGCGGTGGGTTGCGCCACCAAGCTCTTGCTACTATACTGCCTAATATTCTACCTAGGTTAAACAATGAAAAAAGACAAAAAAACACTATGAACTACCACGCCCAAATTTTCTGATCCTCTATTGTGAACTGTGCTTTTGTACGTCTACGTCTTTTGTCGTTTCCCTACTTTTCTTCCACCAATCCTACAGTCGCCTCTTACTAATGTCTATTGCGGACATGTTTGCTTTGCCACTGCTCCCTCTGAACCCAAGGGCTTCAAGGAGGCGAGTGGTGCCTAAATCGACCGCTGGGTAGACGTCTTCACATTCTAATAAAACATGCTCTGTAGTTTCCCTAGCTTTACCACAGCAAGCACATGCTTCTTCTTCCTTCTTATATCTCGTTTTATAGGTGTGTGTTCTAAGGCATCCTGATCTCGCTTCGAAAAGTAATGAGCTTCCCTTTGAGTTATCATAAATGGTTTCTTTCCTGATTTCGTTTTTCCTCTTAAGTAGTTACTAATGGCAGGTTTCTTTTCCAATGCCGCCACCCATGAGATTAATTGAGCTTCTCTGACTTTCCGCTTGACCTTTGATGTTGTGTTGTCCACCCTACAGGCCGCAAACTTGTTGGTAAGCTTCCTAGTTCTTTTCCTCCACTGTGAATCAATGTTCTTCCTGTACAGATACCTGAACACTCTCCCAGCCCATTTACTTTCTTCCATATTCCTCAGCCGTTCTTCATACTCCATTTTACTGTGAGCTTCCCTCACCTCAAAACTAGTCCAGCCCATATCACCCTGCACAGCTTCATTTGTAGTCTTCCCGTGAGCGCCCAATGCGAGGCGACCCACTGACGTTTGGTTCCCGTCGAGTCCTGATTGTACCCCTGATTTATAGCAAACAACCGCATTTCCAAAAGTAAGTCCTGCAACCATTACACCTTTCCCCATACCTCGGAGGACCTCGTACCTATTTTATCCCCATAGCGCTCTGTGCTTCATTATGGCTGCATTTCTCTTCCCCTTTACTGTTATGGTTTTTTCCTGTATTTCCATATATCCATTGCCTTCGTTTATCCATATACCAAAGTATTTATATTCTGTTACCCGAGGTGTTTCTTGGCCCTGTATCTCCACTGTCTGTTCACTGTTTTCATTGAATACCATAACACCTGATTTTCTAACACTAAACTTCAAACCTAAATCGTTGCCTTCCTGTCCACAGATATTAGCCAGACGTTGCAAATCACTTTGCTTGTTAGCTAGCAACACAATGCCGTCCGCATAAAATAAACCTGGGAGTTGCTGCTCTATTACTGTACCCGCCTGTTTGTATGAGAGATTAAACCCGATATTACTTCCTTCTAGCGCCCTCTCCATCCTCACCATGTACATCATAAACAACAGCGGGGATAAAGGGCACCCCTGCCTCAGTCCCTTGTTCATATGAACTTTCTCCTCGCTCCTCATCCCTTCCCATTCGACGCAAACGGTATTTTCTAGGTAAATCTCTCTCAAAAGCTGTATACAATCGTTACCTAAGCCTTCCCCTTCCAGGATATCCCACAATATGTTGCGGTCCACGTTGTCGTAGGTTCCTGTAATGTCTAAAAAGGCCACATACAATGGTCTGCTTTCTGCTTTTGATATTTCAATACACTGAGTAAGAACAAAGAAGTTGTCATCCAAACGCCTACCTATTCTGAACCCATTCTGAAGCTCTCCCAAAATGCCATTATTCTCTGTCCATGCTTGAAGCTTTAATTTGATTGCCTGCACTGCTAGCCTGTATATTACCGATGTAATGGTCAACGGTCTATACCCGTGAATTCTGTCTTTCTCCCCCTTTCGTTTATAAATCAAATTCATTCTACTTTGTCGCCAACTGTCTGGTATTCGTCTATCTTTTAAAGTTCTTTCCACTGCTTTCACCAGAGCTTCCTTACTTTTTGGTCCTAGTTCATTTATCAGCCTAATGGGAACCTTGTCTAGCCCTGCGGTTGTACGCTTAGGAATTTTCTCTTCCGCTTTCTTCCAGTTTAAATTTGTTAGCACCAGCTGCTTTTCCCCTTGGGTCTCTTTCATGCTCTTTTTTTCAACAAGTATAACCTCGTCATTGCATTGGAAAGATTCGGCTGTTACTTTTCGGATGTAATTTATTGCCGCTTCTCCTTCGAGTCTGTTTTCATCTTCGTCTAGGATATGTTGTTGTATTGTTGTTGACTTCCTGCCTAATAATTTTATGTGCTTCCAAAATATTCTAGGTGCGGCCTTCTGTTTCTCACGTATTTCTGACAACCAACGTTAGTTTTCACCTTTTAATTTTGTTTGCACCAGTATTTGAACCATAGGCTTTTTCTCTCGGTATATTTCCCATTTACTAGTTACTTCATCCTGTGGCAACTGCTCCTTCTTTGCCGGCCTGTGCTCTCGATATGCTTTCTGCCGTTCGGCGATCGCTTCTCGTATCTCCTTGTTCCACCAGCTTTTCGGTTTCTTTTTTCCTTTCCAGCGAACATGTTGGTTCTCTTCCGTATTTCTGTCTTTATTACACTTATAAGCTCACCATATTCCCACTCTTTACTTGGCCATTTGCCAAGTTCTTCCTCAACTCTAGTCACTGTATTTGCTATTTGTTCAGCGTTCAGATTTGGACTGGCCATTTTGCTCTCCTTGCTGTCTTTCCCAACTACATATCGCATTTTCAATATGATGCGTTTATGGTCACTCCCTATGCTGTTAAACCCTTCCTCATCGATGACCATTTCTCTCAACTTATTATGAATTCCTTCTGTCATCAGACAGTAATCAATGGTCGATTGCCGGCTTCCCACTTCCCACGTGATCTTTCCTTCACACCTCGGCCCTGTATTCACGATCACGAGGTTATTTTGCTCACAAAGGTCCAGCATTGACTTCCCGTTATTGTCGGTATAGCCATCTAATTCCTGTATGTGGGCATTCATGTCCCCTAATATGACAATTTCAGCACCACTCCCGAAATCCTTAATGTCAGCGCTAATGCATTCCACTACCTCTTTATTCTTCTCTGTGCAATTTTTTCCGGTCCACAAATACGTAACGCCCAGCCAAGTTTCTTTCCCACTCATTGTACCTGATAACCAAAGATCCTCTTGACATTGTGAATTTACTCTTTTCCATTTGGCTCCCTGATGGATGAGCGTTCCGACTTCCCCTCCCTCCCTTTCCGACTTAGTTCTGTTGCACCCTTCCCTAACATAATTGTCAATAACTGGTGGCTCTTCTGAGTCTCTAAGGTGCGTTTCTGTAACCGCATACACCCCTATTTGTTCTCTGTGTAACTGCTCCTCAATCTCTGCCCACTTTTCCTTTCTTCTGCCGCCCTACATGTTTATGTAACCTATTTCATGGCGAGCTCTTTTTCTTGTTTTCCTCCTTTTTCTATTACCGACAGCGATGCTCTTCTGATGTTCCCCTAGGGGACCTTCTTCATCACCATGTACTCTGACCTCCTGAGCGCCCGCGGGCCCCCTAAAAAAGCAACAGCGCGACTACAGGCGCCGCCTAGCGTCTTCTTGGCGGCGACGCCATAATAGACTGTCGTTGCTCAGCCTCCACCGGCTTATCGCTGTTGTTGCTATCAACGAGCAGGGCTAAAAACGTTGGTTTCTTTCCACATCTGTGTTTCTCCATGTCTTCGGCCTTCACAGAGTCGTCTTGCCACTTCCGTGCTATTCCCATCAGTGTCTAGAGGCATCGGCTGCGCATCGAGACGAAAACTTTCCTGCTGGCAGCGGCGGTACGACTGGGCGCGACTGCCAGATGGCGCCGGCAAGCGTCAGCTCAGTGCTGCAGCTGCTTTCACCGACGATTCTCTGTAGCTTAATTCTCCTCAGCGTCGCTTTGGACCTTTAGTCCAAGTATCACCAGTGTTGAGAGGTGTCGGTTTAGCATTATTAAGGCGAATACTTTCCTGTTGTGAGCACCCGTGGCTGCGAATCAGTCCGTGCTATTGCGTAATGGCGTCGACATCAGCCAATGTCGGCTTGCCGCCTGATTTTGAGGCACCCGTCGATATCGGAGGCAAGTAATTCTTTAGGCCACCTAGTCACGGCTAAGTGTGCGGAATTCATGACGTTGAATGCAGTCAACATCGTGCTGTGCAACGGTACCATTCGAAATGCGGATAGTGCACCGATGATCTTTTAAATTTGTGCGAGACAGTAACGACTGACTTTCGAAGCTTTGTCATTGCACGATACTCATTCGCGTTGAGCTGCTGGAATCTATGCTCACAAAAAGCGATCAGGATCTTGTTTCGCTCACTGTGTGTGACGCCTAAGGAAACTGCTTTAATTTGTTGTATGTTACAAATTACTTGATGGTTTAAATACAGGAAAAAGCGAAGGGGTGCTTTCGCTAGCGAAAACGCCAGCTTGTGCCTACGCCATAAGTGCATCGGTTCTAGGTAGCCGATTAGGATGCCTAGAACTAGGTAGCCGATTAGGATTACGTACCGGATGCATTTCCGCGCGGTAAGGCAATTCACCAAAGCTATAGAAACACACTTATGCGTTTAATGTCGGCCGTCCATTCCAAGCTTATGTGCAGAGAGCGCGCGGAACTGCATTCAGACTGTGGATACAAGTTCTCCCGAACACCGCTGTCCGGATAGCATACGCGCTTACTCAAGGTAAACTGCCAACGCAGGGAAACGTCGGGTACAGTTACCTGGCGTATATGCCTTCCTTCATAAGGCATGATGTACTGTTACTTTTAAGGGCATGCAGATGAGCTTCTTAAATGTTAACGTCAGCCGATTTATCACTCGATTGTTTTTGTGCGCTAGTGTGCACGTTTGCATGCGTGCGCGTGCTTCCCTGCATCCAAATTGGCTTCCCTGTGAGCACTCTTTTGTGTATTCTTGCATTGAAGACTGAAACCGACTAAAATTGCATACATTTGTTTCGGTTTGTTTCAGACAATAGCACATACAGCCACCCAAATGGAGTCACTGCTTGGTGTGAAGACATGCGGGAGTGGCCAAGTGTGAATGCTGCCGATATTATATTTTACCTTGTGAACTCTAAGGCATGTGATTTTCAACAGATGAAAAACTTCAGGGACCTCGAGTCCTATAACTACGTGCAAAGTGGGTGGGTGGGGAAAGTTCTCACTTACAAGATATCCAGTGACCTATGTTACGTGAAGGGCACAGTAAGCCCATCTCAGTCCCTGAATTCAACACCAAGGATTGCTTGGGCGTGCGTGAAACAACACGGAGAAGTTGTCACAGCCGGATGTACTTGCATGGCAGGGCAAGGAAAAGTCTGTAGCCACGTCGGCGCAGTCTTATAGAAAATAGAAATGGCTGTGTCAAAAGGCTACACTACAACTTCTTGCATAGACAGGGCTGCATTGTGGAACAGTGGCACAAAACGCAATGTTGAGCCGGCCACGCTTGAAGAAATAACTTTCAAGGTGCAGAAGCAGGTTGTGGATGATCCCCCCCCCCCCCAAAAGAAAAGCGGCAAAGACTATCATTTGTGCCGATGACCTGAGAAGAAATCCGCAAATTTCATGCTGAGTCACAATTTCCATACCTATTTGATACCCCAGGTAATTAGAATTGACTATATCCTAAATAGCTTTAACACTTTCTCAAATTACTATCATTATTTGGCATGTCTCCAGACAGCCTTACAAATAGAAGGCTAGAGCACTGCTGATGTGATACTCAAAAAGACAAAATGCAAGCATTAGACCTTATATCCATGTCTTGAACTCCTTTTATATCTCTGGCTATCATAGAAGCTGAACACTGACAGCACGTTAAGTTTTGGTGGAGTTGCTGCTTCAGTTCTAGACCGATGTCTGTGGTGTGAAAGCAGTTAAGCTTCTTTCAGGACGGTTAGGTACATGAATGCTTCCACTAGTTTCATATTAACGTAATACGGCAGGAGAAACATGCACTTCACTGCAAGCTAAGAAGTGCAAAACTAGTAGAACAATGTGTAAAAGGTGTGAATTAAGTCTCAAGCGTTGGTTCATTAAAAATTAGTTTCGGGGAAAGACTCCAACTAGTCCACTGTCCCATGCCTTGAGAGAAAGGATGGAGAGGGAGGGAAAGGAAGACAGAAAGGGGGCTGTACTGCAAGGCTGCAGAATAATTTCAGCCACACAGATATTTTTATGTGCATGAACAATGGATAGCACATACGTGCCTTTCTAACGCCCCGCCGCGGTGGCCCAGTGCTTATGGTACTCGGCTGCTGACCCAAAATATGCGGGTTCGATCCCAGCTGCATTTCGATGGAGGCGAAATGTTGAGGCCCGGGTACTGTGCGATGTCAGTGCACGTTAAAGAACCCCAGGTGGCCGAAATTATCCGGAGCCCTCCACTATGGCGCCTCTCATAGCCTAAATCGCTTTGGGACGTTAAACCCCATGAGCCAACCAATCTATCCTAGCTCACCTTTCGTTTGTTTTAAGACTTAACCTGCAAGGGGATCAAACATGTTGTACATAATTGATTTGTGATGTCTTATATTTTATGCAGGCACTCTTCTCTATGAGACATTCCATCGAAGCATGCAGCGGCAAGTGCCTCCACCACCAGCCAATGATGGGAATGAGCATGGCGACCACGGAAACGAAAGCTGTGTGGTATGCACTATGTTTTATGAAAAGTATGTGGCATTGTCACCCCGTGGTGCTGAGGTGCTTCAGTCAGAAACTGCAAGCCAAGCAACGCCACTGTAGTTTTTTTCGCGGAAGCCACGTTTGACCACCTCAAATGTCAACAAGGTACCAAAAAGAGACACTACGGGATGCGAGAAAGCAGCCGTGAGAATGCTTTTCCCCAGTTTTTCTGGCAATGCTGCCACCAAGTATGGCAAACAGGTGCAGCCTGTTGCCCGAAAGCAGTTTTCAAAAAAGACGGCTTACTGGAAACCAAATAGGCACAGTGGTGAACACTGAGCTGCCGTGGCTTTCAGCTAGTCCAGATGGAATTATTGAAGGAATGGGTGCCATTCTTGAAATCAAGGGCGCGATCTTGTACGCGTTCCAAAATAGAACGAACCGCCTCTGTTCTATACGTCACGAAATAGGCGGTCCGCAGTGTTCGCGAGAACGAGAGAAAGCAAACAGCCAATGAGCGAAGTGGAAGCCTGCGTCACGCTTTTGACGTTTGCTTGGGGACCGTATAATATGTTGAGAAGCGTTTCAAACATTTTGAAAAATATTTTGCTAATATGAGGGAGTAGCAAAATGTGTTGTTGTTGATTTTCAAAGATTCAATTTGGAATGCAATACGACTGAACAAAATATTGCGGTTAATGTCTTCAAATGGCGCTAGGTGGTGTCGCAGTCTTGCGAAACGTTTAGTGATGGCACTAGCTACCACCCATTTCAAGCACACGGCGCGAATTTCGAAGCGGTTGGTTCAGTCGTTCAGTTGAAGCCATGGCGCTAAACGTGGAAGCACCGGTGAAGGGGCCGTGCGGGTCGGAGGCACAGAAGGAGACGGTGGTCGCCTTCATGCAACAGCATCCACAGCTGGCTATAAGATCCAGCGAGCTGGGGCCTCGCTTCACTGCTGGCGACCGCCGACGTCTGTGGCAGCAGCTGGCCGACGCTCTGAACACGCAAGGCCCTGTCGCAAAAACCACTGAGCAGTGGCAGGAGTGGTGGCGCAAGCAAGTGTTTGAGGCCCCCCGCAACGCTGCCGCAATTGCCCAAGAACAAAGGTGAGTGACCGTCCAATGGTCTGGGCGATTTGTCCTTCGACACTGGCGTATATTTTCAGAAGCACAAGAGGGGGGCGGCTACATGGTTTTCATGGCTGAGTCCTGCAGCTGACCTGGACGGTCCGCTTCCACGGCGTGACCGACCTCCCCTACCAAGAGGTAAGCACACTGCCGCCGTAATATCATGGGTTCCTGAACGGTGCCGGTTTGAACTTTGCCATTATTTGTCAGTGGTACCTTTAGCGGAACGCGACACCGTTGGTGAACAGGAAAATAGCGTTGGAGAGAATGGAAAAACAGGTAGGCTAATCAACTAGAATCTCAGTTGGCTGCGCTTTCGGGAAAAGGGGGGTTAAGTGATTAACACAGAATTAAAATGCCTTCACGGAAGTGCACGAGGACGGTAACACATGGGATCATTAAGCACTCAATAATTGCACAATATTTTCGCAAATTGGTACGAAAACTTGTAACATAGGCATTGTAACGAATAGCCACCCTTATGACACTTTCCAGCAGGCTGACGTCCCTACCGCCATGGAAGTAGTCGTCCAAGGTACAGACGAGGCTGCGGGCGTGAGTAGCACAGCGACACGTAAGCATCAGAGGAATGAGTGTTTTAATTATCGCCAAGTGTGTGTGCAGTTCGTAAACACCGCACAGCGCATCGCCTACCGAAAGGGTGGCCGCGGTACCTGGTAAGTTATTGATCCTCAAGGTGTTAAATAATATGAGCTCTTGTATTTTATTGAACTAGCCCAATAAGCCATGCCATGGCCATAGCCACTTTTATTCGTACCATAAAATGCAGTGCAACTGTACAAAATGCTGTATACTTTCAGTGCTGCAGCGCCCTGTTCGGCCATCACGTCGACAGCGACCGCGACGGGTGGATACCTTGACGACGATGTCGTCGCAGTGCGCCCGCAGCCTGGAGCAGGGCGACGAGGTGCTGCAGGTTGGTAGGCCCTTTGGTGTCATTTTACATGAAGGACATAAATATTCTTTATGCTTCGCTATAAGTAAATCATGAATCTGAAAAACAAATCAGCTTGGGATGTAAACAAGAAATATGCGTTGTATAGAGGGCTCGGTAACGTGTCTTGCCAACGATCAGCCGCCGGACAAAAGGTTGGTTAGCCCTGAAAGGGGCTGTTTGGTGGTGAGAGATGCATTAGAGTAGATGACGGAAGAGTAGTTCCAGCAGGTCTTTGTCTGTCCAAACGAAGAGGGCATAGCTTGTACGCGACGCTTGACACTGCCAAAGGATGCCATTAGGCCAGTGGCTCTTCAGCAGAGAGGGAATCGTTGTGCACGTTGCAATTCTTCACAACAGCAGCTTCCAGCCGTGAGCTGGTTGCGAGTAATCAGCAACTGATGCGAACAGTTCCACCATAATTATTCATTCCAGGTGCTGCGCAGAATCGAGGCCTCCACAACCCGCCTCGCTGTCGCGGCAGAGCGGACGGCAGCAGCCCAGGAGGGGATCCTGGAGCAGGTGCGCGCCATAGCGCAAGACGTCGCTGCGCACCTGCAGCAAGAGAGAAATTAATTTATCATTTGCAGTATCATTTTATTCATTTGCGTTT
This sequence comes from Dermacentor albipictus, assembly GCF_038994185.2. Classification (NCBI taxonomy): domain Eukaryota; kingdom Metazoa; phylum Arthropoda; class Arachnida; order Ixodida; family Ixodidae; genus Dermacentor; species Dermacentor albipictus. Next base: position 30,771,975 of record NC_091825.1, read on the forward strand.
CACCAGCTCCGTTTGTTTTGTTTATTTATTGTTTGAGTTTTCCTTATGAGTAATAGAGGAGGACTTTTTGGTTGAGAGGTGCAATGCGTGCACCCATTTTAACGCGACAGCGTTAAGGAGCTCGTGTCGCAGAAAAGCCGATGTCGTCGGCGTTGGTGTCGGCGTCGGTGTCGTCGGCGTTGGCCGTGAGCGATAAATCCCAGCAGGCACTTCATGAATAAAAAACTACTTGCAACATGGGCTGGGTGGGAATCGAACCAGGGTCTCCGGAGTGTGAGACGGAGACTCTACCACTCAGCCACGAGTTCGATGCTTCAAAGCGGTACAAAAGCGTCTCTAGTGAATGCGGTGTTGCCTTAGAAACTAGCTGTTCCTAAGGCTCAGGCGTGCGTCGCTTGCTCAGGCGCACATTTCGTTGCCGCGCGGGGAGATCAACTTCCGGTTCGGATGCGAGCGCACGTCTTTCCTGGCGCTCCGTTTCTTTTCGACAGTTACGCGCGCTGTTCGCGTCTCACCATCTTCTGTTGCACATGCTCTTCATCGGTGTCGCTTCGGCCACACGTCGAGACAAGCCTCGGAAAGGTGCGTTGCTTTCTGGCCGTTTTACGGCCGCTTTTACGCGCCAGCGGGCGGCCTTGATAAGCCTAATGCATGGCCACGACTGCGTTGATGACCGAGCCTGGGTCATCGAAGCTACCTCCATCTGACGACCATGAACAACGCCAGGGACAATCAGCTTTGATGCCGCTTACCCAAGACTGGGGCCAAGAAGCGGCTACGCCACGTCCCGAAGGCGTTCCGGAAGCGTCTACCACAGAACGCTCTGCTGGGATGCATGAAGAACGCTGTGGGCATGCTACCGCTGACCAACAACATAGACGCGAACGCCAAAAACGAAAGAACAATAGGGAACCGAACGAACGCAGCCGCAGCCGCCACCGTCGTGATAGAGACCGCTCTGCAAGTCTGTCAACGACGGCCAGTGCGGTATCGAAACGAACGCGGCACGACTCTCTCACGTCATCGACCTACGAAGACGCGTCCGCCCCTTCCAGTGACGAAGACGACATGCAAACACAAGCACCACCGACATCCTCAAGCCTACAGTCTGATGGGACAACGCCACGTCAAGCAGAGACTGCATTGCACGCGTCTCAAGAACTGTTTTCTTACGCAAACTCAACTGAGAAGCTAGAGACAATTCGAGACGCCGGAGCCCTCTCCCAGGACGCGTTTGAAGATTACGGTGACGAAGGAGTGTGGAAAGTGCAACGCCGTAAGCACAACCAAACGCGGCCCGAGAAGGAAACACCGCCAGAAACTTTTGTGCTAGTCGTGAAACCACGGATAAACGTGGCGCTCACGACTGTACCAGGCAAGGACCTCCACCGCAACTTCGTGATGGCCGCACCCGCTGCCGCCAACACCAAGCCTTTGACGTACACGTTGCAACCAGCATCTAACACCATAAGATTGCTCGTTCATGACAAGAGGCAAGCAGACGGGCTTCTCAAGCTTTCACACCTAGACGTGAACCACGGACAGATACCAGTACAAGTGTATCAGGCACCCGGCCGAGACATGTGCCGAGGTGTTATATACAACGTTGACTGCAATGAAACAAAGGCTGAACTCCGGGCAGCCTTGACCTGTGAGCACCGACGTATCCTTGACGCGCGCCCAATGGGAAAGCGTGGGGCATGTCTACTGACTTTTGAAGGACGCCACCCCCCTAACAGAGTCGTGTATTACGGCCGCGTCACCCGAGTTTCAATTTACGAACCTAAAAGCATCGTGTGTAATCGTTGCCATCGCTTTGGTCACAAAAAGGATGTCTGCCCGCACGAAGCGGTATGTCCTACATGCGGCAAGACACACGAAGGTAGTACTACTGGCAATGAATGCAAACAGACGAAGCCCAGATGCCGCAACTGTGAAGAAGAAGGTCACACGGCGACTGACCCGAAGTGTCCAGCTAAACTGAAGTCCGACGCAAATATTGCTAAGAAACTCCGCTCAAGGCCCCGCTCTCGTCGTAGAAGGCACGGCGCACACCGATCGAGAAGCCGCACTAGAACTGTCCAGTGCCATGACGTCAAATTGACGCAGCAGCTACTTGAAAGTGAAAACATCTCAACGCAGCCACGTTTTATAAAGGAAGCAGTGAACGAGATTGTTTCAAAGAACTGTGCACAACCAACAGCGGGAGGAAACGGCTGCAACCTCACCTACGCAGCAGCGCTCAAGCGAACTCAACCAAGTGGAGACAAACCGGCACACTCTTTACGCTATCCCACACCTATGCTGCCTTCACCATCGCAGCTGGTTGATACACCGAAAGACAGTGTAGAAGCTGAGATTGCAGAACTCGCACGACAGAACGTCGAACTGCGGCGGCAACTAGAAGAGAACAAAAAAAGGCATGCAGCACTGCTCGCACGTGTTCGTGCCAAGCGACAGCAGCAGCCATGCAATCCGCAGGAGCTCACTAAAACGCAAGAAACAACCTCTACTACCACACAGCAGACAGACCTGGCTCTGCTGGTACAACAACTTTTGCACCCTCTCCTCCAAGCGCAGGAGAAGCACTTCCAACGACAAAAATTGGAGGACGCTTAAGCTTCGCCTTCAAGAGTGGAACGCGACAGCGTTCCCGTCGACCCGCCAAGGGGTGTAAGACAACGGGCTACAGGGCAGCCATCACTTACGAGGCGTCCCGCATCGGACGCGGTGAGCGTCGAGCCATATGGTCGAGCAACGCGGCGTTCGACGCAGCAACGAAACGTGCGCCTGAGCAAGCGGAACGAACCAAAGAACTCGGTATCTCGGAGGGGGAAATGATGCACGCCAGCCAAACGTCGTGATCGGCACGGGCAGAGAGATAGACAGATAGTGATCTAAAGAAAGGAAGTACGCTTGATTCTGCTGAGGGAGCAAGGCGAAGCGTTGTCAGGGGAGAGAGAGTCCGGGCAACGACTCCCCTCGCACCGGTCCTTCCACGGCTCCAATGCGCGCGTGGCGCGCCATCTGTCGAGGCAGCGCCCTACATGGAGAGGAGCGGGTCTTCTGTGTTTGCCGCAAGATGGCTCTGCGTGTGCGGAAAGCGCAGAAGAAATCCAGCGGAAACGCACTTCGCTACTCTTGTAATTGCGACTTCTGTAAGTTACATGTTCATAATTACCGATATACACTGCAGTATAACGTTCCACGGCTCGTTTCGAAGGCAACACCGCATTCACTAGAGGCGCGTTTGTACCGCTTTGAAGCATCGAACTCGTGGCCGAGTGGTAGCGTCTCCGTCTCACACTCCGGAGACCCTGGTTCGATTCCCACCCAGCCCATCTTGGAAGTTTCTTTTTATTTATGAAGTGCCTGCCGTGATTTATCGCTCACGGTCAACGCCGCGGACGCCGACGCCGACACCCGACGCCGACGACACCGGCTTTTCTGCGACACGAGCTCCTTAACGCTATCGCGTTAATATGGCTTGCTCCAACAGCTCTTCGCCTCGCGTCAATAGCCACCCGGCTCCGCGTACAGCCCTCGACAGTACCACTCCACACGTTTTACAGTGGAACTGCCGAGGGCTCGGCACTTGTGCGACAGAACTGAACCTCTTGTTTGACTGTGTCGGACGCCCCCTTGCGCTGTTACTTCAAGAAACTAATGGCACAGATCGGACACTACGACAGTTCAATGGTTATTACCAACCGTCAATAGAGCATAGAAACAGGAAACGACACCGAAACCCGCAGCACAATGGTATCGCCAGTGCAGCCGAAGAATTTGTAATACGGGGACAAGCGGCTGTCTTTGTCCGCACAGACATTCCGCAAACGCAGATTGACACTTCTCAGTACTCGACTGCCGTACAGCAGGTGGTGGCTGTCCGTTGCAAGATTGCAAAGCGAAATGCAGTGCTGGTATCGGTATACATGCGCCCTGAAGTTAGCTCCCGTACACGCGGTTCATTCACGTGGATTCACGCTTTGCGGAGACGTTACCCAAACGACGACTTCCTGATAGGCGGCGATTTCAACGCCAAGCATCCGCAGTGGGGCTATGACTATCACACGCCCCGCGGAATTGCACTCGCAGATGCCACGGAGTCAGCTGACTTAGTGCTCGCAAATGACACCGACTACCCCACCCGCGCCGCCCTGCATAGTGGACAACGTAACACGACCCCAGACCTGACGTTATCCACACCAGCCTACGTGAAAGACTGGCGATGCGATCCGGACGCCTGGGGCAGCGACCACTATCCACTGTGGATTACTTTGAACGTGGGACGAAAGCGTGTGGCCGGGCGCACTGTGCGCACGATCAGATGGGATGCCTACAGAAGAGCATTTGCGGAGCAACCCAAGACTTCATCCGTACGGGAGCGGGCGTCACGCGCCCTGCGCAAGGCCACTACTGAGACTGAGGTGAGAGCTGATGCTCCGGCGCCGGACATACATATGCTAAACCTTTGGGATGCGCGCAAGCGAGCACAGTTGACGTACGTAGCCAATGGCCGACGACATCGCGACCGTGTGCGACTTCGACGTCGCACTGCCATCGCTAGAAGATACGCCAAGCGCCTGTATCGGGAACGTTGGAGCCAGCACTGCTCATCATTCAACGAAAGAACTGGCCTCCACAAGGTGTGGCACACGTTCAAGGCTATGACAGGTCAACGTAAAACACGCAGCGCTATTTACAACGTCTTGCTCAAAACTAGCCAGTCAATCAGCCAACTCCAAGATGATGCCGCGAACACGTTTTTTCCCCAACCATCGACGCCCCCGAACGTTGACATTTACCGGAAAACGCCGCCAGTGACCGATGAGGGCATCCAGGCCCCATTCTCTCTCTTCGAGCTCGAACAGGCACTTTCTTCCATCAACACGCGCAGCGCGCCAGGCTATGACGGCGTGACGTGGGCGGCTCTGAGGAATCTGGAAGAATACGCAAAAAAGCTACTTCTCGAGGAGATTAACGAAGTGTGGATCAACGGTGAAATCCCAGCAGGATGGAAGCATTCGATAGTTACACCCATACCGAAACCAAACAAACAGCCAGATGTACTGTCGAACATGCGCCCTGTATCCCTCACGCTTACTACGTGTAAGCTGGCGGAGCGAATGGCCTTGACATGCATATCTCACTTTCTAGAAACAGAGGGTCGCTTTCATCCAGCACAGACAGGGTTTAGACCAAACCTTGGCACTCATGACAGCCTCCTACTTGTGAAGGAGGGTGCACTGCGTCGAAAGACAGTCGGTCGCGCAAAGCGACACCCGAGCGTCCTGGTGGCGGTGGACCTCCGTAAAGCTTTTGACACTGTGACGCATGAGGCAATCATCGAGGCTGCAGAGAGGCACGGAATCACGGGCCGCCCCCTCAACTTTGTGCGTTCCTTCCTTCAAGATCGCACTTTTTCCATACGGGTAGACGGAGACGCCGGGAAGGTTTACCCAAACATAGTGGGAGTCCCACAAGGCTCCATACTATCACCCCTCCTCTTTAATTTGACTATGATAGGCCTGGCTGAGCGACTGGAGGCTATTTCCGAACTGGGCTTCACAATTTACGCAGATGACATCACGTTATGGACTGCATCACGACCAATTGATGAGCAGCAGGAGACCCTACAGGCGGCACTTGACGTTATTGACCACTACCTGCCACAAACTGGCATGCGGCCATCTCCAGAGAAGACAACCTATGTGGTGATCCGAGGTTCAACGCAGGACGAAGCAGCCCTCACGCTCACTCTCGCAGGCAAAACGCTGCAGCGAGCAGAAAAATCAGTGCGCGTTCTCGGTATACCTATTGACCGCAAAGGCACAGCGGATGCGTGGCTCGCAGACCTTCGTCGGACGTGGCATAACACTCTGCACCTCATAAAACGAATCTGTTTCCGCATGGGCGGTGCTGGTACCGACGTATGCCGAAAGCTTGTTAGTGCTTTGCTGACATCCCGAGCGATATATGGAGCGCGCTGTTATGACCTGCTTGCTCGGCATTGGACACAGCTAGAGGTACTCCACAGATCAGCTCTCCGTGTTATCACTGGGCTCCCAAAACACACACGTGTCGAGGAGCTACATCGCTATGCGAAGTTGCCTACCCTCCGTGCAACCATCGAAGCATCGAAGGCAGGACACGAGGAACGCCTGAAGCACACCAGACAAGGCAGGACTCTACTGGCCTACATGGGAAAGGATATATCAACTTTGCCACAACTGCCATCCGACATCTCACCGTGGGATGACATTGCTGTCGTCGACACTACACCAACGCCCCAAAACATGGGTGCCCAACATGTGCACCGCCGAGCAGCATTTGCTGCGCGTCATGTGCAGACAGTGGCAGACGCACCGCCAAGTCATGAACAAGTGTACACTGACGCAGCTTTCGACCCACGCACCAGCGAAGGAGCAGTCGCCTACCACGTAGTGGGTTCTTGTGAGACACATTCTACCTTTACAACTGCTGATGCTGACGACCCAACGGACCTTGAACTCCGCGCAATAGTCTGGGCATTAGATAGAGTTTCAAGCACCACGCAAGCAAAACACATCGATATATACACCGACTCTCAGTATGCGCTGCACGCCTGCAAGTCGCGCCACACATCATCATCGGTAGTACTCCTCGTCAAGCAGGCCTTCAGGCGTGCGGAGGCCCCCGGGGTCACTGCAACACTTCATTGGATCCCTGGTCACCAGGGCATCGAGGGAAATGAGAGAGCCCACGAGGCGGCGCGCGCCGTTCTTTCCAACCGCGTCGTCTCCCGGGATCCTTCAGAAGCCCTCACAACCAGCACAAGCAACACGACAAATGGAGCCCCGTATGACCCAGACAGAGCTCTGAGAGCGGCAGCCAACCGACGCAAGAGGGAACTCCGTGCGAGTGTGCCCTCAGACCCAGACCCCCTTCCAGCGGGTCTTCCCAGGTCGGGGCAGGTGCTGCTGCATAGGCTCCGTTCCGGCTTCGTCCTCACACCGGATGTGCTGCAGCGGTGGCGACAGTACCGGCCACGCCGGGAAAGACGCCCTCCATCTCCGTCTCCCAACTCCCTTCCATCGCAGGAACCCGGCCATCCCAAAGCCTCCGCGGACCAAGAAGCGCTCCAGACGCCACACAGGTGCCCTGACTGCGACATGGCTACACGGCCATCCGCAGCCCATCTGTTTTGGGAGTGCCAGCGACACGCTCAACAGCGGGACCACCACCTGAGGGCGGTGCGAGTGTCGTCCTACGAGGAGTGGATTAGACCGGCAACTGGCTCGATGGATTCCGATAGGGCCATTCTGGACTCACTCTTGGCTTTCGCCAAGGACGCGAAGCTCCTAGGACGGCTCTGAGTACGCCTCCCCCCTCCCCTTTCTATTCCCCATTATAGGCCTTCGCGCCATCCCTTAATAAATACATTTTGTCATCATCATCGTTGCCGCGCCGAACGCGGCGCTGCTCGACGCTCACCGCGTCGGATGCGGAGCGCGTAGTCGCTGCGCCGTATCCCACTCTTACACCCCTTGGTGGGTCGACGGGAACGCTCTCGCGTTCCACTCTTGAAGGCGAAGCTTAAGCGTCCTCCAATTTTTGTTCTGTGGTATTGGCCTCTTTCTATTTATGCTTATCCAGCTGCAATGCCAGCGTGCTTTTTTTATTTACACATTTCGAAGGCGCCTAGTCACTCACACTGGAATCGTTACAAATAGTTGTCAATTTCTGTGTATGGGTCTTGTACTGTGATATTTATATTGCTTCACTGTGTTGTAGCTTACTGCACTCATTATGAAGCTTTACCGCATAGTGTTTGCACTGTGATATTTTCATTTCGGCAGAGTGAGGCTAAGGTGTAACGACTACAATGTCGTCTCTTTTTTTCAGAGCACCAAACTAGTCACTCTTTAAGTTGCATAGTCCAAAAACAAGAAAGGGGCTGGCAGATGGAATGGCACACTGTGGTATAAACTTTTTTAAAACAGGGTTGAAGTGCCTCAGACAGGCTGGCCAACGTTTCGATAGGTGGACCTATCTTCGTCAAAGGCGGCCTCGTCATCCTCGGCGTGTTAGTTTTAAAGGGTTAGTGCAGTGACGTCACGTGCGGGTGTTGTTGCTGGCGGCTGGTTTTAAAGAGAGAGATTACAAGAGGGAACAGGCGCTGTCGTCCGACGTCTGTGAGCCTCATTCTCAAGACGAAGGGACAAGAGCGTGAGAGTGGGCACGCGGGGAGGAAAGAAAAGAAATAGAAGCAGAAAAAAGGGGGAAAAAAAAAGCAGGGGGGTGCCAGGGCCGTACCAAGACACAACAAAGGGGGGGGGGGGAGTGAAAGAAAAAGAAAGAGAAAAATGAAATATTTAAGAAATATGGGGGCTTGGGAGCGTGTTGGGGATGCGAACGGTTAGGAGGTAATCCGGGGTAGTCGTTGGCGGCATGTTTTTGAGGCATTAGAACGGCCGGTCAAGCAATAGTTCGAGTAATTTTGAAATAGTTAAGGTGGCGACGGGGAGTCTGCGGTGCATTGTGTGGGGTGAATGAAAGGCAGCGGCATGGTCTTTCAAGGGGCACTGCCCCACGCGCTTAACGTAGGTGTCGTTACGGCGGCATCCAGAAGGCGATGGTTGAGGCGCCGAAAAAGGCATATTGACTTCGGAATGTGTTGTCGAGGGGGTTCCAAAAAAAAAAGACTAAAAAAGGGGTAAGGGGGAAGGGGGGGGGGGGCGAAATCGGTATAGCAAACAGGAGGGCGACGCGTGCAGAAGCGGGCGCGGGCAAGTGTACATGGAAGAAGGGGATCGTACACTTGGTATAGACGTAAAATCCTGAAAGAGTACATTAAATTGAGTAGTAAGCAGGAATTTTTTCTTTTTTTCTCTCTTTCTCCTCTTCTCTTCTTCCTCTCTCCCCCTCTCCCCCCCTTTTTTTCCCTTTTTCCTCCGAAATGAAAGAGTAGGTGAGGTTAAGAATTAAAGTTGGCTGGTGGCCTAATGTGTTTTGTGTATTGGTTGATGATATGAGAGTTTCAGATTTAAGTTACAGCTTTTAAAGATTCTAAGTTGCCGCGTGCCAAATTAATTCCTGTCGGGTGTAGGCAATTAAACTTGTGTATGAGGTATGATTCCGTGTACTTCCTTTCACGAGGGGAACGGAAATTTGTTTGTAGTATATAGAGCCTTGCTTTGTCAAACATATGTCCATGTTCATTAAAGTGGCTGGCTACTGCTTTGGGTAAATTGTGTTTTGTGTCCGCGCGGTGACCATTGAGTCTTGTATTGATTTGTTGTCCGGTCTCACCTATGTATTGTTTGCTACAAGCGGCGCATTCTAGACAGTAGACTACATTGCTTGATGTGCAGGTGAAAGCCGAAGTTACTTTGTGTGTGTAATTCGACGCTGTACTTTTTACTGTAGTAGTGGATTGAATGTGTTTGCATGTAGAGCACCTGGGGCGACCACAGGGATTGGTTCCCAACTTCTTCTTTTTCTGTAGTTTGGCGTGCACAAGAACATCTTTAAAATTAGTGTTGCGTCTGTAGGCTACTCTGGGAGGGTCGGGAAAAATCTTCTTAAGTTTCTGGTTGCTGGTGAGAATCGGGTAGTATTTGCTTAGGATGTTATTCACGTTTGGGAGTGCGTTTGAGAATTTAGTAGTAAGAAGAGGCGTTGTTGTTCTTGTGATCTTCGGGCGGGGCTTGAGGACCTCGGCTCGATCAAGTTTGGTTGCAGCGATGTAAGCTGTTTGAAGGTCACTGTTTGGGTGGTTCCTGTTTGATAGCGTTTCTTTAAGGTGATCGAGTCTATCTATGTAGTCTTGGTTTTCAACGCAAATGCGACGTAGTCGTGTGGCTTGGCCTTTAAAGATGCCTTGTTTGCAATGTCTGGGATGGTGGCTGGTATATTCTAGGTACTGTTGTTTGTCGAAAGGTTTCCTATACAGCGTTGTCTTTAGTTCACCATTGTCAATGTATATTGTTGTGTCCAGAAAGTTTATGCGCTCAGTTGAGGATTCTGATGTGAATTTTATTGTTGGGTGAACAGAATTTAGAAAGGATACATATTTATCTAGACTGTCTTGGCCCTGTCCCCAGATTATGAGTATGTCGTCTATGTATCGTAGGTATGTGTGGGGCTTGGTAGTGCAGCGCGATAGGAAATCTGTTTCTAGAATCCCCATAAATATGTTCGCGTAGGTTGGTGCAAAAGGCGTACCCATGCTTGTACCATGTATCTGTAGGTAGTAACTCTCTTCAAATTCGAAGTAGTTATGTGTGAGAACTAATTCAAGGAGAGACAGGTAAACTTCAGTAGAGTGTTGTGCACTGTGTTTAGACAGCGTTTGTTTTATCGAAGATAAACCATCAGGGATTGGAATGTTGGTGTACAGCGCCGTGACGTCTAGTGTTGCGAGAATTGTGTTGTGGGGTAGTGTGCCTTTAGTATTAATGTCTTCTATAATTCTCAGCAGGTGGGGCGTATCTTGTACAAATGACGGAAGTGTTTTCGGCAAGTTACCAAGGTAGTGGTTAAGGAATGTGGAGATGTTCTCTGTCGGGGTGTTGTTGTTTGATACTATCGGACGGCCTGGGATAATAGCAGTGTATAGCTCAGCGGATGGAATTTTATGAATTTTCGGAAGGAGGTAAAAACGTCCGGCAGTTTTGTTGCTTGGTTTAAGAAATTTGTATTCTGATGGTGTTATCAATTCATCAGCCAAAAGTGATTTCAGCCTGTTGGTAATTGTCACTGTATAGGACAATGTCGGTCGCCCTCCTGTTTGCTATACCGATTTCGCCCCCCCCCTTCCCCCTTACCCCTTTTTTAGTCTTTTTTTTTTTTGAAACCCCCTCGACAACACATTCCGAAGTCAATATGCCTTTTTCGGCGCCTCAACCATCGCCTTCTGGATGCCGCCGTAACGACACCTACGTTAAGCGCGTGGGGCAGTGCCCCTTGAAAGACCATGCCGCTGCCTTTCATTCACCCCACACAATGCACCGCAGACTCCCCGTCACCACCTTAACTATTTCAAAATTACTCGAACTATTGCTTGACCGGCCGTTCTAATGCCTCAAAAACATGCCGCCAACGACTACCCCGGATTACCTCCTAACCGTTCGCATCCCCAACACGCTCCCAAGCCCCCATATTTCTTAAAGATTTCATTTTTCTCTTTCTTTTTCTTTCACTCCCCCCCCCCTTTGTTGTGTCTTGGTACGGCCCTGGCACCCCCCTGCTTTTTTTCCCCTTTTTTCTGCTTCTATTTCTTTTCTTTCCTCCCCGCGTGCCCACTCTCACGCTCTTGTCCCTTCGTCTTGAGAATGAGGCTCACAGACGTCGGACGACAGCGCCTGTTCCCTCTTGTAATCTCTCTCTTTAAAACCAGCCGCCAGCAACAACACCCGCACGTGACGTCACTGCACTAACCCTTTAAAACTAACACGCCGAGGATGACGAGGCCGCCTTTGACGAAGATAGGTCCACCTATCGAAACGTTGGCCAGCCTGTCTGAGGCACTTCAACCCTGTTTTAAAAAAGTTTATACTTTAAGTTGCATAGTTTCACAAATGAAAATGACCATCATCATTGCACCACACCAGTGATTGGTTTCCTCTAGTCTTCGTTCCAAGGGAGTCATTGCAAGAATAACTTTCACGCGTGACACTTTCTGGGTGCTGTGAGATTGTAGAGCCAATTATTCACGTTTTATGAAACATGTTTCATCACAGCTGGCAAGTGCACTCACATTTTTACAATTATGATTCACCTGTTGTTTAGCATCGCACTACAATTGCTGCCGAAAAATGAATGCTTCTAGTCACTGACTCACAACGCTGACAAGGGAACGGACATACCTGGGATAGTCATACTTTATTGCAAGGTCACGTAAATGTAACTGCAAGTTTTACATGCCGTGGTGAAAACGAATTGTGTGATACTGATGTTACAATGTTGTCACATGCTTTGCTACCTGAAGCATGTTTTACTACAATGTTTGTAATGTACTTGTCATCATAGAGTGTGATAAAGTTGACCTATCTATTTTTTGCGCTTTTACGTTAATTTCCATCTACCCATTTGGACATGATGTGACGAGTGTAATGCTGTCACTACACTCGGCGTTACATTTTGTTTGTGCTTGAATCCGCATTCATTACGCTTTACTTGCTTGCCTCGCCTGCGTATTCATGCTTGCACAGAAGTTTTGATACACCTAGCTCAAGAGATGGCTAGCAAGCATATTGCCTCGCTCCTACCATTGTACACTGAGCGTCTGAATGCACAGAATGCGGCGGTTGCGTTCATTCTGGTGTGTTTTATGAAAATTTTGCGCACCTTTTGCTGATGGTGACCATGTGTACAGAGTGCCAATCATATGTGTTGCTTTCATCAAGTCTGTCATGACTATGATGGGTCAAGGGATGTTTTTATTTCATATTTCATGTGATTTTTAAAGAAAATGCTGCACTTTCACGTTGCTACCGCGTTTCATGTTCCACTAGGAAAGAAGTACTTTGTGCCAATTTCCCATTACTGTAACCACCAAATATGGCAAAACAAACACATGTGTGGACATGAGTATAAGGTAACAACTGCTGCATCTACAGAAAGTGGCATATCACAGGATGCACACAACGCATACAAGCTGTTGTAGCGTCGTATTTCTAATGTTAAACGAGGAAAGAGCACTTTTTGATGTGCATATTGCATAAATTAATGCTAGCTTGGGAGCAGCAGCGAATGCAGTTCTTCACAGATGAAGGGGCATGAAGCATTGCCTTACGTCTGCTTCACGAGTACTACTGTTAATAAGTGGCAGCCTTGGAGACTCTTGCATAGTGACGAGGGTACAATTGTTTCCGCGGCTGTGGCATTCTATTTAAAGGATTCTTTGTATAAGTGTACTTCATCATCATCATCATCCTGGTTACGCCCACTGCAGGGCAAAGGCCTCTCTGATACTTCTCCAACTACCCCGGTAATATACTGATCGTGGCCATGTTGTCCCTGCAAACTTCTTAATCTCATCCGCCCACCTAACTTTCTGCCGCCCCCTGCTACGCTTCCCTTCCCTTGGAATCCATTCCGCAACTCTTAATGACCATCGGTTGTCTTCCCTCCTCATTACGTGTCCTGCCCATGCCCATTTCTTTTTCTTGATTTCAACTAAGATATCATTAACTCGCGTTTGTTCCCTTACCCAATCAGCTCTTTTCTTATCCCTTAACGTTACACCTATCATTCTTTTTTCCATAGCTCGTTGCGTCATCATCAATTTAAGTAGAACCCTTTTCGTAAGCCTCCAGGTTTCTGCCCCGTACGTGAGTACTGGTAAGACACAGCTGTTATAAACTTTTCTCTTAAGGGATAATGGCAACCTGCTGTTCATGATCTGAGAATGCCTGCCAAACGCGTCCCAGCCCATTCTAATTCTTCTGATTATTTCAGTCTCATGATCAGGATCCGCAGTCACTTCCTGTCCTAAGTAGATGTATTCCCTTACCACTTCCAGTGCCTCACTACCTATCGTAAACTGCTGTTCTCTTCCGAGACTGTTAAACATTACTTTAGTTTTCTGCAAATTGATTTTTAGACCCATCCTGTGGCTTTGCCTCTCCAGGTCAGTGAGCATGCGTTGCAGCTGGTCCCCTGAGTTACTAAGCAAGGCAATATCATCAGCGCATCGCAAGTTACTAAGGTATTCTCCATTAACTCTTATCCCCAATTCTTCCCATTCCAGGTCTCTGAATACCTCTTGTAAACATGCTGTGAATAGCATTGGAGAGATCGTATCTCCCTGCCTGACGCCTTTTTTTATCGGGATTTTGTTGCTTTCTGTATGGAGGACTACGGTGGCTGTATAGCCGCTATAGATATCTCAGTATTTTCACACACGGCTCGTCTACCCCCTGATTCCGTATGCCTCCATGAGTGCTGAGGTTTCGACAGAATCAAGCGCTTTCTCGTAATCAATGAAAGCTATATATAAGGGTTGGTTATATTTCGCGCATTTCTCTATAACCTGATTGATAGTGTGAATATGGTCTATTGTTGAGTAGCCTTTACGGAATCCTGCCCGGTCATTTGCTTGACGGAAGTCTAAGGTGTTTCTGATTCTATTTGCAAGTACCTTAGTAAATACTTTGTAGGCAATGGACAGTAAGCTGATCGGTCTATAACATTTCAAGTCTTTGGCGAAACGAAGTGTACTTCGTTTGTGTTTAAATTATCATAATCTGTCGGATGTGTGGATTTGGAACATTGACCATCCGTATGGAGGTGCACTTGTTGTGTATAAAAACTTTTAATGTATTTTCCGCTGTGCAAACACAGCCCTGTGATAGCCAAAGGGCACTGCACTTTGTATAAATAAATTATGTATTATGAAAACTCACCATTCCTGTGTCCTTCAGAAAAGGTTGACAACGGCGCTGCGCTGCTGCCTTCCTCTGAGGAACACGTCATGTGGTGCCAGCACCTGGATGTCTCCTGGCTCCTCTGGCTCCTCAGCTGGTGGCACTTCCCCACTATAATCGTCGAATGTCCAGTCGCCCGCGTCCAAGGCAATTTTATGGAGAGCAACGCATGCATAAATGATTCGCGCTGCTCTATCGGGGCTGTATAGCAGGGTCCGATAGTGCTGCATGCAGCGGAACTTGCTTTTCAACGCCCCGATACATCTCTCCACAACATTGCGCATGGATGCGTGCGCCTGGTTGTAGTGGCTGACCTTCAGAGGTGGTGCCAACATGGCTGCCAGGTACTGGAACAAGCAGCCATGGCTCGAGAGGATATTTTAAGTGTCCTATTACAGAAAGTGACAGCTGAGTGCTCTGCCCTAGTTAGGGGCACGCATTACGAATACTAACCGAGCAGATACTCGCCAGGCTGCAGTTGTGCGGCTACGCGTGCACGCGGTGGGTTATGCTGCCACACCCAAGAGTCATGGCATGAACCAGGGAACCGGGGGTCCACAACAAGAATGCGAAATTCCGCGTTGCACACCTGCGATGGGGAGCAATGCAATATAGCGCTGCAGATATGCTCGAAATCCGTTTTGCCATTCATATGCACAAAAGAATACACGTACGCTAATGCAAGTAGCAGACTGTTTTAGCCATAGGCGTACACAGGGTCTTGAAAGGGGGGGGGGGGCAATGCGCCACGCCCCCCTTTGTGTGGACGCCTATGGTTCGCACTAATTGATAGCTAAATGAAAACTCGAGGCCCGATATTGCGCAAGAACTCCCATACGAGCCAAGGCCAGCCCATGCAATGGTTGTAAGTACTTCCGTGTTCAAAATGCTTCCATCGTGTCTTCCCTACAGTGTGCCCATTTCTGCTACGTCTGCTCCCATTTAAAACACAACTTTGGAACGGCACACTGATTATGCACAACACATGGCACTCATCATTACTCCCGATATGTCAGATTTCAACAAGCTCGTAAACAGTTCCCCGCATGTCCTCTTTTAATCATTACGTTACTTGTTATGCCAGTTTGGGCATTAAACTGAACAATTGCAACTATGGGTGAGTAAAAATGGCAACTACAGTATGAAATAAAACATTCCAACGGTACTTGCGACCATGACGTTTAGGGCGTAATAACCCTTTCTTGACATGAAGCTCGCCGTGTCAGCCGGGCTGTGCCCTCTGGCTTCATAATGGCGATCAATGTGTCATCGACGCACGCTAGCACGCCTGGAATGGCGCCGCGTCGCGCAAACGCCGGCTTTGCCTCATTCTTGGCAGCCGGTGTCAATGGAAAGTCCCCCAACTTTCTCCGGGCAGACACGGAAATGACGGCCTCCGTCACCTCGTGAATGGTGCTGCTCACGGCCGACTGTGCCATGCCTACGTGTTCCTCGCGACCAACGCGCCTCTGGAAGCTTCCGGTGCCGAAGAATCGCAGCGCGTACATCTTCCTTTCTGTGGAAAGGCCACTGGCTCGCTAGCATTCAATGATAGGGTCCAGCTCGTCGCACAAGCTACGCACTGTTCGTTTGGAAAGACGAAAATACTGCCGGAACTCTTCTTCCGTCGACTCTTCAAATGCATCATTTACCTCGGGTCGTCGTCTCTGCGCGACTGCAGCAGCCGCACAGGCGACACGAAAAGGCACGGCAGAGAAAAACGCCATGTTTTCCAACTGTTGGGAGCACGGAATCCGATTGAACCGGGTACGAAAGATGCTAACTGGTCCAAACACTTACGTTCTAATCCAATCCAAGCCGTCTGGTAGCCGTTCTAATCCGTTCTATCGCTCCGGACGGACTCTCCGTCCGTTCCGTGGCGTTCGTCCGTTAGCAGACGACACGGAATGATTATGAGCAGCAAGACGTCACGGCTCACGTGACAATTGACGTCATGGCATTCGTCGCGGTTCAAATTGACCAATCGTGTGCGGCTCGATGGAACGGACTGCCTCCGTTCTATTTTGGAACGCGTACAAGATCGCACCCCCAATGTCCCAGCATGAATGACTGTGTGCCACTTATCAGTAGTGGCAAGTATGACGTACGGCTAAACAAAGATGCCGAACTTGTACTTCAAAAGAGTGGGCCAAAGGGCTATTACAGCCAGATCCAGTTTCAGATGCTCTGCACCAAGACCCAGATAGGCTTTTCTTATGTATGGAGTGTAGAAAATGATGTCATTGTTCAAGTGCCTTTTGATTCCAAGTATGTGTCGCAGACTTTAGCACGGCTGAAAAAATTCTATTTTTCAGAGCTACTTCCTCGCTTGTTAGATTTACACACCAGTGGCGAAATGGATATGCTTCATCGATATAAGCATATTTGCTCAATATAGTTGAATGTGCACATTGTCATAGCAAGTGTAAAACCAGGCATCATCATATTCAGCTTGATCACGCCCACTGCAGGGCAAAGGCCTCTGTCATATCACTGCAATTAATCCGGTCCTGTGCTATTCGCGACCATGTTATCCCCGCAAACTTCTTAATCTCATCTGCCCATCCAATTTTCTGCCGCCACCTGCTACGCTTGCCTTCTCTCGGAATACACTCAGTTACCTTTAGGGACCGTTTATATTGCCTTCTCATTACATGCTCAGCCCATGTCAATTTGTTCTTTATTTTGACGAGGATGTCATTGACTCGCGTTTGTTCCTTGACCCGCTCAGCCCTCTTTTTGTCCGTTAACGTTACACCTAACATTTTTCTTTCCGTGGCTCGCTGTGTCATCCTCAATTTAGGTTGAAGCCTTTTGGTAAGCCTCCAGGGTTCGGCACCATAGGTGAGCAGCGGTAAGAAGCATCTGTTATATAATTTCTTCTTGAGGGATATTGGTAAACTGCCATTCATAAAACCAGGCATGTGGGGACATATACGTTCTTTAAGTGTCAGACAATCACTTTATTTATTTTTTCACATTTATTTTTTTCTTTCGAGGAAAGTGACAGACACAACCCAAATTATTCACTCTCACACACTTTTGCAGGCCGTGCTTAATTGGTGATGTGTTTCACCAAGTTTCGTCTTTTTGCAGCAAGGAAATGCTCTTCCCTTTTATGGCATCATTTCGATATTAATCACCATTATCAAGTGTGTCCACTGCAGGACAAAGGCATATCCCACAAATCAATCCTATGCTATGCCAGCTGCAGCCAGTTCACCCGTGCAAACTTCCTAATCCCATCTGCCTGATTATCTGCCTAAACCTGCTACCGTTCACTTCTCTTAGACTACTATACCGCTAAGGGACCATTGATCGTGTTGCCTTGGAATTGCATGCCATGCCCATTTTTTTCTTGGTTGAGCTAGGGTACCATTATCTTGTGTTCGTTCCCTGAACAACTCTGCTCTCTTCCTGTCTCTTAATGTTGCCCCCTATAATTTTCCTTTTCACAGCTCAATGCATTGTCCATTTTGCTAGCATCCACATTTCTGCCTCAGAAGCAAGTGCAGGTAAAGTACAGCTGTTATAAATGTTCCTCTCAAGGAATACTGGCAATCTGCTGTTCGTGATCAGAGAGGGTCTCCTAAGTTCACTCCATATCATTCTTATTCTGTTTATTACGCTCACATGGTCCGAATATGCGGTCATTTCCTGCCATAAGTGGACATACTATCTTTACCACTTCCAATGTTTTGCAGGAAAGTAAACTGTGGTTCCCTTTAGAGGGTGTTGAAGATTACTTTAGTCTTCTGCATATTAATTTTTAGAGTCACCAGTTTGCTCAGCCTGTCTAGCTTCTTAGTCACGTTCTGCAATCCATACCTACCAACCTGGCAAGATAAAAAATCGGGAGACTATTTGCGGCAACGGAGGGGGTGGGGCATTCACTGCTCCAACGTCCGGTGGGACCGGGGGGGGGAGGGGTCGTTCAAACTTTCAAGCAGTGTTGGATGAGTCCTTTTGCAGGGACCTTGCAGTAGCAGACTACTCGCTTCAAAAATTTTATGGAGTAGCTCTGCTCGAAACATGGTCCACTCTGATGGCCCTTCTCTAGCAGCAGGTTTTGGAGGGCTGTGTGGCACATTGATGAGTGGAACTCGGTCCTAGTTTTTCGCACCGTGCTAAAAACCCTCTCACACTCTGCGTTGTTGTGCGGTATCTAGAGTAAATCCAGCATCACCTTGGCAACTCGGTGAAACATCTGTTTTCCGTTAGTGCTTTTCATTTTTCGAATCATAGACCACTGCACGTCACTTTCTTCATTCAGAATGTCCTCTGGAAATCTGCATGCTTGTAGTGTTGCAAACTCAGCTTCAACAGCATCTAAAGCATCTTCAGCATATTCATTGGAATCTCGGGGCAGCAGCTGAGGGAAACTCTGAATAAAGTAACAAAGACTCGAGAGCGATGCTTCTGAAATAAATTTTAGGTTGGCCACCTCCGCATTCTTCAGAGTTGCATTTTCAAGTCGGAATATGTTCCTCATGAAATAGCACACAGTGATAAAGAGCGGACACAAGTGAAAAATTGCATCTGATCATGTGAACTAAGTTTCGCTAACAATGCTGCTGTACCGAACTGTGCCCAATGAACAGATCACTGTCTGCCTTCTGATTGCGGATATCTTGATATAGAACTTCAAGCGGAGAAGGATCACCCTTTACAGCAGTTGGCAAGACAAACCTAGTCAAAAGCTCAGTGAGGAGTTGGAGCAGAACCGACTGCAGAATATGTATTTGAGGTGCCTGTGACTGTAGCTGGCAATTGGCTTTCTCAAAAAGCGGGATCACACTTAAAGAAAAAAAAACATCCGAAAGCCAAGGTAATGCCAGAGGTAAAAAAATGAAGCAGCCTTTCACGAGTCGGAACAACGTCTTGTCTTGCAGACTCTGTTAACACTTTGGCTTTTTTTGTAGCTGGGGCATCCTTCTCGGTTGGTGCTTTACGCCTGCGACTGGCTTCGTCGGACTTTGCACCTCCTGATGTTTCAGGCCTACGAGAAATATGATAAGACACTAAAATGAATGGGTACTGCTTCTTTGATTTGATTTCTTTGAAGAGGTTTAACCAGAGGTTGCCACTAGTCAAGAATTCTTGACAGGCACTTGCTTAGTCACAACCAACGAGTCGGTACATGCTTCAAAAGTTTTCGCAATATCTACATTGTGCATCTCTTGAAATTCAGACAGCTTTTCCTTGCGTTTACAGTTTTTCTCCAAGTAATAAAAGATATCCACAAGAACCTCACCAAACTTAGCCGGCAAGTACGCGGCTCCTTCTCAGCAGTAAGGTTAATTAGATGGCATGGGCAGCCAATCACAACCATGTTTTCTTGTGCCTCCTTTAAGACTGCGGCGACGTCGTCTTTTTTCCCTAGCGTAACGTTTGCGTTGTCGGCACAAAACGCAATGCAGTTGTACACGGGCACGTCAAAGGTCTCCCTTGCCTTCAACACGACGTTCCCGATTTTTCGTCCCGTCGCCTCCCCGTGGAGTTCCTGAATGCTGAATAACCTACTTTCAATGCGTGAGAATTCCACGACGTAGTACGTCCCCACAATCGGGTACAGCTCTACAATAGTGTCGTTGCTGCCGTCGACCGCAACAGCAAAAGCACGGTGCTTGATGGTCTCCAGCATCGTGCTCTGCACCTCTGATGCCAATTTTCCTAGAATTGCACTTGCCTTCGTACGTCCACATCCATAATGCTTCACCTCGTCGCATTTCGGAAACATTTTCCGTAGAAGAGGCCCAACGTGGCCGCTGACACTAAGGGGCAGGTTGTGTTCGACGAGGAATCCCGTAAACAGGCCCTCCGCACGTATGACACTGTCATCGCAGTTGTTCCGAAGGAAGTTCACCATGTTGCCTTGCTGCTCAGCGGTGCGAACATAGCGTTGATGCTTCGCCGTGGAAACATGAAGTTTCAAGTCGCCTTTGCCACCGTGCGACACGATGGCATCGCATCCACACGTTGTGCAAAATGCAAAATGTTTTCTTGATGCCAAAAAGAACGGAAATTCGGAAGTATATGACCGCAAAAACTTTTGCAGATGCCTTTTCTTGGGCTTTGGTAGCACAATGGCATCAGGCACACAATAACTTTACACGCTGCACCGCACACAGACGGCCTAGCCAACACTAATCACACACTGTGACACATACGTAGCAACAACAAGATGCACTATGGAGGAAGGCATGCACAGGCATGCATGAAATGCAAGAGTGACATTGGCTCTGGCTTTGGTTGGCTTTCTAAGCACCGTAATTGGCTGCTTAATTGATAATACCGATGGTGCTAGTGCAGCCGTTGGCAGTGATGCTGACGATTACGATGTGGCTGCAGATTCCGTGGTGCGGTTTCACAAAAACCATTATTGCGCGAACAGAGACCACTTTTCGGGAGATATCAGGCATTGATCGTACATTCGGAAAGTTCAGTAAAAAATCGGGAGTCTCCCGGGCGAATTGGGAGGGTTAGCAGGTAGGACAATCTGCCGCCGTTGGTAGCATGCTTTTCAAGCAGAAGGTTGCGTTGGAAGTGCCGTCCTTAACAAATTAAATGCAAAGAAAACAGACATAATCTTAAGGAGGCCAAAGTATTAGCTACTGGAAAATTAATAGAAGCTACTTTGCTAGCAGTTCCACCCGCCGGTCCACATGGCGTGAAGCTGACAACCCAATACTAATTATTCAGTCTGCCCGAGTTGAAATCTTGTTTTACTGTTCGCGTTTCATTTGTTGAACACCGTACAGTAAGGTACCATGACTGTTCACTCGGTACCAGTACAGCCACATAAGGTGCTTCACAAATATGGCAAAATAAGTGTTTATAGTTGAGCCTGTCGATGTACTGATGTAAGCAACTGTAAAATGATTACTTCATGTTTTAGAAGAAATTAGCCGCGTTAAAGGTTATTGAACCATGTGCTAATGAGATAAAATTCTCGCACCAGTGCCCAGTATGGTGGCTTGTATGATGCCCATCACAGTCATGCATAAAGTTCACCTTATACGAAACAAAAATGGGTACCAATTACTTCACACAAGGACAAATCAGTGAATTCCTTTTCAGTCATTTATGCCTTTTTGCCTTGCTAATGAAGTTATATCCTAAAGTTATGTGCAGATATTCTGACAAATTATTGAGCATCTTAGTTGATGGCAACTGTGTTTTTCTGCATTTCCTCCTCCCTAACAAATGTACCGTAATCTGTGTGCCTTTGTTGCTTAATTGTATAGACGAGCTTCATGCTCAACTTTCAAATGTTGGCGAAGGTCCCTGAAACATTGAGACTGGGACTGCTGTTCACAGGGGTGCCCTGAAACTGAAGTTGGAAAATTAGATTCTGGTGTAACAGAGTGATGAAAATATATGAATACTCGAGGTGTTTCTTGATAAAAAGGGACTGGAGCAAACCTTCAAAATAAAGCACTTTATTCCAAAGTACCACAACTGCACTATTTTTACTGTGAAGCTGACAGCATTGTTCCTTCAACTCTGAATTTACCAGGGTCTGAAGCAAACTACTCCTTTAAATGTCTCACAGAGTGCCAATGGAAATTTATTTACAAGTGAAGGACAAAAAAAAACATTGCAACCAACGATAACAAACACTATACCTCAATTGATCCAGCAGGAAGTTATGTACAGAAAGTTATGCTTTTGAATGGTATTCTTGGTAATTCCTTGATTTCCTTGTCTATTTGATGTTTTCTGGTTACTAGACACACCTTGTTGAATGAGAGCAGGTTTAAGGTTGCATACCCCGCACAAACAAAAACCATATCGCTAATTGTTTTTGTTGATTTGATTGGGAGTGCCTGTTTGAAGATTCTGTAGGTCTTCATCCGGTTTATTGCACGTTCCACATGAATGCGGACAGATGCAATGCGCCTTGTGATGGTGACCTCCTTTTCAGTCAACTGCTTTTTTCCTGCAAAACAAAATGTGACATTGTATTTGCTGAAAAGTATGCCAATTGCATCAAAAAATACCTTTCGTGAAGGCTGGCGTGTTTAACCGGACACCTTGCTCAAGGAGCTCGTCGTCAAGGGAGAAACCTCTGTCCGCCATTACTTCATCACCTCTCATGAAGTAATCCCCAATGCCACTATCCCTTGTGATGAGCTTGTCCGAGGCACGTCCACCATATGCCTTAGAAACAAACATGATGTGCCCGTTAGGGGCAATAGCCACGAGGAACTTTATAGTGTTGTGTGCTTTGTAGCGACTAAACGTCTGTGCCCAGGTCATTAACTTCTTTGGGCGCTGCAACATAACTTCAGTGCAATCAAGATTGCACGTTGTGGAACCGTATCCACTCTCCGTGAAGGACGCTGGCATGCTCTCCTTGATGTCTTCTCTTGGCAACCAGTTGACAACCCACTTCATTACCTTGCACAGCACTTGAAACATGTAGCGAACGTTGTTCCACACAGCAGAAACTGACATCTGGAAAATTCTCCCTAAATGTCAGTAGAGAAGACCAAGACGAAGCCTCATAAGGCACATCATTAGCTGGTCAGCACGTGACAATATGCTTGCCTTTTTTTCCAATGTCGACACTGCTTTCACAAGGTTGTTGAAAGCTGTTTGCGAGATGCCCGTATAAAACAAAATGTCATCAGCAGAAAGCCTCTCCACAAATGAAGTTTTGTGTAGCCCAATCTTGGGAAGTTGCGTATAACAGTGGTCTCATAGTTTACATTCTCCCACTGTGTTGACTTGTGTTTTTGAACCTAAAAAAAAAACAAAAGGTAGGATGTCAGAGTCAAGGCACCAAGCTTTGTGTTTTGAGTTGTTCAACCTTACTCAAGAGAGCTGAATGCAAGCGATTAGCATCTTAGTGAGCAGTAAATCGCAGCATGGTTAAAACGCATGCACGTGTGCACTAAGCCAGGTGGTTTTAAATGTTTGTGTGGTCTCTCGCACTATGACCTGAAGTAAATCAGTTCTGAAATGGCTATACGCAATGCGTATTTTGGTATGTTACTCCACATCCATTCCACAACTTAGGAAATTTTAGCTCAATGTTAAGGGCAAATAAAAATGGTACATTGAAATATTTACTTTTTACAGCAATTTGTTTTTGCAAGCAGCAGGCATGGTTCTTAGGAACCAGTGTGTCCCACAAAGGAATTGTGCAAAGGTTTTGTTGTTGGTACGATGTAGGCTGCACTGAAATCTGACAAAAGTTGCGCGAGCTTTTCGCACCACATTACTGTTGAAAAGTGTTAAATGTAACAGTCGGTCACTTTTACATTTAGCAGATGGGACCAATAACAAAAATGGTTGTGAAGACACTACATTTTCTAAATGGTGTCAGTTAAGCGTGGAAAGCAATGTTTCACTCACACTGCTTGTACACTGTACTTGAGGTCTTGCGGTGATATTGGAGCCAGCAGCAGCCATGGTCTGTGTTGTCTGAAGTCACATTTGATACATGAATGCTTAACCACCATTATAAGACAAACAAATATGAATGAAATGGTGTGATTTTCCCCCTCACCTTGTCATGGCGTGTTGGTGGCAATCCTGCTTCTGCTTTAATGCTATTACTAGGTGTTTGTACCATCTGAAATAAATAAAACAGCGAGTTTTTCGTCTCTAGGAACAGAGAACTTATTATTACTGTCACAGCACAGAAATATGGCCCATTGAAATATAGCCCCCAAATCTGGGAGTGCAAGCGGATTCATGCAGCCATTGCTGAACTCACTTTGGCTGTATCGAAGCACGCCTTTGTCTGCGGTATACAGACAACAGAACTGCCCTTTGTCTGTGTAACCTGAAAGTAATCCGCACGATTTGAGGACCTTGCAGTAAACAAAAATTGCTTTTCATAGTACAGTGTAAGGATAAAAATTCTGCGGATTCTAGACTGTCAAGTCGGCATTAAGTATGCTGCGTGTTAAGCTGTGCCTCCTGAGGTCCTTCCTCAGGAGACGGTCCTTCCTCAGGAGGCGAAATATTGTATGATTGCGTACTACCATAGTGTAATGAAGTCATGCAGATTCACATATTTAACTGCAGTTACTGTTATACACTGACAGTTCTGACCGTAGCTGCTCCTTTCTTTTTTTCTTTCAACCTGTCTTCATATCTCTGTAAAGTGCAAAGGTAATAAATATGTATTTTTGCCACACTTGTTCGATCATCATCATTATCTTACCCAGCCAAACTACACTCCCTGCAGGGCACAGACCTTTCCAATTTCTCTCTACTTAACACTGTACTGTGCCAGCTATGGCAAACTCGTACCCATAAGCTTCTCAATGTCATCTGCCCACCTGACTTTCTGATGCACCCTGCCATGCATGCGTTGCTTATCTTGAAATCCAGGGCGATACTCTTAATGACGAACAGTTTCTTACCTTCGCATTACATGCCCTACCCACACTCATTTCTTAATCTTGATTTTTTATTAACTAGGATGTCATTAACTCGCATTAGTTCTTGATCATTCTGCTCTCATCCTGTCTCTTAGGGCTGCATGTATCATTTTCCTTTCCATAGCTCAGAGCATTGTCCTCAGTTTGGGTGCAACACGGCTCCGTTAGCCTCAATTTTTCTGCCCCATAGGTGAGTACCGGTAAGGTACACCTGTTACATAATTTCATCTAGTGCCATTCATGATCGGATAGCACCTGCCATATGCACTCCAGCCCACTCGTAGTCTTCAATTTTGCTGTCATGATTTGGACCTGCAGACACATCCTGCCCTAATTAAATCACCCTTGCCACTTCCAGTGCTTTCGCTAGCCACCGTAAACTGTCATTTTTTGCTGGGGCTGTGGAACATCAATTTTCTGTATATTTATACCCATCATTCTGCTTTGCCTGTGTCGTCAATCGCGCTTTGCAATTAATCTACTGCATTACTTAGCAAGGCAATGTAATCGGCAATATCACAGATTACTAAATCATTCACCATTAATTTTATCCCTAGCCCAAGCATTTGAAGATGTCTAGTAAACATGTATAAAAGTTACTGGAAATATTTTGTACACCTCTGTGCCCGATACCCTGCTTTTTTTGTGGAATTTTGTGACTTTCTTTGTGGGCGACTACGGTGACACCGGTGCAGCCGTTGTGGATACTCATGCTTTCATGTGCTAATAAAGTAGCACACTGCATAATGGTAAAAATTACCGACGATTACGTTACTTCCTAATGCGAAATTTGAGCGCAGCAAATAAAATGAGGAATGTCACCTTTCCGCACAGATTGCATGCATGAAGAACACAGTCTGAATTGACACAAGTCCGAGTTGGGAAACGCACACCGGAGATTCTCACGGCACGTATCCGGAAGCGGTTTCACGTCATTTTGGAACCAGAGCCGATCACACACTGAACACAAACTTCCAAACGGATTGTCTGTAAACTGTCGCCGGAAAGCATTTGTTGCACCCTGACTGTTTGCGAGCCTTTGTTTGCGTTTGGCGTCGGCCTCGGCCGCGCGAACGGTAGAGTCTTTTCTGCGACGGCGATGAGCTTCTGCTTCAGCCTCGCTTACTGCTGGTTGCTCTCGACGGCGGCGATGAGCCTCCGCTTCGGCGGTGCGAACGGCAGGGTCTTCTCGGCGGCGGCGATGAGCTTCTGCTTCAGCCTCGCTTACTGCTGGTTGCTCTCGACGGCGGCGATGAGCCTCCGCTTCGGCGGCGCGAACTGCAGGGTCTTCTCGGCGGCGGCGATGAGCTTCTGCTTCAGCCTCGCTTACTGCTGGTTGCTCTCGACGGCGGCGATGAGCCTCCGCTTCGGTGGCGCGAACGGCAGGGTCTTCTCGGCGGCGGCGCTTAGCCTCTGCTTCGGCGACGCGTACTCCTGGATCATTTCGACGGCGGCGACGGTAAGCTTCTGCTTCGGCGGCACGCACCTCTGGATTCTGACGGCGACGGCGCTGGGCCTCTGCTCTGGCAGCTCGTTTAGCAGCAGCAGCAGCAGCAGCAGCAGCAGCAGACGGAGGACTTCCATCGGTCGTCTCGCTCATGGCTCAGAAAGAACTGGCAGATAATTTCGCAGTGGCGAACGGCAGCGGCAATTTCGGCTCGGGCGGTGCACATATACAGATCCGCCGCCACCGATCTGGCTCTCTGATTGCCACCGCACAGGGCGAACGGCAGCGGCAATTTCGGCTCGGGCGGTGCACATATACAGATCCGCCGCCACCGATCTGGCTCTCTGATTGCCACCGCACAGGGGTTGCATTGGAGGAGGAGCGAAGAAAGGAATTAAGTTCGAGCCGGCGCTTTGACAACCGGAGACTCGCAGGAAGAGGGGGGAGGGGGGCGGCGTGTACACCCAGCGGCAAACGATGGGGGCAGAAGCGCGCGCAGCAAGCGGACAACACGATAAAGGGAGGAGGGAAGAGATAGCAGCGACTGACTGATGCCGCTGACGCCGATAGTGAGTCAACCCCAGCTGCGGAGTTGGTTTCAGGGACAACGCCGCCGATGCCGACACAAACAATATGATACCCTCGCTTCCGCAGCGCTAAGAACCAGGTCTAGCCGTGGGAAGGTGGTCACGTATTCGTCGACGTGCCGGGGCCTACGTGAAATAACCGGCGCGTCGGCAACTGAAGAGCACCCTATCCGCCACACAAGAACAGGGGGGGGGGGGACCCTTTCCTCCTCTTTCTGCATGGCGGCGACGGTGTTCTATGCAGTCACGTTATCTCGACTTTCTAGCGGCGTCAGCGGCATCCAGCGGTATCAGTCGGTCGCTGCTAGCGCTGGGGGGATGAAAGGGGGGCGGAGCTGGTTACGAGGCCGACGACAACGCCGACGACGACGCGAAACCCAGGAACGGACGCCAAAGAGCTGCGCTCTAAAACAACAAACAAGTACATAGCACTTAACGATAAGGACTGGTTTCTGCTTTGAGGGTAGAAAAGCATTGCAGCTTGGAGCCACAGGATAAGAACCAATTGCATGGCTTCATTGGCCATCCTTTTTTTTTTCAAGCCTCGTATTATTGTAGTTGAGCAAACTATTAGCTGCAGTGCACATACAGTAACAACATCCTCAACGATTTTATCTGTGGCAATTAAAGAAATCACTGGAGCCAAAGTGAATGTCATTAAAGTAGTCCACAGAAATGAATTAAACAGAGCATGAGCTCAGGTGATTATGTACAATGTGGCAAGTCATAAATTAGCTAGGGCATTCACTTGAGATCCCATTATAAAATCTGAGTACGTGCAAGCGCTGTACAGAGCAAAGTTTGGCCTGCCTTGTTTTTCAGAAAATTCTCGGTGCAGGCAGCAGCGCACATATTATGAGCGGTTTAACGTCCCGAAACCGCGCATGCGTTGCGAGGGACGCCATAGTGGAGGGATGCGGTTTATTTCTACCATACGACTTAGCACAGCATTGGCCTCCATCGATACGCGGCCGCTACGGACGAGATTCGATTCCGCGTCCTTCGGCACAGCAGTCAAACGACATGGCCATGGTTAGTCACTTCGGCGAGTCCAGTGGCACAGAAGCCACTTGAATCTTACAGCATTGTTAATAAGCTGTGGGCACATCCCTCAGAAAAAGCAGCAGAGCAAAGCAGTTGCAAGTCAGCATTGCTACTGTAATTGCTGTGTTGTACCTGCGAAAAATGCATTTCGATATGTGTAGTACTTGAAGATGAACATAAACAGATATCGAACGCGCTTCAGCGCGTTTCGAAAAATCACTCTGGCAGTCGCGCATACATTCGTCAGAGGAGGATTGGGAGACGGGGCCACCTGTGGCACAAGGTTTTCTTTTGCTCTCTGGAAATGAAAGGGGAACGCTTATTACCGATGTTATCGCGAACACAACGTGCGAGCCTACCTTCTTCGGCACTTGGATGTCTTGTTTCGTGATGCGCCGCCGCCCCTTCAAGACCTACGATTAATTCGAAAACGACCACTCTCATCACGCTTGCCCACAACTTGATCTTGTTGGCTCATATTTGCATATTTGTAGCCCATCTAAGCGTTAGGGGCTGACGATGGAGACCCACACAGCGCATCTTACCTTCCTCGCGTATCCGAGCTGAAGTATTGGCTCTCGAGTCTCAGATGTCCGCTTCCAGTCGACAAAATGAACCGAGCAGACGCGCGACGACTCCGTAGGGACGAATCCTTACGATTTACAGCGCTAATCCAGCGATGCTTCAGTACCGCGTCGGCAGGAAACAGATGCAACAGGTACATGTTGCAGCCGCAGTCCTCTTGCAGAACATTTTGCGTGCTGCACTGCACTTTTCTTGCTGCATAGCGCTTTTCCTGGTTGTTCGAACAACCTTACACAGCGCAGTGCTGCCCGGACGTTTGCACAGTCTGTGCGGATAAGCTTAAAATGGCGAGAACTTGGTGCAGTCAATGCGGGAACAGCGCGCGTGACAGTCCAGCATGAGAGGGCAAGTATGAGACGCTAGCTACTCTTGCTACCGGGGGTCTGATATCCGTTTCCGACTCTCTGAATCGAGGCTTCCGGTGCAAAGGTCAATAGTGAGAAACTGTATGGCGCTACTATTGTAGATTGAAGGGTTTTATTGGAGTGCCATTCGCAGCGCCGCCATCGGTAGCGTACGCAACTAGTTGGCGTTGGTCACTGCGAAGTGCTGGCGACCTTTTACGCGCGGAGCTCGAAAGCTATGCAGTATGCAAGGCATTGAGGAAGAGGCATTGGGCGGAGCTAATTGTTCCGGCGAACGCATGGGACCGCTGCTGTCTCGGTTTGCGGACGCGTAATCATGCGGCTGTGTATATAAGTCTCCGCGTTTTTTTTATAACGCGGAAAAAATAATTACGCGAGACGTAGCACACGAAAACAACAGATCGGGTGTTCTAAAAGACAAATTTTACTTTTTTATAAAGATTAACGCCCTCAATTCAGTTACAAGAAGTTCGCTAATAAATCTAATCTAATTATGGATAGTTTCATTCGCAAGAAAGAAAAGCATATTTTCCTGGGGCGGAACGCCACTGCTGACAGAATACCATTGGTTGAGTCCTCGTACATTCTATATTTTAAGAGCATGGGTAATGTTAGCTGGGACACTCTGTATACCTGGGGCCCCAAAACGTTAACATATTCCAATCTGTTTTTAATGCAATCTCGCGACGTCAAATTTACGTAACTGCTGACCAAGCATGGTGCGGTGGCCCGCAGTGTTGCAGTAATAAATAGCCCACTCGAACGCCCTCCTCGTTTGTAGGAGGTCACTTTTGTTTGCTTTAAAAACGAATAACGTTGGCTGCATCGAGCGGTTTTTCTTGTATAAGCGGCTTACAAGAGGCGAGGAGCACGCTCAATCGGAGAAGGTTTCCAGCGCAGCGAAAATAGATGAGGAGGGTCGCGTCCGCGTCTGCCATTGGACCGCTACACCTTACTTTGCCTGTGGTGGCTAGTCAAAAACCGCGGCGGCGTGCAACGGAACGTTAAGAATGCTGTTAAAACAGATCCCCAGCAAAGAATAGTTGGCAGAGCGATGTCGTATATGTGCCGAAACGCCTAGATAACGTTAGGCTGCCACGCAAAAAATTTTGTTATACGCAAATAAACCCATGCTTTCCAGCAGTTGCGAATAGCCAGTGCCTAAGCGATCGGCGGGCAGCCATCTTCTATTTCTTTCGCAGCGACGCAGTCACCAGCTATTCAGATAAAAAAATCATTTTTGTTCCGCATAATAATGCATCTTTAACGCGCACACGTCATTTTGACGCGGTGAGTTTTCGCGGTATTGTGACGTCGCGTGACAGAAAGGCGAGGTGGCCGCAGCCCGAAAACTTTTGCCTAGTAGCAAATGGCTATTGGGAAAAAAGCGTCGAATGAGAAAAAATAAAGTATCTTTTGTTCGGCCTAACCACGTGTAATCAGTGTGCACATATCATATCAGATGCCGGGGCATTCCCGCGGTTTTTGTGACATCGCGTGACAGAGAGGTGAAGTGGGAGGGTGGCCCGAAAATATCTTGGCTTATTGTGAAGGGCTGATTGCAGAATTGGAATAGGAAAGTTTGGAATAACTATAGCATCCATGAAGTACATAGTAACAGTTAAGAGAATAAAAGTCCTTCAACGTGATCATTTAAATAAGGTTAATACTTTATTTTCTCTTTATTTACAAACTACCTTTTTATTTTTCTTCTTCTTTTACTACTGCTACATGCTGGATCCATGGTTTATCCAGGATAGTAGGTGAAGCCTTAACACCATACGCCAACCAAATATTAGCAATGTTTGCTGTAAGAGGCTGCTCATGGTCAAGTGAATAAATTCAGAGGCATAGGAATCTGAAATTTGATATTTCTATGGGTTTCTTTCGTATTCTTCTAGTTTCTCCTACCCAGAACAAAGAGAAGATGTCGTGAGTCGAGAACTTTTCGGAGTCAGTGGCAAGTTTTGTTTTGATTTATATGTGTTTATTTGTACGCATGTTAGAATTCGTTGACTAACTTTATGAAGTTACATCCGTTTGTTTCGTCGCCATTAGGCTAGAATTCAATTTGGCATTATCTTAAGGTGAATCCCCGTGGCAGGTGCCTTCGGTACCTCGTGAAGCTAGCAGAAGAAGACGAGCGCGTTTGCGTGGCGATGGAACCCGTCAGCGAGAGCCGCCGCCCGTCGACCGACTGGCGGCGATGCGTGCTCTCCCCAACACCGGACGCGTCGGGCACGACGCCGACGGATCACGCGCGCGACCCCGGGCTGCAGGCGCAGGCGAACAACACGAGCAGGCGGCATTCAGGCGACAGGCATCGGGGGATGCAGCGCAACCGTCTCCGCAATCAAATGGAAGTCTCCGTTATGACCACAGCCTGTCTCGTGAGTATAAATGATACGCCGCGCCCTCTGCTCCATGCTCCGGAGCAGCGCAATGTTAAAAGGAACAATTTGATGTCTACATCGATTGCTGGTGCCGGATAACGCTACGCCGACGCACTGCACTGGTGTGCAAGAATGCGACAGAGCACTTGCCATATGCCACAATGCATTCATTAGAATGTAGGACGATGGTGAAAGGACAGGTGCGTAAGTGTAGTACATTGGCTGCACTTACATGTTCGCCTTAAAGGGACACTAAAAGATACTATGAAGTCAAGTTAAAGTGATATAGCGATGCTCTAGAACGTCTAAGGCGTCAATATAATTGCTAGCAGAGCTTTAGTAACCGAGAAATTGAGGTAAATGCATGAAACGATTTGAGAACCCCCAGCGACATTCCGGTACTAGCCTGATGACGAAGGCAGTCCTCATCGTAATTCATGTTACCAGTACTCAACTACTCGTATTAAAAAGATCAGTTCATTAGGTTATAAGACGGAAGAAAATGCTACTTGTCTACTTCTATTCGGTTCTAAGAAAAAATAAAATTTTGACGTTACTATTCAGTTGTATGGGTGGTTGAAAGGTTTCGTTTTCGCTCGAATCTGCGCGATCGACTATGCGCCGCGCGCGCTTTGGAGTTTCAGTTGTTTCGTTATCGCGTCGTGCTGCACTGGTTCTGCTCGCTCGCGAAACATGCATTTGGAAAAAGCAGTGAGAATACCCCATCCATGCGATGTCGTGGGATGCACGAACGGTCCGCGGAACTTGGCCAAGGGCAGTTGCAGCGGCGAATCCAGCGTTACTTATCTCTGTGTGCCAACGAGTGAACCTCTCCGTACAAAGTGGTTAAGTGCCGTAACTCTGCCACAGCGCGTTGGCAAAGAGCCGAAAAGTCGCACAGTGTGCTCGCTGCGCTTTCGTCCAGAGGATTACGAATTCAACGCCGACTTACTGAAGTCGTGTGAAGTGCCTTTCAAAGCAGTGCTTTCCCGTAGCGCTGTTCCGTCGGTCTTGCCTGCATTCTCCAAAGCGCAAGAACAACTGCAGGTCGAAGACGGGGCGTGCGGGTGAGTGCGGCATTTCGTTTTCACGAAGGAAAAGCTGCAAATGTACGAATATGTACAGCCATGACATATAGTTGCCGTCGTAGTTGTACGCAACGACGCCGGCAGTGCGAGCCCTCAGCAGCAGGTCACGTTCATCAGTGCTTAAGTCGCTGAAATAGAGCCCAGCATCGCGAGCCAATGTGTCGTTGTCAGAGTCGTTCATTGCAATGAGCGTCAAAGTAGGCGTCATAAAATGAATATCGTCATAAATATTGTCGCGCGCTTTCCATTCCGCGAGCCACCATAGTTCCGCTTTCGCGCTGCTGTCGGCTCGGTCTCGGCTCGATTCTGGCCGCGCGTTTGCCTTTTGCGGAGAAACTGACTAACCTGCGGTAATGATTGCACTAAGCGGCTACAATGCAACGTAACCTTTCATGTGATGTAGCAACCCTAGCCACACGACAAAACGAATACATGCGCAGCACTGAACACTGATTTTTAAGTGGTGATTCGCGTTAACGGTGTCATGGTTAAATGTATTGTCATCCGGCCTACGAGGGGTCGCGTGCAACTCCTGTGGAGAAGTACAACTCGGTGACGAAGGGCACAGGGGGAATGGACGGCTTTGACGGCCGCTGATATTTGCTCGGGAGGTCGAGCGGTTGGGAATATGGATTTGGTTACGTCATGTCATCACCTTGGTGCCAATACATTGTCAGCAGCACCCACAGGGCGTTTGCGGCACCCCACTGTGGCGGCATCCCTGATACAACGTATCCGATTTTTTTCCGGATAGGACGCACATGCCATGAACGTGCGGGTAAAGCGTTTAGTTCTGCTGCAACGCGTGTTCTCGGAAGACGTACGGAAGAAATTGAAACAGTTATATGAGGGCGCCCTGCAGACACTAGACGCAATAGCTGTGTGATCGTGGCACGTCTATGCCTCTCCCGAGAAAAATACATGCGCAGCTTGTTTTTTAATGCGTAAGCATTCGTACGCTCCTTATCTAAACCACAAGAGGGGGGCGGGGGGGGGGTGCTCAATATGACTCATGGAAAGAATGGTTTCTGGAGTGCGTGACGGCGCCGCAAGACGAAGACAGATACGAAGACATCAGAAGTGCTTACCAACACAAGCGTGCGTGGTCTTCTCCTAGTTTGTGCGCTGTATCGCACTCCAGAGGCTACGCAACTATAATTCGCCCGATGTGGCGCGCACTGCTGCTCGGGAATAAGCCATAATGAGTTGCCACAAAAGAGGCAATGAAAATATGAAAGGAGTAAGCTACCGACGCATTAGGTGTAGAGGCACCGCTTACGCTTTTGCTTGTCTTCCGCTCAAGTGTAGCACTGAAGCACAGATAGTGCAGTATATTGTGCGACGTCATTTAAAAAAGAGGTAAGCCAGCAGAGTTAATGACACCATTGTTTAAGGGAAAGTGAATGGCTGACGCCATGAAACACTACTCGGCTCACGTATCATTCCGAAGCTCTGTTCAAGGTCAGACTGACACTTTTATCTGATTGTTAACTAATTCACAATAGGTAGCCGTACTAGGCAATTTTGGTGGACTTTCTTGCCTTAAACAGCTTCTGTGCCGTGTGCGCGTACGTTTATGAGGCCACAACAGCCAATAGTGCTGCAGACGAGGACGATGTTGCGTGCATCATAAAGAAGCTATACATGCAATATGGGGTTTCATGGCGACAGCCTGCCGCTGTCGCAATTTTGAGCTCGGATTCAGAGTAATCGTTGAAGGCTGCTGATGTTGTCTTGTTCATTCTGGTATTTTTTGTGGTAGCAAAGAAATTGGAACCAATGACATCGGAGTACGGCTTGAAAATGGAACTGAAATTATTTCAGATATCTCTCAATAAGAGGAGTTAGATTAGGGTCCACAATGGGCGTGTTTAATAATGAAGGTGATAATTTAATTATGACTCTTAAGCTCGAAAAGTAACACACATGCCATGAGAGATGCCTTAGGTGCAGCGTACGTGTGCAATTTTACCAACGGCGAGTTCCTCTAAAAGTGCAGAGCACTTGCGTTTCTGAACAAGGCCATTCGTCTTGCCGAATGCGGCCACCGTGGCTGGGAATCAAACTCGCGACCTCACTTTCTGCATGAGAGCGTCACCGCAGCACGCAGTGAACGTGTACTTCTTACCCTTGCAAAATACAGAACGGTTATTTCTATCAGTACAGCGTATATTCAATTAGGCTGAGTAAATTACCTTTGTTGCATGCTGCTTTGCGAAAAATGACAACTACAGGATGCTCTAGGGCTTGACTTGATTTCAAATGTATTGCGTTTCTCTGCAGTGACCTTATAGGTATCAGATATTTATAGAATGCTATTTTCCTCCTTTGTAGGCGTGGAACTGCGTTTCAATATTTGCAAGAACGTCTGACTCCTTGGTCTCGAGATTCCTCGGCGTATCTTCACCGTCACGTAAGTCAGCATACGTCCCAGCAAACATTTCTGTGCGTTTCTTTTTTAACGTATTACTTGTTGAGTCAAAGATGAACGGATTTCTATCTTCTACTCTGAATGGAGGCAAAATGCTGATTTTAATTCTGCTGTTTGTCATAACGCTCTCTGTACCCATTACTATAAGAGACACATGACCGCTGCGGGTAGCCCGCGTGAGATCCTACAGAGACACTGGCCACACTCTGCCTCTCTTCTGTGCCCGGTGTTTGGGATGTCCTTGGCTCTTTCCACCCCAGTTATCATAACTTTCTAAGTTGTGGAGATTAGCATTTACGAAACTTTTTCATGTCTTATATCGATGGTTGTTAATTTTCATGGGCGTTGCCGTATGATGGCGATGTTTATTGACATCCCTCCTTGAAACAGGGCGGAGACTTAGTCAACTAACCTGTTTAATTGTTTCAGATTTTACAACTATTGCTATCTAGCCTTTCGCATTTCTGATTTGGACCTTAAGTTTCGTATTTATAAGTTCTATAACTAAACTGTGCCATTACCTACGCTTGCAATACCTCCTGTTCTATCAACAGCTTCCCTGTTTTCCCCCATCAATGCTCGAATCGTCTTAATTATCTTAACTGGTGACCAGCTAGTTCTTCCATCTTCGTCGAATCTCAACGCTTCTGGAAGGTGAGCGCTGCCTATGCCTATGGGTCAGTACCCTGGGCATATTGCGTAGGCAGCGGCGTCCTCTACGGGCTGTCTTCTCTCGCCTCCATGCTGGCTCCACACTCGGCGTTGCATGCGAGATAATACTCTCGGTGGCAGTTGCTGGCGGTTGATTGAAGGTTCGCACGGTGTATTGAGCGCCACTTGGCGTGTTCTGCGTTGGAATGGTTCTGTGAGACGCACTGAAGTCATTTGACTTTGTATGGCCGACGTTTCTCTGCTGGTGATGGGGCAGATGGAGTACCCAGTGCGATGTGTGCGCGCATGCTTGAGCCAACAGTCAGAATGGGAGTTGTAAGCTATGATTAGTGCGGAAACATAGGCGACGATAGTAGCGACGTGAGTACCGTGGGGATACGGAATAAGTTCTGCGGTTTGCTTCGACAGGCGTTAAAATTGTCATCTGCAGACACGTGGCGCGACTTGCTCGTTCGTTGGACGCGGATTTAAATGAGAATAACATGGTTTGTTGTTGAGTAACAATAGTAAGCCATGCCATGTGCATAAGAATTATCTAGAGTGGTCGAACGATTGGCCGTGGGCTACGCGAGTATTCGCTACGCTAATTGCCTTTTTATAAAACACTTGGATAAAAAAATGAAAAAAGAAACACCGCATATATTGTCTTAAAATGGATATATTGAGTTCGTGTATCTACGATGATTTGTGCTTCTGGCTTGTCTTGATAACAGCTCTTGCTGTTGTTTTTTTCTAAATGAAACACATGTGCAAAAGGTTTTTTATATGTATGCTCGTAATAATACTTCAACGATTGTTCTAATTCGTATCGCGTGTTGAACTTCAGTGCCTCAAGCAAATGAATTTGCGACTATCGCTTATAAGGTATTGCTGTACCCTTTCACGTTCCGGTAAACGTGAGCACGAGATAACATCCACCCGGAGATTTATTACCCATCATGCTTTAGCGTGAATCAAGTAATCAATCTTGTTTTCCATTTTCCATGCTTGATTCCTAAGCAATCACAAGTACACCTCTCTGGCATCATAAATGTAACTGCTCAACGGAGACATATTCGTTGGAGACGCGTTTAGGGCATTGAGGCGCATTCACACAATAAAACACGTTGAACTCACCTTTTTCTTAAAACGAGGAACCCATAGCATAAAACTGAGTTAGCGTAATGCCTCGGGTGCTTTGACCACTTACTGTTGGAGCAAGTGACCAAGGTTATGCAAGAATTATTCAGTTGTGTCGCCTATCTCTCGTGAGTTTGCCGAAATGCATCTATTATTCAAATGGAAACAAGAACAGTGCACCACATTTTTGCAGAAATATTCTTCTTGTTTTAGTTTGCGTCACAGCTGGTTTTTAATTTCGGCCACGATGCCATGAGGCGAAGCCAAAAAGTAAACGAAGTGTTGAAAAAGCGGGGCTAAACATTACATTTCCATATTCGTAAGATCACTTTTATTTGATTGCTCCGCTATAACCTAATGTTTTCTTTAAGGGTAGCTGCTCTTGCCGTCTTTTCGACCGGATTTTTCAGTGGATTACCGTTGTGTGTTACCACGATGGCCGGGGTGTTACGGTGTTACTATCGTCGAAACATAGACCGATCTGGAGTTTGGTCAAAATTCAGGTTTGTGTGGTTTAAAAGATGGTGCACCGAATTCTGTTGCAGATGACATATGAGATCGTTCATGTTATCGGAAAGATGAAAGTTTGAAATACTGTAAAAATGACCCAGCAAGATCTTTCATAGAGAAATGAATATAGATCATTAAGGAACTTAGTAACCGCAACGATTCGCCAAGCAGTACGAACGCAGCTCATGCACAAGTTTAGTTTGGAAAAGAATGATAGCACATAATGTTGAGAAATAACGAACGGAATGATGAGCAGATTACAGAAGACGCAATCTATAGACGCGCCTATAAAGACGCAGAAAAGAATTTGCAAGGGAAATTTTTAAGCCTGATGCGGTAAGTTCAATTGGACCTTGTATTGACCTTGACAATTGTAGCGGAGGAACTGAAACGTACGCACTCTGATAAAGGTACGGTCTATCGACGGAGAAGTGGTTGCGCGCATCGGGCGCATTTTACGGCTGCGTTTGAACCTGACCTATATGCTACAATGTGCCAGAAGCACTAACCAGCTGGGCATGATATTGTTTGCTTTAGACATGTGTTCTGCAACATTAAGAAGCTAAATGAAGATGGTTTGAAAATATAATAAATTGAATATTTCAAACGGGTGACACCGGATGAGCTTAAGGTATCCGTAGTACAAGGTGTTTCAGCTAACTTTAGCAAGAGTTTAAAAATATGCCGATGAACTCTAAGAAGACGCGAACAAATGCATCTTGCTCACTTTTGTATTCAGTGTGTCATGCTACTTTTGTATTTTGCTTAATTAAATAATTATTCAAGATTAATCTACAACTTCTGAAGCAACGAATTGAGGAAAAAAATTCCAATTAGAAAATTCTAGAGCACTTTGCAAAACGTCCGATAAGACAGATTCTAACTTTCTATCTATTAAGTATTAGTGTTTTCAGCTTACTGCGGATGCCCGCGCAATAAAAAAAAATGCCGCGTGACATACCTACTTGCGCGCCGTGATTGCAGCGCTCCCAAACTGGCCGCGCACAAACGAATGCAGCATCTAGCAGGACGTGCTGCCGTATAAAAGGCGACAGGGCCGCGACGAAGGCGTTGACTGTGAGGTTTGCGCCAGTGATCTGCTTCCCTCGTGGCGTTTCACAATAGCGACGAGCAGACGCAGCGGCAGCTCCCCGGATAAGTGCTGTGTTTGTGCGCGGAAGGGCTTGGGAGCAGTGCAATGCGAAGCGCAAGCGGGCATGTCACGTGGTGTCTTTTCTTTCGTATTTCGCCGGCATCCGCAGTAAGCCGAAAAACACTAATACTTAATAGATAGAAAGACATAACTGCTTATTCGGACGTTTTACAAACTTCTCTGCATCTTTGTAATTTGAATTTTCTTCCTACCTTCGTTGTTTCAGAAGTTGGTTAATTAATCTTGACTAATTATCTAATTAAGCAATGTGCACAAAATGTCCAAACACACTACATACAGATGTGAGCAGCATGCAGTTCGTCGCGTCGTCTTAGACTCCCTCGGCATATTTTTTAACTCTGGCTAAAGTTAACTGAAACACTCTGTATATATGAATGACGAAATGTCAGAGAGTGCGCGAACAATAGGCCAATCGTAATTTCATCATCGTTTAGCACATATAACGGAAAAACGCGTTGCCTTTACCACGGAATCCTGTGGCGAGTTGTCTTTAACAAACGTGGCACATTTCGCATTGTCAAAGGAAAAACAAAGGCGGTTACACTATTTAAAGAATTGGCAGATTTTATCAACATTGCTGTTACCTGATCCTCCCCAGCTGCCTTCCCCTTTTGTTGAAGGATGGTGCGCAGATTGGTCTAGAGAAACTGGCCACCCTGTATACGCAATGCCTCATAACGTCGAGCGTACCGAAATCTTGGAAAAACGCTAACATAATCCTAATCCATAAGAAAGGGGACGCCAAAGAATTGAAAAATTATAGACCAATCAGCTTACTGTCCGTTGCCTACAAACTATTTACTAAGGTAATCGCAAATAGAATCAGGAACACCTTAGACTTCTGTCAAGCAAAGGACCAGGCAGGATTGCGTAAAGGCTACTCAACAATAGATCATATTCACACTATCAATCAGGTGATAGAGAAATGTGCGGAATATAACCAACCCTTATATATAGCTTTCATTGATTACGAGAAAGCATTTGATTCTGTCGAAACCTCAGCAGTCATGGAGGCATTACGGAATCAGGGTGTAGACGAGCCATATGTAAAAATATTGAAAAATATCTATAGCGGCTCCACAGCCACCATAGTCCTCCATAAAGAAAGCAACAAAATCCCAATAAAGAAAGGGGTCAGGCAGGGAGATACGATCTCTCCAATGCTATTCACAGCGTGTTTACAGGAGGTATTCAGAGACCTGGATTGGGAAGAAATGGGGATAAACGTTAATGGAGAATACCTTAGTAACTTGCGATTCGCTGATGATATTGCCTTGCTTAGTAACTCAGGGGACCAACTCCAATGCATGCTCACTGACCTGGAGAGGCAAAGTAGAAGAGTGGGTCTAAAAATGAATCTGCAGAAAACTAATGTTTAACAGTCTCAGAAGAGAACAGCAGTTTACAATAGGCAGCGAGGCACTGGAAGTCGTAAGGGAATACATCTACTTAGGGCAGGTAGTGACTGCGGATCCGGATCATGAGACAGAAATAATCAGAAGAATACGAATGGGCTGGGGTGCGTTTGGCAGGCATTCTCAGATCATGAACAGCAGGTTGCCATTATCCCTCAAGAGAAAAGTGTATAATAGCTGTGTCTTACCAGTACTCACCTACGGGGCAGAAACCTGGAGGCTTACGAAAACGGTTCTACTCAAATTGAGGACGACGCAACGAGCTATGGAAAGAAGAATGATAGGTGTAACGTTAAGGGATAAGAAAAGAGCAGATTGGGTGAGGGAACAAACGCGAGTTAATGACATCTTAGTTGAAATCAAGAAAAAGAAATGGGCTTGGGCAGGACATGTAATGAGGAGGGAAGATAACCGATGGTCATTAAGGGTTACGGACTGGATTCCAAGGGAAGGGAAGCGTAGCAGGGGACGGCAGAAAGTTAGGTGGGCGGATGAGATTAAGAAGTTTGCAGGGACGGCATGGCCACAATTAGTACATGACCGGGTTGTTGGAGAAATATGGGAGAGGCCTTTGCCCTGCAGTGGGCGTAACCAGGCTGATGATGATCAACATTGCGTTAGACAATAACCATGCAATACTGGTACTATATTTAGACCTGCTCAAAGCATCTGATACAATAGATTGCAACACGTTGTTGGAAAAGCTAAACAGTTTGGGTTTTTGAAATGAGTTCTACAATTTAATTAGCCGCCGTGGTTGCTCAGTGTCTATGGTGTTCGGCTGCTGAGCACGAGGTCGCGGGATCGAATCCCGGTCATGGCGGCCGCATTTTGATGTAGGCGAAATGCGAAAACACCCGTGTACTTATATTTAGGGGCACGTTAAAGATCCTCTGGTGGCCGAAATTTCCGGATTCCTCCACTACGGCGTGCCTCATAATCAGAAAGTGGTTTTGGCACGTAAAGCCCCATAATTTTCACAATTTAATTAGTAATTACTTAAAGATAGGGCACCGAGCTTTAATAATTGGTGACGTTTATGGCGGGTTAAAACCGATAAAGTACGGAATACCATAGGGTAGTACGCTCGGACCGCTGCTTTTCGATATACTATATGTACCTGATCTCGGTCTTTTAAAAACTAAGTTGAACCTGCTTCAATATGCAGACGAAACAGCACGTGCCCTCGAGGCCCTTGAATACAAAGTAGAGAGTCAAATCTTGCAAAAAGATGTCAGCGTTGTACTCAACTGGTCTTTAGCAAATCCATTATATGTTATAATCTTAAAATGACAAAACTAGTACGTTTCAGAAACCCGCGTACAAGATAACTCTGCAGCTGCCTTTGCACATGCACGATTGTAAGTGGCCTTCGTGTAAACGTCTGGTTTTAAGGCACGAACCTGTTGTTAAGCACCTAGATGTTCTTTTTTACCAGCACATTACAGGGACTGAGCACTCTACCTATATCTCTTAAGGACTAATGGCTGGTGCTGCAATGATGAATAACTTGCGAGGGAAAGACTCCAGTGAATTTGGGAATGGTCACATACAAAGAGTTAGTTGAACTTTAATAGCGTACGCAATAACATATGCAATAACATTCTATGCCACTTCTTGGCACTACAAGAAAGAAGCTTTGAACAATACAAATAGACCACGTGTAGATGCAGTGCCTTACTGTACTGCATTGAAATCTGTTGACATGGAAGAAACGTGCGTTCTTCTTGATGCACTAGGGCAACGTTTTGGTATTGTTGTGCTTTCACGGTATTATTACGTAATATATGCGACTTCCTTAAAGCACATATTTAAACCAAAATTGTAACAGGAGACAGGTATATTATGTTTCACGTCTTTTTAATAAGCTTTACGATTACGTGCTCGGAATTATGTCCAAAGGAAAAAAATGCGAAAACAGATGTGAAAGTGATACATGTGATCGTAACGACCAATTTGCAATGTAACATAAGGTTCCTTTTATGTACCTTGACTTTAAGTACACAGCCTTTTTACTAACCCATGTCATTGATTTCTATGCATAAATTTGGCTTTTGTAACGTTCTGCAATGTGCACCTGGAATATCATCTAATTTTTAACTTTCTCGCAGATTTTTATTTTATGAATTTGTAAATTTAACGTGTAGCATGGGATGTTAGTGCATTAAGTGTTCTGTGGGATAAGCTTTCTTACGGATAATTAGATTTTCTTTCTACTACCTGCTGGATTGAAAATCGCCATGCACTAAGACCAAGCATTTGAACGCTGTCTTTAAGACATGTATTCTTTTCAATAAATATTGACTGAGTGATTTAGATAAGATTTCAGGAGCCAGTGCGTTTCACGCGCATATATATGTTATCAAGAGCTCCCGCGCAATTCCTTTTAGCTTCTCGGAATTCTATCAAGTAAATCTTGTACTTCTGTTTCTAAAGAAGAAAAAGTGTTGTCTTACATAATATTTTATGAGAGTAAAAATATGTACATGCAAAAACGCAAAGCTTGCAATAACATGTAGAACACTCTATCTTTGGAATGGATTTTTCTGGCAGCTCATTTACCGCCACTTGGGAAAGTTCAAGTGACCCTCATTTAATACATATAATTTTTGTCGAACCGATTTTCAGGCCATATGTGTGTACCGTTATCGACAGTCAAGAACACGGTCTTTGAGCAGTTGGCATGGGATGACTCTTAAACCACTTAGTTGCAATGTTCCCATTGCTTAACCCTTCAAGTACTTGCGACTCCTTGCAAAGCTATATTAGGAAATTAAGTGGCAGTAATTGTTATTTAGGAATCGTCTTCTTATGAGTTAGAAATATGGTGTTAATCGAGGGATCTATAGGTGGCGCCACTCTGGTTATCTGGCTGCATATCGTGCTCCGTTTTCACCCGTCCTTGGCCCGGTCCAGGGCCTTGCCCGCCCCTGGGTCTACTCTTCATCTTTTCACGAAGACTTCCGCCACAAGTGGACACCATACGACTCCCGGTCCGACGCCAGGCTGGCCCTCCAGGCCCCTCCAAATCTACGAAGCGGCGCGGCGCCGCGCTAACCCTAACTCGCCGCGCCTGCACCTCTGACATGCAGCGTCTCACGAAGACCCGCCAGCCGACAGCCACCAATGCCCCGCTGGCCTCCTCTTCTACCGCCGCCGGTGCCACTGAGCCTACTCTGTCAACGCTGAATGTTACCAGCGACGTGCCTAATTCTAAGCCGGCAGCCCTGCCTCAACCGGCTGCGTTCCTGCACTCCGCACACGCCACCGTGCATATTCCGGCCACGTTCAACGCTGTGAGCAACGCTGAGAGCTCTGACTCGACCGCCGCGTCGCAGTCGGCGTTCGTCGCCTCAACGTCTCCTACGACCAAGTTTCACGTTGTCAGCGACCCCAAGAGTCTCGGACCACTAAACGTGTCGCAGCCTGCAGCGTTCACCGTCGCCGCCACGGATGCCGCCGCGTCTATTCCGGCCACATTGGCGCCTGTTGTAAAGTGCTGCAATCAGACATCAGAATCGCAGCTGAACGCGCTTGTTGCAGCCGCTCCCACCGGATCCACCACTTCTGCCGTGCTGGACAGTGCAAACTCTACGCCCACCAACGTCATTCCCAATGTTTCGAGATGTGTTTCTGTCGCCCCTACCTCCTTTACCACTGTGTATCCGGCTGACGACTCGTCGGCGGAGATGGATTTCACGTCGTCCCCAGACAACGACCATAATACGCCATCATTAGACAGCGGCTGGAGCACCGTCAGTACCAGCCGCAAACCTGCCTCCGCCGCCCGCCCTCGCACCGAGCTCATCTCAGTTGGGATACAGCTTCCGCCCGGTACCCTCACTCCCAAGCTGCCTCTTTACGACTTGCTTGCCGCCATCGTCTCCGCCGCACATCTCTCCTCCAAAACCAGCGCAGAGATCACCCTTCAGGCCAAGCCAGCTCAGAGCCTTGTATTTCTGAAAACACACTCCCCTCTCACCGCCCAACTCCTACTTTCTCTCACGCATCTTCAGCTCCACGGTAAGCCAATCACCGTCAAAACATATGCCCCCAATCCTCCCATTTCCTGCCTCGGCGTCATTCATAACGTTGGTGGTCACTTTACTCCTACTCAGCTCATGCATGACCTTGAATCATACACGACTGATGTTCTCGCTGCTCGTATGATGGGCAGCACAGAATCAGTGCTCATAACCTTCGCTGGCACCGTCATACCCCACTTCGTATATTTTAAACGCGTCGCTTTCCGATGCCGCCCTCATAAGCCTAAGCCCCCCACATGCAGCCGTTGTCTTGCTCTGGGACACCGTGCTCACCACTGCCCTCAGCACGACGTT
This sequence comes from Dermacentor albipictus, assembly GCF_038994185.2. Classification (NCBI taxonomy): domain Eukaryota; kingdom Metazoa; phylum Arthropoda; class Arachnida; order Ixodida; family Ixodidae; genus Dermacentor; species Dermacentor albipictus. Next base: position 30,815,959 of record NC_091825.1, read on the forward strand.
CCGGCCAAGTGCCGCCGCTGTGCTGCACCCCTACCCGCAGATCCTACCGCTCACGCGTGTGCCCAACCATGGTGCATTCATTGCCAGGTAAACACACATCCCTCTCTCGACCCCACCAGCCCCTTCCTCCTCGCTAAACAACGCGAGTGTGCCAGAGCCGCGTTTCTCCGTCGCACAGCTTTGCGCAGGGCCACGAAGCCCACCCCTTCTTCCGCCTCCTTCGCTAATCATGCATCTCCGTCAAGTCAGGCTCCATCACCTCAAGGCTCCTACGCCGCTATAGTCAAAGGGCCCTCGGTGCAAGCATCCCTTTCTTCCTCTACTATACCCTCGCCATCCCTGACTGACGAGAACCGCTCCTTCGATCTCCGGCTCACAATGCTTGAGCGTCACCAGCGCGAACAACAGCGCATCTCCCAAGATTTACAACAGCAAATCCACGCATTGACACAAACCCTAAAGACAACAACCTCCTCTCTTACATCCCAGCTTACCAAACTAAATGAGCACCTTGCCACGCTCATCACCCCGTCCCCTAACGCCCAGGTCGCCCCATTGGCTGACCTGGTAGAAACCACCACCACTGCACACCACACTCGCTTGCTTCAGCTCGAAACTTCGATTGTCCAGATTCTCACCACCCTCCAAACCCAATCCAAGCAATTGGAATCATTCGCTTCTATGCTGGGCTCCCTCCAGGAGTCACTGCCCCCGGCCAAAAAGAAGGAACGTGTCCCCGCAAACTCTTCTACCTCTAATCTATCGTAAACATGGCGCCTGGAGAGGACCTCGAGATTGTGCAGTGGAACTGTCGAAACCTTCGCCACAATAAGACCCCCCTCCACCAGTATCTCCTCACCCGCCCTTCCCTGCCCCATTTTCTCCTTATCCAGGAGACTCGGACGGCCCGCACCGTCCCAGGTTACCGCGCCTACCATGCCACGACGGGCACGCCGCTTGCGTCCATTTATGTACGCAGCGACGTCCTCGTCGAGCCACTTGATATCCCCTCCAGCCTCCGTAAATATTTAGTTGGTGTTGTGTATTACCGACCTTCATCGCGCATCTCACTCGCCTTTATGTCTTTTTATAATCCCCCTGCCACATCCTCTTTGTTCACTGCCTTGGGCAAGTTCCTTCATTCTATTCCCGCCACCACCCATCTTCTCCTTGGGGGCAATTTTAACGCCCCTCACACGCTCTGGGGCTACCCCCAGACCCTCAAGCCCGGCCGCCTTCTCCACTGTCTTGCCCAGGAACGCCACCTCACCCTTCTTAATACCCCTGGCTCCCCTACTCGAGCGGGCACTGTCTCACAGCGCTCCACGACACCCGACCTCTCTTTCTCTCGGGGCTCCCTTTCCTTTCACTGGCAGGTCACAGCTGAAACGCTCCTCAGCGACCATTTCCTCATTCATATTACCGCTTCACTTTCCCACATCCCTCGATCGCACTCAACCACTCACACTGACTGGCACGCATTTCGCACTAATCTCCTTTCCGCCTCCTTTGAATCTTACGATGACTGGACGTCGCGCATCTCCGCTGCGCTTTCGACCAGTAGCCGTCGCGTTCGCTCACGGCATCCTATCCCAGACCCGGATCCTCACTTTCTCCGTTTATGGCGTCGGATGAAACGTCTCCAACGTTCTTTGCGCTCCCAACCCAAGAATGCCCAACTTTCCTCTCGGAATGCTGCTCTGCGGGCCGAGATAGTCGCCCATGGCACGTCCCTCGAGCATTCTCGTTGGAGTGCGCTTTGTGACGGCCTCGATTCTGCATTACACTCGCGATCCACGTGGTCCCTTTTTAAATCTTTCTTAGGTACGAAGCCTGCACTTGCTCCCGCTCTAGCAAAAGCCCTCACTCAGGGGACTCCCTCCGAGGTCTTTGACAAGCTCACTTCTTTGTATCTCCCACCCCCTCTCACACCTTCCTACCCAGCCTACTCTGGCGATCCTAACCCAGACCTCGACCGCCCTTTCACTCTCCGGGAGCTCGAAGCTGCCCTGGCTGCTAATGCTTCTCGCTCGGCTCCCGGTGAGGATACCATCACATACACTACACTCCGCAACCTCCCCGACCACTCCAAGGAATTCCTCCTTCAGACTTTCAACAATGCCTGGGACAGCGGCTGCTTGCCGAGCGCTTGGACATCCTCTCTTATTTCTATGATTCCGAAGCCGGGCAAACCTCCCTCCCTTTCTAACCTTCGCCCTATCTCCTTGACGTCGTGTGTTGGCAAGACCCTTGAGCGAATGGCTTTGACTCGCCTCTCTGATCTTATTGAAGCGAAAGATTTCTTCCCCCACTCTCTTATCGGCTTTCGACGGCGCGTCTGTGCACAGGACATGTTCCTGATCCTCCAGCACACCTTTCTCTCACCCAATCCCAGCCAGATCCACGCTCTTGTGACTGTTGATGTCCGCAAGGCCTTCGATGGTGTGTGCCACGACCATATCCTGTCTCAGATCTCCTCCCTAGACTGCGGACACCGCATGTACTCTTATCTCCGCTCCTTTCTCTCTAACCGAGTGGCTCGTTTCCGAGTGGACACACATCTGTCCGATCCCCACCCGCTCACCCGTGGCACTCCTCAAGGTGCTGTTCTCTCTCCTATCCTTTTTAATCTTGCTATGACCCCTCTCGCCTCCCAACTAGCCCAGATTCCTGACCTCCACCACATCTTTTATGCCGACGACATCACCCTCTGGTGTTCGTCTGGTTCTCCCGGTCACGTACAGGACACCCTGCAACGTGGCCTCGATCTCATCAACTCCTTTCTCCCCACTGCTGGCTTGTCACCTGCTCCGGAGAAATCCGAGCTTCTCCTTCTTAACTACTCCTCATACCAGCGCTCCCACAACGCCCTAATCTCCCTACATCTTTCCGGCTCTCCCATTCCTGTTGTCCCCCAATGCAAAGTTCTTGGCTTCCCGTTACATGCAGCCAAGAATGTGCAAGCCCTACACCACGCGGTCAGGACTTGTCACTCGGTAACTCACCTCCTGCGGCGCGTGGTCACTCGGCGCTCGGGCCTCCACGAGGCTCATGCGTGCCGAGTTGCCCATGCGCTCGCCCTCAACAAGTTCCTGTACTTTGTGCCTTACGTTTCCTTCACCCACACTCAGCTTAACACCCTCGAGACCGCCCTTGTTGGCCTCTACAAGGCAGCTCTCAACCTCCCTATCACCACCTCCACTGCTAAGCTCTTTGCCACAGGCCTCTTCCATCCTCTTCGTTCTCTTCTCTCTCTCCACCGTGACTCCCAGCTTGCCCGGCTTTCTCTTACCCGTCAGGGTCAGTGGTTACTGGCCCAGGCGGGTATCTCTCCCATTCCCGTTTCCTCCTTTACCTCTCCAAAATCCACCCCGGCGCCCAATCTTCGCATTCTCCCCCTCCCGTCTAATATGTCCCTTGTCCTGCATGCCGGCCGTCGTCACGCGGCCGCGCAGCATCATTCCCCCCTCTTTACTACCCAGGGAGTAGCCTACACGGATGCCTCTTTCATAGCCCCTCGAGGTTCCTGTGGCTACGCTATCTACCATCCCCACCTCCCAGCACCTGAAACTCACACGAGTGGGCCGTACCTACACCCTCCGGATGCACTCTCTCTCGAGGTCCTTGCCATTGTACATTGCCTACAATCATTTCCCTCCCTGCCCTCGCTCCCAGAGTACACGATATACACCGACTCCCAAGCCGCCATTCGCCACATACAGAACCGCACCCTACCCCATTCACTCCAACAAGAGGTCGAACGAGCGGTCTCCGCACTGCAACCTTCCACCGTTTTCCTCCGCTGGGTCCCTGGGCATTCGGGGATTGACGGCAATGAGCTGGCCCATCAGCTCGCCCGTGATGTTTTTAACCGGGCACCGTTGATCCCCTGGTCGGGGCCCTCGCAGGATTCTGGGGGACTCTCCCTGCGCCGCACTATCAAGGAAGTTTACCTCCAGCTCCGTCTCGACAAGCGCCTCTACCCTCCCCCTCATCCATCACTCACTGTGCCGGAGGCTCGCCTTCTGCGGCACATCCAAATGAATGCACTGGTTGCCCCTTCCCGCCTCTTTCTCTATCGCTATCGCTCCGACCCCTCCTGTCCCAACTGCCCGTCTACTTATGCAGACCTATCCCATTGCCTATTCTACTGTCCGACTGCTCAGCAATCAAGTTCCTACCCCCCCCCCCCCCTTCGCTTTCCATCACCACCTGGCTCGACTGGCTTGGCGCTGAAGGTGAAGAAGAACAGCGTCGACTGGCCGCCCAGGCGGTCGATATGCTCGGCCTGTAATTTTTGGCTGAATAAAAGTCTTATACTACTACTACTGGTGTTAATCAAAATAACTATAATATGGTTTAATAGGCTAGTTACTAAGAAGAGAAACAATTCTTAGTTACGAAAAGCGTTGAATATAGAAGCAGTCCTGCTTCTGCCTCATCCACATAAGGCGGTATACATCAATGGGTCAATCTGAATTGGGCCTAATTCGCAAGTCATTATTGTAAAAGCTGGATAGTAAAGGCACTTCCAGCCTTGGAACTTTACATATTGAGAACGTTACTCGCCTTTTATGAAGAGAACACACTTTTTATCTGTTGATGAGGATGCAGTACTGCGCTCGTTCGTATTTCCGTTAAACCTCGCTTGTTGCATTCGCACTGGCGTAGGACAATGAAAGTTCCGTATTTAAAGTATCGAAAACGCCAATATTCTCTTGTTTCCTCGTTGAACGTTAACTGCCCTTTTAAAACAAGAATGGACGTCCACGAGTCTTGTAGCACGAAGCTTCAAAGAAAACGGATACAGGTTTCACAGAAAAGAAACGTTCTTCCTGGTCTGGGATTCGAACCAGACATTACCACCTTTGCGGGGCAGGCGCTCCACCGTCTGCACTAAGCAGGAGCTGGCATGTTGCGCAGCGATGGCGAAATAATCGACAACTCGAAGCACTCCGGCACGGAATATAACATCTCAGTTCTGCGGGAAGCCGTCAGATGGCGGAAAGTTTGTGAAAACGAAAAAGTTACGTCCACGTGTCTTGTACAACGAAGCTACAAAGCAAACACATACGTGTTTCACAGAAAGAAGGCTTCGCGCTTAAAACAAAATTCGTCCTTATCTGGAAATCAAACGCTAGACCAACGCCAAGCCGGATTCATTCCGTGTTCGAATACCGCACCTCGACGAATTTTTCTTCAACTGCGAAGTTTTTTTTTTTGTCAGAAACGTGCAGTGATTTCCTTTGTAGGTTCGTTCTACAAAACGGGTGGATGTCAATTTTTTTTTTGTTTCCGTGAGCTTTTCTCCACCTTGCGGGCTTCCGAAGAACTGATTTAATTATCTTTGTTATCAGAGATCGAAAAGCTGGGTTAATCAAAACGTGATTTTGTCGATCATTTATTCCTGCCTAATCTTTACGATAGCGCATCACGGCTTCGTTTTAATAACGTCATTCCTGTTGCATTTTTTGTAGATCACTGGACCATGAAGGGTGTTCTGGACTTCTGCCACGCCACGAACGCCCTGAGTGACGTAGCTCTATTATACAGCTTATACTATGTAAGTATCGCGTGTAGAAGTATAGGAGGGGGATGGCTACGCGTGGCACGTCCTGTGAAGTATTGGCACAACCCCTGCACTTAGTGCCAGCTGTTCACAATTCGGCAATAGTACTGCTGTGCGAAAACTGTGTAGCTTTATGGGCGACGCCGTTGCAGAGCTACATTCCTTATTGCTAGCAATTATAGGGTCACTGAAGTGGCGCGTTCACTGTTTCCGACGTCGCTGCCGTGAGGCTTTGTTTAAAATCTCTGATCAGATCACTTCTGCGCGTCGTATACTCTCGAAGCGGTTGCAGGCTTTGGGGTGAACATTTGTCCCGCAGCCATAATCGTCGTCTGCCTTGCTTGCGTTTTTTTTTCTTGAAAACTCGGCCCTTGCTACTTTCAAAATGAGAATGCTCTATCACGCTTATAACGTGCAAGCCCTTCGTGACATTGAAGTACGGGGCTGGCAGCGTTAAAGAAAGGAAATGCGGGCAAGAGAGATGACCTTGTTGTGGGACAAAATAAGCCCCAAAGGGTGTATTTTTTTTTAAAGAGAAAGGCGTGCGAAGGTGAGCCGATTGAGGAGGATGGTTGCCTAATGCGCGCCGTGCTCCCACGCGCCGAATGTTGGAGAGTTTAGCGCATGGTGACCCTGATGAAGCGCTCGCTTGAGGTCGAGGAGCGCGCATCTTGAGCTCTTCCGCGACTGCACATGGATTTCCGCGCACAGTGTCTTGGAGTTATCTGTGGTGGGTCCAAAGATAACACGAGCTGAGCTGGCTGCTCACTTCATGTTCGGTACCTTACCGCACGCCTCGTCTCGGGTGGAGGTTGCATAATGTCAAGTTTCCGAGAATCGTAGAAGCGAGAGACAGCACGGAGCGTTCGCTTCCACGGGGCAATCACCTTCATCACGCCAACATCGTGACAGCGAGTGTTCACGGTTATCAAGCAAGATCTAGGGCGTCATAACGTCAAGCTATTCCAATATATTTCTATTCCATTCATAAATCTAGCCTTCCACAAGTGGGATAAAAATGTTCGTTGCACACGCGCTTTGCCTGTGTCTCACGTGACGTCGCGAAAACCACCAAAAACTCCCCATATAATAAGATTTATGCACGTTGCTTGTGCATGATCAGGCCGAACAAAAAAAATCTCGATTTCATTCCTTTTTTTTCCCATTAGCTCCTTGGCTATTAGTATGAAGTATTCGGGCGTCGCATACATCACCTGTCTGTCACGCGATGTCACAAAATCGCGAAAACGCACCACGTCAAAGTAACGTGTGCGCGCAAAGAATGAATCTCTTGCTGAAACATATACTCAAATTATTTTCCATATAGCTCGAGCTACACCATTCCGAAAGGAAAAGAACATAGCTACCGCCGATTGTTCTTGCACTGGCTACCCGGAGCTGCTGGGGAGAAGGACATCTATGCGTAGCACAACCATTTCTACATGGCCATCTAACATTGTTAAGCCGTTTCGGCGCGTATACATGACATCACTCTGCCAACATTTCCCGGCGAGGGCCAGTTCCAGTCGCATTTGTAACTTTCCGTTGCAAGCTGCCGTGGTTTTCGCACACTCGCCGCAAGCTAAGCAAGAGGAAGCAGACTAACTGCGGTCGCTGGGGCGGCCCTGCTCATCCGCTTATTTATTTTATTTGCACTATTTTCGACCCACCGCAACTCTCTCTTCAGTACCCACCTGGTTTTTTGGTGGCTAATAAGAAACAGCGCACCGAAAATGAAAATGAAGGAAGGCGTGCACACGTCACAAGCTTTTTTTCTTTCCTCTTCAGTACGCTGGTCGTTAACAGCTGAAAAAAAAGGAGTAACAGCACAAACAACGGGACGTGCAGATTGAGACAGAGGAAGCGCTCACAGACAATCGCTTAGTTGTGCTGTTTTTACATTCTTCATGGTGGCTATCTTCAGGACGTTGTATTCCCACTTTCATATGATCTCCTCTCCCTGCCACCTATTCAAGCTTCGGTATATATTGTGGTGTGCGCAATGAAATATTCGTTAATAATCAGCGCTTCGTCCGTCCCGGTCTGCACGTCCCGTTGTTTGCGCTGTTGTACGTTTTAGTCACGCGCGTACTAACCGGCGCAAATGAGCGCTTTATTGCTAGTAGCCATGAACCAATACCAGCTTGCTCAGTTTTCCATCCTGGCCTCCTGTCAGCCAAGCTGTCTCCTAAAAACGAGGAGAGCGTTTGACAGGACCGTTCAATCAACGGCGTAGGTGCCCCCCCCCCCCCCCCCCTCGAGCTTTCGTCGGTAGTTGCGTAAATTTGATGTAAGGAAATTGGGATAAAGTCAGGATGAAATAGTATTACTTTAAACGGCCCCCGTTCACGTTTACATGTGTAGGCGTGACGCTATGCTTGTTAATTTAATTAGCGAATGTTTACTGCAATTTATACGGCCGATAAATACAGAAACCTCACATCGTGTAGTTGCCTAACAGTTCACTATCACTCACAATGGTTCACGCTTTCAGACGAAACTGCGACTTTTTTTTAATATCGCCACATGCACGTCATGGAACAATTGCACAAATAGGTTTTATTTATTTTAGCATAGCCTGCTTTAGATTTCTGCGTACTTGTCGCGAATGTGCTATTAAATTTGTGTTGATAAACTCGCATAAAGTAAGCCACAGATACTTCATGAAAACGGCAACTGTGCCGAGATGATCAGAGAGCTGCTGCTTGACACGTCTGTGGTAACGCTAGGCAGACAAGCGCAGGCAACAGGAACGCTGGTAGTGACATCTTGAGGTTTTCTGTATGTTATTCGCAACAATATGACTGCAAGAGATAATAAAGCCAAGGAAGGCTTAGCTGAAGGTATTTGTAGTGCCTGATTAACATGTGTAAATTGTAAGCTTATTCAAAACGAAAGTGCAGAAAAAAAAAGAACTTGCCGCTGGTTGGAGTCGAATTGTGGGTACGGCTCCCGACTGCTGCAAGTTGCTTTTTCGTCCACGCTCATTTGCCTTTAGCTTGTCATTTATATAGTTCAATTAAAAACTGCACGAAATTTGACTGATTGATAGCTTTCTTGCTTTATTTGCTTCGACACCGTAAAGCGTAACAGGAAGCAAAACCCAATCAAATCACGGCTTGAGGGGTCCTTCGCCCCCTTTGTAAACAATGACAGCAGCTGAACGACAGAACCATATCAAAGCAATGTGCTTTTTTTTCTCTCTACGCTTTTGTTGGCTTCATACGGTTGAGACTAACAAACATCGGGCCCATGGGTTTATTTTGTTCTCATTCTGTTTTTATGTTGTTCGTTCTCTTTATGGCAGAAAATGTAAAGCGCAAATCTGTTTCCACAGGTTCCCTGTGGAAACAAACATTTCCGCTATATATTTTCTTTACGCAATCATGATGCCAGCTGCTAAATGCAACAGCGATGCTTACAGTATCACAGCGATGCTGCACATTATTAACATCGATGCTTCACGTATTACCTAAAGTTGTTGGGCTGCTAAGCACGAGATAGCAGGATCGAATCCCGGCAACGGCGGCCGCATTTCAATGGAGGCGAAATGTGAAAACACCCGTGTACTTAGATTTAGGTGCACGTTAAAGAACCCCAGGTGGTCGAAATTTCCGGAGCCCTCCACTACGGCGTGCCCCATAATCAGGGCGTGGTTTTGGCCCGTAAAACCCCATAATTTAATTTTTGTATTATTTAAAGACCGCTTCGTAAGATGTACAAACATATTAGAGCTGGCCTCGTCTTCGTATCAACGACCTTAAGGCCGGCTCGCTATGAAGTTTCAGTACAAGAAACGGTAGCGTGAACTGCCCATTCGAAAATATCTGGAACAAAATGTAAAGTTCATGAACGGTTTGACGGACATGACAAGACTACCTTCAACAACTCGCGTTGCCAGCCATTTAATAGGCATGTACCATTAATTCCCTGAGTCACCATTTTAAGTTCTTTCACTATGCGCACACGCTCGTAACAGCTTGCGTTTCATTACTAATAACTCAATAAATTGAATTACTAGTTACTCAATAATTATGTTCTGCCTGATTAATGTTAAAGCGAAGGAGTCTCATTTGCTAAATATTTAGGCTGCTCAATTATTTCAACTTTATTTTTCAGGTTCACGGACCACATAACCATTCCGTGGAGACGGTGAGACAGGACCCTTTTTTAGAACTTGAAATGTGAAAGCATTTTGAGGCCATTTTGATTTTTGCGGCGAACGCTTCAATATTTCAAAATGGCGGCGTATGATAGCTGATATCAGTGCTATGACTATATATTTGAAAAATTCGCAGGTCGAATGTGTCGCGTGTGTTGTTCCATGGGGATCTGTTTATTGGAGTACTGACATATTATGTTCAGCTGTGCAAATTTCGTTCTCCTGGTCTGCACACTTTGCGGTTTCTATATTTATGGCGGTTTATGGCCAACCGGGGTCACGGGTCACTGGTTGTGTGGTGTACATGCATACACACGCACGTATATATATATATATATATATATATATATATATATATATATATATATATATATATATATATATATATATAGGTTTAGGCAGCCAGCCTCTTCTTTATTCTCCCGAGACAGAGCCCCACCACCAGGCCGCGAAACGGTGATGATGAGTATGTACAGGTGAGAATATGAAGCGTATGACTAATGCTCACACTAATTGCCCCGCACGCGCAAGCGGCCAGCCAGGCCGCGACTTAGCCAGGAGGGGAACGCCGAACGAATCGTTTTAGGCGCGAAACGTGAACGATCTCCGAACCACGACAACGATGGTCGGAAGAAACGTCTACGGGAGTAACGCGATAGTTCACGGGGGATGTTTGTTCGTTAATAATATAGGGTCCAAGAAAGCGGGATTGAAACTTCTCGCACAAACCGGGTGCACGAATGGGCGTCCAAAGAAGCACTTCTTCTCCGGGACGAAAGGAGACGTCGCGACGAGAGATGTCGTAACGTTGCTTGCGATCTTGCTGGCTGACTTCTGTGTTGAAACGAGCACGTTGACGGCATTCCTCAAGTCTCGAAACGAACTGTTCGGGCGTACTGTCTGAGGTGTTAGTTGGAGCATTGAAGAAAGCGGCGTCGATGGTGAATGTCGGTGAACGGCCGAAAACTAGGTAGAAAGGTGAGTATCCCGTAGTTCGTTGGATAGCGGTGTTGTGAGCAAAAGTCACGAAAGGTAAAAGTTTGTCCCAATTATCGTGGTTTGGCCCGATATACATCGATATCATGTCTATCAGTGTGCGATGAAATCGCTCGGTTAAGCCATTTGTTTGTGGGTGATATGCGGATGTCGTCTTATGAACTGTGCCACAAGCTCCGAGTACTTCTGCGAGCATTGCTGACATGAAAGTCTTGCCGCGGTCGCTTAACAGTACACGAGGGGCACCATGGCGCAGCACAATGGCATCTAGAAAGAAGGTGGCGACGTCGGAGGCTGAACTAGAGCGTAGAGGAGCGGTCTCTGCGTAACGTGTGAGCTGGTCAACAGCTGTCACGACCCATCGATGACCCGCTGGCGTTATGGGCAGAGGGCCGACTAGGTCTATCCCAACGATGGCAAACGGTGTCTCGGGACATGGGATGGGCTGTAAAAGCCCAGCAGGAGGCGAAGTCGGTCGTTTCCGCCGTTGGCACTGAACGCAAGAAGCGACGTACTTGGCCACAAAGGTAGACATGCCTGGCCAAAAGAAACGGCTCCTAACGCGGTGGTATGTTTTGTGGAAGCCCAAATGGCCAGCAGATGGGTCGTCGTGCAAGGCTTCAAGGACTTGCGTGCGCATCGAGCGTGGAAGAATAGGTACCCAGCTGTGTCCGTCGGAGTTGTATATGGAGCGGTACAGCACATCGTTGTCAAGCTTAAATAGTCGCAGTTGTCGACGTAATCTGGCATTTGGTGCAGATGTAGTTCCGCACAGGCGTTGGATGATGCTGTCGCAGTAGGGGTCAGAACGTTGACACGAGGCGAGGTGAGTGAGGTGATTGGAAGATAACGTGTCAGTAACCATGAGAGGTAATAACGGTAATAACGGGAGTGACGACTTAGTCTCATCATCAAGTGGCGAGCAATGGAGAGGTGTACTCGAAGCTAATAATGGCAGCGGGCAGCGAGAGAGAGCGTCGGCATCTTGATGCTTTTTCCCAGACTTGTAGACAACGTCAAAGTCGTACTCTTGTAATCGTATCACCCAGCGACCAAGTCGTCCGGACAAATTTTTGATTGACGACAACCAGCATAAGGCGTGGTGGTCGGTTATGACCGTGAAATGGCGTCCGTAAAGATATGGTCGAAATTTTTGGATCGCCCAAACTACTGCGAGACATTCCTGTTCTGTGATCGAGTAATTCGTTTCGGCAGGTGTTAGTGCGCGACTGGCATAGGCAACAACTCTCTCTCGTGAGGTGGTATCACGCTGTAAAAGTACAGCACCGATCCCATGGCCACTAGCGTCGGTGTGCAAGCAAGTCGGTGCGTTGTCATCGAAGTGACAGAGGACAGGGTCGCTGGTTAATGCCTGCTTGAGGGCTTGGAAAGAAAGTTCGCATTCATCTGTCCAAGGGGAAGCAGTGCCCGACGTAAGCAACTTGTGTAGCGGCGACGCCATGGCTGCAAAATGACTGATGAAGCGGCGGAAGTAGGATGCCAGGCCTAAGAAACTTCTTAATTGCTTTTGATTTTCAGGGCGAGGGAAGCGATGCACGGCAGCAACCTTTTCGGGATCCGGTCGAATGCCATCTTTGCTGATAAGATGGCCCAATACTTTGATGTGCTTTCTGGCAAAATGGCATTTCGTTGTGTTGAGTTGGAGTCCAGCGTTGGAAATGCAAGTGAAAACTTCGTCCAAGCGCTCAAGGTGCTGACTAAAAGTTGTAGAAAAGATAACGATGTCATCTAAATAGCACAGACAGGTCTTCCACTTAAGGCCACGTAAAACTGTGTCGATCATGCGTTCAAATGTTGCAGGGGCATTACATAAACCGAATGGCATGACGTTAAACTCGTAAAGTCCGTCTGGCGTTGCAAAGGCTGTCTTGTCCTTGTCCGCTTCGTGCATGGGGATTTGCCAGTATCCGGATCGGAGGTCTAAACTAGAGAAATATTCTGCACCCTGGAGGGAGTCAATGGCATCGTCAATTCTTGGCATCGGATATACGTCTTTGCGCGTGATCTTATTAAGGGCTCGATAATCGACGCAGAATCGTACGGAGCCGTCTTTCTTGCGAACCAGCACGACAGGAGACGACCAAGAACTGGAGGATGGCCGAATGATGTCTTTTTGGAGCATGTCATCAACGTTATCCGCAATGATTTTCCGTTCTGCGGAAGACACGCGATACGGGCGGCGGCGTACAACCGAACTGCCTTCGGTTTCGATGCGATGTACTGCGACGGAAGTGCGCCCCAGAAGCTTCGAGTGGACGTCAAATAAGGCTCTGTGTTTGTGCAGGAGTGCCAGAAGGTCTTCTTTCTGCGCAGTGGTCAAATCAGGATTTATCGCGGCCGCTAAAGCAGCGGCAGCAGTGTGATAATCAGTTGTGGTAGACAAAGGTGGTGATTCGGTGTGAAGCGGTACCAGCGAAAGAGGTTCGGTGTCAGTAAAGCATGTCACAGTAGAGCCCTGGGAGAGCACAACTGGCGAAGAAGTAGGGTTATGAACAGCGACTGAGGCTCTACCGTCCTGAAACCGTACTAGGCTAGGAGAAAGGCTAAGCCCACCAGAAATGCAGTAACCACTCGGTGCAAGGAACACATCACCATTAATAATAGTGTCGGAAGTCAGCGTCAGAATATGCTCATTGCCCGCGGGAATGAAACAGTCGGTAGACGTGACAAAACGCAGGCTGTGATCATTGACAGAGGACGAAGAGTCAGTGTCTGTCATATGAATAGTTCGCTGACGGCAAGAGATTAAGGCTGAGGCGGAGGACAGGAAGTCCCATCCCAAAATCATCGCGTAAGTGCACGAAGACAGCACGACGAACTGAATGTGGTGGAGGATCCCATCAATGAAAACGCGCGCAGTGCAAACACTGGAGGGCTGAACAAGAACTGCATTAGCACAACGAAGGGGAGGGCCATTATACGGTGTCTTCACTTTTCGCAATCGAGAACACAAGTCAGCACTAATAACGGAAAGCGATGCACCTGTGTCAACCAAGGCTTCGATTCGGACACCTTCAACAAACACCAAAAGTACATTTGACGGGCGCTCCGGAGGCGTTTCACATTGTCCAAAAGATGCAGCTTTCCCTCCTGAAGCTGCACCATTTAGTTTTCCGGGCGGTGATCGGAGGACGAAGTTGCCGGTCGTAGAGGGGAAGAAGAGCGCCGCATCGGTGATGGAGAGCGACGACGTGGGAAACGCGATGAACTGGCAGGGTTGAAGTCCTGTGGAGATGGGGAACGTGGTGGATAATAAACGTAGTCAGAACGCCAACGTCGTGGTACAGGGCCAGAAAACTGATCCCTTTCAAAGCCGTCATAGCCACGTCTTTCATCTTGCTGACGGCGTCGGCAAAACCTGGAAATGTGGCCACGGATGCCGCAGTAGTAACAAACCGGTCGAGGTGGGCTCCATGCGTTATAAGACGGAACAGGCGATGGTCTTGCAGTGATAGGATTCAGGGACATGGGCGGTGCAGGTGCCTGTTGTGGTGGCTGCTGGGGGGGTGGCGCTATAGAGGCAACCTGAGCGTACGTTGGCGTATGGATAGGGTGCGGGCTCGTGATTTGCGGGCAGGTCACTGCAGCTAGCTCTTCCCTCACGATATGGCGTAGGCCGCCACCAGGAGGCGTCAGATGGACCTCAGGAGGGTTGGACGAAGCTTGGGCGTGCAGTTCCTCACGGATGATGGAGCGAATCAAAGCACGTAGCTCGCTGTCGTTGGACGCCTTGAAATCAGATGTGTCAGGGTGCAAGCGGAGCATATGAAGGTCATCGAGACGCTGACACGTACTGATGATGTCGGCGACGGTAGTGGGATTCAGCACTACAAGAGCATTGAATGCCGCAGTCCCAATACCCTTGAGCAGGTGGCGTACACGGTCACTCTCTGCCATCGAGGTGTTCACGCGGCGGCAGAGGGCGAGGACGTCCTCTATGTACGAAGTGTAGGACTCGCCTGAGTGCTGTACACGCTCAGCAAGCTTCTTCTTAGCGATATCGGAGCGGACAGACGAGTTCGCGAAAATCTGGCGCAGCTGGTGTTTAAAGATGCTCCAGTTGACCAAATCGAGCTCATGATTGTAAAACCATGTTTTCGCAACTCCGGTTAGGTAGAAGGCGACGTGAGCAAGTTTTGCTGATTCGTTCCAGTGGTTGAAGTCACTCACGCGCTCGTATAGCTCCAACCAGTCTTCAACGTCGTCACCTGGAAGCCCAGCAAATACCGGTGGATCCTTCTGAGGGGTGGTGACTGTCCAAGAAGGGGTTCCCGCAGGAGTCGGCAAAGTGGATGTCGAGGTACTGGTCTGCTGGTCTTGCGACATGGTCGAGTGCATTAGGTAGAGGCGGCGACCCGAGCGGAGCTCCAGGGATGTAGCGTAGGTGAAGCTGGAGAGAGACCGGGAGCGAGAGGGCGAAGGGGCTGGACAGCACACTCCACCACTTGTGAGACGAGGTTTAGGCAGCCAGTCTCTTCTTTATTCTCCCGAGACAGAGCCCCACCACCAGGCCGCGAAACGGTGATGATGAGTATGTACAGGTGAGAATATGAAGCGTATGAATAATGCTCACAATATATATATATATATATATATATATATATATATATACGTGCGTGTGTATGCATGTACACCACACAACCAGTGACCCATGAGGGAAATTTGTAAAGGTGTTTCGTTACGCATTTCAGACAGGCGTACTAGAATTTAATGTGTATATGTCCATGGCCTGATAGATAGAGCATCACACTTGTGCGCTGGGAGAACCGGAATGGAAGCCAACAATGTCACACACACACACACACACACACACACACACACACACACACACACACACACACACACAAACACACACACACACATATATATATATATATATATATATATATATATATATATATATATATATGTATATATATATATATATATATATATATATATATATATATATATATATATATATATATGTGTGTGTGTGTGTGTGTGTGTGTGTGTGTGACATTGTTGGCTTCCATTCCGGTTCTCCCAGCGCACAAGTGTGATGCTCTACCTATCAGGCCATGGACATATACACATTAAATTCTAGTACGCCTGTCTGAAATGCGTAACGACACACCTTTACAAATTTCCCTCATGCAAACCAGCGCTCTGAGGTGTTTCACGTGGTAGGATTGTTGCACACCAACAATTTGCCTTTCAAATTTCAACGCGTGCCTGACCACAAAGCTTGAGATACGGCTGAACATATCATTTTTCTTTCGAACAAAGGCACTTACGTAAAAATTGCGTTAGCGAATGCTTTGAAGTACTCCACTGCTCGCGTTGCAACTTTCTTTTCTAAGAAAATAGCGCGTTTGATCATTATACCTTTGTCGTCGAAATTCGCTGCATGCCGCCCATTGTAGTGTGGCGCTGTTATGTGATTCTTCAAGGTCAAGTACGTCGTGTCTCGTGACCAAACAAGGTTTATTGCTGAAGAAAACTTCCCATTGATATGCAAGGTCAATTATGGTGGCTAAGGGATAAGTTATCGCCAGTGAAATACTAGATGTGTCTCTTGTCCTATTGCTCAAGCTATCGTTTGCAGAAGTACCCACGCAAGGTTAGTTCTGCGGAGAATTACTTTCAAGTAACTGATGACGCTATACCTCTAAACTTTTGAAATTGTCTGCGAAAGGCAGTAAACACTTTAAACAGTTTATTACCTCTCTACACTCAGTTTTGATTTCATTTCCACGGAGGTGCTTGTGTCACGATGTCATGACTGAGCAGGTGGTCACTTGGGAGAAGGACATCGCAACTTTTGACGCTCGCTCCGATTCACTCGGTCATCTGCTGTGCTGCGACATCGGGCCTAGCAATGAAGGAGGCTATCGATTTAGCCTTGGCGAATGGCCGGTGGCAACCTTCTGCGCCCCAACATCATGTATAACACACCTCCTGGGAAGCGAAAGCGAAACTGGCCGTAGAAACAATATTATATTGTCACCCAGCTATTACAACTAAAACAGTTTACCACCGACAGAGTGGCAAAAAAACGTCTGCCATTAGCGATGGCTGGTCCTCGGAGAGCGCGCGCGCTACTACGAACTTCGTCGTTCTCGCCTTAAGGGTCCCGTGTCATCACGTGCAAACTTATTTCGCGTCATTGCTCCCCTCTCAAAAGCGACCGGCCCGGTGACTTAAGGGCAGCGGGTGCGCACTATGGGCAATAGTGCCAACATGAAAAGAAAAAAAAACATACAGGAATATACACAATCCTGAAGCGGTTTGTGAGGGTTGCTTATCCCTTGCGTGCGTAGTACGGCTTCATCCGTACTACGTGGACGACTTCAGCACAAGGACGGCGTCGGTTCGAACCAGGATCAGAGCTTTGAGGCACCACCTCGTAGTTCACATCACTGAAGTGGCGTACAACTTCATAGGGGCCGAAATAGCAGTTCAGCAATTTTTCTGAGAGCCCACAGTGTCGGACAGGTGTCCACACTCACACGCAGTCGCCTGGTAAGTACTGGACATTCCGTCGGGTCCGGTTGTAATGGTAGTCGTCGGTATTCTGCTGGGTGCGGATGCGATTCCGAGCAAGCTGGCGAGCTTCCTCGGCTTTCTCGACGAAATCTTCAGTGGTGTCATTCCTTGTGATTCCGTGCTTTACCGGGAGCATGGCGTCTAAGTTGGTTGTAACGCGACGTCCGTAAACAAGCTCGAATGGTGTAAACTCGGTGGTCTCCTGCACAGCGGTATTGTAAGCAAACGTGACGTATGGCAAAATTTCATCCCATGTTTTGTGTTCCACATCAGTGTACATGGAGAGCATGTCGGCTAATGTTCTGTTCAAGCGCTTTGTTGAGCCGTTAGCTTAGGGATGATAGGCTGTGGTCTTTCGGTGGTCGTTGTGCGTCAGTGTGACGACGTGTTGTAATAACTCCGATGTAAACGCTGCACCGTGGTCAGTAATGAGTACAGTGGGTGCACCGTGGCGAAGCACGATGTTGT
Source organism: Dermacentor albipictus (assembly GCF_038994185.2). Lineage (NCBI taxonomy): Eukaryota > Metazoa > Arthropoda > Arachnida > Ixodida > Ixodidae > Dermacentor > Dermacentor albipictus. The sequence continues at coordinate 30,833,703 of NC_091825.1, forward strand.
GGACGAAGAAGCTGGTCACTTCAGCAGCAGCTCCCCGCGGCACAGCTTTCGTCTCCGCATAGCGAGTTAAATAGTCAGTTGCACGATTATCCACTTATTTTGCAAGGATGACGTGGGGAATGGCCCAAGATGGTCCATTCCCACTTGCTGGAACGGCGGCGGAGGCGGATCCAAAGGCTGAAGGAGGCCGGCAGGCTTGACGGGTGGAACTTTACGCCTCGCACAGTCACGGCACGTTCGCACATAGCGCTGAACCAACAAAAATAGGTACGGCCAATAGTATTTTTGCCGTATGCGCGCTAATGTCCTCGCGAAGCCTAAGTGGCCGGCACAGGGATCGTCGTGACCCGCCTGCAAAATTTCCTCGCGCAGTGCCGTCGGAAGGACGAGAAGGAACGTTTCCTGGCTGTTCTCGAAATTTTTCTTGTACAGGACATCGGTTCGCAGGCAGTACGACGTCAATCCTCGTGAAAGTGGGCGTGGGTCAACAACGTCAGCTCCCTCGAGATATCGGATGACTGGAAGCAGCTCAGAGTCTGCGCGTTGGTAGTCAGCCATGCACACCACGGTGACGACACCAAAAAAGCGGCAAATTAGCTCCAAGTTGGAGGATGTCAAGGGAATAGGAGAACGTGTCAAGCAGCCAGCGTCGCTATGCTTATGGCCGGATCTGTAGACAACAGTTATGTCGTATTCCTGGAGGCGGAAGCTCCAACGAGCGAGGCGACCTGACGGGTATCGTAGATTGGCAAGCCAGCAGAGCGAGTGGTGATCGCTGATCACGAGAAATGGCCGGCCGTATAAGTAGGGTCGGAACTAGCTGATGGCCTACACGACTGCTAAGCATGCTTTTTCGGTCGTTGAATAATTAGCTTCTGTTTTCGTCAGACTACAACTCGCTTACGCAATTACACGTTCTGCGCCATCTTGCCATTGAACCAGAATGTCCCCGAACCCTACGTTGCTGGCGTTGGTGTGTATTTCAGTTGCCGCGGTGTGATCAAAATGCGCCAGCACTGGAGCGGATTGAAGGCGTTTACGCAATTTGGTGGAGGCCTGCTCTTGGTCTTCCGTCCACGCAAAGGGCTCATCTTGTCGCGTCAGTCTCGTGAGCGGTTCAGCAATAATTGAGAAGCCTTCTACAAAACGACGGTAGGAAGCGCAGAGGCCCAGGAACCGCTGAACATCCTTTTTGTTTTTAGGACGAGGAAACTCGGCATCGGCAGCGAGTTTTTCTGGGTCAGGTCGTACCCCTTGGGAGCTGATCACTTGGCCTAGAAACTTGAGTTCCTAGGAGCCAAAGTAACATTTTTCAGGCTTGATGGTGAGGTTGGCCTTGCGTATTGCGGTAAGGACACTTCGTAGCCGGGTGAGTTGTTCATCGAACGGGCTGGAAACGTCGTCAAGGTACACTAGGCACGTCTGCCACTTTAATCCAACGAGTACAGTGTGCATCATTCGTTGGAACGTAGCAGGAGCGGAACAGAGACCGAAAGGCAGCACTTTAAATTCATACAGCCCATCGGGAGTCACGAAGGCGGTTTTTGCACGGTCACGCTCGTCCACTTCGATTTGCCAGTAGCCTGACTTTAGGTCTAACGAAGTAATGAACTGAGCATGACGCAGAACGTCCAAAGCGTCATCGATCCGTGGCAGGGGATAAACGTCGCGTTTGGTGACTCGGTTAAGCCGTCTGTAGTCAACGCAGAAACGGAGTGTGTTGTCTTTCTTTTTTACTAGTACGACAGGTGATGCCCACGGACTTGTCGACGGCTGGATGACGTCACCATTTAACATTTCTTGAACTTGACGCTTAATAGCCTCCCGCTCCATAGGTGACACGCGATACGGATGCTGACCAATAGGCCACGCCGACTCCTCTGTAACGATCCGGTGTTGCGTAACCGAAGTGCGCTGGACTTTGGATACCGGGGAAAAACAGCCGGAGAATTCTGTCAGTAGGCCCAGCATCTGATCCTTCTGTACATCTGCTAAGTCAGCATTAATGTGGACGCGGGTATTCAGGCTGGCGTGTGTTGTTGCATCCGGTGAAGTTACTTGTAACGTGCCGATGTCGGAGAAATCAGCAATGTCGTTCAGGAATGCCAAAGCTGTACCTTGAGGGACGTGCTGATACTCATGGCTGAAGTTTGTCAACAAAACTTGCGAGTACTTATGCTGTATTGGAACAAGGCTCCGGGCGATGCAGATGTGTCTTTCGAGCAGCAGCGGGATATTTGCCTCGGCAATACCCTCATAGCCATCGAATGCGCCGCAGGTGACGAGGGTCGCTATGCTGCTCCTTGGAGGCACCGAGATGTTCTCGTCAACAATCCTCAAGGCGTTGACATACGTGTCGTCAGTGCTGCTCCCTGCTAAGGCCTGCGCCGTCGAAAACGTTACCCGTGACTTTTGTAAGCTAATCACAGCTCCATTAGCCTGCAGAAAGTCCATTCCAAGAATTAGGTCCCTCGAACAGCTTGGGAGGTTAACGAAATCTCCGAGGTACGTAAACCCACGAATGCTCACTCACGCTGTGCATCTTCCTACCGGGGTTCACAGATGGCCTGCTGCAGTGCGAATCTGCGACCCAGTCCACTCGGTAGGAACTTTCTTGAGCTTGCAGGCAAGATCCATGCTCATAACTGAGGTGTCCGCTCCAGTGTCGATTAACGCCGTTATTTCTTCGTCGTCTATGGTGACGGGAATGTTCGACGTTACTACCTCTCGTAAGGTGTTTGACTCCGTCTGTACGGGTGCGTCGTTCTGCTTTCGTCGTTGTCGTCGTAGTCGAGGATCTTGCGTACGGTCGTCGTCAGCGGCCTCACCTCCGGAGGTCGCTGAACTCAGTTTTCCCGACCCGCCGGGCTAGGCGAGCGGCGTCTCAGAGCGCCGCGAGTAAAGGATTGGCTTGGTGATGGAGACCTGTAACGAGCAGGAGACGACGAACGGGGCTCCGGCCATCGCTGATCAACATTGCGACGATTTGCGACGAAACTCTCTATTTCCGGCGGCCGCTCACCAGGTCGTGGACGAGGTGCATTCGGCGAGAATCCACGGAGCCCCACATGATGATAAGGACACATTCTGTAGATATGTCCGGCTTCGCCACAATGAAAACAAAGGGGCTTGTAGTCTGTGGTGCGCCAGACGTCGCACTTCCTCGTCCTTGCTTCGGCGATGTGCAGTGGGCTGCGAGGCGGCCTGAAGCTTACGTCCATTTGTTGAGTGGTGTGTACCATGCTGCACGCACTTGAGGGTGGCGGACGGCGTACTGCTTCAGCGTAACTCATTTCGGCGTGCGGTCCCTGCTGTGGTGCCTCGTACTGTCCAGGAATATGGACGGCATGTGGTACTTCAGCGCGCACCATTTCCGCAATGGAAAGTTGCCCCACAGGGGCAGTGGTCGTCTGCATCTTCTGCAGTTCCTCCTTGACGACAGCCCTGATGAGTTCTCGCAAGGCGCTAACGTCCTTACCGAGGGTAACGGCAGAGAGCTCCCTTGAAATCATGGCGTCGCGGTTGTTTTGCCTGGCCCGCTGTTGAAGTGCCTTTTCTATAGTAGTGGCTTCGTCATGGAACTCTGCAAGTGTGGTCGGCGGATTTCGAATGAGGCCAGCAAAGATTTCCTCTTTGACGCCGCGCATGAGATGGTGCACCTTCTTTGTTTCAGTCATAGAAGGGTCCGCACGTCTGAAAAGCCGATTCATGTCTTCTACGTACGCCGTCACTCGCTCATTCGGGCCTTGAATTCTCGCCTCCAACGCTAACTCCACCCTCTCCTTCCTGTCCGCCCTGGCGAAGGCATTGAGGAACTGCCTACGAAATTTTTCCCATGACGTCAGCGTCGCCTTGTGGTTCTCAAACCATGTTTTCGCGGAATCCTCAAGAACGAATTACACGTAGCGTAGGTTACGCTCGTGGTTCCAGTCGTTGAGGTTGGCAACCCGGTCAAAAATGGTCGAGCCAGTCGTCGGCGTCCTCTGAAGCACTTCTGTGGAACAGATTCGGCGTCTGGATATGATTGACGACAACGTGCGATGCTGCAGGAGTGGCAGGAGGTGGTTGGTTCGTTATTCTAGTTCGTTCGGGCAGCAGACCACGCTGTGGCTGGAGTCCCTGGAGACGTCGGCTGGCACGTACGTGCACAGGGGTAAGCTCGGCTGAACTACTCGCCAGGCTTAGGTCTGGGGTATGCTCCGGAGATCTTAACAGCGACCGTACCCCACACGTCCACCAAAAATGTCACCCAGATATTATAGCTAAAACAGCGCACCACCGACAGATTGGCAAAAAAACGTCTGCCTTTAGCGATGGCGGGTCCTCGGAGAGCGCGCGCGCAACCACGAACTTCGTCGTTCTCGCCTAAGAGGAAGCTTTAGCTCGGGTGCTCCTATCTAAATACATGTAAAAGGAGAAATAGTTTTTCTCAGTAACAACTGCACCAAATTTTATGACGTTTGTTGCATTTAAAAGAAAAACTTAAATTCTAGTGACTGTTGGTTTCGAATTTTTAGTTTGGTCGTCAATCTTTTATGAAAAATTGGCAAAAATGAAAAATTTTCAAAATACGAAACTATGAAGTTTACAACTCTAACTCAACAACGAAAAACGATACTACAATTCTGTGAGTTGCATCCAATATTACATCTAAAGCGGACAAAATTGATATGTTACACATGAATATAAAAAAAAATTATAATAGGGAAATATAACTTGTGCAAAACCCTTGTAAACAACGTAACAAATTCATGTAAGATGGAATATGACATATTGAATTTGTCCGCTTTGAATGATCTGATGGATGCCGTTCACAGATCCGCGATATCAGTTCTTGATGCAGAGCTATGAATTTGTAAACTTCGTGCTTCTATCTTTTTCAAACGGTCACATATTTGAAAATCATTTTAAGAAAATTCAAGCCTTAAATCGAAATTCCGCTTGCAGCGGTCACTAGAATTTAACTTTCTCTTTCAAATGTAACAAATTTCATTAAAATCGGTCCAGGAGTTATCTCATGAAAACGTTTTTGAGTTTTACATGTATTTGAATAGGCCGCGTCGGAGTTGGGCCCGAGCTAAAGCTTCCTCTTAAGGGTCCCGTGTCATCACGTACAAACTTATTTCGCGTCAATATCACCCTGCTAAGGGCTCTCTAGCATATGCTTGTCAATATTGTTCAAAAAGTTAGAGGTGCAGGGCCTTCATTTAACCCGAAAATTTAGAGTCGTATATATCAGGTTAATGCTCCTTTTGAGAAATATAAAGTGGGGCTGTGCCCGTGGATTGCAATAAAGGCTTGCTTAGTTTATTATTTTCATATATAGGGTAAAGAGACGGACTGCACTAGAAAAAATGCACGGAAAAGGGAAACAACGTCTGAGGACGATGATCGGTTGGTCGGACTCTCAATTTCAGGCTTTCTTATGGACGACTGGTATTACCATTTGTTGGACAACTTGCTGCATAGTTCAGCTACCAGTGAAGTCGAGCCCTCCTTAGTCTTAATGTTTTATACTTATGGGTGCCCTTATATTATGCCCGTATGAATAGAATGCACACTATTGTAAGCAATAAGAATTAGTATAAAATATCCAAGGTTCCATGGCGCCCCAAGTTGTCTCGGTATACCACCTCTTCTGTTTTGTTCCTAACAGATAAAAAAAAAACTGGTGGGTTACATATGGCACTGTTCCGCCTCTCCAGCTGCATTTATGAAAAAAAAAGCGCGAATGCTGAGGTAGGTAATGAAAAAGAGTTGCCAATTACGTTTTGAAATACTCGCTAGACATCTGGAGGTAATAATTTTTGTCTCGAAAGTCGTGCTAGTCTTACTGTTTCAGCTAAGCAGACGTGACTTCACTGCCATTTCGGTTCGATTGCGCAATTCGAATGTGTGCGTTGAATTGCATAATAATACAGTAAAAGCTCGTTAATTCGAACCGCAAGGGGAAGCCGCTTCAGTTCGAATTAACGAAATTTCGAACTAACGAAAGTGAAGGAGGGCAACAGTACACTGCGATTTGGAAGCAGTAGGGCATGTCAGAAATTTGACGTGTCAGAAAATGATGGCGTGTGCCCGCGGCACACGCCATCTTCAAGTCGAAGCTCTGGGTCCAACAGTGCCACACCACCGATGTCCACCGAAACGAACGTTAGCCGAGGCTTAACGCCATCACAATGAATCGCGACGGCAGATACCTCCTACGCTGAAAACAGAGGTGCACAACCGATGAAGACTGCCGAGACAAAGACGCTGAACATGTGAAGGTGGCCAAAGCCCTGATTCCTTGGTTCTTGATTGCAAGCGCAGCTGCGACGTACTTGATTCGCTGTGTTTTGGAGCTTGCACTGCCATCTCCGCACAACATTAGCAGCTGTACAAGATTTGCAAAGCTTCCGAGATTCGCAACGGCCAAGAAATCTCGGAGGTTACGTAGAACGGGGAGGCGGCAGCCGCCGCTGCCTTCTGGCTGACCCCGCGTCGGTTAGATTTTTTGCCGATTTTGCCTTCTCTCGCCGTTCACTCCGTTTCGGAGGCAATATAGCCTTGTGTGTAGGCAGTAGGCGCGTTTCTCTGGCCGTGTGCCAGGCGAGCGTAGTTCGAATTATCCGTGAGGGAACCGTCTGGCGTTCGAATTGACGGACTTTTTTATACATAGACTTCTGTGGAGCTTTGCCGGACCAAATCGTACAATTCGAATTATCCATAAATTCGAAATATTGAAGTTCGAATTAACGAGCTTTCACTGTATATTAATTGAAAAAAAAAATTAGCATCGTGGACGTTGCGATTTGTCACGCAAGTGACGTCCGCGTCTTCAGATAAACAACTTAATAATGCCGAGTTGGCCTACGTGCTCCATGCTATCTCTAATTTCTTCAGAAAACACGCATACACGCTCGCACACCTGTTGTGTTTTTTTAGCTAAAGTAAAAAGAGAAATAAATAGACGAGCCGGCGCTGATATATGCACAGCGCATCTTAAAGAGCTGACGAGAACACTGTGATACTTGCGCTTGCAAGTGGGATTACCTTCCTGGAATCTATTCGAAACTACTTTAATGTTTTTGGATATAATATTTGGGCGTTTACGAAAGGCTGTGTCTTGCGTAAGCATATTCACTTTGTAAAGTGTTCTCAACGTGTCCTACACAACGCAGCATGCGTGGACATCACTTAAATATTTGAAAAGTGCTCCTGCAAACTAAGCGGACCTAGAATTGGTGCAGCTTCCGCCCTGAAAACATATCATAAGATTTCATCGCGTATTATTTCACGTATGAAACAATCTCTAAATTGATCTTAGCAGTCGGAGCATTTGCTATGGAGCACGGATGATTCATACTGTGTGCAGTGCTCTCAGGTTCATGATTTTCATCACGAACTCTGCATGTTTCCGCTTGTTATGCAGTGGCTACGCATGTAGTTTTAGGCAGGAGACAACTTATAGGCCGATATTTTCATAACAAAACGCAGCGGACGCATACCACTGAGTTACAGAAATTAACGTCGGATGCGCTGGTGCCACGTACTCAGCGCAAGCTAGCAACTCTATAGTCCGCCGCGCCTCTTATTTACCCAAGTGAGGAAATAATCAGTGTTTTCATATCTTTTCAACATCAAAATGAGCCTTGAGAACTCAAACATCGTAACGTATCATCTTCACAATACAAAGCTAACACAGTTCCTGAAGCTTGAAGTTGCGTAAGGTATGCCTCAGCAACCGACTATGCCAACGCTGCTGGAGAAAAGTGAATTGGGGGAATATTTCTTACGAGATATTGTTGAAAGTGGCTCTTCTCGAGTGAGAACACGGGGGGGGGCGAACATTGGGGGGAAATAATACGACTCAATATATAATTTTTCTTTCGAACAAAGCTACTTACCTAGAAGTCACGATTGTATTTACCGCTTGCAGCAACAAATAGTTCGAAGTACTTGATTGAACACTTGGTATTTACCAACTTTGTCAAAAAATAGCGGGTTTGCTTATTATACCTTTTTCAGGCGCTCCACGAAATCATCAGAAGTTTCATATTTTGGAATGCTTTCACCACTGCCATTATATGGGCCGCATCATGCGTTGACGTGTTCGTCCGTTTTCTTCGGGTAAGTTATTTTCTCACTCAAATGATATTGCGCAACAAAAGGCGACAGGGACGTCAGAGAAGACGACACACCTATTGCTATTGTTGGGCAATGTCATTTGAGTAATGGGTTACCAACTTGCCCGGAATGCTGCTCAACATTATTTTCTCACATGCGAGTTTAATGAACGGTGCTGGCTCGGCTGCTTAGTAACTGAAAGATGCAGAAATAGAGCCTATATACCCATATATGTTTGCAACATATATGAAGAAGGCTTTCCAACATATCAGGGGGCCTTTTTCAGGCCTACTACACTGCGCTGTGTCACAGCTATATTAGTGCTCTCCTATTTATTTTTAGAGTGTTCTTTAGAGCTGAAACTATGACCGCGATAAGTTTTACTGAGAGCATTGGTGTCAAAAGCAGATTTGGTTACTGCACATGTTAGCTTTCTATTTTTCATTGTGAGTGTTGTGTTAATTTGCATTTTCTCTAAGGAGTTGCCCTCTGCAGTTTCGGGAACGTTCTCATGCTGTTCTAGAAGTGAGAATACTACACATGCATTCCATTTCTGTCACTTGTGACAATTATCTAATGGCTACAATAAAGTTTGCCTCCAATATTTTTTTTCGAACATTCCCATCAACTAGTTCGCGTTCTTAGGTGTGCCATTTATAGGCAACATTATGAGCCCATTTTGTAAAAAGCCCGCAATGTTGATCAAGTAGGTTGTGCTTGTCCCTCTTCGTGCATTCCCTGCTGCCGCATTTTCGTGACGACATTTACCAAGACGTGTTTTTGCCCTATAACGTAAAACTATTCCAATATGTTTTTATTGTAATCTCTTGACGTCAAATTTGAGCAACCACCGACGCAAGCATCGGGAGGTCACCCGCGGGGTTGTCTCAACAGACCAATCAAACGCTCTCCTCGTTCACAGGAGGTCACTTTTGTTTGCTTGAAAAACGAATAACATTGCCTACACTGAGAGGCTTGTCTTATCTAATTGGCTGACAAGAGGCCAGGGCCAGTGGAGAGGGATTCAATAGAGCCGAGCCACTGCACTGAAAATTGTTAACCGGATGAAGAGGGTGGTGCCGGCGTCTGCGATTTGTCCGCTTTCCCTTATTTATCTTCCGGTGGCTAGTTGAAAATTGCGGCGGCATGTAACCAAAGCTCAAGAATGGCGCTAAAACGGATCCTCAGCAAACAAGAATTGGCAGAATGAGGTCGTAAACGAGCCGAAAGTGCTCGAAAACGTTACACGGCCACGCAAGAAGTTTTATTACACGCAAATAAACGCATGCTCTCCGGCAGGTGCGATTAGCCAGTGCCTGAGCGATCCACGGCAGCCATCTTTTATTACTTTCGGGACGGGGCCGCCTGCGGCTATTCAAAAGAAAATTCATTTTTGTTCGGCATATTAATGCATCTTTAAAGCGTACACGTCACTTTGACGCAGTGAGTTTTTGCGGTTTTGTGACGTCGCGTGACAGGCAGGTGAAGTGTGTGCAGCCCGAAAACTCTTGACCGAGGGATAATGACGAAAAGGCGTCGAATCAGAGATAACTATTTTTCTTTTGTTTGGTCGAAGCATGCATAATCAGTGTGTGTCATGCCAGCTTGCTGATTGGCTGAAGGAATATCTCGTGAGGTGCGTCACAGGAAGGGCTGTTTCGTAAGCGTCAATTTGACGATGCGTGACGTTGCGCTAGGCCGCCATTGCTGAGATTTTCCGCCATAATTGTTGCTGCGACGAGCCGAGCGAATTATGCTAATGAGCAGCCATATGCAATGGAAGCCGAGAGGAATGCGCATCGCCACATTTTCCCGTCGTTTGGCGCCACGAAAATCTTTTGTTCATAACGCGTGCTCATAGTATTTGCATCGCTCTCGGGTGGTGTTGGCATTTGTGTTTGGGGCCATCATTTTTTAAAAGAACGCGTTTATACGAAATAATATTGGTTGAACGTAGCAAACTTTCGTCAATGTTGTTCACTTTTCACTGCTGCGTTTGTATTGTAATCAAGATTAATGCCTTTTTACACAATCGAAAGTTATGACAACGGGCTCTTTCTAATTTATAAAATAAAATGTACGCAAGGCGGCGCCTTGAGGTTTCCTCCCGCAGTGCGAGAACCAGCGAAATGAACAAGAGATGGCAGCGCCGGCGCTTATGTCGCGCTAGTGGATATCTCTGGCGCGCGCAGCGCTATCGGTGATATTCGGCCGTTTCTCAGCCAGCCGAGTCAGGCTGAGCCCCTTGCGTTTCACGAGATAGCGATAACGTCGCCTAGAACGTGCGCGCATCACCACTGGTAAGTCGCGTATGTTGTCTCAAGCAAGAAAACAAGCGAGTTGGCGCCAACATGCGATGACTCATTCCATTTTCCGGGGACACGCATCCTAGCTATTGAAGCAGACGACGTCTTGCACGCAGCAGACGACGGAAGCGAGAAGCGTTTTCGACCGAATAATCATATGCTTTGAGATAGCTGCTTTATTTTTACTGCGGAGGAAAACTGTTCTGCTTTACTGATAACGCTACGTTCAGTGCCTTCATTTCAGTTTCTTAGGCGAAACGTCAAGTTAGCGTCACGTTACGTAAGCAAAACTGGGCCACCAGCGCCATTTTGCTTGCGTCCCGCCTACGTCACGCACTGAAGAAAATGGCAGAATGTCCAGAATAGCGCCTCCAATGGTTGTGGCTGTCGCGGCCTGGCGTGCTATTCTCGACACGCATGGCGGCTACACGGCCGCCATTATCCGCTATGTTTACACTGTGATTGGCTGTGGAGAGCTCACGTGCCTTGAAATTTGTGCCGGGAAACGGAAGTTTTGCGAAATGTAATTTTGCGTTTTCATCAGGATGACGAAACGTGACGCGGAGCTGCAAATTTTATGGACTAATACATTTTTTTTTGGTCCTTGGCAGCTATATTGCGATGTTAGCGCTTCAAAAAGAATGTGAGTGGTAGCGTGCAGAAGCCAGTGCAATGCACCTGCAATTGCGCGAATATGTGGTGGCGATCCAAGATATGCACCATGCGAGCTTGCTGATTGGCTGAAGGAATATCTCGTGAGGAGCGTCACAGGAAGGGCTGCTTCGTTAACGTCATTGTGACGATGCGTGACGTTGCGCTGGGCCGCCATTGCTGAGATTCTTCGCCATAATCTTTGCTGCGACGAGCCGCGCGAATTATGCCAATGAGCAGCCATATGCAATGTCCGCCGAGAGGAATGCGGATCGCCACATTTTCCTCGTCGTTTGGCGCCACGAAAATCTTTTCTTCATAACGCGTGCTCATAGTATTTGCATTGCTCTCGGGTGGTGTTGGCATTTGTGTTTGGGGCCATGATTTTTTAAAAGAACGCGTTTATACGAAATAATATTTGTTGAACATAGCAAAATTTCGGCAATGTTGTCCACGTTTCTCTGCTGCATTTGCATTGTAATCAAGATTAATGCCTTTTCGCACAATCAGAAGTTATGACAACGGCCTCTTTCTTATTTATAAAAAGAAATGTACGGAAGACGGCGCCTTGAAGTTTCCTCCTGCGGTGCTAGTAACCAGCGAAATGAACAAGAGATGGCAGCGCCGGCGCTTGCGTCGCTCTAGTGGATATCTCTGGCGCGCGCAGCGCTATCGGTGATATTCGGCCGTTTCTCAGCCAGCCGAGTCGGGCTGAGTCACTTGCGTTTCACGAGATAGCGATAACGTTGCCTAGAACGTGCGCGCATCGCCACTGGTAGGTCGCGTAGGTTGTCTCAAGCAAGAAAACAAGCGAGTTGGCGCCAACATGCGATGACTCATTCCATTTTCCGGGGACACGCATCCTAGTTATTGCAGCAGACGACGGCTTGTATGCAGCAGACGACGGAAGCGAGAAGCGTTTTCGACGGAATAATCATACGCTTTGAGATAGCTGCTTTATTTTTACTGCGGAGGAAAACTGTTTTGCTTTACCGATAACGCTATATTCAGTGCCTTCATAACAGTTTCTTAGGCGAAACGTCAAGTTGGCGTCACGTTACGTAAGCAAAACGGGGCCACCAACGCCATTTTGTTTGCGTCGAGCCTACGTCACGCATCGAAGAAAATGGCGTTGTGTCCAGAATAGCGCCCCTAATCTCGCGTGACATATATGGCGGCCATGGGGAGGGAAGGCGGAGGAAGAGGGACCGGCTTCGTTTCCGCTAAGCCAAAAAGTGCGTGCTCTTGCCCATAAGATATTGCGGAGTGCACGAGCGCGTTGAGCGCGTGGGAAACGACCCTCCTACCCTTCTAGCGGCGCACCCCTGGTGTCGAGACCGACGCCTGCGCACATGCGCGTCCCCCCGACATTGAAAGTGTGCATGTTTCCGCGCTTCTTCCTTGTGCACCGGCGATATGCGAATGTAGTCGCGAGGTGCCTCTGTTGCGATATGCGCTGTGGCGGCTTCGACGGGAACTTGTGTGAAGGGTGTTGAGAAGTGTGAACCTGCGTGCACCGCTGCGGCCGCTTTTTGTCTAATCACGAGCGCTGACGCGTGGGGCCTGGTGGCGAACGCGAAAAGTAACTTTTTTTTTTCTGCGTTGGACTGTTCCGTGGCCAATCTTCGTTGTTTTTCCACAGAACACCTATATAAACATTGAGAAGGGAAACTGTACCTTCCACAGTGCAACGGAAATAAGAAGAAGAAGAAGAAGAAGAAGAAGAAGTTTATTTTTACCACATAAGTACACTGATATATACAACGTGGTAGGGATGGCAGGATAAAAGCTGCATAACGGCAGCTTGACTAGTCCTACCACCCCATGAACAACAGGCAGCAACATGGCAAGATATTCATAGTACATTCTTGTGGCAAGGTCAATATATAGATATTCACAGACGCATATATATACACACATTTATACATATATATAATACATACACACATGCACATACGCATACATGTATGCATGAAAAACAGAAATGACAACTTCGAAATAGCAAGGAAATACTTTTCAACCGACAAACCAAAAAGTTAATTATTCACAGAAATTTTTGCAGTAATGTGCTCTTGGATGTATGGCGTACGTTTACATCATTTAGACTATATTTGTTAAGTGCAGAGGGAAGACAGTAAGAGAGTGCTTGAAGGCCATAGTTAGTCCGAGGGCGCGGGACTTCCCAGTGTTCCGTATATCGATTTAGGCGAAAAGAAGGATTACGCTGCAAGTTCGCGATGTTTATGATATGATTAGTACCCTTGATTATGTCACGTTTAAAAGAACACATAAGTTGATACTCATAAAGGCGGTCTACACGTAAAATCTTGAACTTCCGGAATATGTCACGCGTATGTCCATTGTAAGGTAAGTCTGAAATAGCACGTAAGGCATTCTTTTGAACTGAAACTAAATTTCCTAATGATTTCTTAGTACTATTTGACCAGACCAGGTTACAATAGCGCAGGTGAGAAGCAAATAGTGCATTATAAACCAAAAGTTTCTGTGGTATTGGTAGTAGCCTCTGACATCTGCGCAACATACCTAACGCCTTACTAAGTTTATTTCGTAAGTAATCGGTGTGGTGGTCCCATAGCATCAATTCATGGAAGATAACACCCAATGTTTTTGCTGTAGCGGAAAGTTCTATTTTTGTGTCATTGAGTGTGAGGCATTGGGTGAGATCACAAGGCGTAGACTTCGCTCTAAAGAGGACCGCTTTTGTCTTGGAGCAGTTCAACTAGAGAGAATTTTTTAAAGACCAGTTATATATCTTGTCAAGTATTTCTTGTCAGTATTTCTTGTGTGTATATCTTGTCAAGTCAAGAGTAGCAGTGGCGTTGCGAACAAAAGTGTGCGACCGAGAGATGGCGCTGGAGCTATTATTATCATCATTACGTAGCGAGCAATATGGTCGCTACCATAGCGGCTGAGAGGTTCGTTGTGCTGCTCGCTCGCTGGTTTTGGGTGTTTTGCTACCCCTTTCGGAGTATCCTTTTTGAGTATCGTTCGTGTGAACGATACTCAAAAATGACTATCGATAACTTTATTATGTCGCCAGGTGACCGAGAGGCCTCAACTGGCAAAAAACACGTCAGAGAAGTAAGCTTGCATCGTTTATTGCCAATCGTGAATGAAGCAGTAAAGAAAATGGGGTTTTACATGCCAAAATCACTTTCTGGTTATGAGGCACGCCGTAGTGGAGGACTCCGGAAATTTCGACCACCTGGGGTTCTTTAACGTGCACCTAAATCTAAGTACATGGGTGTTTTCGCATTTCGCCCCATCGAAATGCGGCCACCATGGCCGGGATTCGATCCCGCGACCTCGCGTTATGCAGCCTAAGACCATGGCCACTAAGCAACCACGGCGGGTGGATGAAGCAGTACATGACCGCAATTTTCAAACAGGTCAGGTGGAGCTAACGCTGTCAGTAACTGAGTTTACAACACACAGAAACGCAGATCTATTTAACACATATCTTTTTAACGGAATTGAAAGCTCGATTCGAGCAAAGTTTTCTCATCGTGTTTGGCGTGCCGCTAAAGCAAGGGCAATGATATTGTGCTCGCCTACACTAGTACTTGTGTTGCATACAGTGCTGTTTGACGTGTTCCATACTATACATATGTTGTCTGCCTTCGACAATGTCAGCTAGATTTAAAAAAAGAAGCATAAGAAGTGCTCAGCAAACATGTACTGTCAGTAAGGTAAGTTCGAGATGCAATGTCGCATTGTTTTCATAACACATTGGCGATAGGCACGAAGTCTAGAGGAAAAAAAAAACGTTATGCTAAATTTTAGATCACATATAGTGTGTTCTTCATATTTCTACTGCACATTTAGTGTTCAGCTGCAGCAGTAAAGGCTTTATCACAAGTGGAGTACTCGTAGGAAGGCGAGGAACGTTATGGCGACGACAGTGCTTACAATTACCGCTGCCAATATTTTGTGTAAACAAGGACACTAAATAAACATAATTATGCCCAATTAATGCTCACGGATCCTTGTAAAATGCTATTTATGGTTTCGTGTTGAAAAAACATATTGGTTTGCGGGTTCAAACAACGCAAAAGGGTTACATGCAGATGAACACGTCAGTTGAGTAATAGAGGTGAGCAAGGGAAGCCTGAGTCTGTAGCCAACGTTTCAAAAATCAAACACATTTGTGCGGGTGGTGACGAAGATAAGTTCCCACGCTGAGGCTTCCCTTGCTCGTCAACTGTTCATTGGCTGAATGTTAAGCCAAACTTCGAGTATATTTCGAAAACTTTTTGTGAACACACTGTCCTCAGGTATGGCATCTGCTGCTTGAAGAGAACGAAAAATTGATTTTATTGGTTCGTCATATTTGAGAAGTGTGGAGTAGGCCAGTTGTGTGAAGTTGCCTGTTTTAGCCATTTCTTACGGTGCAGGGCTAGCCTAGTTACTGATTTTTGGAAACGAAAAATGCAATATCCAGATCTAATTCTAACGCTGTCACTTACCATCTTAAGAATGCTCCCTTAGATTTCATCATGTCCTATAACTATATTGGTGTACACATTACAAATAAATTAAATAGGACCAATATAGAGTATGTCATTAACAATGCAATTCACCTGCTCGGGTACTTGTAGTGTAACTTTTCTAAAGCGCTGTCTACTTTAAAGCTACACCTTTACAAGACGCTAATACGCTCAAAACTTGAATATGCATCTGCAATATGGGCTCCCAGTCGCATTAGTCTTACTACTTCACTTGAACTAGTATAATATAACTCTGCTCGTACCATTATTTCTAATAATAACTGTACCACGAGTATAACCTTAATGAAGCTAACCAGCACTTATTCCCCTAGCTAGTCGGCACGTTTCGCAGTTCCATAAAATTTTTCGTCATCACACTTCACGACGACTTCATACCACGGCCTCAAGTACATTTAAAACTGCACCGATCATCGCAGTAACGCAGGGATTGATTCTTGCTAGACGAAGTCTTTCTTTCAATCTTTTATACCCCGTACATCTCGGGAATGGAACCACCTTCTATCAAATATCGTAGCCATCACCCATAACAAACTTTTTTGCAATACATTAGCTCATATTGTATATTCAGGAGAATCATTGTATTACCAAAACTCACTGCTCTTGTTTGTTTGTTTTACTCTACTGCTTTGTAACGACTCCTCTCTTTAATGGCATACGGCCCTGAGCGTATTAAGTAAAAATAGAATAATAATGTAGAGTGACTGCCAGAGTTTCAGTGAACATGAAGCACCATTTCCTCAAAATTGCACTGAGTGGTTTTGAAGGCTTTAAAATTATTTGCAGTTTCATGTAACAAATTAACGCTATGAAGGAGCATGTGATACTTGAAGCATCATTTCCTCAAAATTGCACTGAGTGGTTTTAAAGGCTTTAAAATTTTTTGCAGTTTCATGTAACAAATTACCGCTATGAAGGAGCGTTTGATACTTGTTGGTAATGCCCGTCAATTTGATTTTCAAATAGCAAATGACAGAATTTGTGCATTACCAAGTAGGAGCTTGCTACATGACGAAAAAAGAAACAAGTTGGGACTCAACTTGTTACTTCTCCGATTGTCATAAAACGCCCTTAAAATCAAGCAAGCTTATATGTCAAATTTTAGCATTCCCGCTCGGTACGATACAAAACTGTAGACTGTGGCTTTCCTGATAGGGCTCACAGCCCTCTATCTGGGAAACTTGCAAACATTTCATGGTGAGGCACGTAGTTCAAAAGGACCTGTTGTCATTATGGTGTCCGTTGAGCTTCTTATGGCTTGGCGTGGGAAGCTTGCAAACCAATAATCTCTATTTTGTCCTTCTTCCTGATAAGAGAAATCATGAAGTCCTGAAAAACGTGCAAACAAAGAATGGTGAAACAAAAGTTTGTCCAATAAATGAACAAATCACAGTTCTAGTTGAAGTGTTCAGAAACATACCTGGCGACGATTCTGCCTCTGTGGTGACACATTCCCTGGTGACGTGTACGTCCAGAGACAATAGAGTCCAAAGTGGTGATCAAATATGAGCAGCATCTTGGAGGCTTCAGGCAAA
Source organism: Dermacentor albipictus (assembly GCF_038994185.2). Classification (NCBI taxonomy): domain Eukaryota; kingdom Metazoa; phylum Arthropoda; class Arachnida; order Ixodida; family Ixodidae; genus Dermacentor; species Dermacentor albipictus. Next base: position 30,850,830 of record NC_091825.1, read on the forward strand.
AGAAGAAAGCCTCAGTTACTATGGTGGAAGCGCGGGTGAGTTTGTGATTCATGTATGACTAAGAACAGTGCCAAAACCCTCCATGACAGAAAACACACACACACACACACACACACACACACACACACACACACACACACACACACACACACACACACACACACACACACACGCACACGCACACACACACACACACACAACACTGTTTTGAGTGTCCATTTCTTTCAATGGTGTTCTTGTGCGGGCTGTGCTTTGTGAAGCATCGATTAAAATTTGTGCCAGCTAGTAGGTTATAAACACAGTAATTTTATTATGTATCAAATTATATTAATCTAACTGTATCACCAAAAGTACACTTGCACTAATTTCCTGCGAATTTATTGCAGTGCATCATTCACGCAGACACAGCCAAAAGTATTCATTTTTTACACTGTGCTCCGTGTTAGGAATTTTAGCAACATGGCAAGATAACAAGAGCCTTGTTTGAATTGCCCTTGAAGAGCAACAACTTTATTATGACTTCGCACTTTAAAAAAATCACTACAGCAATCAATTTTACCCGCCTTGCACCCGATGAAATTGAAAGTTAGAAATGCGAAGCAGGGTTTTTCTAATTCACCGGTGCACACACACAGAAGCTGTAAGTTTAATCCGCTTTCTGGGGTAGTTTTCATACAGAGTGTGCTCGGTTCCAGCATCGAGTTTTCACGCTAGCTAGCACTTTCTTCAAGCAACTCGTCATTACGCGGCTAGACGCGGCAGACCACTGACGATGGAAGCCGCGTATGTACCCATTACGACAGTGAAACGCCGCAGCTGATAAAATTCACTCTTTAAACACGATCACTCTTTAAACACGAATGTCGGATGCATAAGCTGCCTGTGATATTCATGATCATCATCAGCCTGGTTATGCCTACTGCAGGGCAAAAGACCTCTCCCATACTTCTACAACAACCCCGGTTATATACTAATTGTGGCCATGTCATCCCTGCAAACTTCTTAATCTCATCCGCCCACCTAACTTTCAGCCGCCCCTTGCTACGCTTCCCTTCCCGTGGAATCCAGTCCGCAACCCTTAATGACCATCGGTTATCTTCCCTCCTCATTACATGTCCTGCGCATGCCCATTTCTTTTCGTTGATTTCAACTGAGATGTCATTAACTCGCGTTTGTTCCCTCACCTAATCTGCTCTTTTCTTATCCCTTAACGCTACACCCATCATTCTTCTTTCCATAGCTCATTGCGTCGTCCTCAATTTGAGTAGAAACCATTTCGTAAGCCTCAAGGGTTCTTCCCCGTAGGTGAGTACTGGTAAGACAGAGCTAGACACTTTTCTTTTGAGGGATAATGGCAACCTGCTGTTCATGATCTGAGAATGCCTGCCAAACGCACCCCAGCCCATTGTTATTCTTCTGATTATTTAAGTCTCATGATCCGGGTCCGCCATCACCACCTGCCCTAAGTAGATGTATTCCCTTACCACTTCCAGTACCTCGCTACCTATTTTAAATTGCTGTTCTCTTCCGAGACTGTTAAACATTACTTTAGTTCTCTGCAGATTATTTTTAGACCCACTCTTCTGCTTTGCCTCTCCAGGTCAGTGAGCATGCATTGCAATTGGTCCCCTGTGTTACTAAGCAAGGCAATATCATCAGCGAATCGAAAGTTACTAAGGTATTTTCCATTACCTTTTATCCCCAATTCTTCCCAATCCAGGTCTCTGAATACCTCCTGTAAACACGCTGTGAATAGCATTGGAGAGATCGTATCTCCCTGCCTGACGCCTTTCTTTATTATGATTTTGTTGCGTTCTTTATGGAGGACTACGGTGGCTGTGGAGCCGGTATAGATATCTTTCAGTATTTTTACATACGGCTCGTCTACACCCTGATTCCGTAATGCACCCATGACTGCTGAGGTTTCGACAGAATCAAACGCTTTCTCGTAATCAATGAAAGCTATATATAAGGGTTGGTTATATTCCGCACATTTCTCTATCACCTGATTGATTGTGTGAACATCGTCTATTGTTGAGTAGCTTTTACGGAATCCTGCCTGGTCCTTTGCTTGACAGAAGTATAAGGTGTTCCTGATTCTATTTGCGATTACCTTAGTAAATACTATAGGCAATGGACAGTAAGCTGATCGGTCTGTAATCTTTCAAGTCTTTGGCACCCCTTTCTTGTGGATTAGGATAACGTTAGCGTTCTTCCAAGATTTCGGTACGCTCGAAGTCATGAGGCATTGCGTATACAGTGTGGCCAGTTTCTCTAGAACAATCTGCCCACCATCCTTCAACAAATCTGCTGTTACCTGATCCTCCCCAGCTGCCTTCCCCCTTTGCATATCTCCCAAGGCTTTCTTTACTTCTTCCGGCGTTACCTGTGGGATTTCGAATTCCTCTAGACTATTTTCTCTTCCATTATCGTCGTGGGTGCCACTGGTACTGTATAAATCTCTATAGAACTCCTCAGCCACTCGAACTATCTCATCCATATTCGTGATGATATTGCCGGCTTTGTCTCTTGACGCATACCTCTGTTTCTTGCCAATTCCTAGTTTCTTCTTCACTGCTTTTAGGCTTCCTCCGTTCCTGAGAGCATGTTCAATTCGGTCCATATTATACTTCCTTATGTCAGCTGTCTTACGCTTGTTGATTTACTTCGAAAGTTCTGACAGTTCTATTCTTGCTGTAGGGTTAGAGGCCTTCATACAATGGCGTTTCTTGATCAGATCTTTCGTCTCCTGCGATAGTTTACTGGTATCCTGCCTGACGGAGTTACCACCGATTTCCATTGCACACTCCTTAATGATGCCCACAAGATTGTCGTTCATTGCTTCCACACTGAGGTCCTCCTCCTGAGTTAAAGCCGAATACCTGTTCTGTAGCTTGATCTGGAATTCCTCTATTTTCCCTCTTACCGCTAACTCATTGATCGGCTTCTTGTGTACCAGTTTCCTCCGTTCCCTCCTCAGGTCTAGGCTAATTCGAGTTCTTACTATCCTATGGTCACTGCAGCGTACCTTGCTTAGCACGTCCACATCTTGCTGTGATATTATTGTCGGTAATTAAGATGAACCTGCGTGACCGCCGTACAATTTGAATCGATAAACCGCACGGACTGCAATCGATAACAGTGGGCTGCTGCTTATCACACGTCAGTGAGGTCTGAAACCTTTGTTCAAGTAATAAAGCACAGGATTCAATATAACGTAAGTTTAATAAAAACAATTGTCTGTTTATATTGCAGAAAGTTACACGTTAACTATGTTGGACGGTTATAATGCGTACATTTAAAGATCAAAGATGGAGCCGTGCCGAGCGCCCCTAGCAGAAAAAAATACGAATTAAAGTCTGCGACCAAATCACAGTAGCTACACTTACGCGCTTATGCTGGAACGCACCGCGATTGATTATTCGGCCTTTGTGGCGATCGCTAGAATTTGAGAGTGCTCGGGGCCTGTTTTAACGCGAGAGCGTTAAGGAGCTCGTGTCGCAGAAAAGCCGGTGTCGTCAGCGTCGGTGTCGGGTGTCGGCGTCTGCGGCGTTGACCGTGAGCGATAAATCATGGCAGGCACTTCATAAATAAAAAGCAACTTCCAAGATAGGCTGGGTGGGAATCGAACCAGGGTCTCCGGAGTGTGAGACGGAGACGCTACCACTCAGCCACGAGTTTTTTTTTTCTTTATTTCCTCGTCACAGAAATGCCATGCGAATACATTGTTAAAAGAGAATCAGCTTAGCTTATGCTGACCCTCTGAAATTAATATCGCTTGAATTTCGCCAACTCATCGAACAGTGGCAACCAATCGGGCGGTTCTTTCTGGGCGTTGTACACTTCACGCATGTAGACGACACTTTCAATAAAGTTTTCTCGTACAGAATGGGCATTCACATCCGCATGACATACCGACATTCTTGTGGACCATATGCTATGGAGGCTCAGCAGCATAATAAGGTCATATGGAATATCGTTATTGCCTGTGTCTAAGTATCTGATACCACGTGGGGTTATTGGTAAAGCTTTCTTCAATGTTCGTTGTAAGATGTCCCAATGAAAAAAGGGATCCCAACAATCAATGAAGACGTGATCGACAGTCTCTGGTTTTTTACACTTTATACAATCGGTAGTCCACGGCACATATATTCCCTTGTCGGCCAGCCAAGTATTTACAGGCAAGGTATTTGTGTGGAGTTTGAAGAAGAATGATTTTACCGATGGTTTCACAGGCATTCTTTTGACCCTTTTGAGTACATCATCGCCTGAACCTCCATAGTATGCTAACCTATACATTGGAACTGGCATTAATGAGTCTATCATATCATGGTACAATTTCTTTCTTTTGACGGAACTTAAATATTCTAGCGAGAATCGAACACTAAGCACACGGAAAGATAGCACTACTTCCTGAAGGAAACCTTTCACTGGAGGGGAGTGAACAGTCGAAAACGAAACAAGGAAGTCAGGTAACGGATTACCTAATCGCACTTGTGTCATGGTGCGCAAAAATGGATCACTGTGGTTCCGCAAGAACATAAACCGCGATACAATCTGGCGTACAAATAGGTGTGATAGTCCAAGACCACCGCTGCGAACTGATCTGAACAGATTAGAGCGGCTGCAGCCTTCCCAGGTTGAGTTCCAAATGAACACAGCAAACACTCGATGCAGTTTTTGTACATTCGCTCGCGACATGAATAGCACTTGTAGTATGTACCATATTTTTGCAACCAGAAAAATGTTGCACACAGTGGAGCGCGCGAACATTGAGAGATTGCGCCCTTGCCATGCCAGCGCTTGTTCCCTCGCCGTCTGTGTTCCCTCGCCGTCTGTCTCACGAGAAGCGTCAATGTCTGCTCATCTCTGAAACAGGGGTGCCCAATTTCGTCATTGCTTTTCGCAATATACCTGGAGCCTTTTTGCTTAGCCATTAAAGAGAACGAGAAAATAAGAGGTTTCAAATTACAGCAAAGTGAGGTGAAAGTGCTTTCCTATGCAGACGATCTAGCAGTGTTTTGCGATGACTATGACAGTGTCAGCGAAGTGGTAACTCTGGCGAAAACTTATTGTGAAAAAACAGGTAGTGCCATAAACTGGGATAAGTGCATCGGGTTTTGGCATGGCGCGTGGCAAAGCAAACCACGCAGTTTCGCAAAGATACAGTGGGTGACCACACTCAGCCACGAGTTCGATGCTTCAAAGCGGTACAAACGCGTTTCTCGTGAACGCGGTGTTGCCTTAAAAACGTGCCGTAGAAAGGTATACTGCGGTGTATATCGGTAATTATGAGCATGTAACTTACAGAAGTCGCATTTACACGAGTAGCGAAGTACGTTTCCGCTACATTCCTTCTGCGCTTACCGCACACGCAGAGCCATCTTGCGGCAAACACAGAAGACCCCCTCCTCTCAATTTATAGCGCTGCCCCGACAGGTGGCGCGCCATGCGCGCATTGAGCCTTGCTGTGCGCCGACCGGTGCCAGGCGCGTTGCGGCCCCGACTCCCTCTCCCCTGACGACGCTTCGCCGTGCTCCCACGCGGGTTGCAGAATCAAGCGCCGTTCCTTTCTTTAGATTACTATCTGTCTATCTCTCTGCCCGTGCCGATCACGACGTTTGGCTGGCGTAGATCGTTTCCCCCTCCGAGACACCGAGTTCTTTGGTTCGTTCCGTTTGCTCAGGCGCACGTTTCGTTGCCGCGCCGAACGCTGCGTTGCTCGACGCTCTCCGTGTGATAGGTGGGCGCAAAGTCCGATGCGGGGCGCCTCGTAAGTGATCCCTGCGCCGTAGCGCTTTGTCTTACACCCCTTGGCGGGTCGATGGGAACGCTGTCGCGTTCCCCTCTTGAAGGCGAAGCTTAAGCGTCCACCATTTTTTTTTTACGACCCGTGCGTTCCCCCGCAGAAGAGCGTGGCAGAAAACGCGCACTATGGAAGGAGAGAGAGGCAAGAAGAAAATGAACTCTTGATTTTCGTTGCAAGAACAAAATTTTGCCGTCGAAGCCGCCACAGCGCCAAATGGCGCCAATCGCAAGAGGGGCAGCTCGCGGCTGTACATTCGGATATCGCCGGCGCGCGAGGAAGCGCGGAATTATTGCACACTTGGGGTGCTATTCTGGACACGCATGGCGGCTGCACGGCCGCCATCATCCGCCATGTTTACTCTCTGATTGGCTGTCGAGAGGTCATGTGCTTTAAAATTTGTGCCGGGAAGTGGAAGTATTGCAAAATGCAATTTTGCGTTTTCATCAAGATGACGAAACGTGACGTGGAGCTGCAAATTTTATGTACTAATACATTTTTTTTGGTTCTTGGCAGATTTTTGGTTCTTCTCATATACTTTACCGCATTTATTAAATAAGTTAATGAACGATGGTATTGATGTCTTTTCTTGCAGTAAAAACAAGTTAATAAATTACTTTGGTGCCTATTAGCCTTTAATGTCTGTGTAAATAGGCTTCTTTTTATTGAGTTAAGTATTTTTTCTATTGCTATCTGCATTATGTACACTTGTATGAGAACGTTTAGTGTTTTTTTTTACCCTCTCTTTTTTTTGCCATGTGTTTGTTTACTTCTGCTGCTGTCACGAGAAGGATTAAGGACTAGTCAAGTTGCTCTTTTGTAACTTTTTTCCTTATATCCTCCATAAACTTGCATATTTATGGAAATAAATTCATTCATTCATTCATTCATTCATACTGTGATGTTCGCGCTTCAAAAAGAATGCGAGCGGTAGCGTGCAGAAGCCAGTGCAATGCATCTGCAATTGCGCGAATATGTCGTGGCGATTCAAGATATGCGCCATGCCAGCTTGCTGATTGGCTGAAGGAATATCTCGTGATGTGCGTCAGAGGAAGGGCTGTTTCGTAAGCGTCATTTTGACGATACGTGACGTTGCGCTGGGCCGCCATTGCTGAGATTTTCCGCCATAATTGTTGCTGCGACGAGCCGCGCGAATTATGCTAATGAGCAGCCATATGCAATGGAAGCCGAGAGGAATGCGTATCGCCACATTTTCCCCGTCGTTTGGCGCCGCGAAAATATTTTGTTCATAACGTGTGCTCATAGTATTTGCATCGCTCTCGGGTGGTGTTGGCATTTGTGTTTGGGGCCATCATCTTTAAAAGAACGCTTTTCTACGAAATAATATTGGTTGAACATAGCAAACTTTCGTCAATGTTGTCCACTATTCACTGCTGCATTTGTATTGTAATCAAGATTAGTGCCTTTTTGTACAATCAAAACTTATGACAACGGGCTCTTTCTAAATTATAAAAAGAAATGTACGCAAGACGGCGCCTTGAAGTTTCCTCCCGCGGTGCGAGAACCAGCGAAATGAAGAAGAGGTGGAAGCGCCGGCGCTTGCGTCGCGCTAGTGGATATATCTGGCGCGCGCAACGCTATCGGTGAAATTCAGCCGTTTCTCAGCCAGCCGTGTCGGACTGAGTCACTTGCGTTTCACAAGATAGCGATAACGTGGCCTAGAATGTGCGCGCATCACCACTGGTAGGTCGCGTATGTTGTCTCAAGCCAGAAAACAAACGAGTTGGCGCCAACATACGATGACTCGTTTTCATTTTCCGGGGACACGCATCCTAGGGGACACGCTATTGAAGCAGACGACATCTTGTACGCAGCACACGACGGAAGCGAGAAGCGTTTTCGACGGAATAATCATACGCTTTGAGATAGCTGCTTTATTTTTACTGCGGAGGAAAACTGTTTTGCTTTACTGATAATGCTACATTCAGTGCCTTCATTTCAGTTTCTTAGGCGAAACGTCAAGTTAGCGTCACGTTACGTAAGCAAAACTGGGCTACCAGCGCCATTTTGTTTTCGTCGCGCCTACGTCACGCACCGAAGAAAATGGCGGAATGTCCAGTGCCCGAGGGACCCGCAGGCACCGGTCTCGACACCAGACGCGCGCCGCTAGAAGGGGAGGAGGCTCGTTTCACCACGCGCTCGCGCGCCTCGCAATATTTTGTGGGCGAGTGTGCGTGGCTACACTCTTAAAACGGTTGCACCCTTTGGGGTGTATATTTGTCCTACAACAATAATCGTCATCTGCCTTGCTTGCATTTCCTTTCCTGAAAACTCGGCGCTCGCTACTTTCCTGTCGAGAATGCTGCGTCACACTTATAAGGCGCATGCCGTTCGTGACTGGAAAGTACCGGGCTCGCAGCGTTAAAGAAAGGAAACGTGGGCAGTACGGATGACGATTATCGTTGTGGGACAAGATACGCCCCAAACGGTGTAAATTTTGTACACTCTTAGAAACGTTTACACCCTTTGGGGCGTATCTTGTCCCACAACAATAATCGTTGTCTGCCTTGCCCGCGTTTCCTTCCTTTAACGTTGCGAGCCCGGTACTTCCCAGTCACGAACGGCATGCGCGTTATCAGTGTGACGCAGCATTCTCGACAGGAAAGTAGCGGGCGCCGAGTTTTCAGGAAAGGAAACGCAAGCAAGGCAGATGACGATTATTGTTGTGGGACAAATATACACCTCAAAGGATGCAACCGTTTTAGGAGTGTATCTTGAAAATGATGTGCAGGCCGCTCACACCTTTGTGCGCGCTGTGTGTGCTCGCCGCTCTTGCGTTGAAGCGGAAGCGGCACGGAGGCCACTTCGCTCGCTGCTGCTGCCGCGTTGCTCGCACCACCATTTTTACAGCTAGTGTCCGCGCTCATTGAGTGTGATGTGTTCATGTTTGCTCGTGTGCGCTGACACAATATGCTTGTTAGTTCAGTAAGCGAATGTTTCCAAGTTCAGACCCCCGATAAAACTATCCTTCGTATAGCTGTACGCTCATTTCCTATCGCAATCGATGCCCCGCCTTTGCAGGCGAAATTGGGACTTTTACAGCGTAGCTGTTAAGGCCTGCTTACCTCACTGTCGGGTCTACGTGTAGAAAAATAGTATCCTGGAGATAGTGCGATGCCGGGCGACCCGCGGCAGAGGTGACGCAGGCGTTACACTCCGCATACTTGAGCCGATCTCGAAGATAGTGCGATGCTGGGCCGACCGGCAGCCTGGTGAAGCAGGCGGCAAGCACTCCCCAAACGAGGGCCGATCACGAAGATGGTGAAATGCCGGGGCGACCCGCGGCGGAGGTACAGTTCGCCGTTATAGTGGCCACATACACAGCTTCGCTGGTCATGGTACTTCATAGAGTGGAAGGCCTTTGTTGTTTTTTTGTGTTTGTGAACACTTATTTGGTTGCTTATGAACAACCGGGACTGCACGAATAAGTTTCTTTCAGTGTTTTCCTCAATATATTCACTTTGGAAGAGAACGTGTGTAGTGCACAGTCTCGTGTTTTTTTTTCCGCACAAGGTTTCGGATTTCCCGACTTCTTGACTAAAGTGATGCTGCTACACTTTTTATATTCAAGGCGAGACACTGTAACGAAGCACTTTTGTCTCTTATGTTTCTTTCACGCTTCATATTCCAGTCGCCTATCGAAGAAGGCGAGGCTGTGAACGGCACCTCTCTACCTCTGAACGTCACTGCCGATCATCAGAATGGCGACGGAGGAACGGTTAGTGCATGCTTGATAAAAAGCTCCGGTTGGTTTTGAAGTTCTTTTATTGGTAGACGGAATTGTGTAAAACTAGCACTGTTTGTTTTTTCGCCCGCTGTATACTTATCTATAATATTATACTGACACGTGTACTTGTTTATCGGGCGACCACGTTTCACCGCCTAACAAATGTTATAGCACAGCGCAGGACGCACCCGCATGTATCGGAAGTTTCTTGAATGTTATCGATGGTTCCATCAGCTGTCTGTCGCCGAACCTTGTGTAATATGATTTAATGTATGCGTGACGGGAACGGCGTAGAACTTTGTTGAAAATACGCCGGTACCAGCGATTGCTCTGGAACATTCGACGACTGATGCATAGAAAGCCGACGCGTTGACCAGATTTCCGACGATCGCCGACTGTGTTCGCCCCGATCGTTGTGCTTGAAGTGTAACTTGCTTTTGTGGGCACAAGTTCGCCGAATAAAACGCTAGTTTGATCATTTTGCTTTCTTCACCCTCCCTACCCCGTGACATCTGGTGTAGGTCCATTAAATAGTTTTGTTTTTTTTTACTCCTAAACTTGCACTGTGTATAGTTTATCACCGAGAATCCGTGATTTATCGATGATAAACTTTTGTAGACTGCAATACGACAAAAATATTATTCATTTATTGTTACAAAAATGTCCTCAAGAGCAATATTTTATCCCCAAGTGCCAGACAGAATTCTTATCTTTAAGCGCCTGCATTCTTCTCTAATTGGTCCTTTCTCAGTTCAGCTTTCAGTTCACCACATGAGTAAAGATACTGTAATTGTAAACAATATTATTAATCTAAGAACAGTGTTGAGTTGCTGTTGAAAGTGGATGCATGGCACATTGCTGAAATCTCAGTTTTGCGAGTGCAAAGGGATTCATAAACACGAAAAGTGATGCCACTAGTTTATGCGGATGTGCCTTTTGCAAGTAGCACACCCTCCGGCAGCGATGAAGTGCTCCAGCATCACAATCTTGTTTTCTAAATATATACAAAATTCTTCTAGCCTTCTAGGCTTGAGTCCCACGTAAATCGGGGCCATACATGAAAAATATGCTAATGTCACGTACCCGGTCAGAACCAAGGTAGTGTTCTTTGCCGTCGCTTGTAGGTTCTCAGTTTATTTTTTGCATTCCGCGTAACTAGATAATTAGTCTTGCTTACTAATATATTTCTCGAATATTATAATTAAATGAAAATTGTAAATGAAAAAAAAACTATTCAGCAACATAAAAACTGCCGATACAGTGTTCTGTTTCTCGATAGTGGCTACACAAAAGCGTTTTCCGAGCGTGGAAGAATCCCGCGAATACACTCAAAGTGCTTCGAGCGGCCGGCCAGTCGCGCGACAATTTCGCGTGTGTTTACGGGCTTCTTTCAGGCTCGGAATAAAACACTTTTATTGCGATAGCAATTTATGAACACTCCAAGGGCATTTCTACCGTCGCCGTGGGGTTCCGTATACTCTAAAAACAGTTGCGCCCTTTGGGGTGTATATTTGTCCCACAACGATAATCGTCATCTGTCTTGCCCGCGTTTCCTTTCTTTACCACTGCAAGCCCGGTACCTCCCGGTCACGAACGGCACCCGCGTTATCAGTGTGACGCAGCATTCTCGACAGGAAAGTAGCGAGCGCCGAGTTTTCAAGAAAGGAAACGCAAGCAAGGTGGATGACGATTATTGTTGTGCGACAAATATACACCCCAAAGGGTGCAAACAGTTTTTAGAGAGTATAAAGTCCAAGGGCGATAAAATCGTCGCCGCTCGCCGTATGCGCTGTGTGCGAGTGAAAGCGAGCGACGAAGGCGGGGCGGAAGCGAGTCCTGTCGTGCGCGAGGCACAGGCGTGAGGTGAGGGGGAGGGGGGGGGGGGGGCGTTCTTCTGCGGCGGCTGCTGCTTACGGTGCGGCCCTGCGGGCGCCGTATCTTGTAAGCGATCTGCAGCATAGCCAAAGTGGCGGCCCGCGCGGGCCTTCGAAGCGATCTGCGATGTTTGCAGAGTGTTAGTAGTGCCCATTGCTTCGAACGCGCTGTGCTTTCGACGTTTCGTCCGCGTTGAAGCGAGAGATGCAGGAAGGTCAATTCGGCCGCTGCTGCTGCCGCGATTCCTCACTTGAGCGTTTTACAACGAGCTTCCGCACTCATCGAGCGCGATGTCTTAATATTTACCTGTGCGTGCGTGACACGGTGATTGTTCATTTACCTAAAACATGGTGGTGGGCTAGTTTGTTTGAATCCGTGATAAAATGTGTAAGAGCGACTGAACGAGGACGCAGAAAAAGAAAAAGACACACACAGAAAGCACTGTCTTTGTCTGTGTGGTTCTTTCCACGTCCTCGTTCAGTCGAGCTTACACACTGTATCACTGCAAACTTAGTAAGCGAATATGTACGAGAAAACAGCCGATAAAGCTACTATACTTGCTTGGTACAGTTATCTACATATTTATTGCCGCAATAAATTCTTCGCTTTTTTGGTAGAAATTGCGCCTTACTGTATATCACGTATTGAGCCACAAAAGCTGTATCGGGAGATTTTCACGTTGCTCTACAATTTTTTCAGTGACACTTATCTAATTAGGTTACTTGACAAGTTTAAAAATTAAGACTAAAAATCTAATTAGGCGGAATGAAAACAAATTATCTGCACATCTCCAAGCGACAGCAAACAATAATATTTCGGCTCTGTACATCTCCGTCACATTTGCCTATGTTTAATGTTAGGCTCAAGTTACGTAGGCCACGTTGTATATAGTTATACATTGCGATGTTCCCTAACAAATGAACCTTTAAGAAATGTGCGTGCAGCCGAGACCAAACGTGGCACGGCTAACAATAATCTACTATGAAGAAATACATTGAAGGAATAATCTACAATAATCTACTATGAAGAAATACATTAAAGGAAAGCCGTGATAAAATAGGATATGTAAATGCAAGTTAGGCGAAGAGAAAACACGGTCCCTGGACATATGAGTCTGCCTATCGTAAGGCTTTGAATATTCATTCTACATTCTTAACGTCTCAGGCTGTGAGTTTGGACGAGGTGTTAGTTTTTAGTAAACTTACAATATCATGTTACGAACTGCAAAAGCACAAAAATACGGCAGGTACAAACGGGTACTGTGGTGTGCTTTCTTTGTTGTTTTTGTCCATTAAAATAATTCTGGCCTTTTACGCACCAAGACCAAGATACGATAATGAGGCACGCCGTAGTGGGACCCTTCGAATTAATTTTGACCACCTGGCTTTATGTAACCTGCGCGCAATGCACGGTACATGGGGATTCTTGCTTTTCGCCCTCATCGAAGTGCGGCCGCCGCGGCCGGGATTCAATCCTGCACCCTCGCGCGTTACATTATTTTTCGCTTTGCCTATGCCCCAATAATTGAACTTAGGGAGAGCTCATGCGTATGCCTATGTCAAGTCGCTACTAGCTTTTATATGTTAACGTCTCATGTAGTAAAGATAACTTCTCAATTTGTCAACTTTCAACGACACCGATACACGAAATGTTCCGCCATCAATGGTGGGATTTTATGACCTTAGTGCAGCAAACCAAAATTTAACACAAATTACCGGTATTTGCACTTTTCTATCCTTTTGAACCGCCCTGTCGTCACAAAAGCCATAAATTTATGTTTCAGTAGAAAATGGATTCTGGAGTACATTTCGCTCGGCTTGTTCTGAAGGAATAACATGTGTCCCAATGTCTACGACTCTCTGCAAAAAAAAAAGGAAAATAATTTTTTTATGATTTATTCACCTATGTAGATCAATCTTTATGAAACGTTTCCAAATATAATCGTTGCTTATGCTTCAATGTATTGGTAATACGGTTTGTTTATTGAATTTGTTGTTTTTATTCTGCAATGGAATGAGCCTTCCTTCACTTTTTTCTTAATGTCTTGCCAGGTGGTTCCCATGGGTGCCGCGTTCGGATTTACTGGAATTGCTGTGTTAAAGGTGAGTAGGAAATACAATGCGTACGTATGAGCAAATTCAGTCTCCTGTCAGAGAATCAGTGCTGGTTTACTGTCAACTACACTGCCCCGTCTAAGCTTCCAGATCTCAGTTATTAGGAGCGGTAAGAGCATTATACGAAGTGTTCTTCTGACACAGCAAGGCAATTTAAATACAAAGAATATGGGCACTTTGCACTAGCGGTGCAAGGCTGGGTCACATAGGAGCTAGTTCCTGTATCGCTAAATATTGCGAGGTTGTACTAAGTTTTGCGAGAAACGAGAAGAAAGGTGGTTAAGCGAGGCACCTGATGTTTATTCATCATATCATAAGGAGCCATCAAACGTTGACACCAAGGACAAGAGAGGGGAAATTACTTGTACCTAATAAATGAATTAGAGAAATGATAATGTCAATGAGAGTGGATGAAAAAACAACTTGCCGCGGGTGGGGAACGATCCCACGTTTTCGCATTACGCGTGCGATTCTCTATGAATTGAGCTACCGCGGCGCCGTTTCCCCGTCCTCTTTCTTGGGTATTTATGTTTTCTACTATAACCCTGGGAGTGTTAGCCAGCGCCACCGCTCACAAACCTTGGCGATGGATGTGGAGCATCCCTTTGGCCGCAGCCGTCACGAGTATGTGATCTTTTTGAATGAAGGCAACTGGTCAATAAACCCACACATGCTACCTGAAGGCATCAATGTTGCCGTATTCGAGACCCTCGTTATGTAATAAACAAGAAGAAAGGGGGTTAACCCCCTCTGTCATTCCCCATCTGCTGTAAGTTTTTTCATCCACTTTCATTTCTTTAATTCATTTATTAAATACAAGTAACTTCCCGTATGTTGCCCTTGAATTCAATGTTTGCTGGTTTGTTATGATAAGCTTTGCGAGGTTATACATGGCTCGGGTAGGTAAATACTAAGTATTGCTAGGCTTTACTAAGTCTTACGAAGGTACGTATGGCTTAACTATGCTCATACTAAGTGTCGCCAAGGTTTGCTAAGTTTCGTCAAGTTTTTGCGAGGTCATACACGGCTAGGCCAGTAAGCCATACAAGCTGCAGCCAAGTCGCACGTACGTGCATCAAAATTTATTATGTATGGTACTTCAGCACCAGCCGTTTTCATCGTCGATACGGTCTTTGTCCTTGACGTCCGACCGTCATCGTAGTGGTCATCGTGCTCGGTGGTGTCGGGGAAGGCTTCGCGCAGCACTTGAAAGGCAGAGCTCTTCTGTTCAAATTGCCGCACCGAGTTCGCCGTGGAGAGGTTCACTTCGAACCAGAGCTGGTCACAGAGGCGACAGCTGTGTCCGAACACTATGCCGAGGAATTCGCGCTGGAATCCGGCCGCTTGCACCACCCATGGATTTGCGGGCTTGGCGTTGGAAGTTCTCGGTGACGCGCAAGCCCAGAAACAATTCCCGGCGGCGCCGAGCATTCAGTCGGCAGCGTTCATTGTTTCTGGCCCAAAACTCGGTATCCTCGGCTCGGCGACGGCGTTTGTCGTAGGCGTACTCGGAGCGATGGGCAAGATCGGCTCTCCTACGTCGATTGTAGTCCCGCTGAGCAGCGCGCCGAGCTTCCTTGTAGGTCACAGCTGTGCCCATACTCGATGCCCAGAAATTCGCGGTGGAATCGGCCGTTCTCTCCTCCCGTGTATCGGCGGGCTTGACGCTGGAAGTTGAGAGTGGTGCCGCCAAGCCTGCGCAATCTTTTACTCGCCTGTCACGTCACGACTCCTCCCTTAGCGCGTGGGTTTCGAGAAGGTTACGCTGCTCGGGGCTCTCACTGGTGGTTGCTAGGCACTGTGAGGCGGCGCACAGCTGGTCTGAGTTCTCTGGTAACGCTCCACGGTAGAACGAAAGCTTCAACAGCTCTGCTATTAAAATCGCTCTACGACATTGCTTGCACAAGCAAGTCAAATGCATACTGAAATATTTAGGAAAACTCAAATAAAGAAGTATTTGACTATTGTTGCGAAGAACAGGGGCGCTATAGTAGGCCATCCTCTCTAGCACTTTCTAGGGGGTCAATCTCTTCAGCGTTTTTGCTCGGCGAATGTCGCTCGTGGTGGGAGCCCGTGGCTTGCTTTAACGGTTGGCCTCAAACGCTGCAGAATAATAAACTCCTTTACCAGTGGTGGATGGTGCTACCAGCTACATTGACGATGTTGGGGACTCGTGTAAGAAAGTCAACACGACGAGATCGGAGTCCGAGAAAATCCGACATGTCAAGAAAGGAATCGAGGACGATGCTTTCAACACCCGTCTTGCAACGAATCTTCAGTCCCTTAACGACATCGTCACTCTATGCCAAAGTGAAAAGGAGCGACGCAGGCAGCGCTCGTTGACGTGTCGGTCTTCATCGCTCGACGAACAAACTGCTGGTTTGGCTACCATCTCCGACCAGTTGGCGCTGCTTGCAGAAATGAAAGCGTTCGTCCTGGGGGAAGTTGCACGCTAATTCTTCTTTATGACCTTCGCTCAGCCGTCGTGTATACAACAGCCTGCCTAGAAATTATTGCCTCCGCTCCATCACGCGATCGCGCGGGAAATCGCCCAGGTGTTACTAGATCACCGCCATCATTTTCCTGTGGCTGCTCCAGTAAACTACGCTGAAGCCATTGCCGCCCCCCCTCCCCCCAATAAGTCCCGGTGGCTGCACCACTCAGCTACGCTGAAGTTGTGGCATGGACCCAACCACTCTCTCCAAGTATGCCTCTCTGTTTTGCCGATTCGTGCCGAGACCCCGACTGCCCCCCGTTGTACAGTCATGTCAACAGCCGCCCCCTACAATGCGTCCAGTGATGTGGATAGGACCTACCCCGGCAAACCTGTGGCTTTCTACGGATAACCGGCCAATAGGCTTTGCCGTGAGGCTACGTCGGTCACATCGCACGTTTTCGTTATCGTGTGCAGCCGCCAAGCGCCGCACAACCCGTGACCAGCCAACCCAACCGCCCATATAAAGTCCACTAGTCGGCTATTTCGCCGACTTTGCGACCGAAGCCAACTACCTGCAGTTCGCGTCTTGACGCCGTCTCGCTCTGTCGCCGATGCAACATCGCCCCGTCACTCGGGATGAGGAAAACTAATCACCGCAGTCCGAAAAGCAAGGGCTGCGATAACGTCGAAATGTGAAAGTCCTCAACGCAGTCCCTCGAACGTAATCGAAGTGAGTGTTGAAGGTGTTCGCACATCTTCGTGGACACAGGAGCCGCCGTATGTATTATGGACGCTCAGCTTTGCCGTGTGCATCGGAAAGTCACGATAGCCTTTTCTGGGCTGTCCTTCGATACAGCCAGGGCTCAGAATAGTCCCCCCCTTAGCCGCTTGCACTTCTCGTGTTCTCATTGGCGACGTTCTGTACCCCATAGAATTCATAATTATTTGATCGGGCTCTCATTGCGTTATCTTCGGCTGGGATTTGCTCTGGCGCCACAATGCCGTTGTCCATTGCGCACGGGCCGAAATAGAACTCTCGCCGCTGTTAGAGTTGCCGCTCACCCATATTTCTTCGCTTTCGTGGAAACTACTTCTCAAGGCCGACTCCTACTTTCCTCCGAACGCATCAACGGTCGTGCCCATGTACTGCAGCGGAATCTCAGATGCTGTTGCACTTCTGTCTCCACCTGACCGCTTTCTCCCTCGGGAAACGGCTGCTACCGTTTGCGACCATGAACATAACACATGGCTCCAACACCATTTTCGTTTGCAACCCTCTCCCTCAATTGTCTTGGTAATGCAGAAGCGATCAAGGACGCGCACGCTCTGGACGGGCCCGTTGACCATCACTGTGTTAGCTCCAGAGCGCTCATTGCTGTTTCTACGTATGATCTATCGCCCAGTGATGTGTTCGGTTCTTCTATAGCCGATGACCTAACACCGGTCCAGCGGTCTCAGCTTTCGTGCCTCTTAGAAGAATTTTGTCCTTTCAATATAGGACAATCTTCCCTGGGCCAGAGATCAACTGGTGCTCATCGGACTGACACTCGGTCACAACCGCCATTGCGAGAAACCTCCGTATCGTATATTTCCTGCAGAATGTCGTGTATTGAACGAACAAGTCGACGACGTGTTTCGCCGCGTAGTGATGCGACCGTCTAACAATCCATGGGCATCCAGTGTCGTCCTTGGTACGAAAACAGATGGTTTCGTGTGATCTAGTGGGTACTACCGGCGCCACATCAAGATCACTCACAAGGACATCTGCCCTCGCCCGAGATAAGACTACGCGATTGATAGTCTAAAAAGTGCAGAATTAGTTTCATCTCTATATTTGCGCTCGCGAAATTGTCAAGTACCCATGGCATACGCCTATTGGCCGAAGACACCTTTTGTCACACCTGACGGCTTTTACTAAATATATGTAGTCCCTTTTGGACTTTGTAATGCGCAGGCAGCTTCCGAGCGTATGATGGACACAATTCTACGCTGCTTGGAGCGACACACGTGCTGGTGCTATCCTGACTACGTTGTTGTTTTTGCTCCTGACTTCACCACGCATCTTCAACGGCTCCTATGTGTATTGACGTGTTTAGCAAACGCTGGTCTACAGCTAAACTTAAAGTAGCCAATTCGCAGCTCGGCTGCTGACAATTCTAGCATATCCAGCTTTTCTGGACACGTACCAACTAGCGCTCCAAGCTGCTCCGGCACGAAGCTAGCGCGTTTTCAATGGAACGACCGGGTTTTTCGCGAGTAACAATTGCTGCAGGTCGATTATTCAAAAAGGCAAGCGACAGACATGTTCTGGAAGACAATCCACACGAGCCAAATGCAATGATCACGCTGTGGCAACCAAGCAGTCTGTTCTCAGAGCAGTTAAAAATTCTGCAATTGAAGCCTATGGAAATGACCAAAATTTGTGCTCGATTTTCGAGACAACAGCGGTAGCTGTGATAAAACTATGGCGTCTATCGTAAATGTCGCTGCAGCGTATGTACTCTGGAGACTCAACTTTCTATTCATGCCTATCTCGGCTCTCCACACATGGCGTAACACTGTTCCCAAAAGAGATTTTTGACACACAGTCGTGAAAGTTTACGTAGTATCAGAGTCCTTTCATGTTTTTTCTGGTCACGAAACTGCCGCCTCAGTTTCATATAGCTCCAGCGTCCGCCGCTAGAGGCGCAACCATGCATGAGAAGGCATGCGAACGCCGCTACCGCTGTGGTTGTGTGTGGGGCAGCCTCGGTATTCTAGCTTTCTCAACTTCCTCAACGATCGCTTTACTCTCACGTAACTATTTTTAACATTGAATATAATTAAATTACTGCCTGAGCGTGTCTTCTGCGATGATATGAGCGCACGGGACGAAAAAGAAAAAAAAAAGCCGCTCATAACATGGAGCTTGCGGCGGTCTCAGACCGAAAAAAATAAAGATCTGGAATTTTAAGAGCCAGAACCGCGATACGATTATGAGGCACGCCGTAGTGGGGGACTCGGGATTAGTTTTGATCACCTGGGATCCTTTAAAATGCACCTAAATTTAAATAAACGGGTGTTTTGCATTTCGCCCCCGTCGAAATGCGTCCGCTGTACACGGCCGGGCGGTCTCGGTCCGGATTGCTTCGTCATCACCGTTCGCCTCAACACTTCGGTGGGCTCCGCTTTTTAATATTGGCCTTAAATTAAACACCGCGCATTCGCAACAAAACGCCAGTGGTCCCACTTATCACCAGATGAGTAAGCGCCAATTCTCGGTTGCGCATAGCGCCAGATTGTTCGCCGAGCACAGCTGTTCAGTTTCTGTTAAACTGTGGCAGAGAAGGACTCTGTGGGCAGAATCTTATAACGAGATCAAAAGAATGAAATTGCTATTGCAAAGGGCTGCTACCGTCGAATACTTAATGACAAAGAAAAGGGAACTGAGCTGCTCCATGCGCTTAAGATTTCTTGCGAAGCGATGCCATTTCTGAATAAGATTTAGGTAGAATTAATGCAAGACGAACTTCGCTACTAAATGTCTTCGGTGCGGCTTTTAACAACGGATTAATGCGAACCTGAAGTGTTAGGACCTGCACAGTTGAAACTAGCTGTAATTAGGCAATTGCCTTAGCAAGCAGTCGTTTAGAAGCGTCAGTAAGCCCAGCACTTATTCACGCTGCTCAACGAACACAAGTAGCCACATCACAAATACAGCAATTTTTTTTAAATGGCTTGTTAGAGATACCACGTTTCTACTTCTTCAGCTGTTACTTAAACATGCAAACAAAACTTGCTCAGCAAATCACAATACAAATGTAGCTAACAGTGTGCTAATAACCTTCTTACTCATAGCAGCTTATAGACTTAAAAGTACATGCAATTGAAGAATTGTAGCCCACCAATAGCCAAGACTAAAGGACAATGGAAAATAAAACAATGCATATTATTCTGTTTTAACACTTGCATTTAAAGGAATTCTAATGCTATACCTTTCATAGATGGTCGGGGTAAGGGCGCTATTGCTGTGAACTACTCTATCCTGGTATAACACAAATTGAGGTTGCAACAAAGCATAAAGCAAATGTGTTTTGTCATCAATGCCCTGATCAGATCTCACAACACCCTTATTCTCCTACATCATCAGCATCGCAATTTTTTGTAAGTGGTCACCTTTACACGATAATCGTGATACCTACTGCGTCCCTTTAGCTGGTACCGCTTCAACTGGTTGGTTTCCTACCATCCCCTGCTGGACATGAAGCTCGCCCCTTTGCTGTGACGATGTCCGAGGCGTCAAAGTGTTTCGCGCACACACGTGTATACTTCGATTCGAAATTAAAACCGCCACTTCCCTGCCGCGGTATGGCCCGCTTCCATTTCTCGCGCTGATCCTTGTTATTTGGTAAACAGAACGACGACACGTTTTCAGTCGTGCCCTTGTTGCCGGAACGGCACCCAGGCACGCAACACGTGTTCGGCATCGTTGTCCCACCCCACCACTTCAACCAAACAGCCCAACACTCGAAAAATAGCACAGCACACGCACAGAACGCACCCGATCAGTCAGCTCGCCTCGCACTCCGCACGCATTTCGGTACGCGAACGATGCCCTCTGTGGCACAGTGGCGCCGCGTCGCGGCACCTTTGGGCAGTATATGAACCACTCCCATAGAGTGACGGCGGAGTTTCGTGACCAGAAAAACATGAAAGGACTCTGGTAGCATCTATAAAAACCCGATGCTATCACTTGCGGCAGCGTTGGAAGCCATGGCCGAACGCCACGTAAGACAGAGTTCGACAGTCTTCCACCAGATAGCCGAAACACAAAACTCATGATTTGGTTTCAGTTTTATTTCTTTCAGGAGGGCTCTTGAAATATTATATGTTCTATTTTTGCTTCCTAAAATGGCGGAATGGGTTGCTTATTTTCAAGTCATTGCTTTTATTATATTGTACTCCTTGGAGAACATAACGACAAGCATGCGAATGTCATTGTATTACATTAAAAAATATAATAATAATAATAATAATGTCTTTATTCGTGTCCCGTAACCGTACACGACACGGGAGACCTACAGTAAAAGCTGTCATGAATGACAGCTTGACAGAGCCGTAGGTCCCCCATACAAGGGGCAGCTACAAACGACAAAAAAGACATAATACATTGTCACAAGTGAAATTACACATTCCGAGCGCACAATGTAACGTACACAAAAAATAAGGCAAGATAGAAATACAAATTGGAAGTTCACTCATAGAATAAAACATCACATTCAACTACGGGGTAGTCACAAAACAAATAACATAAATGCAGTTTCACTTATCCGCAAGAAATAACAGTAATACATATACAATGACTGTAAAGAGAAGCAAAACAGATAAAGCACACATTGTAAATTTAAAGAGGGAAAGCGGAACCATTCCCTCGCCATGTACACTGTTAGGGATCACGGGGCAAAGAAAAACTTCGTTTGGAGAAACGAAAAGTTAAGAAAGTAACTGCCTAGAATTTGTTAAAATGCTGTCAAAGTACTCTGAATGTTATATCTTCAAGTTTAACGTGTTCATTATTTAATCTATTAAGTAACCTGGGTAATTTGTTCCGTAGTGCCTTTAGACCATACGTTGTTTTATAAGTTCTCACTTTCCAGGGCATAGTATTACGTTTCAAGCGGGCAGAAGAGTTTTCCTGTAGGTTAGCTAAACGTTGCAAAAAGGAGCTACTATTTATTTTTTCGTTTTTAAATGGTTTGCCTAAGATGTAGTCGAACAATTTGGGAACTGGGATTACGTTTTGCTTGTCAAAAAGATGCTGTGTGTGTGAGTGCTAGGGCAAGCCTTCACCAATTCTTAGGAACTTTTTCTGCAACCTATGAAGCCTGTTTAAGTTTCGCTGTGTTGTGTCAGTTCATAATAGATGGCAGCAGTTTATTCTGCTGGAAAAGACTGAAATATAGATTAACATCATTGTTTGCTGTGGAAGTATATGGCGCATTCTGTATGTTAAACCTATTACTTGCGCAAGTTTATTTGCCACGCTATCCACATGAGCATCCCATGACATATGTTCATGAAAAGTGACACTTAATGTTTTAATGCTGTAAGTAATCCCAATAGGTGTGGCATTTGTTGAGATAAGTTTTCTGATTGATATCTGTTTGTTTTTAGCTCGAAATATAACAGCGTTCGTTTTATTCTCATTTATCAGGAGGCTATTGCTAGGTGTCCATTCATCTAATTTTGCTAACATGAAATTGGCGTCGTCGACAAGGTCACCAATATCGTTGCACCTATCAATACGCTGGTGTCCTTAGCGTACATGATAAATTTCACCCTTTCGTTAATTTTAACAATGTCATTCACACACGTATTAAATAAAAAAATAGCCTAGACCGCTACCTTGTGGGACGCCTGAGGAGATAGGTAGGGGATCTGAGTGATAGCCATTTATGACAACTATTTGTTGGCGGTATTCTAGATAACAACGTATAAGAGAGGAGACATTGCCATGAAAGCCATAGCGTTCAAGTTTAGCCATTAAAAGCCATTAAATATGCAATTTTAATGTACCAGTATTCCTTTATCACGTGGATATATCTGTTGAGAGGCAAGACAAAAAGCAGTCCTCACAAAACTAATCAGAATTTTTTAAAACACATTTCTACCCTTAGAATGGCACTCACTACTATGCGTGTGTCTCTATAGAGCATACTTGAGTTTGACTTTCCCATCGACATTACATAAGTATACCAGGTTAAGATGACTGTCTAGAGGACGTGAGAATTTTCATCTTGGTGTGACAAAGTGTATGTTTATTTTGTTGGCATTTAGTGAAATGGTACACCCAACATACCTACATTCTAGTTTTCTCGTCCAAATTGCAAGGCAATGTATTCTGATTCTTTGGCGTGCGCTCCTCTGCACTTCGTGAAGTCGCGCTGGGCTGGCTCTTGTGTCCTGGCAGCTGCCTTCTTGCGTTTAATAAAGCGGGTGCCTGAAAAATATCGTGTGCAAAAGTCAACACGAGCGCATGGTGCAAACATCAATACAGTCAAAGTCATGGCACTAAAAGAAAGACTTAGCTCTTAATCTTCCTACTGAAAAATCAAAATGAATGCAACAGTCAACTGCTAAACTAACTTGAATTTTTATATTAAAAAAAAAGAAATAACGTGATCATCGTTCGGCACCAATGTTAAAATACTCCTTCTAATCAATAGAATATTGGCCATTGTCAGATGTCATAGGTCTGACATTAGTCTGATGTGTCGCAAACACCCCTTGTGACACATTCTAAGCACGTGCCCAGTGTGCCGCCCACACCATCTCTGATTGTGCCACTGTTCAAGCATAATTTGAGGATCATATCTGCAAAGATGATGCTCAGTTGGAATGAAATTATGGGCCTCCAGTTCAATAGATGTGACTGGACGTGTCTGTAATAAAGAACAACAAAGCTTCTTATGGCAAGCTTACCCACATTTCAATAATAACAAGAAAGTTCACTGCGGCCTGCATGTAAGCTTACTAAAAGGCATGAACTTATCTTCATTTATGAGGTGCGCAATGGAGTTCATTTTGACAGACTCGACTACTGCTGCAGTTTGAAATCCAGCATTTTATTTTTGACGGCATGTGAAAGTTGCAGTTAGACCACAGTTATTAGTTTATAGACTGGTAACTCAGAATTAAAGCTACATTTTATTTTTGATACTTTATTTCTCTACTAAAAGTATTAAAGCGATAAACACATTTTGATCTGCCATGAAGTATCAAGATGCACACATTACGCTTGTAACCCCTAGCGGAAGAGTGATTTAGCTGTTCATATAACATAACACTGAAACGCCAACTCATTTTAGCAAATACACGGGCATGTCCAAAACAATAAGCGCCCCTGCAATTGTAATTACACACAACAGCCGTTATATTCGATGCCCATGCATAACTCGCTGCTTGACAATTCACCGAGTTCGTAGAGATAAGCACCCGTTCAGATTCGCACCGTGCTCGAAAACCGTAACAGGAGACGTAAAATCAGACATATATTACACCATTTCAATACAAGAGCAAAAACAGTTCATTCTTAGGGCTAAACACCATGGGAGCGATTTAGTGCGCTACGGCAACGAGCGACGGCTTCGAGCGACAAAACGGGCCGTCGCTTGAACAGATCGCTCGGTTCTGGCAATCTAGAAATCGTCCCTCGTCTTCCGGAAGTGCTATGAGTGACTAGCCAATAGCGCGAAGCCGGAACTGGATGTACAGGGCTCAAATACTACCGATTGTCGCGCGGAACAAAGCAAACGATTGAATTTTTAAACGTGCAAGGATATGAACCTACTGCAAGACCCGCGGAAATATTTGATGCTACCTTTTATAGTAAATTACATCAACTTAAGTTACTAAAGCAAGCGCCACTCTAGTTTCAACGCGTTTTTGCAGCCCCCATACCGGCAACACCGGGGAGGCGTCGCTCAAAGTCGTCGCTCGTTCGGACTACGACTTGTAGGCGACGAGCGAACGCGACAGCAATCTCCATCGCATCGCTTGTAGCTGTCGCGCGCAAGATCGCCTAAATGGGGTTTATATGATATTCAGCATCAAACATGAATTTCTCATTCGTTTTCAATAAGTTCAAAATAACGCACCCAGCTGACTTCTTGCAGCATGCAGCTGAATGCCTGTGGCAAAGTTTCTAACTAGCAGTGGCGCTGCCCGTTACTTCAGTGGTCGCAGATTACCCACGGGCAAGACACCCTCAAGCGCGCAGCTTATTTATAACGAAAGCATGCCGCCAGCAAAATGACCCCTTCTGTTATGTGACTCCTTAATTCATCAGCGTTCCGTACACGTATACTGCCAAAGTGAATAAATTCAAACACACAAAACGCACGCTAAGCACGCTCCGCATAAGTTCGGTATCATGGGCTGGCGAACAAACCATTTTAAGCCTTCTCTTGCCCCCCCGTCTTATTGAACATACCATGGTTCTGGCAGCGTCTGCGATTTTTAAAGCTCTTACGGATAGCGGCAAGTGATAAAATCACACGCAGTTGTCGCGACGACTGGCTTTTTCGATTGACATGGAGAGACACAGCGCGTATGCCTAGTCCGTTGTCAATTTCGTCGGCTAAGCATCGCGACGACTTCCTGGCGATAGCATGTCATATACAGAAAATGTGCCCGTAAGGTAGAATTCCCTTACCGTGGAGAGTTTGTTATATCTAACGAATGACTGTCGTATTTTCGCGGCGACGCGAGATGGCTGACACCCGATCTCCCTTGGATGGCAATCGCTGCTGCTCGCTGAACGGATCCCCTTTCTCCGGTGCTGTGTTGTTCCGCGACGTTGAGCGCGCGCGCGGTGGAGCAACTCCGAGTGAAAAAGCAGAGCGCTCGCTACGCATTCCTTTGAACTGTGCCTGCCTGTTCTCTTAGAAGTAAAACGGTCTCTTCTTTGGTCAGCGTGCGTGAGTGATACATCCTCAGGTTCGGGGCCAGCCTCCTACAGTTGAAGCAGATGATTACGCTACATTTTGTTCTCTATTGCCGAAGAGTAGAACGGGCATTCTACTCTCTCTCTGAATTGGAAAGTGACAAGCACATTTCACTCTCTCCTTGGTGACGGAATGAACAATGCATTTCACTCCACTCAACATTTTGAGAGAGTAAAAAAGCGCTTTGAAGTAAATCGGCCGCTTCACTCCTGCGATACCCTCTCTAGTTTTTAGAGTGTATACGCACCCGTCATTCTTGGTAATTAACGTTTACAGAATACCAATCTTGGCAATTACTTATTCCTCGGCCATTCCTCGCTTTGGATCTCTTAGCGAAATGCTTTGAATTATAGCTGCGCTATCGCAACAACCTGCAACCATACCTTGACTCTTGCAATTATGGCTGCCATACTCGTGACGCTTGCGTTTGTGGGAATACTATAAACATCAATTGATCAACGTGATCAACATCAACGTGATCGCAGGGCTGTTTAACAAAATATTCTTCGGTGTTCGAAACAAGAGATCTTGCCAATTGTACAACAGTGAGAAATGATTTGTGAACTTCATTTATAATTGAGTTGCATACATATATTGTGAGTTTTGCCTCGCATCAAGCCGGTACAGTATGTACACTGTTAACATTTCTGTGTTCTAACTGAATAGTCACTAATTTGTGTGCTATGTGCCTAGTGCACAGTAGAAGATATTGTTAAGGCGCATCACAAACAGCACGCCATTTGTGGGGGCATGCTATTTGCGATGGTATACTTTGACAATAGAAGCGTGTCGACAATAGAAGCCTATCAGCAAATTGCGTGCTGATAATAAGTGTGAAAGAACTGGGGCACTTGCAGGCAGCATCTTAGCAGTGCTAAAGTTGCCCGCTGTTAATAAAGATTAGCGTGATTGGTTTCCGTGCAGTAAGGTGTAGAGAATGAAAAATAAAACATTTCTTCTAAATGTCAAGTTCGCTCACTGCTTTTTAGTGTCATTTGAAACAGTCAGAGGTAAATTTTGTAAAGATCGCTAAGTTTAGATATATTAAAAAGCTTTCTGCAAGTAGCCCGAGGTATTTTGCCCCTGCGAACGGCAAACTGCAACAAATTTCAGCGCTTAACTGCTGTTTTCTCGTTTTGTATTGCACGCTGCTGCGTGGTTTATACATGAAATCATTCGCAGGTGCTCCTTCTTCTCTACATATACGGGGACTATCTGGACACCTTGGAAAGCGGCGCTGCATTTATAGCGCCAGAAGTAATGACAACTGGGCCAGAAACAAGCGCTCCTCAAGCAGACACCATGAGTACCTGGAACCGCATCATCGGGTGGCGCAAAAGGTCCAGTTCTTTGGCAACACAGAACCCCGCGTCGCTGGCGAAGTACCGCTCCCCGAGGAACAGTATGGCCCCGCAACGAAGTACGATATCCCCGCGGCGCTCTATAGATACAGCGCCCCAGTCCGCAGTGCCACTCGCCGACGGGTTAGAGCCAACGATTCAGACGATACGCTCTGCTTACAACGACGCGACTGAAGAAGCGCCGCTCCAAGTTGTGCCAAACAAGAACCGCGTGTCTTACGTCTGGGTTCAAGGGGACGCGTATGGGCCCAAGGGCGGCACTCAGCCGGCGGAGTCGTCTTTGTCGCAGCGAATGAGTCGGGGCATAGGCAGCTTCGACGCCATGAATATGCCGTTTTTTGGTGGCACACGCAAACCACGCAGAGAGGCACGCAGTTTATCTATTGAACTGAAAAGAGAAGGATCTGCTAGCCACGCAGTTAAGCAGGCATTTACCGAAGCACCGAAACCAAAATCTGGGGAAAAGCGGCGTGAGGTTATGCCACCACCCACAAATTTAAGTGACGAGGAAAACTTCGACGAGAGGCAACATGATCCTATAACTCAGGAACCCGAAAAGAGGCCGGTGCTTACTACTGGTGGCTCGGAAACTGGCAGGAATTCGAATGCTGAGGTAACTATGACGACGCACAAACTACTAATGCCAAAAGATGGCGGTGCCTCTGAGATGGGCTCGCATAATGAAATTTGGGAACAACTGATGGAATCTAATCATGCGTGCGACGTTGTAGCAGTTGATAAGGCGCTACCAGTGACACCGACAAGCCCATTTGACCAGAGACTCCGCATAGCACAATCTGCCCCGGAGACCACTGTGAACGAAGTGATAAATCCTTGCAACTCTGATGAGAAGCTGACAACGTCAGACGGTTTTAGCTGTGCATTAGTACCCATGCCTACCAATGACATGTCTAAGCACAACACATCGCTGACGTTCAATTCCTTCAATCCGAACAGCGTAAGTGGATGTCACATAAAACAAACGCCTACAAGTACATCGACTACCTCTCACAAGATTGTACTACAGAATACCGAGACTGATTTGGTGAAAGATACCGAACTGTTAATTCCACCGTCTTCAGTGCATCTTGATACCAGTGGCAGTGGCATTCTTCGTGAAATGGATGCGAAGGGAGTATACTTTGACCAAGCGAGAGCAAGTGACGAAGCGAAGGATCAGGTCTGTGCCACGGACGATTACAGCGGTTCGACGTCTACTTCTCACGGCACCCTACCTTTGCCATCAAAACCTACGTTTTCGGTAGAATGCGGACGCATGTCGTCTGAAAATGACCAGAATTCAAACAGCAACGATACGCCAAAACCAAAGGTAAACTTTATGGCGCAGGCTACACAGAGAGGTATTACGGGGGTCAGCGGCGGAACCGATCGGGATGGCGCCACTACCGACGTAGCCAACGCCATTGACGGGCGCACACAGCATAAGGAATCAAAATGTGACGGGCTTGTCGGCACGCACGATTCCGAAATGTTGACTGGAACATTTTCAGTAGAAGAAGGTTATGGCGAGAAAATGCAAGAGCATGACACCGATTGATAAAGCGGGGTTGCTACCGCTCAAGACATTGCCGTGCGCGCATAGTGATTTCATTTAGGTCAGATTTTTTTTCTTGATTTCTTATATCTGAGTTGTTCAACTAATATCTATTGTAATAGAATATATTTATGCAAGTAGTGAAATCGAGCAAATGAAAGTGAATGGCTACCTTTTCTTGTAATAAGGGCTACTCCTTTGTGTCGAAGTGGTGATAGCAGCTTGTTTAATAACCCGAATAGGTGCTGAGGAAGTGAACTTGGCGTCATGCCGTCGCAATGAGAGAAACTTATTTCAGCACAGAGGAAGAAGGAGGGTTATGCTGCACGCTTTGAAGCAAGCACTACCATGAAAATAAGTCGGAGAGGAGATAGCAATATTAAATGCGCTACCACATGTCTCACAAATTGTAGCGTCGTCACAATTTACTGGTTCACTGAAACATTTGTACGTAAATGCGGTGCGTTATTTTACGCGCGAGTTAATTTGGAGGCCTCATCTAATGCATCCTCTACTTTTTGAGGATATATACTGCTGGCAACTTTTAGCTTTTCATAGTGCCGCTTCCTACTGTTTTAACGATGAAACCAAGATAATGATATCTGCTGTTTTTCGTGTTCAACTCTTTTAGAACAGGCTGAATAAAAAGGAAGTACGCGTTATTCGTGTAATAAATTCGGTTTTCGTCCAAAAGTGCCTGTAAATCAAGTTGGTTGAGGTCTAAGATGGCAATTGACCGAGTTGCGAACCCATAATATGCTCCAATGCAAGAAGCCTAACGAGGGGAAACTAACTTGTCAGCTTGTCATTCAAGCAATGTCATCACTTTTTCGAGTTACACTCGTTTTACCTGCCGACGTACACAATCGAGAAACGAAAAATGCGGTTAGTAAAGTCACGCGTAGGCGTCTGGTGATCCATGGCCCTTGTGGCCTCCGCACTGCGGCACTGTGGAACTGTTTGCACTGCCGACTTGGGCAATTCTACTCATCGTACAGCGGGGTCGTATCAGCCTAGTTTTTTCTGGTAATATTCGTTAGGGTTTCATACTCGCCTAACATTACAAGAAGTCTCGTTCTAATGCCAGATGCACTCACTCTTAATTCCTGACGTGGTGCCCTTGCTGGATTGCTTCTTGAAAACTTGGCATTATGTTGATTGGATAAAACTACAGTGTCGACTAGCAGGATTTGCAAATATGGAACGCTTTCGGGGTCACGAAAGCTAGGGGGTGTCGCAGAAACGAGACGAGGCAGCCGCGTTCGATGCGAACGAGATCAAGAACCTTCTTTTTTATATTTTTTTAGCGCACGCGTCTTCGGAGCCCGCCGTCTTCTTCTTTCTCGTTTTGTCCGCTCCCATGAGTTTCGACAGCCTCCGGCCGCGAAAAGTTTTCTTCTCATCGTTGCAAGCATATTAAAGTTTTGCATCCATCCATCCATCGTTGCAAGCTGCCTTCAAGTATGTAAAGATGTTGTACACGTAGGTCTCCGAACGAGTCTTCTTTTCGTTTTTAAGAGACGAGCGCAGCTTCACGTCGACTCCAGAATATACTTCAATGACCTTAGCCAGGTTCCACAAGGATCTAGGAGTGCGTGCACTGATAAAACCAATATTTCCTTGGTTCACCATCATTTCTTGCTCTTTGCGTTATCTTCCACGAAATCAACAGTTGACCTGAGCGGGTCGCCTGCACTTATAATGTTAGCTTTCGCACTGGCGAAATCTTTCTTTACAGTGTCTTGAACAAGTCCTGTTACTGACTCTAGTAAGAGACAGGTAGAACGCAGACGAACGACGCCCGGCCTGTTGACTAAGCCGACAACATGAGACCTATTTACAGCTACGTCAATTCTTGCGTTGAGGCCTGGAAATGAAGGAAGGAACCGCAAGTCAGAGTCTTCGGACAGTTGCATACCCCTCTTTACCATTTCTTCTGAGGAATCGAAATTTGGCATTCGACACTTCCCTGAACACACAAAAGCGGCGGTTGTGGACTTTCGAGTTCCTAAGGGCCTCCTGGTGCTTCGAGACTTTTTATTCTCAACTACCAATCCGTGACGGGCAGAATTTGCTGACGATCTAGAGTTTGTCTCGGCTGTAGAGAGCCCGGGTGAGGCCGATCTCTTACACATTACATTTACCGTAGGGGCCGAGCATGGCTCGCTTTGAACTACATCGTCTATTAATTGAAAGCAGTCGTGGACCATTCTCGCTACAGGTTCAGCTCCTTGTACCTCCGTGTACCTAGACTGTGTCGAGCATACTTCGGTTTTAATTACGTCATCCATGACTTGGAAACAGTCGTCGACTGTTTCAACTACTGTTTGATGCCCTGGTGATTCGGTGTACTTAGATGGCACGGGCATGCTGGTGTCCACTTCGCCAAACGAGAGAGTGTTCGTCGACGATGCCTCCTGTCCCAAGGCGTCGTCCTGATAGGAGTCGTCAGAATCGATACCAAGCGCAGTCGCAAGGAGATTCGAGACTTCGCTTTTCGGGTTGTTCTGTTGAAGGTTGCTGGATTACGTCAGTAAGGTTTGATGGTGCTGGATTGATGATGAATGTGACATTGGATACCGCGGCTTCCTCCGTACCTTCAACTTCATGAATGGTGGGCTCTTCTACAATAGTGACAACGGGTGGAGCTGTCGTGAGTCCCCTCTGATGTCCTTGGAAGCTCTCTTGTAGTCTTCCACGTTTTCTTTCCATGGAAGTCTGACAGAATAACCCTTCTCTTCAAATTTTAAGTGCCTCTTGAAGTCCCGAATCACTTCCTCTTGTCTCTTGGTTTCTTTCTCAGGGAAGTGTATACCTAGAGGTTCAATATCCCAGAAATGTCTGAGTTCTGTCTGTATTTCAGGGTTATCCACGCTGACGTCAAGTACCGTTATGGTTTACTTCTTTATTATTGTTTCTGATAACTTGACCTTGTGCTGTCCAGCCGAATGTGGTTTCTGCTGCTGTCAACCTTTCTTCTATTCTTCGGATCCCACCTGTCATCACTGGCCAATACTGGTCTGATCCAATAAGTAGTCCGATTTCCATGCATGATGAGCTTCTACATAACCCGTCAGCCAGCTTGAATCCGTCCTCTTCAGACTTCTTTTGCAGTGATATAGGCAGGAACGGTAATCTTATTTTTTGAAATTATATCTACCTCCAGTGCTTCCAATAACATTTCTTCACTACTGTAGGCACGCTGTAGTTTAACTTCAGCCGAATTCATGACTCTTTCATTTTGACCGCTTCCGAATGCATATCCAGCTTTTCTGGACACGTACCAACTAGCGCCCCAAGCGGCCCCGGCACGAAGCTAGCACGTTTTCAATGGAACAAGCGGGTTTTTCGCGAATAACAAAAGCTGCAGGTCGATTATCAAAAA
Source organism: Dermacentor albipictus (assembly GCF_038994185.2). Taxonomy (NCBI): domain Eukaryota; kingdom Metazoa; phylum Arthropoda; class Arachnida; order Ixodida; family Ixodidae; genus Dermacentor; species Dermacentor albipictus. The sequence goes on from NC_091825.1 coordinate 30,882,596, forward strand.
ACGCAGGTGACAGACGTGTTCTGGAAGACAATCCACACGAGCCAAATGCAGTGATCACTCTATGGCACGTAAAAATTTTGTTCCCACAGCACTTAAAGTTTTAGCAATGGAAGCCTATGGAAACGACGAAAATTTGTGCTCGATTTTTGAGGCAAGAACGATGACTGTAATAAAACTATGCCGTCTATCGTAATACGCAGTGCAGCGTATGTAGTCCGCAGACTCAGCTTTCGATTGACGCCTCTCTCGGCTCTCCACATATGGCGTAAGATTGTTCCCGAAAGCGATTTTTGTAACACTGTCGTGAAAATTGCCGTGGTATCTATAAAAACATGAGCGTACCCCTTGGCGAAGCCTCGGTAGCCGTGGCCGAGTGGTAGAATAGCGAGCACCTTTCGTCCCGCATCACGGGCGGCCGTGGTTCGATTCCCCCTTCGCAGCGTTTTTTTTTTTTTTAAGCAGCATAGGACCTAGTTTTGTAGTCTCTCACTAGATGGCAGAATCACAAAACCCAAGATTTGCTTTCGGTTTTGGTTTTGGTTTTTCAGCAGCGCATTTTTTGAAAGCCGCATAGGGCTTATAGTCTCCTATCAAATGGCATAAACACAAAACTCTCGAATTGCTTTCGGTTCTGGTTTTCCAGTGGTGCTCTTGAAATATTATGCTTTCTGTTTTTCCTTCCGAAAACGTAGCAGTATCGTGTTCATTTGTTAAGTCATCGCTTTTATGAAGGTTTTATTCATTGGACAACATAAATAGAAGCTTGCGCATGGCTTTGTGTTATGAAAAAAAAAAAAAACTTTCGTGCTTGTAGCGTGGGACCTGCAAGAACAAGATGGCTATTCTTATTGCGTTCTTCTGGAAGGTCCGTTTTCTTCGACTTTCGGCTGTCCTTAATGGCACACACTCCGAGCGAATGACGTCCAGCTGTGCCACAATGTTACCCGGTGGCCAGTGCCATTCCTATGCAACATTCGTGTGGAACAAAGGGTCTGCTAGGCTGAGTCGCTGCCAGAACGTTAATTATTTCTAAATATTCATCCAAATAAGAAATGTACCAACTAGGAGATGTGCAGCGTCTGGATTAGTAGCTACTGTTAATGTGTTCCCTACAGCCAAGTGGTATCAATCCGTAGGTGTGGCCGTAAAAAACCATTTGAATAAATGTCCTTCGTTCGGTGCATTTGCTTTTAATGCGCAGCATTCTTTGTCGAGTACCCCAGCAATTTGGTAGCAAGATCGTGCAGTATCGTACCTGTAACGCCAAAAGCTTGACGCATTTCCCATATAAATATATAGGTCTTCATAAAAAGGGTTGGGGTGACCAACTTGAAATTGGAAGTGGCATCAGCATAAATTTGGGCCAAGGTGAATTTAGCAGTGATATGGGAGTGGCCCTACCTAAATTTGGGGTGAAATGGTAGTGAGCCAAGCTGAATTTGAGGCTGATATGGGGGTGGCCCAACCTAAATTTGAGGTGATATAGGGGTGGGTAAGCCTAAGTTTGGGGGAATATGGGGGTGGGCCAGCCTGGATTCGGGGATGATATGGGGGTGGGAGAACCTAAATTTGGGGGTGATATGGGGGGTGGGCCACCCTAACCATGGGCGTGATATGGGGCTGGGCCAAGCTGAATCGAGGGGGGGGGGGTAGGGGGGCTAACCCAAATTTGGGAGTGATTTGCGGTGGGCCATCCTAAATTTGAGGTGATAGACGGGTGGGCCAGGCTAAGTTTGGGGCTGATATGGGGGTGGGCCAACCTGGATTTGAGGATGATGTGGGGGTGGGCCAACCTAAATTTGAAGGTAACATGGGGACGCGCTAACCTAACCATGGGGGTGATGTTTGGCTGGGCCAAGCTGAATTGGGGGGGGGAGGTGATGGGTGGACTAACCTATATTGGGGTATGATTTGCGGTGGGCCATCCTAAATTTGAGGTGATCGAGGGGTGGGCCAGCATTAGTTTGGGGCTGATATGGGGGTGGGTCAAATTCGATTTGCAGGTGGTGTTGGAGTGGGCCAATATATATTTGGCGGTGTTGTGGAGGCGGGCCAATCTGTATTTGGGGGTGATATGGGGTGGGTCCTACCTAAATGTGGGGGCAATCTCGCGGTTGGTCAATCTGAACTTGGGGTCGATATGGGGGTGGGCCAACCTAAATTTTGGGGTGCTTCGACTGGAATTTTGGGGGACGATTCCTGGAAATTCGTGGGTGGACCAACTTGAAAATTAGGGGTGGCCCAATTGAAATTGGGGATGGGCCAACTCCAAGATTAAAGCTGGGCGAAAAAAAATCGGGCGTGGCCGACTTAAAATTGGGGGCTGGGCCAATTTTAATTTGAGGGTGTGCCAATTAGAAATTTGGGGGTGGGCCTATCTAATGTTTGGGGGTGGGCCAGTCGAAATTTGCGGGGCCTGTTTACGAATAGTTAGACAACACCACTGGTGTTTCTGCACCTTTTTCATCATCGGAAAGTATGTATATTAATAATTGTTACCTGATACTCCTCAAGGTGAGCTACCACTCGAGCCTTCCCAGCCCACTGGGCTGATAATGTCACAGAAGTACTGTCATCGTGACAACTGCGACGTTCAATGCGGAGATCACATGAGCAAATCGCAGACTGAGCTGACCATTTTCACACCAATGTCATTGCTAACACTACTCGCTCGTGCTAGAGGCAACACAAGCTGACAACTATCATTATTCAACTTTCACTCGCACGCTAGTCGACACGGTCTCAGCGCACTATTTCTCCAATCATTGGATAGAGCCTTGCTGGATGTTTTACTGTGATGTTGCGTCGTTTTTCACGTAGGCCGTCTCCCGAAAAGAGAATAGATTTTTGAGATTGACGAGGCAAGCTAGTGTATAACTCATACGAAGCAAATGTATAAACGGTTATAGTAATTTTTCAAAAATGAATATAAGTAAATAAGATTTCAGATGGTATTGTTTCGACCGGGCATGACAACGAGTTTTTCCCGCCTGTCACAGTGCTTTGACCGAAAACCTAATCATTTTGTTCAAACGTGTTGCCCAATACTACATGTGCTAAATGTAGAAAAGTGCGGTGCGTGGTCACAGCTTCAAAGCCAGTCTATTTTGTGTACGGTTGTTGATATTGTAGTAATGTGGAGTTTTCTTCTTTATAAGAGCACAAAAAGAAAAATATAACAGATGGTAGCTAAGCGCAAAGTAAATTGGAAGATCTGAAACCAGCAATTATTTTTAATTTGTGGATTGGTCTTCTCCGCCGGTAGATCGCTGTCGCATTGCTTCAAAGAATTTTGTTTGTGTGCAACTGCAGCAAAAACGAAAATACTACCATTTCATTGCCAGGACCTTTATGCCCTCCACACACACAAGAAGGACACCAGATAATTGGCTATATCAGTTTATAAACTGACATTGTTTTGCTAATTTCAGTGTAGCGTGGTGCCTGCGGACGGAGTATTTTATTAGTATCAGTCCATTGTTAGCAGTGAGAAGCAGTTCGGTCTACCATTCCCATGAGGGCATACTAGCCATTGTAGCGCTTTACTGTAGGACAAATTAAGTGCTAAAAACTTGGTGTGCCTTGTCGTTTCCGCAGGTTGTCCATCCATTCTGTTATGGTGACGATCAACATTGTGTCCGTCAGGCCTCCTCCTCATTTTTAGCTTCACCATCGCGAGAGTGGACAGAGAAAGGAAGCTTTCTTCACAATCAGCCCCAGCGGGATTTCACCACTTGTAACTGCTGCAATTTGCATTCAGTGACTGGGCATGCTAAGCACATCCTTAGGTTCACAATGACTAGAGTACGCAGAAAAAGTAGAGCTTTGGTCGCTATCACTACCACGAACCCATGTCAATGCAGATATAAGTACGTGCAGGGGCTGAGTATGCTAACCTCTCCGCTACCACCTGCTTCCACCACCTTAGATTTTCCAGGCATACCTGCTTCTTGTTTTCATCGCAGACGCATGCAGGACAAACGCGGATAACTAAAAAATCTCAGTGCCCTTCCACTCCGTGAAGAAACATGACCTGCAAAGCTGTGTATGTGGGTCCCTTAATGGTGAACTGCACCTCCACCGTATGTCGGCCCCGCATTGCACTGTTTTCGGGATCGGCCCACGTATGGGGAGTGCTTAACGCCTGCTCCACCTCCGCCGCGGGTCTCCCCGGCATGGCGTTACATTCGGGATCAGCCCACATATGGGGAGCGCTGAACGCATGCTTCACCACCACTGCGGGCCGGGCCGGTATTACGCTACCTTCAGGATGTGGCTCTACACGCGAACGCGATAGTGGAGAAAGTAGCCCTTAAGAGGAAGCTTTAGCTCTGGTGGTCCTATCTAAGTAAATGAAAAAGGAGAATTCGTTTTTCTCGACAGCCACTGCATCTAATTTGATAAGGTTTGTTGCATTTAAAACAAGAACTTAAAATCTAGTGTCTGTTGGTTTCGAATTCTTGAATTAGGTCATCATTTGTTTATTCAAAATTGTCCAAAATTGCAAATTTTAGGAAAACGAAACCATCAAGTTTACAACGCTCTTCCGGCAAAGAAAACTGATATCAAAATTATGTACATTGCATCTAACAGCACATCTAAAGCAGACAAAATTGATATATTACGCATGAATCTTAAAAAATTTAGTAATATGGAAATACAGCTTTTCCACAACCCTTGTTCACAACGTAACGACTTCACGTAAGATATAAATCGGCATATTGGAATTGTCTAATGGATGCTGTTTACAGAACCGCGATATCAGTTCTTGATCTGGAGTTAATAATTTGTAAACTTCGTGCTCGTGTACTTTTCGCACTTTCGAATTGTTGAATATCTTTTACCAAAATTCAGGCCCTAAATAGAAATTCCGCTTCCAATAGTCACTAGAATTTACCTTTCTCTCCAGAATCCAACAAATTTCATTAAAATCGGTCCAGGGGTTATCTAAGAAAAGCGTTTCGGCGTTTCACATCTATTTGAATAGGCCGAGTCCGAGTAGGGCCCGTGTTAAAGCTTCCTCTTAACGACTTCGCTGTAAAAAAAGAATAAAAGAATAAAAGAAAACAAAAACGCTGCATCCATCAATATCGCTGGCTCAGATTTCGTCATGATGGCACCGTCCCCATCGGCACGGCTCCGTGAGCAGCTACCAAGCTGTTAACTTTCGTTATCTTCCTTCCCTCGGCGGCCGCGCATTGTCTTGATGCCAGCGGCGCGCTAAATCTGCACCATCATTTCGTCATGCATCGCTTCTGCGACCAAGCAAGCTTTCGGCGGCACACGTACACTGCCGCATTGGCACCAAAACTTTAAACTGCTTGCTTTCGAGAAAACAGCATGAATAAAAATGGAAGGCGACTATAAGGCCACGTGGAATATGTTTGCGGGGCCATACTACTGATGACAGCATCCCGAAAGGCTAGATGTGGTCAGGTTGGCTTTACAGGTTTGGAAGGAATGACTGACGGTCTAGCTGCTTCATTATCACATAAACAGCGCTTGAAGTTGTTAGCGCAGTTTGTGTTTGGTTCCTCCTTTGTGTCCCGTCGTGAACTGCTGTTCTTTCTGTGGCTTTACAGATGTTCCTCTTCTGCGTCAGTTACGCCTTCCAAGAATGTTTACTTGGAAAATTTTTGTTTGCATGGCTCTTACAGAAGCATGTTTGGTCGAAAGTTTTTCGATTGGCTGCATAATCACGAGGACGGGCTCCAAACTTCTCATTTTCTTTAGCCACGTAAGAACCATTACTGAAAATTTAATTAACGCAGCTTTGTTAATTACGCAAACAACTTCTCAACTTACTCCGCATCTAGAGATTACCAGTCTGACCTCTCGAATGATAAAATGATGTTAACATTGTTTGTATCATTTCAATAGTTTTGTTTCGTGCAGTTAAAAGCAGCCGGCATATTGATGGTGTTGTAGACTTCTTATAAAGTAAGTGTGAAAGCTTGGAAAGGTTATCTTGGCACTAATCAACTTCATGAGCTTAAGCACATGTGCCGAACCTTGCACGACTGCCTTTACAACCGATTCTTATATATTATACAAGAAGCACCTCAGCGCTACGGTACATCCCACAAGGCGTGCGAGAACATTGTGTGCGCTCCCGATTAAGTGCCTGAGCGTTGGTGGCGTCAGGCTCGCTTTCCTGGCATCATAAGGAATAAAAACTGCTGCCTGGAGGAAAGCATTGGGTACATTTTCAGTACTTTGTAACATATGGATCGCACGGATGTGCACGTTACAACGAAAAGTAGTGAAATATTAAGATGAGGCTTTCGCTGGATGTATTTTAGCTGTCTAATGATAATATCTAAAGAAAAAATACTGTGATTTTGTGACAAATAATGCTGACATGAAATATGAGCTCCGACACAGTAGCCGTGGTGGAACTGGCCCCTGGACTATTGGGATACATTGAACCCCGATACGCTGGTTTGATAATTCGCGCTTGAATTTCCTGTATGTCGGCGCCGCTGTGCAGTGTTGGAGGCCCTTTTTAAACGACAAGCACTATTTTTCAGCTAATATTGAAAGCAACTGTATTCCTTTTTTGGGGAGGGGAGCTTTTTTTTTAGCGTCTAACCACAGTTCCAAAGTTATCAGTTAGCTCAAGATGCGCCTGCATGTGTTTCTAATATCCAGTATGTTGTCATGGATTCAATAGCGAAAGAGCGTTATCTTATCAGATTGCGCGCGTGAAGCGAATACTGGCCTACATTCGCCGTCACATTTGAGGACCCGAGATTGCGCTGCAATGTACGAGCATTTCAGTCTGACGAACTGACGCCTTGATCCGTAGATCGGAATCAGAGGAAGCACTGCGCGCAGCCATCGTTGCGCTTTGAGCGTTTTCTTTTCCAGCGCAAGCTCACCTTATAATGAGATATATTCGTGACTCACTCTTTGGAAGTGTTTTGTTCTTGACATCCCTACAATGTGAGAGTACAGAGGCGCTCCATCTTCATAGAGTGAATACTTGGAAACGGACTAAGCCTTTTCTTGCGTCTGCGTTTACACACTTACCGCATCAATTTATTTTTTATAACCTAATTTAGGAGGCTGTAAAACACAGCAACCTTTTATTAACAGGACATTTTAATAACACAGAAAATATAAATGGTTATTAGTCGGCTTTCACCTCATGGTAAGAATTTCAATAAAGATATCTTTATGATAATTAAAAGCCTAACCTCTTGACAACGTTTAATCTGAATTCCTCTTTGCAAGCTGATACAGACTTGCAGGTGGTTCGTATCGGGGGCCCTCAACATATGTCTAACCGTCAAAGAAAGAGTTATTCCGAATTTTTCATTTCAGGAAGGCGTGTTACCCTCCTGTCTTTTATTCCCGTTCGCAAACACGCATAAGACGAAAGTGCTGCGTGAAGAGCGTCGTTAGTCAAAACCAACGAACTAGCGTAACTCACCTCGCTTATATCGCTGTCATTTAGGCTTATATAAGAAATATATATATCTTATATGGACGCATCACGAATCGAAAAAGAGCTGTCCGTGACCAGCCCAGCTAGGTTTCTTTCATTGCGTACTTCGTAGTAGCGGCTAATAGTAGCTCACGAAGCAGAGCACTGAGTGTGGATATTGCAGAGAAGGTGTTCTATATACTGTCTCGTCACCCACCGAAAATTGCCCGCTGTGCTACCGGCCATTCCTAGAAAATTGTATATGTGACGCCCAACCATTTGCAACACCGCAACTTTGTTTTGCGATTGGAGAGTCCAGGTGAGAGAGAGGGTGGTTATGTAGATAAAGACAAGCTATTTCCTGCAGTCACACAGGAATGCATGAATGAATGCCTTCATTTATTGAGAAAAAAGAAGAGCAAGCATCAGTGGAAGCACGTCTCAGCAGATTGGGAAAGAAGCGGGGGACAAAGAGGAAAAGCTGGAGGCCGGGTGGCAGGCGAAGTCGCAGTTTAGGGGCGAGAGAATATAAGCGAGAATTGGTGAAACCAGTTGAATTTTAGTGTAGATCTGTGATGTGCGAGTAAATGATTGGAGTCACCGCCAAGCATCCGTCATTTGCGGTAGTATAAGCACCCGCCGCTCTTGGTAACAAACGTTTACTGAAAACCAATCTTCGCAATTAATTATTCATCAGCCATACCTCGCCACGTATTTCTTAGTGGCAGGGTCAGTGGATTTCAACTACGCTGTCGCGACAAATTACGACTGTAACGTGGCGCTTGCGGTTACGGTTGCCATACTCGTGACTCTTACTATTGCGCGAATACTATAAACATGGGTTTACTGCACAAGTTAGTGAACAGACATTTTAGAACCGCGTTTCTCACCTTACATACGCGCAACGCAATCACCATTGCAGCATGTTACGGTGCGCGTCCCTTCAAGACAGAGACGAAAACAAAAGAATGCGTTAGAAGACAGGGTACCGACTTGGGCCTCGTGCCAAACATATCCAAGCCAACAATATTTATTTTATTTCAATACCCTAAAGGCCCAATGCGGGCGTTACGTAAGGGGGGGATTCATCAAAGAAAACTTAACAATATACAACACAGAATATAAACGGCTGAAGACAGGAATAAACAAGTTAATAAGCCAGGTACAAGTTAAGGGGAAGAAATGGCTAGGAACAGGTACTGAAAAAATGCACATGTGGCAAATCCCACAAAACAAAACAAAAATCGCACCTTCAGAAGTTACAAAACATGTCATCCAACATTCCACGGAACGTTACGGCCCACACGCACACACTGAAAAAAAAACGAAAAAAAAACGCACATCATTCTAAAGTGGAATTTTCTAAGTATGGGGGGGGGGGGACCAAAGAGCTGTTTGACATGATGATGTTCCAGCGATAGCCGCAATGCTAGAAGGAAGCGAATCCCACTCTTCAATAGCCAGGACCAGAGGTGAGCATTTGTATCGTTCTGTCCGAGCGAAAATGGGTTTAGTCTTCTTCATGTGATCTACACGAGCCGGTGTGTGCGGCACCGGGAGAAGATGTGAACTTGCGAATGGTGTGTTTCTGTGGTAGAGAGTATGGAAAAAAGATAAACGGCTGAGTTTTCTGCGCATGACGAGAGGCGGGAGACGGAGCGATATTTTCAGTACTGTTACACTTTGATACCGAGAGTAAAGGAAAATGATGAATCAAGCAGCCTTGTTTTGTATACATTCCAACATGTTAACAAGATAGGTATAATGAGGGTTTGAGATCACGTGTGCGTATTCTATCACAGGCTTGATTAGCGCGTTGAATGCGTGTAGTTTTGTATCCTGGTTGTCTTGGCGTAGTCGGCGTTTAAGAAGACCAAGTTTCTTTAAGTCCTTGGTAGTAATCAGTTCAAGATGAGTGCTCCAGGATAAATAAGAGCTAAAATTTACACCGAGGTATTTTACCGACGCTGAAGTTTCAATGATAGTATTATTAACTGTGTGGGCATTAGGAGTCGTCTTAGCAGCGGAAGTAAATTTGAGATGTATAGTTGTGTCTGCGTTAATTACCATCTGCCCTACCGCACCAATGAGTTAGCTCATCAAGATCAGTCTGGAGAGCAATGATGTTAACAATCATGCCGTCGTTTCTATGCAAAGAGGTTATGTATTTAAACTTCTCGAGTGACAGTCCAATCCGCCACCTACGGGAGCGCTTGAAGCCGCCGGCGGCCATATTGTTAGAGGAAAAGGAGCACGGCTACAGTACGTGGCTGCAAGCACGCGCGACGCAACTGTGCTTGCGGTTCTGCGATGAAAAATCAAATGAGACTCCTTTAGGAAGTATATCGGTCCGGCATTGTGTGTCGCTGTTGTAAAAAAAAAAGAATGTCATGGTGGTGGGTGTCTTGTGTTCTGTGTACAATATGTTGCGAGAACTGAAAAAACAGTCGTTTCCTGTTTTCTTCATTCAGTGACCTGCCGCGTGCATCGGCACTGTGATGCCCTTTCGTCGATACGTGGTGCCGGGCCGTACTGACAAAACATGACCTTGAAATATAGTATCCATATGCCATTTCTTAAAGAAATCACTATTTGTGTTAATGAGCATTTTTGCTTTAAACCTAGTAAAGAAGAAAAATATTCAACGGTAGGTCTCATTTTTGTCTGGCGTTTCAGTTCTAGCTGAAAAGAGTTGGTGAAAGCAACTCTTTTTGCGGAAGTAAACAAAGGAAAGGGATGTAGTGAGTTGGCCGCCCTTTTCAAGCTTTGCTTAAAAAATGCATGTGGCAAAGTATGACGCACCAAATAGTATATGCCAACCCAAATGAATCAGCGCGGTCATACTTGCGCGACATGCCATGGTGGCCTGCCACCAGGACATCATGAAGTTGCAGCGATGACAGTTTTCATTGGGTACTTGAGAATAAAAACGAGCACATCAGAGACGTCCGAGGGATGTTTCTACGGTATAAGAACACATCGCTGTCGCCCCCCCCCCCCAAATAACTAAATCACGAATATAAGCTTACGAATAGGGGCATCATAAGATCGAGCACTAGGGCACTTGTTGATCTTGTTCAGGATGACGTCAGCGTTTGATTCAGCGTTTATTTCTGAGAAAATGAGTTGAAGTTACGTTTATTTGCATCACAATGGTGAGCGTAATCAGGCAAACATTGACAGCATTTCATTAGAGGGTGCCTGACTACTATGTGGAGATTACGTTTAACAATGACAACAAACACAGAAAGCTTTGCTTACATCGATTCGCACATACGTGGGATCCGCATAATTTTGTGACTGTCAATTTAGATGCTTCAGAATGGCGCTCATTAGCGCAACATTTCCATCCACAGTGAGCATAAGCGGCTGTCGTATCCACAGTAGAATTGATTTAAATGGCTGTAATCCCATGGACATATCGTCGCCAACTTCCGTGGGAATGGAGTCGTCAAAATGGAATGCAGGTGACAGGGAAATCAGCAGGTTGATGAACGGCAAAAAGGCGGAAGCTTGCGCATGACCTCAGGGATATCAAATGACTTTTTGAGCAGCTTGGTCAGGGGGCCATGCAATGGTTTCCACGTCTATTAAAAATCCTCCAAAATATTAACAGAGGCCGACAAAAATGCGGGCATTTTGGGAAAGGTGAAACCGCAGGAAATTTCACGACAGCCTCAGCCTAAATATAAAACATGACTTAAAAATAAGAAACCATAAGGTTGACAGGGTGGCCAAATTCTGGTACAAATAAATCGGCTGTTGAAGCAGTTCAGCTGAAACGCAATGGTGCGAATTAAGGCGAGAATGTCGGCAAGTGTTGAACAAAGGTCCAGTAGGTCCTGTGGCCGACGCCAGCGCTCGGCGGCTGTCAAGCGACTGCACGTATTAGCGAGATGCCTGGTCGTCAGTAATTACAGTATGATTCGGGTCTGAAATATTGGACGCGGACTCCATCACACTGAATACAGTGCATTCTACGGTGTCATTCTTGGACAGATGGTACCTATTCTCCAGCAATGAGGATGGGAACAAATTGTCTCACGTGCCGGCTGTCACCTTCGCCAACATTCCTTTCCCTCCGTAGTTGCTTAGCTTTTATTGGGTTCGGCTGCTAATCACGAGGTCTCGGGATCGAATCCCAACCACGGCAGCCGTATTTCAATGGGTGTGAAATGCGAAAACCCGCGTACTTAGGGTTAGGCGCACGTTAAAAACCCCAAGTGCTCTAAATTATTCTCGAATCTTCCACTGCGGCGTGCCTCATAATGAAATCGTGGTTTTGGCAAGTAAAACGTCATAATGCGTTATGTAACATTAGTTAAGGATGTCCTGGGCAGTCGCACAACTCTTGAATACAATTAAGTGTCAGGAGTTGCGCGTGAGGTCCTTGAATATGTCGTCATCATCATCATCATCATCAGCCTGGTTATGCCCACTGCAGGGCAAAGACCTTTCCCATACTTCTCCAACAACCCTGGTCACCTACTAATTGTGGCCATGTCGCCCCTGCAAACTTCTTAATCTCATCCGCCCACTTAACTTTCTGCCACCCCCTGCTACGCTTCTATTCCCTTGGAATCCAGTCTGTGTATAATAGCTGTGTCTTACCAGTACTCACCTACGGGGCAGAAACTTGGAGGCTTACGAAAAGGATTCTACTTAAATTATGGACGAGGCAACGAGCTATTGAAAGAAGAATGAAGGGTGTAACGTTAAGGGATAAGAAAAGAGCAGATTGGGTGAGGGAACAAGCGCGAGTTAATGACATCTTAGTTGAAATCAAGAAAAAGAAATTGGCATGGGCAGGACATGTAATGAAGAGGGAAGATAACCGATGGGAATTAAGGGTTGAATATGTGGATAGCCTTTATGGCGTTCGATAGCTGCTAGTCTACATTGCGGCTATATATAATAAAGGCGGAACGGCAACATGGTAGAGAATGTGGAGAACATACAAATCCCGTATATATTACTGCACAATAATTTTAAATAGGGTTCTTGCTTCACGCACGTGGATAGCCGCCATAGGAGACTGCTTTGGAAACTAACTGCAAGTACTGTATATTGTTACGAACTTGTACCGCTGCACCACGATTTCGGCTTTGTGGTCCCGTAGCGCTCGTCACCCGTTTCGTGACAGAGCGTTGGTAGCGAAGACTCCGAGCCTGGCGTCGATGAGAATAACGAAAGGGACTTTATACATTATATACAGGTTATCATACAGGACATGAACGGGTCGGCACTGGGGCCGAGTGCTCACAACAAACGCGACTGTTCTCGCACGACGACGTCCGGCGAAAACGCGTGACACATCTCACCCCAGTCGGGAGCGACACTCTCTCCCGGTGGGTTGGCGGATCCTGTTTTTCAGGCAGCGCGCCGCTGCTTTTATAATCCCCGAGGGACCATTGTCACTCAAACGGCCCAATACAAAGTCAGCACACGACGGTCGTCCGAGGGGTCCAACCAGCGACCGCGCTGGCCACCCGGTTCAAAGTTCGCGCGCGCGGTGACCTCCAGGCAAAGGGAGGTGCGGCGCCGGGCTGTCTGGCACACGCGGACACGTCCAAACACGCTGCTCGCCGAGGCTTCGCCCGCACGACGGCTCAGCATCTTGACTTGTGAAGGGAGAATTAGGGCGCTCGCAGGATAGATTCTGCATCTTGCAGATTCGGAATCCGGGCTTGTGGTAATGGCACAACAGCATCCCCGCCCTCAGATAAGGCGCCGGGAAGACGAGCTGCCTCCACGTGGCTCGGATGCCGGGCGCGCACGTTCGTCAGGCTCGTCCAAGTTCACGTCCAGTGTCGGGACGCCAGGTAACTTCACGTGCCCAGGTCCGACTCGCCAGGACAGGAGCTCTGCTCACCGTGTCGTCGCCAAGGCACCTTGACCAGCTCCGCTCGGGTCGTTCCTAAGACCTTGCTTCTCGCCACTGGTCCCGCTTGGTCGTTCTGCAGCTTGCAAAACCGACCGGCAAAAGGCAACACCCAACACGAACAAGTGCCCTCTGTCTCCCGTCAAACACCAGACAAGGCCATAATCCAAATCAACCTAACTAAATTGCTATCCCTCTTTTTGCTCCCGCTGCAACAAGAGGCAGGTGTACGATCTAGTACACAAGGCTCAAACAACCAATTTTCAAATTAACAACGCAACAAAATAGAAACAATTATTAATCAGCAATAATAATTACAAATAGAATGGTCCCCTTGAAATCACTTGGACCGAAAACATACTTCTGAGGAAGCAAATGAGGTCATTCATTTTTCCCGGCGATATTTTCGCGGAATCCGAAGCTGCTTATATTTGCGACCCGGCTTATCCGTGTAGCGGCGGTACAATAAGCCAGATTCCTTGCCAAATGAAACCCCCTTTTTTTTCACTCCCCGTTTGACGCTCTTCCTCAGATCGCCTAGTGAACAATCTTCCTGTTGTTCGCGAATCCGAGTTTCCCTTTCAACTGCAGCCTGCTCCTGCCAGCTGGCGGAAACCGGAGCGAGTGTGGAGCCCGCGTCGCCTAATTGCGGCGTCGCGTCTCTATCGCGGCTAGCACTGCACGCGTCACTCCCACTCACCTCCAGGACCTGCTCGCCTAGGCCAGCCTCCGAGCTCTGCCTCTCCCGTGACTGCTCGCCACTCAAGTTACCCTGATCGGTCCCTGTACCGCACCGCTGTTCGCTCACCGACGCTAAGTCAAGTTCCCTCGACAGCGGGCGCGCTTTGGATCGCGTGGGGGCCATGTACGCCACGTCGGCAAAGAATGATTTGCCCTGATCCCTCAGCAGCTGCTCCGAGCTATTTGAGAAGAGGTAGGAAAATTGCTCCGGGAGGGCGGCTGACACAGCGGCTTCGGTGTTAAGTTTCCCAAACTCTCCTTCAATGATAACCGTTGCGATCGGTAAACAGACACTCTCCTTCTCGGCCACTTGCCGTATCCTAACGCACTCTCCCGTAAAATCACTCGAGGAGACGAAAGACGGGTGAACAACGTCCATAGTTGCTGCAGAGTCCCGCAGTGCTCGGCACTTCTTGCCGTTTACCTTAATTTCCTGCACGTAGGGCTCCAATAGACGTATGTTTTTGTGAGTTTCCTGTATCGTTGCAAAAGCAATTCTCTCTGGGCAGCTTGCAGCGATGTGCCCTTGCTTTTTGCAATTGTAGCAGGTTAACGGTTTCCGTTTTTCAAAAGAACGCGTCATTTCGTTTCGCTGTTTCGGACCATCGTCATCATTCTGAGATGCATTCTGTCCATCCCTTACAGTTTCTTTGGGAAGGGACTCGTCTTCCCGAAACTCGCGACGCGTGATTTCCTTCCGTTCGTCGGGCTTCCCGTAAAACCCATCTCTTCTATCTGCTTTTTCTATGCGCACTGCCTTGCTGTGCAAGCTGCGGCGGGTGTAATACTCTTCCGCTAACTCTGCTGCCTTGTTTAGCTTAACCTCCTTTAGCCTATCTTGCAGCCAGAGCCGGACATCCTCATCAATGCAACGGTAGAACTGCTCCAACGCGATGCATTCGACAATTTTGTCGCGGTCGTCGTAAACCTCTTCGCCCTTCAGCCATTCCACGAGGTCGGCTTTTAGACGAAACGCAAAGTCAACATTCGACTCCTTACCCTTTTTTGCATACCGGAACCTCTGCCGGAAAGCTTCGGGCGACAATTTGTACTTCCGCAGTAGCGCTTCCTTCACATCACTGTAGCTCTCAAACGCCTCTTTCGATAAGCAAGTTATTACGTCTGATGCCTCCCCAGGAAGCAAGGCTAACAGATTCTGTGCCCAAAGGGATCGCTCAATGCTATTCCGTTCGCACACGTGCTCAAATTTCACGAGGTATTTGGCCATATCCTCTCCGACGACAAAGGGTGGAAGTTGATCGCGTATTCTTGGAACATTGGAAGTGAGACTACGCGCTGGCGAGCTATTTCGGGTCTCCAACTCTTTCATTTTAAGCTCGTGCTCACGCATCTCTCTCCTTTCCTCCTTTTCCTCCTCGCGACGTTGCTGTTCTCTCCTTTCCTCCTTTTCCTCTTCGCGACGTTCATTGATACCCGCCAAGGCCTCTGCGGCTTCCTCAGCCGTTACGTCCCCAGTCCTCATGACCTCAAGGATCGCATTCTTTCTTTTGGTTGAGCCCAACTCAATGCCCAACTCCTCACAAATTTCGAGAAGTTCCTTCACCTTGTACTTCTCCATCGTTCACACTGTCCTCCTGCTGTTTACCCTTTTTGAATATACCTGCCGTACGCTACTATAACACTACTAGTAAGACATATGCAAGTATATCACACACTGCCCTGTTTACCCCCTCAGCATCCCCTGGTTTTCAAAACACTCTTACTAGGCTTGAAACACACAAGGTTATCACAATGCAACACCAAATCCTTCCCTAAGCTACTATAACCTGTGTCAGAGAAAGTCTGGTGTTTGAGGTAAACTTCAGGCACTCACCGCGCCGAGGTAGCTGATGCCGGTCAATCCCGTAGCTGCCATCCAGTGTTACGAACTTGTACCGCTGCACCACGATTTCGGCTTTGTGGTCCCGTAGCGCTCGTCACCCGTTTCGTGACAGAGCGTTGGTAGCGAAGACTCCGAGCCTGGCGTCGATGAGAATAACAAAAGGAACTTTATACATTATATACAGGTTATCATACAGGACATGAACGGGTCGGCACTGGGGCCGAGTGCTCACAACAAACGCGACTGTTCTCGCACGACGACGTCCGGCGAAAACGCGTGACACATCTCACCCCAGTCGGGAGCGACACTCTCTCCTGGTGGGTTGGCGGATCCTGTTTTTCAGGCAGCGCGCCGCTGCTTTTATAATCCCCGAGGGACCATTATCACTCAAACGGCCCAATACAAAGTCAGCACACGACGGTCGTCCGAGGGGTCCAACCAGCGACCGCGCTGGCCACCCGGTTCAAAGTTCGCGCGCGCGGTGACCTCCAGGCAAAGGGAGGTGCGGCGCCGGGCTGTCTGGCACACGCGGACACGTCCAAACACGCTGCTCGCCGAGGCTTCGCCCGCACGACGGCTCAGCATCTTGACTTGTGAAGGGAGAATTAGGGCGCTCGCAGGATAGATTCTGCATCTTGCAGATTCGGAATCCGGGCTTGTGGTAATGGCACAACAATATGTCGTACCCAAGGGTTTACCTGGCCTGGTGGGCAGTAAATGTGACGTAATATTGCGAGCAGCTTCGGCCATAGCATTCTAACGGATGAAGACACAGACTGAAGTGACTAGCGCAAGAGTGGACAAGAGAGAGACGCTACAAGGAGAAGCTCCCAGTTGGAAGTTTGCGCTTATCCTTGTCGCCTATTTAGTATCCCGTGTCCACTCTTGCGCTTGTCACTTTAGCATGGAATACCAGCTAGCCCCCTCTCACACCCTGCGACGACACAGGGACAGTTTGCTCAACTCTTGTTTCATGACTTTTGTGTCAAGGTGAAAAACCGACATATCCATGTATATGTCTTAATACTTAAGCACATCTAGATTTGCAGCTGCGGCGATAGCCCATGAGTGCGCATTGCAAAGTCGCTAGTGAAATAATTGTGTGCACCTTAACGAATTCGATAAGGGAAAATCAAAATCCATCCATGATGGCGTCTCTAGTAGGCGCGGTGCGATGTTCGGACGTTAACAATGTATTCGGATTGAAGAAAGGCTGCCCCGAAGTGCTTCTGACGGTTAGCTAGGCTAGCTTCTTTACTCCGTAGAATGAAAAAAAAGAAAAAAAAAAGGAAAAGAGAAGAAACAAAAAAGAACCGAATCAAAAGTCCAGCATCAACAATTGCTCGTCGCGAGTAAACGCTGGATGACGAGCGATTTCCAGGCGACGAGCGAATACGCTTGATCAAGAACACTGATAACGCCGGCGGGACAAGCATTGTGGCGAAGTTCCATGCGCAGGGATAGCTTTTACTTTTTTATTTTTGTTTGGTTGACGTCATCACGCGTCACCGCGGGAAGTTTGAAAAGTTTAAGGTGAGTACGCCACGTGGTGGCATTCACGCGAACTAAACCCTTGTGTCCAGAAAAGCTGGATACGAGCCCATCATGAGTCTTTCTCTTCCTTTAACTTTACAGCCAAGTTTCTCAATAGGCTATTCAGTATGAATGATCTTTTGCTACCAGTATCCAGCAGAATACGACCATAACATGACTGCCTTCTACCTTCTGCTAGTGCAACTGCAGTCTGCAGAGAAACACTTGATGAGAGGTTGATAAACTGGCAAGTAGATGCTTTTTATTCTTGATTTTCAGTTTCATCAGGAGTACATGCTGTACACTGTGCTCTCAGTTCTTCTATTCGGCACATAGACGTCGGCTGCTTCGGCACATAGATGTCGCATGCCATTTTTGAAATATCTTGCACCTAATGTTTGCCTTACATATTTTAGCAGTATGGTGAGGCCTGGTATAGCGGAAACATCTGTTTGCCTCTTTGAGATTCATTTTCTTGTCTTCATAAGGCATCGTTTTCCTACAATCGTCAGTAAAATGAGTCGTACTCTCGCAAAATATGCAAAACTTTGCAGCTGTACTTTGAAAATGAACAGTTCTTTTCTGCTGCTTACTCTCAGTTCTGTTGCCGTAGCTTTCTGTCCTTTCTGTCGACAATTCCCCTCTCCACTCTACCTGGTATTCTATGTATTTCATCAAGCGCCTGAGAATATCTTCTTGACGTAAAGCCACATTCTGAACTTGTGCTGAAGATCTATTGACCGCTTGTCTTTGTTTTAACTGGAATCTAATGTACAGATCCACTGGCAAGGATCTTTTCAAGATCGGAAGCAACATAGATGCATAGGACTCGCTGTTCAATCCTAAGGATTGAACAGCGAGTCAGCATCCAATCCACGTAAGTGAACTTGCACCTTTTGTGACAGCTTTCCTAAACCGTCATGGTCGTTGCAGCTTGCCACTGCATTCAAGTTAGTTGGTTCTTTCATATGCATTTCTACCAACACGTCATCTTTTCCGTATTTCTGCTTCAGTAGATCAATGGCATCCTCATAGTTACTGTCGGAAAACTGTAGTCCCTCCACGGCAGCTTCCGCTCTTCCGGTTAGTGATGACAGAATGTACGTAAATTGCTGATTTTTGTTCAAGTCGGTTCTTTCGTGTACAGATGTTTCAAATTGCCGCCAAAATCTCTGCCATTTCCTTTTAGCGCCGTCAAACTTCATTATTTCTAGCTTTGGTAGCTTCACTGTTGTTGCTTGCTGCGATTGTCTAGCTTCGTCATTAAAGTTGGGTTGCTCCCTCTCTGTTTCCCGTATTTCTTGTCGAGAAAAGTACGCGCTGATGCTGTGCAGAGCACGTATCTTTAACTCGTACTCAGTGGTTTTTCGCGAATTCCGAGTCAGCTGTTTCGGGTGTTATGAACTGTTCCATCTGCTCATCTGCTTTCTTTAGCGAGTGTGCAATACCTCTAATCTGGCTGGCTATCAGCGACATCACTGTAGGATCTTGATTTTCCTCTAGTTTCTTTTCAGCATCGCTCACTAAGTTGGTCATTTGAGTCCTCAGCGTTTTTCACTTTTTCAAAATCACTTCTCTGTTCATCTTGACTAACTGAGGAAACTGCTGGTCACTTACAAATTCTAGCGGCAAGACGTCATCTCAGTCTTGCTCTTCCTCTTTGTCCGTGCCGCTCCTCGCTGTCGATGTCTCGTCTCGCTGCCCTTGGTTCTCCTTTGGGGATCCTTTTCGTCCGTCTTCTGTGACCAGTCCGTCGTTCTGGTAGTCCGTGGCCAGTCGGAAGAGGAGTAGCCACTATCCTGGTCCCGGCACCATGTCGCAGAAACGAACCGAGACAGCTGCCTTCGATGCGAACGGGATCAAGATTCTACTTTTCTTTATTTCTTTAGCGCGCGCGTCTTTGGAGCCCACCGTCTTCTTCTTTCTCGTCTTGTCCGCACCCATGAGTTTCAACAGGGGGCCATAATTTTCCCCGTTATAAAATCTAGCAACTTCGATACAACCAACGATACACCAAGAACCGAAAATGAAACTTCGTCTAACACCGAAATAACCAGTAAATTTCAAGAAAGAACAAAGCCAAGGAAAGCGTGCAGAATTCTTGGAACATAAAAAAAACAAAATTTCTCAACTCAACCTATATTTTCTATCTTGCCGTGGCCTGAAAAGTGCTGGCCTGAAAAGTGATTGGAATCTGAACCTGGCAACGTTTAACGTTAGAACGTTATCTAGTGAGGCGAGTCTAGCAGTGTTATTGGAGGAATTAGAGGGTAGTAAATGGGATATAATAGAGCTTAGCGAGGTTAGGAGGACAAAAGCATATACAGTGCTAAAAAGCGGGCACGTACTGTGCTACCGGGGCTTAGCGGAGAGGCGAGAACTAGGAGTCGGATTCCTGATTAATAAGGATACAGCTGGTAACATACAGGAATTCTATAGCGTTAAGGAGAGGGTGGCAGGTGTTGTTGTGAAACTTAATAACAGTTACAGATTTAAGGTAGTACAGGTCTACGCCCCTACATCCAGTCATGATGACCAGGAAGTCGAAAGCATTTATGAAGACGTGGAATCGGCGATGGGTAAAGTCAAAACAAAATACACTATACTGATGGGCGACTTCAATGCCAAGGTAGGCAAGAAGCAGGCTGGAGACAAGTCAGTGGGGGAATATAGCATAGGCTCTAGGAATACCAGGGGAGAGTTATTAGTAGAGTTTGCGGAACAGAATAATTTGCGGATAATGAATACCTTCTTCCGCAAGCGGGATAGCTGAAAGTGGACGTGGAGGAGCCCGACTGGCGAGACTAGAAATGAAATAGTCTTCATACTCTGCGCTAACCCTGGCATCATACAAGCTGTGGACGTGCTCAGCAAGGTGCGCTGCAGTGACCATAGGATCGTAAGAACTCGAATTACTCTAGACCTGAGGAGGGAACGGAAGAAACTGGTACGTAAAAAGCCGATCAATGAGTCAGCGGTAAGCGGGAAAATAGAGGAATTCCAGATCAAGCTACAGAACAGGTATTCGGCTTTAACTCAGGAAGAGGACCTTAGTGTTGAAGCAATGAACGACAATCTTGTGGGCACCATTAAGGAGTGTGCAATAGAAGTCGGTGGTAACTCCGTTAGACAGGATACGAGTAAGCTATCGCAGGAGACGAAAGATCTGATCAAGAAACGCCAATGTATGAAAGCCTTTAACCCTACAGTTAGTCAACAAGCGTAAGACAGCTGACATAAAGAAGTATAATATGGATAGAATTGAACATGCTCTCAGGGACGGAGGAAGCCTCAAAGCAGTGAAGAAGAAACTAGGAATTGGCAAGAATCAGATGTATGCGTTAAGAGACAAAGCCGGCAATATCATTACTAATATAGATGAGATAGTTCGAGTGGCTGAGGAGATCTATAGACATTTATACAGTACCAGTGGCACCCACGATGACAATGGAAGACAGAGTAGTCTAGAAGAATTCGACATCCCACAGGTAACGCCGGAAGAAGAAAAGAAAGGCTTGGGAGCTATGCAAAGGGGGAAGGCAGCAGGGAGGATCAGGTAACAGCAGATTTGTAGAAGGATGGTGGGCAGATTGTTCTAGAGAAACTGGCCACCCTGTATACGCAATGCCTCATGACTTCAAGGGTACCGGAATCTTGGAAAAACGCTAACATAATCCTAATCCATAAGAAAGGGCACTCCAAGGGCTTGAAAAATTATAGACCGATCAGCTTACGGTCCGTTGCCTACAAAGTATTTACTAAGGTAATTGCAAATAGAATCAGGAACACCTTAGACTTCCGTCAACCAAAGGACCAGGCAGGATTCCGTAAAGGCTACCCAACAATAGGCCATATTCACACTATCAATCAGGTGATAGAAAAATGTGCGGAATATAACCAACCTTTACATGTAGCTTTCATTGATTACGAGAAAGCGTTTGATTCAGTCGAAACCTCAACAGTCATGGAGGCATTGCGAAATCAGGGTGTAGACGAGCCGTATGTAAAAATACTGAAAGATATCTATAGCGGCTCCACAGCCACCATAGTCCTTCGTAAAGAAAGCAACAAAATCCCAATAAAGACAGGCGTCAGGGAGGTAGATACGATCTCTCCAATACTATTCACCGCGTGTTTACAGGAGGTATTAGGAGACCTGGATTGGGGTGAATTGGTGATAAGAGTTAATGGAGAATACCTCAGTAACTTGCGATTCGCTGATGATGTTGCCTTGCTTAGTAACTGAGGGGACCAACTGCAATGCATGCTCATTGACCTGGAGAGGCAAAGCCGAAGGGTGGGTCTAAAAATTAATCAGTAGAAAACTAAATAATGTTTAACAGTCTTGGAAGAGAAGAGCAGTTTACGATAGGTAGTGAGGCACTGGAAGTGATGAAGGAATACATCCACTTAGGACAGGTAGTGACTACGGATCCGGATCATGAGACGGAAATAGTCAGAAGAATAAGAATGGGCTGGGGTGCGTTTGGCAGGCATTTCAGATCATCAACAGCAGGTTGCCATTATCGCTCAAGAGAAAAGTTTATAACAGCTGTGTCTTACCAGTACTCACGTACGGGGCAGAAACCTGGAGGCTTACGAAAAGGGATTCACTTAAATTGAGGACGATGCAACGAGCTATGGAAAGAAGAATGATAGATGTAACGTTAAGGGATAAGAAAAGAGCAGATTGTGTGAGGGAACAAACGCGAGTTAAGGATATCTTAGTTGAAATCAAGAAAAAGAAATGGGCATGGGCAAGACACGTACAGAGAAGGGAAGATAACCGATGGTCATTAAGGGTTACGGACAGGATTCCAAGGGCAGGGAAGCGTAGCAGGGGGTGGCAGAAAGTTAGGTGGGCGGATGAGATTAAGAAGTTTGCAGGGACGATATGGCCATAATCAGTGGCCATGTCGACACGGCATGGCCACCGGGGTTGTTGGAGAAGTATGGGAGAGGCCTTTGCCCTGCAGAGGGCGTAAAGAGGCTGATGATGATGATGATAATGATAAAAAAATTTATATATGGGGTTTGACGTGCCAAAACCACTTTCTAATCTTGGGGCACACCGTGGCGGAGGACTGCAGACTATTTTCGATTCCATTATCGTCGTGGGTGCCGCTGGTACTGTATAATTCTTTATAGAACTCCTCAGCCACTTGAACTATGTCATCCAGATAATGATATTGCCGGCTTTGTCTCTTAACGCATACATCTGATTCTTGCCAATTCCTAATTTCTTGTTCACTGCTTTTAGGCTTCCCCCGTTCCTGAGAGCATGTTCAATTCTATCCATATTATGCTTGCTTATGTCAGCTGTCTTACGCTTGTTGATTAACTTCGAAAGGTCTGCCAATTCTATTTTAGCTGTAGGGTTTGAGGCTTTCATACATTTGCGTTTCTTGATCAGATCTTTAGTCTGCTGCGACCGCTTACTGGTATCCTGTCTAACGTAGTTACCACCGACTTCAATTGCACACACCTTAATGATGCCCACAAGATTGTCGTTCATTGCTTCAACACTACGGTCCTCCTCCTGTGTTAAAGCCGAATACATGTTCGGTAGCTTGATCTGGAATTGCTCTATTTTCCCTTTTACCGCTAACTCATTGATGGGCTTCTTATGTACCAGTAGTCGAGCTGGGATTTATTCATCGGTGCTGTCGTTGTCGCCACAGAACTGTGCCACAGTAATGAGTGGTTCATGCGGTGTTTGTTGGTAGTCACATCATCTGCTGGAAGTGCGAGGGCCAGTATGCGAGGGTGAGCCGCGAAAGCTGCTGGCCTGAAAGTTGGGGGTGTAGTGACTCCGCGCTCCCTCACGGAAGGGGAAAGAAAGTGGACGAGAGTGTGTTTCCTCCTCTCGCATGGATATGCATACGAGGGTCTGTTCGCGTAGCGGAGCGTTTACGTGACTCACGCCGTAGGTTTGAAGTCATGTACTGCGGTTGCCAAAGCGGAAGACGATCGCAGAGTCAAGCGAAATAAACATTTTAAAAAAGCACTTAGGCAGAATGCATGGTTCACGTCCACCGATGTAATGAATGAATGAATTATGGGGTTGTAAACGAGAAAACCACAATATCATTATGAGTCACGCTGTAGTGGGGGACTCAAGACTTATTTTGACCACCAAGGGATTTTTAATGCACACCTTATGCACGGGACACGGGCGTTTCTGCATTTCACGCCCAAGGAAATGCGGCCGCTAAAGCGGGGATTTAATCCCGTGTCTTTTGCTTCGAAGCGCAAAGCCCTAGCCATTAAGCAACTGCGGCGGGTGTCGTCTATGTAAACAAAGCTTTGTTACGTTCTGAGAACGACAAATTGAAGCACAATACATGGTAAGTACGATGTACATGTCTCTATAGTTAGAGATTACTACGTGCCCATTGTTTCGAGTGGTTTCTTCTGGTTCCGCAGCTGTATGGAGTTTCTGAGGAGGCGCCATTCAGAGCTGAAAGAAAGGGTATTGAAGCCCGAAAATAAGAAAAACTGCCAGGAGCAAAAGATGATGATCCATGAAAGCTTCATCGATGTATTTTCCATTTGCCAAGATCAATTGATTTCTCCTTTTAAAAATTTCGTAATTTATTGACCGGAAGACATATTTACAATAGTTTTACAAGCAACGATAGTACTCAAATTTAGCGTATTCTTCGCCTCGATATTTTTCTTTAGCGAGGGCATTATGGTTACTTTTACTGTCTTTTTACTTGTACCTGTTTCTGCAAGGCTGACTACCACTTGCGCACTACAAAATTTGATTTATTATCGGTTTCATTGGTATCTTTCTTTGCATATTTTGTTCATTTAGCATGTCACCACGAGGTTCATCGCCTTTCTTGCACAGATGGTTTGTGCCATTGTACAATAAATTATCATCATGATCATTTATATTCGTCCAACCTCATGGTCTGAATAAGCGGGTTTAACCATTGCGATTTCCACCATGTTGAGTGCTGTCCCTCTCAACGTGGTGTCGTGATCATTGGTCACCCTCTTCAGGACTGTGGAGTCTCAGTTGAGTCAACGGATGACGAAGGGGAAGTAGTGGTTGACACCGGGACAGAAGGAGCGGATGAAGTGAAGCCGGGGTAGAGAGCCAAACGGTAGTTGGAAGACGTCATTCCGACCAGAAACGTGAGCCTGCGTTATTAAAATGAGTGAGAACGTAACCGCGCCGAAGAAAAATACAGTCCGGATGCAAACGAAGAACTTGATAACCGAAGCAGAGAAGAAAGGTAGTGATAGACAGGAGGCGGACTCTATATCTACGAGTCTAAATTAAATTAAACTAAACACGGAAAGCATCAAGAGAGTCAACTCGCAGATCAAATTGTTTATCGCAGAAGAAACTGCGAACGCAGAGTTCGAGAAACTTGTGGAACATGATCTGTAGATAATGACGATAACATACAAACTGGAGTCATGTAAGCGAACATTAACCCTAATGATATGTGAATAACCTGCCGGTAAGTACGACTCCTAATGGCAACACAATCGCCAATGCAAAAAATGAGAAAGGTTACATCAAGTTAACAAAATTAAAGGTGGTCAGATTTCACGGGAACAAGCTTTTGTGGCAAAGATGTCGGACTCAATCTCAAAGTACCGTACACATACTGCATAACTTGCCAGGCAGCCTGAAATTTCATTATTTGTTATCATTCTTAGATGGAAAAGCTGCCACAGCAAAGAAAGGGCTGCAATATTCAAGCCAGAATTGCGAAACTACTGTGAAATATATTAAGAGCGAGTTTGGTAAGAACAACATCTAATGGAAACAAAAGAATGGACTGCTCAAACTAGAGCCTGTCAAGTTAACAAGAGAGAGAGAAAGAGAGTAAACTTTATAGAAGAGAGAACACAAGCGTAGGTAGTTCTTCCGCTTTCCAGTGGGTGGGCCCCTCAGTCCTGGGGTCTTAGCTGCCCTTGTAGCTTGGTTAACCATGATGAGCTGGAAGACAGATGGATAGATAAACATTATTAAGAGAATAATCAGAAGAATTGCTAATGGTCAGGGCCCCTAGTCCAGGGCACCGCTGGCTCATGCCATCTTCTCAGCTATCTGCATCAGCTTGAGCTGGTCGTCGAGGGCCGAGCTGAACAGCAGTGCTTCGTATTGCTCCCTCGTGGTGTTCGTGTCGGGGTGTTCTATGTTATGTAGTGTGCACTCCCACCTAATGTGATATAGGGTTGCTGTGGGCCCGCACCATGGGCATTCGTCCCGGTAGTTCGTGTGGTGTATGCGATGATGTGTAGGTTCGTGTAAGTGCCAGTCTGTGGAGCCTACGCCAGGCAGCGCCATCCTCTGTCTTTAGATTTCGATGGGATGGTGGACATCACAAGCGACTACCTCAGTGGTAGTTCACGATGGCTGAATTCTCGAGGTCCACAGGGTCCAGGTATTCTGCAGCCGGCGTGTTGAGTGCTCGATCATGCACTAATCCTCGAGCTGCACTGTCGGCCTGCAGGTTGCCCGTGATGCCAGTGTGGCCCCGTATCCAGATGATGGTTTGGGTGGTGATGCCCTCAGCGTCCTCCTTGAGCATTTGGGCTAGGACTTGCACAGCAGTTCCTCCAATTCTTCCCTATAGGAAGTTGCGGCAGCCCTGCTCGGAATCCGTGAGGATCGTCAGTGGTTTGTTCGCGTGTTGTCATACGCGGATGGCTAACGCGATGGCCAGCTCTTCGGTTTCCGTGATCGTACAGGAGTGGTTCGATGCAGCTGGTCCGTCGAGTCTGAGCTGGACAGAGCTGCATCCCATTGCCATATGGTGGGGTGTGTTATGGGCGTAAGCTGTGGTGGGCTTGTGCAAGCCCATACCATGTGGTAATGTGTTGCGCATTTATCACCTGTGGGCATTTATAGGAATACAGCAGAGGCTGTATGGCGTGGTAGAAACTCAAGTGAGGATACGTGTTTGTTTGGAGTTTTCGCCATACCACGGCTTCCTCTTGCGTCAGAGCATTATGAGGCGGCGTTAATGTTCTTCGTGAAAAGCGATAGTGTTGTAGGATGTGCGTGTAGGTTAATGGTATGGGCTCGGGGTGGAACTGCTCGGCTCGGCCCTCTCGCGGCTCCCGCTCTGGCGCAGGCGTGTGCCTGCTGATTACCGCGTAAGAACTCATGCCCTGGAGTCCACAGGACTTGTATGTATGGCGGGAGTTGGTGCGCCCCAATCAGAATGCGATGTGCGTGCCCTGGAAATCATGGCCCTGGAAAAATTTCTGAGTGCCATGTAGGAGTCCGTCAGAACTAGGACGCACTCCCAGTGTGGTCTCGTCGTGATGGCTAACATTATAGCTAGTTCCTCTGCCTCTGCAGCGCTGGCTCTGAAAACCGAGGACGCAGTTATTTTGGTCCCATGATTGTCGACTGCGCTGGCTACAAATGCAGTGCTTCTTGCTGTGCTGGCCGCGTCTACGTAAAGATATTGGGGTGGTTCTCATACTTCCTCGCGAGCGCCTGTGCTCGGGTATGTCGCCGTCCGATGTGGAAGGTTGGGTGCATGTTTCTCACTATTGGCGAGACGTGCATACTTTCCTGTATTCGTGTTGCGATTTTTTCCAGTGAACTGGTTTTCCGTACGGAACATCCAAGACGATTCAGGACGCAAGTTCCCGCTGTTATGTGTTGGAGTTTTACCTTCTGCTTTGCAAGGTGGGCCTCTATATTTTCCCGTGCGTTGTTGTGCACACCCTTCTCCTCGAGGCGAAAAGTATTCGTTCCGGCTGTGAGTCCGAGCGCTTGCGTGTACGCCTTGCGTATCAGCCAGCCGATCACCTCCACTTCCACATTGCTAGAGTTTAAGTAAGGTGCCGAGTACGCAATGCGGCTCGCAACTAGAGCCTGCACTAGTTGTATCAGGTCCTGTTCCTTGCGTGCCCTCTTCCTGCTGGCAATTCGTTGCATCATGCGCAAGACCTGCGTGGTGGTGTATTGTAACTTCTGTATGGCGTATCCTGCGCCCCCGTCGTTTCGCAAGTGTAAGCCAAGCATACGAAGTCGTTCCACTGTGGGGATTTCTCTAAGACCTAGTCGCAGTTGGATGGTTGGTGGCTGGGCTGTTGATCGTCCTCTTGAATGCTTCGCGATTATAAGGAGCTCCGACTTCTCTCCCGCTAATTGCAGTCTGCATGTTTCCGCATATCTTTCTATGACGTCCACTGCCTTCTGCAATGCCTCTTGATGTTCTCCTATGGACCCTCCGACCGTGCATAACGCGATGTCTGCAATACAAGGCATGTCTGATTTCCTGTATTTTCTCGAGTTGAGCTGGGAGTTTCATCACGACTACGTTGAAAAGCGTCGGTGGGAGCACTGCTCCTTGTGGCGTACGTCCCTCTATTAGGCGTGTCTACTCATTGTGACCTCACACTTCCGAGTCCTGGTGTAGCTGTACGATCTGTGAAGAAAGCGCTCACGTAGTTGTATGTTGGTCGGCGGCAATTCGTGTCACTACCAACTTTTAAAAGGCTTACAGTCAACCACAATAGCTCACGGACCATGGAATCTCAGAAAACGTTCCATTTTCGCGCAGCCTGTAACAGTAGTCTGTAAAACCGAACAATACAATGTTCATATATAATGGTAGAGGTTATAAATGCGAATAATGGGCTGCGTTGTGACGCTGAGCAGATATTCAGCTTTTTCTCCGATCTCGTGTTGCAGAAAAATTTTGTAGTTGACTGTACATCGCAACACTTCCTCATAGAGGACCACTTTCATGAAAGAAGAATGTTGTCACGCTTGGTAATGTTGAAGAGATGACAGGAACTCGAAGTGACGTTGTCAACAGAGACGTACGAATCTATAAAATTGGTAATAGAATTGTTTTATGAGCAGGTAAAGTGTGGAATATCATTGACGCAAGAAAAAAAAGGCAGATCAATTTTTTAAGCAGGACATGTATGTTTCGAAGTTAGATTTACAATTACTTTTGTCTACGCAATCAGCTCAACCATTTCGCCAACGATTGTAATAGATGAATGACTTACGGCGAAATGAAGCAGAAACTGCAAGATGAAAGATGGTGTTGTAAGTGTACACCGTGGAGTCGCAAACCAAAAATGCCTAAAGTCAAGGCAGACGTGCCACATAAACCTGCAGAACTGCAATCAATGAGTTTAAGAATATGGTTGACAGGTGTGACACTGAGAAGACAGACTTAAAGAAGACAGGTGCTGAAACGTCTGGGTACCTACTTGCGACTTCAATATCTGTGTGCGTTTGGCTACACACGGCTACTGATTGGATATTTATTTACAGTGGAAGCCAGAATCATTTATCCGTGAATGTATGGCGAAGAAGACTGCAAGCAAATATGACCGCAAAGAACGAATAACAATTGGAGCTTTCAGTGAAAAAACATTTAAGTAGTTATGTACATGGCAGAAATAAAAAAAGTCAAGTGTTGAAGCTCAGTTATAGATGCCATAAAAATGAACCTAATATGCAGAGCAAGGATCTCTCAGCCGTGCCAGACGACGAAGTAGTACGTGCGAAAGGTGGGAATGAATATCGTCGGTGATTACGAAGGCAGGCAAACTACTACGAGGGCAAGTTCATTACTTTGTTCATACTTTAAAGAGAGCATGACGGGTTGGATTGCACATGAAGCATGTGGTGTAAACACACCTATACGCAGTGAAAACACTTTCATGGCTCTACACGCTCCAAGAACCAATGAAGAGGCAAGAGACGCCGCCAATAGCTTCTTGTAACTGAATAACTTCAAAGTTTCACCGCAAAAGGAGTTGGCGCGGAACATGGATAACCCAGTCACGACATGCGAAATCGATTTAGATGAAGATGGAGAGCTACACAAAGTGAGACTTCCTTGGAAAGACATTGTCAGTTTGTCATACAAAACAGACGGAGCCCTCAAGAGACTAATACAAGTTTCCCGTAAAGTACCAGAAAACCCAGATATCAGAGCAAGGTACAACGAAGCTATACACCGGAGTCCGGAGTTGCAGAAAGAACGTACGAAGAAGGCTACCAAATTTTCAAGAATACCACGTGCCACACAAAGAAGTTATCCACGGAGGCAGATTAACCACAAAAATACAAATCGTATTTGACGCTTCGTTATCGTGATCTCTAGATAGGTCCTTGAATTACAACCTTCATGGTGGAGCTAACGTAAATGGAGATGTATTAACGCGGTATACCAAAAAATGGTACGCTGTATTTTCGTTGGTTTTGCGCGCCAAGATGTATTGCATTGCATTCCACGCAGTACACCAGTAGTTCTTAGCTCAGCGCCTAGTCTGCCAAGTGTATTTTACTTTGCTGCGGGTATAAATTTTTGGCAGCAACACAATTACGCCAGTACCGAAAATTTACACAAGCAGCGAAGTAGAATAGACTTGGTTACAGCAATATTAGCTGCTTTTGTCGATTTAAGCTTTGCGCCGCC
This sequence comes from Dermacentor albipictus, assembly GCF_038994185.2. Taxonomy (NCBI): domain Eukaryota; kingdom Metazoa; phylum Arthropoda; class Arachnida; order Ixodida; family Ixodidae; genus Dermacentor; species Dermacentor albipictus. The sequence continues at coordinate 30,912,454 of NC_091825.1, forward strand.
AGGTGGATGCACCAAGCAGGACGCTCCAGTTTATGGCTCCGCCCCAAGACCCCAACTGCGTTTATCCGAATACCAGACACGCTAAACCTCTCTAATACATATAAAAACGGCGTCTGTCGACACTTGGCGAAATATTTATTAGGTTATCTACCCGCTAGCTACTCGTAAGTTATCCTACACCCCAAGAGTCACGTGGGTAACGTGACAACTTAGGGGCAGCGATGTTTTCGGCCGGCCAAACAACCCAAGGACGCAAGTAGACGTAGCGGTCTGCGCATGCGCAGTGCCGTCGCCCCTAGTTCTTACATACGCAAGCCGCTTGCGTCCCCTATACTAAAACTCTCTATTGAGCGACGTCTTCCCGGTGTTGCCAGTATGAGGGCTATAAATATGCGTCGAAACTAGCATGACGCGTGGGTTGGTAACTGAAGTTGGTGTATTTTACTGTAAAAATTAGCATAAAATATTTCCGAAGTTCATGCAGTAGGTTCTTATCCTTGCACGTATAAAAATGCAATTGTTTGCTCGTTCCGCGCGACAATCGGTAGTACTTGAGCGATGTACATTGAAATCCTGCTTCACGCTATTGGCTAGTCGTTCATAGCACTTCCGGGGACGAGCGACGAATTCCAGATTTCTAGAACCGAGCGATCTGTTTAAGCGATGGCCCCGTTTTGTCACGTGAAGCCGTCGCTCGTCACCGTCGCGCACTAAATAGCTCTCATGCTGTTTAGCCCTAAGACTGAACTGCTTTTGCTCATGCATTGAAATGGTGTGATTATACGTCTGATTTTATGTCTCCTGTTGCGGTTTTCGAGCCCGGTGCGAATCTGAAAGGGTGCTTATGTCTACGAACTCGGTGAATTGTCAAGCAGTGAGATATACATCGGCATCGAATATAACGGCTGCTATGTGGAATTACAATTGCAGGGGCGCCTTGCATACGCTTATTGTTTTGTACATACCTGTGCATTGGCTAATATGAGTTGGCGTTTAAAAGTTATGGCATATGAACAGCTAAATCACCCTTCCTCTTGGGGTTACAAGCGTAATGTTTGCATTGCGCTACTACATGGCAGACCAAAATGTGTTTACGCGTTAATATTGTTGCGGGAAGAAAGCAGGCCCACAAGTGTAAAATAACGTATATTTACAAATGATGGATATGGCGTTCAGGCAACTGCCAGACTTCGTTTTTCTCTAGTCCAAGTCAACTTCTTCCTTCTCTTCACCGTAACATCACCCTCCCGGCGGGGTAGCTCCGTCCCGGTGCATACAGCCTCACTTAATGGGGGGACATAGGGCTTGAGCCTGGTTACGTGAACAACATCGCTGGTTACGTTGGGAGGCACTGAAGACTGGGGCGATCTGGTATGTCACGTCGGACAGTTGGCGTAAGATCTGGTACGGACCAGAAAAACGGGACAGTAGTTTCTCCGACAAGCCGACGCGACGTGAAGGCGTCCAGAGAAGGACAAGGGAACCAGGTGAAAACTGGTGGTCTCGGTGCCGAAGGTCGTAGCGTCGCTTTTGAGAAGCTTGCGAGAATTTGAGGCGATGACGGGCGACATCTCGGGCCTGGGCGGCTAAGTCAATCGCATCGCGAGGGTAACCAGTGCTGGGTGACTGTACTGCGGAAGGTAGCAACGTGTCAAAAGGCAAGGTGGGGTCGCGGCTATACAAAAGGAAAATTGGTGAAACTCCGGCAGTGTCGTGACGGGACGAGTTGTATGCGAAAGTGACGTATGGTAAAGCGACGTCCCAGTCGCGGTGATCGTGGGAAATGTACATGGCGAGCATTTCAGTGAGTGTGCGGTTGAGTTGCTCGGTGAGGCCGTTCGTTTGAGGGTGGTACGCGCTGGCAATCTGATGTTCTGTAGAACAGGAGCGGAGTAGATCATCAACGACCTTCGATAGAAAGTAGCGGCCGCGATCCGTCAGCAACTGGCGAGGGGCGCCGTGGTGCAGGATGACGTCTTTTAGTAAGAAGTCGGCGACATCTGTAGCGCAGCTGGTTGGCAGCGCAAGCGCGATGCCATATCTAGTGGCATAATCGGTTGCTACAGCAATCCATTTGTTTCCTTTGATGGAAATTGGAAACGGACCAAGGAGGTCGAGCCCCACACGGAAGAAGGGCTCTGTAGTTATATCAATTGGTTGAAGCAAACCAGCGGGAGGCATAGCAGGCGTCTTCCGGCGCTGACATAGGTCGCAAGAAGCGACATAACGGCGCACAGAGCGATAAATGCCGGGCCAGAAGAAGCGGCGCCGCAGGTGGTCGTAAGTACGAGTGACGCCCGGATGTCCAGCAGTAGGAGTGTCATGAAGTTGCTGGAGCACGTAGAGTCGAAGATGCTTGGGGACGACTAGGAGGAGCTCCGGGCCGTCAGGACGAACGCTGCGACGGTATAAAGTTCCATCGCGCAAGGTGAACATCCGAGGAGGGCGAGGAGCTTAGGCGTTCCATAAGTATTCGAAGGACAGGATCCTTGCGCTGCTCGTCGCCAATATGGAGGAAGCCAGAGAGGGACAGAACACTAATGTCCGAGTCTGCATCGGTATCGTCCGGTTGATCCACAGGATTGCGGGACAGGCAGTCAGCGTCTTTATGCAGGCGTCCTGACTTATATATAATAGAAAATGTATATTCTTGTAGGCGCAATGCCCAACCTGCAAGTCGTCCAGTTGGGTCCTTAAAAGAGGAGAGCCAGCAGAGGGCGTGATCATCGGTTACAACGCAGAAGCTCCGACCGAAAAGGTACGGTCGAAATTTCGCGACCGCCCATACGAGCGCGAGACATTCCCTCTCAGTAATGGAGTAATTTCGCTCGGGCGTGGAAAGAAGGCGGCTAGCGTAAGCGATGACATGGTCTTGGCCCTGCTGACGCTGAGCGAGGACAGCGCCGATGCCATGACCACTCGCGTCAGTTCGTACTTCAGTGGGCGCAAAAGGGTCAAAGTGTGAGAGAATCGGGGAAGTTTAAGCCGCTCAATCAGGGTAGAGAAGACTTTTTCCAGTAGTGGTCCCAAAGAGAAAGAGGCGTCTTTCTTAAGAAGGTCAGTGAGAGGGTGAGCGATGTCGGCAAAATTTTTCACAAATCGCCGGAAATAAGAGCATAAGCTCAGAAAACTACGGACATCGTTCGTTGAACAAGGTACAGGAAAATTTCGCACGGCGTGAACTTTCTGTGGATCAGGTTGGATTCCGGCGGCGTTTACGAGATGACCAAGCATGATAATTTCACGGCGACCGAAATGGCACTTGGAGGAGTTTAGCTGAAGGCCAGCCCTGCGAAACACGGAGAGTATGGTTGTGAGGCGCCGCAGGTGGCTCTCAAAATTCGGCGAAAACACAATCACCTCGTCGAGGTAACACAGGCATGTAGACCACTTCAAGCCGCGCAAGAGAGAGTCCATCATGCGCTCGAATGTAGCTGGCGCATTGCACAATCCAAAGGGCATGACTTTAAATTGGTACAGACCGTCCGGTGTGACGAAGGCGGTTTTCTCGCGGTCCATCTTATCGACGCTAATCTGCCAATAGCCGGAGCGGAGGTCAATTGATGAAAAATATTGGGATCCGTGAAGGCAGTCAAGAGCGTCATCAATGCGAGGCAGGGGATAAACATCCTTCGTTGTTATCCGGTTGAGGTGACGGTAGTCAACGCAGAAGCGCCACGAGTTGTCTTTTTTCTTTACTAAGGCAACCGGTGATGCCCACGGGCTACTGGAAGGTTCAATGATGTCCTTGTCCATCATCCTGTCTACCTTTTTCTGTATGATGGCCCTTTCTGTTGCCGAGACACGATATGGCCGCCTAGAATGGGGCTGGCGTCACCGGTGTTGATGCGATGCGTGACAACAGATGTCTGGCCAAGTGGATGGTCGTCTAAATAAAAAATGTCCCGATAAGATGACAGGAGGTGACGAAGAGCTGTTGTTTGATCGGAAGGAAGGTCGGGGGCGATCATCTTAGAAACATCGTCCGCAGGCGTCGAGTACAACGGAGTGGATGACAAAGGTCCATTCGTACTGAGGAAGGATTCAGAGGTCAAAAAAGAAATCTGAAATTCTTCTAAAGGAGTGATATGCGCTATGGCGATACCGTGTGGCAACACATGTGACGAAAACCCAAAATTGAGGATGGGTACGCGAGCGCACTTTTCGCGGAGCCGAATTAAGGTGCTCGGTAGGGCAATATTACGCGACAAAACCACGTCAGTAAGCGGCGACACGACGTACTCGCCATCAGGTACTGGAGGACAGGGTGTCAGGAGGACATTTGTAGCCGCCTGTGGAGACAGCCTTGCAAATTCAGCAGAACATAAGCGGTGTGGAGCACAAGTGGTTGCGTCGGCAGGAAGCGGCAGATCCAACTGTACAACCCCTGCGGAGCAGTCAATTTGGGCAGAGTGTTTCGAAAGGAAGTCGAGGCCGAGAATGAGGTCGTGTGGACAGTGTTCAAGGACGATAAATAAAACAACGGTATAATGGCCCCCAATGGTCACACGTGCTGTGCACATTCCAAGGACAGGTGACGTACTCCCATTGGCGACTCGCACGGCGAACGGTACGGCGGGGGTCAGAACCTTTTTGAACCTTCGGCGGAGAGCAGCGCTCATAACTGAAAGCTGCGCTCCTGTGTCAACGAGAGATCTAACAGGAACGCCATCAACTTCAATGTCCAGTAGGTTTCCACATATAGGCACGGTCAACAGAGGATTTTTGGGCCGTGTCGGAGTTGCAGCTTCACCTCCGGGAGCTGCACCGCCTAGTTTCCCGAAGCGAAGCGACCGGTTGCAGAAGGGGACGAAGAGCGGTGAATGAGAGGCGAACGGGACCTACGACCTTGCGGAGATGGGGAGCGGCTGGATCTTGGTGGAGCACTGTCGGCGTTGATGTTCCTAGTCGGCGTATAGGGCGAGAAAGTACGATTGTCTGGTACTTGGCGGTAGTGACTCGCAGACGACCACCGAGGAGGCGACGACCAGTGGTTGCGGCAATAACGGGCGATGTGTCCAATACCGGAACAATTAAAACAGATGGGTTTATCATCTGCTGTGCGCCATTCAGCTGGGTTGCGACGGAGTGGTGGAAAGCTTTGCGTCTGGGAGCGAGCGGTCGGAGAAATTTGGTAGGTGTTGGTATGGCGGACCGAGCAGAGAGATGGAATGCCCAAACTTGCTATTTCCTCCCGAACGACCGCTTGTATAAGGGAGATAGCGGGTACGCTTTCCCGACAGTCTGAACGAACTGGAGCCGGGGCCATGGCCTCAAGCTCACGGCGAACGATGCGCGTTATTTCTTCCGGTCCTGTGGGCTGAACGAACCGCGGCGGGTCTTCGCAAGAAGATGTCGCGGCGGTATTGGGCAACCGGTCGAAGGTTTGAGTGACGCGGCGGCCCTTCGCTTGTTCGAAGCGCCGGCACTCCTTAATAATTGCATCCACAGTGGCACAATCCTTACACATCAAAAGATTGAAGGCATCGTCTGCAATACCTTTCAATATATGGCCAATCTTGTCTGCCTCGGTCATGTTGTCATCAGCCTTGCGACAGAGGGCCAGCACATCCTGTATGTACACGACATAGGATTCTGTGGACGTCTGAGCGCGGCACGCAAGTTCTTTTTTCGCTGCCAGCTCACGACCGACAGGTCTGCCAAACAGGTCTCGCATTTTTTCTTTGCAGAGATCCCAGCTCGTTAGGTCAGCTTCATGTGTGTCATACCATTGCTTCGCAGTTCCCCTCAGATAAAATATTACGTTCGCAAGCATCAGTGTAGGATCCCACCTGTTTTTGTCGCACACTCGCTCGTACATCGTAAGCCACTCCTCGACGTCGGCGTTGTCCGTGCCACAAAATGTTCCCGGGTCCCGTGGGTGAGTGAGGATGACCGTTGGCACGGGCTGCCGAGGCGCTGTCGCTTGGGTCGGTTGATTTGCCATTGTGGCAGCAGGTAGATGACGTCCGCTGCGAAGTTCCGTGGTTGTACCCTGCACCTTCCACCAAAATGTTGCGGGAAGAAAGCAGGCCCACAAGTGTAAAATAACGTATATTTACAAATGATGGATATGGCGTTCAGGCAACTGCCAGACTTCGTCTTTCTCTAGTCCAAGTCAACTTCTTCCTTCACTTCACCGTAACAATATTTTTAGTGGAGAAATAAAGTGGAGAAATAGTGGAGAAATAAATAAATTCCGCGTTACCAGTCGTCTGTCGTACACAAAACAAAGAGTTGGCCTAATGAACTAATAACTGCGGTTTAACTGCAACTTTTACATGCCTTCAAGAATGTAAAATGCTAAATTTCAAGCTGCAGCAGTAGTCGAGTCTGTCAAAAATGAACTCCACTGCGCACCTCATATATGAAAATAAGTTCATGCCTTTTAGTAAGCTTAGATGCAGGCCGCAGTTAACTTTCTTGTTATTGCTGAAATGTGGGTAAGCTTGCCGTACCAAGCCTTGTAGCCCTTTCTTATAGGCATATCCAGTCATATCCATTGAACTGGAGGACCATATTTTGATCCCTAGTGAGCATCATGTTTGCAGATATGATCCTCAAGTTATGACTTGAGCAGTGGCACAACCTGTGTTACAAGTGGTATTTGCGATACACCAGACTAATGACAGACTTATGACATCTGACAATGGCCAATATTCTATTCATTAGCAAGAGTATTTTAACATTGGTACTGAACGAGGATGAACTGTCGGTTATTTCTTTTTTCTTTAAATCTAAAAAATTAGGTTCGTTTAGCAGCTGACTGTTGCAGTCATTTACATGTTTCGCATGCCTTTGTGTAGGAAGACTAAGCGCTAACGCTTTCTTTTAGTGTCACGACCTTGAGTGTTTTGATGGTATTGTACACCGTGCCCTCGTATTGACTTTTGCACACAATATTTTTCAGGCACCCGCTTTGTATAACGCAAGAAGGCAGCTGCAAGGAGACAAGGATGTCAAAAAGCCAGCCCTGCGCCACTCCACGTAGTGCAGAGGAGCGCAAGCCAAAGAATCAAAATACATTGCCATGCAATTTGGACGAGAAAACTAGAATTAGGGTATACTGGTTGTACCATTTGTCTAAATGTCAACAAACTCAAGGCATAGTATATCACACCAAGATGAAAATTCTCACGTGCTCTAGGCAGTTATGTTAACATGGTATATTTATGTAATGTCTCTAATGAGAAAGTGAAAATCAAATATGCTCTCTGGGTACGAACACATAGGAGCAAGTGTCATTGAAAAGTTAAAAATGTGTTTAAAGAAGCTGATTAGTTTGTGAAGACTGCTTTTTGTTTTGCTTATCAATAGATATATCCACGTGATAAAGAAATAGTGGTACAATAAAATTGCATATTCGCTTAGTGACATGATACATACTTACAATGAGCACAATGCCTGTGTTCAAAAAGCAACAGCTCATGCTTGGTTAGGGGCTTACATACATTTAACATTTAGCATCTTTAAAAACTGACATTCAACAGCACGTGAATGCAAAGGTGCAAATACAAACCACTGTGATTCTGTATTTTAAATGCTGAAATGAAGCAGACGGATTTTCATGTCTTCCCTTTTGTGTATTTTCGCACCTAATTTTAGAAGTATGTCTTCCTTTTACGTTCCAGAAATGGGAAGCATTGGGGGAAGAGAATTCCATGTTTAAGCAGTCATTATCCGTTACGTGCACGCTAACGAAACCAGTTCATTAGAACCGCTCGTGCCTCCGAAAGCAAAAGCAAGGAGCGATTAAGGCCTTGAACCGTGTAGACCTTGGTACACACCTTAGGTCTTGGAAGCCGGAGAATCCCTTCGAATTCAAAATAATTTCTAAAATGAAAAATTGTGGTTTCTGCTTCTGTGAAATAGTCATATTATAGCGGGTGGCAGGTTTTTGAGATTTTGATTAGGGTGACTCAATCTAGTTGCCAACCAAGTATGCTAGCGAATGTAGAGATCTGTTCAATGCAAAAAACTGAGAGCATCTACAATAGCATCTGAGCATCTTACAATATGTAGCGAGGCACTGGAAGTGGTAAGGGAATACATCTACTCAGGGCAGGTAGTGACGGCGGATCCGGATCATGAGACGGAAATAATCAGAAGAATAAGAATGAGCTGGGGTGCGTTTGGCAGGTATTCTCAGATCATGAACAGCAGGTTGCTATTATCCCTCAAGAGAAAAGTGTATAATAGCTGTGTCTTACCAGGACTCACCTACGGTGCAGAAACCTGGAGGCTTACGAAAAGGGTTCTACTCAAATTGAGGACGACGCAACGAGCTATGGAAAGAAGAATGATAGGTGTAACGTTAAGGGATAAGAAAAGAGCAAATTAGGTGAGGGAACAAACGCGAGTTAATGACATCTTAGTTGAAATCAAGAAAAAGAAATGGGGCATGGGCAGGACATGTAATGAGGAGGGAAGATAACCGATGGTCATTAAGGGTTACGGACTGGATTCCAGGGGAAGGCAAGCGTAGCCGGCGGCGGCAGAAAGTTAGGTGGGCGGATGAGTTTAAGAAGTTTGCAGGGACGACAAGGCCACAATTAGTACATGACCGGGGTTGTTGGAGAAATATGGCAGAGGCCTTTGCCCTGCAGTGGGCGTTACTATGCTGATGCTGCTGCTGATGATGATCTACCTGCCCTGGTTGCTCAGTGGCTATGGTGTGGAGCTGCTGAGCACGAAGTCGCGGGACTGAATCCGTCCGGGCAAGGGCGGCCGCATTTGGATGGGGGCGAAATGAGAAAACACGTGTGTACTTAGGTTTAAGTGCACGTTAAGGAACCCCAGGTGGTCAAAATTTCCGGAGTCCTCTACTACGGCGTGCCTCATAATCAGAAAGCGGTTTTGGCACGTAAAACCCCATAATTAAAAATAAATAGAGAGCATCTGAGTATAACACTTTGTGAATTAACAGATGTGAACATATAGTGTTAAGCAAAAGCCCCTTAGTTTCATGGCTCCTATAGACATATTTTTTATAAGGCAAAATAAAATGAAAGCATTTTTGCAGATGGTAAATTTTTGGACTTAAGATAGAGTGCACAATGAGGCGATGTATAATTTTCCCAGACACATATGTACTTGTTTTGAGGCAAAGATTTTGTGAAGTGCGATAATTTTTCTTATTTTAGCGCAGCTTAACCACTTCAGTAGGAAAAAAGGCTTTGGTTGCAGGTAGCTGTTTCATTGTGAAAGTGTATGCATAGTTGGATGCAGAATCCACGTGCATGGAAGGAATATATGAGACAGGATGGTGACATTCTCAATTTATGATTTGCTTCTTTGATTTTCTCTTTCGTGCACTTCCCTGCTTGCACTCATGCTAATATCGCCTTTGATGCATCATATTGTCATGTCTCTCTGGAGACATTTTATCGAGAGAATTAGGGCAAGCGCTCAGTCCAAGCTTCTTCTCTAGCGCCTCGCTTGCACACACGAGGTCGTCGTCTTCATTGTGAACGTGGTTGGGCACAGATCGCGTCGCGTCATTTGCCCCCCTCGAGAAGGAGCATCGTTCCGATGCTCGGCGGGTAGCATCCGGTGTCCAGTGAACCAGAGAGTGTCCATGTCATTCAGAAAAATAAGGTTTCATGCGCACCACGGGAACAGGCTCAGGCAGGTCCTGACGGCGTCTAGAGCAGGATGGGCTGTCAAGAATGGCTTTACAGTTGACGGCGCTAAGGCGTCGTAGAACCTTGTACGGTTCGAAGTATCGGCGCAGAAGTTTCTCCGCGAGGCCTCGGCGGCGTACTGGAGCCCAAACCCAGACTCTTTGACCGGGCTGGTAGACGACGCATCGATGGTGTTTGTAACATCGGGCATCACGGTCTTGCTGGCTAGCTATGCCAACCCGCGCGAGCTGTCTTGCTTCTTCGACGCGCTGTGTAAAATCTGTGGCATCAGTGTCGGAATCGCTGGAATCATGAGGAAGCATAGCATCCAGCATTGCAGTCACCTCTCGACCATGGAGAAGGCTGAATGGCGTCATTCTTCTTGTTTCTTGCCGAGCCGTACTATAAGCAAACGTTACGTAGGGTAATATTTGGTCCCAGTTCTTGTGTTCCACATCGACATGCATGCGCAGCATGTATGTCGATGTGGAACACAAGTCTTGTTGAGGCGCTCCGTAAGTCCATTGCTTTGGAGGTGGTAGGCTGTCGTCCTTCTGTGTGCTCTGCCACTGAGGGTGAGTACAGTTCGCCAAAGTTCAGCCGTGAAGGCGGTTCCCCTGTCGGTTACGATGACAGCTGGAGCACCATGCCTCAGGACGACATTTACGATGAACTGTGCGGCCTCGACTGCTGTGCTGCTAGGAAGTGCCTTGGTTTCAGCATATCGTGTGAGGTAATCTGTCACGACTATGACCCACATATCTCCGGCAGCGGCTATCGGGAATCCCAATTTCCCAAACGCCGCAAATGGCGTTTCCGCCACTGGAACGGGATGCAATCGTCCGGCAGGTTTCGTAGGTGGCACTTTTTGTCGCTGACAGTCAATGCACGTTCGAACATAGCGCTTCACCTGTGCTACGAGCTGTGGCCAGTACTACTTCTTTTTGATCCGTGCTAATGTTCCTGTGTAGCCTAGCTGACCCGGGGTAGCTTCATCGTGACAGGCCTGCAAGATTTCATTGCGCACAGTTTTAGGGACGACTAGTAGATATTGTTACGTGTAGCTGAAGCTGAATGATATTTACAATTTATTTACAGCGAAGCTAACGGAGGCCAAAATGGCGACGCTACATCAAGCCGGCACACACGCCGTCTTCTTCCTCCTCAGTGCAGCCACACTGTGGCGGCTGTTCCGTAGCATCACCCCCGGCTGTAGAAGCACTGTCCCTGTGCTTAATCTATACATCTGCGGTGAAAGGTGTGTGGGTGGTTTTAGTCTCGCCACGTGGACGATGTCACTTGCAGCTGATGATGACGCTGAGAGGTCGGCGGGGAGGATTTCATACGTGACATCGGTCACTTGTCGCACCACACGGTACGCGCCAGTGTAGCGAGAAAGCAGCTTTTCGGAAAAGCCCACTCGTCGAATGGGTGACCAGAGAAACACCAGAGAACCCGGAGAAAAGTGCACGCCGCGATGGTGGCAATCATAGAGGCGTCTCTGATGCTCCTGTGCGGCCTCAAGACGGGTGCGGGCGAACTGGCGGGCATGGTCGGCGTGTGCGATCGTGTCGCGGGCGTATTGCATGGCTGAACGTGTGGCCGAGGGCAGCAAAGTGTCCAAGGGCAACGCGGGTTCTCGGCCATAGAGGAGACAGAATGGTGAATAGCCGGCGGTGTCGTGACGCGATGAATTATACGCGAACGTCACATATGCGAAGTCAAGATCCCAGTCGTGGTGGTCGGTCGCAACGTACTTCGAAAGCATCTCGGTGATGGTCCGATTGAGGCGCTCCGTGAGGCCGTTAGTCTGCGGGTGGTAGGACGTGCTGAACTTGTGCTTTGTCGAGCAGGAGCGGAGGATGTCCTCGGCGACTGCCGACAGAAAGCTGTGGCCACGGTCAGTGATTAATTGGCGCGGAGCACCGTGCACTGAAATGATGTCATGCAGAAGAAAGTCAGCAACGTCAGTAGAACAACTTGACGGGAGGGGGGGGGATACCACCGTAATTTACCAATGAAACTGCCGCGGGATTCGCAACAAAGAAGCGGAACTATTCTTACACATTGACGGGCAAGAAAACAAGCCCGATGTAATTGCTTTACAAGAAACAAATGGGAAACTAAGACTCCCGGGGTACGTCACTTACACGGACCCCATGGAGAGAGGAACGGCGGTGCTCGTCCGCAGCAACGTGGCGGCAACTCAACATGTCACGGCGCAGGGTGGGTGCGAGCACACGCTGGTCGAAATTCATGCGAGAGAAATTGGCAGCTCGGGCAATTTATTTGTAATGAGCGCGTACTGCCGGCCGTCACAACGGCAGTACGAATTTGACCGCATAGTGAGCCAGGCGAAAGGGGTGGCGGGGACCAGACCACTCCTGATCCTCGGCGACTTTAACGCCCCTCACACAACGTGGGGCTATACGTTTCAGTCCAAGAGAAGAAAAGCATTGGCCAAAGCAATGGAGGATCACGAGATGGCCCTCCTGAACGAGCCGGACGTAACCACTAGAAGAGGCAACAGTGCCGTGAGGGACACGATGCCACACCTGTCGTGGTTATCAGGCATGCTAGACGTCTCCTGGAGAAGCGAAGAAGTGGACCTGGGATCTGACCACAGCGTGATCGGCATCACGATCCGAGGCTCCCAATATCGGGCTGTGCTGGGGACGGCGCGGATCACGGATTGAGACGAGATGAGAAAGTTTACCAAAGAACAAGAAGAGGCGTCCGAGGAAGAATCGGGACAAGCTGAAACACAAAGGACCTACACCGAATGGACGAGGGACCAGAAGAAGGCCCTCGATAAATTTACCCAAGAAATCACAATGACGTCGCAGACACCGTATGTGGACGCCAGACTGACCCACATGTGGGCGGCCCGACACTTCTTAACGTGGCGGTGGAAACGTCAGAGACACAACAGAAAGCTGGTCAAGCGCATAGCAGTCTTGAACAAACAGATCGCCGAGCACGCGGCCAAACTATGAAAGAAAAATTGGCTGAAGACCTGCGATGGCCCGCAGGGCAAGCTCTCGACGTGGAAGATGTGGTGCCTCTTGAGGCTTCTGCTCGACACATTGAGTAGCAAAACTGCGACCAGTCGCAACCTCACCAAAGTATTGAACACGTACAAGGGAGACGGCCGCAGGCTCCTGGAAGACCTGAAGGCCAAGTACTTAAAGACAGAGATGGGCCAGTACCCGGTGCCCGAGAGGTACGAAGGACCCGAGAACGAACAACTGGACCGGCCGTTTACCATGATGGAACTGTGGACAGCAATAGATGACAGTAACAAGAGAAGTGCACCCGGCAGGGACGCCATAACTTACAAATTACTCGGTAACATAAGTGGTACAGCGGCCAGCGGCCTCCTAGAGCACATTAACGAAGCCTGGGAGAGCTCGCAGTTGCTGAAGGATTGGAAGGACGCCGAGGTCCGCTTCATTCCAAAGCCCGGCAAGGCCCTCACGATAGACAGCATGCGGCCCATCTCTCTCACATCCTGCGTGGGGTAGGTGATGCAGCGCATGGTTCTTCGCCGGCTGCAGAAGCACCTCGAAGAAACGGATCAGATGCCAGAGACGATGTACGGCTTCAGGCAACATCTCAGCACCCAAGACGTGATGATCCAACTCCATGAACTGGTCGTGAAGCCGGCAATGAGGCACGCGCCACGCGGGATACTCGCTCTCGACCTGAAAAGAGCGTTTGACAACGTGTCCCACGCGAGGGTGTTGCAGAATCTAAACAAAACCCGGTGTGGCCGAAAGACATTTGGCTACATAAAAGATTTTCTGTCAAACCGAATGGCGACCATCAGGATAGGGGAGGAGAAGTCGGACCTTGTCGAACTCGGCGATAGGGGCACTCCTCAGGGATCGGTCTTGTCGCTCCTGCTCTTCAATCTGGCCCTGCTGCCCCTGCCCAATCTACTCAAGCAAATTGAAGGCGTGGACCACGCGTTCTACGCCGACGATATTATGGTGTGGACGGCCCGAGCCGGATCCGATGCCTGGATGGAGGAAGTCTTGCAGCGGGTGGCAACGACCGTGCACGAGTACGCAAAGTCGTGCGGACTGAGCTGCGCTCCCCAGAAATCAGAGCTGCTCATGATCCAAACGGGAAAATCCAAGAAGGAGCTGCCGCCGAACGTGATTATCACCATCGCCGGAACTACCTTCAAGCCAACACCGCAGATTAGGATTCTCGGCCTACTACTTCAGAGCGACGGGAAGGCACAGGCCGCCATCACAAAAATCAAGACTTCATCCGAACAGATACTTGGTATGATTCGGAGGGTATCTAATAGTAACCGAGGCCCTAAAGAGGACGATGTCATGCGCCTGGTACGCGCGTTCATCGTGTCGCGGGTTACCTACGCCGCACCGTATCTCCAGCTGACGAAGGCGAATAGGGACACCCTAAACACGATGCTTCGTAAGGCAACGAAACAAGCACTGGGCATGCCTATTTACTCGTCCACTCAAAAACTGCTTGACATGGGCGCCCACAACACGGTGGAGGAGCTCATCGAAGCCCACCTCTCTAATCAGAGAATCCGGCTCAGTCACACGGAACACGGACGAGCCGTCCCACACAAAATAGGATGGCAGATCGAGCCAATACCCATCAAGACGGCCCTTCCAGAAAACTGGAAAACGATCATTCAGACAAAACCCCTTCCCCGGAACATGACGCCGGGCAAGGACGACGACAGGCGCACCGCGCGAGCTAAAGCACTAGCCCGGAAGCTGGAAAAGAACCCCAGGGTCCTCTACGCGGACGCCTTGCTCCGAAAACATAGTGACCGTGTAGCGGTGGTGGTTACATCAAAAGACAGGCTGATCATCAGCGCGTCCCTGAAGACAACAGACCCCGCAGTTGCCGAAGAAGCGGCCGTGGCCCTCGCACTCGCACAGCCGAGCGTGGACACCGTAGTCACCGACTCAAAGACAGCCTACAGAAGCTTCCGCAGGGGGGTAATCTCCACCGCGGCCCGAGCCATTCTAGCCAAGCACAAGCCTCCGGGAAGAGCCATAGAGCTCGTGTGAGTCCCGGCTCACTCGCAGGTAGCAGGCAACACCATCGCCGTATACCATGCCCGAGAAATGTCAATGCGGGCCGAGCACGAGCCGGAAGAGCTACCGCACCCGGTTACCAGGTATCGGGACATTACCCGGATGTACCGAGAGGAAAGGTGCAGACTGCCAGAACCGCACCCCAAACTCACCAGGCAACAACAGACGATCCTGTGTCGAGCGCAGGCGGGATGGCTTGCGCATCCCGTACTCATGAACCGCATGTACCCTGCGGAATACGATATGTTCTGTCCTTTTTGCAGAAGAGAAAAGGGCACCCTGCCGCACGTCTTGGCAGAGTGCACAGAACTCAAGACCCCCCCCCCCCTCCTCCCCTTCCCACCAACGCCCCCAATCCCCAACCCCTTGAGCGATGGGAGACCTTGTTATCCAGCCCCGCCCTACCGATTCAGCTCGCACTGACGGACAGGGGCCAGGAGCTGCTGGAAACATATGGGTCCCGTAACTAGGGAACCACCCCGTCTGGTGCCTGCGTGCACCACCGATTTATTTCGGGCCCAGCAAATGTTGCTTCATCATCATCATTGACGGGAGGGCTCAGGTGATTGCTTACCGCATAGCATAACCAGTAGCGACGGCGACACATTTATTTCCGGAGCCCGAGAGAGGAACTGGTCTAAGAAGGTCTAGATAAACACGGAAAAAAGGGTCCGGGTGGGATATCGATCGGCTGGAGACATCCAGCTGGAGGTGTGGAGGGCTTCTTCCGGCGCTGACAGAGCTCACAAGCGGCAACGTAGCGTCGCACTGAGCGGACTAGACCCGGCCAAAAGAATCGATAGCGTACACAGTCGTATGTGCACGAGACGACCAAGTGTCCAGCCAAGGGAGCGCCGTGAAGTTGCTGGAGGACAATCGAACGCAGGTGCAACGGGATGACGAGCAGAAGGCCAAGGCCGTGTGGATCGAAATTGCGGCAGTATAATGGCCCCTCCTTAAGGAGAAACATCCGGAGAGAGGCGTCACCAGGAGTTGACTCCAGATGGTCGATGAGGGTTTGTAATGAAACATCGCGGCGTTGCTCGTTGCTGATTTGAAGCAACTGAGACACAAAGAAAACGCAAGCGATGGCGTCGGCATCAGCTGGTTCGTCGACGGGGTAGCGGTAGAACCAATCGGCATCTTAGTGCAAGCGTCCAGTCTTATATACCACAGAGAAGGTATACTCTTGCAGGCGTAACGCCCAGCGAGCGAGTCGTCCCGTGGGGTCATTGAGCGAGGATAGCCAGTAGAGAGCGTGGTGATCAGTGATGACACAGAAGGGGCGTCCCTACAAGTATGGACGAAACTTCGCAACAGCCCACAAAAGAGCGAGTCATTCGCGCTCTGTGATTGAATAATTGCGCTCGGCGGGTGATAGAAGTCGGCTGGCATAGTCTATAAGCATTGCATGCCTATAGGCTATAGGCATAGGCATTGACTGGGCACGGCGGCATCACCACGATGTGGGTCGCATCTAATCCCTTCCTGTATTTCGTACAGATCTTTGGCCTGCTGATCACTGCCAACAACACGCGCGTGGAACCGGCGAACATCGTAGCGGCGCATGAGCGGAACTTACATCACCACGAAGCACCGGATAATCTACAAGCACCATCATGGACAAGGCTACCCTCTCACCCAACGGAGACGTTACAGCGCTACCACGTGACCAGAGAGTGGATGACGACATGGACGAATACCGCTATAAAAGGCTTTCCAGCGGACTTGCCTGGCACTGGGCACGGCGGCATCACCACGATGTGGGTCGCATCTAATCCCTTCCTGTATTTGGTACAGATCTTTGGCCTGCTGACCACTGCCAACAACACGCGCGTGGAACCGGCGAACGTCGTAGCGGCGCATGAGCGGAATTTCCATCACCACGAAGCACCGGATAATCTACAAGCACCATCATGGGCAAGGCTACCCTCTCACCCAACGGAGACGTTACAGCGCTACCACGTGACCAGAAAGTGGATGACGACATGGACGAATACCGCTATAAAAGGCTTTCCAGCGGACTTGCCTGGCACTGGGCACGGCGGCATCACCACGATGTGGGTCGCATCTAATCCCTTCCTCTATTTGGTACAGGTAAGCAAACGATACGGAAAGTGCTTTCGTTCTGACGATCCATTTTTGGTGGTGTTGCCGTGCCCACGGTTGTTCGGCTCCGGAATATGTTGCGCATTGTTCGATACTGCTTCATGTGTTCAATGGTTACTACTGCTTTGTGGCGACATCGAAATTAACCCCGGCCCTGACCTCGCACAAATAGCAAAACAACTTAGTGAGATTGCAATCGACATTAGGGAAATTAAAGAAAAACGCCTTACTGATATTGATAAAAAATTAGATTCCTTGGCCAGTCTAGAAATTAAGGTTACGTCATGCCAGGAGCAAATTGCTTACCTTGAAGCAAGAATTGATGACCTGGAGAACCGAAGCAGAAGGTCTAATATCATTGTTTACGGACTACCTGAAGGTGAAGAAGAGAAAACCGAATCGCTAGTGGGTGCAGTGAACAATGAGATAAGAAAAGGTATTCTT
This sequence comes from Dermacentor albipictus, assembly GCF_038994185.2. Lineage (NCBI taxonomy): Eukaryota > Metazoa > Arthropoda > Arachnida > Ixodida > Ixodidae > Dermacentor > Dermacentor albipictus. The sequence goes on from NC_091825.1 coordinate 30,929,717, forward strand.
GAGCTAGAACCAGTGGCTATAGAACGTATTCATAGGTTGGGGCGGCCATCCCCTGGCAAGGTCAGGCCTGTTATTCTCAAGCTCCTAGATTGAAGAGACAAAATTACAATTCTAAAGCAGGGAAGCAAACTGAAAGGCACTAATTACTCTATTGGCGAGGATTTTTCGGTAAGAGTGCGGGAAATGAGAAGGAAGCTATGGCAAAGCTGCAAAATGAATCGAGAGAAAGGCGAGAAAGCCTCGCTGGTATACGATAAGCTATATATCAATAAAAAGGCATACGTTTGGAACGAAAACAAAAATGATAAAGTACCTGTTCAAAAAAACGGAAGCAAAAAGCGGCGCACCCCGGCAAGCGAAACCCGACGGCCAAATACTCGAAGCCAAGTGCCATTGCCGCAGACATAACTGAGCAATGCGACCAGATCCCTCGTCTGGAAAGCACATCCAAAGTAAAAATTGCTAGGTCCTTCAAAAAAGCCGTAGATGTAACCAAACAGAAAGAACTGAGGCTACTTAACATAAACGCGCGCAGTGTCACTAATAAAATAGATAAGTTAGAAACCATACTTATGCAGCATGATCCTCACATCGCGGTGATAACAGAGACGTGGCTGAGAAAGGAAATTAGTGACGATGAAATCTTTCCCTCATGTAACAACGTATATCGAAAAGATAGAACTACTAGAGGTGGGGGAGTAGCTATCCTTGTTAAACCCGAAGTAGAAGCTACGATTACAACTTATGTTGGCATTCCTGAATGCTTGTGCGTACAGTTATGCTGTTGGGGACATAGCTTCATCTTATATGCATGTTACAGGTCACCGGACGCGTGCCCGGAGTATTTAACTATGCTCAAAGAACATATGTCACAGTATCATAATAACAAAATTTTCGTGATCGGTGACCTTAATTTGCCAAGTGTGGACAGGTAGGGACTGTCCTGTTCCCAGGCCAGTAAAAACGCTAACATCATTTTTGATATCATGCTCGCTCACGACCTAACTCAAATAATCAAACAACCCACACGCGTACAAGGACATGGAAGCTCGGTTCTAGATTTGGTATTTGTAAACAGGGCTTTTTCAGAACATACCATTCTAGTGGAACAAGGGCTGTCCGATCACTTGTAAGCTAGTAAGTAGCTACCAAAAATCTCCCGTTCGGTATTTCAAGGACTATTCCCTAGCTGACGATGCTCGTGTGCTTGAATACATGGAAACCATACTTGCTGACTTTGATGACGGCACCCCAAACACGGGCGCTCTTTGGGACAAATTTGTTGAAACGTGTCATTATTGTATGAGCAACTTTATACCCAGCAAACGCAAACAAACACATAGGCGTACACCCTGGATGACTCGCGAAATCATTAAATTGAAGAGAAAAGTTCAACAGCTAAGAAAGCAGCGTGCGCAGTGCAGTGTTATCGGCGCTCACCAAAGAATCCTTGCACAAGCGATGCATCACGCAAAGGACTACTACTTTAAAACTGTAATGTCCAATTTTATAAAGAATGATCCTTCCAAGTTCTGGAATTATCTTAGTGAAACAAGAAAGCAGTTTCAAAGATATCAGTTGACGGTAGCATAGTCACAAATTATGAAGATATAGCAAATCATTTTAATGCCTGTTTTCATAGCGTGTTTTCAGTATCCGGACCTTGTACACTTACCGCGATGTCATTTCAAACATACGAAGTCAATTTTATTTCATATCCTGGTTTGGTTTCTATGCTTTTAAACTTAAACACGAAAAAATGTTGCGGTCCTGACGATCTTCCAAATGTGTTTCTTCGACCATATGCCGAATGCGTTGCCAAGTTCCTTTTTATTATTTTTAATAGTTCCTTGTCAACAGCAACCTTGCCGCGTGACTGGAAGACGGCCCGAGTAATCCCTATCTTCAAAAAAGGCGACAGATTATTACTATCTAACTACAGACCGATATCTTTAACTTCCTCATGTTGTAAACTTAAAGAACATATTATAGCCACTCAAATTACAGAATTCCTTGACAAACACTCCATATTATCAAGTTTTCAGCCTGGCTTTAGAAAGAAGTATTCGACAGTGACGCAACTCGTCACTGTTACGCATGAGTTTGCCAAAGGTCTTGATAATATTATTCAGATAGACACAATTTTTTTAGATTTCTGTAAGGCCTTTGATAAAGTTCCTCATGACAAACTAATCTATAAACTAAACAACATTGGTCTTCCGAAGGTGTTCTTCGCTTGGGTGGCTGAATATTTGAGAAATCGGGTGCAGTTTGTCACAGTCGAGCATCAAAATTCGCGCCTTCAGCCAGTCACGTCGGGTGTGCCCGTAGGCAATGTGCTAGGGCCCTTGCTATTTGTGTGCTATATAAATGATATCGTAGATATAATTGATCCAACGGTTCAAATCCGATTGTTCGCAGATGACTATATTATTCCGTGAGGTTTGCAGCATACATGATCAAAAAGAACTAAACAAAAATCTAGATTACGTATACCAATGGTGCGACCAGTGGGGCATGGTCATAAATGCACAAAAAAACAGTTTCCATTTCTATAACTAAAAAAAAATCCCCTTTTCAGTATGCTTACTCCCTAGGTTCATCTACAGTTAATCATGTCGATAACTACAAATATTTAGGTTTAACGTTCACTGCTAACCTCTCCTGGAATTCACACGTTGATAACATTTGTTCCTCTGCTTTCAGAAAGTTGTGTTTCCTAAGACACAAACTTCGTAATTCACCACCAAATGTAAAACTACTATGCTATCAATCGTACATCAGACCAAAGCTAGAATATGCAAGCATAGTATGGGACCCCTATACAAAACATAACATTGATAAACTCGAAAGAATTCAAAGAAAGGCTGTTCGATTTATCTTTTCTATATTTCGTCGTGTAGACTCTCCGTCGGAACTAATGACAACCAATAACATACCCCTCCTTCAGTACAGAAGAAGGCAATTTTGCTTTGGCTTCCTGAATTCTCTCCTTAACCAGGAATTCGCTATTGATCCTTCCTTGTATTTATCCCCCCTATCCACAAGACATCACGACATCAACAACCAAGATCTTTAACGCCATATTTCGCAAAAACAGATGCTTATAAATTTTCCTTTTTCCCGCACACAGTGTCTCAATGGAATTCTCTACCAGAGCGCGATCGTTTTGCCATCGCATAGCATTGTATACATTTAGCCATTGTGTTTTTCCTATTGTGTTTTTACATTGTGCTTTTGCTATTTTTGCTAGTTATTTGTATCTGGATGCAAAACATAATGTATGTGCACCCATATACTCAATGTGATTTGTTAAATATGCCCGTCCTGCTTGGACCACGTTATGTGGTCTGCAGTATGTATAAATAAAATAAATAATTAAATAAGGCGATCATGTCCACGTTGGCGTTGTGCTAACACTGCTCCTATGCCGTGACCACTGGCATCAGTTCGAACTTCCGTTGAGGCAGACGGGTCAAAGTGGGCCAAAATTGGAGGCGTGGTAAGGAGAGTAGTCAGCTGCGAAAAAGATGCGGCATGGTCAGGACCTCAAGTAAAAGGGGCGTGTTTCTTCAAGAGGTCGGTAAGGGGACGTGCAATGGTCGCAAAATCCTTCACAAAACATCGGAACTAAGAGCACAGCCCTATGAAACTACGAACGTCCTTGGTAGACTTCGGAACAAGAAAATTCGTAACGGCGCGAATTTTGTCCGGATCGGGTCGGACGTCTCTGGCGTCCACAAGGTGTCCAAGGACGGCGATTTGGCTGCGAGCGAAGTGACATTTTGACGAGTTCAACTGGAGACCGGCGCGGCGGAACACGTCAAGAATCGCTCAAAGACGGTCTAGAGGTGTGTCGAATGTGGGCGAATAAACGATGACGTCGTCCACGTAGCACAAACAGGTGGAACACTTGAACCCCTGAAGCAAAGAGTCCTTCATTCATTCGAAGGTGGCGGGCGCGTTACAGAGACCGAAAGTCATGACCTTGAACTGATAAAGGCCGTCAGGGGTAACAAATGCAGTCTTCTCTCGGTCCATGTCGTGGACGGATATCTGCCAGTAGCCGGACCGTAAGTCGATAGAAGAAAAATATGTTGCACCCTACAGGCAGTCTAGCGCGTCATCAATACGTGGCAAAGGGTACACGTTCTTTTTTGTGATTTTGTTCAGGTGGCGATAATCTACGCAAAAGCGTCACGTACGTTCCATCGTTCTTTTTGACAAGTACGACAGGAGACGCCCAGGGACTACAGGAAAGCCCGATAATGTCATTTGCAAGCATCTTTCTGACTTCCTGTTGGATAACAGCTCGTTCCGATGCAGATACACGATATGGACGTCGGTGAATAGGGCTCGCATCGCCAGTATTTATGAGGTGGGTCACGACGGACGTTTGACCTAAGGGTCGATTGTCAAAGTCAAAATGTCGCGATAGCCTTCAAGAACGCGGAAAAGAGCTTCAGCTTGAGCAGGTGTAAGGTCAGAGGAAACCATCTTCTCAATGACGACGTCAGTACCGTGCGATGACGTCACGGTATGGGCTGAGCTGGTACGATCTTCCACTGTGAATGGCTCGACCTCATCATCCTGCAAAGCGCTAATTATAGACAAGGAGATCCCTTGAGGAAGAAATTATGCGGTTAGCGCAAAATTGACAAGGGGAAGGCAGGTGTGGTTGCCAGTAATTTACAGCACAGTGTGCGGCACGATAACACCATGTGTAAGCATAACGGCCCGAATCGGTGCGGCCACGTAATTGCCGTCAGGTACAGCTGCTGAGGACAACAAGTCGACGTGTGTCACAGAATGAAACAGTAGCCGAATAAAAACCATGCAACTCAAATGGCTTGGATGCGGGTCCACAGGGTCGGCAAGAAGAGGCAAGTCAAGGCGAAGTGAGCCAGCCGAACAGTCAATGAGTGCAGAATGATTGGCAAGAAAATCCAGACAGAGAATGATTTCGTGAGAGCAATGCTCGATGACGGTGAAGAGAACGACGGTGGGTCTCTAAGCAATGGTGAGTTGGGCAGAACACATGCCAACAATAGCGACAGTCCCTCCGTGGGCGACTTGTGCGATTCGGCTCAGGGCAGGGGTGAGAACTTTCTTAAGCTCACGGCGAAGAGCAGCACTCATTATTAACATATGCGCCCACGTGTCAATCAACGCGCACGCAGGGTCATTCTCGACGAGAACGTCCTAAAGATTTTTGTTCGTGGGTAAGGTGAAGCGAGGATTTCGTGCCAATGTCGTCATTTAAGCTTCACCTCCAGAAGCTGCCCTATCTAGTTTTCCGGTCGGGGGTGCGGCGAGTAGGTCGGAGAAGGAGCATGGCGTGACGGGGATGAGCGAGATTGGCGGCGGGAGGGAGAAGGCGAGCGGGAGTAGCGGGGTCGTGTTAAAGGTTTTGCAGGGTCAGATGATGGGGCAGGCATAGCAGGAGCGAAGGAAAAGGACGCGCTAGAGGGGCGAGGGTGGTAATCAGGAGAATAGCGCGTCGGAGAAGTCTAGCGGCTGCGGCAGCGACGAGTGGCATGCCCAATGCGTCTGCAGTTAAAACAGATCGGCTTGTCGCCCACCGTTCTCCATTCGGAGGGGTTGCACTGTCCATAAAAGGAATAAGAAGAGCGGGGTGGGAACAGGCGTTGAGAAAGAGGTTCCGAGCGTACGGAGCGAATGGATTGCAGGCCGACTTCGGACAACTCTTGACGGACGACGGGCTGGATCAAGGAGATTGTCACCGGAAAATGATCAGGTAACGGGAATTAAGGGGCCGCCGGTTGTGCCGCTTCGACCTCACGACGAATGATGCGGGTCAAGTTGTCACATCGCGACGGCTGGTGGCAGAGATCATCACAGGATGACGTAGCAGGTGTGTTGGGAAGTCGCGTGATGTGCTGGGATACCCGACGGCTTTTAGCGTGCTCGAGACAACGGCACTTCTTGAGGATGGTATCAATGCTGGTGACGTTCGTAAACACCAGTAAATTGAAGGCGTCGTGAGCAATGCCTTTGAGGACGTGATTAACCTTATCGTCCTCAGACATGTTCGGGTCAGTCTTGGCACAAATGGCCAAGACGTCCAGAATGTAGGACACGTAGGACTCGGTCGACGTCTGTACACGTGTGGCAAGGGCTTTCTTGGCATTGACTTGTCGACCAAACAGATTGCCAAAAGGGTCGCGAAGCTTGTTGTTGAAGAGATCCCAGCTCGAGATCTCCTCTTCGTGAGTCTGGAACCACGCCAGTGGAGCTCCGTCGAGGTAGAAAAGAATGTTGGCAAGCTTAATAGTCGGATCCCACCTGTGACTGGTGCTGACACGTTCGTATGAGCGGAGCCAGTCGTCAACATCAAGACTGCCGACTCCATTGAAAACACCAGGATACCGAGGTGGGGAAACGGCGACGTAGGTCGGGGCTGCAGGCGGAGATGCTTGCGTAGATGAAGTGCCGCCAACAGGAGCCGAAGTTGCATTATCGCCGTTGCGACCGCTGCGAAGCTCCATGACGGGTGCGGGAAACGTCCACCTCCACCAAATAATGCTACGTGTAGCTGAAGCTGAATGCTATTGACAATTTATTTACAGCGAAGCTAACGGAGGCCAAAATGGCGACGCCATATCAAGCCGGCACACATGCCGTCTTCTGCCTCCTCAGTGCAGCCACACTGTGGCGGCTGTTCCGTAGCAATATCTATTCCCTGTTGAGGAGAAGTTCCTGCTAAAAAGAACACTGTTGCATATGCAGAATGATGACAGGTGCCTTGAGAACAATCCGGGCTTGTTTGGGGTGCGGCCTTCCAAGAAATCAGTTAGTGACGCGAGCACCAGTTGTTGAGAGATGGTGGCCGCATGAACAACTCATAAAAAGCCTGTGGATTCATCATCATATCCATCTGACGTCTCGATCGGTGATCTGGAAAGGCAGTCAGCGTCTAAGTGCTGCCTTCTCGATTTATAGACCACTGTCAGGTAGTAGTCTTGAAGCCGTAGGCTCCAGCATGTCAAACGTGAAGATGGATCTTTCATGTTGGTCAACCCACAGAGAGAATGGTGGTCACTTATAACTTGAAATGGGCGGCCGTATATGTACGGGCGGATCTTGGTAACTGCCCATACTACAGCCAAAGATTCCTTCTCTGTGGTGGAATAGTTTGACTCGGCACGTGACAGTGTTCTATTCGCGTAAGCGATGACTCGCTCAGCGCCGTCTTGCCGCTGAACGAGGACGGCGCCTAGACCTACGTTGCTGGCACCGGTGTGGATCATTGTCGGCACATCCACGTCAAAGTGGGCAAGAACAGGCGGAGTTTGTAGACGGGGCTGCAACTCGTTAAATGCCTCCTCCTGCTCCTTGCGGCTCACAAACGTGACATCTCTGGTTAAGCAGGTGAGCGGTGAGGCGATGCGTGCAAAACCCTCAATAAATCGCCGGTAAAATGCGCATAGGCCCAGGAAGCGTCTGACTGCCTTCTTGTCTGTAGGCCTTGAAAACTTTGCCATGGCTGCTATTTTCTCAGGATCAGGTCTGACACCAGCGCGACTTACTATGTGGCTCAAAAACTGTAGTTCTTCATAGCCAAAGTGGCACTTTTTCAGGTTTTAAGGTAAGCACAGCGGACCGTATGGCTTGAAGAACTGACCGTAGGCGTCTGAGATGTTCACCAAATGTGGGAAAATAAACAATGACGTCATCTAGATAGACTAAGCAAGTCGTCCACTTAAGGTCTGAGAGAGCAGTATCCATTAGTCTTTGGAACGTGGTTGGGGCGCAACACAAACCAAAAGAGAGAACTCTGAATTCATTGAGCCCATCAGGCGTTACAAAAGCAGTCTGTTCGCGGTCGCACTGTTCGAACTCTATTTGCCAGTATCCACTTTTTAAGTCCATCGATGAGAAGTACCGTGCATTCCGTAGCCTGTCGAGGGAATCGTCGATGCGTGGTAAGGGATACACGTCATTTTTTGTAACACGATCTAGCGTGCGATAATCAATAAAATACCGCAGGCTACCATCCTTCCTCTTAACGAGTACAACAGGCGATGCCCAAGAGCTTTTTGATGGCTTGACGACGTCATCTTCCAGCATTTTCTTGACTTGTTGCTGTATTGCTTCACGCTCTTTCCCAGCCACGAGATACGGATACTGTCGGATGGGTATTGCTGTTTCCTCCGTAATGATGCGGTGTTTCGTTAGTGGTGTTTGACGCACTAGAGACGTTGTAGAGAAGCAGTCCTTAAAATCGTCAAGCAGTTCCCTGGCACTTTATTTGTGTTGCGGCGCTAAATCTGGGTCAACGTCGACGACGGGTGCATGTGGCATCGTATCGGTGGTCGATTCCTCTTTTACAGCAAAGCAGTGTTGAATGTTGCCAATTTCGTCAAAGTATGCCACAGGGGTGCCTTTACTGATCTGCCGGCGTTCATTGCTGAAATTTGTCAGAAGTACCTCTGTGCGACCACCGATTAGGCTGGCGATACTGCGAGCGATGGAAACACCTTGATAGAACAGAAGTGCACTTAGTTGTTCGGCTACACCGTCCTTGTTAAACTGTTCTCGGCACTCAAATTCGTCGGCGTTTCGTTTTTCCGGCTCGCTGTGCTTGTTTTTCAGTGATAAAGTGGGACTTTCGGCGGTTCGACGACTTGCAACCATGCTCTCGGAGGTCAGTGATTTCCGCGGGCTTGGAGAGCGAGCTCTTACCACGTCGGCGAAACTGCGACGGTTCGGCGAAGAATAACGCAACGGAAACGGCCAGCGTGACCGGAGATTAGCTGAGCTGCCTTTTCCTGCCTTTTTCCTGAGTTCCTGAGTTTCCAGTGGACGATGTCGCCCACTGGAAACTGTCTCGCTGGAAACTGTCGCGGAGTGGCAGGTGACATTTCCTAGATGCTAGCCTGTCAAAGAGGGAAAAAATAATAAATGTGCCCTGGTTTGCCAGAGCGAAAACAAAATGGTCGGTGATCAGCAGTGCGCCATACATCGGTCCTGAGAAGCTGGGGTCGCCTGAAATGCTCCCCCTGTATCCAGGCAGCAATAGGTGGCCGCTGGTGGTAGTGCTGTACTGGCATGGTAGAAAAGGGGCGACGGACAGCGTCTGCGTAGCTGCATGCGCGCGGCTCGAAGCGTGGCTGGGGACAGGGCTCGGGGCACGGTTCAGAGAGGGGCTCAGGTAATGCAAATGCTTGCCGGATTTCTTGGCGGAAAACTTCAGCGACCGAAGCAACAGTGAACTCCTTCGGCTTCACAGTTTGCTTCGCAATAGCCTCGCGCACAATATCTCTTATTAGTTGACGCAGCGAGGTCTTATCTGTCACTGTCAGTACTGCAGCTCCTGCAGGCGCATTGTTAGTCAGGCGCTCGTATTGCCGGCAACACTGCTGCAGCGCCCGCTCGATTGCTGTGGCTTCCTGAATGAACTCTTTCATTGTTGTAGTCGGGTTACGCACGAGAGCAGCGAGTAGCAGTTCTTTGGAGCCGCACATGAGGTGGCTCAGCTTCTTCGAATCAGGCGTGTTGGGATCCGCGCGCCGAAACAAACGAGACATGTCCTCGGCAAAAATCGAAAGACTTTCGTTGGGCTTCTGAATGCTCAACTCGTGAAGGCGTAGTGCATTATCTCGGCGATCAGTGCTTCCGAAGGTATTAAGTAGCTGATGGCAGAATTCATCCCACGTGGTCAAATGTGCCTCGTGGTTTAGGAACCACGTCCTTGCACTACATTCAAGAGTGAAGTACACATTGGAAAGCTTCTGGTCTGGACGCCACTGACTGACATTAGCTACGCGTTCGTACTGGTCCAGCCAGTCGTCGGCGCCTTCATACGTGTCACCATGGAAGCTAGTGGCGAGTAGATTGTTTTGAACAGTCACCTGTGTTGGACTTGCAAGTGCCATTTTCTGAGTCGGTGAGGTGCGGACAAAGTTCCTTGCAAGAGGCCGAATTCCGGGCACAGACCTTGCAGGCGGCGGCTTGCGTGGTGCACAGGTGTCTCGACGCGTGGATGATGTTTTGAAGGGCTTGATGCAGGGCTACTCGCAGGAGTCGTCCCTATCATTAGGCGATGATGCGATACCCAGCACGTCCACCTTGTGTCACGCCTCACTGGAGACAAGAGTGGAGAGCGGTATTTTATCGAGAGAATTATCAAGAGGCTTCTTCTTCTCTAGCACCTCGCTTGCACACACGAGGTCGTCTTCATCGTCGACGGGGTTGGGCACAGATGGCGTCGCGGCAATATTCATCACATTCGATTTTTGATTCACATCTGAAGCCATGCTAGACTTTAGTTAAATTGCATATTCAACAATTCACAATAATTGATCACGTAATTATGCAAGCTGCTCCTTAGAAGTATAGCATTTTTACCGTAATAGTTGTATACTCATTTCCTACACACTAGATAATATTGTAAATTAAATTTTATTTATTTGTGAGAAATTGTAACAGATCCATCCCAACGTCACCAGGAAACTAATTTCATGAGGAGGCCAACCGAATAGGAAATATGATACGCCTATGAATCATATTGAAACCGGGCAGTATATTGCTGCAGAACCACGACAAGCCATACTTAGAAACAATGGGGTGCAGCCCATACATTAATAAATTTATGTGAAATATAAGCAAAGCTAGCTAGACCTGCGGCCTCATACGGGAACATACAACACATTTCTAAATGCATTGTTTTCTCAGTCAGGAACATCCATGCGCTGTACAGCACATTATCCAATGAGCTGCTGTCTTAGAATATGGCGCACAAAAAAAATTCATGCACAATTTATCAACATTACCAGCCCCGTGCTTAGCAACTCATCTTGTAACCTCTGCCATATAAGTGCGTGCGTTTTATGCCAGAAATGCGTTTGCTGGCCAGTAATGTGGTGCATATTTCGCTTTGATCATAGATAGTGTCAATACTTTGTGCGTTTGTACACGTTTGTTCTATGTGTAACTTTTCATTGTACACCTTATTTTTTAAAAGAAGTAGCAAATTGCAATTAAAGGACATTTCTACTCTAATACTGGTGAAACTTTAGAGAATATACATGTTTTATTACAAGACGTCTTCTAAAGTTCATGGCCATCATTGTAATCTGATTTTCTGTGTTTGTAAGTATGTTAGTCAAAGTATTATTCAGTCTGTCTTGTGACTGATCAATAAGTATTTTGACCTTTTAAGAGAGAAAATGTTTCATTTGAGTAACTCGGCGACCACAGATCACATCCAATTCACCAAGCATACGTGTAGGAGCTGCTTATGAAGGATTCAAATATTCCCCACATGTAAGTTTACGAATCCTGTTTATCGTGACCGCGGATCTGCGTCGTGCTTTCACAATATTGGGAAGAGTACCAGCACTCTGTTCTGAAGGAGTACAAGCACTCTGTTTGGGGGAGTAGAAACAATCGGCTTGGAAGAATAGAAGCACTCGGTCTGGGGGAGTACTATTACCCCTCTGAGGAGAGTATTAGCACACCGCGGAAGAGTATTAACACTCTCTTGCGGTGGAGTAACAAAATCCTGTCAGGACGAGTTGTCCTACTTTCTCTCAAAGAGGGTCGATCTACGAATACTTTGTTTAGCGCGAAACAGACGTAAGAAAGACGACCGGACAAGGCTCTTTGTGCTGTCGTCCTTCTTGCGTCTGTTGTTTTCATGGATTCGCACCAACTAGCGCGCCAACGCATTGGGCTGAGGGTCGATCTATTCTCGAAAAGTGTGAAATATGGGACAGTCAAATGCTCCCTCAAAGAGAGTGCCCGTAACTCTCTTTGTTTTTAGAGTTTACTATCGATTACGGGAGAGCCAGCGATTGTTTTATTATGGAAATCCTTGCCCCTTCTTTTGAAATCGATGATGCTACACTTATTTATGAAAGAACTACATAATGTACGTATTTGCCTTGCCATGAGTAAAAACTTATTTATTATGATACCTTTAATAATTACGTGTGAAATTGTTGGAACGTGCCGCTTTCTTATTAATTTGTTCATATTTCTATATGTTGAATATTTAGCTTGTATAATCGCTTTATTTCAAGTTCTAGTAGGTTTGTATACCTTCTGTGTTTCTAGTTTGTTCTTATGATTAATGCTTTTTTAATGTCGTTACTATAACTGGGTTTTCTTTTTTTTGTATACCACGTACAGGAGGTCCCAATCACGGAGTTACAGCGGGGCCGACTCCGCCGCCAAACAGCGCATTCGCTCGGGACAAATCGTGAAACGCGGGCGCAGGGCGCCTAGCTCAATTATGTGCTGTCTTCCTCTGATCAAGTTCATAGCGTTCGCACATGCTTGCTCCTGTGCTTCGGACGTGGACCGACTACTCTCCTTGCGTTGCGCCGTCTGCTGAGGTGCGTGCAAACTATTACACAGGTTGCTTCCACGTGCGCATGCGCTATTGTGGCGCAGTATGATGGCGTTGGTTGCGTAGAGATAGCGAGGTGGCGCCAGAAACTCGGTCCCTCGGCGTGTCTCTATTCGACAGTGATCGAACAGAAAATTCATCATCAACACCAGCACCACCAGCAGCATTACACTATGTTTATGTGCACTCAGCATGAAGGCCTCCTATTACTCTTGTCATGCACTAGCCCATTCCAACTTGCGCGTGAAAATTTCCTACTTTCATCCCTTCACACAATTTTCTGCCGTGCTCGACTGCGCTTCCCTTCCCTTGGCACCCATTATTTAACTCTAATGGTCGACCGGTTATGTACCTTGCACGTTACATAATGTGCGCAGCTCCATTTTTTTCTCTGTATCTAAACCAAAATGTCGGCTATTTCCGTTTGTTTTCTGGTCCACACCATTCTCTTCCTGTCTCTTAACGTTGCGCCTAACATTTTTCATTCCATCGCTCTTTGCGCCGTCATTAACTTGTTCACGAGCGAGTATGTGAACTTCCAAGTTTGTGCCCGATATGTTAGTACCAGTAAAAAGCAGTGATTGTACAGCTTTCTTTTTAATGAGAATGGTACGCTTCAAGCCAGGATCTGGCACAATGCCTGCCGTCTACACTCCAATCCATTTTTATTCTCCAGATTTTCTTGTTATGATCAGGGTCCTTTTTAACTGACCTAGATAAACGTACTCATCACAGATTCTAAAGGCTAGCTCGCAATCCTGAACTCTTCTTCCCTTGTCAGGCTATTGAACATTATCTTTGTATTCTGCATGTTAATTTGAACCTCCACTCTTACACGTTACCTGTTAAGATTCTCAATTATTTGTTGTAGCTCGCCTCCGGTGTTACTGAACAGGACGATGTTATCTACAAACTGAATGTTGTTGAGATATGCGCCTTTCATCCTCACTCCTAAGTTATTTGCAGTCTAATAGATTAAACAGTTCTTCAAAGCATGCTGTGACTATCAGTGGAGAGATTGTGTCTCCTTGCCTGACCCTTTTCTTCATAGGTAATTTTGTACTTGGGAGAACCAAGGTACCTGCAGAATCTCTGTGTATGCTTCCCACGATATTGACGTATGCCTCCTGTGCTCCTTGATTATGCAGTGCCTGTATGACTGTTGGTATCTCTACTAAATGAAATGCATTTTCATAATCTATGAAAGCTATATAGAGAGGTTGATTGTAGTCTGCAGACTTCTCAATTACCTGATTGATGACATGGATGTGATTCATTGTATAGCACCCCGTCCTGAAGCCATCCTGTTCTCTTGGTTGACGGGAGTCAAGTGTTGCCTTCATTATATTGGAAATTATATTGGTGAAAAGCTTATAGAATATTGAAAGCAAGACAATCGGCTTATATTTCTTAAATTTTTTAACGTCTCCCTACTTATAGATGAGTTACTTTTGGCATGCTTCCAGCTCCCTGGCGCACTTGAAGTCGTGAGGCATAGCGTATAGAGGGTCGCAACATTTTAAGCATGACATCTCGTCCTTCTATTAGTAAACCGATTGTTATTCCATCTTCTCCTACTGCTTTTCCTCGGGTCATGCATTGCAAGGCTCCTTTAACGTCATCGTTAGTTATAGGGTGCTTTGTATCCTCTTCATCACTGCTTTGAATGAAGGTAGGGTAACCACAGGATATAATTCTTCTGCTGCTTTTACTAGATCATCAAAATTGCTCAGGACATTACGCTGCTTGCCTGTCGCTGTATACATGTTGCCTTGTCCAAAACCAAGTTCTTTCTCGCTGATTTTATGCTGTGACCATATTTACTGCTTTCTGAATCTTTCTGACATTGTAATTTAGAATATCCCTTACGTTCTCCTTGTTGATCAGTATTGACAGTTCAAGGGCTGGAATTTTATCTATTTCCAGAGTCAGACACTATCACGCTCTGTCGTTTCTCTATAAGGTCTTTGTTACTAGGGAGAGACTGCCTACTGATTGCCCTGGTATCATGCCTCCCACTTCAATTGCTGCTTCTTAAATCAGCCTGGTGAAGGTTTCATTCATTACCTGTATGTTAACTTTATCCTCCTGTTCCAAAGCTATCCATTTGCTTTGGAGGAGCAGGCTCAATTCGTCTTATTTCACCGTTACTGCGCCGAGGTTAATCTGTTGCTTCTTAGCCAACTTTACTCTTTTACGGAAAATTATAAGCGCACAAATAACAAATCGGGTGAACACATGCTTGCGTTAAGTGAATGACGTAGATTTCAAAATGCAACCTCCCTGCGAAATTTGAGCAATGACACTGAAGCTCTAAACGAAGAATCTTTTGTCGAGCATCTTAATACGTCCGAACATTCGTACGATAGTGAAGGTAAAGCGTTACGTAATATTTATGTTCGGCACTTCGTTTACTACGTGTGTTGTATGTTTAATCGTGTGCCACGGAGCAAGGTCTGTTGATACTCGTGCTTCAAAAAGTGGAACAGAGCAGCAAGTGATAGAGAATATTGTGCCCCGATATAAATCCGGAAATGTAAAAGGACAGCAGCAGTTTTCACTTTTGGCACCACCATTTCCTCCACAGCTGCGGCATCAGTGATGACAGGAAATTCTTGAAATTTAGCGACTGCTTAAGGCAAAGGACAAAATATGAGCCTCATATTTCGAATTGAACCTAATTTGTGCAAAGTACTCCAGCAAACATAAAGGCAATGCCCTACTCGGCGTAAAGAAGATCCCATAGTCGACTTCCAAGTCGAGCCCTTTCTGCGATTTTCTAGGGAAAACTCTAGTAACTCCTTTATGCTGAATGCCAGGAACACCCACAAGACGCCGATTTGGAACGGCCGAAGGACAACAATTTGTCTACAATTGGACAAACTGTAGCTTCATTCTCTTATTATCACAGGTGCCCTAGTGGGAACTCTCAGCTTTGCCTTCAACAAAATAACGATTTTCAGAATTTCCAGCTTGGAGGAGACGCAGACTGGTTAAGCGAGGAGAATGGTTTGAATACGCCTTGCAACAACCATATTGCTGCAGAAAGCGGCACCAGCAGCTTCACAGCCCGGAACGCCAACAGCGCAAATTTTTCGGCTGTAAGTCAAGTTTCACTATTGTCGGAGCAATTTCTGCCTCCAGAAAAGTCAAGCTTCCGCCTTTATGAGACAGCAATGAGGTATGGAGAGATTCATTGCATGTAAGCAACAGCGCACTGAAAACGAAGACGATGGAAAATGTGGACAGAACACAAGCGCTTGTGCTGTGTCCACGTCTTTCTTCGGGTTCATTTTCAGTGCGCCGTTGCTTATTTGCCATGAATCAATACCGACTCCTCTAGTTTTCCAATCTCTTCAGTACGTAGATAAACGGGTGACGCAAAGCCGGGCGAAGAAAGAAGCAAGCGAAGCATCTGTCTACTAGAGTGACTCTCAGATAAAAAAAGAAACAGTAATAAAAAGCACCCTTGTCCTGAAGCTTGTATTCCCTGGCTTCCAACATAGCTCGAGGCCGCACAGACTGCCATAGTATCACCCTTCCCCTATATTGTACAATGTGCATATTCTTCGCATTTTAGTAATTTTGTGTGCGTTGCTTGGTCCTATGGCTCTTTTAGTAAAGGCCCGCCATGGGGCCTGTAAGGTAGAGTTTGAAGAAATGAATTAAAATGAAACGAAGACATGCTTTTTCTGTTAACGTCAAGCCGATTAGACAACGATTGCGCAAGTTGTTGCGAAAGCATGGTCAAGCGCGGCCGTACGCTGTTGGTATAGCAACGGCAAAGACACCCGAGCTTGGTCCAGAGGCGCACCCGCTCTATCCGTTGATTGGAGCATACCCGCTCCCCATTTTTCGCCCATGTTTTGCGCCGTCTGATGAACGCGCCACTGTCAACCGGCAACCGATGTTTCAGTATCTGTCTCTTCCACGCAAGTGGAGCCGGAGCTCCTACTTTACTACATTGTCCTAATCCAGTTTGAGGTTTCGGAACTTCCTCCGGTATGTTGCATTCTATAGCAACTGCATATAGCAGTAGAATTTGTTTGTGATTCTCATTGCCATAATCACAATAATCATAATCATAGTCATTCTGGTTACTATGGTCCCAATTTGACTTGCCCATTGGCACGTAATCACAAGCTGGGTGCCACATACGCAGTGGCGTCAGTATAACATATTTATCTGCACTGTCTTCGAGATTAGAGCACGAAGGAGGCTAGTAACACATCAGAAACAGGCCTACCCGATACCAATAAGTGGTGGTGACTCTCCAAGGAAAACATTGTCTGCAAAACAGGGCGGCAGAACGAACGTTGCATTGATAATTTTGTAAGGATTAGCTCACGTATTAGGACAAGATACGTGCTGCCGTGAAACCCCTCACCAGGTTTGGCCATGCTCCTCAGTGACCATGGGGTAGATGGCAGAGAGAGCTTGGTTATCTTATTTAACATTGAAACGTGTGAATTCATAAGAAACGACCTGCATGACTTTTTACGAATACGCCACCGCACGGTTGGACACGTGCCGCGAATTTCGGGCACGACCATGACCCGTAACTGATTTCTTCATCGTCAGATAAAAGATGCGGCAGCGTACCATTGATGCCGCATCTTTTACGAAAAGCTTTGTACTTTATGTGCAAATGTAGTAGGTAATAGCGTACTGGTAGCGGTGTCGAAGAGCACGCCAGACCGACTGGGCGGCTTGTTTTTTTTTTAACAATAAGCCGGTTCCGCTTTAAAGGTCCCCTCTCCAGGTTTGGCCATCTTTAGCTGACAAGCCCAGAGCATACAATGCACGCCAACGATCGTGTTCGCAAAGAATTACGTCGTCATTCACCGCAGAATGGTCTGAAATTTCAATCGGAAGTACAATTTTCCTTTCCCTCACGGCGACCGCTCTCCAAGCAGGACGGCGACGTCCTAGTGTTTGTGCGCCTACGTGCTCGTCTCCAAAGTGTGACGTCGCTCGTTGTGACACGTGACTTCGATAATTGTTCAAGGCAACATCTGCTTTCGTGTGATCTATTGCTTGCATTGACGAATTGAAGCTTAGAGAAATAACAAAGCACAAAGAGAATTTCTGCATATTTTTTGTTTTACTTCCCACCGAAGCAAGAGAGATGTACTTCCGCTTCGTCTGCTTGTTCCCAGGGTCGTGCGGTCACGTGCGCAGGTACCGAAACTCTGACATTTCCTACCGTGTTCCAGCGCGTGATCATGCACTGCCATCCGCTTATTCTGCCTTAGTATTCGTGTAGCACTGAATTATACCGTTAGTCATGTTTCTTTGTGCACAGCACGCCAAATCGCTCGCGCAGACAACTCGCACGCATTGCCGTCAGCGGAAGTGCGGAGCGCCGAAAAAAAAAAAGGAGGAGAAAAAAAAATGAGGGCAGGGCTTGTGACGTGTGCGTCACGCGATCCTCGAGGTCCGGTATGGGAGAACGCGGGGAAGGAATTTTGCTTGCGGAGGCTAGACAGGGTAAGTGTAGAAAGCGTCCTGCTTCGCAGTGGAGCTTGCCTGCTGAAATCATGCCTTCGCCGCACTGAAATATTTCTATCTCCGCGATTATTGAGCCGATTTCAAACTTTTTGCGGCATAACGCACCCCAGAGGACATGTAAAAACTTCCAGTGTATAACCAAATTTACTATGGGCCCTGGTGAAGGGCCCTTTGAGTCCCCTTCCGCAGCAACAATCGTCCGCAGGAACGAGGCGAGGTGGGTGCTGACGTCAACCGCTTCACATTCCCTTTTTGTCGCGGTAGCAGTTTTGCTGTAGCACGCCACAGTGTCCCTCAGTTCGACCCACAGGAAGGAGTCTGCAATTTCATGGAACTTTGCGGGTTGTCAGTGACAAGGGCAACCACTTCAGGAGAACAAGGGGGGAGCGCCCGCTGCCTCGATGATAAGTACGCCGTGTGGCTCAACACCACCACCGTTGCAAGACAATGCATCCTGAAGTTGAACTGTCTGACGCAGCTCGGACCATTGGATGCGTTAGTTGAGCGACGTCAGTGGTTGATTGGAGGGATAGGCTTTTCCGCTTTTCCGCCGGTGGTCTTCCCTGCTGCTGGGCTCTGAGAATGTCCACTGGAACGAGCGAGAATCAACAACGCCATACCACTCATGCGAAAGCAAGGATCTTTGGAATGCTCTTCAAACAACTAGACCAATTTTCCTGAACAAAGAACTTTCTGAGATCTGGCTTAGCTAAACGAAATACAACAAAACAAAAAAGGTTTCCAAACACGAGACACGCATCCGAGAAAAAATTAGACATACGGACCTTTCCCTAATTGTCAGTGGGTGACAGTATTAATCAAACTAGAATTATTTCATAAGCGATTATAGACAGCAATGCGGGCAGGTTAGTAAAGACAAAGGTTGCCGAAGATGACTAAATTTTGCCCCAGAGAGTGAGGAAGGAAAGGCTGAGCACTGCTAATTTGTGCGCTTCGGAGACACTTCACAAAATTACAGAATGACATCCAACAACTGTAATCGCCAAGCGAAATAACCCTCCGCTTATTGCCGCCTAAGGGCAGGCGGCAAAATGAGTACTACATATTGAAAGGCCAGAAAGTGGTCCTACCAAACTACGAAACAAATACTCAAACTCACGCGAATGACACAAAAACAATGGCGAGTATAAATTCTCCATTGGGACTTGCAACTAAAAAATACGATACGTAAATCAAATCACAATTGTAATTAAGCAGTTAGGCTCTTCCTAGCCTACACATACGTAAATTCCAAAACAAACAGAAACGCTGACGCGTCCTCTACTGGAGCGTTCAACCATCGGTTCTCAGTAAAAAAAACTGATCAACAAACTAAAAAGTATATATGCCTCGCAAACGGAAATGGCCAGAGCATATAATAATGCGTTATTCTTGACATCTTAAAAGCTTTCATACGCTCAACACGTGACTAAAGTTTATCGCAAGGAATAAAAAAATGAATACTAAAATTACAAATAACAGAATGGGCTTTCAAAGTACCGTGTTCTTAATGACCTCGTTTTTATAAGCACACCCTTTCAGACGGGCTCGATTGGGCCGCCCATTCTCAGGTATAACGGCTGTCCAATTGCGAGACAAGAAGATAACTGAACGAGAAGAAAGGGGGTTAACCGAGGTGCCCGAATGTTATTAGTCATTGCTACCGAACAATGTTTACAATGACGAAGAGGCGAGCAGTGAGTGGACGACGATGACGGTTAGAAGCTAGCGCGGGCTGTTGCCTCTTGGCCAAGTGCGGGGGATTCCCTTGTATATATACTTTATTGCTTTCTGTCTGCGGCTTCCTACGTAACGTATCTGGTGGAGATGGACGCTCCCTGTACCTCGTCATGGAGCCTCGCAGTAAACGGTACGTCGAGCCTTTCTTCATGGCTCCCGGTGACAACTCTCCTCCGACGGCTCCGACACCTGCTGCCCCTTCGACGACCTACATCACTCTCCCCGCCACCCGTGATCCTGGCGTATTCTCGGGCAAAGATGGGGAAGATGTCGATGACTGGATCAACCTATACGAACAAGTCAGCCGCTTTAATCGGTGGGACCCTACTATCATGCTGGCCAACGTAGTCTTTTACCTCGGTGGCACACCTAGAGTTTGGTTTCGGACGCATGAAGATAAGCTCACCAGTTGGGATTCGCTTAAGCAAAAGCTCCGAGACTTGTTCGGCAACCCATACGGTCACCAACTTGCCGCGCAGAAGGCGTTATCCAGCCGCGTGCAGATGGCAACGGAGCCCTACGTCACGTCCATTCAGGCCGTCTTGGCTCTGTGCAGCAAAGTTGACGCACACATGACTGAGTCCGACAAGGTCGCCCACATCCTCAAAGGCGTTGACGATGACGCCTTCAACATGCTCGTTTTCAACAATGTGGCAACTGTGGATGCAGTTATAAAAGAATGCCGCCGCCTGGAACTCGCTGAAAGCCGACGATTGACCAGCAGTTAGCCCGCCTGCCCACCACCCCAACGACATCTTCATGTGCCGACACTCCTCGTCCCGCTAACACTGGCGATGTTACCCGCATCGTCTGGCGTGAGATCGAGGCCGCCTATCCAGTTGCCTTCGACTCCAGCCCCTCCAATGCACCTGCAGTCACGGTTTTCCTGATACAGGCAGTTGTCCGCCAGGAATTCGCAAACATGGGTCTTCACACTATCTGCTCGGCCCATCTCCCTGATAACCACCCGGCTTCATCGATTCCGCCCCGTCCGGCATCTTATCACCCACCACGTTTCCGCAACCCATCTGAATGGCGCACTGCTGACGACAAGCCCATTTGTTTTCACTGCCGTCGAATCGGGCACATTTCTCGGCACTGTCGCAGTCGCTAGAGTACCCTGACCCGGTCTGCTTATACTGACTACTCTCGCCCCTCAGGTGGCCCTTCTCGTCCGTATGTCGCATGCTCCGATAATGCGGCCACTGATTCTCCTGAGCCCAACCGCCCCTATTCTCGTTCGCCTTCACTCCAACGACGACAATCTCCCTCTCCCCAGTCCCATCGCTCTTTTTCGCCGACTCCCTTCGGACGCCGCTCCCAGCCGGAAAACTAGACGACGGAGCGCCTCGAGGTGACGCTACATTGCTTCATACGCCGCCAAATCCTCTACTGACGTTGCCCACTCGTCTGAACCTTCTTGGCGTTCAAGTCGACGGTGTTTCTGTATCTACTGCTATAGACACTGGGGCGCATTTGTCGGTAATGAGCGCTGACCTTCGCAACCGCCTGAAGAAAATAATCACGCCTGCTACAACGCCTGTTGTCCGTGTTGCCGATGGCGGAACAGCCGCTGTAATTGGTATGTGTGCTGCCCGCGTCTCTTCGGCGATCGATCCACCATCGTGCTTTTTACAGTCATCGCCCACTGTCCCCACGACATCATCCTCGGCTGAGACTTCCTCTCCACACATTCTACTCTCATCGGTTGTTCCGCCAGTACTCACCGCCTTGACCTTTCTGTTCGTGATCCCGCTCAACCACACCCCAGTCGCCTTAGTTCCGTCGACTTCGTTCGCTTGCCACCTTTGGCACTGACTTACGTTGACTTAGTGTCATCCCCACCAGTGCCCAAAGGTCGCTACATAGTAGCTCCTATGCAAGACGTCCTACTTACATACTGGATCACAGTACCTCATACAGTTTAATCTATCACGGTGAATTGCGTCTGCCTGCCAGTGGTCGATTTTGGCTTGACGACACTAGTTCTGCCACGCGGGGTGTCTCTGGCCCAGCTTTGCTCATTCGAGGATCAGGAGTAGCATCTATTGCAGTAGACGACAATTCAGCTGATCCTCCAGTACTATCGCAGTCGGCAACTTGTACCATCGCCAACTTACAGAAAATGATTGCGCCCGACATGCCGTCCGAGCACGCTCGCAAGCTCTACTGCGCCCTGTTTTCCTACCACGATATTTTTTACTTTAACGATCGTCCTTTGGCCCAAACTACAGCGGTTAAACATCGCATTAATACCGGAAATGCCCCTCCTATTCATCGCCGCCCGTATCGAGTATCACCGGCTGAGCGTGAAGTTATTCACACCGAAGTTCGCAAAATGCTTGCCAAGAACGTTATTGAACCGTCATGTAGTCCATGGGCGTTACCTGTTGT
This sequence comes from Dermacentor albipictus, assembly GCF_038994185.2. NCBI lineage: Eukaryota > Metazoa > Arthropoda > Arachnida > Ixodida > Ixodidae > Dermacentor > Dermacentor albipictus. The sequence goes on from NC_091825.1 coordinate 30,951,738, forward strand.
GCTGGTAAAAAAGAAGGATGGCTCATGGCGCTTTGGCATGGATAATCGGCACCTTAACAGGGTTACCAAAAAGGACATGTATCCCCTACCTCGGATTGATGACGCCCTTGACTGCTTCCACGGTGCTCGCTACTTCTCCTCTATTGACCTTCGCTGCGGCTACTGGCAGATGGCCGTGGACGATCTCGACCGCGAGAAGACTGCTTTTGTAACACCGGACAGTCTTTATCAATTCAACCTGATGCCGTTCGGTCTATGTAATGCTCCTGCCACTTTTGAACGCATGCGGGACTCCCTTCTTCACGCTTTCAAATGGTTGACGTGCTTATGCTACTTGGACAATGTTATAGTATTCTCCCCAACGTTAGCTACTTACCTCGAGCGCCTCTCAGCAGTCCTGGACGTTTTTCGTCGAGCCGGTCTGCAACTCAACGCGTAGAAATGTCAATTCGGCCATCGCCAGATTACTCTCCTTAGGCATCTAGTTGACGCGAACGGAGTGCAGCCGGACCCAGGCAAGATCCATGCTGTTACGCACTTCCCTGTTCCGAAGTGTGTCAAGGATGTGCGCAGCTTCATCGGCCTTTGTGCGTACTTCCACCGTTTTGTGAAAAACTTTGCGGCCATTGCACGACCACTAACCGAGCTTTTGAAAAGAGACTCCCCTTTCCAATGGGGCGGTAACAAGGCCTCTGCATTCTCGCATCTAATCGACCTTCTCACAACGCCTCCCGTTCTGGCCCACTTCGATCCTTTGGCATCTACCGAAGTCCGTGCTGATGCCAGCGGTCATGGAAATGGCGCAGTAGTGGCCCAACGCCAGCGTCGCAAGGACCGTGTTATCGCTTACGCCAGCAGGCTCCTCTCACCCTCGGAGTGCAACTATTCCATCACTGAGCGTGAGTGTCTGGCCCTAGTTTGGGCGGTTGTGAAGTTCCGCCAATACTTATATGGCCGACCCTTTTCCGTTGTCACAGACCATCATGCGCTTTGCTGGTTATGCTTACTGGAAGATCCTGCAAGAAGACTTGGTCACTGGGCCTTACGCCTCCAAGAATATTTGCATACTGTCACCTACAAATCTGGCCGACTACACAAAGACGCTGACTGCCTGTCTCGCTACCCGGTAGACGAGCCTGACGACGCCGATATTAGCACCGCCAACAGCATTTTCTCTGTGTCCGCCTTCGCTAACATCGCTGATGAGCAGTACCGAGACCTATCGCTGCGAGCACTCATCTAGCGTCTGCGTCCTACACCTACCGACGGATCCTTTCGCCGATATGTCCATCAGGGTGGCATTCTGTACCACAGCAACTTCCTGCCTGACGGATATGATCTTCTTCTCGTCGTGCCAAAACATCTACGGCAGACTGTGCTCTTTGAGATGCATGACGCGCCCACTGCAGGACATCTTGGGGTAACCCGAACAACGACCGTTTCCGCCGCGGCGTCTATTGGCCTGGTCTCGCTCGCTCCGTCCGACGCTATGTTGCTGCATGTGATCCCTGCCAGCTTCGGAAAACACCTTAGGTGCTACCTGCCGGTCATTTCCAGCCGATCAGCGGCCCTGTGGAACCGTTCTTTCGTGTTGGATTAGACCTGCTCGGTCCCTTTCCCACGTCATCCTTTGAGAACAAATGGGTAGCCGTCGCAACTGATTACGCCACCCGATATGTAATCACGTGGGCTCTCCCTACCAGTTGCGCCACTGACGTCGCGGACTTTCTCTTGCGTGACATTATCTTACTTCATGGCGCGCCGCGACAGCTGGTTACTGACCGTGGTCGTAACTTCGTTTTGAAAGTTATCGCCGACATTGTGCGTTCCCGCTCCACTAAACACAAGCTTAATACCTCATACCATCCTCAAACCAATGGCCTGACAGAACGGCTAAACCGTATTCTTACCGATATGCTCTCCATGTACGTTTCCACGGACCACCACCACAGGGACATTGCCCTTCCTTACGTCACATTTGCGCACAATTCTTCCCGGCACGACACCGCCGGATTTTCTCCACTTTAACTACTCTACGGTCGTGAACCGACCTTGCCCCTTGACGCGGCACTTCCTCCTGCTGCGATCTCAGCAAGCGAGTTTGCGCGCGACGCCATCGCCCTCGCCGACCATGCACGCCATCTTGCCCGTGCTCGACTGATGACCTCGCAAACCACTCAGCATCGTCAATACACCGCCCGCCACCGTGACGTATAGTTTTCACCTGGTGCGCTCGTGCTCCTGTGGTTGCCCTCTCGTCACGTCGGACTTTCAGAAAAGCTCTTCTTGAGATACACAGGTCCCTACCGCGTGCTGCGCCTGGTGACGCCTGTGACGTATGAAATTGCGGCTGTGAGCTCAACTTCGTCTTCTACTCTGGCCTCTAGTGATGCCGTGCACGTCAGTAGGCTCAAGGCCTACTAAACGGCTTCCGAGTACGACCTTTAGTCGCTCCGGGAAGGCGCTTTTTCCGCCGTGGGTAGTGCTACGGAACAGTATTTACAATGACGAAGAGGCGAGCAGTGAGAAGACTACGACGACCATTGGAGGCTAGCGCGGGCTGTTACCTCTTGGCCAAGTGCGGCGTATTCCGTTCTAAATATACTTGTATATCGCTTTTTGTCTTCGTCTTTCTACGTAACAATATCATAAGAAGCCAACAAACACTGACAACAACGACAACATAGGGGAAAATACTTGTGCTTAATAGATGAAATAAAGAAAGAATAAACTAACGGAAATGAAAGCGGATGAAAAAATAACTTGCCGCAGGTGGAGAACGATTCCACAGCCTGGCTGTGATATGACTAATAAAAATCGGGACCCTCGGTGAACCCCCTTTGTTCTCGTTTTTTACGTAACGAGGGTTGCGAATCCGGCAACTGTGGTGGCTTCTGGTAGCATGTGCGGGTTTATTGACCGCTTGCCTTCAGCCAAAAAGATCACGTTCTTGTTGCACTTGCGGCAGAAAGAATGTTCCACATCCGCTGCCAAGGTTTGTGAATGGTGGCGCTGGCTAACACTCCCAGGGTTCTAGTAGGAAATATAGGGTGCGATCTTGTACGCGTTCCAAAATAGAACGGAGGCGGTTCGTTCCACCGAGCCAAATACGATTCGTCAATTTGAACCGTGCCGAACGCCATGACGTCAAGTGTGACGCGTTATCTGCTGTAAATCATTCTGTGTTGTCTGCTATCGGACGAACGGAACGGAACATACCGCCTATTTCGTGACGTAAAGAACGAACCGCCTCCGTTCTATTTTGGAACGCGTACAAGATCGCACCCATAAATACCCAAGAAAGTGGATTGAGAAACGGCGCCACGGTAACTCAAATGTTAGGGCATCGCACGCGTAATGCGAAGATTGTGGGATCGTTCCCCGCCTGCGGCAAGCTGTTTTTTCACCATTTCATTTCTAATAATTTATCGTTTCTTTATTTCATCGATTACGCACAAGTAATTTTCCGTATGTCGTCCTTCGTGTCAGTGTTTGTTCGCTTCTTGAGAACTAAACTCAGCTACCCGAAGCACCTGCGACCTTCGATCCGCTGCCTTCAAATGCTGGGAGAGAGGCGTGTTCGTTTATATGCGTGCACGCTGTCCCTTTGTCCGCTAGGCAGTCTCCTTTCTTTCCCCCAGGAAGGGAACGGGATTGTAGCCGACTTTCGAGCATACCCGACGCTTCACTATGTTCCGCTGCTTACAGTGCTTTGACACCGCTGAGAACAGGTGGCATTTGCGGTGTCTGCATTTCTCTGTATTTCTGTGAAATTGTTGCTTTAGCAACGCGCGTCACGACTATTCTAGATTTGGACAACCACCTAAGCTTCGAATTTAGCCGACTCGGATTTTTCCTGAAACCCTTCGGTTGGCGTGCTTGGCATGACTCGAACCGCCGCCCGAGTCCGACTTTCTTATCTTGAGCCGTCATGGTGTGCCCCCTGGGCGACTCCCAAAGCTTGCAATCTCGGGACTCGTGCTCGTAGGGTACGCTGCCTTCTCTTCGGGGCGATATCGCTCCGGGCGGCAAAAGCTAACTATGCGCGTGGCCGTCGCCTAATGGCCATCCTTCTGACAGAGCATGACTGCATGCGACGCCATTTGCGCTAGCCGTCTCGCCTTGAGGTTTTTCCTCAATTTGTAGGATTTTTTGTTTCATCGAAATGAAAAGGGCCTCTTTCACCCACTGTTTCTAAAGCGGCCTCTCTAGACGGTGGAAACAACATTGCGTTCGCGCTCGTAACACGGCGTGTGCACCGATGGCACCAGAGCATTCCGTACACATCCTGAGCTAGTAGCCATCTCAATAGGAATGAAGCCTTCTTTGTTTCCTCCTAGTTACGATTCCCCTCATCAAGCGGGTGTTCCAAAACACTCGCGGCTTGAGCCGGCAGCACCGCGACAAACTTGTTCGCTGAGAAGCTCTGCCTGACAGCTATCCTGCCTGACACCTCTTCACACACTCGTTCGAAATCAGACAGAAATTTAACGATATCCTGGCCCGTCCTGCAGGAAGGAGTGAAGATAGCCTCGGACTCGCCGCCACTTGAAGCTCTTCAATTTCCCGATCAAGCTGCTTGATGCTAAGAGCATGCAGTCACGCTGCCTCTTTTGTCTCTTGCTCGCGCCTTTTGCGCATTTCAGCTTCTTCAAGCCTCTCGCATTCCTTCGTTCCCAGATTTCGCTCAACAATCGTCGCCCAAGCCTCGTTACCTTCCTCGGCTAATATTTCCGCTGCCTGCTGCACGTCAAGAATCGTTTTTCTTGTTTTTCCGGAGCTGGCGTAAATGCTCAAATCCTCACAAATTTGAACGAGGTCCGGAACTTGGAATTCCGCCATCGTGATTTGGTTCCTCGCATTGGTCGCCCACTAAGTTTACTGTCACTTCAACATAGAATTTACTGTTTAAAGAAGATAAATTCGTAAATCGTAGTCCACTAAACGAACAAAACGCTCTCCTAACATCTACCTGTGCTAGGGAGGTCTGGCGACATGAGAAGCAAGCATCAGGCACTCACCCAGTTAGTGATTCACGTCGGTCGGTGTCATAGCGGCCATCGTGCCGTGCAGCGGGCGTCTTCAGGCCTCGTGTCTCGCAGTTTACGTTCCGTGGTTGAGATACTGGTTCCCCAAGCTCATAGTTAGCATTCGCTACTGCGACTCAGGGTCCAGGACGAGAGAGGGACTGACGGAACAGATCAAGTGGAGCCGAAATGCTTCGTACGATATGTACAGATATAGCAAGTAATAGCGTACAGTTAGCAGTGCCGAAGCGTGCACCAGACCGACGCGGCGGCTGGTGGCGACTCTGCATTCTAACGCTGGGCCGCTTTTGCCTTAAGTCTTTTTGGCGATCCATCGTTGGCAGGAACGAGGCGGTGCGTGTGCTGACGTCATCCGCGTGGCATTACCCTTTTGTCGCGGCAACAGTCTTGGTGTGGCACGCCACCAGATTCCTCGGTTCGACCCTTGGGAACAAGTCAGCAGTTTCATAGCACTTTGTGGATTGTCAATCACAAGGGCAACCACTTCTGTAGGACTAGGTGGGAGCGCCCATGGCATCGATGAGAGACACGCAGTGTAGCACAACAGCATACATGTTCCAAGGTATTTCTTCGTGGAGTGCATGCGGCAGAAACCTCTATGTTCAGTTATCATGAGAAGCCAACTAACACTGACACCAAGGACAACATAGGAAAAATTACTTGACCTTAATAAATAACCGTATATTACATAAGGAGACTTTTATGATATGACTAATAAAAATCGGGCCCCAGAGTTAACTCCCTTTCTTTTCGTTTATTACATCAGGAGGGTCTCGAATCCGGCAGCATATGTGGGTTCATTACCCGTTGTTTTCACCGAGGAAGATCGCGTACTCGTGACGCCTGTGGCAGAAAGTATGTTCCACATCAGCCGCCAAGGCTTGTGAATGGTGCGCTGGCTAACGCTCCCAGGGTTCTACTATGAAACGTAAGAATAAATAAATAAAAATAAACAAATCAATAAACAAACAAATGATCAAAAAAGGGGATGGGGAGACGGCGCCGCGGTAGCTCAATTCGCAGAGCATCACATGCGAAATGCGAAGATTGTACGGTCGTTCCGCACCTGTGGCAAGCTTTTTCTTTCATCCACATTCATTTCTTATAATTTATCGTCCCTTTATTTCATTTAATAAACACAAGCAATATCCCCTATGTTGTACCTCTGTTGTCCTTGCTGTCAGTTCTTGTTGGCTTCTGATCATATGACTAATAAAGATCGGGTCCCTCGGTTAGCCCCCTTTTTTCTCGTTTATGTTCAAATATGTATCACTAAAGATCCCAGCTTTCCAGTCTCCTGTACATTACAGAGGCCGTAAACAACACTGAACTTGAAGGCGAGCACTTTCAATCCCGCCTTCACTTCTCGCCTGACAGATGCTCTTTCGTGGACGCGTCCCTTTCTAGAAGACACGTGCGCACTACGTAAGCGCCCAAGGTCACGTTGGTGTGCATTTCTTGTTGGAAAGTGCTAGTAACTCCAGCTTATTAGGACTCCGTACATTTTGGCTACACGCTGTTGCCGGCAGAAGCAGAACCCACAGCCCGCTACAAGAGCTGAAATAAGTTGATAGCGAACCTCAGCCAAGCCAAACAGCGATGGCTATCCTACGAGCGACGGTACGGCAAAGGCGCTTTCAGGGATTGATCGTAAGTAGTGTCCTTCATGTTTGGACCAATGTAAAGCTTTTGACATAGTGACGTCAAAATGGATAATCTATTGGCGCCATGATGTGTGATGAATGAATCGGAAAAGATTGCAGAGGAGCACACGATTATTTCCTTTATTAGTGAGAATTGGTTTAGGGTCCTTTAAAGCTTACTTACTGCTGTTAGGATCATGCGATTTGTCTTTGCAGTGAATAATATAACGGTCACTGCAGCATAGTAATAGCCCAGTGGCATAGCATCCACCTCTTTTGCGGCAGATACGGATATAAGAAATGTGAACAGTCAGAAGTCTCGTAAGAACCGGTTTTCCTTAGTTCCCAGCCGCTGCAGAACACCTGACCATTATGGAAGTCGGAAGTTCTGCTTAGCGAAGCGAAGCGTGCCGACAATAGGAGAATCCACAGAAGTTGCTACTCGAAACGGAGCCATCCAACGGTCAGCACATAAGCTGTGTTGCACAAAACGAGCTTACCAGGGGTCTTTCGGCAATTAGAACGCATCCCATTGAATATCATAGGGATTAGGGAGGGTAGCGGAATGCGTGGGGAATACGGGCCTCAGTAATTTTCGCGTCTGGAACAGATGAAATTCTGGTGTCAATAAAGAAATGAAAGTTTTATTCAATATGGCCGAACGCGTTTTACAAAATAAAAAAATAAAAAATATATATCTATTCCCAAGCAAAACTATTTGATCTGTTACGAAAAAAGGATTACATTTTCCGACAGAATAGGAAGGAATGCAAAGTGTTGTTTGTTTCTATTTCATGTATTGAAGCTTTAACCACCGCCCACTTAAAAGTGAACAGAGTGCAGTTGCCCCATGCCACATTTAATTAAAACTATCTAGAGCCAAGATCCTTGTTATGAAGGCAACATAGATTGTTTGTCGCATCATGTTTGGTATTTGCTGATTTTGCTATTAGCGTAGCTTCTTGTTGGGATGGCGATCAATCCTTATTTTTTGCTTCCAGGAAGTTTACCAAATTGCTCCATCTTAACGTACCAGTTCAGGAACTGCAGAAGGAATTATTACCACATTGTGTGTACGACAAACTACTCGTATATCAGCTCATTCTATTTATTTTTAGCAACAAGCACCTTAGGCCTTAAAGGAGGCTAAGCTAGACAAAGTAGTTTCAGTACGGAAGACGTTTGCATGTGATGTGAGCCACTTTTTCGGTACCTGAAAATAAAAGCCAGGAGAAAAATGCAGTAAGCTTCTGCAGCCGATATGGCGCTTCGTGGCGGGATCACCATCCTTCTCCCAGTTGAGCTGGGGATTGACATAATATATAGTCATGCGGCCTTATTTTTCCCTTCCTAATAGCTCATCTGAAAGCGAAGTCGCCAGTGGAAGCTGCAGCGCACGAGGTTGCTTCACTCTTTTTAATAGAACTGTATGTTTGGTCACACACCCACGCGCACGCACGCACGCACGCACGCACGCACGCACGCACGCACGCACGCACACACACACACACACACACACACACACACACACACACACACACACAAACACACACACAAACACACACACACACACACACACACACACACACACACACACACACACACACAAACACACACACAAACACACACACACACACACACACACACACACAAACACACACACAAACACACACACAAACACACACACAAACACACACACACACACACACACACACACACACACACAAACACACACACAAACACACACACAAACACACACACACACACACACACACACACACACACACACACACACACACACACACACACACACACACACACACACACACACAAACAAACACACACACAAACACACACACACACACACACACACACACAAACACACACACAAACTCACACACAAACACACACACACACACACACACACACACACACACACACACACGCACGCACACGCACACGCACACGCACACGCACACGCACACGCACACACACACACACAAAAGGCTTAAAAAGACAGCCTTTACCATGGTTAGCTAAGTGTGAATGATTATCCATATCGAGTGATTGGGAGATGCGCTTCTAGGTAGCCGTAGCGCGACGACGCGTCTCGCGAATGCAAGCTTTGCCTCAATTTAGTGACCACAAGCACATCACAAGGATTTTTGCATTTACCACACTTTGAGATTTATTTAAAAGCACAAAAACATTTTCTTCTTTATTGTCATCGTTCTGCGTTTAGCCACCTGTAATTTCGTTGAACACAATATCCTATTACACAGTGTGGTAGCGGAGGTCCTTCACCTTTGCGTCGGGGCAGTGATTGACTCAGGCAGACACATTGTTTTCTACCCGGCGTTTTCAATTAGCCGGCGTTTGCTGTGCTTTCAAGTGCGCGCCTGCGGTTGTCAATGCCACCGGTACGTGTTGCATGCCCCCTCTGAGCTTTCTAAATTCCGTTGCTTTTACTGCGGCAGCATCTACGAGTTTTAAACGCGGTTGCCTTAATATACTCGGTTTAACTGATGCGTCACTTTAGCTAGTATAGAATGCGGATAGCATGATTAGTATTTTAATGTGATGGCTTGTGTAAGGTTTAAGGGTACACCGCGCCATCGTCGTAGCTTTTTTCGCTGTATGTGGCTGCTGTACGGTGTCGTTGCATTCATTTGGAGGAGATTGCGCAATATCGCAAGCGTTTTAAACATAGTTGGCTGCATTGAGAGCATTCGGGGTAGGCGCTGGTGCTGAGGTCCAAGCTGTAAAAATGGATAAAGTCTCCTGCTATTACTGTATGTTTTATGTTTCACTTCCTACTATGTTTATTTTTCTTGCATTCCTCCTAGCGTCGCTTAAGTGCAATTGTATTCTCGTGTATCTTTTTCTTCTACTGGTGACTGCCCCTTAAGTGTCCCGGATAACCTGCACTCCTAACCCTGTTAAAATCGCAGATCCTCTCCTTAGGCCTCCGTTTGTTGATATTGTTATCATCGCAACCTCCCTGGAACGCACATCTGTATTGCCGTACTCATATATATATATATATATATGAGTACGGCAATACAACACAATATATATGAGTACGGCAATACACACACATATATATATATATATATATATATATATATATATATATATATATATATATATATATATATATATATATATATATATATATATATATATATACGATCTCTCCGGGTTTTTCTTGTTCACAGACTGCGTAAGGGTGGGAATGATTCGGCGGCTGACAGCCACGCACGCAATAATACGCGTACGGCCGTCGCCTCTCGATCAACATTTTCGCTTGAAGCCTGTGCGCGCATTCGAGCGGTGCACAGCGTCACTTATTCCTAGAAAACATGGTTAAAGGCAATTATATAACATGGCACCTGCGCCTGATAATGTGACATTGTTTTTCAAATCTCGCGCGCAGTCTTTCCAGCACCCTAAACGGAAACTGGAGCGCCTATCTTTATGGCAAGAATTTAGTCAAATATTTCACAATACTGGAAGTGGTCCGCAATTTTTGCGTTGGAAATATTGCGCCGCCGCCAATAATTCGGTGTTGGTTTCAATTTCTGTTAATTAATTTCATTTCACTCCATTTCATTTATTACAGCCTCAAGGTCTGTGAATGCTTTACAGAGGGGAGTGGGTTACAGGTAAACTCAAACAGTAAATCATAAAAGAGAAAAATATACATTTGACAAACATACATTAAAAAATACATTTTGACAAATAATTCAGTAGGAATGTAATGAGCCATTACAAAATCTATTACAAAAAGAGGACAAGATATACAACTACATTAAACAGCATTCTTCCAACTAATGCTGGTTAAGGCGTCACGAAACAAGAAATTTTCCCTGATGGATGCAATCTTTGCGGGCAGGTGGTTCCACTCTAGTGACGTGCGAATTACGAACAGTTTTCCATCTCCTTCAATACGTAGAGAAACAGGCGACGCGAAGCGGAGCGAGGAAAGAAGCAAGTGAAGCATCTTTTTACTAGAACTTACCTTTACCAGACAGAACTTACTTTCTTTTACTAGAACTTACTTTTATCAGACCAAAAAAAAAAACTGTCATACAAAGACGGCTTGCCCTGAAGCTTGGATTCACCGTCTTCCGACATAGCTCCAGGCCGCACAGACTGGGGTAGTTTCCCCATTCCACTATTTTTAACTTCGTGTATATTCTACGTATTTTGTTAATTTTCTGTGTGTTGCTTGTTCGTGTGCCTAGGAGGATTACATCTGACCTCTCTCAATAAAGGCCTGGCATGGGGCCTCTAATGTAGAGTACGAAGAAATGAATTAAAATGAAACGAAAGCATGCTTTTTCTGTTAACGTCAAGCCGATTAGAAACGAATGTGCAAGGTGTTGCGGAAGCATGCCCAAGCGCAGGCGTAAGCCGTTGCTATAGCAACGGCAAAGACACCCGAGCTTGATGCAGCCGCGCACCCACACTATCGGTTGATTGGAGCATCCCCCCTCCTCATTTTTCTCCCATGCGTTTGCCCCACCCGACGAACGCGCCGCTGTCAACCGGCAACCGATGTTTCAGTATCTGTCTCTTCCACGCAAGTGGAGTCGGAGCTCCTACTTCACTACATTGTCCTAATTCAGTTTGCGGTTGCGGAACTTCCTCCGGTATGTTGCATTCTATAGCAACTGCATATAGCAATAGAAATTCTTTGTGATTCTTATTGCCATCCTCCGAATAATCATCATCATAGTCATTCTGGTAACTGTGGTCGCAATTTGACTTCCCCATTGGCACGAAATCACTAGACGGGTGCCACATACTCAGTGGCGTCATTGCAACTTATATTTAACTGCACTATCTTCAAGATTAGAGCACCAAGGAGGCTAATAACACCTCAGAAACAGGCATACCTGATAGGAATAAGTGGTGGTAACCTTCCAAGGAAAACATTGTCTGCAAAACAGGCCTGCAGAATGAACGTTGCATTTATATTTTTGTAAGGGTTAGCTCACGCGTTACGACAAGAGACGTACTGCCGATTTCAGCGACGAAGATGGTCGTCAGCAACCGTGGAGTACATGGCAGAGAGAGCTTGGTACTTTTATTTAGCATTGAAACATGTGAATCAATAAGAAACGACGTGCTCGACCTTGTAGAAATGCGCCACCGCACTGTTGGACATGTGCAGGCAATTTCGGGGTCTACAATTACCTGTAACTCATTTCTTCATGCTCAGATAAAATATGCGGCGTCATACCATGGACGCCGCATCTTTTACGAAAAGCTTTGTGCTATATGTGCAAATGTAGTAGGCAATAGTGCACATGTATCGGTTGCCGAAGATCGCACCGGACCCACAGGGTGGCTGGTTTTGTAACAGCTTTCTTTCTTTTTCTTTCTTTATTTCTTTTTTTCTTTATTGATTTATTTAAGACAATGAAAAGATTGTCTTAGGCGACACGGCTAAAAGCAAAAATCTGCCTGAGTAAGCCGTGCCACCTGTACATTGGCAGCAAAATGGCAGTGGCGGGCTTTATGGAGGTGACACATGAAATTAAAGTAGTATACATTTTTCAATACTTGAGTGCACAATTCGTGTAGAAAGAAAGAAAAACAGGTTAAAGTCTACACAGTTTTCTAAGTAGTTGAAACACAACAACTAGAAAAAAACATGAATGAAATTTTCCATACCTCTAGTTGAAAGGTTAAACGAAATTATGGGGTTTTACGTGCCAAAACCATTTTATGATTATGAGGCACGCCGTAGTGGAGGACTCCAGAAATTTCGACGACCTGGGGTTCTTTAACGGGCACCTAAATCTTAGCACACGGGTGTTTTCGCATTTCTCCCCCATCGAAATGTGGCCGCCATGGCCGGGATGTAGTTGAAAGGTTACATTTTACACATTTGCCTAAGAACAAGAACAACAAGAAAAAAAACATCTACGAAATTTTTATACCTGTAGTTGAATATTTCTCTTAGTCTTCAGACAGTAACAATTCTTTTACCGTTTTCTTAAAGCTTTGCTTTGAAATTCCACAATTTAGCAGGTCCAATACCGAGGGGTAGTCGTTTAGAAGGTTAGGAAGTTGAACTGCTAGTTTTTGAACTCCGTATTTTGTTCTGCAACGTGGTTTTCCTATCAAAGTTTTTGTGAGGTTATAGCTTATTATGCTGCTATGGTATCTACTTTGGAAGGAACATTTGTCTTCCCAGAATCGCCGTGAAAATTCGAGGCATAATTTGTAATTATGAAGTTTTGATGCTGTTAATATTTTATATTTGTTATAGCATGGTTCAGTGGTACCAGTACGTTCTAAGTTACCTATGGCGCGTAGTGCGTGGTTTTGGAGCGTTTGAATTGATATTAAGCTTGTTTGTGTAGTGATTGACCGAACTAGAAAACAATAAGTTAATCGAGAATGTAGAAGCGCGTTGTAAATGTTGCGCTTCACATTTATCGGTAGCAAATATCGCAACCTATTTAGCACACCGACAGCACGAGCAATATTTTTTCTGAGAACATCTACGTGCTCTGGCCAGGACATATTTTCACAGAACATAATTCCTAAAAATCTTGAAAAAAATTTCCTATTACACAGTGTGGTCGTGGAGGTCCTTCACCTTTGCGTCGGTGCAGTGATTGACTCAGGCAGACACATTGTTTTCTACCCGGCGTTTCCAATTAGCCGGCGTTTGCTGTGCTTTCAAGTGCTTGCCTGCGGTTGTCAATGCCACCGGTACGTGTTGCATGCCCTCTCTGAACTTTCTAAATTCCGTTGCTTTTACTGCGGCAGCATCTACGAGTTTTAAACGCGGTTGCCTTAATACACTCGGTTTAACTGATGCGTCACTTTAGCTAGTATAGAATGCGGATAGCATGATTAGTATTTTAATGTGATGGCTTGTGTAAGGTTTAAAGGTACACCGCGCAATCGTAGTAGCTTTTTTCGCTGTATGTGGCCGCTGTACGTTGTCGTTGCATTCATTTGGAGGAGATTGCGCAATATCGCAAGCGTTTTAAACATAGTTGGCTGCATTGAGAGCATTCGGGGTAGGCGCTGGTGCTGAGGTCCAAGCTGTAGAAATGGCTAAAGTCTCCTGGTATTTCTGTATGTTTTATGTTTCACTTCCTACTATGTTTATTTTCCTTGCACTCCTCCTAGCGTCGCTTAAGTTCAATTGTAGTATCGTGTATCTTTTTCTTCTACTGGCGACTGCGCCTTAAGTGCCCCGGATAACCTGCACTCCTAACCCTGTTAAAATCGTTTGTTGATATTGTATAATCACCGCAATCTCTCTGGAATACACACCTGTATAGCCGTACCCATGTATGTATATATATATATATATATATATATATATATATATATATATATATATATATATATATATATATATATATATATATATATATATATATTGCTTGATTCTAAGCACCCCCTTAGTTTCACGATCGCAATGTCCAAACTGAGAGGGGGTGCTTAGGTTCGAAAAATCCAGAATGACCCCTCCTCTCTCTCTCTTTTCGCTGCGACATCACGACGAGATGGGTGCGAGAAATAACATTTTGTTTTGTAAACATTCAAAAGAAAAATTGGTGCAGACAGTGAACCCACTGCTTGTGTATGATGCTCAGTCACCATCACTGCCACTCGTGTTCGTCGCACCGCTTGAACCGCTGCTCTAGGTACCCCACAGCAGGTTGTCTTCCGTTCCATAGAGGTTGTTTGTGATCGAGCACTTCTTAAATGATTTCACAACAATGTACACTTGGACCCTCTTTCATGTGTCCGAAATCCACTTTGCGATGGTTGATGGGGACGCTTCCGGCAGCCTTCCCGTCGGCGTCTTCTTCCGGCAAGGTTTCGCCCCCACTCTTCGTACTCCTGTCGGAGATTGGCTTTGAAGGACTTTTTGACTGAAACGCCGAGGGGTTGCAGCACTGGGGCCATGCCACCCGGCATCACAAGCAAGTCGCTATTAGCCTTCCGAAGCTTTGTCTTCACCTCCGGAGTCAGATGGCCGGGAAACGCGTCCACCAGAAGCATCAAGCGCGTGCCTGCAGGTCCGCCGAGCAATGATTCCTAAGTGAGCAAGCACGTTCGGCGGCCTTGGCTGCGCGCTCTTCCTAACGACTAGGGGGGTGCTCAGATTTCCATGCAAACTTTTTTCCTAACTTTTCCGCGAAAATAGAGGGGGTTGCTTAGAATCGGGGGGTGCTTAGCATCGCGAGAATGCGGTATATATACATATATATGTAGTGGAGCAAAGCGCGCGGCAACTCTCGATGCTTTCTCAGCGTCGCTCTTGTGCACAGACTGCGCAAGGGTGGGGAATGATTCGGCGGCTGACAGCCACGCACGCACGAATACGCATACGGCTGTCGCCTTTTGAAAAACATTCTTGCTTGAAGCTTGTTCGCGCATTCGAGCGGTGCACAGTGTCACTTATTCCTGGAAAGCATGCTTAGAGACAGTGATATAACTTGGCACCTGTGCCAAATAATGTGACATTGTTCATCAAATCTGGCAGTTGTCCTTGGAGTGCCCTAAACTTGAACTGGAGCACCCATCCTTATGGCAAGAAATAATGAACAATTTCACAGTACGGGAAGTGCTCCAGAATTTTCGCGTTGAAAGCTTTGCGCCGCAACCAATAATTGGATGTTGGTTGTCCAATTTCTCGCAATTATTGTCTAAAAGTTAGATGTAATATTACCATGAGTTACTGAACCGGGCAGTGAAGAATAGATTCTATTTTTTGTAGAACACCTGCAGTGCACGCCTGCATATATTAAGGCATAGAACAAGTTAGTTGAATCACCCTGAGTAGAGCCCATACTTGCTGTTGCATATTTATAATGTCGTTATTCGCTTTATAACGCGCAGGTTTCGGCACGTTGGTATTCCATAACTGTTACGCGCTGTCTCCGCGTCGTACATCTGTCTCTCGTCCTTTTTCGGGTGCTAAAAACGTAAACGCTTTAATGTGTAAGAACTCAATTTCTGGTTTTACGCTTAACATTTTAGCACCCTTGGCTAATGCGAGTGAACGCTCTTCAGGCCTCACTTCTTCACGTCACTGCGAGTTCAAATTGCTGTACTGTACGCAGTGTGCTGACTCTGCAGCATAGCTGCAGCGACCATACAGCAGTGAATAAGCTGATAATAAGAGAAAGTGCTAACCCAATTGTGCTTAGCATGATCATTGTTATTCTGCTGCTTCACTCTTTACTTTAACAGCACAAAAAGGAGACGTCAACGCCACACACGTACACAAATGAAAGAGCGCTTAGCGGCAAATCTCAAAACGTGATACGGTGCAACATGGCTTCCGAAATCTATTGCTGCTACGTATCGGTGTAGGCCCCGATTGATTTTTTCAGGCCATCGGGGCATCTGTTGTCAGAGAGTGAGAGTAAGCATGAAATTGAACCACGTACGTAGACCGACCAGAGCTATTCGTCGCCCCGGCATGGCTATAGTTTAAGGCGCCGCTTCCTCTGGCAGAAGGTATTTTTATGGCACGCTCTCAACTTTTAATAATAGGCGCAGCTGGCAAAAAAGTGAACGACCGCGTGTTCAAACGCTACGCGTATAGAGTTCAGCTATTCGCACCTAATTTACCTGGCGGGCTATTGCGATTTGTCTACTATGGTCTCTTGACGCCGGTAAATGTTCGTACAAATTTAGTTAAATTAGCGACCAACCGAATTGACCGGAATGTTTTACGTACGTTACATAGAGAGCAATCTTTGATTGGAACTTTCGTTATAAAGCGTCAATTGTTTAAACCGTAGGTCGTAACTACTCTTCCTGGTCCCATCTACACAAGATACCCAAAAGGTCAGTGAAATAAGTCAATGCGTATGTGAGCTCCCGAGCCTTTATGAAGATTCTAATTACGTCGCAGTAATGTTGCCGATGAGCCAGTGGTTATCTTGGTGGGGCGTAACCCAGATTATTTTAAACACAGTTCTGTTTTGACAGCAATGACACCTCAGCTACATTGTGCATCCTACTTTCGATAGGCGCAACCAAGAGAATGTCATGGTGGTAAATTTTAGCGGCGGTAGCTGCCTACCGGCTTCCATTGTAAAAAAAAAATGATCTGCCACGTAGCGACGTATGGCTTGAAAACAAAAATCAACACCTGCTAACACGAATATTTATCGCTGGAAAAGATTCAAGGATGACTTCGAATAAATGAACTCTGGGGTTTTACGTGCCGAAAGCATGATCCCGTTATGAGGCACGCTGTTGTGGAAGACTCCGCATTACCTTCCACCACGTGGGCTTCTTCACCTCGTGCTCAATGTACAGACCACTAGTTGCTTTGCATTTCGCTCCTATTGAAAATGCTGTGGCCGCGAATTTCAAGCCCGGGCCTCATATTTAGCAGCGCAACGCCATGTACCTGCGACAATCCACCCTGCTCCAGGTGCCAGTAAGCATTGCAGTTCTCTTGGAGACTACGCACGAAAACGGGTAGCCTCCAAGCTGATTACAATCTTTCCCCCAAAATTCAAGAATGAATAAAACTGGCGGTTTGTGATGCTTGAGCTTAATCATGAAGTTTAGCAGAGAACCACTAACAATTCGAGTACTAATCGAGCTTTATCGCCTTCTATCGCAATACTTCATTATGTGTTCTTTGAAATTCATTGCGTGCGAGGTGCACGAAACGCATTTTTGAGCCATTTCGTGGCTTGTAAAAATTGTTCAGCCCTTGCTTAACCGTGCGTGTCTTTAACGACTTTGCGTCGTTTCAAGAAGCGCAGATTGTGGAATTCGGTGGAACTATTTAGAACAAACAAACAAATTAGAACAAACAAACAAATAAACAAATTATTTGCTTAGCATTTCATAACAAGTCCCACAATGATAAGAGTGCGCATTAATAAACTTTCATTCAAATCATTGAATGTGAAGCCTTACAACCTAGTTCACTCTATGTTTAGTTTGTCGGTCGGTTCATTCAGTGTCGTGTGTGCATGTCCACGTATGCTTTTCTCGCATACACTGTCACCGTGTGCACTCACTCATGCTTTCATCATATTTGATGGATCTATTGATTTTTATCCGAGCAGCCTTCATAACACTTATCATAATTGCTGACGCCTTTCAATAGGTCTCTTACCAAGACAGTATGTATCTCCACTGGAAGGAAAAAAAACCCATAAAGGATCAGTTATTCCTCGATGTGCTGCCGGCAGTACGTTTTAGCCATGGGCGAATTCAGCCTGCTGATCAACGTCAGTCATTTCTACTCCCCCCCCCCCCCCTCTTTCTGCACACTCCACCTTTAACTGTGGTTTGTTACTTAACGGGACACTTTTTAATGCGAAGTAGCCTTTCCCTCCTTCCGGGCATTTCGCAGTCGATAGGTTTTTGTCCCAGATCGTTTGGGGCCTCCTATTATTGAAGAGGTCCCAAACCGAGCAATAAGTGGCTGACGCAGGAATTGGCCCTCTAGCTTTTAAGCGCAGCAGCCTAACCATTAGGCCGCGATCGCGCCTGTAGTTCTTTCGCTTCAAAGGTAACCAGCTCTTTCAGAAGTTTTGCGTGTGTCACCGTGGCGTCTTAGACCGGGTAGTGCGCGCTGTCTTTCCGAGGCCATTCCACTTGACGTGGTCCGCAACAGCTTGAGCGCAGTAGGCGCTAGTTGTACCGCGAGCCGCTAGGCGAGCTATAACTAGAGCCTCGCGACAATTCTACGAGACAGCGTTAAGGGCGCCGTGTCGCAGAAAATCCGGCATCGGCGTATCGCGTCCAGCGTCGACCGTTGTTTCGGAAAAATCATTCCGAGAGACGCATAGCCTAGCACGCAGGCCCTCCATGTTGCGCAAAGAGACTGAACTAATTGAATTTCTCAAAATAACGTACGTCAGAAAAAATGCAAAGTACGATATACATATGCCTGCAGACATGGTAGCGTCGGATTGTAATTTGGGTATAGAAAAAACATAATTATGTTACACGGACATTCAAACAAAAACTCATTCTCCAGCGTTCCTAAAATTGAGAGCGGCCGTGGCCTCCGATATTTTCACGCCCCGGCACAGATGTCGTCGGCCATAACACACAATAACACAAACACTGCGGCAGAGTGACGTTTCAGCTTGGTGCGGTCAAGCATTTTGAATAAGAGCACACGCACGTAAACAAGCAGCAAGAACAAATGAAAAAAGAAATCAAATCTGGCAGGACCGTTTCTGTGATAAGAGTGCATGCGGGATTTCGCAACGAAACTTCTTGCACGGGAAAATGACACGGATATCACGTTGACATGATGTATGAACAAAGTGAAGTCAAACATCGTGAAATATGGCGCAAGATCTCTTGAAAAGCCGGTGTATTCTTTTTTTTTTTGAAGGACTGTTTCGGTTTCAGCAAGTGCTTTCCTTACGTGGGCAAATTTACCAATATACCACAGTGACATTATATATGGGAGGTAATTCGGCGGATAGCGTGAGTAAATTCTCGCACGCACTTTTCACAGCTCTGGTTCTGGTTTTTGCTTTCTAGCCAATTGGATTCATAATGCCCGTGCCTGCGTGGATATTCGTCAACTGGGTTGCAAGTAAGGCAGTAAGTTGTTGCTTGATTAAGTATGCCAAGTTGCGCTGCATAGTTCAAATAAAACACAAGCGAAGAAAGCATATGGGCCATCTTAGGGGCTTGAGTGTGTTTTAATTTTTCGTGTGTCGTAATTATTGCAACTACGCAGCACAACTTGGCGTCCATGAAGATCCTTTGCAGATTTTGTCGCCTTTAACATGACCAGGTATTTAGTTTCTATTTTTATAAAAAAGCAGAAAGAAACAAAACACAGGCTATTGGCTATATAGGAAGGGTGGGGGGAAAGTCCAGGCGGCGTCGCCGCAGCGCTGGCACCTGTTGGCGTCTAGAGAAGCGCGACGGTTCATTTAGTAGCTCGCTCATACTGTGAATGGTTATTGCCAAGGTTATTGCCAGGTTACTGAATACTGTCAAGGTTATTGAATACACTACAGAAACAAAATATAGAGCCTGACAAAATTAGCTTTGCGGACCTTCGAAAATACTTTAGTGCATAGAAGAAGAAAACAAAAAGGGAAAAAAGAACGGTATAGTTAGTGTATAATTTTACTGCACTTTTACTGCGGAGTTATCTGCGCTTTCTGCAGTTCATTTTGTGCGCGCTGGTCTCTGATGGCGTTCTTGTATGGATGAATAGTGTCTTGAAAGCTGAATGTTTGCACTTCATAATTGTATAATTTCAAATTGTATTGTATTACTTGAATAAATTGTATTTCAATTGTAATTGTATTCATTGTATAACTTCAAATTGTATAACATAATTTGTATAATGATGCCTGAATATGTAATTAGTTTTATCTTTTTGTATGTATGGATTTCAGTGAGTGCTGATTATAACTCCCATATATTTTATAATTTGCTGACTGCTACGTGAAGTTGCCAGTGCGGGGGCCTGCGGCCTTGTCCAGCTTAAATGCGACAGCTTTTTCTGTAGGCCTCCGGCATCATGCATTTCGGATGCAAATAAAGTTATTATTATTATTATTATTATTATTATTATTATTATTATTATTATTATTATTATTATTATTATTATTATTATTATTATTATTATTATTATTATTATTATAATGCTAGAGAATGCTTCGAAGTATCCCCCTCGGCTTTCTGTGCTACCACTCCTACCCCCTTTCCAGCCTTCTACAGCAAACAAACAGCGCTTCCATAACGCTGGCTCCTGCGCCCAACGGCTCACGCATGCAGTCAGACCGCCAACATAAGATGGCACATAGTAAACATTTTTGGAAATTACACGCCAAGAAAACAAACAAGCTGCTCGTTGCAAGCTTTGCTCCGAAACTATACATGCTGTAGTAAGATGGTGGTGGTGGTGGTGGTGATGTTGAAGCAGGCGGGGTTAGCCTGGCATACATAGCCGGCAATTGTTCCACCTGATCCTCCTTCGAGTTGAGATCAGGGGTGTGTCACCAGGTGTCGATGAGCCCCGTGTCTCGCAGGAAGGCTATCAGCAGTCGTTGCGCTCTCTTCCTGAATGCCGCGGGCCCTCAGGGGAAAACAACGTCTTCAAAGGTACTGTGCGTGAGACCGCTTTTTTGCAGGTTGTCGACCAACGCTTCTCTTTCTGTGTCAAACTGTGGGCATAGCCAAATGAAATGTTCGATGTCACCAATGTCACCGCAGAAAACACAGAGTGGGGAAGCGCGAAGCCCAGTCTTGTATAACCAAGCTGGGGTGTATGCGGAGTCGGTCCTGATGCGGTATAAAAGCGTCGCTTGTTCGCGTGTAAATCCATGAGTCACACAGGATTCATGTGGATTCTTGCGCATCTGTCTAAAGTGAAGGCGGATTGCATCCTTAGGGTTTTGAAAAGCTTTTGGAGCTTTCACTTTTGGGACGCATGTCAGCGCTAGGCGTGCAAGGGCGTCAGCTTCCTCGTTTCCATCAATTCCTACGTGTGATGGAATCCACTGAAACCTTATGTTAAATCCTTTGCTCGTTAGGTCGTCAATCAGTGCCCGAGACTGCCTTGTAAATTTCTCTAGAGGTAGGCCCCGATGTAATCTTTGTAATGCTGACTTGGAATCCGTCAGCACCACGACATCTCGTGCAGAAAAGGCACGTAGTTCCCGCAAAGCCGCGGTGATTGCGGCGCTTTCTACTGTTGTAGAGGAAACTACGCGATCCAGTCGGCCAGACCATGACACATCAAGGGATGGTATGCAGAATGCCGCTGCACAGCTATCTGTTTGTGCGCACACCGAACCGTCTGTGTACACTTGTAGATGGCTTTGAAACACAGTGCTCAAGTGGTCCAGCACAATAAACTTGGCTTCGGCACTTGAAATGGTGCGTTTCGTCGGTAGGTGGGGTACATTGAGGCTGCAGGTAACGTCCGAAAAAGACTATGGCGGGTCAAGGCGACTTCGTTTAGGCCATTCCAATCCTAAAAATCGTAAGGTGTTCCGCGCCGCATGGAAATGTGAGCGAGTTCTTGATCTTAGCCGCCGGAGAAGCGCCGTGCCTGCGCTTGACTCGCCCAGCCTTAATAGCTGCGTCAGCAAGGCCTGAGATGCCAAGAGGCGGAGTGGAAGAGACTCTGCCTCATTAGTGACTTTCTTGTTTGAAGCCGCCATTGGAACTCCCATCGCCAAGCGAAGTCCCTTTCTGTGCACTGCCTCCAAGCACTCGAATTGACTCGATGACGGTGATATCAGAGGGAGCTGATAGAGAATGCGGCTTGTTATCAATGCAGCGTTCAGTTTAAGCATGGATATAGGATTGTTTCCCCAACGTACACCTGCCAATCGACGAAGTGCGTTGATTCTTTGCACTGATGCAGCCACAACACTTTCGACCGCACCACGCCATAGTAGCTTGTTGTCGATGGTGACGCCCAGGAATCGAACATGAGTTGCACGAAGAATTGAATGCCCTCTGATATTCAGCGTCAGACGTGTTGACTTGCGTCTCACTCCCGGGAAAAGCATGAAGGCTGATTTTTCTGCTGATAAGGATAGGCCAAGCGTCGATAAGTGGCGATCGATAGTGGAGATTGCGGCCTGGGCTATCCGGGCCAAACGTTTGTGTTGGTACCCCGAGATCCAAAAGCAGATGTCATCTGCGTAGATGGACATTTTAACTGCCGTCCGGCCTA
This sequence comes from Dermacentor albipictus, assembly GCF_038994185.2. Lineage (NCBI taxonomy): Eukaryota > Metazoa > Arthropoda > Arachnida > Ixodida > Ixodidae > Dermacentor > Dermacentor albipictus. Next base: position 30,974,120 of record NC_091825.1, read on the forward strand.
CTTTCAGGGCATCTGGAAGGCTGGCCATGGCAACGTTAAAAAGCAAGGGGGATAGGACACTTCCTTGTGGGACGCCGAGGGAAATGCGTCGCTTGACACTCAATATACTTCCCAGCTTAACTTGTACACATCGATCACTCAGAAATTCATGGACGAATCGAAGAGCATTTCCCGAGACGCCCATGGCTCGGAGTCCGTTGATGATGCCTGTATGAAGCACACAGTCGTATGCCTTGGCAACGTCCATAAAGATGGCGAGTGTGGAAAGGCCGTCTACGCGATGGTGCTGGATATGGCTTAGTAGATCCAAGACACTGTCCTGGGCACTCAACCGTGGACGAAATCCGGTCATACATGATGGCAGTCTATTTCCTTGCTCAAGATACCATGTTAACCTCTTACATATTAGTCTTTCCATCAACTTTGATACGCATGATGTTAGCGATAGTGGCCGATATGAGGTGAGGTTTGCAGGATGCTTTCCGGACTTGAGCACTGGAACCACCCATGCTGTCTTCCACGCTTCTGGGATCTCTCCTGTGCTCCAGACGTGAATAAATATGTCCAGAAGTGCTCGTTTTCGTTCATATGGAAGATTTGTCAGCATCTGATTGCTGATCGAATCGGGACCCACAGCACAGCGTCTTCTTAATTTGCTAAGCGCCAAATCCAGCTCACGAAAGGTGAACGGCGTATCCATGGTATGGAATGCTTCAGACAACAGAGGGTTCGATACTCCTGCTGATCTGCCAGATGTGTACACGTCTGCAAAATCTTCTGCAAGGGTTTGCAAATATTTTCCTTGCTTTAAAGCAAGTGCTTCGAATGGCCTGTGTAGGCAAATCTTTCCGGATAGGCTATTCATTACTCCCCATATCCTGGTCATGGGAGTAAACGCCGATAAACTCGCACAGAAAGCAGCCCATTGAACTCGTCTTAATCTTTTTGTGTGACGACGGATGACAGCGTTTATCCTGTTGTATTCAGTTTTCGCAGATGGATTTCCCGTTTTTCTCATTAGTTTTCGCTCCGCTCTCCTACGCGCTGCGCAGAGGTTCTTTAGTTTCAAATCAGGAGTAGGGAAATGATCTGGCAGTTTCAACATTGAGGGAGCCACTCTTTTGCTCCGCAGCATATTTGCGAACAGCTCACCAGGGGATTCGTCCAACGCTTCTCTGTATGTGTCCCAGCGGGTAACAGCACAGAATTGTCGCCCAGCAGTGTGAAATCCGGTGATGTTGGTGAAGATCGGAAAGTGGTCACTGCCCATCCTGTCTGGGGCCGTTGTTGACGATACGACAAGGTCTGTAGAATGGATCACGAGGTCTATGGCACTCCATGAATCTGGTGGTCTGAAGAAAGTCGGTTTGCCATCGTTCGCGATACACAAGTCAGCAGCTTCCGCGGCTGTGACTAGTTCCTTGCCTCGGGAATCTGCAGTCTTATCTCCCCAAAGCGAATGATGTGCGTTAAAATCCCCACAGATTATTATAGGAGAGGGGCAACGAATGCAAAGGTCCTTTATGAACGCCTCCATGGAGACCTTCCTGCGTGGACTTATATACACCGACACCACACTGAGTTTTCGTTTTCCTAGGCACACTTGCACAGCGGCGACTTCCAAGAAGGAAGAACAAAGGTCCTGCACTGGTAAGGTGACGTGAGGTATTTCTCGCCTGATGTATATCATCGCACTTCCATTTGCAAATGATGGTATACTCGGATTTCCATGTCTGATGTACCCTGGGATCGTCCTTCCATTTGGGAGACCGGCCTCCGAGAGGGCTAGAATTGGTATAGGTATGTCTCGAAGGAAAAGGCTGAGTTCAGAAAGACGCTGTAGAATACCGGCGCAGTTCCATTGCATTATTAGGGGCACTTTTGGACGACGGAATGGACCAAGTGGGCGAGACATTGCCATTATGCTACTGAGTGTATGTGGAAGTAGAGCAGAGTATTACTGACTCAAGAGCCAGCACTGCTTCCAGCATATCCTTTGTTGAACTAGCAGGCATCTTCGCGACGTGGGAACGTAGTGCCGTGAACAAAGCGCGTATCACATGCTGGCAGTTTTCCTGCTGACTGTTGCCAAGTGGTACTTGAGGTCGGTTTACTGCGGCCGCATAGGTGCGCTTTTCGGACTCTTTTCCAACAGGTTTCTCAGCCGCTGTGACCGTTTGCGTTGGCTCAATAACTTCGTTTATCGGTGTGAGACGCGGGAAATGAGATGCGTACTCTGTTTCCAAACCAGTTAGTTGGGGCGCTCTGGACGTCTTCTTCGTGTTCGATGGTGCGCTTGCACTCTTTGGACCCAAAACAAACATCTTATTTCTTCGCTGAGCAGCTGTCCGCGCCGGGCATCGACCGTAGCTAGCAGGATGGTCACCGCCGCAATTTGCACACACAAAGTTGTCTTTAGTCGCACACGTCTTAAAGTCATGAGGTCCCCCACAGCGCTTGCACCTCTGTTCCCCACGACAGTACTTAGCGATATGTCCGAAGCGCTGACACTTAAAACAGCGTGGTGGTGTCTCCACGTAGTCGACAAGCTCGTGTCTGGTGAAACCAAGGTTGATCTTCTCCGGGCGTTCAGAATTTGGAGCAAATGTGAGAACCACCGAGTTAGTGCGCCTTGACTCCCATTCAGATGACGAGGTTTGGACCCGACGGATGATTCTTCTTGCATGGAATACTCCCTGAGGTCTCAGGTAGGTTTGCAGCTCCTCATCCGAGTACCATTTAGGGACTGCTCTAACAATGCACGTGTTTTTCATATAACTGTGTGGGACACGGGCAGATATGACTATGCCACCGATTTTCTTGGTCTCTAGAAGGATGTTGGCTTGTCCTTCTGTCTCTACATTTAGGAGCAGTGCTCCCTGTGCTGTGAAGTGGCTCTTCACTGGTGCTCCACCGAGAATCGTTTCAAGCTGAGAATACAGGACAATAGGGTTTACTTGCCTTAAATCATCTCGTTCGGATGTTGCAGTGATTAACACTGGAATGCCCTCCACCCCGTCTTTACGATGGCGCACAATTCGGAAACCACCCTCGTCCATGTCTAAGTCGGAAGCGTCCGCCACGTTGTCGTCATCGATGATAGTTGCCTCGTCTTCAGATTCACCAGTGTCTTGTCGCTTGCAGTCAGGCTGGCTTGTACAAACCAGCTGGCGTTTCTGACCCGGTGTCAACCCTTGGGAGGTCATGACGGGGTGCTCGTCGGTGCCAGCTTGGTTCCTTCTAGCACCTTGTGAGGCGGCGGGTGGCGCAGCACCCGTCGGTCTCCGATACGGAAAGTACCTTTTCGAGTCGACAGACGTCTTGAACCGTTCTGACCAGCGATATTACCAGAAAATAACGAAAATAACGATAAATGTAGGCAGAGCTACTCAGACAGGCTAGCAGCAGGTTCTTCGTCTTCTTCCTCTTCCGCTGTAGTAAGAGTTTCATCTAAATTATGGGGTTTTACGTGCCAAAACCACTTTCTGATTATGAGGCACGCCGTAGTGGGGGACTCTGGAAATTTTGACCAACTGGGGTTCTTTAACATGCACCTAAAGCTAAGTACACGGGTGTTTTCGCATTTCGCCCCCATCGAATTGCGGCCGCCGTGGCCGGCATTCGATCCCACGACCTCGTGCTCAGTAGCCTAACACCATAGCCACTGAGCAACCACGGCGGGTTTGGAGTTTCATCTAACTTGATTCGTCACCCATAGGGAAAGCACGAATGTGAGCACACGCCACAAGAGAAAGAGGTGGCAAGTTAGCCGAAGCTAAAGTCGACCTTCACCGCTGGGTGCAGCTCTGTGCCTCTTCATCAAAAGGCTGCTTTTGACGCTATAATCAACATGATGTGTACTGACATGGAGCCATGTCGTGTTGCCGAGAGCAAGGGATTCATATATAGAATTCGCAACGGTAAGTTTCACAATATTATAAAGCGCCTTTCATCAATGTATCTGGTTACTATTCTTTCAAATTTAGGTCGCCCTGCCGGGCTGTAAGTTGTCATCGTGGGATGACCTCAGAGGGAAGTTCCTGCCCGTTAAAGTATCAGCGCTGCACACCAAAATATCGTCGTCTTTGGCGGGAGCGGAGTACATCTGTATCGCTCTAGACGTGTGGACGTCGCGGTGCACGGAGGGGTTCCTGGCTGTGGAAACAACATTTGTGGACAGCGACTTCACGGCTCACACGTACCTCCCCTATTTCACTCGCCTGGCGGAGAGCCACACAATTGCTCGGATCCGCTCCGTGTATGACGCAGCGTTGCTGCAGTGGAACATCGCTGACAAGGAGAAATACGTATTTTCGTACAATTTACCTTTCTTTAACACTTTTTATTTCATTTTCCATGTACTTCGCGTGGTGACAGATAACGCATCACCAATGATAAAGACATCTGCATTTACAGGGTGGGAGACTGAAGAGGACGTTGATGATGGCAATTTCGGCGACTGCCCGGAACGCTTAACTAAAGGGCTTTTAAAGGGACACCAAATTAGAATACTAAGTCAACCTGAACTGTTGAAAGACCAGTTCAGCAACCTCGAAGCGCTTGTTTCCTGCCAAGAAGAGACTTACCTAAAAAAAGAATACCTTCTGATGCGTCCACGTACATATAGTGCCGTTTAAATCACTCGCCCTCCGATCGGGGGTGACGTCATGGTATTATAGTGGCGTCGCTCTGTCGGTGAATGAAACGGCGCCCGCAGATGGCGCTACGGCTTTCCTGTGCAAAACGCAAACGGGTGGCCAGAAACAGATCCAGGACAGAGCCGACAGCAGTGCGAAGCGGAAGGAAAAGTGCGCGCCGAATAGTTAACACGATAGGCTGGTTCTTTAATCTATGACACTAACTTCGACGTTCGTGGCAATGGACCACCCTGGCAACGACGCATTGGCTCACGCTTCTGGGCTCTACTTCAGCAATTTAAGCTCCAATGAACGTGACCTGCTGCTGCAGGCTCGCGCTGCCGGCGTGGCTGCTTACTACTACGAAGGCGGCCTCAACACCGGCTTTCCCGAGCGCGCATGCAGCGAGGACTCCAGCGTTGCGACTTAGGGTGACGAAAATGGTCACTGTCTGGACATGCCGTCGCGAATATGAAGCATAGACTGGTACATACGGATGCCTGTTATTACGTGCTGCATCGGTCGCTTAGAATCTTGACCTGGCATTCTCAATGCACGGTTGAATCTAACAGAATCCTTCTCGTTTGCTGCTTGGCAGGCAGCTATGATGCGGGAGATAATTTTCTTCTTTTAACGATTGAAAGCAGTTTCAGTAAAACTTCATTTGGGCCTAGTTGGTACATAATTCTACTTACAGCGCAAACGCCTAAGACAAACCACAAAAGTAAAAGTGTGTGGCGTATCTTCCTTTTGTGGTTCGTCTTAGGTGTTTGCGCTGTAAGTTTAAGTTCAGCATCGAAAGCAGTTCAGGGCCAAGCCCTAAATCAGCACAGGGCTTTTAGCTTCGTGCTGTATGAACCCATGGGTCAAGCTGTCAACAGTGCGGGACGCAGCATTGCGAATTGCCTGTGTAATATGTACCGCGTTCCTAGACTGAACGGGTTTTTCGTTCTTTTATGGTTGCTGTATTACTGTTACTTTCACATTAGACATCACAGCTGTGAATGTAGACACTGCCAGATGCTGTCGAACTTTTCTGAGCTGGAGTGTGAGGGCTGTTGTGAGATTGGTGCACCCGTAGCTGTTGACCAACCACAGGGTTGCATCCGGGCTTTAATGTTCTCTGTATTAACATTGCCGTGCTCTGTGTGACATACCTCGAACTTCGTTCGTGGGGGCACACCATGGACGATGAAATGCACAAGTTCTTTGTTTGCACAACTCTCTTAGGACAAATGAAATAAACGTGCATCGCGAAAATACATAGCTATTTAAAAAAGGCAAACACGTCAGCTTTTCTGGTCCTTCGATGACCTTCTGATCCTTCTGGTCCATGGCTTTCTGATCCATGGCTTTTCTGATCATTCCAGGTAGTTCATGTTTTTAGTTTTTATTTATGAATTGTTTTTTCAATGCTGTTCGCCAATTCAGCTGTTCTATGTGGGACAAACAAAGCAACATAAAGAGATATTTATTTCAATATGTTAAAAGAATTAGTTTGCAAACACAACAGTCAGGACTTCCAATCGACAATTGTTTGCATCAGAAATGAAAATTTCGTGTACATCAAATCTGTAGCTGTGTGTAGGGTAGGAGAACATACGTATAATTTGTTCAAGCTGATGTTCTTCCAGGAGGCCGCAGGTACCATCGGAGAGCGAAGATTATAGTTTCTTGTTGTAAAGTTGATAAAAAGTTTTTAGTTTTAGTAGTTGGAGTACAGTCCTTTAAAGCTGTTGAATCTTTTGGATGTTCTGGTGTGAGAGGAAACACTGATTCTAACGCGAATCTTTTTAATTATCTCAAGCGATTTAATTTTCTTTCTTGACTGTAGTGGTTCCAGACTGTACAAGCATACTGCTGAGTTAGTGCAACAATGGTTTCATGTGCCAGAAGTTGTGGCGCCATCACGTGTGGTGCCTTTGAGCTAATGTCTGAGGAGCCCAAGAATTTTCCAAGCGAATCCAGATATGTTTCGCTTTTTAGTGCAAATAATATTGCATACAATTGTTACACCAAGGTTGTTTACTTCACATGGTGCGCCTAATTTAACATTTCTTAACAAATGAATGTGCATCAAAGGCGTTGTCTCATTTATAATAGTCATGCAAACTGTTTTATTAACATTATATGCTATGGTGGCCTCATCACACACCTTTAATTAGTTGTCAAGGATTCACTCAAGAATAATTGGTAGGTTTGTTGGCAGGCATCATTTTTCCATTCCTTTAAGTCGGCTTTCCGATCGCAACGTTCTGCCGCTAATCTCAATGCACATACTGCATGGCATATCCCAACAGCAAAGCTAAGACATGTTGAAACAGCTGTTTTCCAAAACATTTTGTTGATTCATGCAGTGATTGAAACAGTTCAGAATGGTTGGGGATTGAAAAGGAATCCAGCAAATAGCAGATAAGTCTGCATGTATTTGCAAGGACTACTGACGTAGAATGACTGCTACTTATTCAAAAGGCCATAAGAAAGAATGTTTGAGAATTAAAACAGAAATAAAAATAGACAGTTGAGTATGCTTATGCATAAATTCATTTAGCAAAGGAGGTCAATATTTATGTGTAAAAATATCTTTGTGTTGAATGTGTGGCAAACTAGGTGACGAGAAAATGTAGTGGAGGGGCTTGAAGAAGAGTGATTGTTTAAAAAAAATAGCAATACACATGATTGACATGAATGGATGCACTGATATCAATAGGCAGTCCCACTAGATCTGTATGAAAAAGTGGTATCACATTGGATTTCTACGCTGGCTGTCGACTGCTATCTAATGTTGAAAGAAAGTTATGGCACATTATGAAAAGTAATAGATAAACAAGAAATTATAGCAGCTTAAAAAGAAATTACAAATATATCACGCTAAACATGGGATAACATCATGAAAAAAGAACTGTAGTGAGAGAGCACTACGTCCTAGGCTTGTGAAGAAAAGCCACCATAGTTCTGTTGCAAGACAAATAAATTTACAACACCTAGGTTTGCTTGTTAACTAAGGTATGGGTTAAATTTACTTTCTGTGCGTAGTAGGCAGTTATTTACCATGGGATGCAAGTTTACCTGAAGCCACAAAAAATTGTTTTAATATTAGCAAGAAAAAATGTTTGGTGACATAGCCTGCAGCCTCTTGCAAATAGGCTACTCACAGCAGCAATCCGTCCAGATAAGTGAAGTGCCTTCAATTCACTGAATTTTTCCAGGCCAATGTGTAATGATTGGTCTGAGTTTGTTTGTTTAGTGGAGGAACCGGTACACAGCGTACAGGCAATTATGTACGGTGGCTGTAGGGGCGGCTTCGAAAAAGGCGAAGGCTTTGTGTTGCCATCGTGTGCTGTCGCGAAAATTCGGGCGACATTCCCCACGGAAACACCCACAGGGTTCAAGTACCCAGAGTCCTAAAAAACTGGAGGAAGCGATGCAGTGTCGTAGATAAATGGCCTTGCGCGTTTGAGTTCCTCATCAGTTCTAAAAAAACGTTATTCTTACCCTTCAGCAGGATTCACTAGTCACCAGGTTTTCAGTTATTTAAAGCTGAAGGGCTGATCAGTAAAACATTCTGTATTCTTGTCGCAGCTGTGTTGCGCCACTTCAGACATAATGGAAAAGGTAATGACGAACCAAATGGCAGGGATGCGGTAGAGTAGGAAGAATCATGTCTGCATGTTTAACTCTTTCCTTGCCACGACATACGAAATCAAGCAATTCGATTTATATATTGTTTACACGTTTCCTTCAGAACAGGAAAGGACAATGTTCCCTGCTGCTTAGTCGTTTTCTTCATTTTTGCATCTTTTTCTAACGCGACAAAACAAAGTAATTCCTTACAACCACGCTAATCATGCACTCGCTCGAAGTGATGCCAAATTTACCAGTCTAAACATCGTATAAGCTACAATTTTCGTATCGTATAGGTTGTGGCTAATACCTTCTGAAATGAAATGGTCCCACTGAAAATGAGCACATTGCTAATGGTAAGGAAAGAGTCAAGAAAATGCGCGGTGGTGATCTGTATACCACATCGGAACTTGAGGAACCATGTAATAAAGGAAAAATAAGACATCCACCCACTCGTAGCAATTGCTACAAAGGAAACCGATACGGATTCCATGAAAAAGAAAGCCTCACACTTGAAGAAAAATTAGTCCTGGTCCGGGACTCAAATTCGGAACAACCACCTTTCCGGGGCAGCCACTCTACCATCTGACCTTACCAGGCGGCTAGCACATAGCAGGGCGAAGTCGAATTCGTCAACAACTCGAAGCGAAGGCAAGAGTTTGACGCATGCACATGAAACTCTTATGTGCGTATAACAATTTCAAGTCTGTACAGCAGTAGTTGGCTTAGTCACTGTAGGATATTTTGCTGTAAAAGTAGAAGGATACTTATAATTTTACTGCTTACACGCAGAAAAATCTTTTTTTCCTGATACCAAGAAACTCTGGCAGCGCTGAATGAAACGAAGTGCGGTGTATTTTCCTACTAATTTAATAAAAGAAATTTCGTCTTCTATGTAAAAGGATGTTAGTTTACTGTAGTTAATTTCCTTTCCCTTTGTCCTCTCGTAGCTTCAACGGTAGTCAAGGAGGGAAGGTGTTGAAGGTGCGAAGTCGGTGCCCCTCGATGATTCGAGTGCACGGTGGCAGCGCGAAGGAAGAGCCGTTGTCCGACGAAGTGACGTTTTATTCAAACGCCGAAGCGTCTGTCCGAGTCCAAGCCCGAAGCTCCGCTCTTCCCCCACACAACCAAACATGACTTTTTAAGCCCTCAGTTGTACAAAGGATTCGCAAACCAGCCAATCACACATGCGAGTTCACATCATTGTAACCAATAGCACAACCTCCTTCGTGCCGCACACAGCATTGGTGGAAACAGTGGCACTCTTTAGAGCACGCCAGGGGGTAGGATTTCTCAAACACACGTGCCACCTTCCTCTCCCCTACGTTGGGCTGCGAGTATCGGCCCCTGATGTCTTCCCTCTTTTCACCTGCAAACGGCCGCCATGCAAGCTGCCGAGAATGTTCCGTGAAATCGCGGATTATTAACTACATATCCGCCGGAGAGCGGGCTACCCTGCCAGTACTGAGAAATCTGTCTCCCGTGCAGCTGTGTGCCGGTTCGCTTGAAATAAAAACACCATAATTGTGACTCGATGGCAATCGCACACAAAAGCATTCCTCGGCCGTAGCCGGCTAAGTGGTAAAGCTACCGCCATTTTCACGGGAATCCTTAGCACGCGCACGCGGATACCAAACATCAAACCGGCTAGGCAGCGTCGCGTCGCCCAAATTCCGTGACTGAGACGGTCGACGGGACATTTGGGGAGCGCATGGGCATTAGCGGTGGCGGTGACCTCAAGCGTCCCCCCCCCCCCCCCCACGCTCGTCTCCCCGAACGCTCCCCTTCAGATCTGGCCTTCTACCCTTTTGTTCCGAGTGGGGTGCAGTTCTAGTGCCTTTTCGACGGTGCAGCAACTAATCCGCTTTCTCTTCAAGCGTGAGTGTTGTCCGCGTCCCCTCTTCGCGGAACCCATATGCATACCTCATTTCCGGTTATTGGCCGATACAGCAGGTGTGGGCTCGTCCTACGCTTTGCTGTGGTCGCCTAAACTGGGCCACAAAATAACAGCGAGGTCAAGCCCCTAATCTCAAACAGACTACTGTCTTGTGCGAAACAATGTTGGGTCATCTCCTCCTCTACTGCTGTTGTGGTGCATATTTTTGTCATTTCGAAATGTATTTTATTTTAGGTATTCAAGAAGTGGGGAAACAACCACAGGAAGTAGCCCTCTTATGGTGCACGTTATGGGTGAGACAAATCATAGCAGGCAATTTTGCATATCTCATGAGCATATGATACTATCTGTTGTAATTTTTGTGTCCACATTCCTGTCATTATGCATTTTAATATTATTGTGCACAGGGTAATACGTTTACATAGAAACAGATTAATCGCGCAAGGAAGAGACATGGCTGGAAGAGACAACACATACAACCCTCCTTTGCCTCTGCCTCAATGTAGGGCATTTATTATGTCTTTATCTACCAAGAAGCCCAAATTTCTCGTCAGCTACATTTACTTATTCTATGTTATTACAATTTCGTCGACACAACATTTGAAAGGACAGATGTACACAGGAAGACAGACTCGAAATCATGTGAAGAGCTGCTGTAGAACAAGGACCATGGCTGGAGCCAATGTTTCGACAAGGTGAAGGAGACAAGTCCTCTTGTCAAAACGTTGGCTGCAGCGAAATTTCTTGTTTAGTGCTATTTACCGTTTAAAGTAAGCATTATTGCTCTTGCTGAAGTATTATCCGTTTTATAATAAAAATTTGCAGGCTGAAATCTTAAGAGTGCGAAAGTTATGTATTCTATGGCGGGAGCAAGAAATATCCAGAAAACCAAGAATAAGATGTGGAAAAGCACAGTTATTTATTTATTTATTTATTCAAAATACCTTACAGGCCCGAAGAATGGGCATTGGGTAAGGGGGGGAAAATTGACACAGTATAAAGAGCAGCAAACAATTATACAAAATTATACAGTTATACAATGCTTTGTTATTAAAAACACAACGAAGAGTCAAGTTTACACCAAGTACATAATTCTAAATAACAAGAAAAAAAAACATACAAGAAGCAACACAGAGAAGTTTTTTTTTTTAAAGTAAGAAATGAATGTTTATGTCGTGACGGAATTTTCCTTTGTTAGCTTCAGCTACCAGGATATCGGGAAGGTCGTTCCACAAGCGGATGACACGTGGAAGCGCAGATGAGTTAAAAGCGTCTGTTTTGCCGTAGATGCGCGTGAAAGAAAGATGATTATGCAATCTGCGTGAGGTGAAAGGAGAAACTTGAAGAGCTATTGGTGATGGCCTCGGTCCGTGAACGTACTTGCGAAAAAGCAATATAAGTGCTACATCACGACGAGTGGTTAAAGAAGGAATTGATAGATTGTTTTTAATTTGCGTTATACTTTCGCTCCAGTTGTAATTTTGTGAAATAAATCTAGCGGCTCTATTCTGAACTGATTCTAGCATAGTGGTTAAATAAATGTAATGAGGGGACCATACTGAAGAAGCAAATTCAAGTTTAGGGCGAACAAATGTAAGGTAGGCTAATTTGCGGATATTTGTCGGCGTCTTACGGAGGTTCCGGCGTAAATATCCCAAGGATCGGGAGGCATTTCCGCAGATATTGTTTATATGTGTAGTCCAGGAAAGGTTTGTTGTCAGGGTTACGCCTAGGTATTTGTAAGAAGTAACTACAGACACAGGATTGTTATTAATATAGTATGGAAAGCTGGAAAGGAAATGTTTGCGAGTGAAAGACATTATTTTACATTTATCTGGATTAAGCGACATTAGCCAGGTCCTACACCAGCTGCTAATAAGGTCAAGATCATTTTGAATTTTTACGTGGTCATCAGTACTAGTAATTTCTCGGTAAACTATACAATCGTCAGCAAAGATCCGCACATGAGAAGAAATGTTATTCGGTAAGTCGTTAATATATATAAGGAAAAGAAGTGGACCGAGGACACTACCCTGTGGCACACCAGAAGACACGTACGAGAGCGGGGAGGAAAAATTATTAACCACGGTGAACTGCTGCCGATTGGTAAGAAAGTTCCGAATCCAAGATAGCGTTAGTGAATCTAAGGACAACGAAGACAGTTTAGAAATTAGTCGGCAGTGAGCTACGCGATCAAAGGCTTTCGAAAAATCTAAAAACATGCAGTCAGTTTGCAGGTTTTTGTCCAGATTAAAATGTAATTCAGTCGTGAACTCAAATAGTTGCGTGTCGCACGATAAACCCTTTCTAAATCCATGCTGGTTTGTGAAGAAAAAGTTATTATTCTCTAAATGATTGTAAATATGGGAGGTGATTATATGCTCTAGCATCTTACAGCAGATGGAAGTAAGTGAAATGGGTCTGTAGTTTAGTGGTGAATTTCTATTGCCAGATTTAAAGATGGGAATGACCTTCGCGATTTTCCAGTCTTGGGGAAGCATTCCTGTCGATAGCGATTGTCGGAATATATGAGATAATATTTTACTCGAGACTGATATCGTGTTTTTTAGTATTTTTGAGTTTATGTCGTCAATGCCTGCTGATGTGGACACTTTCAGATTATTTATAATGGATGCGATGCCGTCGACAGTAATGTCGATGGGCTGTAAGAAAGGGTAGTCAAGATCAGCTACCTCAGGCACGTTTGAGTCGTCTTCTATGGTGTATACTGATGAAAAGAATGAATTGAACGCGTTTGGACAGTCATAATCTGGAATGGGAATGTGGTCGTTATCATGCAAAATGATGTTTCCGTCCTGTCGCTCCGGACACACTGATTCCCAAAATTTTTTTGTGTTAGTTGTGAGCAGGGATGGCAAATCGCGCGAAAAGTACTTATCTCGGGCAGCGCGTACTCTGGAGCAGTAGCTTTTCAAGAAGTCGGTGTATTTTTTCCAAGATATTGGAGTGGACGCGCGTTTTGCGGATGCGTACAATCGTTTCTTTTTATTTCTCAGTTGGTTAAGTGACTTAGTGAACCATGGATTGCGTTTATCATTTGTTATTTTAATTAACGGAACATGTTGACTTACCAGTGTTATTAGCTTGTTTTTGAACAAATCCCAGTTATCTTGAACTGTTCGGTTACTGAAACGAGGAAGTAATACACTAACAAGAAATGTTTCAAGTTCAGCGTTAATAACACTGTAGTTTCCTCTGTTATAGTCACGAATTATCTTAGTTGTGGTACCAGAAAATTGGGACGGTACTTTAAGGTTTAATTGCATTAATTTATGGTCACTGAAACCATCTAAATATGTTATTTTTTCAACAGTATTAGGGACCGTTGTCAATACTAGATCTAGTATATTGGAATCACGAGTGGGTTGACTTACGATCTGTGACAGGTTGAAATCTAATGTTAAGGCAATGAAGTCTGTGGAAAGGCGGGAGGTCGATGACAACTGCTTCCAGTTTATGGAGGGAAGATTAAAGTCGCCGAAAAGAAAAATACTTTCAGCCGGACAAGCCCTAATGGCGTGAGTTATGCTGTTTCGCAGGTCGCTAACAAACAACACACTTGAGTCAGGAGGACGATAACAGCAACCTAACAATAACTTTTCAAAACGAGTCATGCACGCAACCCAGACAATTTCTAGGTTAGTGTCGGAATCAATTAAATAAGATGTTACCGTCTTCCTAACGCCTATAAGTACGCCTCCACCTCGTTTATTAGTGCGATCGCATCGGTAAATATTATACGTGGTATGTATGGGACTTATTTCATTGTCTGAAATGTCAGGATGCAGCCATGTTTCCGTGAAGATGATAATGTCAGAACCTGTATCGTCTATGAAAGAACAGACTTGACCGAGCTTGCGCACCAGGCTTCGAATATTAGTAAATGATATTGATAGTGACGATATGATCCGAGGTCCTGATGCCTGATGGCAGTGATGGGTTCGAGTGCTATGCTTTAGCTATCTGCTCAGCTGTACTACTGTGCTAGTGACGCCGTCGTACACGTAGGTTGTGTCATCTATGCGCATTCTGTCGACGCTGAGCTTGAAGTATTTTTTTTTTGCCTTCGCGAATTCGATCAGTTTCCTTCTTGCTTCTCGTGTAGCTGGGGAGAAGTCTTCTCGTATCGAAAATCCGGAGCCCTTAAGTTTTCGTGCAGCTGACAAGATGCGTTCTTTATCCTTATAAAATGTCAATTTTGCTATGATAGGTCTCGTTTTGTTATCGGCGTGCTTGCCTAATCTATGCACCCTCTCGAAGTGCGTGCCTGATAGGCTTAAGTCAAGTTTTTCGGCACAGAAATCGACAATTTTCTGCTCCGACGCAGCCCAGTCCTCTTTTTCGTTGTCCGCTATGTTAAAGAAGAGCAGGTTTGAGCGTCGCATTCTATTCTCAGTGTCATCGCACCGTGAAGAAATTGTGGCCAATCGATCAGACACACCGCGAAGGATATCAGCGCCTGCTGTTGTAACAGCCGAATTTCCGGATGCGGGAGTATCGACCAGCGCGGCGATCTTGGCGTTCAGCAGCTTGATTTCCCCTTCAGCGGCCTCCTGTTTTTGTTTCGAAATTTTTAGTTCAGCGAGTAGTGTTACCTGCTCGTTTTCTAGCTTTTGAAACTTGCTTATAACTGCCGTATTACTGGCTTTGACACTAGTTAGTTCAGAAAGCAAGTGTGAGTGCGCTTCTTCTAATTTCCTAATAGCCTCTAGTGCAGCAGAAAAAGCTTCTTCTTGAGCCTTAGTCATTGGTCCAGGATTAGTTTCAACGTCTCCCGACAGCATCAGTGTTATAGCAGACAAGGCATAGCATATTTCACACGCAAGAGCCAAGAACTGTTTGAACACATCATTCAGGTCTCGTGGGCACGACACCACCAACAAGCAATAATTACTGGATTTGACGCAAGCAGCACCTTTCAGGTAACTAACCTGAAAAGGCAACGGACGTAAGCCTGCCATTCTGGAAGTGGTGTCGTGCCCAAGTGAGGCGGCTGCCAGCTGACGTTTATGAAGGCAGCCGGTTGCGTCCACCGTAGTCGTGCTGGATCCATGTTGCCAGATGAGCTGGCTGGTTGTGTCCAAACTTGGCGTTCTGCGCAACCATGGCGGCCGTGCTGTAAGCGGATCCTCTGCAGCAACATGGCATGAACCAAGCAGTCCGGAACACACGACCCAGGTGAGCGTCATCTGAAAAGGCAACGGACGTAAGCCTGCCATTCTGGAAGTGGTGTCGTGCCCAAGTGAGGCGGCTGCCAGCTGACGTTTATGAAGGCAGCCGGTTGCGTCCACCGTAGTCGTGCTGGATCCATGTTGCCAGATGAGCTGGCTGGTTGTGTCCAAACTTGGCGTTCTGCGCAACCATGGCGGCCGTGCTGTAAGCGGATCCTCTGCAGCAACATGGCATGAACCAAGCAGTCCGGAACACACGACCCAGGTGAGCGTCATCTGAAAAGGCAACGGACGTAAGCCTGCCATTCTGGAAGTGGTGTCGTGCCCAAGTGAGGCGGCTGCCAGCTGACGTTTATGAAGGCAGCCGGTTGCGTCCACCGTAGTCGTGCTGGATCCATGTTGCCAGATGAGCTGGCTGGTTGTGTCCAAACTTGGCGTTCTGCGCAACCATGGCGGCCGTGCTGTAAGCGGATCCTCTGCAGCAACATGGCATGAACCAAGCAGTCCGGAACACACGACCCAGGTGAGCGTCATCTGAAAAGGCAACGGACGTAAGCCTGCCATTCTGGAAGTGGTGTCGTGCCCAAGTGAGGCAATTGTTGTCTTTCACTACTGGCGTGGCCAGCTTCATTCTCAGATTGCACTTTGTTTCATTACCTACTATAGGAATCCGTTAATTGAATTAGCTTGGTGATTTACTTATTGATATTCTTGGCATTTACTGAAACAAACTACTTTGACAAAGCTCAATCATTTTAAAAACAATAAAATGTGCTCTCAGACCTGGTATTTGGCGTATTTTTACTAGGACCGCTTCGATGGTAAATATGCATATAAAGATATGGCAAAACTTACTTTTTCGCATATTCATCCTCATCTCTATATACTGCTGTATAATGTACCTCTCTGACAACAATTTTCGCACAGAGTAAATGTCCTAACCACTTGCATTACATAAGTTTACCGCTCTTGCTGCAAGCCAGTTATCTGAAATAAAATTAATACGCCATTTTGTTCATTTTACCCGACAGGCAATAAATTTAACAATGGCTAATAAACAGTCCGATTTTTAGTCGAACTAAGGCTTCTCTTCATCCCCCAGAAAAATATGTTGTGCTCTCATAATGAAGGAACCATCTGTTTGGCAGTGCCTGTTATGGCGCATAGTCTGGTGGCTTACACAAAATGCACGTAGCGCTTTTGCCAGTAATTTGTTTTCTAGAAGTCTTTAATAAAATTAACGTTTGCCCTGTTTGCACATTTATTCACCTTGAGTGTGGGGCTTGTGTCTGTTTTCATTTTCTGCTATGCGTAGATTGTAAGCATCAGATTGATCCTATGGTGTGGAATATTTTGGTGCTCATAGATATGGACTTGTGTTTTTCAGGCTGCCTCGAAATATTACCTAAGCCGTGCCCACACTCGGGCCAGGCCTCTTCAAAACGACGCACAACCAGGATCAACCCATCAATGTCAAATGCGTCCAGCGATAAAGGCAACCTGCTGTGCAACCATTTTAGACCCCTCGAAATGTTTTACCTATTTCGCAGCTGTATCTCAGCTTCCATCTATCCAAACAGCATCAACAGCTGTGACCACTTATCGAACTATGAGTGAGTACTGGGGTGGAGTTTTCCCTAACCTTGACATTCTATTTATCTTTCGGGGTTCTTAGCAAGTTCTCCTATTAATAATATTATTCATATATGTCTGTGGTATCTACTTTTTAATAGTTACTTTCTCAAAATTCCTAGAATCAACTCCTGCTGTTATAACGCATATCTGTCTTTACGCCCAGTTTTTTGCAATTTTTTTGTACTTTCGTAGTTCTTTTGGACAGATTCTTATTTTCTGAATAAAGGGAAAATCATGCATCCACCTGTTCGTAGCAGTTGCTACAAAGGAAACCCATACGGGTTCCTCGAAAGAAAAGCCTCATAGTTGAAGAAAAATTCGTCCTGGTCCGGGACTTGAACCCGGGACCACCGCCTTTCCGGGGCAGCCGCTCTACCATCTGAGCTAACCAGGCGGCTAGCAGATGGCAGGGCGAAGTCGAATTTGTCGACAACACGAAGCAAAGGCAAGAGGCATCTGCTAGCCGCCTGGTTAGCTCAGATGGTAGAGCGGCTGCCCCGGAAAGGCGGTGGTTTCGGGTTCAAGTCCCGGACCAGGACGAATTTTTCTTCTACTATGAGGCTTTTCTTTCGAGGAACCCGTATGGGTTTCCTTTGTAGCAATTGCTACGAACAGGTGGATGTCTGATTTTCCCTTTATTCATTGCATCTCTCCACCTTGCGGGTTCCCGCAGAACTACTACGTCAAACTCTTCTTATTTTCTTTTATGCATAGGGCTAAAATTCCGAATTGCGGCAGTTTTTCTACCTTTAATATTCTGCAGCCCCGGAAAATGTTAAAGAAATGTAACTCAACACGGGCTCCGGTGCAGAATAAATTTAACAACAAAATAGACTATTTATTCCAAGCACCCATTATTTTTGAAAAGGCAAGGATATAGGAGCACAAAAAAAAAGAAAACAATAATAAACTAGAGAAAGCTGGGTGCCGATTATAAGTTTGGTAATGTGACTTTCTTTCAATGCAGTGATACCAGTGGCACTGACACACAAGGTTTGAGACATGAAACCTATGGTACCTTTGTAATTCATCAGTGTCGCAGATAGGTTGGCCACAATGACGAATGTCAAATGAACCGTAGGCTACATTCACACAATGGGTGTGTTACACCTGGGGTGCGATCTTGTACGCGTTCCAAAATCGAATGGAGGCGGTTCGTTCTTTACGTCATGAAATAGGCGGTCAGTTCCGTTGCGTTCGTCCGATAGCAGACGGCACGGAATGATTGACAGCAGATAACACGTCACAGTTGGCGTCATGGCGTTCGTAACGGTTCAAATTTACCAATCGTGTGCGGCTCGGTATAGCGGACCGCCTCCGCTCTATTTTGGAACGCGTACAATATCGCACCCCTGATGAGCACGGCATTTCTCAAACACAAAGGTTTACAGCAGTGCTTTGAATGGCAAATGTATTTCCTAATTTTGAGAATTTATCATTGACAGAGTAACCGTGCAGATAATGTAAAAATAATCTTACAGAGTATATGTCCACCGATACATGCTTCTTCTGATGACTTAGCCCCGACATGTGGTGGTGGGATGAATGCCTTTATTTCAGATTTAAATATTGGCTCATAGGCCTGGATCAGACTGCTACATCGAATATTCTAGGTCAGAGTCCATTTAACAGAAAGAAGTGAATTAAACTAGGAATTATAAACATCAAAAGAGCGTGTTCGTGACACTAATGAGACAATCAGCAAGGTTCTTTTGTGCAATCATTTCCGAATTGGCGATATGCTTTATATGACTGGTTTGATTGATGTGAGACAAACGTTTACTGTAACACTACAGTTGACAGTACCCATTTGCATGCAACATTTTTGCAGGCAAAAAAATTCACTGCAATAATGGGGTGCTTCCCGCGTTGCACACTAAGTGTTAAGAGATGCAAACGTTGGCGCAAACTAGAATGCAAACATTTCAAATGAATGCGAGCAGGACAAGGGGCTTTTTAGGCAGATGCATGGGTGTGCTATTTATAAAACTCCGTATAGTATGCCTGAAGGCATTTTCTAAAGCTTTGGGGGAATATATTGGCAGCCACCTATTATGGAAAAATGCTGTTTGAAACAACCTTCTTTTTAATATTTCTACTAAAGATTTGAAAATACGTCTATTCATAGAGTGTTTCATGTAGATTTCAAATACGTCATTGATTTTTGTATAGCTGCTATATTTTTTGGTCATGTCCCACAGAGTGGCGAAGTATTCTTGCGGATGCTTTCTTGTGTATAGTGTTTTCTCAAACAGTTTCGGGCTGCATCTTGTTTAGCTGGTTGTGGACCGCAAAGGGGCGGTATCTATCCAAACAGCGTGTACATTTACTGGAACTGTAACTGTGCAAAAGAAATTAAGGAAATTTAAATCAACTTTACAGATGTTAGAATTTCACGTAGATATCAACATTCTACATATCTTGAAGAGTATGTATGCCGAATTGTGTTAGTATAGGACGATTAAAAGTGCATAAGGTTATTCTCATGCGACTGAAAAAAAATTCAAGTGCATTAATCTTTACTTGCGTACTTCCAGCAATTTTGCATGCTGTTTGGATAGATATCAGCACTTTGCAGTCTACAAAAATCTAAGTTGGCTACAGTACAACGCTTTTCGTGAAAATTTGTTACACAAGAACGCGCCTGCAAAGATCATTATATATTTTGCAATTGTGTAGGACATAACTCAACAAATCTAGTAGCTAAACGAAAACGAATGACATGGATGAAATCTGAATGAAGAGCTCTCCAATTGGCTAAGTCTTCAATCTTCTAGTACAAAGACAAAAAAAAAATTCAGCAAGATTCAACAAGCAAATGTATCCCTTGCTATAGTAGATCTTTAGATCGGACACAAAGTTGAAGACAAGTGCGCTTATCGAAGCGACTCCGCGCTGTCTTCCCTTGCGCTGCTGTTAAACATTGAATTTTCCTGCACTCGCCAGAAGTCCAACACTAAAGCTTTAGTTTCTGTGCCGTGCTTCTGTGCCGTGTTTCTGTGCTACACTAACAGGTAAAGAAAGCACCTCTCTGAACTGCAGAATTCACAATAGACGTTTACATTTTGACTCCATATCTTTGTTTTGTGTTTGGTACTGAGTGTTTGGGCGGTGACTTACTCTAATTATTGAACATAACTGTTGAAGGCAATGCGACCATTTTTGCTAACAAAATTTATAACAGGGACATCCATTAGATTTACAGTACTCAACAATTTCTGATTTGTAAGAACTCATGGACTAGCACCGGTTCTGAGATACACATCTTGAAAAGCAATGATTGAATATATTTCTCTTCCACACAGATTGACTCATAGGGCTTACAAAGGCTTTGTGTCAAAGTAATATCTGAAACAGCAAAGCGTTAACCAGCAAGCATGGAGACAAATATCTCAGGGCTGGCAGTCTGAGGACTCACAAACTAGGGATACCTTCAGAACTGACGCGTATTAATAATCCAATATCAGGATTCTGCTTAAATTATTAAAATTTTAATTCTTGTGAACTTGTTTAAGAACACATTGTCAGTTATCACGCATTCTATTCTGTCATTTTTGCAAATATTTGCAAATAATTTTTTCAGCCTAGGATTCTTGGTAGTGGACATATTCATCGCACAAAGAGCTAGTACATTGCGTTTGATAATAAAGGTAGTGGTTATTCATAGATTTTTTTTGTCTTCGCATTTCTTCTCTCCCACAGTTGTTTCTATAAATCTGCAATGAAGTACACACCTCCTTATGTTAGCAATGCACAGGGAACTCTGTGCATTGCTACTTGTTACTCTGTTGCTTTACTGCATTTGCAAGAGTCCTGCACGATGCACTAAGGGTAACTTGACACAAGTTGCTGGGGTCATCAAAATAGAGTTGGGAGACAAAATATTCAGGCAATTTCTTAATTATAAACTATAACGATGATAGGGCAGGACCATAAAAGCAGGATTGGTGCTGACTCACAAGTGTGGGAAGCTATACAATGTGCATGTGCTCGGAAGAGCTGAATGCCACCCCATAAAAGGAATAGCCACCTAAGGCTTTTACTCATTACGTGTCATCTCGCAAGAGCATATTATTGGACAGATGTAATTTATCCTCAGTAAGTACATAAATAAGCTATGTGAGGTGTATTATGTTGCAAGTGCAATGTTTCTGGGATCTTGCTTGTTTTTATTTTGTTTCCTTTGTGAGCATGAGTGACTTAGTTGTCTCAATGCATATTCTAAAAAACTATTTCTTCATCACTGTGAGTCACGAATGTTAATTTACACACAAGTTTCCCAGTTACTACTTTGGTAGGCTTCGAGCTTAATTATTTTATCTTTGATGTGATGTATATCTACCAAGTAGTTCTGTCTTGCATGGAAACATATCTACGCAATGCACAGTGGGCACCCAAATTATGAATATCTGTTCTTGTTTTTTACCTTGCTCTGATGTTCTCTTAACCTATAATTGGTGCAATGGCCTGTCTGCACCAGCAAAAAAGTAACAAAGTGGCTAATGTTAAATGTCATGAGGATAAAGATACAAGGCAAAATATAAGTTTGCCATTGTCCCGTATATCCAAAGGCTTGCTTAGAACTTGAAAAAATAATAACATCCCGCTATGGTGTGAGAGTTGCTTTGGGCACCAAGTGAACATCGTAGAACCTGCGCTAGAGTACACAACAAAGCAAAACATCACTCTAGATTTGAGCGACAGCTGAACGTTAAGCAGAGGAAAAGTTCTAGTAATGTGGCCTATAATCGGTTCCTTTTATGTCGGAACGTGTACATTGGGAAGGCAAACCTTTGTGGCAATGTTATCTTCAGGGGACAGCAGCGAAAGGTAGAAATCAAGAACAGGTATTCACGCTTTGTTGCCCACAATGCATTGGGTGGACGTGTTTGACTGTACATAAGGCTACTGTGGTAGATAAGCATAGACAAAGACAAAATAAGTTAAAGATAGTTATGCGTCGCTCAACCATCCGTGACCTCCATTGTTTATAGAAACACTTTTGTATAGGTCCCAAGCCATAGGAAAGCTGCGCGCAAGTCAGTCATGCGCACTAAGTCAAAGATCAGAGCAAGTAAAATCAGAACTTTATATGAGTGATGTGTACATGCCGCACCTAATATAACTTATTCTTGTGTTTACTGAGGGTAGAAAACAGCCGGAACATAATCAGCACTTACAGGATGACTTGTGATGAGAAAAAGAAGCTTTGGTCACATTTTTGCTTCCTCTTTATATCTTTTGGCTTTTTATGCACCATATGTATTGTTACAGCTGTGTGTGTATAGCTGGCTATAGTTTAGTTAGCACCTGCACTGATTCTTTTCTTGTCCTCATCATTCATGCACTATCTTTGCCGTAACAAAGTACAGCTACCTGTGCTGCGTATTTTGTCAGCGTGTTTGCTTTACGGCAAGTTTTGAATTATAGCTTAATGCGATCTGTCAAATTGTCAGTGTCAGCTTTTATACCTAATCTTGAAAAAAAATACGTTTGTCAGCATAAATAAAATGATTAGTATAAATATTCCTTCATTACTTTTTGTAATATTGTATGTTATGAAGTTTTTGTGCACTGTTGCACATTGTATGAAAGAATAAAATTGATGTGCAGCTTCTTCTTGTGTGTTTCAGATCAGTTTTCATCTCAATCTTTGAAACATGCACGAGTTGTGTGGGGAAAGTGCTAACAAGTTTACCATTAGGCAAGACAGCTGTTTTAACTGTTAAATTTGATTATCAATATCCAACCAGTTGCTTTCAGCAAGCATCGTCTTGCATGGATTATGTAATCTATGTTATAATATGGTGTTTATTGCATTTCATTATCAGGGTCTCCTTTTTACATGAATGTAGCCCTTTCTATATGTTATGTGTACTTTATTTACTGAGGAGCTTAAGTCGCAGGTTCTAAATAAAGATACGTCTATGGGAACAGCGAAATACGTTTACTTTTTCAACCTTTTAACATATTATAGGAGACTTGTGCTGTGGTGAATTGAACTTTTGCATGAATTAAATAATATTTTGGGGTGGCATTATGGCTCTGAGTGGCATTGAAGTGTCATGCATATGCAGCTGCAAGGTGCATATTGGATGTTTATTTAAGACGGCCTTGCTTGGTTGGCTATTGATTCCAGTTTAATAACGGAGAGAACTCTCTTGCGTTAATAGTGATTATCTGCTGACTGATACGTTGGACACATCCAGAAGGCAATATACAAGGAGTGACAAAGTATTCACTTTTTGTTACTAACCTGCCATGTCCTTTTTGACAAGTATGCTGTGAATTCTTCATTATTCTATGTTGCCTTCTACCAATAGTCATTTTGAAAAATGGCTCGACATTGCGAGCCAAGAGTTGAATGAATTACATAGATTACTTACTTTACTGCAGTTGCAAGAGTCCTGCACGACGCACTGAGTGTAACTTGACACAAACTGCTGGAGTCATTAAAGTTATCAAGAATAGTTACCCGAATCCATCAGCCCTGCGGTATAGCTAGCTGGGCCGGGTCGGCACTAGTATTACTTACAGCGCGCACTAATAATAAGGACGAAGCGAGACGGAACACGAGCGCTGACTCACGTCTAAAAGTTTATTGCATTTACACAGCCTTATAATATAGGAAAACTTAAGCATGCGTGCACCCGCGCACCATACATTTCCTCAACCAAAAGGGAAGCAAGAAGACCGATAACGTTAAGGATTAGATGCTTTTAACAATATTTTTCCTTGTTCTGTAGTAGGGTAGCGACGCCTACCATACGCACCTGTCGCAACATTTATTGATTACGTAGGCCTCTGAAATGAGGCGGGCCTTTTCATTTTTGTTTGTCCAGATTACACGCGTGCGTTCAAATATGGGCTTGCAGCTGCAAACTGCGCAGTGGGTGTCCAAATGTTATAGACTTGCGCTCGCCTTATTTTGCTTTTGGTTGAGGAACCGTATGGTGCTCGGGTGTACGCATGTGTGAGTTTTCCTATTGTAAGGCTGTTTAAACGCAATAAACTTTTAGTCGTGAGTCAGCGCTCGAGTTTGGTCTCTCTTCTTCGTCCTTGTAATTGGTGTGCACTGTGGGTAATTATTTTCCATCAGCAGTGGTCACGTGGCCCTTTATCTTGAGTTGTCGGACTAATCTAAAATAGTTAACGGACTCCCTAAGCAGTAGTCTTGCAATCCTTTTGAGAGGGTGCAGGTGACTACTAAAACAGAAGGTAAATGACTATTGTGTGAGGATTTAAGGAACAACCTTGTATACAGCATAGATAGTTTCGGAACTCTCTGCCAAAAGAGAGTTCGGGTGTCTCCTCCAAAGTGTGTCGCATACGTGGCGAGTCCAGACAATTCGAAAAGAGTAAGGGATACTGTTTTTTTTTCTTCGTGTGCAGCGATTCCGCCGGAATCTGGGAGGAGCCGCGTATAGAAGCCGATACGCTTGACTTGCAGATCATATTTCGGCGATCGCCGACTTCACTCGCAACTATCGGTGGGCTTCCAATGTCGCTTGCTTTGGGGGCGCAGGTACGGCCAATAAAAAGTTAGCTTCGTGATTTACAGTTCTCGCTACTGGGTTCTTCACCGTCACTATAACGAGAAAATATATTATTATCTCAGGAGCTATATATTTACGTGCGACGTCACTTAATAAAAATTCGCGGTCCCAGAGTACAGCGCTGCCATACCATATATTCTGCGGGCTGCAAACGGGGACTGTAGCTGTTTAAGCAAGTGCACTCCACCCTGTCGTTTAGATAACCAAGCAATTGATGCAGTCCCATACCTCGGATGCAATACCATGGAAGTTTATGAAGCAAAACAGCATGCTTGACGGATTCCTACGGCGTTTTAAGCTCCAGAAATACTGGTAGGTTGTATTATTTGTTGTCAATATTATTGTTTTATTTATTAGTGGCACCATTTTGTATATTTTTTTACGCAAATGAGCTTGTTTCCCTGTAAGTATTTACCACTTATTGAGAAAGTTATTTAATCGTGATTGTATGGTACTCTATGATTTTCAAAAAGAAATGGAGCGCCAGTGTGGCTGGACAGCTCTTCAAAATATTGCTAGAGCTAATTTTGTTGATGACTACTACTTTAGCAGTTTTCATGCCTTCTGGAAAATTACATGTGACGAAAGAGTGATTGCAGATATGCTGCAATGGCATACATTACAGTTCATCAACGTATATAATTGGTTTTGCCCTAATATAACCATACCGATCAATAGTCTTTTAGGAATTTAAGTATGCTGAGCGCTTAGTTATTTATCAGAGTTTCTTCAATACCTTTGTTATTGTCATTAACATTTCACTTACTACTTACAAGTTGAAGAACAAACTGCACTGTAGCTACTGTCACTGCTCCAGATAATGGAAACCTAGTATCTGAACGAAATCCGCATTTATTGCTTTTTTGTGTTGTCTAGAATGAGGATATTGACGGATGTGATAGAAAATTAGCAGCAGCATAACTGACCCACTTTTAGCACAAATTGCTATTGTGGCATATTGACAGAAATCCTATTGAAAAACGCCAGACAATGTAAAAGAGTGATGAGGTTTGGATATTTGCGAGCATAGGATGACGTCGGCGGTTAGCTGGCGATCAGGTGGAAGGGGCTACATCCTGCAGTTGACAGAAAAAGGTTGCTGGCCGCAATGATGGCAACGTCAGCGCAAGTGACAGCTTATTTGGGGGAAGAATATCCAGGCTACGACTAATGCAAAGCCACGTCATTTCATCAGTATACTCATTCAGCTAGGGCCTCTAAGCAGCTGACGTTGGCGCAGAAGCAAGATGCATTAATCCGTCCCTCACGGTTACCACTGTGGCATACTGACAGTCGTATTGCACAACGTGAGACCTGCCGCTGGTATTGTGTTTTTCACGCTCCTCGCGTATAAATGTCGGCATTTCGTTGTCCAGCCGAACACTGACTCCCGCCGCCTACAAGTCGGTTGAATACTCATGACCTCCCTTTTCAGGAGTGTGTTGGGGTCGCTATGCATCGTGTCAGCGCTGTCGTTAGGGCTTATCTTGCTCCCGCTTTTGCTATTGTCGCGAAAAATACGTGAGTTCTTCTTTGTCACGTTTTTTTGGGAAGTGATTACCATCTGGTCCGAAGCATTCTCAAACTCTCGGCGCTGCGCCCTGAAGCCTCTGCAGTCCCTTAAGTCACGCGACTCACACCTCCGACAAGAGGGCGCAATCAGAGTGCTCGAGATTGGAGCCGGACTGGGTGGCAACTTCGAGCACATCACCCGCGCCATCAAATACACCAACGTCGATCCAAATGTGGAGTTTGGTTCCGCTTTTCTCAGGAAACTGCGAAAGAACCCCAAGGTATGGCTGCTTGTTATTTCGACAACGATTGTAGGCCGGCTCTATGCGCATGCGCGCCGTCACCCCCGTTGTCGCGTTGTCTCGTTGACGGTGCATGCGTCGCTCACGCCTTGCGCATTAGGCCTTCCGAAACGCGGACTTAGCTTGAGGAGTACCGCTGCGATAACTCGCCTCAGTGGTGAACAAAGGGCAGCGTTATCTCTGCTCACGCGAACATAGTGCGCAAACACTATAAGCACCTGAGCGTTAAGGGTGAGCTGTTGTGTGTATGCCCTGCTCTTAACGGCAGACGTGCGTGTGGTGTCCCGTTATTGATATTTAACTGTGCACGGATTAGCGGCAACGGTAGCCCGTCGGTGTCATCTTGGGCACCGTCGACGTGCATTGTCTGGAAACGCCACTGACGCCACTCAGCACGCCAGCGTTTGGAGACGCCTGACAGTGGCGAGGTTGCTGTCCCTTTTGGCCTAGCAGGAGTTGCCTTGCATGCTGGCGTCATCTCATGTCGCACCCGTGTATAGTTACAACACCCGCCTAAAGAGCTGGAGCGCCACGCTACACCCCCATGGCTATCGCTGTCATTCCTTTGGCTTTCGGGCAGAACTGCGAAATTGTTTCTGTGGTATTCAGGAATTCAATATTTTTCGCAAGTGTAAACGCAACGCACATAAATTGATTTAACGATGGATAGTAAGTTACTCAGTATGAGTAAACTATCTTTCTTTCCGTGCTCCCTAAATGTGGGCTTTCTTACATGATATGTTAACTTTAATTGCTGTGATTTCGTAAACTACGTGCGTCAGCTAGTGTGTGCGATGGTGTTGCAACAGTTTATAAACTAATAATTTATATATTTTCGTTAAGTTACGCCGCAGAAAGTTGCGAAAGCTCGCAGTTCCTGCTGTGCAGAGGCATCCTGTCTTCACCGCAAAATTGATTGCGATGAAAAGCTTGTTTGAGTGTGGCTTTCAACGTTTCATTAATAGAGATTGGCTTTAAAACAATCCGGAGGTTTCTATTTAGGCTTCCATTCGATAAAGTAGACCACTGCAAATATACTAGCAAGGTTTGATTAGCTCATATTTTAATTTAATTTGATAGATTTATTACGTGGATACAATATTGTTCCCTAGTGATGGAGTATCGTAAGAACTGTTCGTCATTTACCTGCTGCTTTCACTACTGCATTGTATCAGTTCTTAAAGCCGCACCATCACAAGAGTTGTTTGGCGAATACGGACCGAGATTTTCGGCAGTTACGAAATGTCTGAAACCACATTTAGAAAACAGGCAAAAGACAATCGATAAAAGAGCAATTTACGTAGTCGTCGAGCAGACGTCCTTGCAGTCACTGGAATATGTAAAGTTTAATTGCTTCTATTGTCCAACAAGCAATGCGCGCCCTGTCCCAATGAATTTAGCTCTGCTTCTGTGCGTTATTCCGCTCAGCTGACCCGTCAGAAGCAAAGTCACAGGTTGCTAACCAAGATACTGACTTTTTAAAGCGATGTATTTTTTGCAAACCCTCGCGCGCTTTTCTGACCGTGGTTGCTGGGTGGGCGCTGCTGCTGCTGTCTTAGTCGTGCCCTATGCCGGGATCGAACCTGGGCACCCCAGCACAGCAACTCGATGCTCCAACCATTAGGCGAAAATTTTGTTCTGCATTACCGTAGTCCACAATCGCACACATACTTCTATCGTGCCAACGCCAACTATATAACTTTGAGATGGTAGCTGCGTGTTGATCATACGGATCATTTACATATTATGGCACATAGTTTCTGCCGCAAAAGCGGGTGCTACGCATAAACTAAGTAAATGAAGGAACACGAGCCAATACAGGGGTGATGATAATGAGTGCGTAAGGCCCGTTTCTTTCCCGCAAAAGACGAAGGAACGAAGAGGCCAAATCTATAGCATTCCAGTGACCGCCTGCAGGACAGCTTCGATTCAGATATATTCGAAACTGTGCGTGGGGCCTGTATAGTAATTTCAATCCTGTTCCGTTGGTCCCACGATCAGGGCAATTTAGGAAATCAGGCAACAAACTGGGCGTAATACAGGCGCTGGTAATGTAATACGGTGATTATGTTTTACCGTGTAGGTGGTTTAATGAAGTTATAAACACAAAAATTAAGCCCTACTGTGCTCGAAAGTACAATAGAACACAATTTTCTGCGAATTTTATTGACCAATAGAATCTATAAATACATGATTTCTTTTTTCTTTTTTTGGACGACGCAGATGTTTGGTACTGATGTGGGACATTAAAAACTGCAATAATCGGAAGTCTGTTCTCCTAACCTTGTCTACCAATACCCTTTTTTATACGAACAGTTATAATGCGGTTCCAGTGAACAAACTCAGTCGAGAATGTGTTCCACGAATGCTAGTCACAATAAAGCCTGCCGTAACTGCTGCGTATGACAGGTTTATTTATTATCAGTATCGGCATACAGCCCTTATTATACCGGGTGTTTCTTAGACAATACACATTTTTTATAAAAACCCTATTATCACAGTGGAAGTGGCGTATCTACAGAATAGTTTCTCGACTCGGTGGACATACTTTGCCTCTGACAACTTGAACTTCAAAAGACTAATTAACGAAAAGATGTTAATTAGCAGATTATTAGTGTCTTAGGGACAGTTGTTCAAATGGTGTATGGTAAGGCAGTAACATTAAAATGCACCCTCATTTTTTAAGGATCCTGGAAATCGCACCAGATCCGAGATACTTATCCTCGAATTTCAATGTTAAATCCAGGCCATCTCGAAACAAAGTGCCGCGGTAGCGCAAGAAACGTGGCCCGGCTATCACATCAGACCGAAACGCCCTGTGATGACAAGTGTGAGGAAGTTTGAAATTGAACGACTTGGGCAGTCGCGGCAGCTTCTGGCACGACACGCTTGGCCTGGCAAGCATGTGCTGTGGTGTGTTGGGTCAGGATTTGCCGCGGCATGCTATCATTGGGACTTGGGGCATTGCCGCTTGAAGCGTAGCACCGCATAAGGGGTCGAAACAGGAGTTCGTGCTTATTGAATGTCCGCACAAAGGGACACGGAAGGTCTTCTTCAGACACTTCTGAGAACGCCGCTCACGCCGTCTCGGTAGCGCGGAGGCGAGCGCCATCTGGTGTGGTGCAAGGAACCCAGTGGTGCACGTGGCCCGCGTGCTCTGCTCTGATTGGTTGGCCTGTTTGGCGATAGAACAGTCAGGCTTCTGCATCCACGGTCACGAAACCCAGCGCTGTTTGCCAAGAAAAGCATCGCTTTTATAAGTTAAATAAAGTATTTTTTGTGAATTCCTTTTGCAAGAGCAACTTAAGCAGCGGCAAAGTATTTCCGCCTGGCCGTACAGCTCGTATGCGAAGATGACAGTTGTCTCATGGTCATAGCCCTTTGTTAAAAAAAAAAGAAAAAGTTATATTGCCTAAAACGAAAATAACCTGCGAAGCTCTCAATGAATCTATTGATGAGCTCCATATACGCGTTGTTCTTAATATACATTGTGGCTAATTGACGCCTCTTTTGGCGGTAGCTACGCATGCTCTCGTTTAGGCAAGCGAACGGGCTAGTTTGAGGATGAATCACGACATTGTGGTTGGCTTTCCTCGCCGCGAGGGCTGTGGAATTATGGAACGCACATAAAAAAATGTGGCATTTGCTCTTGCACGTACAAATAGCAAGCAAACATTAGGAATTACCAAGAATCATCAACAGTGTCTTAAACATCGCCATGACAGTGCTGCAACACATCGAAAGAGGTAGCAAACCATCCACATCCGACGCCATGGTCATGAGTGGCGCTGCCTAGCATTCCCTGGGTCAGAATATGCACGTATACATTAACGCCAAATAATATGACTGTTGGAACAACCGTCGCCGCTGCACAATTCGTAGTTCCGCGCATGCCCAATGCGGAGGTTTGTCTCCAATCGGCGGCAAGCGCTTTTTTCGTCCACATTCATTTCTCTTTAGCGTATCATTTCCACAACTCAATTAGGAACTACAAAAAATTTCTCCTTTGCTTTCGGTGGCTTCTTCATCTGTTCTTGGTATGGTTGTCACCAACATAAATCGGGCCCCTCGGTTTCCCTTCTTCTCATTGGTAGCAAGCGATGAGAAATACAGTGATTTCATCCGAACATAGCAGCGGACAAGTACATGTTCCCTGCTTACTTCCCTTTAGCTTAATGTGCTATCGTAAGGCCTTTTACATGCATCATAAAGATGTCTTTTCAGACTCATGCTTAGCGCTGATCCTTAGCGATCTTTTAGTTGCATGGTACAACAGACACCTCAATGCCGGCGTCCAAATGCATTGTAAGCACTATAAACGCATATAAGCACCATAACAGTGCTGCAATATGAGGAGGATATTTTTGGTTTCTAATATATATAACCGGATGACAAGAAACCTGTTGACAAGAGTAAGGTTGAGTTTCTCTGTGAAATGAAGCAGCTCACTGTGATGTCTGATATACCCTAATAATGTGACTTGAGGTTTTTGGACACGCTATACCATTTTAACGGTCACCACGTGTGCTGGATGAATGAACCACGTTCACTGAGGGGCCACCTGTATGCAAGTCATCACAATCCAAGGGAGTGAAACGCGGCGTTGCTGTATCATGTCTATGATCAAGATCTTGCAATCACCAAGTGAATTGCAGCTTACAAATAGAAAAACATAAACCGCTGCATCCAAGGCATCATTTGATCGTGCTGTCTTGCGTCACCGAGAACTTGATGGCCTTTACTTTTTGATAGGATAAAAGTAAACAAAAAGTATTCACATACAAACTCCGCCACCCTTTCTTGCGTTCACAAGATGTGTCATAATTTGAAAAAAATAAGACAGAAAAAGCCACAGTACGAATCGTCTTTAGTGCACGCAACAAGCTTTGCGGCCTGGCCACAGAAAATATTCATAATCACCGTGCAAAAACAAGCAGCCGCAAGCGATTTGCTTAGTGCTGGGTGCAATGATCTAACTTTCCTGCGGGCGTCGCTACATCGGTCATATGAACTAGTGTATTATTTAAATATTTCGAAAGCATGCTACTAAATAAGGGGCTCTATTAGGGGCCATTTAGCAAAACATTGTGGTTTACCCTGTGTTTGTGAAATAGACGAAATAAATTGATTTATCTACTTAATATAGATAGATAGATAGATTGATTGAGCCATTGATTGATTTGCCTATCTGACTGTTAACGCATGCTTGTCGAGTGCGCATTTTTAGGAAGGCACTATGAGCGACGTGGATGCGAAATGTTCGAGGACTTCGCCACAAATGGAGGGGTAAAAATTGTGCCATCACGCCATCGGTTTCTCTATTTCATAATGAGGTCATGCACATAGTGAGCACCTGACCCCATCTGTCCTTGGTAAGCAGTAGGGTCATATGTGCTTCTTCATGTTTGAATTATGCTATGCTTTTAGCTTCCACTGTCGGCGATCTTCAAATGACCTCAACAAAAAGTCAGAGCCGTTATCCGGACAAGTTGCGAGAACATAACGAGATCATCCGGGCAACCAGGGAAAACTTAAAATAAATGTGCTCTCTGGCCTGCACCCCTTTGTACAGGACCACATTACATATGCTAGTTAGTGCCCAAACAAGTTACAGAATATTTTCCTTCCGAGTTCTCCCTAATACCCGTGCGAAATATTACTCAAGTTACAACTTCTAGTACGCTGAAGTTTCACTTGTAATTTCTAATAGCGACGTTAAAAGAAAGATAAAGGGCACTCGACTCTTTCTCGGCATCTTTTGGCGCTTAGGGCGGAACGCCAGAGGTGCGCCAGTTCCGCGGCGCGGGTTTCGCGTCACCTCCAGAGACGGCGCCACGATGATTGGCGCCTCTTTCAGGGGCTTCTACTTGCCGCGGTCGCGTACCGGTTATGGTGTTGCGCTGCTAAGCTCGAGGTCGCGGGATCAAATTCCGGCCGCGGCGGCCGCGTTTCGAGGGAGGTGAAATACGAAAACGCGCGTGTCCTGTGCATTCAGGGCACGTGAAAGATCTCCTGTTGATCAAAATTAGTCCAGTACCCCACTACGGCGGGGCTCATAATCAAATCGAAGTTTTGGCACGTAAAACCCCAAAATTCAATTCATTCTCCTTCTAGCTCGGCAGTCGCTCTGCCTCCCTGGCGTCTTTCGCTGCGTGCCCTGCTGCTTTCACACGGTTTTCATCCTCTATCGGGAAGCGTCCATGCAGACCAGTGCTCAGTATGGCGTGGTGCGGTATGGTGTGGTGGAGTGTGCCGTCGCGAAAATGCACTACAATTATTTTAAGACTGTGACTTGTATCATTTCCAACCAGTCTGCGTTGCTGGTTACCATTTCATGCTTATATCTGCTCTCGATTACGGGAGAGTCAGTAATTCGCCCTTCCCCCTGATATTGATTGGACTTTCAGCATGTATTGACGTTGATACACAATCAAATTGGCTGTTAGCGTCTCGTTTGTCTATTGTCGTGTTGGTACTGTTTTCAGAGCGGTTATATACAAGTCGCACTCTTGACATCGTATGACGTGACGCCTCTATGGGCGTCGCATGAATCCAATACGACATTTCCGTTATTCTTTCTTGGCGTAGTGCTTCTAATCGATGCACATTACACAGCTACGTATGAATCAGACAGCCTCAGTTCTCTATGTCTTTTGCAAATTGCATCAAACCTTTAGCGGAAAATAGTGGTCGAACAAGTAACATCTCTGGAGGAAATGTTTCGACGACAATATTTGTAAACGGGTCAGGGTCACGGAACGTGCGCTTCTAGAAGCGTTGGCTCCAGAAACATCCCTTGTTACAGCATTGCGTATCTGGTCAAGACTAGTCCCCCTTAGATATGTAAGCGCCCGTAAAAATACCGCAACAATACCGGAAAAAATGGAGAAAAACTTTTTTATTGCTTTCTTTTTCGGTCCGGATAAACTGAAAAAAAAAAATGTCCACCACGTTAATCTTGCCATTCTCAGCAGTGCAGCAAACAATTTTAGAGGCGACGAAGATGACAAGAAAATGGCAACAATGTTTTGAAATGTCTTCATTATATGGTTTCAGTTTCGTTTTGAAAACGTAGCGTAGAATTAAAACGTATAGCGTAGAGCCACTGTATAACATATCAGTACCAACATTTGGTAGCATATAAAGTAACTCCAGTATAGCGAAATACAGGACACCATATGGGATTTCGTCGAGGACTGGCATCTGGGACTTCGAGAAGCACGCGGAATTGTCAACCTGACAGATTCGCCGTGGTTGCTTAGTGGCTATGGTGTTGGGCTGCTTAGCACGGAGGTCGCGAGACCGAATCCCCGCTAAGGCAGCCGCATTTCGACGGGGGTGAAATGCGAAAACACCCGTGTAGGTCGATTTAGGTACACGGTAACCCCTCGTGGTCCTAATTTTTCAGGAGTCCCCCCATACGGCGATCCTCATAATCAAGTCTTGGTTTTGGCACGTAGAACTCAAAAATTTTTGTTCAATCTGGCGGTAAGGTCTTTGTACTAATGAACAGTTGACACCTATAGACCTTTTCAACAATAGCGCCCTGGGCATCACTGTCTCGGCCGTGTTCATTGCGCGTGAACCCCTCGCAGTGGCATTGCAAGCGCTGCTGCGCCTGCTTTCGCGCTCGCGGGCCACAGCACAGAGATTAGGTTCTCGCATTCCCCGATTAAAAAATCTGCTGCAGATGCCTTCGCCATCTGCCAGTTGTCAGCGAAACTGGTCTTTGTTTGTAACTGTCCACAAGAAGCTTTCAACCGGCTCACATGCAAACGCACTGAGGAATAAATTTATTTGTAAGGTTTTACGCGTGAAAACCACGATATGATTATGAAGTATACCATCGTGCGGAACTACAGATTACTTTAGACCGCCTGCTGAAACTTGCTAAAAAAAATATAGGAAAAGGTGCTTTTTTTTTTCACCCGCTCAAAATGTCCCGAAATTTTGTATCCCTAGGCTCATTTTTTATAGCTTGGCTCCAGAAGCACATCTTGTTCAATCGTTGCCAATAACATCGTCTCCATTTTTCTGTGAACCCCCTGTGTCGTTTCAAATATTAGATGTAACGTATCGCTTATTTTACAGGTTGAGCTCGAACAGTGGATCCAAGGATATGGGGAAGACATGAGCGAGCTGGCAAGTAGCCATTTCGACGTCGTTATGTTCACGTACCTCCTCTGCTCCGTAAAGAACGCGAGAAAAGTCCTAGAAGAAGCCAAGCGAGTTATGGTGAAAGTAAGTGATATTAACCACCGTGGAAGTAATATAATATTGAACTATACGTTCTCATACCCCATATTGCACCTTTCGAATTTAGATAAGCGTTATGCTTCATGCTACGTGATGTGAGACCACTCATACAGTGATAGTAGGCCGGTATTGGAAAAACAGGGAACTTTCAATTGGAGGAACACTTGAGGGCAAGGACACCATAATAGAATAAATCACACGTCGCGATATATTAGACATAAAATGGGTCGCACAAATGAAGTAATAAGCTGCAACAGATTGACAATTTCTGAACATGACACACCGATAAATGCGAATGACAGAACAAGCGCACAGACACCTTTAATATTTTTTGTGAAATCACATACCGAGATAGCCATCGGCAAACTCGATGAATTTGTGATCACTTGCTCTAGTTCGCTCTGTTCGGGCGTTCGAATCAATTGCTTGCGGGCCTTTAGCAGTCAATCTGCCTTTTGATTGCGTCCTCTGGCCATTCTGTCACTTATGTGAAAGCTGACAAAAAATGAAAAACTAAGGGAAGCCCTGAAGAGAAGCCAGAAATAAATAAACTCGCTCTCGTACTCTGCCCCTCAGGATCTCTGGTGTCTTTAGCTGGCCAGGTTTGACGCTCTGAGTATGGTGTGGTCATCATTGTAGTGAAATGGTAGTTTTGAGATAGTGGTGTCATGTCTGGTTTATACATTTTATACTATAGCGTTGCTAAGGCATTTTATATGCGACTGCATCTTTTAATGAAAGCCTGGCTGAATTCGATATATTCTTGGCGTATCATGTTACATTTAAATGATGTTAATTTTTGTAATGACTGTTATTCTATTCTATTTGACCTTTGTCAATGACTCACGAAAAACGCCGGCATTTTTATTAGAGGGATCAGGCACTAGTTGAGCAGGCTGACGAGAAATAGAGAGACCATAAGAGAAAAAATTCCAAGAAAACGGGTATCCTGTTCTCCATTTCGTAGTTTCTTTAGGATTTAGTTTTGCCTGATCAACTTGTGTGCGTTCGTTTGGCTTCGTTCATTGCAATAGGTGACAAACAATGTTCGCATTTGAATGCTATATTGACACGTATACTTATCTTTATCGGGTGACCACGTTTGGCCGCCTAACAAATGTTATCGTGCAGCGCAGGACGCGCCTGCATGTAAAAGAAGTTTCTAGAAAGTTATCGGTGTTTCTATCCGCTGTCTGTTGTCACCGAACCTTGTGTTATCTGATTTCATCGCTTGACACGAATGGTGTAGAACTTTGTAGAAGGCATGCGGGTCCCAACGATTAATCTGGAACATTCGTTGACTGCTGTATAAAAGCCGACGCGCTTGACCCGCTGATCAGATTTTCGACGATCGCTGAGCGTGTTCGCCGCTATCGTTGTGCTATAAGTGTAGCCCGTTGTGTGGGCGCAGGTTCGCCCAATAAAAGTTACTTTTGTCGTTCACAGTATTGCTACGGTGTTATGCAACGTCACCACCACGTGACATCTGGTGGAGGTGCTTTGCGTTCATGCACCGGACGCCCCCAGAAAGACGTGACCCAAGCCCTCACGCGGAAGACATCAACGTCGACAAGAACCAGCGAGGTAGCCGCAGGCTGCAAGGACTGCCCCCGGAGCACGGACTTTTGCCCGAGACGACTAGGAGGATGGCCACCAAGTCCATCCCTATGGCAGCACCAGCGTCACCCGTCGTGCTGCAGCAGCCCAGGGAGCCTCCAACGTTCCGCGGTTCAACTTTCGAGGACCCGGAAAGCTGGCTTGAGACGTACGAGAGAGTCGCTACCTTTAACAACTGGAACAGCGACGACAAACTGCGATATGTGTTCTTCGCTTTGGAAGACGCGGCCAGGACGTGGTTCGAGAACCGAGAAGCCACCTTAACGGCCTGGGAACTTTTCCGAAGCGGCTTCCTGCAGACATTCGCAAGCGTCGTACGCCGTGAACGAGCCCAAGCGCTACTAGAAACCCGGGTGCAGCTACCTGATGAGACGACCGCGATCTACACGGAAGAAATGAGCCGTCTCTTCCGCCACGCCGACCCTGAAATGCCCGAGGAGAAGAAAGTCCGCCTGCTGATGCGTGGTGTGAAGGAGGAACTCTTTGCCGGAATGGTACGAAGCCCACCGCAGACCGTCGACGAGTTTCTTCGCGAGGCCAGCAGCATCGAGAAGACACTCGAGATGCGAAACCAGCAATTCGACCACCGCACGAACTCGACAAATTACGCCGGAGTTCAATCACTGGCCACCGACGACCTGCGCGAGACTATCCGAGCGGTCGTGCGGGAGGAGCTACAAAAGCTGTTCCCACCAGCACAGCCACAAGTGGCTTCGATTGCCGACGCCGTGCGTGAGGAGCTCCAACAACAACTTGGAGTAGCCCCTGTATCGCCGCAGCCTGAGCCGCAAGCGATGACCTACACCGCCGTCGCACCCCGTCACGGTCCCCCTCCGCGACCGCGCCAGCGCCCTGTCACGCCGCAGTTCCGTCGTCCGCCACCGCCAGCACGACCACCCGTCACCCAGCGCACCTACGTGAGGAAAACGGACATTTGGCGCGCTCCTGACCACCGCCTGCTCTGCTACCACTGCAGAGAAGCGGGTCATGTCTACCGACGATGTCCATACCGGGAGATGGGGCTGCGAGGTTTCGCCGTGAACGCTCCGCACCCGCAGCAAGGTGAACGCCCCCGCCACATCGCCGACTACCTCGCCGCTACTCAGTGGAGCTCTCGACGACCATCGCGTTCACCATCACCAGGCCGCTACCTGTCGCCGCAGCGCCGACCATACACTGGCCCAGCCCGGGGCCGGTCAGCGAGCCCATATCCGGAAAACTAAAGGCAGCAACCGATGAAGGTGCGGTTGCTGTTCGTCGAACTGACGAAGATCCTCCGCCGCCGACGAAGACGCCGACGAAACTACCTCGACGACATAAAGACACGCCGCTGTCCCGACGAAGTCTGGAAGAAAAGAATACGACGACGAAAGACAACCTGATGACGCGACGTTCCAGCTTCAGTTTAATACGACGCAGCCGCGATCCGACGCGAAGACCTAACTGCAATGCCAGACAAAGGTCCACCGACCTCGACGTGCTTCTCGACGGCCACGCAGTTACCGCCTTAGTAGACACAGGAGCTGATTACTCCGTAATGAGTGGACTCATCGCCGCCCATTTCAAGAAAGTTAAAACTGCAAAGGAAGGCCCTCAAATTCGAATAGCTGGAAGACACCTCATTACGCCAACTGGAGTCTGCACGGCAAGAATTACCGTTAATGACCGGACTTACCCTGCCACCTTCGTTATCCTCCAACAGTGTTCACGAGACGTCATTCTCGGCATGGACTTCCTGAACCAACACGGCGCAATCATCGACCTGAAGTCGAAGTCAATAACGCTGTCGGAAGATCAAGCGATACCACCGGAGAGCCCTCGTAGTCACCACGCCTTGAGGGTGCTCGAAGATCAAGTGAGCATCCCGCCTCGCTCCAGCATTGTCATTTCGGTCGGCACCAAAACACCCGCTGACGTAGAAGGCGTCATCGAAGGCGACCAACATCTACTGCTCGACCGTGAAATTTGCGTCGCAAGAGGGATCGCTCGACTGCACGGAGGAAACACGAAGGTGTTGCTGACAAACTTCAGCCAGGAGTTCAGGCACATCAACAAGGGCACGACGATCACATACATCGAGGAAATTCAGGGAACCAGCGATGCGTTTGTCCTCTCGGATTCTGTCGCATCTACCCCGACGACCGTAGTTCCCGAGCCAGACTTCGACATAAATCCAAGTCTCCCCGTGATCCAGAAGCAACAGCTCAGAAGTCTGCTTCGACGATACAAAGGCTGCTTTTCGACGTCATCGAGGGTTCGACAAACCCCAGTCGCAAAGCATCGCATAATAACCGAAGAGTGCGCTCGACCACTCCGCCAGAGCCCTTACCGAGTTTCGACGCGAGAACGCGAAGCTATAAGACACCAAGTCGACGAAATGCTGCGCGACGACATCATCCAGCCGTCGAAAAGCCCGTGGGCATCCCCTGTTGTCTTGGTGAAGAAAAAGGACGGCACCTTACGTTTCTGCGTCGATTATCGTCGACTGAACAAAATCACGAAGAAAGACGTATACCCCCTCCCACGAATAGACGACGCATTGGAGCGGCTCTGCAATGCTAAATATTCTCATCGATGGACCTCAAGTCTGGCTACTGGCAAATAGAAGTCGACGAAAGGGATCGCGAAAAGACCGCCTTCATCACGCCAGACGGCCTCTACGAGTTCAAGGTTATGCCATTCGGACTGTGCTCGGCACCTGCAACGTTCCAGCGCGTCATGGACACGGTGTTAGCAGGATTGAAGTGGCAGACCTGTCTCGTTTACTTGGATGACGTCGTAGTCTTCGCCGGAAATTTCGACGATCACCTCAAGCGGCTTGCGACAGCACTAGAAGCCATCAAGTCGTCAGGGCTTACTCTGAAGCCGGAAAAATGCCGCTTCGCTAACGATGAGCTTCTGTTCCTAGGCCACGTAATCAGCAAATCTGGTGTCCTTCCAGACCCGCACAAGACAGCTGCAATCGCACAGTTCCCGCAACCCATCAACAAGAAGGCAGTGCGTAGATTCCTTGGCATGTGTGCCTACTATAGGCGCTTTGTCAAGGACTTTTCACGCATCGCCGAGCCGTCGACACGTCTAACTAAATGTGATGTTGAGTTCAAGTGGGAAACGCCGCAGGCCGACG
This sequence comes from Dermacentor albipictus, assembly GCF_038994185.2. Taxonomy (NCBI): domain Eukaryota; kingdom Metazoa; phylum Arthropoda; class Arachnida; order Ixodida; family Ixodidae; genus Dermacentor; species Dermacentor albipictus. The sequence goes on from NC_091825.1 coordinate 31,013,475, forward strand.
CATTTGAAGAACTCAAACGACGTATGCAGTCGCCGCCGGTACTTGCGCACTTCGACGAGTACGCCGATACAGAAATCCATACTGACGCCAGTAGCCTAGGCCTCGGTGCCGTTTTAGTCCTGTGGAGAAACGGAGTCGAACAGGTGATAGCTTACGCTAGCCGGTCGCTGTCAAAAGTGGAAGGCAACTATTCTACGACCGAAAAGGAATGCCTCGCCATCGTTTGGGCTACCGCTAAATTTCGCCCTTATCTTTATGGCAGGCCATTCAAAGTCGTCAGTGACCATCACACGTTGTGTTGGCTAGCGAATATAAAGGATCCTTCAGGACGACTAGCGCGGTGGAGCCTCACACTACAAGATCACTGTCACTGTCACCTACAAGTCCGGACGAAAACACTCCGATGCCGATTGCCTCTCACGCGCCCCCATTGACCCGCCGCCGCAAGACGACGAGTATGACGACGCCTTCCTTGGTATGATAAGCGCAGAAGACTTCGCTGCACAGCAACGGGCAGACGCGGAGCTAAAACGCCTCATCGAATATTTGGAAGGGCACACCGACGCTGTCCCCAGGGCGTTTAAGCGCGGATTATCTTCCTTCACGCTTCAAAACAATCTACTCGTGAAGTAGAACTTTTCACCAGTCCGCGCCAACTACCTTCTTGTTGTCCCGTCAGGACTTCGTCCAGAAGTATTGCACGCCCTACATGACGATCCGACCTCTGGACACCTAGGATTTTCCCGGAAACTATCGAGGATACAAGAAAAGTATTATTGGCCGCACCTGACCGCCGACGTCGCCCGTTATGTAAGAACATGCCGAGACTGTCAGCGACACAAGACACCGCCGACAAGGCCAGCCGGATTAGTACAGCCAATCGAGCCTCCTTGCCGACCATTCTAGCAGATCGGGATGGACTTGCTGGGACCCTTTCCGACGTCAACAACCGGAAATTAGTGGATTGTCGTGGCGACGGACTACCTCACCCGCTTCGCTGAAACTAAAGCACTGCCGAAAGGTAGCGCAGCCGAAGTGGCGAAATTCTTTGTCGAAAACATCCTGCTGCGACATGGCGCCCCAGAAGTCCTCATCACCGACAGAGGAACGGCCTTTACAGCGGAGCTCACTCAAGCCATTCTGAACTACAGTGAGACAAGGCACAGGAGGACAACGGCCTACCACCCGCAGACGAATGGTCTTACGGAGCGGCTGAATAAGACCCTCGCCGACATGCTAGCGATGTACGTCGACGTCGAACACAAGACGTGGGATACCGTCCTGCCGTACGTAACATTCGCTTACAACACGGCGGTGCAAGAAACAACACAGATCACGCCGTTCAAGCTCGTCTAGGGCAGGAACCCGACGACGACGCTCGACGCCATGCTGCCGCACGTCACTGACGAGGAGAACCTTGACGTCGCTACCTACCTCCAGCGCGCCGAAGAAGCCCGACAGCTCGCCCGCCTGCGGATCAAGAACCAGCAGAGGACCGACAGCCGACACTACAACCTCCGACGACGCTTCGTCGAGTACCAGTCCGGCGACCGTGTTTGGGTATGGACCCCGATACGCCGACGAGGAGTGAGTGAGAAACTACTGCGACGCTATTTCGGACACTACAAGGTCATCCGACGTATCGGCGCACTGGACTATGAGGTCGTGCCAGACGGCATTTCGCATTCACAGCGGCGCCGCGCACGACCTGAAGTGGCCCACGTGGTGCGTCTTAAACCGTTTTACGGACGCTAACAAACTTCCCTTATTTTGTTGTTTTCTTTGCTACGAGTGCTTATTTATTACTTTCGTTTGTTTGCAGCATCGGGTCGATGCTTTTTAAGAGGAGGGTAATGACACGTATACTTATCTTTATCGGGTGACCACGTTTGGCCGCCTAACAAATGCTATCGTGCAGCGCAGGACGCGCCTGCATGTAAAAGAAGTTTCTGGAAAGTTATCGATGTTTCTATCCGCTGTCTGTTGTCGCCGAACCTTGTGTTATCTGATTTCATCGCTTGACACGAATGGCGTAGAACTTTGTAGAAGGCATGCGGGTCCCAACGAATCTGGAACATTCGATGACTGCTGTATAAAAGCCGACGCGCTTGACCCGCTGATCAGATTTTCGACGATCGCCGAGCGTGTTCGCCGCTATCGTTGTGCTATAAGTGTAGCCTGTTTTGTGGGCACAGGTCCGCCCAATAAAAGTTACTTTTGTCGTTCACAGTATTGCTACTGTGTTATTCAACGTCACCACCACGTGACAATATGAATTAAAAACGTGGGTGCCATGGTGGTAGGCATGGCCTCGCTCATTAGAATGTTATTTATTTATTTATTTATTTCGGATACTTTCCTGGCCCGAAGGCATTACAGAAAGGAGTGGTAAGTGTGAAAAAAAAGTACATAATTATACAATAATAGGTATTACAAAACGGCAGAAAATACAGCAGTCTTGAAATTGCCAACGTCAGAAATGGCAGCGATGGAGGGAGGAAGGTCGTTCCAGTCGGCGCTGGTTTTAGGAATAAAAGAACCATGACACATCTTTGTTTTAAAATATGGAATACCAAGTTTAAACATGTGATCGAAACGGGATGAAATGTATGAAGGGCTAGTAATTAGAAGATCCTTTAATAGTGGGTTATGGTGATACAGCCTGTGGAAAAGACACAGTCTAAAACATTTACGGCGCAATGAAAGCTCCGGTAGTGTAAGAGTTTTTCATGGAAGTAATGCTGGCGTAACGGGAATAATTAGATAAGATGAAACGTGCTGCGCGATTCTGGATGGATTCTAGAGTGTTTATCAGTGTAATGTGATGGGGATCCCATACGGTGGATGCATATTCTAGCTTTGGTCGCACTAATGTTTTGTAGAGGGTAAGCGTTATCGGCATAGCCGCAGCAGAGAAATTTGGACGCAAGTATCCAAGAACACGGTTAGCGTTATTATTGACGTGTTTGATGTGCGTATGCCATGATAAGTTACGTGAAATATGGACACCTAGGTATTTGTACGAGTTGACGGATTCAAGAGAAGTATCGTGAAGTAAGTAAACACGCGTATTGTCAGTGTTAGTGCGGCTTGATACATGCATTATTTTACATTTATTAACGCTCAGTCGCATGAGCCATTTATCGCACCAGTTAGATATGCTTCCAAGATCGTCTTGAAGCTTATCAGAATCAGTGTGGTTAGTTATTTTGCGATAAATGACGCAGTCATCTGCGAAAAGCCTGATAGATGAATGGGAAATGCATTTAGGAAGGTCGTTTATGTAAATCAAGAAAAGCAGGGGTCCCAGTACCGATCGCTGTGGTACACCCGATGTTACGGAAGTGCGAGAGGATGAACATTCATTAGCTGAAACGTACTGTGTTCGATTAGACAGAAAGCTTTTAATCCAGTTTAGTACATTAGGGTCAATGTTAAGCATGCTAAGTTTAAGAATGAGGAGATCATGTGAAACAAACTGGAAAGCTTTTGCAAAGTCCAAAAACACGCAGTCTACATCGAAGCCCATATCAGTATGGGTAAATAGGTCATTAGTAAAACATATGAGTTGCGTTTCACATGAAAATGTTTTCCTGAAACCGTGTTGTTCAGTCGAAAAGAAGAAATTAGACACAGAGAAATCAATCAGATGAGAATGTATAATATGCTCCAATATTTTGCATGGTATACTTGTCAGTGATATAGGACGATAGTTATCCGGGGAATGAGTGTTACCTGATTTAGGGACCGGAACAACCTTGCCAACCCTCCAATCGCTTGGACGAACTGCGGAACCTAGAGACTGGCAAAAGAGCATCGAAAGCATAATGGAAGAATATGGTTCAGTAATTTTAAGCATTTTACAGTTAATTGAGTCTTCACCTGATGAAGAAGATATTTTCAGGTTTTCAGCCAACTTTTGTATGCCGACCCAATGTATATAAATGGAGTTCATTGGTAAATAGGTGCATTTAGTTACCGACGGTAGAGTGGCAGGAGCACATTTGTGAAAGACGGAAGCAAATACATCATTCAAAACGGAACAGCACTGGTTCGGAGGGATCGCGACATTGTCAGAACGGGCTAGTTGGATTGTTTCGCTTTCTTTGCTACTAACAATATTCCAGAATTTACGTGGATTAAACTGCAAAAGTGATGGGAGAGTGTTATCGAAAAAAACCTTTTTTTGCATTTGTAATAGCGATAGTATATTCTGCGTGAATGCAATGATATGCTGCCCAGCGTTCGGGAAGGTTAGTTGCTTTGGCGCTACGAAAAATAGGTTTCGTTCTGTTGCGCAGACGGCGCAGAATTCCAGTAAACCATGGCGAGGAAGGACTCGAAACAATCTTTCTTTTAGGCACATAGCGATCCATTAGTGTTAGCAGTTTGTTCTCGTACAATGACCAGTTCTCTTCAACGGTACGTTCAAAAAAGTTGACTGTGTAGTCAGTAATGAATGATTCTAGTTCACTTAAAATGGATGTAGCATCGGTGGCATGGTAATCACATATAGTTTTAACTGTTTTCTTCGAGCGAACTTTCTTCTTAAGTGTTAAGTGCAGAAGCGAGTGGTCACTTATTCCTTTAAGGTATGTTGGAGGAGAAACCAAATCTGGAGCTGTTGTAAAAAAGAGGTCTAAAGTATTAGACGAAGTGCTGGTAGTGCGTGTGGGTTCATGAATCAGCTGGGTTAATTAAAATCAGCGCAGATGTCCAAAAAAAAATGGGTGCACTCGAAAGATGACTGCTTAAGGGAGGGAATACCATTGTGCCACACTATGTTTGGAAAATTGAAATCACCTAGTAAGAACAAATGTGATTATGGGTATCGAACAACTAATTTGTTAAGGAGGTCATGAAGGTCAATGCAGAAATTGGTAGTGGAGGATGGGGACCTATAACACGCGAAAAAGATGAGGTCGCCAGTGGGAAAAGCAACACGAGTGCAAACTATTTCTAATGGTGAGTCAGTGGAGATAGTGAAGGAATGGATAGCAGAGCTCACGGCAATCAGTACACCTCCGCCCGTACGGAAATCGCGATCGTACCTGTAAATGTTATATTTTTTTGACAGTCTAGTATTTCACTATCTTTAACTTTTGCTGAAAGCCATGTTTCGGTGAGCACAACTATATCAGCTGAGCATGCATCGATATGTGATGACAGTGATGTGCGTTTGTTGGCGATACTTTGGACATTTGTAAAAAGAAGTGATAAGGAGTTTGCTTGCTTTGGAACACGAGATAGCTATGCTGCACCCAAATGTGAAGATTGTGGACCCCATGGTTTGTTGTTTGTTGGGGTAATTGCGCTCCTAGCTGGTCCGATCTCGCATACTTCTACTGTAGCTGCGCAATAAATGTAACATTTTTTACCTATGATTAGATTGGTATGTCGGAAAGAAAAAGACTGGCCGCTGGCGTTGCCAAAGTCATTTAGTGCTTTCCGCGATTCACGAGTGGCTTTGCAAAAGTCTTCGCCGACTGAAATACCATCGGCTTTAAACTTCGCTTTTTGCGAGAGTATATGGTCTCTCATTTTGGAAGACACCAACTTAGCTACAACAGGCCGTGTCTTGCCGACAACGCATGTGCCTAGCGTATGGGCCCTATGGATTGCGACTTCCGAGGGAGTCATGTTGAAACAATTTCTAAGAAAGTGATGGATCTGGGCTTCTGATTGAGCCCACGTTTCTGATACGTTGTCTGAGATACCAAACAAGATCAAGTTGTCGCGTCTTGAATGGTCCTCCAGAACGTCTAGTCTTGACGCGAGCGAAGCGCTTTCATTTGAAACTGCTTCAAGGACAGCGGTAGTAATATCACTTCCTGATGGCATATTTTCAAAATACTCAACCGCAGCTTCCACGGCAGTCATTCTATTGGAAAGGTCTGAAACGGTCTCAGTAACGTTTTCTTGGTTAGCCTTTAGTTCAGCTATGGCATTCATCATCTCGGCATGTCGCGTGTCAAATTTTAATGACAAAGCAGCTATGGCCGCCATAACATCATTGTGCTTATGGTGAGCTTCAGTATGGGGACCAGGGTTTAATTCTACATCCCCGGAAAGTAAGAGCAACATAGCAACAGAGACACAATCACTCAGAGTGGCAGCCAGCACTTGTGGGCAAGGGAAGAGCAGCAAACCGAAATTGCTTGTACGTTTACAAAAAAGCGATTCGGACTGACTAACCTGCACAAGAAAGCAGAAAGGAGAGCTTAGCAGCGACCGCATGGTAGCTGCTCTCCCGTGCCCACTGGAAGCGCCTTGCTGATGACAGTTGCTTAAATCTGAGCGCTGCAGTGCTGCCGCTGGCGGCAGTGTCCGTGTCCCACTTGATACCGGCGTGAAGATGATGACGTCTTCCATGCTCAGATAATCAAGGCTGTTGTCAGCTGCTTGTGGTGGTGGATCCAGCAGGAAATTCGATAGAGATGTAGACGTAGCACACGTGCTAGGCGGTGACAACGATGAGCCGAAAACAGCAATCTGCGCAAGAATGCAGAAAGGAGAGCTTAGCAGCGACCGCATGGTAGCTGCTCTCCCGTGCCCACTCAAAGATTAAAAAGCCAAGGTTTCGTGTTGCTCGTTGACAATATATATATATATATATATATATATATATATATATATATATATATATATATATATATATATATATATATATATATATATATACATATATATATATATGTATACTGCGACGAGGTGTATTGTTCAGAACGTTGTGGAACGCTAGGTAAAGGTACTGCAAGGGGTGTCCGTAGCACGGGGCTCACTTGCTATCAAGGCACGGTCCTTCGTCTTCCTCGTCAGTCGACACATACACAGGGGCGCGTCTGCTTCATTACAATGCCCTGGGATTGAAGCGTAGCCATCCTGGCGACTAAGAACGCGGAGAAGATGAGTGCGTCGTAATAGGGTTTCAGGCGGTTGACCGGTACTGTCTCTCGGCCACGACAACGCAGGTCTGGTGACACTGTGAGCGGCTCGACAATGTAGTTGACCAGTGAAGTGGCCTCGATGATACGCTACGGCCCATGATAACGCGCCAGGAGTTTAGAAGAAAGGCCAGGAACGGGGGCTGGTATCCAAAGCCACACAAGCGAACCAGAAGCAAAGTTGTGCGGTGGTTGATGAGCATGGTCATGTCTTTTCTTTTGACGTGGTTGTGTCTAACTAGTCAGGGCACGTGCCAGCTGACGGCAATCTTCAGCATATTTCGTGACTCCGGAAAGCGGAGTATACTCTGTAGCGTCAGGTTGGTACGGCAGTATGGTGTCCAATGGGCATGAAGGCTCACGGCCATACACAAGGAAAAAGAGGGAGAAGCCGGTGGTCGCTTGCGTCGCGGTGTTGTATGCGAACGTAACAAAAGGTAGTACGGCGTCCGAGTTGGATTGATCGGATTAAATGTACATCCGCAACATGTCACCAAGGGTGCGATTGAACCGCTCGGTCAAACCGTTGGTTTGGGGATGGTACGCGGTCCATTTGCGGTTAATTATCCTGCACTCAGCGAGGAGGGCTTGGACGCCCTCCTACAGGAAGACACGGCCTCTATCACTCAGTAGTTCTCGGGGAGCACAGTGGCGAAGAACAAAATTGCGAAGGATGAAGAAACCAACGTCACGGGCGGTCGCTGCTGACAGAGCTGCAGTCTCAGCGTAGCGAGTAAGGTGGTCTACGCCGACAATCATCCACCGATTTCCACACCCGCTACATGGAATCGGGCCGTAGAGGTCGATGCCGGTGCGGTCGAACGGACGAGATGGGCACGGTAGCGGCTGCAACGGTCCTGTTAAACGCTGGGTTGGTGTTTTGCCTTGTTGGCATGTAGTACAAGACTGAATGTACTTTTGCACAAAGTTGTACCTGCCTCGCCGATAATAGCGCTGAGAAACCGTGTGTAAGTTTTGAGGATGCCGGCGTGAGCGCTTAGGGGATCAGCGTGAAAAGACGCGCAGATGTCAGAGCGCATATGACGACGTATAACAAGGAGCCATTTCCAACTGTCGGGCATGTAGTTGCGGCGATATAGAATGTTGTACCGCACGGAAAAGTGGATTGCTTGGCGACGCAGTGCTCGTGTCGAAGGGGCGTCAGATGGCGAGGCAAGATAAAGTAACATTACAAGTGTTGGGTCCTTGCGCTGCTCTGTGAGCATGTCAGGGATGGCCAACGGTGACAGTGTGGACGAGGAAGGTGACGAAGACGCCATGTCATGCGTCACTGGGGAGCGAGAGAGCGCATTAGCGTCGGAGTGCTTGCGACCGGAGCGGTACATGACGCGGATGTTGTAGTCTTGCAAGCGGAGCGCCCAACGTCCCAAGCGTCCCGACGAGTCTTTCAATGAAGAAAGCCAACGAAGGGCACGGTGGTCAGTTACTACGGCAAAAGAGCGGCCGTAAAGGTATGGGCGAAACTTGCTTAGTGCCCAGATGATTGCTAGGCACTCCTTTTTTGTGACGGAGTAATTTAATTCTGCTTTCTTTAGAGTACGGCTCACATAAGCGACGACGTATTCATCATAGCCAGCTTTCCGTTGCGCTAAGACCACGCCAAGGTCAACTCCGCTGGCGTCAGTATGAACTTCCGTGGCGGAATCAGGGTCGTAGTGGCGAAGCATCGGTGGTGCGGTCAACAAGTGGCCCAACTGCTGAAATGCTGCATCACATTTAGGTGACCACGCTGCTATGCCGTTAATGGCGGAAAGTAAGCTTGTCAAGGGCGCCATGGTGGATGCAAAATTACGCACGAAGCGACGAAAATAGGAACATAAGCCAATAAATCTTCTCAGGGTTTTGATAGACGTGGGCCTAGGGAAGTCTGCAACGGCGCGGAGCTTGTCTGGGTCCGGGAGGACACCGTCTTTCGAGACAACGTGACCCAAGATGGTTAGCTTGTTCGCAGCAAAACGGCACTTCTTGAGGTTAAGCTGTAGGCCGGCAGATGCGAGACAGTTACGGTTAGAATCTCATGCAGGCAAGCGAGGTGTGTCGGAAAATCGGTTGAGAAGACGACGATGTCGTCGAAGTAACATAAACAGGTCTTCCTTTGTAGCCGCGAAGGATGGTGTCGATCATACGCTCAAAAGTAGCAGGCGCGTTACACAGCGCGAAGGGCATGACGTTAAACTCGTAGAGGCCATCGGGTGTAACGAATGCGGTTTTCGGATGGTTGGGTTCGGCCATACGAACTTGCCAGTACCCAGAGCACAGATCCAAGGAACTGAAATATTCTGCACCTTGTAAACAGTCAAGGGCGTCATCGATCCGGGCCATTGGATAAACGTCTTTTCTCGTTATCTTGTTTAGGCGTCTGTAGTCGACACAAAAGCGAATGGAGCCATCTTCTTTTCTTGCCAATACGACAGGTGAAGACCAAGGACTTTGAGAGGGACGGATTACTCCACGTTTGAGCATATCGTCCACTTGCTCTGTGATGATTCGGTGATCTTGAGCGGAGACACGATACGGGCGCTGTCGCAAGGGGGAGTGGGAACCGGTGTAGATGGTGTGAGAAACACCGGTGGCACGGCCCAATCACGTCTGATGACAGTCGAAAGAAGAGAGAAACTTGTGAAGGAGAGTGAGAAGTTGGCGGCAATGAGATGGGGAAAGAGCAGGGTTGATGGCGTTGTCAAAACCCACTGAAGGTGATAAGTCTGAGACCGAAACGATGGCGTCAACGTGACGGAGGGAGTCGGTGGGAACATCGAGATCGTCAACGTAATCGACCGCCTGGATGAATCCTACGGTCTCTCCACGCAGTAAGCTTCTCGGGTACTGGTAGTAGTTGGTGACCAGAATCACAGTTGACCCAGATGCTTATAGTAAGCACGGCAAACGGAAGAACAATGCTGTTGCGCTGAGCAAACAAATCGGACGGCGCGAACAGTACAATGGCATCAGGTGTGGCATCAGATGACAGGACAACAACCATCGACGACTCGGGGGTATGGTTGTGTCCACATCAACGATGAGTTTGTCGGCAAAGTGATGAGAGCTGGTCAGCAGTGATTCACATAGTGGTAAAAGCGACGCTTCTGCACGCGAACAGTCAATGACAGCATGATGACGTGACAGGAAATCCCAACCAAAGATGAGGTCGTGAGAGCACGATGGTAGCACGAAACACTCGATTATGTAGAGAACGTCGTTGATGACGACACAGGCCGTGCATACAGCTGAAGAGTGAATTCGCTGCGCGCTGGCAGTAGCGAGCACCCGGCCAGAGGGAGATGAAATCACTTTTCGTAATTTTTGACAAAGGTTCTCGTGAATGACGGAAACGGCGGCTCCGGTATCGACTAGTGCCCCTGCGGGTACTCCCTCTAGAAAAACGGTAATAACATTTTGCGGTGAAGAATGAGGTCTTGAAAGCGTCGATGTATTTGCAGTTCTTGCCCAGGGAACTGCACCAGTCAGTTTGTTTAGTGGGAGCTCGACGACGCAGGGGTGAAATCGAACGGCGACGAGAGGAAGGGGAACGCCGAGTTTCTGACCGGCTATCAGTATCAACACGTCGCGGGGAAAATGGAGGCGTGACGGTGTATTGTGGCACGTAGCTGGGCGTGTCAAAGGTGGTACGCGTAGTTGGGGCACATCGGCGACAAAATTGCGCCACATGGCCAGCAATGCCGCAGGCGAAGCAGATAGGCCAGTTGTCTACAGTGCGCCACGTCTGGGTGGGACGAAAAACTGTGGTGACGGTCGGGCAACTGGAAATGAAGCCGGATGCACGGGCGATGAAAAGGGACCACGGCTGCATAACTCAGCGGGAGTGACGTAGGATGAGTGGCAAAGTCGGTATGGGACAGCGGCACACTCATAGGATTGGGTAGGGGGTCATAGGAGCTGCAGGAGGCGCTTCGGATATCTGAGTCCGGATGGCGTGCAGCAGCATTGGAGGCAAAGCTGCCATAGGTGCGTCGCTGTGAGGCAGCAGCGAGAGCTGCCTGGCCACCTCTTCCCGAATAAAATCTTTGAGATGCTGTGAGAGGGTCGAGTTGGTCATGTCGGAAGAAAGCGTGATACTCTAGACGGAATCGGCGTTCTGAATGTTCTGGCGGGTGATGGAACGTTGGTGGTGCCGCTCGTCAAAGCTTAATGAGGACGGATACACTAGTTGGGCTTTTGGCCAGCAACATCTGGAATGCGCCGTCCTCGATGCCCTTGAGGATATGTTTGATCTTGTCATCGTCTGACATGCTGGGATTGACCCACTTTCACAAATCGAAAACATCCTCGATATAGGTGGGGAATGTCTTTCCAAGCTGCTGTGCGCCGTGGCGTAGGCGCTGTTCAGCGCGTAGCTTACGCACAGCTGGGCGATCAAACACTTCGGCTAAAAGAGTTTTAAACATGGACCAGCTTGTAAAGTCGAATTCGTAGTTGAAGAACCAAAGTTTGGCTACGTCGGCGAAGTAGAAAGGCACATGGGTCAGCTTAGACTGGTCATCCCATTTATTATGGGCGGTTACTGTTTGTACGATGACAGCCAGTCTTCAACGTGGTGTTCGGCGGTCCCGCTGAAGATGGGTGGGTCCCGTTGACGAGGGACGCCGGCGCAGATGACAGTGGCAGCCGGTGGTGCAGGCAACGAGGTTGTGGGATCAGGCATAGTGCAGGGCGATCTTGTAGGCAGGGTTCGAGTGCGCAGCTCCATGACGAGGCGTTCCACGACGTTGTGGAACGCTAGATAAAGGCACTGCAAGGGCTGTCCGTAGCACGGGGCGCACTCGAGATCAAGGCACGGTCCCCCGTCTTCCTCGGCAGTCGGCACATACACTTGGGCGCGTCTGCTTCAAAAATAATATATATATATATATATATATATATATATATATATATATATATATATATATATATATATATATATATATATATATATACATACATATATGTAACATAGCGGACGATTTTCTGCAGTGTGTCGCACAATATTCTTCCTCATGTTCAGTCATGGGCCACTGTATATAGCTGTCCGCAGAATTGCGGCACTCGGCGACATTGGTGCTGCCTGCCTGCCTTGACTCATTGGCTATGGGCGCATGCACCGCTTCGGCATAACTGATTGAGGGGAGTGATGAGAAAGGTTGCATTGTCTGCAGGATCTCGTTAGGAACCACGTCTGTAATCACCGTCACATTCGTCTGTGGTCCCACTGCCTGCAACTTTCGGAGTGTTCCTGCCTTACGACACGCCGTACGATGTCTGCGAGACTTTCATTGTCGTTTCCTCTCGCGAGGAACCAGGCGGTGGCTGTGAGCCGCTCATATTACCACTGCTCAAACACCCTCTCCGTGGTTGATGCCTCACCAAGCAAATCCACTACAGTGGCTGAAGGATTAAGCACAAGGACACAAGCACAGTTGCTCTTTCAATCCACGCATCAGGAGCTGCACATTTTTTCCTCGGACAAGGAGGGATTGGCTCACCGAAACTGCCCAGTCATGTCTTTGATGGACATAGCAAGGCCCGCGTTCGGCCTCTGGTTTCGTGACGCAAGGGTTTGCTCGATTTGTTCTTTCCTTTCAGCCCTGCTGTAGGTGTCGCGAAGCTGTCGCCAAAATTCCTGCCAACTCGTCAAAGAAAATTCAGGGTTCATATGATATATGCGCTCGGAAACCCCGAGTGCAATGTAGACGTACTGGATGTTCTTGGTGTCGCTACCAGGCGTCGCAGCAGGCGACTCGTTCGAAATCATCCAGCCAATTGTCAACGTCCTCGGATGTCTAGCCGTAGGAAGATGAGGCAATCCACTGGACAGCAGCAGTTTTGGTCTCTTCCATCTGACCTGCCGTAGCGGTGGGAATGTTTCGCCATAGGCTTGCCCGAAGATTGGATTCAGCTGGCTGTCTTTGCAGGCGACGGCTTCTTCGGGCTAGTAGGGTGAGGAACTTAGTGGCGTCTGCAACGTTGGGTCCAGGTCGCCTAGGTTGTCGCAGAGGTCCACCCCGCACTTCCACTAGTCATTATATATATATATATATATATATATATATATATATATATATATATATATATATATATATATATATATATATATATATATATATACTTGTTAATTGGAGCTCTATCATTTTGAATTAGGCTTACGTGAATCCAGTGGCATACACCGCACAGGCTGAGAAATGCAGCTAGAGTGCCGCAATACCCATAGTATCAATTTCTTCCCTGCTTTAATCCCATAATAGATCGCCTTACCTGAAAGTTCAATAATGATTGATGTGTGAGCGTTTCAAGACTTGTCATTGCAGCGTTGATGCACCATTTTACTTCATGTTGATCTTGTATATTTAGGTTTTACAGAAGTTGCATAACGCCACAGCGCTAACGGCCCCGTGTCGCAGAAAATCCAGCGTCAGCGTCCCGCGTCTGGCGTCGAATTCCGGATTGAGTTAATTGAATTCCGAAGCTAAAATACGCAGAAAAATTGTGATTTACGACTTGCACACAACCTACAGACATGATTGCTCTGGTTTGTAATTTGAGTATATGGGAAAACATAATTCTGTTACGCCAGCACTCAAACCTTTTTCCAGTGTTTCAACCATGGATAGACCTGCCACGGCTTCCGCCACTTGCGCGTGCCAGCGCGCGAATATTTGGAGACCACGGAGGGCGCGCCTGTTCCTTTGAAACACATCCACATGGCGCTCGCCTCGGCTGCATCGCGGCCCACGCAGGAGGCCGCGTTTCTACCACAAAGCTTGCCTTCGTGCATAGTGTTAGGCACCAGAGCTTCCCGGTAAACATTCCGGTTACATGCGCTGCAGTTGCCAGGAAGCGTGAAGAGCAGGCAGGGTTCTTTGAATTCTATCGCGTTACACTCTTAAAGGCTATGCTTTAGCGTCCACGAAATGTTTTTCTTACAAGTCTTTCAATTGCGTTTTGCACTATTTTCACTTTTACCTTATTCCAAGCCAACCTGTTTGGTCTTCGGACTGTACTATTTATTAAATAAATGAAATAAAAAGAAAGTAATCTTCGAGCTTCAGGAGAGCAGCGTATGGTTCTTGTGCAGCTCATTTTCTCAACGACAGAGGAGAAGAGGGCGGTGGCAATATCTACATTAGCGGGTGGGCTAGTGAAAGCAGGTGGTGCATGTATCTATCAATTTCTCTCTCTCCGCTCTTCCTCTGCAGATATATATAAATATATATATAGACTGTCTATATATGGCAGTACAGTATATAGACTGTGTATGTGTAGACTGTCTCCTGGACCTGTTACTTTTGTGCCAGCCCACCAGGTTACCACTAACTTACCACTCTCGTCGTAACATTTGGTGGAAATGCGCGGTGGCCGCCGCTTCGGTTCTTCACCGATGTCTCAGGATACGATGCCTAGTTCGGCAAGGCCTGCGTTTACTGTGTCCACTATCGTACTCGTGTATCCGCGTGATCCAGAAACGTTCTGAGGCACTGATGGCACCGACGTCAGCGACTGGCTGGATATGTATGAGCGGGTGAGATGTCACAACAAATGGGATCCCACAGTTATGCTGATGAGCATAATTTTTTGCTTGGTGGGAACTGCGCGGGTGTGGTTTAAAAACCACCAAGAATAACTCGGTGAATGTGATATTCGCAAGAAGAAGCTGCGAGATCCCTTCGGAAAATCACTGGCTCGGAAGGTTGTTGCCAAGAAAGAGTTGACATCACGAGTTCAGACGTCCATCGAAGGCCATGTCGCCTATATACTAGACGTGCTGGCCCATTGCCGCAAGGCCGGCGCTGTCATGCCGGAGTTTGAAAAAGTATGGCATGTCTTAAAAGGTATCGCCTATGACGCCTGCAATTTACGGATTTGCAAGAACTGTACTTCGGTTAATGCCATTATTACGGTGTGCAAGCGTTTCGAGCAGCAAAAAGCCATCGTATTTATCAGTCATTTGCACGACTTCCCAATACCGCTACGACATGGCCGTGTGAAGACCGACCGGACTGTCCTTCGAGGCAGCAGCAGCTGTCACTGCAGCTGTCGGAGATCGTGCGCCGTGAGCTGGAAGCTATGTGTCCCGTGGCTCTGTGCCCACCTGTCAACGATACATGTCCTCCTACAGTTTCTCTTGTTCAAGCTATTGTGCGCCAAGAACTCACCAATGTCGGCTCGCAGTTATCAAGCCGACAGTTCCCGGCCAACCTGCCAACAAAGCTCCCGGCCAACCGAACGTCCTTCGCTATTGCATACTCAAAATCGATGGATCCCTCGAGGTTCTCGCTACATGGCGGAGTGGCGAACACCGGATGACCGTCCTATTTGTTTAGTTGTCGCCGCATTGGTCACATAGCCAGGCACTGTAGCAACCGTTGGTCCTCGATGCCGTTTTCGAACAGCCGTCGTCCAGACGGCGGTTTTTGCCATATCAATCCTCAAGCCGAACTTAAGCTGCACGCCACGGACGGTACGACCGCATGGTGCCGTCGATCACCGTGGCCGAGCAGTCACCAGTCCCGTTTGGCACAATTTCGTCACCCTTGTCCAGGGCAACCCAGTCACGTCGCCTGTCGCCGTCATTCTGACCTGGACGCATAGCATCGGAAAACCTAAAGATGCAGCTCCCAGATGTGACGGTGCATTGTCAACGTCTCAGACAAAGCCTCTTGCCTTGCCTACCAGACGCAATATAGTCTATCTAGAAGTTGATGGTGTATCTGTCTCAGTGTTTGTTGATACAGGAGTCCGTATCTCGGCGATGAGCAACAACAGTCTTCGTTGCCGCTTGAAGAAAGTCCTTACACCTGCAGCGTCTCGTGCTTTCTGGGTCGCTGATGCAGCAACGCCCATCGTCCTTGGTATGTGCACTGCCCGAATAATTGTTGCTGGTTTCAACTTTTTCTTTTTATTTGCTGCTCTCAAACTGTGTTCCCATGACTTGATCTTCGGTATCAACATGTTATCAGACCATTCAGCACTGACTGACTGCGCTACTTGCCTCCTCCAACCGGAGCTGCCTATTCACTGCTGTCCTCCAAGGTCAGCTGAGCCTCGTTAATGTTCTGTAGACTTCCTACGGCTGCCGCCTCAAGCCGCCATGTATGTGCCTTTGACCTTCGTCCTATATGCCTTCGTCTGCAGCCACCTGCTGTCCGATCGGTTCTGTAACGTCCGTTCCCGGCATATTTTCGAAGATGATCGCTCAAGACCTGCTTCTCGAACAGGCTGCGTATCTCTGTGGCATCCCGGTGTCTTAACGCGATGTCTTTGACTTTGAGGATCGCCCACCGAGAGAGACTTCCGTTGTGACCAATAAAATTGACACCGGTGACGCTATTCCTATCAGCCGACGACTTTATCGACCTTACAGCGTGTCTCACGCAGAACGCCACGTTATCCAAGCTTAAGTAGACAAGATGCTAACCAAAAGTGTAATTGAGCCCTCTTGGAGTCATTGAGCATCGCCGGTTGTTTCGGTCAAAAAAAAAGGATGGCAGCTGGCGATTTTGTGTCGACTACCGTCAAATGAACCAGATCACGCAAAAGGATGTGTACCCTCTCCTGCGGATTGATGACGCTCTCGACGGCATTAACCGATCGAAATACTTCTCTTCAATCGACCTCCGATCCGATCTGGTTATTGGCAGATTTGGGTTAAGGAACTCGACCACTGGAAGACCGCTTTTTTTACACCGGATGGCCTTTACCCTTTTAAGGTGATACCTTTCAGACTTTGTAATGTTCCATCAAGTTTCGAAAGAATGATAGACTTTCACCTTCGGAGCTATAAGTGGTCCACCTGCTTTTGTAATCTGAAGGATTTCATCGTATTTTCCGCTACGTTTGACAGCCGCCTCAGTCGCTTGGTCCCTATTCATGAAGTCTTTAGGGAGGCTGGCCTTCAACTTAACACTTAGCGTCATTTTGGACATCGCGAAGTCAAAGTTCTTGGCTGCCTACTCAGTGCTGCTGGTATACATCCTAATCCTGAGAAGATTCACACAGTCAACAACTTTCCTGTACCCTGCTCAACAAAAGATTTGCGCAGCTTCTTGGGCTTATGCTCCAATTTTCGTCGGTCCGTAAAAATTTTGCGGATATCACCCGGCCACTGACTGACCTTCTCAAGAATGACACGGAGTTTTTTAGGGCTGCGATCAAGCCGATGCCTTCGACACCCTCATCCATTTGTTAACAACGTGTCTTATATCAGGCTACTTTGATCCATCTGCACCAACTCAAGTTCGCACGGATACCAGTGGCCATGGCATCGGTACTGTCCTCATCCAACTGAAAAATGGGATTGCGGTCGTCGTTGCCTACGCCAGTCACCTCTTGTCCCCTTTAGAACGCAATTTTTATATCGCCGAGCGCGAATGCCTCAATCTGTTCTGGGCAGTGGCTAAAGTTTGCCCTTACTTTTTTGGTCACCCGTTTTCTGTCATCACGGACCACCATGCTATCGTCACTGAAAGACCCGACTGCCGCTTTGGATGCAGGGCACGCAGACTTCAGGAGTATTCTTTCATTGGGATGTGCAAGTCCAGCCGCTTACATTTCGACACCTACATTCTTGTCTCGTCATCCCGCCGACCCTCCTGACAACGAAGAGCGGGATGCCGACACTTACCTAGCCATTATCTCACTTTATTGACATCGTTACTGAGCAGCGAAATGACGACTCTCTCCGGTCGACCATTGAGCGTTTGACTTCAGGACAATGAGATAGCTCAACCAAAATCTTTGTGCTCCATGACGACATTCTCTATGGACGTAACGTCAGCTCTGATGGACCAGATTTACTACTAGTTGTCCCTCGTCATCTCCGTTCAACAGTTCTTGCTGCATTACACGACGCACCCACTGGCAGGCACCTAGGCACCTCCCGCACTTACGACAGACTTCGAGGCCGTTTCTTCTGGCCAGGCCTTTACCGCTCAGTCCGACGTTACGTTGCGCCTTGCGACCCCTACAATCGTCGAAAGAGGCCATGTACGCAACCTGTTGGCCACCTTCATCCAGTCGATGTTCCCACGGAGCCTTCTTCCGTGTCGCCATGGACCTTCTTGGACCCTTCGCCACATACCCATTACCCACTATACCGTTCTAATTCTTCTTTGCAGTATAAACGGAAAAGAAGAAGTGAATCCATGTGGCTCAATGTTTTTTAATCATGAGCACATAAAGGTAACAGCGAATGAAGCGAATGAAAACATCAGGTAAATTAGCTGTCGTTGCAACGGAAATGTAGAAAATATAAAAGAAAAGGGAAATGACAGTGGACGAAGCGATAACTTGTCAGCGGTGGGACCGGAACCTAACACCTCTGGGTTACGTGTGCCTTGCCCAACTAATTCTGCTAAGGCGACAGCTACACCTACGTCCAGTTATTTGGGTGTTTACGTTTACTATATATAGCACTGGGAGTGTTAGCTAGCGCCACTAAGAACCATGGTGAGCGGGTGTGGAATGTCCTTTTTTGCCCAATGGTATCATGTAAAACATATTCTTCGGAGAGCAGGCACGTGATTAAGAAAACCCTCGCATGCTACCTAATGACATAAAGGCTGCCAGATTAACATGAAATGTCTTTTTTTATTCAGGGAGGGACCCTTATCTTCCTGGAGCACGTGGCTTTTCCTGATGGCACGTGGCAGAGGCTTCTTCAAAATGCGGTAACTCCTCTGTGGAAGGTCACATGTTGCAACTGTCACCTGAACAGAGACTCTGTTAAGGAAATAGAAAATGCTGGATTCTCGTATGTCATGGCCACGTACATTGATGCAGACACCAACGTTTTATTGAGTCGTCAGGCATACGGAATCGCCATCTCATAATGAACGCTGGCTCAAGTGGGGATGCTCTTCCACTGGGTGCAAGGTTGGTTGTATACAACTATGTTCCGGAAAACTCATTCATAAAGCGAAATAAAAGCTTCTTTTGGACAAAAAGGATGTCACTTATTGTGCCTCAATCATTTATTATTATTCAACATCTTCACGGCATTAAAGGCCAACTAAACGAAATTCTGGACCCCGTATGAAGTCTAATTTCGGATTGCGCAGAGATCAAGAAGCGTTCGCTGCAAAATCCTACGTTTAATATGCATGTATATTCGCAAAAATAGCTGTTTCGGATACTGAAGCTAAGCAAAACACAGTGCTTACCCCTCGCCTGAACTCACGTGCTACTTGTACTCCGTTTCAGACATCAGGTACAACCACGGTGGGGGCAACGCTGTGGAAACTATGCAAGATGTTCGGTTGCGACAATGTATCACTCCGCCCGTTCCATCAATGCTTCGTTGCGCGCCGACGGCGTTCGCTCCCGGGAGCATGAGCCTGAGGCTGACGCGACGGGCTGCAAACAAAAAAAAAACGGAAATAAAAACAGGCAAATTGCTCTAGAACAAGGAATTAGCAGCGGTAAACCACAGTTTTTTTAAGGGATGAAAGGTTTCACTGTGACAGCAGTCATATGGACACTCCGGGTGCATTTCTGCCGCCGGCGTCACCATGATGTTCCGCATAAAAGCTTCGCCTTCAAGAGTGGAACGCGAAAGCGTTCCCGTCGACCCGCCAAGGGATGTAAGACAATGGGCTATGGCGCAGCGACTAGGCGCCCCGCATCGGATGCGGTGAGCGTCGAGCAACGCAGCGTTCGGCGCGGCAACGAAATGTGCGCCTGAGCAAGCGACGTACGCCTGAGCCTTAGAAACAGCTTGTTCCTAAGGCAACACAGCATTCACTAGAGGCGCGTTTGTACCGCTTTGAAGCATTGAACTCATGGCTCAGTTTACACCCCTTGGCGGGTGGACCGCTAGGTGGCGTCGACTAGAGCGGTCAGCGCAGGATGGGCTCCCATCTCTTTTCGTTTTTATGCGAAGCATATTACTAGAGCTTACTATTACACGCAAACTTACGTTTGCATGTATTCTTTTGATTGAGTGCCTAAAATTTATTTAAAAAATGTTCAGTATGAAGGTACCTTAACCTTCTTCGTTCTACGTTTACTTAATGGTTTCTGCGTTGCACTAACCAATGGGAATGTCAAGACAGCTGTGTCACTTCCAGTGTTGTCACCGAGTAGTCTGAAGCCAAGGTATTCTACATATTTTTCCATTTTTGTTGTCCCGAACATGTGACTCTTCTTTTTCAGAGCCGCTGCCTTCACTTGGAGGTCACATTTGAAATTCTGTGTCAAACAACACACTTCATTTGACGTTCTGTGACAGTGGTATAGAGAACTCAGGTGCCTTTTCTGACGGCAACAAGGAAGCCTCGAATGAATCAGTTCGTACCTGTCGCTGAATTTGACATTCAATTATCGCAGGGTTAATTTGACTGCCGCGAGAAAGCAATGACAATAAATTTGAAACAATAAACATGCTTAACATAAGGTGTGTTTTGTATTTTGAATAGCAGGCTATCACATTTTCGCTGTTTTGTTGACATAAACCGGGGCAGCTTAAGGCTGTTAGCAGCCAATGTGCTATTAACTCACGATGCTAATTTAAGTAGTCGTTAATGCTACCTGCCTCAGCTGATAAATGTCGGAATTTTTGGAGCTGCAAGAAATGAGGCAACGTCGGCTAATAGGCTGTCAACTGTGTCAAAGGAGTGGCAGACCGGCTGACAAAACTGCTGCTTGAGCGTCATCTGTGACTCAAAGGTAAATGTGATGCATTTTACAAGCTTAATTACATTGATCTCGTGCTGGTCTTTCTGGCATATATGAAACTGAGCGATACTTTGATTTATTGGTGTTGGTCGAGAATGCTTCGTCGTTCTATTTATGACGTAAAGGGGGTTTATTCGGGTCCTAAAGAAGCAGCCACCAACGCGGCAGCAGCAGCTTGAACGCAGCCAGTGAACCAACTGGGTATGAGCCACGCGATGGCAACGGGGCTGTTTAGCCTGCGGATTTTCTCCGTCACAATCACCCCCGGAATTGAAGAGTAGCCATCCTGGCAATCTAGGAAGAGGTGAGAGGATCGTAATACGGCTTCAGCCGGTCAATGTTCACAGTCTCTCGTCCCCGACGACGCAGATCGGGAGATGGTGACACGGGCTCGACCACGTAATTAACAGGTGACGGTTGCGCAACCATGCGGTAGGGCACGTGGTACTTCGGGAGGAACTTGGACGAAAGGCCAGGGGCAGCAACAGGCGGTACCCAAAGTCACACGAGTGAGTCTATAGGGAAGGGGTGAGGGTAGGGCTGTGGTCATGGCACTCTTTTTGGCGGCACTGTTGAGCAGACGTCAAAGAACGGGCCTGTTGGCGGCATTTCTCGGCGTACTGAGCGACCGTAAAAACAGGTGAGCACTCAGCAGGGCCCGGCGGGTACCGGAGAACCGTATCAATGGTGCTGGAGGGATGGCGGCCCTAAAGCAGAAAGAATGGTGAGAATCCGGTAGTGGTTTGAGAGGCAGTGTTATAGGCGTATGTGACGAATGGAAGTACAAGATCCCAGTTGGAGTGGTCAGACGCAAGATACATTGATAGCACGTCACCAAGAGTTCTGTTGAATCGTTCTGTTAAGCCATTGGTTTGTGGATGATAAGCAGTAGTAGTGCGGTGAATAATTTGGCATTCAGATAGGAGTGACTGCAGGACGTCCGAGAGGAATACGCGACCCCGATCGCTCAGCAATTCACGGGGTGCGCCATGGCGGAGAACAAAGTTGTTCAGAATGAATGAGGCGACGTCTTTTGCTGATGCGGCAGGCAAGCCGGTGGTTTCGGCATATCGTGTCAAATGATCTACGGCGACAACAATCCATCGGTTGCCGGAGACACTAGATGGAAGAGGCCCGTATAAATCAATGCCGACACGGTCGAATGGCTGAGCTGGGCAGGGAAGCGGCTGGAGAAGGGCGGTGGAGAAATGCGGGACACATTTGCGGCGTTGGCAGGCAATACAGGAGCGTACGTACAGGGCGAAGCCGTGTGTAGGTTTTCGACATTCCGCCGTGACCACACTGCGGATCAGAGTGAAAAAGCGGAGCATAAATCTTGTCGAAGGTGGCGGGCACTACTAAGAGCCATGTGCGGCCGTCATTGTGGTAGTTGCGGCGATACAAAAGTCCGTCGCGGATGGTGAAATGCTGCGCCTGTCGGCGTAACGCTCGAGGTGCCGAAGCTGCGGGAGGATTTGACGAAACGTCGGATATCATGACGATCCATGTGTCTTTACGTTGCTGTGCGGCCATGTCCAGGATGTCAAGCGGTGAGATATCAAGTCTGTAGGTAGAAGTACTGCTGTAGGAAGTGACTGGGAAGCGATAGATGGCATTGGCGTCAGAGTGTATGCGTCCAGAGCGATAGACGACACGCATATCACAGTCCTGAATTCGGAGGGCCCAGCGAGCGAGGCGCCCCGACGGGTCTTTGAGGTTAGACAACCAGCAAAGAGCATGATGATCCGTCACCACGTCAAAGGGTCGACCCTAGAGATATGGGCGAAATTTTTGAAGAGCCCATACGATAGCGAGGCACTCTTTTTCTGTTACTGAGTAATTGGCCTCAGATATTGTGAGTGTACGACTGGCATAAGCGACCACGTATTCGGCATTAGGGTTCTGACGCTGTGCGAGCACGGCACCAAGGCCGACACCACTGGCGTCAGTGTGAAGTTCTGTAGGTTCACTTGGATCAAAATGGCACAAGATCGGCGGAGAAATAAATATATTTGTGAACTCTACCTGCCAGAATCGCATTCTTTAAAGGCTCTCTAGCTGCTTAAGGAAAGGGGGTTTGTGTTGTGCTACTTCTTAGTAAGGAAGATGGCCTGTCCCTCTTACAGTTTATCATCGAAACAATTATGATGATGTTGTTTGTCGTGGTTTGTGCGGACGAGAGACTACTTCAATTTTTTTGGAGTCTCAAGTCGTTGTTTATTAATACAGAAATAATAATTATGAAGTCATTGCCTTTTAATGTGACAGATTGAAACATTGATACCGTGTAGTGCGGCTTCGAATCTGAAACAGAAGTGTACTAATTTCACCAAACTCGACGGGGCGGTCTCATGGTACCACACACATCTGAGCCGTACACACTCACTATGACCATCCTGTTAAAATGCAGATCATCAAGCGCTCATATCCCCAACGATCACAACGTTATTATATTCCGTCAAACTACTGCATTGAACCAAATGGCTCAAGCTTGTGTTATTTCCGACACCGCAAGCATGCCCACTATGATTTCAATGATGTGAATAGTCTCCTACTTCACGTTTAACCTAGTGCTGTAATGGGAGCACATTTTAAACCAGATGGATATAATCGGATGTAATTACAGGGACCAAGGCTAGGCCTACGGAAACAATGAGTGAGTCTGCGAGCGAAAGATCTGAGAACCCTTCGGACCGACAGCAGGCGCAAAAGAAGCTCCTTTATGCGTAGCCCCTCTGTGACGCAGAAAATCCGGCGCCGGTGTCCAGCATCGTCACCGTTCCGGCAAAGATAATTTTGAACCCCACATACCGGACCATGTAGCCCGTCGATGTAGCGCAACGAAGTTACTGAACTAATGAAAATTTTCAAGGCAAAATACACCAGAGAAGTCGTAAAGTTCGACTTACCCACAACCTGCATACGTGATAGTGTCATATTGTGATTTCTTTATAAGAGAAAACTAATTCTGTCACGCGGAGACACAAAACACAAACGCATTTTCCAGGATTTCTACTATAGATAGAGCGGCCACGGCCTCCGAGATTTACGCGCGTTGGCACACGCAAATCTTAAAGGCCGTAAAAGCGGCGAGCCTGGTTCTTCGCAACACATGCAGATGGAGCTCGCTTCTGCCCTATCACAGCCCACGCAAGAGGCCGCGTTTCTACCAGAAAGTTCGCCTTCGTGCATAGCCTTCGCCGGCAGCGTTTCCGGTTGAACGTTACGGTTACATGATCTGCAGTTGCCAGAAAGCTTGAGAAGCAGCCAGGGATCGTTAAAAGCTATAGCGCTCCACTCTTAAATGTGAAGCTTAAGCGGCCTCCAGTGTGTTTCTTCTCATCTCGCAGCACGAGGCACAAAAGACACGACCTGGGGTGCGCCCTGCACAAAAGGCGGCCGATGAAGATGATTGCTGCTAGGGCGTCTCCTATTTAGGAGAAGAGCAGTGGCGCATTTGTGCCCAAAAAACAGTCTTTGGTGCCGGGCTATCGGGCAGATCCATCGTTCTACAGGTTGTAAATTCGTTAAAATCGGATAATCATGTCGAGGTTGCTGGGTAGCCTGGTTTGACCCTTTCCGTCGCCAAGACTTCTTTACGTCCGCTGAGGTCTATTGTAATGTTTTTTTTTTCTGTGCGCTTGAGTACCTTGAAAGGGTCGGCACAGCGAGGCGTAGGAAATGGTTGGATGCATTCATGCCGCACCGAAACATCGCCTAATGTAGGCATCTATTTGCTGACAAAATCATTACTTGAGGATGCAACTCTACTAGGCCAAGGACGCAAGCGTGCCGACAGAAGGCGGAGGGGCGGAACATAGCAGTTTGGATTGGGCGTGCGCGCAGCTGCTGGTTCCAAAATTCACCAGGCAACCGCAACATTGTGCCATAGACCAGCTCCGCAGCTGTGTAGCCGAGGTCTTCCTAGAAAGAGCAGCGCTCGCCAAGAAGGACGAAAGGACGGTCTTTATACCAAGCAGAGTGAGCCTGGCGGTCCATCAAAGCGGCTTTAAGTTGACGGTGTAGGCATTCAACCAACCCATTTGTCAATGAGTGACACGCGGTAGTATGGTTATGGTAGACGCCAATCAAGTAGGTGAGTGCGTGAAGGAGATCACATTCGAACTGTTCGCCACAGTCGTACGTAAGAACGCTGACCTATCCAAAGTGCGAGACTCAGCCTACGAAGACGCGGAAGCCACTGTAAGGACCATAATCTAGGCAAGAGGAAAGGCTTCACGCCATCGGGAATAACGGTCTACACAATTGAGTATGCAGCCAGCCCCTCGGAATGGTAAGAGCGGGCAAACGTGTCAATGTGAATGTGATCGAAGCAGGCGTCACGTGGACGAAAGTAGTGAATTAGTGACTTCATGTGTCGTGTCGTCCTGGAGCGTTGAGAATGAAGGCGTTCGCGAGCCCAGCGGTGCAAGTTAGAGTTCACACTCGTCCGAACTAACCGGGTATGAAGTAGACGCTAGCTGGCGTGAACTCCGGGACGACTTTAGCCGCGTAGCTTGTCGAATACTTTATGGATGAGTCGGAAGGGAACGAATGTGCTTGTTTCCTCTTGACACATCACAAGTCACAGTGCCATCACATCACAGTCACAGAAGAAAATGGAAGGGGTACGTCGGACAGCCATAATGACGCAACAGAGAAACGGAGGCCCCGGAGAACGACGTCTGAACACCTTGTCGTGGCAATTTGTTCAAAGTCCAGTGTGGCCGTGAATATTGCGACGATATGAGAGAAGCCATCTGCAGCTGCGTTGACTGGGTCTTCTATGTATTATTTGTCCAGGGTGAACTCAGAGATTAAATTCAGGTGTCATATCTCAAGCGGTACACGTTTTGTGATTATCGCAAAATGCGAACGTCAAAGGCATGTGATCCGTGAGTACTTTAAAGCTTGTTCCTTCGAGAAGGTGTCGGAAATGCTGAACGGCCAAGTACGCCACCAGAAGATCGCCACCAAACGTGCTGTAGCGCGTTTCTGCAGGCTTCGGCTTCTGGGAGAGAAAATTGGAGGACGCCTAAGCTTCACCATTAACGGTGAAACGTGATAGCGTTCTCAAGCTTTGCGACAACTGCTGGTTATGTTACCATAATGCTTACCGGGAAACGCTGGCGGCGAACGCTGTGTACAAAAACGAGCCTTTTGGTAGAAACGCAGCCTCTTGCGTGGGCAGCGATGGATAGATGGAATGTAGGAGCGTACCCTTTGAATCGCGATTATGGCAGTTGCCACCATGCTCAGCTTTTTATTTTCGTTTAACTGTATTGTACGTTATTTAAGTTTGTCATTATCTTTAAATACGTATTCTTACACATTTAACCTTATGTCACCTCTGCTTTTCCAATCTTCCAATCGCTTTTTGCCACTTTGCACCGCGTATTTATTTACATGACTATTGCTATCTCTAATCCCTAGGGCCTCAGGAAGCGTGACTGTGGCCGCATCGACATCGGGACTGATACCATTACAATGTAGTATTAGGTGTTCTGTTGTTTCTACAGATTTACCACACACAGTACATGTGTCTTCTCCGTTAAATTTCTTTTTATGGCGATGCGGTTGAGGTGAGGGCCATCTAAACGTGTTGCAATGAACCGGAGATGCGGTGCTTTATGGCCTTTTAGCTTTGAGCGCGCAAATCTGGGAGGCCATGGCCATTCTATGAGTGGTAGAAGCACTGGAAAAGGGGTTTGTGGTTTTTTTTATTTTCGCGTAACAGAATTATGTCTCGTAACTATGTCGCGTAACAGAATTATCCAAATTGCACTACTACGTTATCATGTCTTTAGGTAGTGTGTAAGTCGCACTTAACAATTTTTCAACGTTTTTCAGCTTTAGAATTTCAATTATTTCAGTAACTTCCTTGCGCCACAAGGAGGGCTGGGTATGATGAATGGAAATCAATATTTGCTGAAACGACGACCACTGCTGAACGCCGGATGCGGGACGCGCGGCGCTAACGCCGGATTTTCTGTGACACGGGTCCTTAACGCTGTCGCGTTAAAACCTGGGTGGGCCTCATGAGTTGCAATGAACCCTTCAAAACCGCGCTGACAGCCGCACTAGATCAATCGGTGACAAGACGGATTGGGACATGTAGAGAATGCACAGCAGGGTGCCATCTGCCAATGTTTTGGGGCAACTTGCAAGGACTCTTCTATGTCGGACGTCCAGAACAGTGGAGCGGACGGAGCTCTAGTGGTCTAGAGAAGCTCGGTCAATGGTATAATAATTCGGGAAGTGTGAGGAAGGACACGGCGGTGGAAGTATAGCAGCACAAGAAACTCACGTAGCTTTCGCAATGACGTTGTGGGAGGGAACTCACGCAAGGCTTGAACTTTCTCTGGCAACGATCTGATTCCTTCCGGAGTCACGCCGTGTCTGAGGAACTCAATGTGGAGAACACGAAAGACACTCTTTGCGGAGTTGATGAGAAGCCGAAAATATAACAGGCGCAAATGGTTGCTATGCTGTTCGGGGTAAAACACT
The DNA here is from genome assembly GCF_038994185.2 of Dermacentor albipictus. Taxonomy (NCBI): domain Eukaryota; kingdom Metazoa; phylum Arthropoda; class Arachnida; order Ixodida; family Ixodidae; genus Dermacentor; species Dermacentor albipictus. Next base: position 31,040,612 of record NC_091825.1, read on the forward strand.
AGCCACTTGCAGGTCATCGAGATATACAAAGCTGAAGGGGAGTCCATGGGTGGCCTCTTTGATAAACCTGTGGACCATATAAGCAGCGTTTTTCAGCCTGAGCGGCGTGTGGACGTACTCAAAAGCCAGAATGGTGTCACAATTGCAGTCTTTGGGATGTCCGCTGGCTCGACAGGTATTTGATGGTAGGCCTTCACTATATCCATCTTCCTGAGTATTACCGTTTCAACTAGGTTGGCTGTGAAGTCATCGACGTGAGCGAGAGAATAGCGATCAGGGACAGTGCGTGCACTCAGCGCACAGAGGTCCCCGTTCGCGCACCAGTGTCCTGAGTTACGCTGTGGTACTATGTGGAGAGCTGAAGACCAACTGCTCGATGAAAGATGGACGGTGCCTACGGTATCATCACAGAGAGCCGTGTAAATGCGTAAGAAAGCAATTACATCACAGCACCCAGTGTTTGTTAATAGCATATGGAAGAATCTCGGGTATGTCCAATTTTCTATAATAATATCTGAACATGGGGCGCACACGTCGTTATTCTGTCGATGGTCACCCCCTGAACCTTGCTACTTGACAAATACCGTATCGGAGACTACGCAAACTTTAAAATGTAGTGCTAAACATCATGCCTATTGAAAGCAATGGCGGCACACTTTTCTGGTGAGATCATTGGACCTCTTGAGAATAAAATATTTTTCCACAGAATTAATTACTTTCTGTAGTCTAGCTCGTAGCAAACGCCTGTGGCGACCACAGCTTCATATACAGATGTTATGTGCACATAAAAGATTTCAACCGATACCGGAGTGCACTTCTTGAGTCCAGTAAGAGAGATATTAAATAAGCTGGAACTTAAAACAACATGGTGTGAGACCGGGCTAGTTGGTATTCCATGCTGAAATGACTAGCGCAAGAGAGGAAACGGGACAGTAAAAAGGGGACAAGGACAATCGCTTGTCCTTGTCGCCTTTTTAGTGACCCCTGTCCACTCTTGCGCTACTTACTTCAGCATTAAAACACCTGCCTGGGGAACTCCCCGATGCACTGTGTGTGGAGTTGCGTCACTGTGGTGTAGTCATGTCGACCGCCACGTTTGTTGATGTGAGGTGCGGTAAGTAAGGACTCGAAGGTGATAGTCGGACACGTTGCACAGGTGGAAGTATAATTACCGACACTGCACTCATGCACAGCTACAAAATTAGCACGAATTAAGACTGGCTTTATTGTGGAGAATGCTATGATGCGGTACACTGCACAATTCCAGTGCCTCGTTCACTAGTGCGCGAAGTCCAGGCGTCGTGGCGAACGGTCGAACTGAGTTTGCCCACGTGTGGTTTTAATCTTCTTTGGCCCATCCTACAAGGTGGAGATGGCTTGGGTTGGTTAGGAAGTGGCGGTAACACGGCGACAAGGCTCTGGAGCAGTAGCTCAGAATCCCTGGTAGCGTCCGAACTCCGAGAGCACAGGAACCCTGAGAGCACCGGAACCGGCCAGGCACAGGACATGGCCGGACCTTGGCTTGATGACCCGCCAGCAGGCTGCCCAGCGGTACGTACCGAATAGCCCTCTCGGGACTCGTTGCTCGAACCTCTTTGGCTGTCGATCCGCCTTCGCGCTCGCAGGTTCCCGCTCGCTCGTGTATTCCACTTTTTTGTTTCTTTTCCGGCAACCTTCGAGCGTGTCCTCTTATATCCCACGCGGTGCCGCGGCTGCCGTCTTCATCTTTCACCACATTCACCTTTTGTGGACATTTAGGCTGACCGATTAGTGAGGTAATCTAAGATCTGGCGGTACATACGACCACCAACTCCGACGGGAATTGAGAGCATATAAGATAACCTCGTCAGCCGCATTATCGAATGCTCCTTTGAGATCGATGAATACGCCGATGGTGATGTTGCGGGCAGCTTTGTTGAGTTTTGCGCAGTTGACAAGGCTAATCAGGTTGTCTTTGCTGCAGTGAACCCTTATGAAGTCTGACGTGTGCAGAGGGTAAACATTCATGTTCCTCAGCAACCAGTGCAGATGCATCAATACCAACTTCTCTATGAGCTTTACGGCGCAACCGAGAAGAGCTCTCAGGCGTTAGGAGCTTATGTATGTTGGAGACTTGCCAGGCTTGCTAACAGGGATCACAGCAGCTCATTTCCAGCAGGGTACAAGGCGGCCACTCCCCCAGCTGGCATTGAATACACTAAAACGGTACATCATTGCCTTACCACGTAAATGTGACAACTGCGGGTAGCCGATTCGTCAGGGCCAGGAGATGGTGCCTTGCTCACTAACGTCACTGCAGCAGCAGCTCCGTAATCGAAAAAGGTTCGTCTGCTGCAAAGTGATCACTGCGCTCAAACCTCATCTGCTGCTCGCCGCGAAGTTGCCAGTGCCGCGGCACCTGTCATGTTAGAGCCCATCTATTGAGCTCCTGTTACGGGATATTCAAACACAAATGTAAGGATGCAGTTCAGACGGTGGGGTTTCCAGGCCGCTCACATTGCTCCATATTCTTGACAGCAGTTTCTGGGATCATGTTTGGAACAGAATGACCGCCTATACCGCCTGTGTAGCTTGCGCAAGTGAGATTAGATATGTTTTTGCAATTCCCTAGTGTCGTGAATATCATCTACAGATATATGCTATAAACACGTCTCTCAGATTTGCGGCGCATCGCCCGGACCCTCAATACTCAGTGTCGGCCTTTGAATGAGTTCGAATTCGTTTCAGATATGTAGTGCTGCTTTTGTTTGCTCGATTTAGAGCACTAACGAACTCCTCGTACGTCAATCCAGACAGGCCTGAATCCTAGATTACAGCGTTTTACACCACCCAAGTTAAGCAACAAACCTCCCTTCACTGTGTGTGCCACGTAGAAGAGCCTGAAGAGAAGTAGGTACGTGATGACTTTCATGACTTTCAATTTCTGCGAACCAAGCCGCCGTAGAGATGAGGTGCGAGGAGACCAAGGTGACGTCAAGTGCGCTGCATCTTTCATGTAGAAAGATGGCTGTCCGTCGTTAAGAATTGTCAGATTATTTCGGTGTTTTATATCAAAAAGGCGTCAAGCACGGACGGCTGACTTCTTATCGTCTAAAAGGGTTGATGTGAGTTGAAGTTCCTAAATGGTACATGTGGTCGAGGTTTTCCCTCTATCATGTCCTGAAGCTTATGCGCATCAAGTTTAGCTCGTGGCGGCATGTGTGCCGCAATCACTGTGAAGGTCAATGTTTAAAAAAAATTATGGGGTTTTACGTGCCAAAACCACTTTCTGATTATGAGGCACAAGTTTGTCATAAGTTTGCCAATTCAGCTTTATTGAAGCACACTCGTTGGAGACATTGCTCGTATGACATGAGTATTGAAAGTTAAATCATTGTGAATCACCAAGAAAACTCTGCTGGTACCCGCTCCGCTCGGTGAAAGTGTGATCGTATATCCAGAAAGTTAAATGCCAGTCTGCACTCAGCACTCTGAGATGGTGACCATGAAAAACTTGAGGCGCTCAACGCCTCAACGGAGACATTTTTATGTAGGTCAATAAGAACATATTTAATGTCTGTTAATGAGAGAAATATGTCTTTAGATTTTTCATACTAGTCATGCTAGTAGTACACATTGATATGTGTACTTGTTTATGTTTTTCGGGTGACCAGTTTTCACCGTCTAACAAATATTATCGCTCAGTGCGGGACGCGCCCGCATTTATCGGAAATTTCTCTAATGTTATCGATAGTTCTATCTGCTGTCTGTCGTTACCGAATCTTGTGTAATCTGATTGCATGTGCGGTGCGAATTGTGTAGAACTTTCTGGAAGACACATGGGCACCAGTGATTACTCTGGAACTTTCGATGACTCATGTATAAATGCCGACATGTTTGACACGCACATCACATTTTCAACGATTGTGTTCGCCGCTATCATTGTTGTTTTAGTGTAGCTTCTTTTGAGGGCACAGGTTCACGCAATAAAACGCTATAGCTTTGTCATTCACAGTTTTGCTGATTTCTTCACCGTTACTACCACGTGACAATATATATTGACACGTGTACTTGTTCTTTCTCCGGTGACCGCTTTTCAACCGCTAAAATATGAACGTCATCGTTGGGCGCAGGACACGGCTGCATGGTTCGCGAGTTTCTCGAATGTCATCGATAGTTCTATTCGTTGTCTGTTGTCACCGCACCTTGTGTACTGTCATTGTATGCATGGGCACCACCGATTAAGCTGGAACGCTCAACGACTTATGTATGAAAGCTGACGCACTTTAACCACTGATCAGATTTTAGCCGATCTCCTACTGTGTTTCGCCACAATCTTCGTGCTCTGAAAGTCACTTGTTTTTGGAGGTACAAGTTTGCCCAATAAAGAGTTAGCTTTTTCATTTATGGTTTTCCTACTGTGTTCTTGAACGTCAATACAACGTTAACATATATATATAAAAGGATCTTACACTAGTCTGTGCCGAACCTCCGTTAGTTGCACTGTGCTTTTCGAAGCCGGACAGATAGCTCCTGAAAAACACTTTGCAATGTGGTGCTCGCAGTTTAAATCATGGATTTGCAGCCTCAAAGAGGTGCAACGTAATGCTCCCGCATTTCATTTGCCTTTACCACTGAGCTTTTTCTGCAGTTTTCTATTATTTTATAACCAGATTTGTCGGTGTCAGTGTTGCCCCGTAGAACGAACTACATATTATCGTTTCTGACCCACCGATAACCTGGAACGAAAATGCATGCTAGTTGATTCACGCTGTTTTCTCCCAATCATATGCTATCCATAAAACCTTGTTTCGTTGTTCCACCGTTCAATCTGTCGGTGTATGCACGCGTCGCTTCCGCAAAGAAAACTTGTGTATGTCTTGACGAATATATAGGGAGCTCATTACGGTTAATGCTTTTGATGAAGAGAGCAGTACTAACTGTGCCATCATTCCAAATTTTTGTCCACTATATCCCACATCAAATAATGGTGTGGAGAAATCTACACCCTTTAAAATGCTTTAGTTGGACTTTCTTTTTTGATGGAGGGGGGGGGGGGGGAGGATAGCTGAATTCTACCTGTTGAAACCTTGCACCAACTTTTCTCAAAGTCAAGCTGTCTAAATAAAGCATAGAGAACAGACACGTGCATTTGTTGTTGTCGAGACTTTGGTGCTGTGTCAACGTGGAAGGCTAATTATGAATTATCGCACCAGCGGGACTGACTCGATAAGCACGTCTATCTCCGCTTCGCACACATGCGGCTATTGTTCCCTTTGCACTCTTGTTCTGAGGCTCCCTGCAACTGAAGAAAACATACTAAGACGAGTACTAAGAAGATAGCGTGCTTTGAGTTTTTGGCCACAAGAGTAAAAACGGTAATTATGGTGGTGTTACGTTTTGAATTTCTGACTTGACCACAATTATCTGCCGAATTAGATAAACAATTTTAACATATGTTACAAACAAACATTAGTGCCGATTTAGTGCGACCTTCTGACATGCTTTAGCATTGCCCCTGCAAAAAAGAATTGAGCAGAGTCCACTTTCTGCACTACATTCCCGTCTCGTGATTGCTATGGACGGCTGTAAACAGGCTTTGTGATATTTCGCTCCTTCCGTTCATTTTCAAACAATGTTCATTTTAAGAATAACAAGGTTTTGAAGCCTGATTTTAGCGTCCTAATTTATGTGCATCCCGACACGGGTCATTTAGGGATTGAAGAGTGCTTCTCTGAATTTTTTTATTGACTACGCAACAAAATAAGAGATGAGAGTGCAGGGCACATTTTTGCAGAAGTGGCCATTTCGCTGCACTTGTTTCGCAATCCGGCTTCTCATAGGGACGTTCTTTTATTGTAAAATACAGCGATAATGATAATGATGATGATAATTCTTAAGATGATCATTTATGGCGTTTGCACAAAGGCTACTATGGCCATATAGCGACAGAGCTATGTTGATTCGTCCGCTCAGGGTAAAAGGAATAATATGGTCCGTGCATTCAAGCGGGAATAAAAACTATAGCGTAGAGCGTTCTAGAAAAGATAAAATAGAGTACTATAAAATTGGACAAAGTCATTGCTGGAGATTAAGTATGTATGTCTGATGCTTAAAATAGCTACAGTGGTGGTAGCGAAGGAGTATTCATTAGCCCTTGCATCGGCAAGGTTAGCGAGGTCCAGTATGATGTAAAATATCTTGATCTACATCAGTACCGGGCTCACCAATGACGCAAGACTGCGTTTGGGAAGTCGCTGAACTGCCTTTGAAAATCCAACAGCCCTTAGAAAGGGACAAATATGTTTGAAAGGAACCGAGGCTTCATGAGATGAAGACATGGATCGATGCAATGGGGTGTGCGACTTGTAAAGAGAAATAAAGTGTTGAATCCGTTCTTGCTCGCCTTTGTGGTATCCATTTAGGTATGAATGGTGAGAACATGATCACATCTACTGCAGATGGGCGGATCAATGACGAAAAGCAGGTGCAAGTGTGTACTAAAGGTGTATGCTATTCTCGAGCGGCTGAAAATTACTTCCCCATGTCTCTGGCAGAACAATGTGTATCGAGAGCTAATTCTTGATTGTGTAGCATGGAGCCTATTTTTAAATAGGATATCCCATTCCTCCAACCACTGCACGCGCAAGTCCTTGAGCATAGTGCTTGATAGTTTCAGTATGGAATATAGCGTAATGCAAAGGGGCAGTTGATATCGACTGATCCAGCTATAACATCGGCTTCTTCATTCCCAGCTATACCACGATGGTCCAAGACTTTAAGGATGGTTATCTCAAGTATGTGAATATATCTAGCAGATATTTTTTCTGCGACGGAGTTTACCACAGAATTATGATGTTTTTTCAATGTTTGTAGCGTTCGCACAATGCTCAGGGAGTAATTGAACACAACTGACTTGGGTATGGGAATTTCATCTATGTGTTTTGCAATCATACTTATAGCTCATGGCTCTGCTGTGTATATTGTAATGTAGATTGAAGAAGTCTTACAGAATAGACGCTTCTGTTTAATGGCGGGCCAGGAGAAGAACGTGCAGCTTACGCGCTTCATCGTCTTTCATGGCACCGACCTTTGCGCACGCCGTTCCGCGGTGCGGAAGCCCCACAGCATTGTGTCAATTGCACCCCGTGGGAAAAGAGACCGTCTCGGTCGCGTGAGAAAGTTATTTCGGCGAGACAAGAAATGGAGCTCCTGAGGTTCTCGGCGTTCACGTACGTGCATGGTAGGGTTTCATGTGCACTACATGAACAACGTCCACGCGAGGACGACGACGGAGTGAACCGGGGTCAGAACTGCGAGGGACGACTTCGCAGGTCACGTCACTGAGGCGGCGTGTAAACTTATAGGGACCAAAATACCGGCGGAGCAACTTTTTCGAGAGTCCACGGTGACGGATGGGCGTCCAGACCCACAAGAAGGCGCTGGTATTGTAATGGACGTCGCGTCGACCCTGGTTGTAGAGAAGGGTGTCGGTATGCTGTTGGCTCCGGATACGACGATGAGCACGGTGGCGTGCTTCTACCGCTCTTTGTAGGAATTCTTCCGCGTGTTCCCGGGGCGGGCTATTATCAACCAGTGGTAGCATGGCGTCAAGTTTTGATGTGACGTGGCGCCAGTATACAAGGTCGAACGGCGTAAACTGTGTAGTCTCCTGTACAGCAGTGTTATACGCGAAGGTTACATAGGGTAAAATCTCATCCCACGTCTTGTGCTCTACGTCGATATACATGGAGAGCATATCAGCCAGCGTTCTATTCAGACGTTCAGTTAATCCATTGGTTTGAGGGTGACACGCAGTGCTCTTGCGGTGAGAGCAATGCGTCAGCTGGGGAGCGTCCTCCATACGTTCGGCTGTAAATGATGTACCGTTGTCGGTGATGAGAACAGAAGGTGCACCATGTCATAGGAAGATGTGGCGTACAAAGAACTTGGCCACTTGACACGAGTTTGCTTGTGGTATAGCTTCGGTTTCGGCGTACCGGGTTAAGTAGTCCGTAGCGACGACTATCCATTTGTTGCGTGAGGAGTTCACTGGGAATGGCCCAAGTAGATCCAATCCTATTTGTTGGAACGGTGCTTGAGGAGGGTCCACAGGGTGGAGAAAGCCAGCTGGTTTAACTGGTGGTTTTTTGCAGCGCTGACAATCACGGCACGTCTTGACGTACCGTTGCACAGAAGAAAAAGCCGGGGCAAGAAATACTTCTGGCAGATCCCTGCTAATGTCTTAGCGATTCTCAGGTGTCCGGCACATGGCTCATCATGAGAGGCTTGCAAAATGCCTTGGCGTAGCGCCAACGGTATGACAAGGAGGTACGTATTTGGACCACTTCCGCAGTTTTTCCTGTAAAGAATGTTGTTCTGCAAAGAGTACGATGATATGCCGCACACGAGCGACCGAGGTAAGACACCTCCAGCTCCTTGAATGTGCTCGATCAGCGGCAGCAGCTCAGTGTCAGCGCGCTGGTGCTCAGCCATCTTTATGGCGTCGATAACGCCGACATTGGCATGTCATGGTCAGGCTCCGAGGACGTCGTAGGGAGTGGTGCGCGTGACAAACAGTCGGCGTCACTGTGCTTCCTTCCAGATCGGTAGACAACTGTAATGTCGTACTCTTGCAAGCGCAGGCTCCAACGGGCTAGTCTGCCTGAATGATTTTTGAGGTTGGCAAGTCAGCACAGGGCATGGTGATCGCTGACAGCCCTTAAAGGGTCTACCGTACAAGTAGGGTCAGAATTTACCAATTGCCCACACAACCGCTAAGCATTCTTTTTCAGTAGTTGAGTAGTTTTTCTCAGCCTTGGTGACACTGCGGCTTGCATTAGCAATGGGCCGTTCCGCACCAGCTTGCCACTGCACAAAAACGGCTCCTAGATGATGATACCAACTTTATTGTACCGCCGGATAAGGAGGCCCCTACTCCCCATCCCCGGCACACAGGCATTGGGGACGGGGGCCGGAACCTCCGTGATTAGAAGCAAGCAAAGAGATCTTGACTCTTCGCGGCTTCTTCCGCCAAGCGGATGGCATGTTGCTGTGGAGTAGGGTCCTCGCTCCGCAGCAGGGCTTCCCAGGCCTCTCTGCAATTTATGCTTGCTTTAGCCCCGGGTGAGCTAGCGCATTCCCAGATTATGTGATCGAGAGTCCTTCTTGCCCCACAGCATTTGTACTCATCGTTTTCTCTATCATGCATAACATGGCATGCCCAGACCGGATTTACGAAGTTCCCAGCTTGCAGGTGCCGCCATGCGACTGCCTCTCTATTGTTTAGGCATTTATCTGGTGGTGGCACAAGTCTACTGCGTAGCCGATAATTTTCGACAATCGCCGTGTAATTTTGCAGACGCTCGTCCATGTTGCGGCTGTCGGGCAGTTCCACAGCCCCCCGGAAGTAGACTGCTCGGGCTAACTCATGGGCCGCCTCGTTGCCAGGAACGGACGTGTGTGCAGGGGTCCACATTAGGCTAGTTTTTCTGTTGAGCTGTCTACTGGCCAGAACCCTTGCAGCTTCCGCCGAGATCCTACACTTTCCAAAATTCCAGATGGCCGTTTTACTATAGCTAATTATGAAATTTGCTCCCGTTCCCACGCAAGCAAGTGCTATCGCAACTTCTTCAGCCATTTCCGAGTAGCGGCTTCTAATGGTGGTGGCCGATACGGGGGTACCTCGGCCATCGACCACCGAGGCGATCGCCGCACCCGACTTGCCACTTGCCGCGTCCACGTACGCAACCGACTTGCTGTCTATTGAATGAAAGCGTTTGATTAGTGCTTTTGCTCTCTTTTCCCTCTTCTCCGTGTTGAATATGGGATGCATCTTACGAGGGAGGGGGGGGATGAATAGATTTTCTCAGCAGTCCAGCGGGATGTTTGTCTTGGCTCTTAGTCCCCTATCTGTTTGCAGACCTGCCATTTCAAAGATAGCTCTTCCCGTGCTCATTCGGTTTAGTCTTTCGAGCTGCGAAATTCTGACAGCCTCCGCTATTTAGTCCCCGGTATTGTGCACTCCCACAGAGAGGAGCTTCTCTGTGGAGGTGCTAAATGTTAAGCCGAAGGCCCTTTTTATGCACCATCGAATGAGTTAGTCGAGCTTCTTCCTCTCCTCTGACCTGATGTTTAAGAAAGGCGTGGCATAGCACACGCGGCTTATTACGTATGCTTGGGTTAGTTTAAGCAAGCTTCTTTCCTTCACGCCTCGTCCTCTCAGCGCGACCGTTCGAAGTATGCCAAGTGCTTGCGCGGCCAATCCCTGCAGATTTCTGATTGTCTCATCATTATATCCGTTTTCCTGTATGAAAAGTCCTAAGATTCTGATTTGGTTTACCTTTGGGACTGGTTTCCTTTCTCCTTTAATGTCAAATTCCCAGCTACGCTTGCACCGGAGCGACTTTGGGTTGTAGACGAATAATTCCGATTTTCGCGGAGAGCACGAGAGACCCCTACTGGCAGCATTGTCCACGACAGTGTCCGCCGCCACCTGCAGGCGCTCCTCGATGCTCGCATCGCTCCCCTGGTTTGTCCAGAGGGTGATGTCATCCGCATACATACTGAAATTTAGCCACTGTGTGCTTCTCAGGGCTTCGGGGAGGCCCCTCATTGCCACGTTGAAGAGGAACGGCGAGAGAACCGCGCCCTGCACCGTGCCCCTGCTTCCTAATTTCAATGTTGGAGACTCGATACCTTGGAACTTCATGCAGGCAGTTCTGTCTGACAAAAGTCCTTGACATAGTCAAATGTTCGATGCGCCTACCACGATTCCTTGGAGACCGTGGAGTATCGCTTCGCGTTTAACATTATCAGGCCTACTTGGCGTCTCTAGAACGTGAGTCGATTATGTCATGTTTTAGTCGGAGCATCACGTCATGCGTGCACAAGCCCGGTCGGAAGCCAATGATCTCTTGCGGCCAGAGGCCGTTCTGCTCCATAAAGTGCGTCAGTCTGGTCTTGACTACGCGCTCCATCAATTTCCCTCTAGCCTACGTCTTTCTCTCACTTTTCATCTTTCCTGTCTTCTCCTAGCTTCCACTCACTTCCAATTTTTCCAGGCAGCAAGGGTTAACCTTGTGTGAATAGGCAACCTTGGCTATATCATATTTGGTTATAGCGGTAATGTACAGCTGGCGTTTGCAGGCCGTGTTTCACAGGTCCTGCAACGTCTCCTTGTAGGACTCCATGGTGGGTGGCTGGCGTTACTGCCGAAATTACAATCCCTTATGGCTTCTTCTTTCCCCCCATTACCAGATCGCTACCTCAAGAGGGGGCGCACCGATGACGTCTTCGAATTTTTTGCCCGTCAAAAAGAAACATTTCTTCGTTTCCATGTAGTGCACTCCGAAACACCAGACAAACCCGTGCGAACAATCTCACCATTCCTCGTGTCCAAGTCTCCAAGGTACAGGTTATAAAGCATCCAGGATGGCAAGCGGCGATCTCTTCTTGGAACTCCGCAACAAGAAACAATATGAAAAGCTACCCAATCTAGTTTCATTTGGTGACGCCAAAGTAACAGTAACTCCTCATCGCACCATGAATGCCACCCGTGGGGTAGTCTCCGATGATGATCTCTTGGAGCTGACTGAGGCTGAGCTCTTGTAGGGCTCCTGTGAGCAGAACGTCATAAACGTTAATCGAATTAAGATGAGGCGTGATAATAAGGAAATACAGTCCAAACATCTGATACTTACTTTTGGCACAAGTGTTCTGCCCGAGTCCGTCGAGACCGCGTATATCAAGCTCCGTGTTCGCCCATATGTTGCTAATCCCCTGCGTTGTTTCAAATGCCAGCGTTTCGGTCACAGTTCGCAGAGCTGCCGAGGCCGTCAAACGTGTGCCAAGTGCAGTGCCCATGAACATACTTCTGCAGCTTGCAAGAACAGTCTCGATTGTTTAAATTGTGAAGGGGAGCATGCCGCATACTCGCGGTCGTGTCCATCCTGGTAAAAAGAAAAAGAAATTCTGACGATAAAAGTAAAAGAAAATATTAGTGTCAAGGAGGCCTTCTTGACACTAATATTTGCTACACCACCACTATACACCGCCACTACACCACCACCACACTATTGCTACACCGCCAGAGGCGGTAGCCTCTGGCGGTGTAGCAATAGTAGCCCACAGATCTGTCGCTTGCCGACCCGTCGCCCTTAACACGCCCCTCGAGGCAGTGTCAGTTCGGGCCATGCTTTTCACAAATTAGTAAGTGGGTTCTATTTATATACCGCCAAACCAGCGTCTCGATAAAACAGACTTTTATAAACTCATTGACCAGCTCCCCGAGCCTTACATACTCGTGGAAGATGTTAACGCCCATAACCCGATGTGAGGAGACTCACGATGCGACGCGAGAGGTCGACTCATTGAAAATTTCCTTTTAAACTCCAGTGCGTGCCTCTTTAATAAGAAAGAACGGACCTACTACAATCCACAGCATAATTCATACTCCGCAATAGACCTGTCTATCGGTTCTGGTTCTATGTTCCCTGGTTTAGAGTGGTCTGCAATTCAACATCCATTTGGAAGTGATCATTTCCCATTACCTCAAAACCTAGTAGCACAACATGACTCCCCTCGGCCTGTGCCTCACTGGAAACGAGCCGAGGCTAATTGGGAATACTTTAAAGGATCCACCTACATATTACCAGATTTTATAAGTGATTTTAGCGTAGATCATGCCGTATAATTTTTTACCGTTCTTTTCATTGATGCAGCAGAGAAATTCGTCCCTCAGACAAATGACACTTCATTGAAAAGAAGGGTCCCCTGGTGGAATAACGATTGCAGAAAGGCGCGGAGGAGACAGAATAAAGCCTGGGGCAAACTACGTGAATGCCCTACTGCCGAAAATTTAGTCGAATTTAAACAGATCTAATCCTAGGGAAGACGAATGCGAAGACAGGCAAAGAAGGCAAACTGGCAGAGGTTCCTTTCAGCTATAAATTCATATACTCAAGAGGCTAAAGTGTGGGACGGGCTTAGAAGGCTAAAAGGACAAGAAATTCATCTGTTGCCCCTAGTAAACGATGAAGGCAATAGCTTAGAAGATCAAGCTGACGCACTCGGGGAAAAGTTTCAGCGCATTTTCAGCTCAAATCATTATTCCAAGGCATTCCTCAAGCACAAACAAATAGCAGAACGTGAGGCCATCAACCGCAAATGCAGACAGAACAAATTATATAACCAGCATTTTAACATTTCTGAATCGACAGCTGCTTTGGCTGCATGTCAGAGCTCTGCATCTGGACCTGACAGGATCATGTACAATATGCTTAAACATCTCCACAACGATACTCAAATAACGCTACTCACACTTTTCAATGCTATATGGGCTGCCGAGTACCTCCCATCTAAATCGAAAGAAGATATTGTTATGCCTGTTTTGAAGCACGGTAAAGATACATCGCTGCTGACCAGCTACCGTCCTATAGCGCTTACGAGCTGTCTTTGCAAGCTTTTTGAAAAAATGATCATTCGCCGTCTCGTACATTTTCTAGAGTCCAGCAATATGCTTGACCCACTTCAATGTGGCTTCAGGGAAGGGCGATCTACAACCGACCATCTCATGCGCATCGAATCAAACATCCGCGATGCTTTCGTACATAAACAATCCTTCCTATCCGTATTTCTTTACATGGAAAGGGCGTAGGATACAACTTGGCGGTACGGAATATTGCGCGAGCTGCCGGCGCTGGGCATCCGCGGCAATATAATAAACACTATCGAAAGCTACCTACAAAACCGTACATTCCGGGAGAAAATAGGTAATGCACTGTCGCGTACATTTACACAGGAAACTGGTGTACCCCAGGGAGGCGTACTGAGTTGCACTGTCTTTATCATTAAGATGAACACGCTCCGCGCTTCATTACCGCCAGCCATTTTCTATTCTGTTTACGTAGATGACATACAAATAGGCTTCAAATCCTGCAACCTTGCAGTGTGTGAGAGGCAAGTACAACAGGGCTTGAACAAGTTATCTAAATGGGCAGACGAAAACAGATTTAAAGAGAACCCGAACAAAAGTTCTTGTGTGCTTTTCACAAGAAAGAGAGGGTTCGTTGCAGATCCCAATATCGAAATGTATGGCCAGCAAATCCCCGTGAACAAAGAGAACCAGTTCTTAGGTATCATACTTGACTCTAAACTAACATTTATTCCACCCATAATGTATCTCAAGGTGAAATGCTTAAAAACAATGAACCGACTCAAAATTTTATCGCATACAACATGGAGCAGCGACAGAAAATGTTTGATGAATCTTCACAAAAGCCTCATTCGATCACGATTGGACTAAGGTTCCATGATTTATCATTCTGCAGCCCCGAGCGCACAAAAGATGCTAGATCCGGTTCACCATTTAGGAATCCTACTGTCCACTGGCGCTTTCAGAACAGGTCTCATTGAAAGTTTGTATGTAGAATCAAATGAGTGGTCACTCCATCTCCAGAGAACATACATCAGCCAAACATATTTTCTGAAAATCCACTCTAATCCTCAACATCCGTGTTTTATTACCCTTAACGATATGACAGATTATGCACTCTTTCGTAATCGCCCCTCTGTAAGACAGCCCTTTTCACTTCTTGTGAGGGAGCTTAGTGTTGAAATGACTGTCCCAATCCTCAAACATCGCCTAATGCCTCCAGCTAAGCTGCTACCTCCTTGGGAGTGGCAGATGATACAATGCGATATATCTTTCATGCAAGTTACAAAACACGCTCCAGAGATTGAAATCCAGATGCATATCCGCGAACTTCAATACAAACACTCCTGCACGGAGTTCTACCCAGACGCATCGAAGTCACGCGAGGGGGTGTCATATGCAGCCGTCGGCCCATCCTTTTCGGAATCCGACGTACTGCATCCGGAAACAAGCATGTTTACGCCTGAGGCCTACGCACTATTGTCGGCTGTAAAGCATATAAGGAAAACAAAACTACAAAAATATGTTATATATACGGACTCCCTAAGCGCTGTCAAGGCTTTGATGTCATTTTGTAAGCACAATAATCCAGTAATCAATGAACTGTATTCCGTCTTACGTAAAACGTATATATGTAACCAGCACGTCATCATATGCTGGGTGCCGGGTCACAGGGGCATCGAAGGTAACGTTCTGGCGGACCAGATGGCCACATCAATTGCATCGCATTCTGTTCATCCTACCGCTGCAGTCCGTGTCACAAATCTGAGGCCCTTCTTGCGCAGGAAACTGCGAAACTACTGGCAACGCTTGTGGGACAGCGAAACAAATAATAAGCTGCATGTAATAAAAACACATTTAGGGTTCTAGCATTCTGCAATAAGATCACGCCGGACAGATGTCCTATTCTGTCGTCTTAGAATAGGACACACATTTGGCACCCATAACTTTTACTCACCGGAAATGACCCGCCTCCAACCTGTGGCAGTTGCGCAGAAAGGCTGACCGTGCTCCACGTCCTCCTGGAGTGTCGAAAAGCCGAATATGAGAGGAGACATTTTTTCTTATCATACCGTCAGCACATTCCTCTTCATCCTGTAATGTTTCTCGGTCCAGAACCGCTTTTTAATACAAACACAGTCCTAGGTTTCCTCAGAGATGTTGTCCTACACGTTATTAGTCCCATACATTCGTAGCGCTTCCTCTCTTGAGAGGATGCCGCTGTGATAGTCATACTGTATAACACATGCCTCCAGGCCCTTGTGTTTCAAGGGCTTTGGCGAGGCAGTTATGCTCCAGGTAATTTTACTATCTCACATATCTTTTATAATGCATCATTCTCTCACGATTGACTTTATTTCTCAAAGAACATGTCATTATCATCGACATATTTTTATAACAGATAGATTTTACGCACTCTAGAGCAACTATTTTTAAGGCCCTTTTACAGCCACGTCACATCAACCTCATTGAACTCTTAAATGCACTGCGAATTCAACAACACTGGCTTGGCACTTTTTGGCCATACGTGGCCCTTGCGCCAATAAAAACCACACACACACACACATCAATTTCCCCATGCATGAGGTTAGGGAAATGGGTCTTAGATTTTCTAGTTTTGGGGGCTTACCCGGCTTTGGAATTAGAATCACGTTTGCCATCTTCCACTGGCGTGGCCGGTGGCCTTTAGTCCAAATTTCTTGCGTGGACTCCTTCAGAGCGCTGATGGAGGCATCGTCCAGATTTTTTAGAATTTTGTTAGTTTTTCCATCAGGGCCCGGGGCTGATTTGGTTTTTAGTCCCAATATTACTGCCCTGACCTCCGCCTCCGTGAAGGGTGCGTCGAGCTCCTCATTTGGAGCTCCGCCGTACTCCCGGAGGGGGGTGCTATGAGTATCGCCAATGTACGTGGTGATTAGATTGTCCATAAATTCCGCGTCTGTGCCCTCATACGCGTGCCTGGCTTTTGATAATCTAATTCGCGATAGGGTTTTCGAATTGGCCGGATATAATAGGCGTCTCAGCAGACCCCACGTTTTGGAAAGGCTCATGCCCCTCTCCATCTCGTCGCATCTGCTGCACCAATTCCGTTCGCATAATGTCATCGCGTAATTTTCAATTTCTTTGTTATGTCTAGCAACCCGCCTTCTATGACTACGGTTTCATTTTGCTTCTTTAGTCTGCGCTCCATACCACGTTTTGCCTCCCACATGTGAAGCAGTTTGCTATCGGCCATTTCCGCGGCATCGTCCCCTTCAAGTTTCTTAGTTGCCTCTTCAACGGGACGCGCGATGATCTCCGTCCATTTCTCTATGTTTGTGATTTTCCCTATGGCACCTTTCGCTCGCTTCTCCCTAATTAATCCCCATTCGGTGATCCTCGGTTGACGCGCACGACGCGTCTTCACCCCTTTTTTAAGGATCGAGGCCAGAATGAAATGATCAGTTCCGAAATTGAGCTCCGAGTTTTTCCAATTCAGTTCTGTCACATTTTTGGAGAAGGTCAGGTCAGGGGAGGTGTCTGCGCACACGCTGTTGCCCACCCTGGTCGGACTGCTAGAGTCCATGTGTAGGGTGAGTCCTAGCTCGTGCGCGTCCTCTCATAGCTGCCTACATTTTGGATCTTGTTTAGCGTAACCCCATTCCGGATGCGCTGCATTGAAGTCACCGACTATTAGCAAGAAATTAGTCCCCGCTGCCTGAATAGCTTTGCGAAAGAGGGCCCTGAATCGCACCTTTCTCTGCTGTGGAATACTGAACAAGCTTAATAGGAACACGCTCGGTTCCTCTTTTCGTCCCGTAATAATTTCCAGGAGCACTGCCTCAATGTCTCTCGAGTTGATTTCGTGCACGATTGCCGCAGTATTCCTCTTAACCAACGTAGCCACGCGAGATTTCTCACCCCTGTCAGTTGAAAAAGCTTGGTATCCCGAGGACTGTGCTGCTTTGCCCGTCTCCAGCAGGACTATAGCTAGCGGTTTCTCATCTAATAGCGTCAAGTACTGTTGCACTAACGCTCGCTTGCGTTGGAAGCCGCGACAGTTCCACTGCCACATTAAAGACTCACTTTGCGCGCCTCTGGCCATGTTGGAGCTGGTCGAGTTGTTCCTTCGCTTTTAGTTGCCATTCTACGATGACTCCTAATTCTGCCCTTTGCTTTCGTATTTCACCCGTAAGGGCTTGGATCTGGTTTTGAGTCTGCTGTATCGTTCCCATAATTTGGACCAGGAAAGAATAAAATTTTACTTCGATTTTGGCTTCTAATCTTATCTCTAGTGCCACCAAAGAATCAACGACTTCCCCTTTACGTTTCATTGGGGGTGGTCTAGCTGATTCGATAATCATATTTTCCTCCTCCGGTTCCGCAGGCTGCATGGGAGTCGCAGCCGTAGGTACCGGGCAGGTTGGTTTCAATACGAATTTTGGTTGCGCTTTGTGGGTGAAGGGGGACCCCGTACACTGGCGTGTACAGGGTCCCCCACCACTTTGGTCCAATTTTGGTCTATGCAACTCTTGAGTGAGCTCATTATTTACCTCTTTAAGCTCCCGAACCTATTTCTGTAATTTATCGATCTCCTCATCTTTCTTATCTTTTGCAAAGCAAACATTGTTTCGGTCCCTGCTCTGCTTCCTCTTCTTAGTCCATGGGTGCGCCGGGTCCCTAGAACTCGATCTCCCCCTTTGTCTGGATCCGGAGCACCCCCTGATGCGGGACCGGGAACGGCCACACTGCTGGTGCCCCCTGGTGGTCTCCTCCAGCCTCGGAAAGGAGTCCGTTCTGACGCGAAAGCCCTCGTTTCCGCGCCTGACCTTGGAACGACCCCTGGGATTCACCTCTGCAGGCGCTCCAGCTTGTTGCTGCTGCTTCTGAAGTTGCAGCTGTAGCATGTTGATCTTTCGTTCCCACTGCCTCTTCTTCAGCTCGTAAGGAACACGGTAGAGTTCTCTACATTTTCTGTCACCGAGCGGGTGTCCTTTCCCGCAGAGTTGGCACTTAGGTTCACATAAATGGTCTTGTGGTGGTTGCTCCATGCCACAGCCATGACATTTCACATTCGCGGGGCCCGGGCAGACGTCCTCGTGGTGTCCGAGCCGCCCGCAGGCGTTACAAACTTCGTACTTCTTGCTGCAGATTACGCAGCGTTGCGCCATGGGTGTAAGTCTCACCCACTGCGGCACCTCTTTGTCTTCGAACAGTATTAAAACTGTCCTCGACGTTCTTTCGAGTCATCGCATTCCCCGGACCGGAGGATTCCCGTAGATTTGCAGCCTTTTCAAGATATTTGCGTCCGAGAAGCATAAAGGGACTTCATGCACGACGCCTTTTCCGCAGTCCTCCGGCATAGCGACGTACGTAGTCATTTCAATCTTTTCCCCTTCAAACATGAGGAGCTTACAGTCGGCGTATTTTCGCTTCCTTTCCGCGCTGACGGTTGCGACGAGAATGGAATGTTGCTTCACATTCATCGAGATGACGTCCTCTCCGGCGGCGTCTGGACTGACGCCAGCCGCCCTAAGTACTACGTCTGCCAAATACGCACTTCCGTATTTCATTAGACGTACGAGACGACCGTGCGGCCTCATGACTACTTTCTCGGCCCCGTCTGGAAGTCGGGCGAATTGCCTTTCAACCGACTTAGCCGCCATCTTCCTCCCTGCGAGCTTCTCGGCGGCCCGCTGCCGTTCCATTTGGCGTGCCTCGTTGTTCACTAGGGGGGCCGCTTTTCCTTTCTTCTTTCTAACGTAACATTGCCCCGGCACGTTAAATTCTTCCGGATTGATCTCCTTACCTTCACGGTCTCCATCATAGTCTTCAAGCTGAGCCTCTGCTCCCGCCGGTGGCTTGTTGTCACTATGTCGAACCTTAAGCTTAGCCCACCATGCAGCCCGTCGAACACTTCAAAGTCTCAATATCGTGGGAAATGAGGGCCCACCTTGGAAAAATTGATATCCTCGGTGCCCGTTCATCGAGTGCTGTTGATTCCAGCTAGAAACCAAGACCGTCGAATCCAACTTGTGCTCGAGCGGCCGCGTCAGCCTCTTCGTCGAAATGAGCAAGTATTGGGGCCGCTTGCAAGCGCTTGCGCAATTCATTGAACGACTGTTGCTGCTCGTCTGACCAAATGAAAGGCACATGGTGGTGAGTGAGCCCTGTCAGAGGCTCAGAAATTCTCGAGAATCCATCGACGAAGCGCGTATAGTATGCACACAAACCAAGGAAGCGTTGGGCAGCCTTCTTGTCTATGGGTGGCGAAAACTCAGCTACTGCAGCTCATTTGGCGGGCTGGTCGGACGCCTTTAGAACCAACGACATGGCCAATAAATTTGAGCTCTTGGAACCCGAAGTAGCATTTTCGGGCTTGATGGTGAGGCCGGCCGTACGGATCGCGCAAGGACACTCTCGAGTCATGCGAGATGTTCGTCAAACGTGCTCCAGAACACGACGACGTCGTCAAAGTACACGAGGCAGGTTTGCCATTTGAGTTCGCCAAGCACGGTATCCATCATCCGCTGAAAGGTGGCAGGCGTGGAACAGAGACTGAAGGGGAGAACTTTGAACTCATAAAGCCCGTCAGGTGTCAAAAACGCTGTTTTTTCATGATCCTGTTCATCAACTTCGATTTGCCAATACCATGATTTGAGATCCAGCGAAGAAACACAACTGGCATGTTGCAGGCGATCCAATGCGTCGGCGATGCGTGGCAATGGATAAACATAGCGCTTGGTGACACGGTTCAACTTGCTATAATCTACACAGGAGCGTAGTGTGTTGTCTTTCTTTCTGACTAACACCACAGGGGAAGCCCACGGGCTTGTGGACGGCTGGATCACGTCATCTTGGAGCACCTCTTTCACCTGATGCTTGATCGCTTCCCTTTCCACTGGAGACACTCTGTAAGGATGCTGACGAACAGGACGTGCGGACTCGTCCGCTATAATGCGGTGCTTTTTGGTGGACGTGTGCCGTACTTTGGACGACGTTGAAAAACAGTCCGCAAATTCGTTCACGAGACTCAGAAGACGGTCTTTCTGATGGTCTGGCAGAGCAGCATTAACGTGAATCCGCTCTTTTAGGCTGGGTGACTCAGATTGCTGAGACGATGCGATTTCCAATGTGGCAATGTCACTAACATCAATGATTTCATGAAGAAATGCGATTGTCGTTCCTCGCGGTACATGCTGATATTCGTTGCTAACGTTTGTTAGCAAGACGACTGGACATTTGTTGTGCACCTGAAGAAGGCCTCTGGCTATGCAAATGTGGCGCTCGAGAAGCAGAGGGATGTTTGCCTCCACAATTCCTTCGGCGTCCTCTTGCACGTCGCATCGGACAACGGCAAGCACGCTGGTCTTGGGTGGTAACGTGACGTGATTGTCAGCTACACGAAGCGTGATGTCACGGTCGTTGTCAATGCTGTTCGCAACAGCTTGCGTAGAAGTCGATGATGGCACCGTTCGCCTGAAGAAAATCCAAGCCGAGTATAAGGTCCTTCGAACATTCAGGAAGAATGATGAAGTCGCCGATGTACGTGAAGCCCCGAGTGTTGACTCATGCCGTGCACCGGCCCATTGGAGTTATGAGGGGCCCTACTGCAGTACAAATCTGAGTCCCGGTCCATGGCGTCGAAACTTTGTTCAGGAGATGCGCGAGACTCTGGCTCATAACAGAGGTGCCCGCACCCGTGTCGATTAATGACGTGACTTCGTGGTCATCTATGGTAACTGGTACGTCGCAAGATACTCACACCGAACTAAACTGATTTCTCTGCGTCTCAGTTTCGTCATCTCGCGGTCGTCTTACTGGAGGATCTTCAGCGTTGGCAACGTCAGCAAGCTGACCTCCGTAGGTCACTGGACTCAGTTTAACCGGGAGGCACGGCTGGGTGAGTGACGCCTTGTAGCGCTCGGCGTGAAGATGGGGCAGGAAGACCTGTTTCAGGCTCGTGACGGTGACCGGGGGACACAGAATCATGGGGCAAACGAGGTCCTGGCATCCGCGAGTTAGGCTTCCATCTCCAGGGGGCGTTCATCATTGTGCGGGCATGGCTCATTCAGTGAAAATCCACGGAGCCCAGCTTGGTTGTAAGGACATGCCCTGTAGAGGTGATCGGCTTCCCCGCAATGAAAACACAAGGGCCTCCGGTCTGCAGTGCGCCATGCGTCGCTCTTGCGGGGTGGTCACGTTTCAGACACGAGTGGCGTGCGGCGAGTCCTGAAGTCGCCAGTTGCTTGTTCACTGGCGCGCACACCATCATGAAAGTCCGGGACCTCGCGCACATCGTAAAAAGTCGGGGACAACGAACTTCTCGCAGCTTCCGCATACGACACGTGAGGCTGTAGCTTCCGTATGTCGTGCTGTGGTGCCTCCCTTCACTCCGGGACTTCTACTGCCTGCCTGATTTCATCCCGGACGACCTCAGCCAAAGCGAGTCGCGGTAGCGATGCTGAAGCCACCTGAAGCTTTTGAAGCTCTTCTCGGACAACAAGCGTAATGAGCTCCCGGAAGGCGCCGGTATTGTCCAAGGGTATAGCGAGAGGGTCACGCGATAGGGTCGACACGTCGCGGTTGTACTGCCTTGTTCACTGCTGCAGTGCGTTTTCCATTGATATGGCTTCCACCAGAAACTCTGCAACGGTCTTTAGTGGTCCAGCGATTAGTCCATCGATGACTCTTGCTCGACGCCGCGCATCAAGTTCCTGAGCTTCTTTTCTTCCAGCATGGATGTATCCGTGCGTCGGAAAAGTCGGCACATATTTTCCACAAGCATTGCGACGCTTTCGTTCGGCCGCTGCACTGTCACCTGAATTGCAGATTCAGCTCGCTCCCTGCGATCGAGGCTGGCGCATGTGCTAATTAGCTGCCGTCGGAATTCGTCCCATGTCGATAGGGCCGCCTGACGGTGTTCAAACCATGTCCGCGCATAGTCCTCGAGGGCAAAGTAGCGGTTGCGTAGCTTGCGCTTTGGAGTCCAGCCATTGAATTGAGCGACACGATCAAAGTGATCGAGCATGTCCTCAACATTTTCGATAGTGTCCCCATGGAACGATGTGGGGATTCGCGGCTGGTTAATGACGACCTCGGTCGGTGCGGTTGAGGAAGAAGACGGAACTGAGGTACTCATCCTTATGACTCGATTGGGTAGAGGCTCGTGCTCAGGTGGCAGTCCTTGAAGTCGACGGCTTGTCCGTACATGAACTGGAGTCAGCTCGACCGGACTTAGTACTGGACTTGTAGGTGGTGTTCGATCTGGGAGTGGTAGCATGTACCCGGCACCTCCACCAGAAAAATGTAACGTAGATTGAAGAAGTCTTACAAAATAGACGCTTCTGCTTAATGGCGGGCCAGGAGAAGAACGTGCAGCTCACGCACTTCATCGTCTTTCCTGGCGCCGACCTTTGCGCGTGCCGACCCGTTGTTGTTGTTGTTGTTGCTGTTGTTGTTGTCCTGAGTGGCCGTGGCACATACCCACAGTGGGGGATTGGCCATGGATGGATGGATGGAAAAACTTTATTTTCGTCAGAACGCATGTGCGGACGATTCCGTGCTAGATTGCCATCAGCTCATGGCTGACGGCGACCTGGGTGGCCCACTCCACGGCCCTGGTCTGGACGACCGGGTCTGAGCTGGCCAACACGGCCTCCCACTGCTCGAGAGAAGGATCACGCATAATATCCGCCGGTGGCGGCGCTATGCTACAGCTCCATAATATGTGGTCATAGGTGGCCAGTTCCTTGCACCATTTGCATTGCGGCTGAACGTCCGGGTAGATTTTGTTTAACACGTATGGGTTATAGAAAGATCTCGTCTGTAATCTTCGCCAGACGCTTTCCTGCGCCTTCACCAATTGCTTGTCCGGTGGAGGGTAAATTCTCCGCTCAAGTTTGTAATGGTTAGTAATGTCGTGAAAGGACACCAGCCCATCTCTCATGGACCTCCCTGGAACGTCCGGCTCACCTGCTCGGCTGAGGAAACCTCGAGCATTCATGTGAGCCGCCTCGTTCCCAGGGTTCCCAGAGTGGGCCGGTATCCAGACAATTTCCACCTCCGTAGTCCCTCGCCCCGTGGCCCGATTTAGTAATCCTGCCGCTGTGACAGAGATTCTGCCCCTCGCCAAATTTCGGATGGCTGTTTTAGAGTCGCTGATAATCAGGTCAGCTTCAGTATTACCTATAGCTAGCGCTATCGCCGCCTCCTCTGCAGTTTCTGAGGACCGGGTTTTGACTGATCCAGAGGTGACTAAGCGAATCGGGCGGTTTAATTAGGTGCCTATAATATTAATGATAACAAGGGAGTCAACAATTTGGGCGTGTGAGCTTAAATGTACACGTTTTGTGTTCGGAGAAAAAAGGAAATAATCAGATGAAAACCGGGTATAGGATAATATTAATAATAATAACAATAATAAATAATAAAAGATAAGAAATAAAAGAAAGCTATGGTTGGGAGGGAGAATGATCAATCTAACATGGAAATCGATTAGTTTCAATGGGGTAATTTTGGATCGCCAAGCAAACATTTCTGTTGCTGAACCCAACAATGGAGGCTCCAAAAGATAGGATCACAGGCACTGATACAGTTAGACCAATAGAGCGAAGCGGGATTTCGAGTAGTCGTTTTCTTATAATCGAAAAACGTCTGCGGGACAACAAGAAATGGTCGATTGTCTCCGCTTCGCTACAGAATAAGCATAACGGTGAGGGGACCAGACCAGACCTGTGGAGGTAGAAGTTCAATGCGGGTATACGGCAGCGCAGCTTCGTGATGGACACTTCAATTTTCCGTGTTCGGCAAAAATCTCTGTTCCAAGGGTGCAGGAGATGTCCGTAGTCGACAGAGTTAGTAATTGCGGAGCCTGATGCTGACTGTATAATGGTACTCCTGCGAAATCTAGCTGCAGTAACATAAGCAGTCAAAGGGCAGCAAGGAAGAATCGGGCCACTTATCGATGCCTTGGCTAGAGAGTCTGCAATTTCATTAATGATTAGTCCTTTATGGCCAGGCACCCAAATCAAACGCACGCTTCTCAAGTAACCAGGTACCAATGACTGAAATGTCCTCATCACGCGAGAATCACTAGAAGCAGTAAGGGATGAGCACAATGATAAAGAATCAGTGACTATCACGGCTGACGTAATTGATGGTCCTGATTTGCGTAATGCCAGCACCACGGCCATGAATTCAGCGAAAAAACTCGGTATGAAATCTGGCAGCCGAAGAGAAAATGTCCAATCGAGAATCGGGGAAAATATTCCTACACCTGACGTTTCTTCACATTGTGAAGCATCTGTAGCAATCACAACGTTTGTTTGAAGGTTTTTCAGGTGATCTTGTAATATACCGTCTAGAATATGGTGTGGAAGTAATTTTGCATTATTAGGAACGATGTCATCAAATTGAATATCCGTGGCAACAGCTCTGTCGGTAATAGGAAGAACATCGCATATGCGCACGCCCAAAGAGTCAAGTAATTTTTGCACGAATATAATTTGCGGGTTATGTAGTCGCGGCCGCATGACACCGAAAAACAACGCAGGTTGTGAAATAAAGATTGTTTGGGGATGACGCAGTGGTGATTCGTAAATCCTTAAGAACGTCTGCACCATCAAAAGCCGGAACCTGCACGAAAGTGGCGGAACATGGGATTCTAGATAAAGAATAGGATTTGCAAAAAATTTAGGAAGATCTAAACACAGACGTAATGCTTCTCTTTTTAAGAGGATTAGAGGACGGGACATGTAGGCTGGAGCTCCAGAGAAGAGCACGCAACCAAATTCTAATACAGGGCGAACGTACATACGATATATCATTAGGAGTGTATCTCTTCTCAATCCTATTCGACGACTGCTCAGCCTACGCAATATGCCAATTGCACGGGTACCTTTCCAAGTCAAATGATCTATGTGTGAGCGCCAGTTCAGAGAGGCGTTATAAATAATTCTGAGGTATTTGACAGATTCCACCTGTGGTATGTCTTGAAGGTGGTAAGACAATGAAATGTGCACTATGTCACGTATCGGAAATACGAGAACAGCACATTTGCTGGCATTGAGGGTGAAGTGACTAGCATCTAATCACCTCTCCAGATCATAAAGGTATGTTTGCAGTCGTTGGTATAGCGTGTGGATGTCGTTTGCAGATGCACGAAACGCAATATCGTCTGCATAAACATAAGTAGTTATTTCTTGATGACAAGGTAGTGTGCTCATGAGAATATTAAAAAAGTACCGGGGAACTGAGCCTTGCGGTACGCCTCACGTTTGTTTGTGTCTAGAAAAAGAAACGCCACTTTCGTAGCAATAGAATTCTCTTTCACCTAAGAATGACCGAATCCACGCTGCTATATACCCAGGAACACCATAGGAAGTTAACTGATTGATCAATATAGTGTGCTCCACAGTGTCGTATGCTTTAGCGATATCGAGCGTCACTAAGGCAGCGTATTGCTTATGACGTCGAGCGAGTTGTATTCGGCTTTCTAAGTCGACGTGGGCATGCCAGATGGAGCAGCCGGCCCTGAAACAATTCTGACAGTGACTAAGAATGGAATTATCATTAATAAATTTCATGATGCGACGGTGAAGAAGCCTCTCAATGAATTTTACTACGTTTGATGTAAGCGCAATGGGCCTAATGTTCTCCAATACATACCTTCCTTCTTGTTTCTTAAGCATCAATATTACCTTGGCAAGCTTCCAGTGCAACGGAATCCATGCATATTTAATTGAATAATTCACCAGGTCTAAAAGAACGTTAGGCGATTCCTGTAACAATATCTTTAACATTGCATTTGTGACGCCATCAGGGCCAGGGGCTGAATTCGGTAAACATAGTGCAGTCTCATTTAGTTCAGCTAAGGAAATAGGAGTAAAGTCATCCCAAGGACCTAATTTAGAATGAATAGCCGGAAGCCTGGCCGTAAATCGGTTTTCTAAGCCTTCGGCAATCCCTTCTAGGGAGGCGCTCAGTTCCTGCGGGGTCAAAACAATTGAATTTAATGTTAAGGGTATTGGTAGCACCTTCCTAGCACGAAGGAATGAAAATAAAGCACGCTTATTTTTTGAATTAGATAGATAATCGTAATGTCTAACATCATATTCCTCCTTGGCTCGATTAACAGTACGCTTAAATACGCCAGCATGAAATTGATAATTTTTCCCATTGGTCGGGACCTGATTATGCAGAAGCATTTTCCAAGCGGCCTTTCTTTTTCTGTAGTCCCGCATACACTCATTATTCCACCAACGACAAGCGGTGCCATTAGCCGAAGGGATGACAAATTCAGCTTGCTTCCGGGAATCCTCTAGAAATGAGCAAATGGTTGAAGCGATTTCCTTATCATTGGCATTGGCAAGTTTCAAAACGGCAGAACGCAAGAAAGTCTTAAATTTTGTATGGTCCATAAATGTGCATGCCCGGTAATCTAAAGATGTTATTTGACAATTGATTTCAAATGACACAGGAAGATGATCACTGTTGGTTGCTGATTCAACCGCTACCCACGACAAAACCTTGATGCCAGCGCTACAATATGTCAAATCTAACACTGAACGGAAGGGTCCTCTAACAAACGTTACTTGTCCTGTGTTCTGACATGAAAGGTGACTATCAATAGTCCACTCCCAAAGTCGCTTACCACAAAAATCTGTTTTTTGTCCCCGCGACACGTGATGCGAATTGAAATCCCCTACAAACAAAATTTCTTTTCTACGTGAAGCCACAGCCCTATCAAGTTGACGCGTACTTTGCACACCGCTGGGGAAATAAGCATTTATAATTGAAAATGGATGGTATCCTGGGAGACATAAATCTATGGCCAAAATTTCACAGTCGCAGTCCATGATTTGAAAAGAAATTTTTGCCTTGTGACAAATTTTACTGGAAACAAGTATCATTAATCCTCCACCTCGCGAGTCTCTATCTAATCGGAAGCACCGAAAACCTTTTAAATGAAAATTTTTCTCTGGTGAAAGCCACGTTTCTTGAAGAAGTAAGATATCTGGATTGAATTGAATAGATAGGCAAGATAAATCTGTTGAAGCTGAAAATATAGAACGACAGTTCCACTGCAGCACTTTCAACTGTCCAATGGTGTTGAACTCACAGCAGCGGCATCTGCCGCCTTTAGAATACTTTCTGTAAGCACAGGAGTTGGTTGGCTCTTTTTTGATATTTGTTTCATAGTTTTTGAAATTGGGGACCCCATACCTTTGGGAGCTCGAGTGTCAAGTTCCATGTCTGTGACAATAGCAGTGTCTGAATAAGAGGGCTCATCCACGCATGGTGCGGGAGCCCCACATCACTGTGTCAATATACTTCAGTGACCAGTTAACCTATAGATTTTAGAGAACTCTGGCACTACTGGAGCGGCAAATACTCCGTCTTTAATTTTCGATGCATTTGTGTAGAATTCACTGACTTTTATGTGTGTTTTGGGTAATAAAATAGCGGGATTGCTGCTATTGGTGCAAAGTTAGAGTTTACTGCGGGATTGGAGCGCCTGTTCGGCTCGTTCGCGGCGATCAGCATTGGTGTATGTCTCCAGCAAGGCACGACGGAACTCGGGCCACGATTCGATGAGCCCTTATCGGTTCTCGTACCAAGTGCGAGCACCGTCCTCCAAGATGAAGTAGACGTTTCTCAACTTCGCCGCATCGCTCCATTCGTTTAGCTCAGCAATGCGCTGAAACTGGGCTAACCAGCCTTCAACATCCTCGAAGACATCCCCGTGGAACACTTTCGGCACTCTGAGATTCTGCGGCAGGTACTGAGTTGCCGTTGTGGCCGTACCTTGCATAATGGTCGATAGAGACGTCGATATTCCTTCCATACTGGTCCGTGGGGGCGTCGATGTTGTTGCGGGGAGGTGATCAAGCTCCGGAGGTAATCCTCGGATTCTCCTGCTGGCCCGGTGAACAAGGGTATCCACTAGTATAGGGCTGGTACTCCTGCTACCAGGCGGGTTTGTGGCATCGGATGAACCGTACACAGCACCGCCACCAGTTTTGTCACGAAAAGACAATTGAAGATTTACCTGGCGTCGGCGGGACAGACAGTCGTACAAGATGGCGTACACAGAACTCAAGCCGGCGTCCTCAGCCTCTGCTTCTTCTTCAGCGCCCACCTCGTGCCGAGCGCGCGTTCCACTCAATTTCTGAGCGCTGGCGCATAACGCCTAGGGGCATTATATATATATATATATATATATATATATATGGTCAAGAGACGTTATAGTTTATTTGATGAAAACCGCAGGGAGTAGAGCACCGCAGCGCGAGGTCAGACAACTTAGGCAACACAGGCGCACGGCTTCGAACAACTCGTTGTCGTCGTCTTTTCTCGGAGTTGTGCCTGTTGTGCTCGTTCTTCTCCAGTACAATTACCTCACCGGAGAAGAGGAACTGTCTAGGCGACTCACGGGCAAGATAGCACAGGTGGATCGAACTACGGCTTGAGCCACTGAACGTGCACGACTTCGCGCTCCCGGCGGCGCTTATCCAAAGGTGTCTCAAGGGGTTCTACCAAATAGTTCACAGCAGACGCTTGACTGACGACACGGTAGAGACCCTGGTACTCGGAAACAAGTTTGGCTGAAATTCCAGGGTTGGTAGCGGGAACCCAAAGCCAGACTAGTGAGTCAGGGGCATATTATGCAGGAGAGGCGGGAATATCCCGAAGTTGCTTCTCTCAGTGCTGATCTTCCGAACTAAATGTGCGGGCGAGCTTTCGGCAATCACCCGCGTCTCCAGCAACTTCGGACAGGGTAGTGGCCTCCGTTGTGTCACGGCGATACGAAAGGATGATGTCCATTGTGCGGGAAGGCTCGCATCCGTGAAAAAGGAAGAACGGGCAAAATGCCGTAGTCGTCTGTGTGGTGATAATACAAGCGTACGTCACGAAAGGTGGAATGCGGTCCCAATTGGTTTGGTCCGATGTGACGTACATGGCTAACATGTCGCTGAGAGTGCGGTTAAAGCGCTCAGTCATCCCTTTAGGTTGCGGGTGGCATGCAGTAGTGGTAAGGTGAATTACGTGGCATTCCTTGAGTAGGGCTTCTATAACGTCATTGAGAAAGACACGGCCTCTGTCGCTCAGCAATTGTCTGGGGGTATAGGAGCTTGTCACGAACAGTGAAGTGATCTGCATGGCGATGCAATGCACGGCCAGGAGAAGCCGCTGATGGGTGTGACAGAAAAGCGAGCATGCCGAAGGATGATGGTACGCAGAGGAACCAGGCAACATCACGCGTAGATGCGTTCAGCAGAGGCGAAGTTTCTGGGTAACACGTAAGATGGTCTATCGCCACAATGGCGCAGTGGTTGCCATCTGAAGTACTCGGAAGGGGTCCATAAAGATCAACTTTAACGCAGTCAAAGGCCCGTCCTGGACAAGGCAATGGTTGCAGTGGAGCAGCTGAGGCACGAGAAGTACTCTTGTGGCCTTTGCAAGCGAGGCAGGAGCGGACAGATTAGCGGACGAATCAGTACATCCCGAGCCAGTAATAACGGAGGCTTAGGCACGCGTATGCTTTTAGTACTTCTGTACGTGGACACATTGCGGGTAATCGTGAAGCGCTGCACTATGTCCGAAAGTAGATGCCGAAGAACCACAAGTAACCATTCGCGCCCGTCCGAGAGGTAGTTACGCCGGTATAGGAGCTCGTCACGAATAGCGAAGGTTGTGGTTGGCGACACAATGCACAGCCAGAAGGAGGCGCTGATAGGTGTAACAGAAAAGGCAGCACAGCAACAGCCCAGTGGTCCTTCTGTTGCTCCGAAAGCATGTCCATGGCAGTGAGGGAGGACTCGCGTATTCGTACTTTCTGATAATTTGGCTGGCCTGACACTGGGGAGCGAGATGGAATACGCATGCGAGTGCCCATCGAGCGAGGTGACCGGAAGCTTCTTTCAAAAGCGACAGGGAGCAGAGTGCATGGTGGTCAGTTATGACATCGGAAGGGCGGCCGTAGAGGTGAGGACAAAATTTAGTTATGGCCCAAATCATAGCCAGGGATTCTTTTTCTGTAAAGAAATAGTTTGTTTCCGCTTTAGTGAGTGCGGGCTGTTACGGTCGACGTCTAGCACCTCGTGCAAAATGAATTGTCGACCACCATTTCTCATCGAAACTAAATGTGACTTCTTAATTCACCATGGTTGTCTTGAGTGTATTCCGGTCTGGCGGACGCCCCGCAGTGTCTACAGGCCCCTTTTGTGTGTGTGTGACTTTCAGGGAAGCTTTTCTCAAACTGGCAAGCTCTACAGGAGAGCTTCCGCAAACCAGCAACGCGCAAAAGAGAAGGACAAGTGTGTACAATCCCGGACCTGCGGCTTGGTATCTACGTGGCCTGACGCTCTTTCCTTGCTGCAGGCTTGGTATCTACGGAGGTGCGACGCCCATCGACAAACCATAATCTGTGCCTGTCACGGGACGGCGACGGGAGCAAGATCTCTTCCGCGATGTTAGAAAGCCTATTTAGGGGCTCCGAAATGTACTTTTAAAACACGTCTTTCTCTTCTTATCACCTTTCACCAACCTTTGAATAAACCGTGCAAGTTTCGCACTAGAAATCGTCTCGGCCTTGCCTGGTCGCCATGGTCTACCGGATGCCTGCAGCCCGCCGACAACGCCACGCTACCGAATAGTGACGTCGGTCGAGCTTCGGTAGATAGGCGTCGCCACAACTCAGCAAGAGTACGATACGCTACCGCGGAGTACGCAACTGCGGCTAG
Source organism: Dermacentor albipictus (assembly GCF_038994185.2). Lineage (NCBI taxonomy): Eukaryota > Metazoa > Arthropoda > Arachnida > Ixodida > Ixodidae > Dermacentor > Dermacentor albipictus. The sequence continues at coordinate 31,071,752 of NC_091825.1, forward strand.
CGAAGACATGAAAGTAATCATCGAAGCCAGTCTTTTGTTGTGCAAGAACAGCGTCAATGCCGATGCCGCTGGCACCCGTGTGTATTCCTTTTAGTGCGATTAGGTCAAAGTGTCGGAGTGTGGGGGTGAGGTTTGAAGACGACGCAGCTTCATGAATACGGCATCGCAAACGCAAACTGGCGGCCAGGCCAAGAGGTCGTGATTACCCACGAGAAGCTGCGTCAAAGGCGCTATTTTGGTGGCGAAGTTGCGGATGAAACAACGAAAATAGGAGCATAATCCGATGAAGCTGCAGAGTTCTTTTGTGGCATTTGGTAGTGGAAATTCGGCGACGGCTCGGAACAACGTGGCCAAGGATGACTAGCTGCCGGGCGGCGAAGTGACACTTCTTCAAGCTGGGCTGGATTGCAACATCGGCAAGAGACAGAAGCGGTACTTATGGGCAAAGGAGTAAAGGCAGGCGCTACCTTCTGCAACGCCTGCGGCAGCACGGCTCAGCGCCAGCAGGGGTTGGATGTGGGTGGGAAGGAGATAGAAGGAGGGAGAAAGGTACAGAGTCGCCATGGCAGGAGCGGAGCAGCCCGGCCGGGAAGGCCCAGTGGCTTCCACCGGCGGAGTGAACTGGTGATAGACCATAGGAGGCGGCCCAGCAAAAACAAAGTAGAGGCCATTCAGGAGGCCCGAGCTGGTGAATAGCCGTTAGGCTATTCGTCTTTGAAGGAATTTCCTAGAGTCTCGCCGAGAGCCCCGACGAGTCGAGGTATTCGATGACAATAAGGAAGGGTGGTAGCTGATCCCGACGGGGGGGAGGATGTCTTCCTGTCGTGAACATGGGAGCCCCAGGCTGGAGAACTCCTGCAGAAGTCGGCCCCGGTGCTGCAGGTGAGCAGGGCAGGCCAGCAGAAGGTGCTCCAGTCTCTGGGCCACCGCAGGAGGCACAGGCTGGCGAGGTAATTTTGCCAAAGTGGTGCCGGCGGGCTGCCGTCCAGTAGCAGCCAACCCGCAGTCGGAGAAGCAACGAGGTATCCCTTCGTGGGAGGCCGTGCTGTGGAAGAGGTGGTGGAGGCTGTCCTAGGGATACCCGTTTATCCGGATGTCAGGCGATGATGTGCTAGCGCAGCCTGTGTCTTGCGAAGTCCGCGGCCATTACAGCAGGGCTGAGGGGGACGCTTGAGTGGTGGGCGCTCTTTGCGAGAGTGTCTGCCGCTTCATTGCCCGGGATCCCTACGTGCGCCGTTAGCCAGTGCAGGGATAGTGAGCATCCTGCATTCTAAAGGGCCGCCAGTCTTGAGGAGAGCAGTGAAACCCCAAGGCTAACCTTGTCAGGGCTCTGCAGGTAGAGCATCACCGCCCTAAAATCGCAGAAGATAGCTGCCGGAGTCATTGGTAGCTCCTCTCCGAGTAGGTCATCAGCAAGGTGCAGTCCTGCTAGCTCTGCTGCTGTAGAGCTTGCATGTCCCGGGAGACGGCACAGCTTGCTCTTTTGTAAGGCCGGTGCAACGCAGGGTGATGTGGGTGAGCCCGTATCCGGTATCAGGGATTCGTCGACGAAGATGTGAAGGTGGTCCTCAAGTCTCTCTTGGAGGGGAGAGGCTGCTGTCTGCTGTAGGGTACATGTTGGGGAACGGTTCTTTGAGACACCTGGCAGCTCCGTCGAGATAGGGATTCGTGGTCGGTGTGGTGGGCGAGGCTGTACGGCGTTTGCAGGCGTGTCCCCTATGATTTACTTATAAAGGCCACACAGCCGTCCCATGTGTGATGCTGGCCGGGAGCGTAGGCGGATGGATGGATGGATGGATGCATGGATGGATGTGTGTTGTTCAGTGGCGCAAGGGCCAGGTGTGGCCAAAGAGCGGCATGACTGATGATGATGTGTTAAGCGCTGATTGGTGAGTTACGATGATGGGGTGTAACATGGCTGTAAAGTGGCCTAAAATTAATCGCTATCGTAGAAGCATACAACAATATATATTTATAAAATTATGACAGTGATACGTGGAGTTGTCTCTGGGTACAGCACGAATGACAAGTGATCATGGGGCTAAAATGCATGAAAGGCTGGGAGGCAGGTGCTTTCTTTCAATGCAGGTACCGCAGCAGAAACCTCTGTTAAGAGGCTGTGCTACGAAGTTTCTTGGGCTATAATAGGAAAACTATGTACAGCTTTCAAAAATTGAAACAGTGATTGGTGTTTAAAGAGAGGTTCCATACCTATAATCATTTGAGGATGAAGTGGAATTTGTTGCCGGTGTAGTAATGAAAAATGCTTTTTTGTATTTGCATCTAATTCCCTGCATTGCATCAGGATATGAAACGTGGGTGGATCACCACCTGATAAGAGGTATGCGTGTGTACTGTATGTGTGTCCTATTCTATGTCTGCAAAGTGTTACTTCCTTGCGGCGGTTCTTTGATACCGGCGGCCAGTAGCCAAGATATGGCTTGATAACATGCAGTTTATTTTCTGTTTCTTTATCCCACAACCGCTGCCAGGAAGTCCTGAGCGTTTTCCTTAGTGAGGGCTTAAGGTCCAGTACAGGGAAAGTCGTGGAAGTGTCTGCAGTGTTCGCGTGAACGGATGTGGCTAGCTAGTCAGCCAACACGTTTCCTTGAATCTCGCGGTGCCCCGGCACTCAGCATACTACGATATGCTGCTTGGACGCATAGGTGGTGCATACTGATGAATAGGCAGATACAATTATCGGATTTTAATATTTCTTGACAATTTTCAATGCATTTACGACGCTCAAAGAGTCTGTATTTATAACTGCCTTTGGGATATTCAATTCTTTAATGTGTTTAATGGCAGCCAATATCGCGTAGGCCTCAGCTGTGAAGATACTTGTGCTATATCCGAAAATAAGATACTTGTGCCCCGGTATCCGAAAAGGATGGACCGACTGCTGCGTAAGATAGGCCAGAATTACACTTTGATCCGCCTGTAAAGAATTCAGGACAGGAGTATGTGTGCTGTAATTCCAGGAAGTACATTCGTATATGCGCGAGAGGCACGCACTTTGTAAGAGCTACGAAGGATGTATCACACTCTATTGGTTGCCACTGCCATGGTGGGGGCCGTATAGCAGGGGACATAAGGTGGTATTTGAGCAGGGGAGCCCTTGTTTTTTCAGCTATGTCTCTAACACGCAGTGAGAAAGGCTTTTCCACTGTGGGCCCATTGCGAAAAAGTTGACAACTGGACAAATCGTTTCTGGTGTAATACGCGGGGTGCTCACTGTTTGCGTTCACTCTCAGAAAATACATGAAAGACGAATATGTTCTCTGCAGATGAAGAGACCACTGATCCGATTCAACGTAAAGGCTTTCGACTGGGCTTGTTCTAAAGGCGCCTGTTGATAGGCGAATTCCAAAGTGGTGAACAGGGCCTAGCATCTTTAGAGCAGTTGGAGTAGCCGACTGGTAGACTGTGGCTCCATAGTCTAGTCGTGTGCGTATTAGGCTTTTTCACAAGTTCATGAGACGTTTTCTATCACTGCCCCAAGTTGTGCGTGAGAGCACCTTTAAGATATTCATTGTTTTCATACATTGGTTTTTAAGATACTTTATGTGCTGTACAAAGGTTACTTTCGCGTCTAAAATTATGCCTAAAAATTTATGTTCCCTGTTTACATGCAGACGCCCAGCATGCAACAAAATTTCAGGATCAGGGTGCAGGCCTCTTTTTCTAGAGAAAATCACACAAGTGCTTTTTTTTGGGTTCAGTCTGAACCCGTTCTCATCAGCCCATTTGGAGTGCTTGTTAATACCTAGCTGGACCCGTCGCTCACAGATTAGAAGAGAACTTGATTGACATCCTATCTGCACGTCGTCGACATATGCTGAATAGAAGATGTTATGTGGTATGTGCAGACGAAGAGAATTCATTTTTACAATAAAGAGCGTATCGCTAAGCACCCCACCCTGTGGCACTCCAGTTTCCTGTACAAATTTCCGTGACAAAACATTGCCCACTCGAACGCGGAATGTGCGATTAGACAGATAACTTTCGATAACATTGAACATATTACCACATATACCTAAGTGTGAGAGGTCTCTCAATATCTCGAACCACCACGTAGTATCGTAGGCTTTGTAAATATCAAGGAATATTGATAAGAAAAGCTGCTCATGGACAAAAGCTTCACGGATACGTGCCTCAATACTTATGAAATGGTCACTCGTGGAACGATCCTCCCAAAACCCGCACTGGTATGGGTCGAGCAATTTGTTTGACTCGAGGATGTGAAGGCGGGTCAGGAGTGCTTGACCATCTGCGGCATGGTGTAAGCGATCAATGTGTCGTAGCCATCGATAGCCTCCCTCACGCAGTTGTCCAGCAGGGCCTGGACCCCCTCGGCATCTGTGGCAACCTACGGGAATGCCTCTCGTCGTTCCTGCACAATCGCACCCTCCGGGTATGTGTGGGTCGATCGAAGAGCACCCCCCGTCCAGTCGCTGCAGGTGTACCACAGGGGTCAGTGGTGAGCCCCTTCCTTTTCAACCTGGCCTTGGCATGGTTGCCTGCTGGCCTGTCGATCGACCCTCACTTCCCCGTGCAGTACTCAATCTACGCGGGCGACATCGCCCTATGGGTGCGGGTACCACCGCAACACATCCGCAAGGCACGTGCGGCACTACAGAGAGTCCTGGACACTGCGGCTGCCTACTTGTTCAGCATCGGCCTTACCATCTCGGCCAGGAAGAATGAGGCCTTGCTGCTGCATCCGAGAGCAGCAGCCCACCGCTCAGCTGCCCGGCTGCGCTTGGAGGGCGTCCAGATGCCATGGAGCAAGGCAGTCACGTACCTGGGGCTGCGCATTGACTATCGGCTGACCTGAGTGCCGGCTGCCAATGCCATGTGTGCCCAGACGCTTCGGGTCTGCAAGGCGATCTCACAGCTCCTTGCCCGTGGACAGGGCTGTACCACCGGGTGGGCCCTGCAGCTCTTTGAAGCTGCAGCCACTTCATAGCTACTGTATGCCCTTCCTCTTGTGGCACTGCCCCCACCGTGCCTGCGGAAACTGGAGCTGCAGCACCGGTCAATAATACGGGTCTGTCTTGGCGGTCCCCGAACCTCACAAATAGCCGCCACTCTTCCTGAGGCAGGTACCTGGTTCCTGTCACTACTCTTCCATCGGCGATGCAAATGAGCACGCGTTTGAGTCGGAGCAGGTGAGGACGAAGGTCCGGGGAAAAAAGGACAATGTCATCAAAAAACCAAAGGCATGTCTGCCATTTCAGGCCTCGGAGAATGCTATACATCATTATTTGTTGCAAGCGCATAACACAAGCCAAATGGCATCACGGTAAATTCGTATAAACCATCAGGCGTAACGAGTGTCGTTTTCGGGCGTTCTGCCTCAGTCAGCGGGACTTGCCAATAACCAGGTCGTAAGTCTAAGTACGAAAATAATTCAGCGCCTTGTAGGCAGTCTAATGCGTTGTCGATGTGGGGAAGAGGATAGACATCTTTCTTGGTTATCTTGTTGAGTAGTCGATAGTCCACACAGAAACGAATTGTCCCATCTTTCTCTTTGACCAGCACTACTGGAGTAGCCGAGACACTGTGATGGTTGTATCACGCCGTGTTGGATCATGTCCCCTACGTGGTCATAGATAACACGGCGCTCCGTCGCGGGCACACGGTATGGACGTTGGCGTAGAGGCGCATGGCTGCCGGGGTCGATGTGAGGAACGACTGTTGAGGTAAGTCGTAGACGTTGTTGTTGGCGGCCGAAAGAAGTTCGAAATCGGTTAAGGAGGTCAACGATCAACGTGCGCTGACTGGAAGTGAGATTGGGATCAATGGGCGTTTTGCGCTGGAGTTTGAGGTATAGTAGCGGCGCCTGGTGGTGGCGCGGGAAACGACATCTGGGTCGTACCAGCTTGGGTCGTATTGAGCCCTGGCTGTGGCGAAGCACGTTTCTAGGCCGAGTTTTGCGTCGATTCGCACTTTTTTCTGCTATGTTGCGAGTGCGAAAAGGCTCGTCACTTCTCACAGACCATGCCGACCACGCTGCGAGCCCGCCGCAGCCTATAGTTTAACGAAAACGGACGCACCGTGTGCCGTGGGACGTAATGCTGGGAGCAGAAGCAATCGGTGACGCCGATCCGGAGAGAACTAGCTCAGCCTCGAAAAGGCGTCAGCGTCGTTACTTCTGCGTCCTGGGCTGCCATGCACAAGAAGGCCCTGAATCCCAACATCAGATTCTACCGTTTTCCTTCAAGACCTCATGAAGTGGAGCATCGGGCACGCCGCATAGCTGCAGTTCGTAGCGCTGAGTAAGCGAAACTTCGCGCCATGCTGACTGCTTCGCCTGTCTTGAAGCTTGCTTGATTATCGGCGTTCTAAATTTTTGTCTTTTGCGCCTACAGTCCCGACAGCAGACCGACATAGCAGCAGGCATGGCTGGTAATTCACGATTCGAGACCCGGCCACAGGGACGATTAACAATTCGACCGATGCGAAGTGGTGAAGTGACCAGGTGTGTGCAAATGACCACAAATTGCCGGGCAGATTTGGTGACCATTCACTACCTCACTACGAGCAGCACAGGTTAGAGAGTTAAATGTGCTCATACTTGACCTCAAGCCAGCATGCTGAGGCAGCGCAGCAAGTAGTATTGATTACAGCAGATCGATGTTCGAGCGCTGTCATTAAAAGCTACATCAAGCGAGCAGCGCACGAGCTCGCGCTGCAGCGCGATTCGCACGTACGTGCGAGCTCATATGCATTGCATCAGTTATTACTAGTTACTAAAAGGGACAGATGGCCGCTACTACAATGCAGGCATAACTACTTGTTTAGCTGCATGCAGTCAACAAAGATTGCAGGAGGCCCGCCGTGTCGCGGCATGGCGAAAGACCGCTGCCGTCGCGGCGCGTACGATCGTGCGCTCGAGCAGTTCGTACATCGCGGCGCGTACCGTCGTGTGCTCGAGCAGTTCCGTACACATGATGTCTGCTTATCGCTGCTGTGGATTCATTTATAGTAAGCATTTCCTCGCGTTTGTGCGCCTGAATCTAGCAGCGTGCAAACCTTACATGAAGTTCCACTTCGTACGCGACTCGCTTCACTAGCGATTGACACCGCGCTAAAGCTTCGCTGCTTAATTCTTGAACGGCATACACGCATTCGGCACTGCATAATTTCTTGACTTTACGCAGCGTGCCACCCCTGCAAAAAATCTTCGGCGCCCGATATTCGCTGCAGGCCGCGATACAACACAACCTAAAGTGGCGGGTCCATATTGTAAACGTGCTTTCCGAAGCAGACGACCGAGCTTGGTACGACCCATTTTAGGACAGAGGGCGCATTTTAGCACCTTTTTCGCAGCGCCCCCTGGGCAATGCAAGAGCCCCGTAGAGGGAGCAAACATTCGGTCACACGCAGGCGCAGACAAAGAGGCAGGGAGAGCCTTAGCGTGGATATCAGTGTTGGTGTCAACGAACACTCGAGCAGAGGATAGAGACAAATCTTCCGAAAGACTGCCGCAAAATGGGTTCAACGCAAGTTCTATATGGGCACAATCAATAACAGCGTAATAAGATTAGAGGACGTCCCATCCTAGAAGGCTGGAATGAGAGCCGCGTGAAAGAACAGCAAGCTCAGTGTCGTATAAACTGTCTTCTATGCCGACATGGATGGTACATGTTCCTAAGAGCTCAATTGGCTCATCACTTCCTGTACGTAGCCAAATGGCAGAAAATGGTGCGGCAACTTTTCTGAGCCTACGGTGAGGCTGGTAGGCAAGCACGGATATGGCGGCACCCATGTCTACAAACGCGCGAACCATGATCCATAAACTTCAATGGGCATACCGGGCGTAACATCAATCGGCATAACTTCAACCGGGCATATATTCAACCGGAAATAAACTTCAATGACGTTGGCAGGGAATAAAGGAGTGCTTGATCGGTCCGATGAAAGCGCAGTTCTTGCCTCCTAAACTGCTCCCTTTAGTTTTCCGCCACAGCTGTAGGGCGGCGGACGATAAGGGACATGGAACATCGACAGGGAGATAGAGACCGACGAGTGTTGAAGCTTTGGGCGACCGAAGACAATTCCTAAATGCTGCCGAGGTGGGAAGATCGGATTCATTATTCCGCGACCAGAGATTAGCGACTACAGAAAGATAGTAGATGACGTTAGTCAGTTTAGCTGTGTCATCCTATTTCTTATGTGTACTCACGCGGTCGTATGATGAGAGCCAATCCTCCCCGTTATGGTCGTCGTTGCCGCTGAAGACTTTATCAGGTTGGCGTAGAGCACTCGAGTAGACGACAGGCGATGCCTGGGGAGGATCGAGCTCTGCGGGGTCCTGAGGCATGTTAGAAGCGGTAGAGCGTCCGGCTGCGGAGTTCAAGGGTTGTAAAGGGCCCCACTCCTCCACAAAATGCCAGGAGGCGTTATAGTTTATGAAACCCTCCGAGAGTAGAGCACCACAGGGAGAGGTCACACAGCTTAGGCAACACAGGCACAAGGCTTTCAACAAGTCGTTGCCATCATTTTGGCACTGGCTGCGGCTCATTCTTCTCCTACTAATTGCATCAAAGACATTATAAATTCTTGAAAATGAAAGGAATAAAGAAAACTAAATGGCCTTCCACTCTGTGAAGTAGGATCACCAGCGAAACTGTGCATGTGGGCCACTTAATGGCGAATTGCACTCTTAGGGATGAGCCCCCGTATGGGGACTTTTATGTCTACACGATGGAACGATACTGGGGCGACTATCCCTTCATAGCGTCGCAGTAATTCGCTTTCAAATTGCTTGCGTGTTTGTGCATCTTAAATAATTATTTAATCAATTAATTTATTACGACGACGACCGCGGGAGCAGTGGCACGAGCGCGTTCGCGCGGGAGCGCCGACGGGCGCTAATCAGCCAGCTGTGGAAGAGGACGACGACGCTGGAGCCAATCGCGATGATGATAGCTTTGTGTCTACACACGGAGGTGATTCTGTGGACGTGATTCTGTAGACGGTGAAGTGATTCTGTGATTCTGTGCATCATGTGATTCTGTGATTCTGTGGACGTGATTCAAATACGTTTTTATTCCAATCTCCTGATGTGAAATTCGCGTAACCGCCGGCGCAAGCATCGGGCTGTGACCCGTAGCGTTGTCTGAACAGACCAACCAAACGCTCTCCTCGTTTATAGGAGGTCACTTGTGTTTGCTTTAAAAACGAATAATATTGCCTACAGTGAGCGGCTTGTATTTCTATTTGGCTGACAAGAGGCCAGGAGCACGCTCAAGTGGAGTGGATTTCGATGCGGCCCAGCCAATGCACTGAATATCGATAACCGGATTAAGAGGGTGGTGCCGTCATCTACGATTGGTCCGCTTTGCCTTGCTTGGCTTGATGACTGGTCGAAAACTGTGGAGGCTTGCAATGGAAGGTTAATGATGCGGCTAAAACGAATCCTCAACGAAAGCAGAATTGCCGGAGCGAGGTAGTAAACGTGCCGAAAGTGCTCGAAAACGTTACACGGCCACGCAAAAAGTTTTATTGTACGCAAATAAACCCATGTGCGCCGGCCGGTGCGAGTAGCCAGTGCCTGAGCGATTGGTGTACCCATCTTTTATTCCTTTCAGAATGGAGCCGCCTGGGGCTATTCTAAAAAAAAAACAAATCGCTTTTGTTCGGCATCTTAATGTATCTCTAACGCGAACATGTTACTTCCACGCGGTGAGTTTTCACGGTTTTGTGACGTCGCGTAACGGGCAGGTGATGTGGGAGCAGCCCGCTAACGTTTGACCAATAGCCGAGGGCTAATGGCGGAAAGGCGCCGAACCAGAAAAAAACTATTGTTTTTTGTGTGCCCGAATGATGCGTAATCAGTGTGCACACGTCGTATCAGATGGGGATCTATCGTGGTTTTCGTGACTTCGCGTGACAAGCAGGAGAAGTAGGGGCGCTTCAAAAAATTTTTTACCAGTCGCGGAACGCTGTGCAGAATTGGAATAGAATAGTTTGGAATAGCTTTCCGTTATAACGCCCCTGGACTAGCCCTTAACAGCTTCGCTGTAAAAAGTAGTTGTCCCATGTGGGGAATGATCCCACGTCTCCGCATTACGCATGCGATGCTTTACCAATTGAGCAACCCCGTCGCCGTTTTCATATCCACTTGATTTATGTTTTCTTTATGTTTTATTTATGCATATTCATATTTATGGTTTATAACGAGATCCAGCCTTCTAACCCTGGTAATGTTACCCAGCGCCACCTCTCACAAACCTTGGCGGCGGATGTCGAACATCCTTTCTGCCACAGGCGTCAGAAGTACGTGATATTTTCGGGAGAAGGCAACTGGGCAATAAAACCACACAAGCTACCTGAAGGTATCAAGGTTGCTGTATTCAGACCCTTGTTATGTAATAAACGAAAAGAAAGAGAGTAAACGGACAGGCCCAATTTTCGTTAATCATATTGGTACGCACCACTATTCGCGATGTCCAAGGATGAAAAGGCCAGTGGTGTGAAGACGACGACAACAATTAATGGCTAGAATGGGGTGTGGCCTTTTGTACAAGTGCAGCGTATTGATTTCTGAATATACTTGCATATAGCGTCGCGTGTGCGTCTTCCCGCGTAACATATTCGGTAGAGGTGGACGCTCCCTGTACCTAGTCACGGAGCTTCGTGATGGACGGTAAGTCAAGCCTTCCGCCTTGGCTCCGGGTGACGACGGCTCGACTATACCGTCTCCGACCCCTGCTGTCACTCCGATGACATACATCGCACTTTCCGCACCCCGTGATCCTCTCCTCTTCTCGGGAAAGAATGGGGAAAACGTTGAGGACTGGATCAGCCTGTACGAACGCGCCAGCGCTAGTAACGAGTGAAACGCTACTACCATGCTCGCCAACGTAGTACTTTAAATCGGTCGGAGGCCTAGAGTATGGTTTAGGACACACAAAGACGAGCACCCCAATTCGTATACGCTCAAACACAAACTGCGAGACTTCTGCAGCAATTCTTGTGCTTACCAACTTGCCACGAAGAAGGCGTTATCCAGCCGAGTCCAGACGTCAAGAGAGCCCTACGTCGCGTACATTCAAGACGTCTTGGCTCTGTGATGCAAAGTTGACGCACACATGATTGAGCCAGACAAGCTTTCTCATATTCTGCAAGGTATTGTCGATGGTGCCTTCAACTTGCTGGTCTCCAACAATACGGCGACATTGGACGCAGTTATCAAAGAGTGCCGCCGTCTGGAACTCCCAAAAAGGCGACGTATTAACCAACAATTCGCCTGTCTAAGAAACACTGTGGCGACATTTTCTTGTGCCGCCACTCCCCTTTCCAACATCACTGGCGATGTTACGCGGATCATCCGACGAGAGATTAAGGACGCCTATCTGGCTGCCTTCAAATTCCGCTCCCTCAACGCTCCCATGTCAGGGCTTCCCTGATTCAGGCAGTCGTACGCCAAGAGTTCGCCGACATGAATCTTCACTTCGTCTGTTCGGCCCATCGCTTTGACGTCTCAATTCCACCCGTCCCATATCTTATTATTCGCCACGTTTCCGCAACCCGTCCGAATGGCACACTGCTGAGGACAAGCCCATTTGTTTTCACTGCCATCGAATCAGGCACATTTGTCGCCAGTGTCGCACTCGCTGGAGGGCCCGGTCGAGACCGCCTATACTGGCCCCTCTCGCCTAAGCGGCTCTTCTCGTTCCTATGCCGCACGGTCCGACAATGCTGCCACAGAACCTCCTCTATTCAAGGTCGCCTTAGCTCCAACGCCGACAATCTCGCTCGCGCCAGCCCTCCCGTTAATATTCCTAGAGTCCCTACGGAGTTCGCAGCAGGAAATCTAGACAATTGGAGCGTCTCTAGGTGACGATGCAATGTCGCCTACACACGGAAATTCTTCACTAACGCTGCCCACTCATATGAACCTTCTTGACGTGCAAGTTCACGGTGTGCTCTTATAGACATTGGGGCGCGTTTATCTGTTATGAGCGCTGCCCTTCGGAACCGCTTGAAGAATACAACACCCACCCTGACGCATGTTGTCCGTGTCGTCGACGCGGAACAGCTCCGTTAATTGGTATGTGTGCCGCCCAAGTCTCCGTCACCGGTCGCTCTACAATTGTTCTCTTCACCATCATCGCCTACGGTTCCCACGCCATTATTCTCGGCCTGGACTTCCTCTCCTTGCATCCCGCTCTGATAAATTGTTCAGCCCATACTCACCGCCTTGATCTTCTTATCCTGGACTCCACTGAGCCACCCCCAAGCCGCCTCAATTCCGTAGACTTCGTTCGACTCAATGTTCACTTTGGGTCATACGCACCTGTGCCCGACGGTCACTACATCGCGAAGCCCTGCAAGACGCTCTCCTTGCACAACGTATCATGGTACCTCCTACAGTTTTATCTATTACAAACAATTGCGTCTGCCTGCGAGGTTTCAATTTTGGCTTGACGAGACAAGTTCTGCCACGCGGGATGTCTCTTGGTTAGTTTTGCACCTTCGAGGATCACACAGTAGCATGTTTGTAGTAGATGACAGTTCAACCGACCCTTCTTTACCATCACAATCTGCAACAAGTACTATCGCCGACTTACAGAGCACGATTGCGCCCGACTTAGTGTCCGAGCACGCTGATGAGCTCTACCGCGCTCTGCTTTTATAGTGCGACATTTTCGATTTTAGTGATCGTCCTTTGACCCAAACAATAGCTGTTCGACATCGCGTAAACACCGGCGATGTCCCTCCTATTCATCGCCGCCCGTACCGAGTACAGCCGGCTGACCGTTAAGTTATCCATGAAGTTGGTAAAATGCTGGCCAAGAAAATTATTGAACGTGCGTGTATGCTTGGGCATTACCTGTTGTGCTGGTAAAAAAGAAAGATGGCTCATCGCAATTTTCCGTGGATTATCGACACCTTAACAGCATTACAAAAACGGGCGTGTGTACCGAACCTCGCATTGATGACGTCCTTGACTGCTTCCGTGTTGCTCGCTCTTTCTCTTCTATTGACCTTCGCTCCAGCTACTGTCAGACTGCCGTGGACGATCTAGGTCGCGAAAAGACCGCCTTTGTAACACCCAACGCTCTTTAATAATACAGAGTGATGCCGTTCTCTCTATGTAACGCTCCGGTCACATTTCAGCGCATGATGGACTCTCTTCTTTGCTGTTTCAAATGGTACACGTGTCCGTGCTACTTAGACGACGTTATATTATTCTCCCCCACATTTGCCACGCACATCGAGCGCCACTTGGCAGTCCTATACGTTTTTCATCGAGCCGGTTTACAACTAAACGCATGAAACTGCCATTTTCGCCGTCGACAGGTTGCCGTGCTTGGACAGCTTGTTGATGCGAACAGAGTGCAACCAAACCCAGGCCAAATCCATGCTATTACGCACTTCCCTGTTCCGAACTGTGTCAAGTATGTCCGTTGCTTTATCGGCCTATGCTCGTACTGCCGTCGCTTCCTCAAAAGTGTCACGGCCATCCCACGACCTCTTACCGAGCTTTTAAAGAAAGACTTTCAAGTGAGGCAACAACGGGGCCTCTGTATTCTCGATTGCAATCGACCTTCTCATCACGCCGCTCGTTCTGGCCCATTTTTATCCTTCTGTCTTTACCTAAGTCCGTACCGATGCCAGCGGCCACGAAGTCGGCGCACTACTACCACAGCTTCAGCGCGGCCAGGAACAGCCTGATGACTTCAATGGTACCACCACCAACAGCATTTTCTCTTAGTCCGCCTTCGCTAACATCGCCGATGAGCAGTAGTGGGGCTAATCGCTACCAGCACTCAAGGAGCGCCTGCACTCTTCACCTATGGACGCCTTCATTCGGTGATATGTCCTCCAGGCCGGCATCTTGTACCGAAGGAATTTCCTCCCTGACGTATCTGATCTTGTCGTGCCCAAACGTCTACGACGTACTGTGTGCTCTTAGAGCTCCATGACGCATCTATGGCAATGCACCTCGGCGTATCTCACTCGAGGTATCTCGCCGATTCTATTGGCCCGGTCTCGCTTGCTCCATCCGACGCTATGTTGGTGCCTGTGATTCTTGCTAGCGTCGGAAAAGTTGCCTGTCGGTCATCTGCAGCCGATCACTGTCCCTGTGGAATCGTTATTCCCTGTCGGATTAGATCTCCTTGGCCCCTTTGCCACGTCATCATCTGGTAACAAATGAGTAGCCGTTGCAAATGTTTACGCCACCCGATACGCCGTCACACGGGCCCTCCTGTGACCAGTTGCGCCACGGACGTCACAGACTTTCTCTCGACCGACACCATCTTGCTTCATGGCGCCCTGCGACAGCGGCTTACTGACCGTGGTCCTAACGTTTTGTCGAACGTTATCGCAAACATTGTACGTTCCTAATGCACTCAACGCAAGCTGACCACCTCCTAACATCCTCACACCAATGGGCTGAATGAGCGGTTGCACCGTACCCTCAAGAAATGTTGTTCATGTATGCTTCTAAGGACCATCATAATTGGGACATTTCTCTTCCTTGTGTCATATTTGCCTACAGCTATTCTCGCCAGGGCACCACGGGATTTTCTCCATTTTGTCTATTGTATGGTCGCGAACTGACCTTGCCCCTTGATACTTCACTCCCTCATGCTGTGTCCCCAACAAGCGAGTATCCGCATAACGCCATCGCCTTATCCCACCATGCATGCCAGCTTGCAGCACGTATTCGACTGACGGCCTCGCAAACTACTCAGCAGTGTTTGTCAGCAGTAGTCATCTGGTGCGCTTGTGCTCCTGTGGTCGCTCCCGAGTCATGTGAGACTTTAAGAGAAGCTCCTGTCCCGGTACGTGGGCCCCTATCACGTGCTGTGCCGGGTCACGCCATTGACTTATGAAATTGCACCGGTTAGCTCTACCTCACCCTCTGCTATAACACCCAGTGATGTTATGCCCGTCAGTAGGCTCAAGGCCTACTGCGCTCCTTCCGAGCCCGGCCCTTAGCTGTTCCGGGACGGCGCTTTTGCCGGCGGGGTAGTGCTACAGACCAGTAATCCCGGTGTCCACGGACAAAGAGGCCAGTCACCTGCCGTAGTTGCTCAGTGGCTATGGTGTTGGGCTGCTTAGTACAAGGTCGTGGTGTGATCGAATCCCAGTCACGGCGGCCGCATTTAGATGGGGGCGAAATGCGAAAACACCCATGTGCTTAGATTTAGATGCATGGTAGAACCCAAGGTGGTCGAAATTTGCGGAGTCCGCCACTACAGAGTGCCTCATAATCAGAAAGTGGCTTTGGCACGTAAGACCCCATAATTTAAAGAGGCCAGTGGTGCGAAGACGACGACGACGATTTGCGGCTATAACGCACGTTGTTGCCTTTTGGACAAGCGCAGCCTATCGATCTGCACTTGCATATAGCGTCGCGCCTGCGTCTTCCCACGTAACAATATAATAAGCAGCCAACAAACAACAACATGAAGGACCACATAGGAGAAATTACGTGTACTAATGACTAATTATTTCGTACACGTAATTGTACTAAATACTAATTACTAATTGAATTATAGAAATAAGAAAAACATGAAAGAAAGCTGGATACAAAAACAACTTGTCGCAGGTGGGGAACAATGGATGGTGTTGTGCACAATCTACGGAGTTCGCAATGCATACGTTATTTACACCACCTGTAGCAAAAATATTAGTAATAAAAGCGTTACAGAGTATTCGAAGCGTACTAAACTAATCGCGCACGAAGCATGCCTAATGTGAATAAAGAATAAAACTTCCCACACAATTGATATGTTCAAGTTAATTGGAGGCATATAAAGAGTCACGAGCAATGTTCCTAGAGATTTAGTTAAATACGGAATTTGCACCATATTTCTTAGGGAAGTGCTCGAAAGCGCCTTTTATCGCCTTCATCTCATCATCGTCATTCTTTAGTTGCCTGACTGTGGTCATCGTTCCCTCGCGTTTACTTCGTCATTTCCATTCCGTCATCGTCAATCTGTCGGCATCTACTCTTCGTCATTCTCCCGTCGTTGTAATTTCGTCATCGTCACACCATTGTCGCTAATCTGTCGGCATCAAGATGCCCTCATCATGCAGTTGCCTTCTATTAGAATTTGTCATTTCATCGTCATCCTAGCATCGTCGTCAAGAGGTCATAATCACGCAGCCGTTATATTGTTATCATGCCATGTTTCGAATGCACTCGACATTATTCTGCTGTAATCAATCCTGCGTCTTCATTATACTGTCGTCATACAGTCGTTGTCGAGTCGTGGTGGTCGTTCGATTGTCGTCATTTTGTCGTCGTCATGTCGGCGTCATCATCCTTTTGTCATCTTGCCGCATTCAGCACTCTGTTGTCGTCATAATGCCGATGTCATTAGATCACCATTCCTTTGTCTTCATTCGCAACATTTGCGTGTCGGAGTGTCACACGTTTATGCCTATTAAGGCGCTTGCGGGTGAAAATTTTGTACTTGGTCCTGCGTTCTTCATTTGTGAGGGGCCGCTAAAGAGCAACGTTCCTCGCAAACACCAATGAAACCTTCTCTACATCTGCTTAAAACAGCGCACGGGGTCTGTATATTTTATTGCGGTTGTCATTCTTGGGGACTCACCCACTTTGTTCTATAAGGAGCGTTTTTATCTTACCTCTTTAAAACTACCTGTGGTGGTCTAAAAATTAATCTGCAGAAAACTGAAGTAACGTTTAACAGTCTCGGAAGATAACAGCAATTTACATTAGGTAGCGAGGCACTGGAAGTGGTAAGGGAATACATCTACTTAAGGCAGGTAGTGACGGCGGATCCGGATCATGAGACGTAAATAATCAGAAGAATAAGAATGGGCTGGGGTGCGTCTGGCAGGCATTCTCAGATCATGAACAGCAGGTTGCCATTATCCCTCAAGAGAAAAGTGTGTAATAGCTGTGTCTTACCAGTACTCACCTACGGGGCTGAAACCTGGAGGCTCACGAAAAGGGTTGTACTCAAATTGAGGGCGACGCAATGAGCTATGGAAAGAAGAATGATAGGTGTAACGTTAAGGGATAAGAAAAGAGCAGATTGGGTGAGGGAACAAACGCGAGTAATTGACATCTTAGTTGAAATCAAGAAAAAGAAATGGACATGGGCATTCCAAGGGAACGGAAGCGTAGCTGGGGGCGGCAGTAAGTTAGGTGGGCAGATGAGATTAAGAAGTTTGCAGGGTCGACATGGCCACAATTAGTACATGACCGGGGTTGTTGGAGAAGTATGGGAGAGGCTTTTGCCCTGCAGTGGGCGCAACCAGGCTGATGATGATGATGATGATGATGATGATGATGTGGGAGAGCAACAGCTGCCAATAAAAACATTTCTTCATTTCTCACACGGTGGGCGCTTCTACACCCGTGGTACGTGGGCTCCTCAAGCGCAGTAGCACGATGCTTCAGCGCTGTGCCACGCATGCCTATGAGCGGTGAAGGAATAATTCTCAGCGTTAGTGCTCACCGGAGCATCACCTATCTCGGAGGCCCCACATTCACATCATGGACGTGCCGCTAGGCAGCACGGAGCGTTCGGAGGGATGAGCAAGATCGGAGCTCGGCTGCATTATGCGGATAATTGAGTAGTTTCTGATGCGTTTCGTTAGGGCAGCTTGGTGTGTCGCGGAAGTTTTTTGGTGGCTAACAGTTTACGTCGACTGTCGTGGGCATGGGGAAATAGGTTCTGGTATAATTTCTTTTTTCTTAAAATGTGATGCAGAAGGTACACGAACGCATATTTGAAACAGAAAGTTGTCAAATGAATGCACATTCTATGAATTTGACGTGCGTGTGTTATATCGATAAATGAAAATTTGAAGCGCTTCTTACCAGTGACATCTTCTATACATTTTTTTTCCCTTTTTCTCGAGATTCAGTAATGGCATTAGAAATTTTAGATTACTCTGAATAACACATAACAATACATCCGTGAAAGAGGGAAGTCAGAGGCTCGGCGCAGCGGGACCGTAGATAAAGGACTTCCTCGATGAATATGCACACTCGGAATTCCCCCACTACTGCGCAAAAGGAATGATTGCTGCAAACCCTCTCTTGATTCTAGATGTTGTGACATGGCGAACAGCTCTATAAAATAGGGCGAGTAGTTTGGTACCGCATCGAATGCCAGGAATATCGGACACGCTTCTAGTCTCAAACCCTATCGCAGGAGAAGCCTCGCGCGAGTTACAGGTAATGCCAATTTTCTGTCACTGTACTGGTCGTTTGGATCTATGTATAACTTTTCACCGTAGTGAGAGAGCCCTTAGTATTTGGACTGTTGCGCCCGAGTACGAAGTGCGCGTTCTCTCGCTATCAGCTTTGATTTAAAGCATGGGCGGATACCCGAGTTAAAAGAAAATTTTACCTCAGGATCTCGCATCTAATCACATAGAGAAGGAGACACTTTTTTACGGGGATCGAATGCACCAAAAACAAAAGTAAGATCTACCAATTGTAGAAGTAGATTTCTGGCTTGGCCTTGAATTCTTTTGCATATATGTTTAGAAATCAGCAATGAATGTAAAAATCCATGAAGAATGTTGACATTTCCGTGATTCTATAAATAAAAAGCAATATCACAATTTGATAAACTGCATCTATTTATCCCTAGTTTGGGAGTAGGACTTTTGCAAAGCCCTCGTAAGTGTTATAAGAAGTTCACGCAAACTGTAAATTTACATATCATATTTGTACGCTCTGGATGCTCTAATAGATGTAATTTACACAGTTTCATAAGTGGCAATATCTATTTTCAGTTCCTGATTCTACTGCGCTTAGTATTACACTGATTGAAGAACTATATAAAGAACACAAAACATCAGAAAATGGATGTACGTGGCACAAACTACGAGCTTGTTTTACGCTGTTAAAGTTCTTCCGTTCATGTGCAAGCGCAATACGATCGTAAAAGTCCACCAACTAGTCCCCTTCATTGCTTTACTATTTTCGGGGCAATGTAATGAATCTGTAAATAGGGCTTTAAGTTTCTTGAAATGTACCAGTTTTCAGCAAATTTTCAGAAAACTTCGCAGATCCCATGCAAGGTCTCCATGATACAGTGTGTAGCGTTCACATTAATCCAAGAAATTGAGCAATTTTAGTCAAATTGGTAAAGCGGTTGCCGAATAAGGACATTTATGCATTTTCGTGTATTTCATTAGGGAAATTAAAGTTAGCCCTGTGGTAAAGTCTTCCTCTTAGGGACAGTACATGGGGCCATGTTTTGATATCCCGGGAGCCATCCTTTGCAAGATGTATGCCTGAACAACGAAGGGCCACAACTCATCTATGATTATTTGAGTCGTTCTATTCGTGAATGTGATTCATTTATCGTTCGGCTTCTGTATTTCAAAACAACATCAAATGAAACAGCACGAGTGCACTAGCGGTATGTATTGCTAGGAACTGCGCGATAAATAAAATTCTGCCATCGGTTAGATTCAATTGCTGTCTGTGCTCAAATAAAGAGCTTAATAACACTTCTTTTATTCTCATTCGTTTATTTTCATAGGGGAGGTTCGATGTTCTTTTTTAATGTCTAGTGCGTATTCTTTTCTCAAATTAAATCTCAACTTTCTGATGCCGCGATATTCAGCATGCTTCCGAAACACTACGGACGCCAGTGTCGAGCATTTGAGTTGCGGAATTTAGTTTTCCAACATAATAAATGTTTCTTCTTATCTGAAGGGATCAAAAAGAGAGCCATGAACAAAACCTTCACAACTCAGCGTGGCAGTGATTTTGTTGCCTTTGTGTTTACTCAGCATCCAAAATGCTGATATTTGCGAAAAACATCTACGACGACTTAAGACTTGCTGCTCTCGCCTTCACGACAAAAGTTTCCTTTTTTTCGCGTGCACACAAGGTGCCTTTTTAAACGTGTCGTGAGAGAATTAGCTATAACAAAATTTCGCTTCAACATTTCTTCGTAACCCGACTGGAGCAGTCCTCATGTAGGCTTCGGTATTCTGGGTCCCAACTGTTTACTTGATAACAAAAAACCACCCTGCACCGGCTTCGTCTCATCTCATAGTCATCGAGAAGAAGGGGAACTGAGCGGCGAAATCTTGGTTAGTCGAAATCATAAGAAGCCCACAAGCAATGAGATCCAGGAAAGCATAGCGGAAGTTATTTGTAGACTGTAATTGAAGCCTAGAAAAGTTGAATGGATAGAAAGGAAAGGGGACATCAACGAAAATGGATACGAAGGTGGGACAGCAATGCACGTGTGAGCAACGTCAGTAGAGTATTAGGGAGCAATGCAGCGTCACCTCGAGGCGCTGCATCGTCTAGTTTTCCGGCTGGGAGCGGCGGCCGAAGGGAGTCGGCGAATAGGAGCGGCGTGGCTGGGGAGGGTGAGATTGTCGTCGTTGGGGCGAAGGCGAACGATAATAGGGGCTGTTCGGCGCAGGAGAATCAGTGGTCGCATTATCGGAGCGTACGGCATAGGGAACGAGAAGGGCCACCTGGGGGGCGAGAGTAGGCAATATAGGTGATCCAGGTCGGGGAACTCCAGCGGCTGCGACAGTGCCGAGAAACGTGCCCGATTCTACGGCAGTGAAAATAAATGGGCGTGTCGTCAGCAGTGCGCCATTCAGATGGGTTGCGGAAACGTTGTGGGTAAGAAGATGCGGGGCGGGGGGGAATCGAAGAAGCCGGGTGGGTATCAGGGCGATGGGCCGAGCAGATGGTGTAAAGACCAATGTTTTTGAACACCTGGCGGACAACTGCCTGGATCAGACAAACCGTGACTGCAAGTTCGTTGGAGGAGCTGTAGTCGAAGGAAGCTGGATAGGCAGCCTCGGCCTGACGCCGGACGATCCTGGTAACATCGCCAGGGTTGTTGGGACGAAGAGCGTCGGCATAGGAAGATGTCGCTGGGGTATTGGGCAGACGGGCAAACAGCTGGTCTATACGTCTGCTCTTAGCGATTTCCAGGCGGCGGCACTCTTCTATAACTGCCTCCACTGTCGCCACGTTGTTGAAAACGAGCAAGTTGAAGGCGTCATCGGCAATGCCTTTGAGGATGTGGGAAACCTTGTCTGACTCAGTCATGTGTGCGTGAACTTTGCGGCACATAGCCAAGGCGTCCTGAATGTATGTGATATAGGGCTCTGTTGACGTCTGCACACGGCGGGAAAGCGCCTTGTGCGCGGCAAGTTGGTGACCGTAGGGGTTGCCGAACAAGTCCCGAAGCTCTGTCGTAAGTGAATCCCAACTGGTGAGCTTATGTCGTGCGTCCGAAACCAAACTCGAGGTGTGCCACCGAGGTAAACGACTACGCTGGCGAGCATGATAATAGGGTCCCACCGGTTATTGTGGCTGACCTGTTCATACAGGCTGATCCAGTCATCGACGTCTTCCCCATCTTTGCCCGAGAATTCACCAGGATCACGGGGAGCGGGGAGGATGATGTAGGTCGTTGAAGTGGCAGCAGGTGTCGGAGCCGGCGGAGTCGAGTTGTCGTCGCCGGGAGCCATGAAGGAAGGCTCGACGTACCATCCACTGCGAAGCTCCGTGACGAGGTACAGGGAACGTCCACCTCCACCAGATATGTTCGTAGGAAGACGCAGACGAAAAGCCATACACAAGTATATTTACAGGGAAATACGCCTCACTTGGTCAAGAGACAACAGCCCGCGCTAGCCTCTAATTGCCGTCGTCGTCTTCACACTGCTCGCCTCTTCGTTATCGCATATACTGTTCCGTAACAATACCATAGACATAAACACGTTGTGGCGTTTTACCCTATGCTGCCTGTATTGGGAATCTTTTTTTCTGTTATGTAATCCCCTCCGACTCTAATGCCTATCGTAGGCGCTGGGGGTGCTTTGGTAAATAAATTGGTAAATAAACGATGCGCACACGACGGACGCCACCGTCGCCATGTAAACCACTTACTATACGTACACTGCGCTGCGTATTCATTCACTTACATCGAAAAAGACGCCGCAGATATTTCTAATAACATGACGGCAAAAGTCTTACCGAAAAGAGGAGAGGGACAGCAGAGGGTGCCGGCAACGGAGGAAGGAGAGCCTGCGCGTCGGAGGAAAAGTTGAAAGAATAGCGCGACTTTTTAAGTTTAAAAGATTTCATGTCAAGCGAGAGCATATTTTACGCGTTACAAAAATTTGATGGTGGACGCTGGCATAAAGCACTATCGCGTTGAAATATATATCTTGTGCATAATCACCACCATCGTATTGTGTCACTTTTCAAATGAACCTGGCTACACTACATCTCAAAAGCTGGTTGCAGCTTGCAGCGATACGTGACATATTAGGACCTTTGTGCATGGACATCGCATACCGAGGATTACTGTGGCAGCTACTGCTGGTAACAGCCGCAATAGCTACCTTAACTATGGCAACGTGCCAGCGCCCGTACAGCACCGACCACCCGCTTCGATTCGAATTCGTGCTTGTTACTGACTCTTCGTCCTGTCAGCAAGAAACAAGCGGCAAAATTCGTCATGGCGAAGTCCCATCTCAAGCTGAGGTCAAATCATTAGGTACGTTTTGGCGTAATTGTTGAGACTGGCTGTTTGTTTTCACGCTGCTACAGACACGGCACCGAGCTGTAAAACTGGTTTGATTTCGAGTTAGCAGATGGCGCCACAGCATTAGCCTTGGTGATGCGTTTACGATGTTGAACGCTATAAAAGCGTAATTGTTCGCTGCATCATTAATTTACTACCCCGCTGTAGCATGGTACGTGATAACTGTACTTAGCAAACACCATGCAGGCCCCGAGCAGAGGCTGTGGCGCAGGCGAACATTTCTAAGGCCTTTCGCCCGTGCTGCTTGCTAAGTAGGCAGCAAGGTAACTGTAGGGAAAGCGTACATGTAAAGCCGAGGCCCTGCTATCGTATGCACGTAAACGCATCTTATGGTTATGGTGTCAAAAAATGTTTGCGTGCATCCACCAACCATGGAGTATTCTAACAGCATGGTAAGCAGACGCTGAGCAGACGAGGCGGTATGGATGAGCATACTTCGAGGGGCTTTCAGCCTTCCTATTGGCTAAATATTATTTTAGCTCCCACAGAGCTACAACCACCTGAGATTGAGTATAAGCGACTATGTGTCCACCGCGTTTCAATCATCATCATCAATCGTCATCATCATCATCATTTCTCTGGCAGTGGTGGCACCGAAGGAATGCAAGAAATAGTCAAAACTCGATTCACTGGAAAGAGCCGTAAATAAAGATATCATTCGAGAACTTTTCGAGCTGAACTCGATAGCTATAAAACGTATAGAAAGGTTAGGTCGAACGTTCAAAAATGAGAAACGACCGGTCATCCTCAGATTGTTTGATACAAGTGACAGAGCGTCAATTTTTAAACAATGCCACAAGCTGAAGAACACTGCTAACCAATAAGTGAAGACTATTCGCGAAAGTTTGATCAGTTAGAAGTGAGCTGTGCGTAAGTGCGAAAGAAAACCGCAAGAGTGTTTTCCTTATGTTTTGACAAATTGTACATCAATAGGGTATCTCATATTTAGAGGGACGAAAAAAATATGAGAGAATTCCTGTTAAAAAAAAATGCAGAAGTACACCGTCCAATGACCCGTCGTCATGCGCAAGCGCAGAAATGCGCATGAAAGTTACCAATACCCAATGCAAAGTTTCAGAACTATCATTTTTAGAAATATTCCAACCTGCCTTCATCGGAAATTGAGTTTCAGCCAAGGCAAAACGCCTGTGTGTCATGAATTTCAATGCTCCTAGCACGGTGAATAAGGCAGTTTTCCTAGAAATCGCTTTCCACAACACGATCCACACATCACGGTGATAACGAAAACTTGGCAGTGTGGCGATGTAACAAATGAACTCATCTTTCCACCCCATTACAGAGCTTTTCGTAAGGAGAGCATGCGCAGAGGCGGAGGTGTAGCCGATCTAGTTAAGGATGAGATAAGAGCTACCCTTATCGGCAATATTCACGCTCTGGAGTACTTATGCACCGGGTTATCCTGCTGGGATCATTGCTTTCTGCTGATTGCACGTTACAGACCACCTGACGCCACACCTGATTATATGATTAAACTTCAAGAGCACGTGTCTCTCTACGAAAATAAGATTTCTTCTTTTATCTGTGAACTTAAAGAACCTAACTTGCCCGGTGTCAATTAGGAGCTCCTTCAAACAAACAATAAGGCTCATACAAACGCTTACATTAGTTTTGACATCATGCTAACACATGAAATATTCCAACTGGTTAATGGACCCATGCGTTTGCAAGGGTCATCATATTTTATTAGATGTTATATTTTTAAATCCAACCTTGTCTGAGCACATCGTGTCAATCGCAGATGATTTATCTCATCATTACCTTGTCTGGCTTTCCTTGTCCATTGTAAAGGCTAAATAATAGTAAATAATGGGCTTTTACGTGCCAAAACCACTTTTTGATTGTGAGGCACACCGTAGTGGAGGACTCCGGAAATTTCGACCACCTAGGGTTCTTTAACGTGCACATAAATCTAAGTACACAGGTGTTTTCGTATTGCGCCCCCATCAAAATGCGGCTGCGGTGGCCTGGATTCGATCGCGCGACCTCGTGCTCAGCAGCCTAACACGATAGCCACTGAGCAACGACGGCGGGTCCATTGCCAAGGCCTTTCCTAAAATTATCAAAACCAATTACTTTAAGGTTTACCCCAGATCTGATGACGCCAGCGTCGTTGACTACCCGGAAACCTGTCTTACGGGCTTTGTAGAGCGTTTGTAATGGGTTGCACGCTATGGACAGCCTTTACTACAATGTGCAGGCATTGCATAGGTACATACATACCTACTACAACTTCGCGGTAGTTACCGCTTCCACGGAAAGGGGCGGTTGTTCTAGCCTCGAGGAGAGCTTCTTTACGCTGCACAGTCGGTGTCAGGCACCGGCGCCGTCTAGGAGGGCGCGGAAGAACGGGCTGCCCCATCAGGAGCACCCAAAAAATGCGCACGGCAGTGTTTTGGACGCAGCAGAAGCGAGGGCAAGCAATTTTCTGCTGTTACCTACACAATATTTCGAATTCTTTGTGGGATGCAGTGCGATATTATTTGGCTCATATTTATTTTTATTGATTCAATAAAACCCCTAAAGCCCCCAAATAGTATATGAAATAGTTGGGGGGAGGGCGGGGTACAGGTGGTACAATAACATGGGAATCAGAATAGTTGCACAATAATTGTATGTCTGGCACACGAAAAAATAGCAGAATTATATATAGCGCATGAATAACAGCAGGGGAAGGGTGTGTAGTAAAAAAGCAAAAACGCAAGACCATACCATATTTTCCACTATAACACATACAACAGTTTTAACGCTAGTCATAACCCGTGATATAGAAAACGAATAATAAATACAGGGCATAAAAAAACCTAATAAATGCTTAAAAATATATTCAACAACTTACAAAATGGTAAAATAGGAAATACATGCTATAAAATGCTTACTGAATAGAGCAGGAGAAAAATTAACATGTTAACGGTGCAAACATCTCCATCTGCAAGAATGAAAAGTCAAAAGTGGATACAAATCAATTAGAACTGGCAGTGTGCTCAGTGTGTAGCAGCTCCAGAAATTTTGCTGCGCTTCCCTCAGTAGCCACGTGTGGTGGCATGTGGTTCCATTCGACGTTAGTGCGTGGCATGAATAAATTTGGAAAACGACGGGAATGAAATCTCGGTCGTTTAATTTTGAACTGCTGATCACGGCGAGCAAAAATGACTACAGGGGACTGAAATAAATCGTCAGAAATAATTGGATAAAGATAAAGCTCATAAAAAAGTGCAAAGTGAGCTGCTTGGCGACGATGTGATAGCTTTCTAACTCAGAGCCATCTGTTAGCGCAATTATGCTACTACGACGTCAGTAATTCGAAAAAATAAAGAGTATAGCACGGCGTTGCACGGATTTCATATTAAGAGTAAGGTACGCCTGAACTGGATCCCAAATGGTGCCAGCGTATTTAATTTTTGGACGAACAAGTGTAATGTACACGAGAATACGTGTCTGGGGAGGCGCATGTTTCACAGAATGTTTGGTAAAGCCGAGTGAACGCTCAGCGTAAGCAAGGATGACGTCGATATGAAAATAGAATGTTAGATCGGATTGAAAGTTAATTCCAAGGTTATATGTAGTACTAAGTTCAATTTCGGTGTTATTTAGAAGGAATGTGTTGTTAAACGGCCATTACGTTGAGTAAAGGACGTTAATTTGTTTCGCATTCATTCAGCGTCTTTAACCATTTAGTACATCAAATATTAATATTGACGAGGTTGAACTGAAGGGCATCACGATCAGTATCTTAGTATATTAGGGTTGTTAGGAACGGCCTTCAGAGGTGCCAATATGCAAAGTTTTCTGAGCGCGCCGCAGCTGCTAGCGTGGCGAGCTTCCCCGAAGAGACCATGGAAGCCTTCAACACCTGCCGCGGTGACTCGTTTCGTAGGTACCACGAGGTGCCGCGTCAACTCCCCTTCGGCGCCGCTATGACTAAACGCGATCGGCGGACCAACTATTGTTAGTGAACTCGCCACCACCGACCCGTTCTTTCGGGAGCGAGGGAGTTCCCGAGGGAATGTATTTGGCGGCACCGTCCCATGCGCCTTTCAAGGCGCAAGACAATGTAAACCCACGGCGGCCACGCTGCGAGGGTCAGCTCGGGGAATAAGACGCGCCTCCTTTGGGCAAGACACAGTTCTGCGAAGACCGTCTCACCTCGGTGGGGACAGCGAAACCAGTGCATACGCGTGTGTGTGAATCCTCCTCTCCCCGAAAGGTGGGTCGACTACGATGTCGTTGGATGCTACGAACTGGTGGTGAACTGCCGTTTTCCCTCACCTAGGGATCCAGGGAGGACGGAGTGTTTAAAAGCAACTGTTTCTCGGCTGCTAGGGTGTGCTCGTGCTCTGTGCTGCGTGTTTGGAGCTTCGTGCTCGTATGCTGTATGCTTCGTCTTGCGTGCTCCATTTGGGAGTCACGCTAGACTGTCGAATGCATACCCTGTTTGAATGTCAAAATATGCAAATAGATCTTGTACGCCTAGTTCCTCCCAAGTTCCTCCCTACAACCTACAACTGGATGGAAGCGGTGCGATCGGCCTACGGCTCGTAGACAGAAACGGCAGCTAACGGACTTTGGGATATGATGTCCGACCGGTATCCCGATCAAGTTGGAGGCGACTTGGGACTGACCACCTCTTGCAACTGACTGGACACGGCGGAGAAGGACTAGTGATATGGTGCTGCTTGAGTGGGTAAGCGTTTGGTTTTGGCTGTAAGGTTTACTAGGCTTCAATGTCTCTGTGTTTGTAGATTTGAATCGTTGGGGATCGTTTACTTGTATTCTGATTTGCGTGGGTATCGTAGCAAGTATTGTGTGACAGCAGAGCCAAAGCTTAAGGTAGCGACTATGACCTGTTGTGGTTGTGTGAAGAGCTCGAGGTAGACGTAGAGGAGGACTTGACGGAAGCAGAAATTCCTGAAACCTTTTTGCAAGGTGGCAATGATTTGAAACTCATCGAAAAACTAGGTAGCCGAATTCTAAGCAAAAGACAGGAACAGTAATCAATTAGGCAAGAAAGCCAAGAGCGAGAGCGAGAACGTCAAGGCCGCGAGAGTAAACGTGAGCATAAACGGCAGGAGCTTGAAAAAGAAATGGCACCCGTGAACAAAAAGATACAAGATTTAGAGCAGTTAAACGCACGAAGTCAACAGCGGCTTCAGAAACCTGTACGCTGGATGCAGCGAAAGTTGGAGGAAGTAGATAGCAGATTTTGGTAGAAAGCCGAGAGAAGGAATAGTATACCTGCGAGATTAGCAGCACGTTCCTAGGTGAACTCGAAGTGCTGGCAACTAACGATTACTAACGAGGATTGAGAGCTGCTTAGCTCAAGGGAAGACAATTGCATTCTTCAGGGATCGATGCAGCTGTCCGCCAGTATAGACAGGCAAGAGAAAGATGATTTAGTTAAGAATAATTGGGACTGTGCGAGGGAGACAGCGATAGGGACCGATGAGCTGTGTGCCGATGCACAGCGTAAGCTGGACGATGAAGTAGAGGGCAGTTCGCAGGAGTGCCAGTTGCATAGCTGGAGTAAAGACTGTTGAATCGTTCCAGAGTCAGTTGGGCTATCCTCCAGTCGTGGTAAAGTGAGAGTTGATTTAAATGCAGATCACTCAGACTGTGCGGGTAGGAGAGCGATCCGGGCCGACGAGATGTGCACCGGCCAGCACGAGGGCGCGGAGAAGGCGGCATGAAAGGGCCTTTAAAGAGAAAGCGCCGCAGAAAGAAACGCCGTAAAGATCAGGATGCGGTGAATAATGAAGCGCAGCCAAAGCCGGCGACAGTCGCAAAAAGCCAGGGCGTGAGGAAAAGAAAGGTGCTGTCGTCGTTGACGATGTTGGCGCATCAAATATGTTCGAGCCGTCTGTCAAAAAGAGACCGGGAAGCATGTTCTGCACGGACGCGGACAAAGGGCACGGGGCAGTTATGTTCCAAGTCGTTCCGTCGTTCTTTTCGTAGTGCAGCATGTAGTGCGAAGGAACGCAAGGTGGCAAGACAAGACGAGGTGATAAGGAGTCGCGACGCGGTCAGTCAAGTTCGCGATGAAATGCTGGTGCCAGGACGCAAATTGGCCAGAGATTGTAACATCTTGAAGCAACTGATAGTGTGTCAGCCCTTTTGTTGTGCCTGGGCAGCCAGAATATCTTTAGAACCGCGACCACTTCGAGTACGGCTCAAAAGTATGAGGCAGTCGTAAAGGTTTGAAACGGATGGCCAAGAGAGATACCGTCGAAGGGAAACGTGTTCTTTTGTTTTTATTTTTAGCATATGAAGATTTTCGCGATTTGAGGCCAGAATTTCTTTCAATAAGTAAGGTATGAGCTTTCTATTTTGTTCGAGAAGCTCTGAGATTTGAAAGATGTGTTTTAGGTAAAACTTTATTTTCGCGAGGTGTAAATAATGAGTAGCTGGGCTTTCTTTTTCTTGTGAGTAACCTGAAGGGCATGGTTGTCCATGAGAGGCCTATGGTAACGCGTGTGTGTATTAGTTAACCTTTTTTTGTATAAGTGTTCTTGAATTTCCTAAGGTTAAGCGCGTAGGTTTACAGTAAGTGCGTAATTTGCAATGAAAAGCGTTCTTGGTTCCATTCGCGCGTGTCCTGCGTGGACGGAAGGAAGTAGAAGGTTTATGACCGGGTTGCTCGTGTCTGTTTAGGGCGACCGTGTTCTGGCTTCTCTAATGAGCGTGCGTGGAGCTAGTTGTTAGAAGACGCATTTTTAAGAGTTCTGCGGAATGCGTAAGTTACGGAAGTTTATTTGTTTGTTAAAAGTAGGCGTTCTGTACGGACTAAAGGAACAAGTGTGAGTAAGCGTCATGAAATGCTTACGTACGACGCAAGTACGCGTTTTGAATAGAGACCACAAAGCTAGCGCGATTATGATTACGTACCTTTGAAGTTGGCCAGAATGTTCAATGGCAACAGTACGTGAGATAAGTATGCCACTGAGATAGGGTAAGAACAGGCTGTTCGTGAACGTAGGCTACTTACGTTATGTTCGGGTATTGGTGGTAGAGAGCCTTCGGTTTATTTCTGCGTAAACCTTTGCTCTTGTGCAGCACGAAAGTGCGATCTGGTTAATCTCAGGGGGAACGTGAACGTTCGCGTTGGCGGCACAAAATTTTGGGGTCAAAATTTTGGGTTCCCAGTTGAGCGGCTTGCATGGAAATTTCGATAGGAAGCCTGGTGGGTTAACAGCTGATTCCGGGCGCTTGCACGCTGAGTGGTATTGTGTTGCCGGGACCGATTCTTCTGTGCCGGTTGTTGTGAGATGGTTTAAGGCATCCAAGGACGAAGTTGTTGCGGAGAGAAGCCGTATTATTGCTCGCCAGCCATTCTCTTCCTGCCCACCGGTTGTCAGCACTGGCCAGTCGAGATTTTCCTGGCCATGGAGGAGCTGTTAGGAACGGCCTGCAGAGGTGCCAACATGTAAAGTTTTTTCAGCCCGCTGCAGCTGCGAGCGTGGCGGGCTTCCCCGAAGAGACCATGAAAGCCTTCAACACCTGCCGCGGTGACTCGTTTCGTAGGGACCACGAGGAGCTGCGTCAACACCCCCTCGGTGCCGCTATGACTAAACGCGATCGGCGCACCAACTATTTGTAGTGAACTCGCCACTACCGACCCGGCCTTTCGGGAGCGAGGGAGTTCCCGAGGGAATGTATTTGGCGGCACAGTCCCATGCGCCTTTCAAGACGCAAGACAATGAAGAACCACAGTGGCCGCGCTGCGAGTGTCAACTCGGAGAATAAGAGGCGCCTCCATTGGGCAAGACACAGTTCTGCTAAGGCCGTCTCACCTCGGTGGGGGTCGTGAAATCAGTGCGTGTGTGTGTGTGTGAGCCCTCCTTCTCCAAAATGGCGGGTCAACTACGATGACGTTGGACGCTACGAGCTGGCGGTGAACTGCCGTTTTCCCTCACTTAGGGATCTAGGGAGGACGGAGTGTTTATAAGCAGCTGTTCGTCGGCTGCTTGGGTGTGCTCGTGAGCAGTGTGCTCGTGCTCTGTCCTGCGTGTTTGGAGCTTCGTGCCCGTATGCTGTATGTTTCGCTTTGCATGCTCCATTTGGGAGTCACGCTAGACTGTCCAATGTATCCCCTGTATGAATGTAAAAATATGTAAATAAATCCTGTACGCCTAGCTCCTCACGATGAGCCAAGTCCCTCCTTTCAACGACCTCCAACTCCTACAGGGTATAGTTCACGCAATCATCTGCGAAAAGTAAAACATGGGAGGAGAAATAATGAGACCGAATTACTAATATAAATGACAGAAACCAATGTTCCTAGAACACTGCCCTGAGGGACAACTGATGTTAGGTCCACATAAGAAGAATGAGAATTATTAACGGCTGTTAACTGTGTTCTGTGCGAAAGTCTATAATGCACGAGATGACAATAGTGTGTATATTAAGCGGTGTTAGTTTAATAGCCGCCTGTGCTGGGGAACACGATCGAAAGCTTTTGAATAATCGAGAAAGATAGCGTCAACATTAAAGCGAGAATCTAGCGCCGAATGTGAATTATGCAGAAAACAAGCGAGTTGAATGCCGCAAGAATATCCTGATGCAAAAACCGCACTGTTGCTTACAGATTAGACTGTGCTCCTCGAGGTAGCTGGTGACCTGAGTGTAAATAATGTGTTCCAGTAGTTCACAGATTCGATTAGTTAATGACATTGGGCGATAATTGCGCGGCAACTAGCGATAAGCAAACTGGAAAATGAAGAATATTTTGGCAGCCCCTCAGTCCTGTGCAACGGTATGGGACGCGAATTACTTCGAGAAAATAGCACACTGAATGAGTCAGGGGCTAGCATAGATATCTTTAAGTATCTTGCTGTTGAAGCCGAGATGGTAAGACCTGGAACAGAGTTTACTATCAATTAATAGTGAGTAAATGCCTTCTTCGGTAATAGTTCATCGAGGCATCGTTATGGGAGCGCGAATTCGAATAAGAGGGATGGGCGTTAAGACGTCATATGTAAAGACGGATGAAAAAGCATTGTTTAGTAATTGATCAATCTCAAAGTTGAAGAGAATATAACTATTATGCTTAAGAAGTGCAGTTCCACGATGGCTGCGTGCGTTTAGGACACCCCCGAAGTGTCGCGGGTTAGTTGCAAAGAGGGAATAGAGGTCATGCTCACAAGACAGACATGTTCACGGAAGACCCTTCTACAGATCGGTAATCTAGTAGATAGCGTACACAGAAACGCGACCCGCCGTAAAGGCTCAGCGGCTGCGACGTTGCACTGCTAAGGACAAGGTCGCGGGATCAATCCCTGGCTTTGCGGCCGCATTCCATTTGAGGCGTAATGCAAATTTTGTCGCGTACCATGCAGCGGAAGTGTGCCAGAACATCACAGCTGGTGAAAATAATTCCAGAGCTCTCGACTACGGTGGCCGTCATAACCCACTGCGCCGTTCCGGGACATTAGGTGAACAAGTTTTTTTTTTCAGGCGAGAGCTCATTTGGAACCCCTCCGATTTAGCTTCGGCGGTTACTTCTGTTTTGTCGAAAATCTCAAACCCACTACCACGATAGCGTAAAGCATATGACAACGTGTATTTCCATCTGTACTTTTACTACAGATGTGACGGTGCTCGCCCGGTCGTATGCTCTGCGGAATTAGGCAATGAAACAACAAACGATCCCTAAACATCCTTTGTAACCTATAGGCGCCTTCATTTGCCCTTTTCCTGTACTAAATCGAAGCTTCCAACGGTTTTTTTGCCCGTCAAGGTAGAGCAGTGGCCATGACATTGTGCTGCTCAGGTCGAGGTAACAGGCTAAATCCTGGCTGCGGCGGCTGCGTTTAAATTGGGGCGAAATGCAAGAACGCTCGCGTTCCATGCTGCGGGTGCACCTTCAAGACCCAAGGCGGTCAGAGTTATTGCGTAGCCAGCCACCACAACGGCGTGCCTGATATTGATGTCTTTGCTTTGGCACGCCAAACCCCAGAGGTTATTTTTGAAGGCTCGTTTTCCGGCGATTCGGCAAGTATTCTTGATTGGTTTCTCGCCAAATGGGGTAATCCTGGCGATAGTCCAATAATAAAATAGGCCGATCCCGGACACCGTGCAAAGCGCGGCCAGTCGGGTCCCGGGGAGGGGTTTTTAACGCCTCGCCGTCGCTCCCGACGGGCACGTAATTTCTATGCTGTAACACGGCAGGTAGGAAATGACCAGTTGTATAAAGTTTTGAAAACCGCTGTACGCATGATTCGCTTCACGCGAATTCCAAGAGGTCCGTTGGGTTTTTACTTATTTACCTATTTCAATTCGAAAAACGACCATGCGTGGGAAGGACGCGTTCTGCCGAAGAGCCGTATTTTACACCTCAGACAGTCATTCATGACGTAGAGCGCGATTGCCTATCACATCCTGGGCGACAGATTCCAGGTCTATATATCCGGTCGTACGCCTGTGAGTATCGCGTCTGTAAAACCGTTGCAGCACAGAGCGTGGCAGTGGGGTTGTCGACCTTACATCTACATTGACTCTCCCCCTATCTCATGGGCAGAGCCAACGGCAAATGATATCCTGTACAATGATTCCTTGCTCTTCAGAGTGGTTTATGTAACATAGATACGCACTGATAACTGTAGGCGGACAAAACACTTATAGACAGTCTACCTTTTCCAAACTGTGGAGCTTGCCCGCTAGTTCAGGCATCAGCTGGGAGCAAGGCCGGTTCATCCGCAAGGGGCACGCTGATTCTCTTCCCAGTTCTTCACTGAATGAAAAACTATGGTATGTGGCCATCCCACATTCTATTGCCAGGAAAGAATGCGCAAGTGCATTGAATTTTGAGTAGGTTACACTTAAATTTATGCTTAATAACACAAGTGAAAATGTTACGTTATGCAACCTTGAGACGTCTATATTATTTGAGACTGGTGCCTGTCTTTCACGCGGTATTTTAACGCATGTTAAATACCAATCAGCCATTTTCACAATGTTCTCTTTCGCTCTTATTGAAGAGAACATGATTCTTTTTGCCTTATAACTACCACGGCTCCCTCGAGTTGCATAAGTGTGTGTATCTGTATAATAAAAAAAATCATTTTTTTTGCATTTCCAAATGATTTGATGTGGTACATACATTATTATTTTTGATTCGGATCGTTTTCTCCTTTACTTCTCCCCCCGGTGAAACCTTGAAAATTATATTACAGCGTATCGTTGCCTTTTCTTGATATCTTAACAAAATAGGCCGGAGGTGTGAAGAAAGGAATGATTGCGTAGTGCATGACAATGTCAAAACTTTGGTTTAATCGTCACCTTGATGGTATTCTGTAGCAGTTCCAGCACAATCTATTTAAGCATTTTTGCGTTATTTTTACCTAACTACAGTTACCTTCAAGTAAGGGTTCAATGTACTAATGTTTTGCCTGTAATATTTGAGATTCATCTTGTATATTACCTATGTTCTGTCTCTTTTGTTATTTTGTACTTTTTTCTGTTAGTACGATGTAAAAGTATATTCTGTGACCAATGCCTGTCATCCACCGCCAATGATGTACCCTCTTAATGAGAGCCTTTGGAGGTAACTTGAAGAAATAACTAAATATAGGGCCTACCATATACGCTATTCCTGATGTGGAAAGCAGACCAGCACGTTGCTTTCCATTAGTAGCCACACTCTCTCGTGAATTTCTGATAGCGAGATGCACTTACTTAATTGTGCCTGCTGTAGCAAAGTCAGCAGCTTGACGCCTTTGTCGCTGCTGACTGAAGTGCGAAGTTCCAGCACAAGCGTAAAATGGTTGCGCACAGATATGCCACGCTCATACTGTTCGGAATGCATCAAGAAAGTGTCCTTGTTAAAAATGATACTCATTTTCCAAGGGACAGAACTGTCATGAGGTTACGTTCAACCACCGCGCTGCCAGACTGAGTGAGTAGGCTGTAGGCGTTTTGCTTCATTTCCCGTAGTTGTATCGCGCAGATAGCAAAAGGACATCCTGAGCAGTGGGGTTGGTTGTATCACTACTGTGCCTACTTCCACGGTGAAGCAGCTGACGTAGAAATCATGTTACGAGCGAGAGGTGTACATTGTAATTTCATGAAATGCGGCTGCGTAAAACATAAAAAGTAAAAATGCCGAAGTTGAAGTCTGTTGAGAAAGAAATTTTGCACAAGGTTTCCGAACTTGAACTCGATTCATAAATTGGCTTAAATACTAGAAGCGAAATTTTCCCAATCTTGTGCGCGTTCACTTTTGCCCGCCTGATCTCACAATCGCGCTGGTCATTAAAGTGAATAAAGGAACGTCGTAGTTATGTTTCCTAGGTATACTTTGTGGCACAAAATGCATTCCTTGTATTACTCAAGAAATGTACTTTGCGCCACAAAGTATACCTGGGAAATCTAAGCACCAACTTGCCGAAGAAGTCCTTTTATTTATTTATTTATTTATTTATTTATTTATTTATTTATTTATTTATTTACAATACTGCCAGTCTCATATCGAGACCATAGCAGGTGGGCATATGATTGTTCATACAATTCATGTTTTATATACCGAATGGTAAGAACATGAAAACATGTAAATGAAATACATCAAACAGGTTCAATACACAATTTTACAACACTAATAATATGAATAACAAGAGCAACTCACAGAAATAGTACACTTCAGGTTACATGTACGTAAGGATTATTACAATGTTATAAAAACAAAGAAAGAAACAAAGGACGTAAATGTTTAGGTAAAGTTCAGAAAATGGGAGTTCTGATGAGTATATATGCATAAGAACTGCTCTTTCCTAACTACTTATTTCATCGTCTAATAACTTGACAAAATCAGACTGCGAAACCGTGTTAGTTACAGATGCATCTAGGTTATTCCACTCGCGAACAACACGGGGGAAAAAGGGAGATTGAAAAGTATCGTTATTACAAATAAACTCGTTTGGTGCATATAACATTTATCGTAGTTATGCTTGGCATCATCTCAATGGACATACTTCTGTGATCCTGGGGAACAAAGGTCACTTGCTGCTCACGTGTCCTCTTTAGAACCTTTGAATTCAGCGCGTAATCTTCATTCAGTGACTAACCGTTGCGTCTTTGTTAGATATGACGGTGTTTGACATGTGCGATATAGCAGGCGCATGCGAAGACACCTTATCAAGGTTAATGCAATGTTCCAGGGACAAGGCGTGAATGTCATTTTGAGCAGATATGAGCTTAAGCGGCACACTGACTGATAATTGGATTGAAGCGTTGCGATGCTTTGCGTCTGACTTCAGACGCATCCATATCACAGTTGCACGTAGATTTTTGTATGCTCAGACCAACTGTAATTACTTAGATGTGACGTTAGGTATACATCGTGGCGAGTGTAATTATTATAATGCGCAGTATTATGTCATTTATTATTACGTTGATATTGTGACTAAACTTCGATGAAGGTAAACTTGCTTGATGAACTTGGTGAACTGTGGTGAAAAAATGGAGGCGCATCTGTTTCACCATCACGTTCAAACCGGAGTTGGTCATTGTTAGTAAGTAGTTCGCATTCGGCTCATTTTCGTGCTTCATTGCTGTCTGTCCATTGGCATGTATGCCTAGAACTCTAATGATGACTCAAACCTGCACGCGTGTTCAAGATAGCATATGTGAGGTTTTCTTATATAACGGTATACTTTACTACGGTATATGGGGTGCATATATTCTTTTTCTCCTTGTTACTGCGTTTGTCTAATGAGTGAAACCCCGGCTTTTTATTTGGCTGGGAACATATTGCGCTATTTAAAACGGTGTAATATTTACAGGAAAGTCGTAGCAATAAATATTTTAAGCTAAACGAAAGCAGCATTGCCGAGTTATGAATGGAACCTTAGTAACATTCTTTGGTGCATCGCTACTTTACTTCTCCGGTACAGAGCTCAGATATATATCGATGTTCAGCCAATAAAATCTCCCGATCACAGACGACCTTAAAAGAATATGTATGCATACTAATGCAATAACTTTCCTGACTGCGTCAAGATAGACTAAAGTTTCGGGCCCGATTATCAAATCGGCAATATATTATGCTGTTCAAGCAAGCATCTCCCAGGGAAGCTTAATGACAAATATATTCTTTGGTTTTATGTGCCAAAACCACCGTGGCATTATGGGGCGCGCGATAGTGGTTGACCACAGATTAATTTTTACACTTTGAGGTTTATTACCGCGCAGCTGAATTTAAATTTAAATACACAAGCGTTCTTGCTTTTCGCCCCCATCTAAATGCTGCCAACGCGAGCTCGAGCTCAGCAGCGTTACCCTGTAGCAGAAATACTGACAGCTGTGCGTGTTGGAGTTGATTCATATTAAGTGCGCAACAAAAAGGGGAAAAAGAAGGAACAGTAGGCACAAGCGCATCTCTCCACTAGTTGATTGACATTCGACTACTTCGTCATCACATGACCAACCTGGTGGTGGAAAGAAACATTACAAGGAAAAACTAAACGGAAACGAAACGCTATCGGCACTTGATTAAGCCGAGGAGGAAGAGAGAAGAAGGGAGAAGAGAGAAGGGAGGGATGCTAACGAGAAATGCGTCTGGTTGGCTACCGTACACTTGGGGACGGAAAAGGGGGGAATAGAAAGATGAGGTAGAGAGAGGAGGGGGGGTGAGGGAAAGATACGGTTTGTTCCGAAGTCACAAAATTTTTATCAACATCAATGGCCGCCGCGACACGTGTCACGCCAGAAGGAATTTTTTTTTTTTTGCGGAGTATGACGGAGAGCTGACTGACACATACGTCACACATGTTGCGGACATGAAACGCCTCTATGATTTTCCTGCAAATGTTTTGTTTGGGTGTGAAACGTTTTCGTCAAAGAAGAGTTAAAGCCGCAAGAACTATAATGATCAAGGAAATGGGTGCGGGATGAGTTGCAGAGCGCTACAGCCCCTGGTCTACTGCGGCGGGTATAGGGTAATATGTCAATCCCAGCCGTGTGCTCTCACAACCTGCTAATTAGCAGCGAACTTTGCTAATTCGCTTGTTATCTGCCATCTTTTGAATACGCCTCCCTTCCCCTCGCATGCGTCCGTTTTATGTGCCAGACGGAATGCTATTGGATCTACGTAGTGCATCACTTACGTGGTGCCGATTCATTCCATAACATGAGCTCATTTGATCGCTAACAGATGTTTTTTTTTTCAGTCTGCAATCTCCACTGCTATAGCCTTCCGTTCTCTTGATTGCTGATATGTTATTTTAATGCGATGTGTTCCTGTTCGATTCCGCCTAGTGTTCGAGTCAGCCTAGCCTGAACGTTCGGCGGGCCAACAGTAAGCGCCGGCTCTAAGACTGCAATTCAGGAACCTGTAGCCAGCCTCAGGAGCAGTGTAGGTGGTCCAAAAGACTACAGATATGAGAAGGACACCGGGACTAGATCAAATCTTGACGGCTTTCTACAAGCACTACTTCGACATACTTGGAGGCACTGTTGTGAACCTCGTGAACCTGCTTGTTGTCCTTGGTCTAAAGCCGCCTCCTTTTTGCGAAGGAAGGGTCAAACTAATTTCGAAAGACGACTTGCATCCTAGAGGCCCGAAAGCATGCATCCCTTAATAATTACTCTATTGAACTCAGATAATGCGTTAGTCGCGTAAATCTTGACGCTTTAGGTTACGCTTTAGAAGAGTGAACTGCTGGGCTAGTTGGTTAACTGACATGATAAACGAGCTTTGTGCC
Organism: Dermacentor albipictus; assembly: GCF_038994185.2. Taxonomy (NCBI): domain Eukaryota; kingdom Metazoa; phylum Arthropoda; class Arachnida; order Ixodida; family Ixodidae; genus Dermacentor; species Dermacentor albipictus. The sequence continues at coordinate 31,110,021 of NC_091825.1, forward strand.
AAGATCACGCACACAAGAGAGGAGACAACACCGGCGCTCACATAAAGTGTTTAATGAGCGTAAAAGCATCCTAAATATACAGGGTGTCCCACATAACTCGAGCCAAGAATTTAAAGATGAAAGGTGCGTCGGAACCGAATGGAACAGAACGCATACTATTCGCAATAGCCTACAGTACCTCCAACGATGTTTTTTTTTCTCCATAATTCACTCATTATTTATGTTTTATTACAAAACTCTTAAATTATTGGGTGAGAACCTCAAGTACGCTACGAAGATTTCTAGAGCACATTCAGAAACCACCGATCGAGTTGTTTCCTTCACGATACGTCTCACGTAGTCCTTTTTTCCGGGTTGCAAAGGGAGCCCGTGAAATATGAAAAAGAAAAAGCCACGTGACGGAGCACTTGCGCAGTGGTGTCGTGCGTATACTTAGAAAATCGTCCGAGAAACTCTGGCGCATCGTTACACCTTGCTATTGACGTCAGTGCTTCGCGCTTTTTGTTTGTCATATGTCTTTATCTGTCACGATAAAATATTCGCAGTAGTTAAACGTACTTTCTGTGCCTTTTATGGGACATAACTGCCCTCGTAAACGCAGGGGTCTGAAGGCACTCGCCTGTCGGATATCAGAGCACCTATCAACGACGGCGTTGTTTCTTCACCCTACCCGCCTGTGGAGCTGCGTGATGATGAGACATTCTATCAGTATATCAAGAGATGTTTCTTGGAAAAGGCTGGACAGCCAGCATTGGTAAGTGTCAACCATACCGTTGCAACTTTGCGTACTTGCGCCAATGCCAGAGTCCGGAATACTTTCGTGTAATGTTGCCAGTTTTGTCTATGCGTACAATGAATAGGTTGCATCTGGCCTAGCATTGGAAATAAAAATAATTTAGAATGCAGTTGCTATAATTTTTGTATGTCAACGTCAAGTTAATTGGTGGGTTGCAACAAATAGGTTGATCTTGTTGAACTCAGTTTCTTCATGACAGTTTGTGCAAGAAAAAAAAATGAAGCACAAACGATTTACAACAGCATGAGATGACTGACGCAGTAAATGATTACGTATAGGCTAGTTGGTTCTTGTACATCGAAGTCAAGTTGCACTGCATGGTCGGTGCGAAACGTGCAGTTAGTTTGTGCACCATTTTCTGTGCGTTCATGCTTTCAGTTCATTTGTGTTTCGTGTCAATTATGCTCCGAAATTCGGCTTCAACGAGTTCAACGTGTAGGCTTCCATGACGTAGTAAAATGGCCATGAAGTCACTAAATTTCGCTTCGAGTGGGAACCACTGATATGAAGCAGCTTATTGAAGATAATTATAAGACTATGTTTAAAAATCTCACTTATGCGTGAGCAGTACACTGAAAATACCAAAACAAAGTAAAATGAATTTCTTTTTTCAATTTGAAACCAAACATTTAGGATCCACTGCTAAAGAGTATTTCTAGCAAAAAAGAATTGCTTTTCAGCGTTGGCATATGCCACCATGTCATGGTTTTCTCCAATTTCCTCTCATTCGCATTGTCATTTCTCATCACCGTGAATTGAAAGAGCATAACCGCGCATATAATAAGAATGATAATAATAAACTAGGATGCATCAGGTACGAGCGCGAATATTTTATTATACAATAGCACCAGAGGCAATAGGCTTGTGAGTAATTTGAAGCAGCAATGAATCGTTTCAGCAATTATGAAGTCGGGGTAGGTAGTTCAAATTAGACGTCGACCAGAAAAAACTTTAAAAAGAGAGCCCCCGGCGCCAGCATGGGCGCCTTGTTCTCAAGCTGTCTTCTTTCTTTTAGTTTTTGTTGTCGGCGTCCAATTTTCTTATAAGTAAATTGTGGTCGACTTACAAGGTGGGAAGCTGAACGTGTGGCGCACGTGGTGAAGCTAGGCAATATTTACAAAACATGTGTTGCCTTCTACGCAAAATGAAAAGTGACACTCTCAATTACCTAGCCTCACGTTTTCGGCTTCTGTGTACCAGTTCGCTGTTATCACTTGGGGAAAGACAATAAACGTTCTTCGCTAGTCGACTTCACTATTTTGTGACGGACACAATAATAGGAAGCCAATTCCTTATTCAAATTATGTCCTTTTGAAGAGCAAGGCGCTGTTTAATTTTCCCTAGAAATACACCAATACGATTCATTGATGGTAGCCAGAGAAGCGCATGCCAAACGATAATTTATGCAGAGAGATACGTGACCATGTACCAGGTAAACAGAAAAAAAATGGCAGGACTGTTTAAGCGCCAAACGTTAGCGGTGAATTCTACCATTCTATAAATTGCGTCCCTTACTGCTTTAGACTTCTCTACGCCGTCGACTTTTGTGATCAGGTGCCTCACCTGCCACTGAGCGATCATGATACTATGGTCGCGCTGAGCGTAAAATTAAATGAAAATGCCCAATTCTTGCACACCACTACTGTTTCGGCCGTGACCGCTCAGCCAATGCCACCTCATTATCTCTGCACAACATTTCCTCTTACATAATTCCGTGGCGATGTCTATGTAAGATTTCAGTGACTGGACTACTGACTGTGCGTGTCAATCATTCCTCGAATCCAGGAACAATATGTCTATTGTCATGGACACTCGCGCCTAATGCCTAATATGCCGCGACGGTCTTGGCTGCTGGCCTACTCTGTTCACACTATTCGTAACCCTCTTGGACAATATTGAGTGGCACGCACATCCGCGTCACCAATCATTACACTGCCTCATCAACTTCAGAGATGCTTAAATGTTGACACTTCGTTATCAGTTGACGAATCGTCACATTAAATTTTTTAGCACCCCGGATCCATGCAAAAATTTTTTCGAGAGCATTACAGCATTATTATTTTATTAATATATCCAAGAATGCATTTGGTGTAGTCAAGAACAGATGATAGGGGCCATATCCTAACACCAGCACGTCCGATAACATCTGTTCCGCTTCCTTAAATTTAATGAAGAAAACTGCCTTGTCTTAAAACAAATCCAATGAAGTCATTTTTTATTAGCGCTTGCTTTAGTTACTTACATATAGTTGCCGCGTCAGTTTTTCCTGAATTGTAAGTCAGTAGGGGACATGAAGACGAAATCAACTGAGCAAGCGTAGCTTCTTGCCTTGCTGCGATAGTTTTGTCATAGTGGATGCCTAATTGTGCCATGTTGTGGCCGACGCCATTGCTTGCGTGAAGCACGCCTCATCGCACAGCATCCCCCACTGACACAGTGTAAAGCTCGGCACGTCGACATGATGTCGAGTTCCTGTTTCTCCAGCAGGGATCTAATACACTCCGACAACGACTAAATTGTGTCGTGGTGGGCACACGATCGAGGAGGAAATACCGTAAGACAACCAAAACATGTGTGTGCTACGCCGCCCCTACTCTCACTTACAGGATCGCTTTCGTGCCTCTCAACGTCTCAAAGAAATTAAATTCTGTACGCTGGCAGATTCTCAACACTTACCTAGGTAATGTGGCTTCGAAAGGAATGAATCAATTGCGCTTCAACCCCAAGAAAACAGTCACAGTGGAAGTAGGGGCGCAGGATTCCCTAGAGAAATTGAAAACGCACATTCTAGGACACATAAAAGTACGGTCGTTCATCGTGCTTGGTGGTCGCAGTGGGGCAGGCAATATTTTCAATGTCGTAGTAGAAATCGCCGATGAAGAGTTGCAAATGCTTCTGGCTTCATCTTTGAAGATCATAGACTTTCATCGCTTCGGTCGCTCGACGAACGTCTAGCTTCCTTCCGAGAGAGACGCGCTGCCGGACCTTAGGCATTAAGGTGGGGTACGTGAGACAATCGGTGTGTCCTTACGTGCCACAACCACTGCAATGTCACAAGTGCCCAAAGTCAGGCCATGTCAGCGCTATCTGCACAGATCAGACGGCATGTCTCCGCGGTTCCGGCAGCCAAGACGTCATGCACAGACGTCATGCATTATTCATGCACAGTAGAATAAATTAAGTGCTCGAATGGAAATGGACATTAGGACGTCAATTCAATGGATTATTCTAAACAGAAAAAGGAGATGAAAATACTGAACCAAATGAGCAAGACAAATACGTTCCACAAAGAGCTGGCAGCGCCATTGCAACCACGGAGGAGACGATCGTGTCGTCGACGAGGACAAGCTTTAGGTTCAAACGAGAGCTCCCTGGCTCTAATTCCGCAAGTCCAGCACAAAGTAGTTGAATCGGCATCGACACTGCAGATCTCCCGAAACCGTTGCTTCAAGCGAGCCGCGCTTGCCGTCGCCCACATGGGACTTAGGCTGTCAGTGCTAACAATGACTGTGCGTGCACTGAAAACTCAACATCGGACACTGCCACCAAAGTGATGCCTCGATAATTAGTTGACTCCCTGCAGCTGCTACTGTCCGGTTTAAATACGCCAGTGGCGCTAGTAGCGGCAAAAATTATGAAATCTATAGGCAGTCGCCTAGCTACACTGCAGTAACTTTTATCTCTGTCCGCGAAGATGATTGTGCTGTGCTGTGCAGTCTGCACGTACGCGTTGCACAGAAACAGTATGCTGTGGAGCCCTCATCATCATTATAGTCACCGTACCACCACGTCTCTTCCTCTTCACGCCCTTTCTCTGTTATTCCTGCAAGCCCGTACGTACTCCAGCGTGGAGTAGCAGGCCAGAGGCACTTCACTCAGGCTGACCTCTTCACCTTTCTGCCGTTAAAAATTATATGTACCTATCTCTCTGAAGTCAATAAATAATTACAAAAGGCAGCAATGTTTCCAACATTCTCCGAGAACTTAAGCTGTTTTACAACCGCTTACTCCCTTTTAACTAAAAACCACTGTGACCCTTCTTTTAAGAGTATGCTTTATCTGAACGTGTCCCCAGGAACGCAGTGGTGAGTGGCTCACATTCGCCGACTTGCTCAGACTCATGGAAAGCTATGCCAGTGGTTTCCAGAGTCACGGTGTATCATGCGGCAGCCGTGTCTGCGTCAACATGAACAACTCGGCCGAGGCCATCGCTGCCGTCTATGCACTCTGCTGTGCCGGAGCAGCCGTTGTCCTGACGAGACCAGGGCTCACAGAACGTAAGGGTCTTCCTCCGAGTCCTGTCACAATCGTGTGTTTCAATAATTATTAAGGTAAACTTCAAAGGGAGTATTGACAATTGTTCGTGGCACGCGTTCTTGCCCGATTAAAATGCGGTTTATTATTAAACCGATAAAAGTGGCCCATGTGTGCCAGCCCGGAGTATTATTTCCGAATGCCTGTCCTAATTCAAGGGCCTATACGTAGACCTCGAAAGCTTCGAACAATAGTGTTCAACTTCAGCGCTCTCTGATAAATTGCTGCAGTTGCATTTGTAAGAAGCAGTCTTGTTTTCATTTCCCAAGTGGTCCATGTATAATGGTGTCCTGACGTATACAGAGGTCACATGAGCTTTCGGAACTCGCGATAGCTCACTTAGTCGTGTGCCATGCTGCTACATTGAACCGCGCAATTTCTTGAATGCCTCTTCAATGCCAGAAAGGTCGCTATTTTTCGGTGCTTCTATGCTTTATCGTTTTGTTTGAAATGGTAGTACCCACAACATATGAATTGTTGCGTAAATGTTGGTGTTTTGAATGAAATTAAAGCAGAAATAATCCCACTAAGAGTTTCCAAATATTCACATCAGAACTTTCGAACAGACACCTCAAGAATCGCGAATAAATACAATCATTCGTAATTTTCACTTAAATCAATAAGACGAACAAAACTGAAATGGAGAAAACACGTGCCCATCTTCTTGTGTTCCACTTCCCTTTGACGACGGAAAAAGACATCATGCCGATTTGATGGCGCGAATAATAATCATAGTGATGTCCATGCTATGTGTAAACGCAGCGAGTTCGCTAATGTGAAAACCAATATGAGCCTCTTGTGCAGGGTGTCATTGTTTCGATACCATGCAGCAAACGCCTGATTTCTTCCTACCTTGGTTCCTGAAGGAACGGTTGTCGTATTGGGGAAGATCTACTAACATGCTTATACTGTGTTATGCTCTACCCGCTTCGCTCTGTACGTGAATGTTGGCTTAGGCATGCTGACTGAACTGATACTGAAGCCTTTGCGTGCTTCGTACAGTATACATATTGTACTTTAGAGTAATGCGCAGTATTGTCCACAAGCGGTGCTCAGAACGAAAGAACATTGGTGGTGGTTTTGGGACGCCACCGCAGCCCTGGAAGCCAGTGCTGCCGATGGTTTCTGTGGAAGGTTTATTTTTGACTTAGCGATGTTGCGAAAACTACCAGACCGATGGAAAGTTGCGTTGCACTCTTTGTTTTGTATGGCCCATGCCATTTCTCAGGACTACCCTTTGCATGCCTTAAAGAGCTGGTGAGAACGCCACCGACAGAACTGATTGGCTTTGATGCTCGTTATAATATGTATGACCCATATCCACAATATGTATTGCCGTAGATATATGTATAATCATTTGGCACTGTAATAGCGCTGCCATTTTGACTTCAATCAGAGTTACAGTCTTTGCCTCGTGCAATACCTTATTAGGTGTTAATTTATTTTCAATATAGGTGAAGTTTTGTACCAGGTTGAAGACAGTGGTGCCACCTTCATTCTCACGGAAAAACAGAATGTTAATAAGATTGTGAGCATTCACAAGTCACGTCCATTCAAGGTTGGTATTGGCTTATTGCAACTTTTATTTAATGGCGTTCTAAATATCAGCAGCCTCCTTACAAGTAAATATCTGATAAAAATATGTACTTCACTGTAAATGGTCTGGCAATTCTAATTTTTGTTTAAGTGGGTATTTGTTGGCTAATGTTAAAGGAAAACTTCATGATCCACATTTCACTATACACAAAGCACGCAAGAAAACAGAAGGGCTGGGTATTCAGATGAAGAAGGCACTGTCGCCTGCCTGTTTTTGTTAATTTTGCGGCAAGTACATACACAAAGGTATTACTACAGCCCAAATTCTGTTTACCACCTGTCGCGCTTATAGCCGATGCTGGAGGTGGGGTGTTACTAGCGGCAATGCGGAAAGGCTACAAGAATGGGAACAAACATTGGTGCCCAATATAGGCCTGTGTTTCTTCAGTTTTGTTGCGTCTTTCGCGCCAGCAACTGTTTCTGTTTGACGTCTAAGAAGTATTTTTCTGTAGGCCATGTTCTGCGTAGACAGAGTCGAGGGCTTCCGATGCATCGACGACTTCGAGAACGAAAACCACACAAGCTTTGTCGAGCCATCGATCGAAGACACCCGCTCGCACGTGCTGGTCTACACTTACACCTCTGGAACGTCTGGTCTTCCTAAGGGAGTAGAGATCAGTGTGAACGCGTACATGGCGTCGATTGAAATATGCAGGTATGTAGTGCTCATATCTCGCACAGCGCAGAAAAAGAAGGTTTACGATAAGTAAGGGAACTAAACGTGAAAAATATTGTCACGCTTGAAGCACTGTCCACAAATGGGTCAAAATGAATGTATAAAGCAATATTACCAATGTTTATTTTATGACACGAGGAGAATTTGCAGTACGATTGAAGAAAGAATGTAATGGCTTTCAGGATAGAGGAATGTAAAGTTACAAGAGAACGTGTGGCGCGATCCGCCATGGTTGCTCAGTGGGTATGGTGTGGGGCTGCTGAGCACGAGGTCGGGAGATCGAATTACGGCCACGGCGGCCGCATTTCAATGGGGACGAAATGACAAAAAAAAAACTGTGTACTTAGCCTTATGTGCGCGTTATAAAACCTCAGGTGGTCAAAATTGCCGGAGTCCTCCACTACGGCATGCCTCATAATCAGAAAGTGATTTCGGCCCGTAAAACCACATAATACATTTTTTAGAACATTTGGCGCGTGCCGGATAGTACGCGGCAAAAAAACGAAAGAAAAATTCCACTTTTGCCAGAAATGCAAATCATGGCCAGAAATAGCACGGTGTAGTGAACCACGTGAGTTACTCGGCCAGTCTTCTAACCATACTCGGAAACGACATGTTGGATCGCCGCAGCACGCGAGGCAACTCCTGCTGTGGAGAGGGAACAGAGCCGCGACAGCTACGAGGCGTTTCACAATGCTGGCACGATCAACAGCGCTGGCAGGTGGACGCGTTGAACCTCGACTCTGCGCGAGATTAGATCGAAGGGAAACTGGTGGCCTTAGTGAGCGTCCAAGGGAAAAATCGTCGAACAACTAAGCACGCTTGTGAGTTCAATGCGAAAGCATTAATGTCTAATTGAATGCCGCTGAGCGGTCTATCGAGTTATGAACTCCTCGCGGGCAAGCGAGCGCGTTGAGATGCTTGGCGCGTTTTGATATGGCCTTGCCGACGTGCAGTCATATCATAGGCCAGAGCTTATGCGAGTGACGTGGCGTCGTGGCCAATGGAAATTTAGGTGCCATTTTTTCGCTTGTCCAGACGAAAGCAGGTCTAGCATAAACGAGTACATGGTACCTGTCAGTCTTTTTTTCTTCTTTGTGTGTGATTTGTAATAAATGGTAACATGTCTTATCTTTTCACATGCCTTATAGCTGTATAGCTCTCAAAAATAGATTAGTGACCACTTTTTTATGTGACTATTTAATCAAAACGAGCCTTCAATGTAGTTCGTGTCTTGCAGCCGCCAGTGTGTGGCTGTGTGGGGCAAGTGCAGAAGCTACACTGTACATGTAGCAAGATGCTTGGTATGAACACCATACCATGAACACCATAAACACCACCGCATGGCTAGGGAGGAGGGTAACTTCTAATTGCTTGTAGCTCCATTAATACGTAACGCTTCACTTCAATTGTGGTGCGAATGTTCTACTTAGGCTGTACTCTACGCGTCTACAAAATTTGTCCGAACCGTTTCAGGGGCCCTTTAACATTTGTATTAGCTACACGCACACACGCGCACACACACACACACAAACACACACACACGCGCACACACACACACACGCACGCACACACACACACACACACACACACACGCACGCACGCACGCACGCATGCACGCACACACGCGCACACACACACACACACGAAATCAGGCGAAACCCACCTCACAATGAAGGGTGACTCTACTATAGTGACAATTGAGTCAATGTATCGACACACAGCCTTGTTATCACCGAACCTTGTCAGGTCCTTGGCGCGCGTGCATCCCGGATGCTCTCTAGCGCTTCCTTGTGGACATGGTGCTCCATCTAGCGCCGCCATAGCGAAGTTCCCGCGTGGCGGGTGTGCGAGTATACGGGGTGTTTTATTGTGTAATTAACAAAACTGCTAGAGGTCACTCGTGACAAGCAACAAAATTTCATTCCCAGAGCTAAATTACTGTCAGAGGTTAAGAGTATTGGCACAAGAAATCAAAGAGAATTTTTCACTAATTATTCATCTTTTTGATTTAAAGGGACCCTGAAACGCTTTTGACGATATTGTACAAACCTACTAAGTCGTTAAAGTAGGTCCTTCTGATCATTAAGTGACACATCTAAGTGCTCCGCGTAAAGCGTGTAATTTATTATAAGGATTTAAAAATGCACATCGCTGCCGATCGCAGCACACTGCTCGGCGGCATCTTAAGCCGCCCCTACCCAAATGACGGAAATCACCCAAATGACGTTCGTGGGGCGAGCTATCCGATTGGCTGATCAGGGCGCGTGATCGATAATTTTTCCAACTTTATGGTAAACAAATGATCTTCGTAATAGTTGGAACGTTAGTTCATTTGTTTTTATAGAAAGAAAGTACCAGAAAGAGAATGCACAAGAACAATTTTTCAGTACACTTAAGCACTTCCGGCACAGAGCAAGTGTCGTCTGCTTGTGTTACAACGTACTCCATTTCGACGAGAGCTCCGCGGTCACAGCCGGTCTCAGTCTTTTCGCAAGCACTATGATTCGACTTTGCTGCGTTGTGGACTGCAGACGTAGCGACTGGCAATATGTCAAGCTGCGACATCGTGTCCCTCTGCAAGGCAGCATACGAGCGAACTGGCTGCTGCGCATCGGACTGCCGCTATCCGATCGGCGCCAGGATTTGTGCGTCTGTGGCCGTCGCTTTACACCGAAAGATTACTAACGCAATAGCATTTCGCGAATCCGGTATTAGGGCAAACGCAAGCGCAAGTGGACAGGGTCTGGCCACTTGACTGTGCCGTAACGGGATGAGCCATGAGACGAGCAGAAGGGCCGATGTGAATCGTCTGCAAGGTGCAGCCACCTAGTGGCACAGAGCTCAACTATTGGCTCAACCATGCACAGTAGCAGCAACGAAGTGTATTCTTTTCAGCTGGTGTGTATTTTTCGCAGGGGTGTAATCATCATCACGTTGTTTTTATGAATGTTTAAAATGTTTTACACTTGGTTAGCGCAATATTAGCGCCTTTTTTGGTTGGTTAAGGCCGCTCACGTACGTCTACGCTAAAGTTACTTCATCGGCTTGAGTCTATGCATGCAGTCATTTGCCGAAATGACCAGCTTGCCTGTGGTTATCGGAATACCAGACACGTTCGGCGCTACGACAGAATGCTCGCAACGCACGCTGCTTCGATAGCTCTTGCTTTGGGTCGACGGCCAAGCTGCTAGTGGAGAGGCCTCGCGCGGGCGGGTACGGGCTCCAAAACAACCGGAAGTGGACGATGTGACGTCGCATCGTGACGCAGAACCAGTGAAGGCGGAGCTTAGGTCCGCTCGCTCAGCGAACGAGTTGAGGAGGAAAAGCATGGTTAGGGAGGAGGTTAACTTCTAATCGCTTGTAGCTCCATTAATACATAACGCTTCACTTTAATTGTGGTGCGAATGTTCTACTTAAGCTGTACGATACGCGTCTACAAAATTTGTCCGAACCTTTTCAGGCGCCCTTTAACATTTGTATTAGTTACTCTGCCGCACAGACTGCAATACACGTATTATGGCCGGTGTGTTCTAAAGTTCCATTCACTTGGAACGAATGCTGAGGATGGCGCCAGTTCAAAATATGCATCTTCAAGGCTTGTGAAGAAATGCATTGGTGCACTAATAATTTGTGACTTTCACTGCGGAAAGGGACGTTTTATGAAAAACATAAATCAATGAAAAAGTTCCGTTCTTACCCCGAGTTTGACTTTACTACTGCCAAAACTTATGTTCGTGCGAAATCTTTTTCCAAGTTGATCTGCTTTGTGAGATCGCTGACATGAAGTGGTATGTACAATAAGTAAACTGAAGCAATTAATTAAAAGTTGTTTACTGAGATCTTGTTAATTTCTTAAATATTAATATTGATATTACCTGCAAGTAATGTCTTCCTCTGAGTAATACAGCTTAATGGGTAGATTCGTGGTATATGCTACCGGCCATATTTAAAAATTCTGTTAACGTTAGAATATTCAAAGAAGATTATCTATGACGCAGATAGCGTAACGCCGACAGCGAAAGTCACGCTAACGGTGACCGCGAGAACACGCCTGAAGTGTCCATAGAACTGTTGTTGCGATATGAAGAATCGAACTGAAGTGTTTCTTCTGGCGTTCAGTGCAGCCTGAAACAGGGGAAGTATGCACTTGGATTCCCACGTCGTAGCTAGTTGGGATTCATAAGAAAATAATGTATAGGAAGAAAAAAATAAGGGTAGCACAGATACTAGTACCGGACACATGAAGCAACATTAAGCAGCTCCATATCCAAGACGAGTTAAATAGTACAATAAAGAATACTCATACTGCAGGAGGTACAATTATTGAACATTAAAAACTAAATCTAAATCGAGTAAACGATGATCAAAGCTCACATAATCCCTACTTCCGATGCCGAGCTCGGAGAGGCAAGCCATGGTGGCCTGAAAATCGTGATGCGCCAGAATGATTAGTTTCGTTGGCTACGGATTGCGTACCGCGACAAGACAGCAGCTCAGAGGGAGACGTGCTAGATGAATCCAAAAGTTACTGAAGTACACTGAACAATAAGACCCATTATACGTCTAATAAATGTGGGCAAACAATCACAAACAATACATGTAATCTTAAGGCGCTCAATATGAGCTTGCGAGGGAGCTGATATTGAGCCTTTGCGCTGCCTTAGAATCACAGCTGCAACCATGTGCGGTGCGATCACATACCTCACCAGTGAACGTACGGGTGCTGGGCCCCTTGCCTTGAGGCCATACCAACTACATATTATGGAGCATTTTTACAGCGAAGCTGTATATGGCTAGGCTCTAGAAAAAAGTTCGCGCACCTATCGAGCCATCTAGATGGAAAATTGCTCCCACACGTGGGCCGACACTGAAGATAGTGCAACACCGGTCCGACCCCATGGCGGAGGTGAAGCAGGCTTTAAACACCCCGCCAACTTGCTAAAGTAAGTTTCATATCTTAGGTCAAAATACATCACGTATCAGATATTAAGCTGATGAGAACAGATAATACAATTCGATCCTCGTCGGACATATCTACGATGGCACCGCCCTCTCTTTGTAGGTGTTCGAAGCGCTTGCGTGTATAGTTTCATTTCGCTCTCCAGTGGCGGCGGTCCCGTAACGCCACGCGTGTTTACTTTCATCCGGCTTCTCGGCGTGGCGGCCCTGTCGTGCAACCACCAATGTAAAAAACAAACAAACAAACAAACAAAAAAGCTTGTGTCATGTGGTACACAGCTTCGCTTGGCATCCACCTCCATAAGGTGGAATGGCTCATGATGTTTTTGTTACGCATTCTTTGCATCTGAGAACGCACGTGCTACCGTGCTCAAATGAAGTCGTCAGAATGCACAATAAACAAAAAAATGCTAAATACATTTAAAATATTTAATGACTGGAATCGGTTCCCGCCCTTAAGTCGGCACGAGGTTTACATGTGACTATGGCATGGACGTTGCACTACAAAGGAGCATCGGGTGACACTAAAATAACTTGGGGCCCCGCATATCACATCCTATTGCAGGAGGCGCGGTTACTGTGCCGTTCAAATAAAACGAAAATAGTTTTCTAAAAGTATATTTTAATAACCACCTCATGCAAAAATAACCCGTTTCTTTTAAAATTAGGAAAAGAAGAGATACCTGCGCAAACAATATTTTATTTCACGCTACTCGATAATACATTTGCAGTTACGGATCGTTAACAAACGGTTATGTCGGACTTTCTGTTCTTTCAGGTTTCTTTACAATTACCTATCGCGCTCGTTTCATTTTCGCTCTTCGCTCAAAATGTTAAATTAGTTATGTACTTAAATATCGGAAGCTATTTCAATATTAATCCTAAGTCGCGAGTAATCATCTGTTCCTGTGGTTCCTCTGTCTCTAGTTTTCAGTTTTTTTTTCCTAAGTGCACATAATCTAAAGTTTTTTCATCAAACACAAATTGACTACAAGAAATGAACGCAAGAAAGCAAGGGAAGCAAGTAGTACGCCCAGCATTCAAAAAGAAAAGAAGGAAAGAAAACGCCCCATTATTCGTTCATTCACGTTCCTTTCGGGGAGTACTATCAGTACGGGCCGCTGAAAGCGCAAACATCATCATTCGCCTTTGCCCCAGATAGGCGTCCTTCAGAAAAAAAGTTATCTTTCTGGTGCCGTCTTCAGTGGGAGAGGTGCTAAGTAGATAACACGCATTATTGTCTCTCGCGCCAGTCTTTAACAGACTGTGTAAGTGACCTTCACCCAGAACCGATTGTTCACAAGTGGGCGAATCCACCCCACAGATATCATTGACACGTGAGCACTAAGCAGTCAAGCAAAGACAATTGCGCATTGTTTGCATTGCATCTGCAGCGAATGCCCTCAACGCTCAGACATGCATAGTTAGGCATAGTTGTTGCTCTGATGCTTTTATTTTCCGGTGCTTCGAACATGTTCACTGCATACTATTATTAGCGATGAAAGAGAGTGATGGATATTACAAACTAGCTGCATATACACGAAAAAATAAAACAAAAACGGCAGCAAATTGCTTAAGAAGATTTATCCACATACCATAAAGATGTTGCAGGGTTTGGAACACTCTGAATTTAGAACATTATAGTTTTTAAATCATGTAAACTTGGACAAATCTGTAAATACATAAATGTATAGTAGAACATTGTTGAAGCATTTAAACAAGCATTTATTCATCCTGGGAAAACACTGCCATTGCTTAAAAACTAAATATTTCAAATTGATATATATATATATACGTTTTAGTCCTTGTATCCAAGCATGGCAGGAAGCACGAAAATGACGTACTTTCGGGAAACTGGAGCTAATATTACCTCAGTAAAAGTAGCTTTAGAGTTTTAATCCTTCAATCAGAGTTCTAACAAATGCGGTGTTGGCGCATGAAAGAGGCCACTGTGAGAACTGGAGCGCCCGACCTCCTTTCGACCCAGACATATGGATCGGATGATATCGTCCATCGCACGACGCCCATTCAGTAAAAGATTATCACGTCTACGTGCACTTTAGGTATACAGAGTGACACGCCGTTTCGCGATGCGCAGCTCATTTAAAAGAGTGCATTGTGTGTCAATCTTCGTTAATGTTTATAACGTAAATGGGCGCTTTCAAAACAGAACGGTCCTAACGTACTGTAACGTAGCGGACACGTCAAAAGAGAGGAGAACGAAGCCGTTGACTTGAATAACAACGGCGAACAAGAAACGCGTCAGCTATACTCCATCCCAGAAGCTACCCGCCATGGTAACTCTGCGGCTATGGTGTTGGGCTGCTGAGCACGATGTCGGGGGATCGAATCCCGGCCACGGCGCCCACATTTCGATGGAGGCGAAACGCGAAAACACCCGTGTACTTAATTTAGGTGCACGTTAAAAGAACCCCAGGTGGTCGAAATTTCCTGAATGCTCCATCACGGCGTGCCTCATAATCAGAAAGCGGTTTTGGCACGTAAAACCTCATAATTTAATACATTTTTTTTTAAATCCCAGACGCTGTTGACAGCATGTGGAAGGTAGGGGCGCCATGACTGAAGCATGATGGAGCGCACTACATAATTGTGTTCCTACGCGCCTTTCGCCCCCGTGAATTTGACAGGTGGCTCCGACATTGCTGGAAAAAGGTGTACTATAGTATTTACGTTCTCTTTGTTTTTTATAGTAGGTGGCGCTTTGCTGTCTTTGTGATCTCTTTTTTTTTCTTTGCATGTGCGAACGTCCGTACCGAAAGAACTGGCCCGATATTTTTTTTTTTTTTATCGTCACCTGTTCGCCTAGGTTTTTCTCACACCAGGTTCTTTTTTTTTTTGCAATGTTTCCGCCACGCGTATATAGGGATATTCACGTGACTGTGCCCACTGCCGATGGAATTGAATTGAATCGGAATTGAGTCTCTTTGCCACAGTTAACGTTGCGTGAGACCAGGAATAAAAGCTGATCAAAGAGCTTTTATTCGAACAGCTGGGTCCAATACATGCCGGGGCAGCCGTATGTCTATCAAGGCGAAATCAATCAATCAAGGCGAAATCAATAAATCAATCAGTCAATTGATCAATTAACTAGTCAACAAATTAAATAATTAATTAAGGAATAAATTAATAAATAATCAATTCATGTATAAATAATAATTAATGATTTATTTAATTCGTTAATTAATTACTTAATGATTAATTAATTCATTCATTATATATTAGTCAACTAGGTAACTTAAAGTTTATTTTCCAGCACGATTGTTCGGGTTTTCTCGTTCTCATTTTCGCTACTCTTACTGCGACAATATTTAATTATCCCGACTTGTACGCACACATGTAATCAATCCCGTTAGCCTGTTAGAGCAGTTCACATTTCTTCGTGCTCATCACGACTTGAATCAGCACTGCTGATTGTTTCGACCTCTAGGTTGATTACAAAAGCTGGACCATGGTCAACAACATCGTCGATGATCTGGTCCAGTTTTCTCATCAAATCATCTTCATTGAGAATATGCTTCACACAGGTCTTCTATTTCTCAGCAGTCACTGGCATGACACCTTGCCAAACCAGTTTGCACTCGCCGCGAAGCCCTTCACGTCGCTCCAAACAAGCTCTATAGGGTTCAGTTTGCAATGGTAGGGTGGCACGCGCATAACGAGGTGACCAGTAACTTCAGCGATACGTTCTACATGGTATCGGCCGTCTCTCTTTACGTAAGCCTAAATGAACTCCGCCTTTCCCATGTCGCTGCTCCACGCAACATCTTTTCCGCACAGCCAAGCCTGTATCTCCGTTTTGAGGCTACTCATGCGCGGCACGCTATCCTGCTTCACAGAATGATATGGTGCGTTATCTCTGACTACAACACTTCGTGGTGGTAGCTGTAGGAGTAGCTTCTGGGCAAACCACTTTTTGTAGCGGTCTTCGTTCATTTCTTCATGGTAGTCGCCTGAGCTTTTCTTAGCTCGGAAGACTTCCGCTGCGCCTTTGACGAAACCGCGTTCCCTACCGCAATGCGCTACACTAAGTCTACCCCCTCTGCCACTGGGGTTTTGAAGACCGGCCGACGGTCCTGATCGACGTGCTTCGTGCGCAGACAGGATGATGTCGTCAATCCACAGCCGAATACGCGTGTGGCCAGTGTTGATCGACGTTTCGTTGGTGAAAATATGTGGCCTACCGTGACGCCGGAGCTCCGCTTTACGGCGCAGGTACCGGCGCCGACACTGCCCTCGGTGCGTCGCTTCGATCAGCAGTGCGTCCCGAGAGCCTTTCTTGTACTAGGAAGCTAAGCTTCTTCAGCATCCTGAGCGTCTTCGCTTTGGACACGGTCGGTAGTCTGTCGTCCTCTTTGAAACGCTGCAATACCGTGGCGATAGTTGGAATTTCCCCTCTCTAGAACAGCTGTGAACCACCCTTCGCGACACGCTCAGGTCAAATTCGTCCAGCTTCTTCATCCACTCACGGCCTTTTTCGCAAGAACGCTTTTTCGGTTACAGCACTCGGTCCGCTTCCTTCACCTGCGTTGGCGTTCGCTCACTCACCTGGGTGAGTTTCGCGGTCCCCGTGATGAGCGAATCCACACTTGAAGTGTCCCCGCACTCGACGCGAAGCGCTTTAAAAATATTTAAAGCTAACTGCTTCGCCATGTTGTGGAAATTGAGCACATTCGATGGACGGCACACAGGTGACACAGTTTGCAGCGGCACAACCACCTCGACGCATCACCACCTCGTAACAGGCCTCCGCAGGGTTGTGTCCGTGCTGTCCTTGCCGATTAATTTCAGGAATGATTGAAATGCTTTCTATACTTAAAATCTATCAGTCTTCACTATATTTTAAATTTCCGTGTTTATTGTTTGAAAAACAGTTCTATAGATTGTTCGAATATTTGAAACACTATGTGTTGTGCTCCTACGTACCGCCCTGATTGGACGAGATAACTCTACTTTTGACAGTGCTGTCAACAGCTTGTGAGATGACATATAGGATCCACCGCTTGGGCAAGGCCAATCGTCGTCAGGCCACCTCATTCTAGATGGAGAGGAGACCAATTAAGAAAAATTTGGTTCCCATGCAACGCCTCTTATTAGCCGGGGTGATAATCCATTGCATAAATCACTTTAAGGTTACAGATATCAATTTCGATTACTTGCCATGTTACTCGGTGCTCGCCGTTGTCACATAAATGAATTATTCCTTCAGGGAGGAGTCGGGGCGCTTGCAGTGGATAAATCCGGGGAAAAGAAATGAAATCTCTAAAATCATCTTATTGTTAAATCTTTCACACCGCGATCGAATGGCAAAAGTTTTACCGAGTCTTCCAAATTACAGTCGCTGTTAAGATGATCAGGAATATCCATATCCGGAGCGGTGTGGCACTCTTCACACACTTGGTTTTTACAAGACAGTGTTTTGCGTGTCGCAAAATGCGCGTCCGGCATCCGTTGCAAAGGAGCTATGTTAGTTCTTCAACACCTAGCCTACAACGTGGTCACACAGCTCGTATCGTACCGAGGCCATAATAATGTGAACGATGGAAACCTGGAGATTATCGATAAAGATTAGGACGTCAACTCAAATAGAGCACAATCATGACAACGCTCCCGCTCTCGAACCGAACAAGTTTTGATCAGAACAACTTGCACGCTCTAGTAGAGTAACAAATTCGGTCATTTGGTCTATGGCGTAGTTGAAATTCTGGAAGACGAGCGCTTACACGAAATACACAGGAAATAACAACACTCACATTGCTCTCTGTGGGTATCGTTCGCATGCCAAACCGGATCACTGCGCCACTCACAGAGAAAGAAAGCACGAACAGGCTACTGAGAGCAATACTTTGCACATTTGCCTATGCAGTGTGGTTCCTGCACTTGTGAGACAAGTCTGTCTATTATCCGCATGATTGCCAAAATGGAAGGTGTATTATTTAACGAAGGCGTATTTCAACAGAAAGAAGCAGGATATTTCTATCAGTGATACGTCTGTGGTCCTGCGCTGCAATAAAAACCAATTCATCGTGTTTAAAAAAAAAAGATAATATGCATGAATTTTTACATTTCATACTCTATTGCAATCTATTCGGTTATCGGTGAGCAGACGTATTTGTACACGCTTGCAATTTCCTTGGAAAAAGTACCAAGACTGTGCTCTGAATAAATTTGGTTGTGAGTGATGTTGTTTTCTGACTTGTTGTTCGTTAATTTTTCCCGCGCCTTTTTCGCCGCATGAATTAAGAATCAAGTAGCCCAGAGACATGTAGTAGCATACAGCTCAGCAGCGCGGGAGCACGACTCTGATATGTCCTCTTTACATTTATCTTTTCCACAGATAGCAAACTAAAGATGTTTCGTTTTATAACATGACACAGCCGCCACAATTTTAAGCAGTTTTAAAATTACGTTTACGCGGATTGGCGTATTTTGACAAGAAATAGTCAATAAGCTCACAAGACGACATTATTGATGTTTGTGAATCGGTACCTTCCGCCTCGGGTTGTCTGCGTGTATTAGGTTGCGCTATTTGCAGTTTTGATGCCGCTTGGCATTATCTCGTTCACTAGGGAGGCGGAAATCTTCTACGAGGGAGATGTTTACCTCGGCTGGAACCCTGTGACCCATGCCGCTGGTTTCGTTCTTGCTGCGTCCGCCTTGTGTTCTGGAGCGAGAGTGGTGCCATCGAGGGGTGGCCTACCTGCCAAGGACTTCGTCCAGACTGTCAACAAACACCAGGTAGCCTTTGCACTAACGTCGGCACTGAACGTCCTCACCATTGATCCGTTCAATCCTGCACGTTGCTTTCTTCTTTATAACCAGCAATGAAGCCACGAGTCACATTTGTAATATGTTAGCAACGAGTAACGTTCTCGTTTGTTGATATCTGGCGTATTTAATGTACGTGTGCACCAGCAATCACTCAAAATCCACAAAGAAAAAAAGAAAGATGTGAATCCACGCGGATGCGACCAAGTGCACATCGTTTGGAGTCTCCGTGAGAAAGTTCCAGTAAATTTTAGTAGGTTGCTTTCAAGAAACTAATTAAAAGTAGATATCTAACTTCTCCATTATCCTAATTTTGATATGAGAATGAAAGAGTCGCAGTAAAATTGAGAGAAAGGTCGAAATGGGATACACTTCTAGCGACGTGCACATTAGTATATTTGCAGCAGGGTACACATTACGGCTTCATTTTTTGTGAAAAAGAAAGAAAGTCTACTAGATATGAAAATACTGTGTCGCAGTGCGCCCGCAAGCACTGGATAGCGGTGCCATGAGACAGTCTCTGTGGGAAAGCGAGCCGTTCATCTGAGGCTCGCCGTTCCGGGCACTTCGTTTGCTTGATCTCGATGCGCATCATTGGGTGGAAGCTCTTGGCAGGTCGTGCAAATGACACCGAGTGCTGTTATCGTTGCCTCTCTACCCCGTAACAGATTAACATCTCGCTGTCACACGAAGTCCCTTCGACGGCGCTGCTAACCGGCGTACGAGGACGCGCAGCGCACGTTGTTTTTCTATACTACAGATATATACATACATACATACATACACACACACACACACACACACACACACACACACATATATACATATATATATATAACTCACCGTGTGTGTTTTGCTGCAAAGTTCTCATTCTGAGGTTTTCTTATGATTCTCCTCAACTTCTAGTGTGCATCTTGAAGAATAAGACATTTGAGAGGTCGCTCATTTTCCTAAGGAATCAACTGGATGGAATAGGCTAAATATTATAATGTGGTGCTCAAGTGAAAGTTGATGAATATGGCCTTGGCTCTATTCGCATTGAACGATACATATATATTTAGACTTCGTGTAGGATAGTTAAAAAAACATCAATATTAAGCGTGTTTCTACAAAGACTTTACCATAGGGGGCCGGGCTTAGTGCTGGAAAAATCTGCAGCAATGCAGCTTTTTCCCGCCACTCCGATGAAAAAAATTTTAATTGAGGGATTGATGAATTTTTACGATTAGCCGTGTTGAAACAAAAGGGCGGTTCCTTCGGAGACATGATGTCAGCGGTGGCGACCACGGGGTGACGCATGATACATGCGAATTAATGACTGTTTAATGTGTATATATATATATATATATATATATATATACATATACCCGATCTGCGTACAAGCCATATCAACATTTAGATCTGGGACAGATACAGTTAGCTGCGGAGGTGTGACATGCTGAATTTCGGCTATCAGGTAGCACGGATACGTCTAAAGCCTAAAGATTATTTAATGAACACCTGCTAATTACTGTCTAATCACCACTTATCACCTATAACCCCATTGTAGGCACCGCTGACGGAATGCCTCCGAAGTAACCCTCATTTTATTTCAGAACGGCTATTTAAAATATTACTTAAAGTATTTGTACAAACACCCCGTGTCTAACGAGACCATCTCAGAGCAAAGCCACAGGATCAAAGTACTTGCCATGTGTTCATTTGCCTGTACCGTCTCCCCGTGCACTACTGTTTGCGTGATGATCAAAAGTGCAGTCGTGGTGCATACAGAACCCGCCGTGGTGGCGTATGTAGTCGTTTCAGCGTTGTGCAGCTGAGCCCGAGGTGAAATCCCGGCCATGGTAGGCGGATTTTGATCCGGGCGAAATGCGAGAGGATCAGTGTACCGTGCGTTTGGTGCACGGTAAAGAACGCCAGGTGGTCGAAATTAATCCGGAATCCACAACCACGAGGTGCCTCGTAATCAAATACTGATTTCGCTCCGTAAAACTCGAGTTCATTAAGGGTAAAACTTGCTTCTCAGTGCCATTGTTTGCTTTACCAACTCATAGTGGCGGCCTTTTTCGGGTTCTGTATAGTTTTTATTCTCTGATTGCATTTCGAAACTCAAAACTGAATTCCTTATGTACGTCAGTCCAGCGCTTCTGTTACGTCAGTACATCGGTTGTCGTGAGGCCACCACGTAATCATTAGCTTTACATTTGCCATATATAGAGCAAAGGTAAGGAAAAAGAATGACAACTATTGGACTCTGTGAACATTAAATGGCTGCGAAAGCTGACGACAGTTAACGCTATCAAACGAAAAGGAAAGTGCTTCCGCTGCCATTCTGTTTTCACAGAGTGGAATTGTCATTTTTTGCGCTACGAATCTGGCGTCGTCGCTCGTTCGGAGGTACCCGGGCTCACGATTGTCGTTTCCGTTCAGCATCGCGGGAACGGTCTTCATCAGTGGTCGTTTCGCGCCGGCGCAGTTTACGTTCTCTTTGCTGTTCCCTCCGGCGCTCCTCGTACTCATGTTGTTCTTCGGGTGTACGAACTATACGTGTCCGTCCCATCGACAACGCAGCTTCTTTTTTTTTTATCGCCCATACCTCTCCTGCTTATATACTGGGATAACCTTGACGTCACGCTATTGTTCGCGTTGAGCCTTCTAATCTGCTCCGCATTTTGATATCTGTGCCGCCACACTCCACCCGCATGGGTTTTTTAGAAATCGCTAAGTCCGTTCCTGTTGCCGGACGAAAAAATCTACGTTCTTAGCCTTGTGCCTGGGACCTTATTGGGTTTCACGTGTGACAAGGGTAGTTATAAGGCGCATTAGGGGTCTCGGAGCCGACATTGGTATGCGCGATTGAGGATCACCAGGATCGGTCCACATGATTATTTATTTCTGTTCATGGACGCCGAGAAAAACTACCGAAGGTTAGTCATATGCAGCTTTCACTGTAAAATTGGCGTGCCACTATCTCCAGCAATAAACCTGTGTCTCCTTAGGCCCGGTGCAGTTGGTAAGTGGACCCACAAACCAGTGCGGTATTGCATAGCTGTGGCTCTTATGAGCGGTGTTTTGCGCCACACATATCCTTTGAGGGTTGGCATTTATATTCATGCATTATAGAGGCAACACGTCACTGAACTAGGGCGCCATTTTTGGCATCGCAAGTTACTTATTTTCCAAAACGCGGCATCATCCCCCACGCCTCTCTCTGTCACCGTAACTGAGTTCAAACGAAAGAAATTGCTTATGTAATTTGATTTCAATTTTTCCTCAACTTCGCGAAACCTCTGAATACACTTTGGCCAGTACTTGTAATAGACGGCATCATGTGAAAATGCGGAGTTCAAAGAAATTTTTTAGGCAGTAGGTTAGAGTGAAAAGCAGCAGGGTTACTTTCTCAACAGACTGCATTAATTGAATCGATTTTGCTTTCGTGTTGACAAAGCATCTTCAGTTCACGATGGCAGGAAGCAATAACAAAACAAACAGCACTGCTTCCATCATCTTACTTCTATGACTGAAACGCTGAGTCACCTTATTGTTGCTGTAAATGCACACCTCTTTAAACGAAAATTATGGGATTTAACGTGCCAACACCACTTTCTGATTATGAGGCATGCCGTAGTGGAGTACTCCGGAAATTTCGACCACCTGGGGTTTTTTAACGTGCACCTAAATCTAAGTACACGGGTGTTTTCGCATTTCGCCCCCATCGAAATGCGGCCGCCATGACCGGGATTCGATCCCGCGACCTTATGCTCAGCAGCCCAACACCACCCTTTTTAAACGAATTGGCACGCATAAGGTATACTTCTGCACTTGAAGCAGGGAAACGCTCCCCCGAAAGTTCATGTGAAACAATACGCAGTGCCGTGTGCCACAACTCTGTAAAACTATAAAGCTCAACAAACCAATGATGGTGCCGGAAGGGAAATTTACACCTTGACCCCTTACTTATGGAACACATATAGCGGCGGAAGCTTCGATCGCTGTTACTATATCTGTCTGCTTCACTGCATATCTCCGTCCAGGTGACATCTATTGTGGCATTCCCGACAGCGTTCCGCAAGCTTGTATTCGACCTGGATGAAGACGCCGTGCCCACCGTAAAGCGGATACTCATGTGTGGCACGTCAACTGCCGAGGAACTGTACCAGAGGGTACTGAAGGTACAATTAGCAGTGTCTGTCAAGTATTCGTCACATTTGTTCTATTTAGTAGAGTGGGCGCGACACCCGTACTTCATTCGTTGCACAGTGCTTTCTCAATTTGTGCACAGTTAGGACTTTGGGAGAATTAGGGATAAAGCACATGCACTTGCAATGTGACCACTTTACGACTCTTGTTTTCAGCGACAATACGTAACATCCTTCTGGATTGTTCCTGAGATGACGGTATTTGACGCACTTGCGCGATGCTGAGACCATTTAGTTTTCCGTCGTTTAACATTTATTTATTTATTTATTTATTTATTTATTTATTTATTTATTTATTTATTTATTTATCCCTCAATTTCCCCAATTAATATGCATTGCATGAGCGGTACGACTTTTATGGCAGCAAACGTTTCTTCAATGCACTTCTTGATATGTATAATGACCACATCCCTCGACAATTTATTGCAGGCTAATTCCAGCAATAAAAAAGCGCATATTTAGCTTTTCCATAAAACATGCATGAAAACCGCAACATTTGGCTCCATTTCCATTCAACATTCTATGGTTACTTCTACTCCCCATGATTCTACTCCCCATGAACGTACTCTTTCCTAACATTGTCATCAAGTCGACGTCATTTCTTCGGAGAACTAACAAATGTAATGATCTACTTTCTCATTGCTTGACAATGACTGATGCATATTCTGTTTGAAATTGCGTTAGCTAACATGCCTTTGTTATAAAATGTTGCTTTATTATGGCTACTTGCTACTGGTAACGCCAATGAATCATACTTTTGTGACTGTGTATTAAATATGCGTAAATGTGGAAACTATTTAAAGCTGTACTGCTCTTTAAAGCTTCCTACTGCTGCACCGCGATAATCTTCAACATTCATACGTGCTCTGTAAATTCTGATATTACTGAATCTCAGGATTGCCTAAGGGTATAGTTGTTCATTTATTTGCATTATGACATGCAGTGAAGTTGCCAACAGTGCTAAGGCGACAGAGGGAAGGCGACATATTGGAGAGCTGAAATCGAGAGAGCAAGCCACAGGAAGAAGAGCACAACTATTGGCGGTGGCTTTGTGTAGCTCTCGCGCGCGAAGCACCATAATAAGTGTTTTGAAGTATTCACTTTTGCGTGACATGACAACGACAAACACGACAGCTCTTCCAGACAGAGATCCCGCTCCACCATCGGTGCAGTACAAGGTATAAGAAGGCTGACCAGTGTTTCAGGTCAGAATATTAAACGTGCTTACGTGGTATTTAGACGAGGTACCTATGTCTTCAGAGTATGTTTTGCTGCAGCGACAAAGTCGCAATAAAGAAATGCGTGCGACAAAACCCACCCGAAGGATGTTTATTTATTTATTCGTATAATATTTATAATATGACTCGTATCGTACGTTTCCTACGCCGAAGAAATTGTAGTTTAGTCGCGAATAAGGCTACGGCAATAGGAATAACATATTTCACCTGCAGTAAATTTAGCCTGCTATTCAGTTTATCACCGCTACTACTATGGGGCAATAAGAAAACCACTTTTGCGTGTTAAAGCAGCCCGAAAACACTTTGCACATACAGTAAGACAGCGTGGGCGATCTGTAGGAGAGGCTGCTCTGAACATGTGTGCAAAATGTTGCTGCACTGCATGCAGCCAGAAATTTACAATCTACTGTCAAACGCAGCGAAGAATCTCTCGGTTTTGCTTTCGCTTTTGCAATTTTGTCATGCAGCGTCGTCGGAAGCAGCTGGCTCACCAAAGCTGTTGGCTGATTTCGTAACCGCTAGAGCATTATCAGTAATACCTCATTGTTAATTTTGAGTTACATAAATAAAAAAAATTACCGACGATTACGTTACTTCCTAATGCGAAATTTGAGCGCAGCAAATAAGCTGTTTCACCTTTTCGATAGATTGAGGCAAAGAAATCGAGCAACACATGTATGCGCTATCACAGAATTTTTTTTTTTATTTTTCACACGTATTCCTTTAACAAAGACTCCATTAACAGTTCTTGACAGTCATGAAGGAAGCTTTGTGGTCGGAGAAATAGACTGATATATGTTCGACTTGGTACACCAATGCTTGATTCTCAAAGACGAGATCTATACAAGTGCCTCGCGAGGTTGTCACAGCCGTGGGACGCGTTACGAGCGAGAGGAACGGGATGTTCTCCCGCATAAGTGTTAGGAAATTGCTGTTTGTCTTTATGTCAACATTAAAGTCCCCCACTACTAACATCGGTGTGGATCGATGGACGGTTAATGCGAGTTGCAGGAAGTGCACGACGTCTTTCGTGAGTGCGGTAGCGGACTCACGAAAGCGGTATCAGTCGGTCGCTGCTAGCGCTGGGGGGATGAAAGGGGGGCGGAGCTGGTTATGAGGCCGACGACAACGCGAAACCCAGGAACGGACGCCAAAGAGCCATTTGTGTAGCCAGCCCTCCTCCACAGTCTCTCCTCCTCCCTTCCATCATCCTCCCTCGCCCGGAGAGCCGACAGCGCGCATGCGCGGCGGCGGAGCAGCGGCGCATGCGCGGCGGCGGAGCGCGGCGGCCGAGGCGAGCTGGTTACGAGGCCGACGCCGACGACGACGACGCCGACGACGACGCGAAACCCAGGAACGGACGCCAAAGAGCTGCGCTCTAAAAAGACTATTATATATGTGCGTTCTCGAAAAGACCCGGAATCCGATTTCGTCTTTACGTGGCCTCCGATAAGGCAGAGGCGTCCAGCGTCTCGTAGCCTACCGCGGCGGCCTCGGGGTGGCGCGACGAGCCTTTTCGCTGATTTCGACGCCGCGACACTTGACTTTTGGCGGGGCTTTGTGCTCTTGGTTTCTCCACTGCGCAGCTTCCAGCACGCTAGCGGAGACGAAAAGAGAGAGAAAGTAGGCTACCAATGCGATAACCACGCTTATAGTCGAAGGATTCGAAAAATACTTGCGGATGAGATTCGTGAGACGACATCCTCTAATAGTGAGACCGTTCAATGATTAGTTAGAAAATTAGTTCAGGGCCCGTTTAGGTCACGAGTATGACTAGCCTATGTGGCGTAAGCTACATAAGAAAGTCATCCGCCGGGCTTCGGTTGTACCTTCCTTAGGGGATGTGACTCCCCTTTCTGCAACAAGTTCCCTGCTGTAAGTCGCAGCCCCGAGTTGGCCGCCGTGCTCTACTGCATATCGCCTGCTTTGGCCCCCATTCTTCTTCCGTAATAGACCACCTGTTTCCAGTTCTGCGCATTGCGTTACCTAACCAAGTCCGCATTTTCTCCGTTATGTCAACTAGGATATGAGCTACATTTGTTGGATCGCTATTTATTGCTGCATTTCCCCTGTCACCTGTTTCCTGTCACACGTTAACTCGGAAGGCACATACTCCAAAAGCCAGCAAGGGTAACGGGAATTGAGCGGACGCGGATTACTGTTCATTTCTTTATCATATTTGAACTAGGCTCCGCCTTCCCTTTTTATTATTCACAAGACCTTCACCGCAATTATTTTGGCGTATATGCGATAATTCCAACTGCCGCATCTTTGCCGCCCAGGTATTCCAGCCCAAGAGCCTGCGCAACGGATACGGCCTCTCTGAAATCGTCGGCTTTGCCTGCATGACAGCGCCAAACACGATAGGTCTTTCCGACGCAGGTCACCCTGTACCATCGGTGCAGTACAAGGTATGAGAAGGCTGCGCAATGCTTCAGGTCAGAATATTAAACGTGCCTACGTGGTATACAGACGAGGGGTTGCCTTCGTCTTTAGTATTCAACCATGCGTCCATCAGATTTCTGTCAAAGGGCCTGATCTTTGAGCGCATGATAAAAATGTCGTTTCCTCGGGATGCAACCACACCTCGTCAACTGTATTGTACGAAGAATACAGTCTTTGCAGCGTTCGCAGTTTAATTAACCTGCAAAGCATGGCTTGGAGGCTCAGAGAAGAACTAGCGACATACGCGATTCACACACCCTTTCTGTGGCTAACACGTCGTGATCCCTCTATAACGAAAGGAGGTCGACTTGACAGCTGTAAATACAATAAAGTATAGCAGGACACGAACCGAAGATGTGTGCTTTATCGTCAATTCTTTATCAGGCAGCGCATGAAAACCGAGAGGTTGCGGGGTCGGGGTTCAGGACGCTTCAAGTGGCTCTTATTGGGACATAATAATGGCTACCGTACTTAAAATGTAAGAACACTGCTAGTCGGTGTCTTCGGATCTGAGAAAACATCTTGAGCATTCACACGCACTTTTTAATAATTATTTTTTGTGTTTCATATTAGCAAATTTTCTGCGCTTTGCATTTACCATATGTCTATCCTCTTCATTATGAGCAGCATTAACTGTCTTATCAAATGCATCATTCCGTTCTTTTGAGCTTTTTCTTCAGTCTACATGTGGCTAATAACTCGACTCATTTATCGTGCACTGCAGATTGTGGACCACGTAACAGGTCTTCCACTGGGAGCCGGCGAAGTGGGTGAAATCACATTTCGAGGACCGCATCTAATGAGAGGCTACCATAACAAGCCGGAAGCTACAGCGGCAGTTTTGGACAAAGACGGGTGGTTTCGATCAGGTTAGATCACTGTGCTCAGAGAGTTTAGAATTCTAAGATATCAATAGTGTTGAATTGCGGATGTTTATTTGCGAGATTCAGTCATAAAAGTCTACTGAGCAGAATATACATAGTGGCGTTATTTCTAAGATAATATGTATTTTTTTACGTGCCCAAGAACAGCTTTACGCCTTAATATCGGTGCACTTGTGTTCCACAAAGAACATAACACCAAAAAACAAACAAGACTATCTCAAACAACAGTGGTACGAAATGCAACAGAAAATTGAATTATTCAGAGACAGAAGTTAGATAAAGAGCAAATCGTAGAACTGAATATATCAAGATCATCGTGCAAGTTATTTTGCTGTGTTACAAGATATGTTACAGCGTTAGAAGTGCAAGAGGAATTCACGTAGAAATGCCAGGATTGCGCAGGTTATGGCGAGGCAAGCAGAATATTACAGCTCAAAGTAATTGCGGACAGGAGAAGTGGTTGTAAAATAGTTTATAAAAAATAAGGAATCACGGTATTGCGGGCTTGTTTCTAGGGGACTAATATTAAACATGCGTAGTACACGCTCATACGCATAAACTACACGGCATCCCGAGATGTATTTAAATTACGCTAGACAGGTTTGGAGCTACAGTAGACCTTCTATCGAGTGGCGCCTAGATGAATAGTGATGTCAGCGGCGCTACACTAAGGCTTGCCTCATCTCGCCATGATATATATATATATATATATATATATATATATATATATATATATATATATATATATATATAGTCATATCATGAGAAGCCAACAAACACAGACAGTAAGGACAACATAGGCGAAATTAATTGTGCTTAATAAATGAAATAAAGAAACGATAAATTAACGGAAATTAAAGTGACGCCTGCGGCAAAAAGGACGTTCCAAGTCAGCCGCCAAGGTCTGTGAGTGGTGGCACTGGCTAACACTCCCAGGGTTCTACTAATACACATAAATACCCAAGAAATTGGATGGGGAAACGCCGCCGCGGTAGCTCAATTGGTAGAGCATCGCACGCGACATGCGAAGGTTGTGGGTTCGGTTCCCACCTGCGGCAAGTTGTTTTTTCATCCACTTTAATTTCCATTAATTTATCATTACTTCATTTCATTTATTAAGCACATGCAATTTCCCCTATGTTGTACTTGGTGTCAGTGTTTGTTGGCTTCTCATTATATGACTATATATATATATATATATATATATATATATATATATCATGGCGACATGAATTATAGGCCAACGTAACGAATGGCAGCGCAACGTCCCAGTCGTGATGGTCATCGGAGACATACCTGGACAGCATGTCAGTAAGCAGTAACAAGTTTGTGTTTAGTCGCGCACGAGTGTAGATTGTCATTGACAACTTTAGAAAGAAAGTAGCGGCCTCGGTCGGGGAGGAGCTGTCGAGGGGCGCCGTGGTGAAGGATGACGTTTTCTAGGAGGAAGTCCGCGACATCGGTTGCAACGTAATACATTTGAGCACATTCGGAGGTATCTTCGCAAATGTGGTTTCTATTGATCAAATTTTACATTGTTTTCTGTTCTTCCACCACTACAACAACTAAACTGTATGAAAGCAGATTTAGCCTCCTGCACATAGGACTCTACGCTAGGCGTGCCTCTACGTGGAATAGATACACTATAGGCTCAATTTTCTGAAGAGGGCTTGAACCCCATAACCAATTTATTCAATATTCAGGAAGCAGCGCTTCATGGCCTGTTTCTAGTGGCATCGTCGTTTAAAAGCACTCGTATGTGACATTCAGTGCCTTTTCTCAAGCAGGAACCGCAGAAAATATGTCGGTTGTGCGGAAGTTGAAGGCCACCCGCCTCCTCTCACCTTGTTCTTTTTTAATCAGGCTTACATGTTTTTCTTTTAAGTGGCAGAATGTGATGCTAGCTTCGGGGCATGCTGACATCATATGAGTGTGAAGTTCGCAGTGTTCTATGCCACACGTGTCACAATCGCAGGGGACGCCGGATATCGCGACGACACCGGGAAGTTGCACGTTGTGGAGCGCCTTAAGGACATGATCAAGTGTCTGGACCAGCAGCTCGCGCCGGCAGAGCTGGAGGCTCTGCTTTCACAGCACCCACTGGTGGCAGAAGCCGCTGTAGTGGGCATTGACCACCCGGACATGGGCGAGGCACCCACGGCCTTCGTTGTGGCCGAAGGCCGTGTCGAAGAGGAAGAGCTCAAGCAGCTAGTAGCCGGTGAGGAAGTGACACTTAACGACAGACGTGTTGCTAATTGTAGGTCCAATAATTTTCTACTTTTCAGTTTCGCAGTTGGCGCCGTGTCTTACCGTTCATCTATGTTTTGAAGTGCAAAAGTTAGCGCTTGAATCAACGTTGGAATGTCATTTTTATAACCCGTATGTACTGGCGAAGGTGCGTGTTGTGATTTGATGAGAGCAGGTGAAGTGACGGTCCGATAATGTTAGGGCAATGTATTGAACACATCACGAAATGTAGTTTAAATGAGCAGTGATGCAACATGTCGTCGTAACTACAGCCTGTAGCACGAAGTAATTTTCCAGCTCACCAGTGCGTTGTTCCACCAGGATAGCGCTAACCACATTGCTCTGCTGCCGCCCCCGTCAAAAGTGTCACGGACTGCTTGTTTTGACGCGCAAGAAGCGCTACACAGATAGCATGAAAACCGATCATGAGGTCACATGTAGCAAGCTTTAACCCCACCACAAACACCAGCCGCGATGATGCACCCCTATAAAATCTGCACTACTATGGCATCCGTACTAACCTCTAAGTCAAACGTGAACAGTACCCCGACCAAAGACATAAAAAGAAAAGAAAACAATACGTTTGCGCTCCCATAAGGGGACCACGTTCACCATGAAAGCAAATGAGGGCGGCGGGGGGGGGGGGGGGGGGGAGGGGAGGAGGTAGGCGATTATGTACGTAAGAATAGATAGCACAAACAGCGGGCATTATTTACTTATTTATTTAAGGAAATACTGCCAGTCTTAATGCTAGACTTTAGATGGGGCTGTGCGATGCATTGAAATTAACATAACACAGAAAATACAGGACAGAATGAAATGTAGAGCTAATATTACTGCAGTAAAAAAAAGTAAAGGAATAATTGTAGAGAATGAAAGCCCGAATAATATGTTAATCAAAACAAAGCTATATAATACTACAGTAATATCAACTAACACCACCTAAGTACCATAGGAGTACCAACTACCACTTATGTGACATAATAGAAATGGTCGAACCGATACACAAACCGTGCGAAAACATTATATCCAATAACAAGTAAAACAACTTCGTACAACCGCGCTGACAAAAGCGACGCATAGATGCCACGCACAGGGAAGTGAGCAATAATATAAGCAAACGCGAGCACATTTATTACGAAGGCGGCAAGTTACATAGGAGTTAAAGCAGTCGCTCTGAGTGCACGGGGGCTAGAGCAAAATCAACTGTAGAAATGAACGAAACTAGAATGGCCAAAAAGACAGTGCCGGCAAAGCACCAACGAACGATTTCAGATGGGCGCTTTCGAGAATTAACGCGTGTACATGTGAAGTAATGTCCTAAAACAAGATTAGCTCCTTAATTGAGCAAAACTTCCAGTCTGTTGATGAGGTCAAATAAATGTTTGCTGCTAATTAAATATGCACACACCACTGCTAGGCCTATATTAGACGCGTATGCGCGAAGTTTAGTGCCTTAGCTCGTACGAGACAAGGAACGCTGAACGTATATAAAATTTTGACGAGTATTAGTAAACACATCGTCTATATGCGTTTTCCATGGACCGTTTGTAGTCAAATGTACTGAAGTATATCTAAATGGATCGACTGCTTCTATAAGCTCAGAATCTGTAGCATACAGGGAGAAGCTGCATTGGTTTGTGTACTAATCCACATGAGCTTGGTCTTGTTTCTCATACGTTTCATTTGGCAATGGGCCCACAAATTATTCAGCTTATCCAGGTAGTTTTGCAATGTTAGGTTAGGCGTGCACCAGCATTCTATCGCGAACGCAGAGGAGAATTACTATATAGGTTATGACTCCGTGAAAAGCTTGAAGCGCAGGAAAAGTGTAAATACATCAGTGTAACATATGCTGAAAGGTTGGTGTACTTCTATGAACCATATACAGCTGATCAGTATATGAATCCAGCAAGGGGATACGAGGATGATACGAACTGAATTAAACGCGTTGCCGTGTAAAACGAACGAATACAAACAATACCTGGTGGGAAAAAACACCACGGTAACACTACGCAATATATGCACGTCACAGCAAGGTAATTGTGACTGCTTCGTTATACAGGCAACATATACTGAAACAAACGTCATGGCTTTGCTAGACCAATGATTCTCAGCCTATGTCCTGTACGAGTAAGACACTTGTTAGTTTGTTAAAGCATGCTGGTAGAATAGTGCCGACAACTTCTGCTGTCATACCTGCAAGAAAGTTAAAGCATACAGCAACTTCGTTTTACGGTAAGAGATCGTGAAAAAAACAAATGGAGCTATTGAAGGAAACTAGTCGCAGAATGATGTAGCGCTACACAGTTAAAGCTTTTGACATGCGTACGTACTCGCTGCTAGGGGAGTTCAGGGCATCGGCTATTTTTTACTCGGACATTAAGTTTCTATTCTGTCCATAAATCAGTGTCCGCAAACCATAACCTACAAGGGCAAGGTGCTTATAAACTGTCAATGTACACGGTGCCACTTTATTTGCCACTAGGCAGGATAGTCATGATAAGTGGTGACGTTATCGAAAGTGCTCAGCGATTATCTACCAAAGCGCTGGAGCTACAACCGCAGAAACTAGCCCTTTCCGTATATCGCACCACATTCTCCGATTGAATTTATCCACTAGTTCGATGTAGGAGTGAAATTGAGGAGTAAATTTTGACTGCTGTAAAGCTGGTAATTTTTAGTTTGTACGTTTAAAAGTGCCGATGCGAAAAAAAAAAAACACTTCCAAAGAGCTCATAGACCATTGTCATTAGTTTCAAGGGGGCGAAATGGAGAGAAATAGCAATGTGAGTAAATATTTGATAAATAGAATATAGTACTATGAGTGTATCATTACTGTTTCGAAAGTTTCGCTGGTTGTTATGTGTTGGCCTAAAGTGTATAAAAGTTCTTACGTAAGCTTAGAATACTGGTACAAAGCTTAGACTGGTAACGTTGAGGATAGGATAGGAAGAAATATTATTTGTCCAACGGTTATTGCTGGTAGTGCCCGGGGCTAGGCTACCAGGGGTCCATCGCCCGAGGAATATCCGTTGCATATTGAACATTTTGAGAATGTACAAACTTTAAGATTTATATCTCAAGGAACCTCAAAGAGTTAGCATGGAAAGTTCGCTAAGAGGGAAGTAGGGTAAGAGTACTTGTGTTTATATTACAGGATGATGGAGACAGTGCTAAACACAGACTTAACTGTATAGTGCAAATTGCATATTCATTCAGCCTAATTTTACCTATTGCTAATTGCTGCGTTATATGTAAGTGACGCGGATTTGACCATACTGAGCCCAACGCGAAAGAAGCAGCATACTTTTCGAAGCCCTGAAAAGCATTACAGCAAATCTTGAAAGCATTTCTTAGAAATGCGGGATTCCTCTCTGTAATTGTTTATGCGTACACGACAGCCTTTTTGAAAAACGTCCTTACAGTTTTTCTGAGGCTTCTTCGTTTTCGTTTTTTTACGCAGAACAAGCTGCGCGCCACAAGCACCTGCACGGCGGGGTCGTCTTTGTCGACCACCTTCCGAAGACGGACACAGGAAAGATCATGAGGAGACAACTTCGGTCGAACTACTTGAATACATATTCAAAGGGACCATGAAACCCTTAAGGGAGGAACTTCCGCAAGCAAATATAGCATTCTACTTGCTTGCTTAGCAGAGTAGTATTGGAACGGTATTATTTAACAACGTTGCTTCCAGTGAAGCACGTAAAATAAGCAGAGCAAATGAATATGTGGAACACCGTCACCATCTAGCTCGCACTACTAAAGCTCATTCGGCAAGCTCAACTTTCTCTGCCATTTCCTTTCATACCAGCCATATTTTATTGTACCATATTATATTGCTGACAGTTTCATTAAATATGCGTTTCTGAAGGTCGGTGCCTCGAATGCGTCTGCTATCTATTTTTGACGAGTAATGAAAGGCTCATTTGTAAGGTGGATTAATTTTAGTTACATGGTTAATTGACGTTTTAGTGACCGCAACGACAGCAATATCACGGCAATGAAAGACACATAGCGGACCTATTTTCAACATATTAATACCTTTCATTGAACAATTTTTAATTCCTTGACATGCATTATAAAAATTTTAAAATGCATTTCCGTTTGTTCTGCACATACTGAAATCCGTAGTATACCATATTTACAATTCGTGATTTTCAATTGTCATTTTGGCTTTCCTGAGGGCCATGATAATTCAATGACTGGAGGTGTCAACCGAAAATGGGAAGCAAGATTCGTGATATCTGCTTATGGTAACCACAGCGTGGTTAACAACTAAGCCTGCAGAGTCTTTATAGCGCAAAATCATGGAATTAAATGCTACTGAACAAGCCTCAGGATAACTGTCAACGGTAACGCCCTAGGATGCAAACATTACAGCTACACAACGCATTGCCATCGTCGAAACGAGCGTTCTACGAAGCCTGTACTGTACTGCGATCCCTATTCGCGCTTCCCTTAGAACACTCAGCACGATCTAGCGCAACCAGCGGCGCCATCTAGTGGTGGTGCCGAGAAGTCCGCGCGTGGCCTTCGAGATGAGAAGAGCGGCGCACCTGCACTTGCGATCGCTGAAAATTGTTCTCTCGCATGCCGGACACCCAGGCACATACTCGGTGAGCCAAGTTGGTGAGAGGTTCATTGAAGAGCAGCATATACCTGGTGCATTTATGGCGCAGCTCACTAAAACTTTGGTGTGAAAGGCCTTCATTCAAAAGCGACACATACCTAGGACATTTGTGGCACAGCCTGCTAACGGTTCGGGTTGCTGTCCGTAAGGAACCCTTCGAAGTGGATTCGATTCCGATCAACATCGGTGAAGTCTTGGGCATAGTTTTCGTCATTATAGAGCGGCACATAGCTAGATCCCCAAGGTGGCGTCAATGAGGCTCATTGTACAGCGGCACATTCCCTGTGGCACATACCCAGTGACACAAGTTGGTATCAAAGATGTGCATCGAAGACCAACACAGACCAAGCGGCACAGACCAAGCGCTGCAAGTAAGCGTCAAAACGTTTCTTCGAATAGTGGTACCTACTCTGTCCCGCATGTACCGTGACCCATGCAGTGCGAAAGAGGTTTACTGATGACCAACACAGACTGGGTGGAACGTAACGAGTACTCCATGTCAACGTCAGACAGTTCTTTCGAATGGTGGTACCTGCTCTGTACCTTATGCACCGTGACCTGTGCCGGTGTGAAACAGTTTCTTTGAAGAGTGACAAGTGTACACACTACTACATATTGATAGCCTGAATCTGGTCTGGCACGTGCTGTCGAA
Organism: Dermacentor albipictus; assembly: GCF_038994185.2. Lineage (NCBI taxonomy): Eukaryota > Metazoa > Arthropoda > Arachnida > Ixodida > Ixodidae > Dermacentor > Dermacentor albipictus. The sequence goes on from NC_091825.1 coordinate 31,145,449, forward strand.
GCCTTTTCCCTTAGCACAGCAGCTCGAGGCGCCACTCATTCGACCAGGGACTACCCAGTGATCCAGCTAGGCGTGAGAACAGTTATGTATAAACAAAGATGCGACAGATTTGATATCTGTTGAATTCACAGTTCTTCCAGGGTAACGGGATAAATTCTTTGTACGCAAAACACATTCATAAAGCTCCGGATAGCTTACCTGCGTAAGCTACTACACACGCCATAATCAATGCCTTATCTTCGAAGTTTACCTACATATTGGCCACCACGTGCCTTTCATGTTCGCTAAATATAAACGAAATGTCTTGTTCAGTTCACCGAGGACATCGCTAAAACTAAGACGGAACATGTTATGACGCCTGAAAATAGCGAAACAAAAATGACGCCTTATTAATTATTTGAAATGGTTCTAAGCTGACCAGGAAAGTAAAAATTTTTCCGTACATTGCAGTTACCATTTCCTCCCTCCGCTTTGCACAAAATATAAACTTGTAAACTATAGGTACGTAGAGACACTAGGAAGCGTAGCTGATAGCGGCCATATAACGCCCTCTAACACTTGATTAAGAATATGTTTACAAAGGCTGTGTTTGATCCAACTGCATTTAACATCGCACAAAGCGTTTCCACATTGTAGCAAATGGTCTTGCTGGTTTTTATAGTTCTCCCAGTGCAGCGGGCTCTGTTCTTCCCCGCTCGTTAGACACGCCCAAGCACTCTAAAGTACTTGCATACGTAATTTATGGCGACAGCTCTAATTATCTTTCTATTTTGAACTTTACCTGCACATCACCCGTTAACTTGTCATTACCGTCACCAGACCTAACAAAGTTGCCGCCTTTATTTCAGTGAGACCACCAGTGGAAACTAATATATCACGCATGAAATAGTAAAAAGAAATAAGACGAGGGTTCAATACTTATTCGTAACTGTTACATTTTGCGTCAGGCGTGCTGAAAGGATCAGTGAAGTTCCGGGTGAACGATGTTTATTAACCCATGCTTGTGGGTTGAGGCTGGGGCAAGAAAGAGGAACCGCTAGTAAGTAGCACTCCGCTTTTAACACTTAGTGGTGCATCCGCACTTCGCAGAGTGCTCTTATCAACATGAACGCCAGCCGACACAACACCACCTCCCCTTTTAATGAACCACACAGTCATTCAGTGTCCAGCTTAGAATCCATCTGGTGGGCGACGATTTCGAATGGGGTAGCTTCTTGCCTCGGCGGGTGCTGGTGTTGCCTGTTGCGCAACCGGAGTTACCCTGGACGGTTGTGGACTGGAAGAAACTGGTGCGGCGCCAGTCTCAGGATAAATCAGGAACTCGCTGGTCGTAACTTCGCCAGCTGTTCCAAGCCTAGGGGTAACGTCCTCTGCAGGCCTCTGTAGCAGCTGATCCTGGTGACGGCGCCAGGTGAAGGTGCCCCTAGGTGTGGTTGCACGTACTTGGTGAGAGACAGATCCTGTTTTAGCAACAATCACAGCGGGAGCCCAATTTGGTTTTGCAGAATAATTACGTGCTAACACGCTGTCGCCTACCAAGAAGGGACGTTCGCGACACGGACGAACAATTGCCTGAGTGCACTGTCTGTGTGCTACTCTTTCCTCCACGGAAGGCTTTACGGCATCTAACCAACTGCGTGAGCGTCGTCCTAGGAGCAATGCCGCTGGTGACTTACGAGTCGTCGCATGCGGCGAGTTGCGATAGGACAGCAAAAATTTATGCAGCTTTACCTGCAGTGTTCCTCCTGTGCCGTCTTTGCGCAGCGCATTCTTTAAGGTCTGGATGAAACGCTCTGCCATCCCATTGGAGCTGGGGTGTTAGGGAGCCGTGAGGACGTGCCGCGCCCTTATCGCCTGCACCAAGTGCTTCAACTCCTGCGAAACAATCTGATGTCCATTATCAGAAACAACTGTTTAAGGGAAACCAAAACGTGCGAAGAGCTCGGTCATACAACAAATCGTGCTTTCTGTAGTTGTCGGTCTCATTTCGAAAACATCTGCCTATTTAGAATGTGCATCGACCCCCACTAAAAGCATGGTATTCTCAAAAGGTCCCGCAACGTCTACGTGAACAGGCTGCCATGGTGAAGTCGGGCATGACCACGGATGAAAAGGTGCGTTGATTGGAGCATTACGTTGCTCTTGACAACTAGCGCAGCTTCTGATGCGAAGTCCGAGGTCCACCTCAAGAGTTGGCCACCGCACGTAGCTGCGTGCTAGTCCCTTGCTGCGCACGATGCCGGGATGGCCGCCATCGCGTTCGTCCAGAACGAAACCTTGCAGCTTTGCAGGGACGACTACCCTTGCGCCCACCAGGACGCATCCCTGATGCACCGTCAGTTCATTGCATCTGCGAAAAAAAGGCTTCAACTGCTCATCCGTGATCGACGTGGGACATCTCACATTTGTGAAGTCCTTCACTAGACAAAGAATTTGGTCTTGTGGCAGCCACGATATCTCGACTAGAAACAGGTAATGGCCAATCCACACGACGGACCAAGTGCGCGGGCCGCTCGGTCACGTGATGCGACGTCACGGCCCGCCGCGGTCCGATCCGGCGCAGAGCACATCCACATGGCGGACCGCCATAGCAGATGGCAGAACAGACCAACCAGCTACACTCTCGGCCAGAGTGTTATCATTGTTATCATTCCGGCTCGAGTCCCACAAAGCCGGTAACTGCTCAGCGACGTATACAAAATGAAAAAAACCTCCTCGTCACTCCAAGAGGACACGGTGTTTAAAAAATATATCTGCTACACGCACGTGTAGGCGGAACGGCGGGCATGAAACGACTGGCTTGACTGGCTTTTGCTGAGCCGAAAACTAGACTGGATTTGGCTGAAGACACTCTGTTGCCGGACAACATTCGTTGGCTAAGACAAAATCGCTGCGGTTTGCATGCGGTCCGCCGCCAAAACGGAAGCGGGCAAAGCCTCGGCGATTTGTTGGACCGCGTGGGCCGCGGTCTTGCGCGGGCCAACGGCGGTACGCACGAACTGGTGACGTCCTATCACGTGATGCGCGGACCGCGGTCCAAAAGAGCAATTTGGTCCGTCGTGTGGATCGGCCTTAATGAATCCAATCGCGAAGAATACAATGCTTCTTTTGTTTTTTTTTCGTTTCCGCTTGAAGATCTGGCAGCGGCAGACGCGAGCCGAAATCGGCTTCCGCGTTCTCGCTCGATTTCTTGAAGATAAGATTGTATGAGTAGGCTGCCAACGTAACGGCCCAGCGTTGCAAACGTGGAGCCGCGATATTGGGAATCCCGGTTGTGGGGCCCAATATTGTTTGAAGAGCCTTATGGTGTGTGACCAAGGTGAATAAGCGCCCATGAAGATAGAAGTGGAAATTTTTTACACCAAAAATGATTGCTAACGCTTTTTTCTCCAGTTGACTGTATGTCTTTTCCGCTTCAGATAGCGTTCTTGAAGCGTAAGCAATGGGCCGTGCCCTTCCGTCATCATATAGACATGAAATAGAACTGCTCCTACATCATACTGCGACGCGTTTCATGATAGCCTAAGGCCCGGATTCTGAAACACTTCTTTTCTTACTAAGGATGTCTCACACGTTGTAAGGCGACCTGGCGTCAATTCTGGAACTTACCTTACTAAGGGGCACTATATTAGGGCCTCCTTGGCGCTTACCCGCGCTTAGGGAGCCGGAATGCTGCCTTCATGCTTAATAACCATGCTACTCTAACTGAACGCATGCTTCCCCGCACCACTTAGTACATGGTACGCTCCGCTAGAATAGGCGCCGTGCGCAGCCAAGGCCGGGGTTGTCAGCCGCCGTGTATTGACTTCCAGCTTGTTACCGGGGACAGCGTTTTGTGCCATATCTCTTTACTTTGATTTTGTGAAAAGCGAGCGGCGAGAATGACGGCCTTGCGATATTTACCCGATGACGATAGCTTCGAAAGCTATGCACCGATTTTTCGATGAGCAAATGAACTGCTTTACTTGAGTGTGTACAAGCCTCCGCCTTTGACGTGAGCCCGGCGCCTGATTGACAGGCAGAATCCACTAGAATACTACGACGAAGGGGACTTTCTAGCCAGGTAACGCTTTTTCCAAGCGAGCTGTTAGAGCCACACTGGCAGAGCTGCGACTTCATTGTAACACTGACAATAGAGGAGCGCTGCCTGCTCTCCTGAAGATCCTTATCGCACTGTGTTTTTACAGAACGAGTGCCATGCAAACTGTTGTAGGCGAGCTTGTGTGTGTATGCCAACCCTCTGTGTGCCGATGTATTTGGGAGGTGACACAGCTGATATGCCTACGTCTGTATCTCAAGTACCTTCGGCTGCCGAACGCCAGTGAAGCGAGGGTAGTCATGACCAGGTTCTATTCAATCGGACGATTCCCTGGGTTACTGGGTGCATCGAATGTACTCATATACGCACTAAAGGTCCCTGTGGGGACGACGCAGAAGTCTTCCGAAACAGGAAAGGGGTATTCTCGGCAAATACACATATACACATAACAAAACATACACACAAAAAAGAAAGCGACGCCTGACCAACCGAACTCAGATGCTGCCATATTTACTAGACTGAGTTTTCTTTCCTGCCATATGCTGCATTTCTGAACTATTTTTACGTTATTAACCAAAGAAATTGAATTTATGCACCGGTATAGCATACAAATGCAATTTTAACAGTCCCGGCACTTTACCTTGGCAATTCATTACAAATTTTTTATTATTTTTTGTAAGTAATCTCGAGACCAGAAGCCTCTAACGTAACACTTACTTTGGTGAGGCGCTCCTTCCGCTGGAAAGGTGAAAGAGAGCTTTTAGAATTCGCGGTGGCCTTCCGAGGGCGCCTAACGTTTAGGTAGCATGGAGGACTCCTTGAGGCAGATAGGGAAACGGGCTGAGGTTAGGAGCATTTCAGAATCCGGCCCTTAGTTGTTTTTCAGGATCATAGTGTGCGGGCGTAGGTGGTTGCGCCAATAGCGCTTTTACTTGCTTGAATTCTTTCCTAGCATGCTCGTCCCAGTGCCATGCTACCTTTTTTTTGCAGGTCTGAAAAATGGTTGAGCTATTGTTGCTAAGTGGGGCACGAACATGTTGTAATAGTTGACGACGCCCAAAAAAGATTGACGCTGCTTCTTTGATTTCGACTCTGGGGCCTGGAGAAGTGTGTAAACTTTATCTGACAATGGGGAAATGCCTTCAGCGGAGATTTTGTGGCCAAGGTAGTAAAGTTCGCTTTGAAAAAACGAGCACTTCTCTTTCTTTACCCTGACACCCCGGCTTTGAAGACGCTCCAGCAGCGCTTCAAGATTAGCTAAGTAAGTTGTATTCTATTGTTTTCCCAGTTACAAAAAATATTATCTAGGTAGCGGCAAACACCCTTGAGGTCTTTCAACAACGTGTCCATTATCTTTTGGAAAATACCCGGCACGGAAGAGATGCCAAAAGCTAATCTGTTGACAACAAACTATCCCTTGTGCGTATTCAAGGTTAGGTATTGCTTTGAGGCATCAGACATGACAACTTGCTGATAAGCGCGGTTCAGGTCAATCTTTGAAAAATGTGTGCCTCCAGACAAAGCCGCGAACAAGTAATCGTCCTTCGGCAACGGGTAACGTGTGACGCCAAGCCCCGGATTCACTGTCACCTCATAATCGCCACAGAGGCGTATGCCACCGTCTTCCTTGATAACAGGTACCACTGGTGTTGCGTAATCTGATGTGGCAACGGCCGTTATGATGTCAATTGTTTCAATCTTCGAATGTTCAGCCTCAACCGCCTTTTGCAGCGTGAACGGCACCTTTCTTGCTTTGAGAAACTTCGGTGCCCGATTATGCTTGAAACACAGCTCGGCCCTTTCTACTGTAATCATGCCTAACTCATCATTAAATAGAGAGTCCTACTTTGCGATCAAAGCGTGCAGGCTTTCCTCTAAACGACAAGGGCAGCTCTGACCTTAGCAGATGGTGGACGTTCCAGCTTTTGCTCCACTCCATCCTTATTGCCGGAAGACATTCCCGGCCGAGCGATGGCGGCCCCTCCTGGTCAACGACGTATAGGGGAAGGCTCGCCGTGTTACCACCATGGTGCACCTTGACTTGTAGGACGCCTTTTGGGATCACCAGGGCTCGTGTATAGGTGCGGAGCTTGACTTCTGTCGGCTTGAGTCTGGCTGATAAAAAAATGGCGGTATTGTTTGACAGGCATGTCTGTGACGGCGGCACCTGTATCTTGTTTAATAGAAAGTGTCACATCATTTGCTTTTATTGGTACCATGATAGGCTCACTACTGGGAGCAGATACGCTGTTTACGGCTACCACTTCCGAGTGGGATACCACCGATAGCGTTTTTACAGTGTTCTTGATGGTGCGCTTCCCACGCGACGTGCCGGAGGCGCTACGGCAAACTCGTTGCAAGTGCCCCCTTTTGTTGCACTTATAGCATTTGTCATTTACGTGGGGACACGCTTTGCCGGAATGTTTCGGCGACCTGCAGCGGAAACATGCCTGCGGCTGGACACTCGAGGTCGCCTGTACCTTATGCATGGGGTTGGCTGCAGACACCCCTGTACGGGCTTCCGCAGTGCTTTTTGTTGCCGCCTCCATAGCCAAAGCCCGCTCTACCATTCTCTGAAACGTGAGCTTGCTATCCTCAGTGAACAGCACTCGCTGCAGATCCTCTCTTAAGAAGCCGCACACAATGCGATCCCGGAGGGAGTCGTCTAACGCGCTTCCAAAATCCCAGGTTCGTGCTAACTTCCGTAGCTCGGCAACGTAATCAGAAATGGACTCGCCTTCCTTGACGCTGCGCAACTATTCAAAATCCCATCTTCGTCGCCACGTGTTAGGTTTTGCACCAGGCGTGCCAAACCGATCAGACAAGTTAGGATGAACGACGCCTATTAACCTATGCTTGTGGGTTGATGCTCGGGCAAGAGGACAGATAGCAAGCGGTACTCTGCTTTGAACATTTAGTGGCACATGCGTACTTCGCAAATTGCTCTTATCAACATGAGCGCCAGTCGACACAACAGTAACACTTCTGGATAAGCCAGAAAGGTTAAATCTAGTTGTGCGGCACATTGCATTTAAAATGTTGCCTATTCCTTCAAAGTATAAAAGATCTGAAATGCAGAGTTCTCTTCGTACATTGCGAAACCTAGCTGATAGCAGTAGCGTGATTCTTTCGAGCATTCGCTTTCAATTTTCTTATGCTGTATTTGATTAAGACGTATTTACCACCGCGCATAAACTCGGCGTATTGTTCACCTAATGCTCGCAAAGTTTGACCTCAGCTGTTGTAATTAAGCCAGCGCATCCGTCTAAGTCTTACACCGCTCATAAAACAGATTAATAACGATATCAACCACTTGCATACGTATTCTACTGGAAGATGCGCATTTCACCCACCCACTTGGAAAATTGCCTACCACCTTATCCATACCATTCCCCTAACTCTCCTTTGAAATAAACAAAATGCCTTGTTTAGCTCGCCGAGGACACCGGAGCAACAAAACAACGAATCTCGTAACATCCCCTTCAGCCATGGCGTACATGTTTGAGAACACGACTGATATTTTTCGTTACTGTGCAGGGAATGGAAGGAATCGACAGTGAACATTAGGATTTTAGTAATTCGAACATTCTGCATTCTTAAAATACACCCATTTCACTTCTTAGTGAACCGTATCGTTTAACACGAACGCCTTCACGAAGCCACTACCGTCTTTGACGGGCGTTTCACGTGGGGCGTTCCGGTAATAATCGCGGAAAATTATTTCGTCCTTTGTTGTAATGCTTGCACCCACTGATTAACTTGTGCACGTAATTCGAGCGGTTGATTGAATATATTTAATGGAGCAGCGTAGCATAACTAACTGTGCAATAAATGAATATTTGACTACTATATAATAAGGATGGGCCACTATAAAATGCACAGAGTCACTCTCACAACTTCACTTGCTTTCTATGTGGAATGTCCAGCACGTTGGTAAAAAATTTTGTAAATTTCACGCATTTATCGACAGTCAATCGTAATTCATGACTGAATGTATTTGACGAGAATACATGAAAAAAAAAACGAGTGCTCATTGCTTATCTGCGGCACTTGCATATAATGCAGGAAAGTGAACATTCCGCAACGCATTCCGCTCAAAACTTTGCTATTTTCACGGAACGTCACGCCTGTATCTTGTGCGTTGTTTTAGGAGTCAAGGAAACATCTAGCTTAGCGGCAGTATGAAGCCCTGGCACGCTTCAATGAGAAACTTTCTACCAAGGCCGTAATAAACCTACACAGAGTAAACATATATCGCTCGTCCCTCCGAACATTTTTTCGTACATCGAATACATATAAACACCGTGCCCCGCGTATTTTAGCGACGATACTGGGGAGAAACAGACAAATGCCGTGTATAATGCATAAAAATTGGGATAAATCGACCACTGACTGTTTTCGGAGCACGTAAGCTACATCCACAGTGCACATTTTTGGTGCACATCACCAAAATGTGGCCCTCATTTTTTCATAATGCGAAATATCTGCTGTGTCAATTGAGATTTAATACAAAGCCTTGAAGGGCTCACAAGGGGGCCATCGGACAGGCTGAGCACATAACTTGCTCAGAAGCTTAGCACTGTAGGAAACATATACTCGACTACAATGCTCACAGTAAAATAAAAAAACAAGCACACAGATAGGCTAAGGCATGGGTATTTACGCGTTTACTTCCCAAGTGCGCTTGCGCAAGATTACTCTGCATGGCTTGCAACGGTTAATATTGGAAGTCACACGGTGCAGTTGGCAGACAGATGAAATTATACTACACCATTATCTAGGTATAAATAACTTGCGAGATAATCGCCAAGTGAACACTGGGATTCGATGCCGCAATATACATATGCGGAAAACAAACGATAATACAAAATGAACAGCAGAAGAAGAAAATCGAAGGCAGGTGTTGGGTTTAATTCGTTTTCTTTGTTTGCCTTGAAGCGAACCATGAGACCATGTGAGCGCGCTGACACTTCATTTGAAGAAACAATAAGCAGATTGCGTGCGAAACTTTTCTCATTTCTCTTAATGTGCACCAGATTTTCGGTACGTGTGCTCGCTCGCCATTTCTACTCCCCTCTTCTGATTTTCCGTTACTAGACGTACAGTCGCCCAAATCTTTAACTGGTGTGCGGGAGCGGCGACTTTTCCGGGCGTCAGCGCCGTATGACGCGGCGAGGCTGGAAACAGCCTAGTAGACGATGGGCCCAGCTGAGCGCGCTTTGTCCGCATGCGCTTAGCCTCAGACTGTTTCCAGCCTCGCCCCGTCAAACGGCGCTGACGCACGGAAAAGTCGCCGCTCCCGCACACCAGTTAAAGATTTGGGCGACTGTACCTAATGGAATTCTACCGCTCGTTGCGCCGTATCGCATCAGACGACAAACGCAAGGCAATGCATGTGTTTCCGCTGTGCAACCTTTTTCGCAGCGAAAATGGGCCGCGGCGGCGTTTCTCCCTTCCCCGTCCACATCATCGGTTCCCGCTTCACCTGCAAAAAAAAAAATTACCGACGATTACGTTACTTCCTAATGCGAAATTTGAGCGCACCAAATAAGCTGTTTCACCTTTTCGATAGATTGAGGGAAAGAAATCGAGCAACACATGTATGCGCTATCACAGAATTTTTTTTTTATTTTTCACACGTATTCCTTTAACAAAGACTCCACTAACAGTTCTTGACAGTCATGAAGGAAGCTTTGTGGTCGGAGAAATAGACTGATATATGTTCGACTTGGTACACCAATGCTTGATTCTCAAAGACGAGATCTATACAAGTGCCTCGCGAGGTTGTCACAGCCGTGGGACGCGTTACGAGCGAGAGGAACGGGATGTCCTCCCGCATAAGTGTTAGGAAATTGCTGTTTGTCTTTATGTCAACATTAAAGTCCCCCACTACTAACATCGGTGTGGATCGATGGACGGTTAATGCGAGTTGCAGGAAGTGCACGACGTCTTTCGTGAGTGCGGTAGCGGACGCATGAAAGCGGTATCAGTCGGTCGCTGCTAGCGCTGGGGGGATGAAAGGGGGGCGGAGCTGGTTACGAGGCCGACGATAACGCCGACGACGACGCGAAACCCAGGAACGGACGCCAAAGAGCCATTTGTGTAGCCAGCCCTCCTCCACAGTCTCTCCTCCTCCCTTCCATCATCCTCCCTCGCCCGGAGAGCCGACAGCGCGCATGCGCGGCGGCGGAGCAGATTCGTCGGCGAGCTGGTTACGAGGCCGACGACAACGCCGACGACGACGCCGACGACGACGCGAAACCCAGGAACGGACGCCAAAGAGCCATTTGTGTAGCCAGCCCTCCTCCACAGTCTCTCCTCCTCCCTTCCATCATCCTCCCTCGCCCGGAGAGCCGACAGCGCGCATGCGCAGCGGCGGAGCAGCAGATTCGTCGGCGAGCTGGTTACGAGGCCAACGCCGACGACGACGACAACGCCGACGACGACGACGACGCGAAACCCAGGAACGGACGCTGTCCAGAAGGCACTCAAGGCCACGTCTAACCACTTCCAGACCATCACTGATGTGCGAGCGTTCGGACGGGGAGGCATAGTGTGTCGTTCACCCGACCAGACCTGTGTAGAAGACCTCTTGAAATGCACTTCATTCGCTTCCACCCCGGTGAGTGCTTTTATTCCGCCTCACCTTGCGTGCACCAAGGGTCTTGTACGGGGCGTAGACTCCCGATTAAGTCCTACTGAAACCCTGGACAAGCTATCCGCAGCAGGCGTCATTGCCATCTACCGTTGCAATCGACTGGCCAATAACGAGAGGGTTCCGACAGAATCTGTTATTGCAACGTTTGTGGGCACATCCTGTCCATCTGAAATAAAGGTGTGGCCTCTTGTTTTCCGTGTAGAGCCGCTTGCGTCACGTCCAATCCAGTGTAAGAATTGTTGGAGATTCGGGCACAGCGCAGGAGGCTGTAAGTCTAGCTTGCGTTGCCGCACCTGTGGGGATGGTCATTCTTCAAGTGAATGCTCTACTCAATCTCCAAAGTGCTGCCTCTGTGGGGGAGAACACCCAGCGGACTATTCGCACTGCTCAGCTCGCGCTCAAGAAATACAAATTCTTGAAATAATCGACCGCCGTCGTTGCTCCCGAAGAGATGCAATTTCAGTGATCAAAGACAGGGCCTTCGGATACTCTGGTGTTACAGCGCGCAACACTCCAAGCATGGATCTTAACCTCTCAGAAGCAATTGACTCTGCTGTGGAAAAAGCAATGGCTAAAGCGATGGATAAATTGATATCCAATCTCTCTGATTGCTTAGCGCAAATAATTTCCAGTCACATGATGCAAATAATGCAGCCCACTAGGACACCAATGCAGTGCCCAGAATCTAACGCCACATCTCGAACGCCTAGCAACGAGGTAGAGAGGCCTTCCACAGTTGCAGAATATTCTACAGACGCTACTCTGCTAGTCCGAACACGCGAGGATGAGCCCTCTTATTCAGACACTGCTATTGTCACAGACATGGAACTTGACACTCGAGCTCCCAAACGATATTAGACATTACGATTATCTATCTAATTCAAAAAATAAGCGTGCTTTATTTTCATTCCTTCGTGCTAGGAAGGTGCTACCAACACCCTTAACATTAAATTCAATTGTTTTGACCCCGCAGGAACTGAGCGCCTCCCTAGAAGGGATTGCCGAAGGCTTAGAAAATCGATTTACGGCCAGGCTTCCGGCTATTCATTCTACATTAGGTCCTTGGGATGACTTTACTCCAATTTCCTTAGCTGAACTAAATGAGACTGCAATATGTTTACCGAATTCAACCCCTGGCCCTGATGGCGTCACAAATGCAATGTTAAAAATATTGTTACATGAATCGCCTAACGTTCTTTTAGACTTGGTGAATTATTCACTTAAATATGCATGGATTCCGTTGCACTGGAAGCTTGCCAAGGTAATATTGATGCTTAAGAAACAAGAAGGAAGGTATGTATTGGACAACATTAGGCCCATTGCGCTTACATCAAACGTAGTAAAATTTATTGAGAGGCTTCTTCACCGTCGCATCATGAAATTTATTAATGATAATTCCATTCTTAGTCCCTGTGAGATTGGTTTCAGGGCCGGCTGCTCCATCTGGCATGCCCACGTCGACTTAGAAAGCCGAATACAACTCGCTCGACGTCATAAGCAATACGCTGCCTTAGTGACGCTCGATATCGCTAAAGCATACGACACTGTGGAGCACACTATATTGATCAATCGGTTAACTTCCTGTGGTGTTCCTGGGTATATAGTAGCGTGGATTCGGTCATTCTTAGGTGAAAGAGAATTCTATTGCTACGAAAGCGGCGTTTCTTCTTCTAGACATAAACAAACGAGAGGCGTACCGCAAGGCTCAGTTCTTTCCCCGGTACTTTTTAATATTCTCATGAGCACACTACCTTGTCATCAAGAAATAACTACTTATGTTTATGCAGACGATATTGCGTTTTTTGCATCTGCAAACGACATCCACACGCTATACCAACGACTGCAAACTTACCTTTATGATCTGGAGAGGTGGTTAGATGCTAGTCACTTCACCCTCAATGCCAGCAAATGTGCTGTTCTCGTATTTCCGATACGTGACATAGTGCACATTTCATTGTCTTACCACCTTCAAGACATACCACAGGTGGAATCTGTTAAATACCTCGGAATTATTTATAACGCCTCTCTCAACTGGCGCTCACACATAGATCATTTGACTGGGAAAGGTACCCGTGCAATTGGCATATTGCGTAGGCTGAGCAGTCGTCGAATAGGATTGAGAAGAGATACACTCCTAATGATATATCGTATGTACGTTCGCCCTGTATTAGAATTTGGTTGCGTGCTCTTCTCTGGAGCTCCAGCCTACATGTCCCATCCTCTAATCCTCTTAGAAAGAGAAGCATTACGTCTGTGCTTAGGTCTTCCTAAATTTGTTGCAAATTCTATTCTTTATCTTGAATCCCGTGTTCCGCCGCTTTCGTGCAGGTTCCGGCTTTTGACGGTGCAGACGTTCTTAAGGATTTACGAATCACCACTGCGTCATTCCCAAGTAATCTTTATTTCACAACCTGCGTTGTTTTTCGGTGTCATCTGGCCGCGACTACATAACCCGCAAATTATATTCGTGCAAAAATTACTTGACTCTTTGGGCGTGCGCATATGCGATGTTCTTCCTATTACCGACAGAGCTGTTACCACGGATATTCAATTTGATGACATCTTTCCTAATAATGCAAAATTACTTCCACACCGTATTCTAGACGGTATATTACAAGATCACCTGAAAAACCTTCAAACAAACGTTGTAATTGCTACAGATGCTTCAAACTGTGAAGAAAAATCAGGTGTAGGAATATTTTCCCCGATTCTAGATTGGACATTTTCTCTTCGGCTGCCAGATTTCATACCGATTTTTTTAGCCGAATTCATGGCCGTGGTGCTGGCATTACGCAAATTAGGACCATCAATTACGTCAGCCGTGATAGTCACTGATTCTTTATCATTGTGCTCATCCCTTACTGCTTCTAGTGATTCTCGCGTGATGCGGACATTTCAATCATTGATACCTGATTACTTGAGAAGCGTGCGTTTGATTTGGGTGCCCGGCCATAAAGGACTAATCATTAATGAAATTGCAGACTCTCTAGCCAAGGCATCGATAAGTGGCCCGATTCTTCCTTGCTGCCCTTTGACTGCTTATGTAACTGCAGCTAGATTTCGCAGGAGTATCATTACACAGTCAATATCAGGCTCCGCAATTACTAACTCTGTGGATTACGGACATCTCCTGCACCCTTGGAACAGAAATTTTTGCCGAACACGGAAAATGGAAGTGTCCATCACGAAGCTGCGCTGCCGTATACCTGCATTGAACTTCTACCTCCACAGGTCTGGTCTGGTCCCCTCACCACTATGCTCATTCTGTGGCGAAGCGGAGACAATCGATCATTTTTTGTTGTCTTGTAGACGTTTTTCTATTATAAGAAAACGACTACTCGAAGTCCCGCTTCGCTCTATTGGTCTGACTTTATCAGTGCCTGTGATCCTATCTTTTGGAGCCTCCATTGTTGGGTTCAGCCACAGAAACGTTTGCTTGGCGATCCAAAATTACCTCATCGAAACTAATCGATTTCCATGTTAGATTGATCGTTCTCCCTCCCAACCATAGCTTTCTTTTATTTCTTATCTTTTATTAATTATTATTGTTATTATTATTATTATCTTATATCCGGTTTTCATCTGATTATTTCCTTTTTTCTCCAAACACAAAACGCTTCCTTTTAAACTCACACGCCCAAATTGTTAACTCCCTTGTTATTATTATTATTTTAGGCACCTAATTAAACCGCCCGATTCTTGGCCAATCCCCCACTGTGGGTATGTGCCACTGCCACTCAGGACAACAACAACAACAACAACGGACGCCAAAGAGCTGCGCTCTAAAAATAAATAAAAATGCAGAAGCAAGACTACCCCTATCAGGAAAACTTGTCGACACCTGGCCTTGAGCCATCGCCCATTGCAGCGCAGCCTAGTTTGTCAGTTAAGGCCAAGATATAGTCCGGCGTTCTCGGCGCGCCAGGCCGCGGCAGGCGAAGTCGGATACGCTGCGCTAGCGACGCCAGGGGTGCCAGAAATTTGCTTCAGGGTTGCCGTTGGGAATTTTTTAAAAAGAGCCAGAACTGAGGCTAAAAATAGCCAAAAGTAGCCACGCCACCTGGTCTTGGCGCCAAATTTGTAGCCAAGTAGAAAAGTACTATTATTATAAGCAACTTTTATTAATGAACAATAAATAATATCATTTTGAATCAACACAAGAACACAGAGTAAATAAAGAGCAAGGAAATTTGGTTCTCTTGCTTGGCCTTCAAGCATCAGGTACGTTGCAAATAAATAAAAGTTCAGTCCGCGTAGTTTATCTAGAGTAGATAGTGTTCATGCCGGAGTAATTTTGGCACATTCTATTCAACAACTCAGCAGGAACGTCAAACGATGATGCTGTTTTTTCTTGAAGTCGTAGCCCAAATTCGCAGAATCGCCATGAGCAAGTCCAGCTTCATTTTGTTACGGATCTCTGTTTTCGTCAAGTTCACGCAAGAGAACACGCGCTCTGCATCAGCGTTAGAAATTGGAAGGGTCAAAATTTTCAGTGCTCCTTGCGCCAGGTGTTGAAAAGGGCATTCGCCGCAAGGGTCCTTGTACGATGCCGCTGCGTGCCAGAAAGTCAAACATGATGCGCGATCAAGTGCACCGCTAACACTCTGCAGCTGGCGTATTTCAGACTCCAGTTCGATTGAGGAACATCCAAAAAAATGCAGCGGTAGCTTCATTATGCATTCACGGCTCTTAGCACTTTCTATGCCATCGGGATTTATGGCACACAGTCTTCGAAGTGCAGAGGAGGCATTTGGAAGTCGCTGCTGCAGTCCCATCGCCATTTGCCTCAAGAATTGGAAACAGCGCTCCCTCACGGCCCATTGGTCTTCAATAGGGACTAGTGAAATCTTCTCTCTGAAGACGTCACCTAGGTCCACTACCTCTGGTTGCAGGAAAATCGACTTCATTTTTGCCAGGTCTAGCGACAGCAGACATGCCGTTCTGTTGTGCCTCGAAACTGATGGATTCAAAATGCGCCTATGAATTTCCAAATACAAATTTTCTAGCTCTTGGAAGACAACCAGTGGGTCAGTTGTGTTTGGAACATTTTGTTCACTCGCCTAACGTTACGGAGAATTGAGGCAAGAAACACGAGGTAAACATAATTTTTTCTGTCTCGATACATCTCTCGTAAAATGCGCACGTTGTAGCTGCGATCTTCTGCTTTCTCAAAAAACTCTTCGAGAGACTGGTACTGCGCCAAAATTCTTTCTATAGAGTCTGCAATAGCAAGCCATCTCGTCTGCGAAAGCGACAGAATCTTGGGCGGTGGATTTGCACTTTCATCTTCCACTGTCATACTGGCATATACAGTCTCTTATAAGCATCTTGCCGGCAGCTGCTGTGTGCAAAGTAGTTGTAGGTTTCTCGCACTAAGTGCTCAACCGCAGAAGGAATCGCCTCCATCGACTTGGATGCCACAAGGTCCAGGCTGTGGCAAGAGCATTTGATCAGAATCAAGTCTTTGTTGTCCTCACTAAGACGACTGAACAGAGAATTGTGTTTGCCGCACATGGCATTTGCACCATCGGTGCAGAGTCCGAGACAGTTCTTGATCGATAGGCCGTGCTTGTCCAACGTCTTCAATACCGTGTCGTGAAGCGTTTCTGCCGTTCCATCAGACAGCTCTACGAGATCAAGAAGGGTGGTTGCAATCCTGTTTTCTTCTAAACTCAGAAACCGCACAACCATGCAAAGTTGCTTTGTCGTGGATACATCGGTTGATTCATCCACCATTAGAGAATAGCTGGAGCCGTTCAGTTGTTTGTCCATGTTTTCCGTGAAGTACGGGAAGAGAACATTCGTAATTATAGCCGTGCACTTCGTTCTGTGCAGATCAAAATCATTGAATTCGGAATGCAGAATCTCACCAAGTTCGTCGACAGCATTTATGGAAGTGTGCACTGCAGTGTACAAGGCGATCCTTAACTCTCGGCGAGCTTTTTCATAGTACGTTCGACTCGAAGACGCTAGAAGCTGCGGCAGTTTTTGTTGCGAACTTGGTATTACTGCGCACTCGCGGTGCTTTTTGGTTTCTGCGTGCTTCAACAGATCACTGTAGTGGGGTCGAATGTTGCAATTGCAGTACTTGCAGTGAGCAGTCGTTCCGCCGTCACGTGACGAAATCCATCCTGTAACGCATGGTAATATGCATATTAGATACTAAGCGGCATGCGACTAAACGCCTAAAGAATAGTTGCCGTTTTGCTTACCGCTCAGTTTCTTGTCCTTTCTCCATTCTTCTCGAAACGTGCGCTTTGCTCTTGCGTCTTTTCCCATGGTAGACGCCGGTGTCGGCAAGCCGAAGGCACAAAAACAGAAGCTTTGTCGCCTTGGGGTACACAAGTGTTATTTCACCTGTACTGCTCGTTCCTCTCTGGTGTCATGCCGTGCACACGGCTGCACCTAAACGCATGGTTTCGGATGCATGACCCTAACGGAGAAAGTACTCTAGATTAGTGTTATTTTCTCCAGATGGAGCGCAGCGTCCTTGCGGCCTTTGCTTCGCCGTGCGCTAGAATTAGCGTTATTTTCTCCAGATGGCGCGCAACGTCCTCACGGGCTTTGCTTCGACGTGCGCCCATCCGTGTGCGCCCATCACCCAGAGTCCGTGCGTCTGCGCACCCGCGTCTGCTAGTTGGTCTCTATGTGCGCACCGCCGGCGGAGAGAATATATGCGTACAGGACGCGCGCGCTATGGCGCGCGCGCGTCATGGCGACCGGAACAGCCATGAGGAGAGCAAAGCTTTAAAAATAGTTGTTCTTCTTTGTTCTTGCTTGCTATTGTATATGCAATTGCAAAAAAAATGGCTAGTGAATGCGCCAAAATAGAAGTTCAAAGTAGCCAGAAAGTAGCCAAGGAGCCAACGTGAAATTTTCATCGCCAGACGGGGTCGAAAAGTAGCCAATTTGGCGCAAAGTAGCCACCAACGGCAACCCTGATTTGCTTCCTCTAGAGTTCGGCGGGCGCGCGCAGCTCGAGGCTGGCGCCATCTGTGCGTCCGGGAGCGCAACTTCGCCGCGGCGAACAGCTGTTTACATGGCGCATGCGCGTCGTTCGGGTAGCGCGCGCGCTTCTCGTTCCGCGCGCTGTTTGTGCGCTAAAATGAAAACTATTGCGGGATGGCGTTAACTTGTCCTGACAGCCAAAAAAAAAACATAAGGTTTTACGTGCGAAAACCACTTTCTTTCTGACCTGGGCTTCTTTAACGTGTACCTAAATCTAAGCACACGGGTGTTTTTCGCATTTCGCCCCCATCGAAATGCGGCCGCCGTGCCTGACAGCCAGAACATTGCACTCATATTGCTAGTACTTCGGCTACGTCAAAAACGGAAGCGGACCATGTACATGCGAAAGCTATTCGACAAGCGCCCTCAACTCGGCGACTACCACCAGCTAGTACAGGAGCTGCGAAATGCAGCTTACCTGTGGCGAGACCACACTGCTTTCGTATAGCTTCCCACGTGTTGTTCTTCTGCTCTGTGTCGCGGTAGTCCATGCGTTTCACATCGTGTACACATGGATGGTTGCTAATCGCTTCAAACAGGCGTCCTCACTAGCGCTGTCATCACACACGGATGTTGAAAAAACCACAGCCGCACTGTCAGTACGCGCACCGCAGGCCGCCATTCTGCCTTCTGCTCGCTGCCGCTACAGCGCGCAGTGCATTCTGGTCTAGCGTCAGCCGCGTGAAATAGAACACGCTCTATCTCCGCGCCGGCGGCGTTGAGTTCGCCAAGCGCGCCTGGGCACGCCGGCTACGCCGTGACGCCGAACTGTAGAGTGCGCGTTTTTCCCCGACGTCGCTTAACCGCGACGCGCGTGGCCGCGCGCGCGCGTTACGCCGGACTATATCTTGCCCTTTAAGGCCCGTTTATAGTCCGACGTTATCGGCGCGCGGGCGAGCGTCGTTCGCGGTCAGGCACGCTACGTCGGTTGCGCTACGCCAGCCGAGATGCCATCCCCTCTATACTTCAACGCGCGCGCCGTAGGCTGCTATCTTCGGAGCATGCGCAGAAGGTTCGCCAAGTCGCGCGCCGTACGCAAAAGCCGTCTGCGGAGTTGTGTTGGCGCCTTTTTCTTCGCGCGCAATGCATTGTGGTGCGAGAGTTCCGCCGACTTCGACGCGCGAATGGCTCCGGAGCCATATCGGCGCCGGGCCCGTCGGGGCGCGTTGGAAGCCGCCGGTTACGTTAGCTGCGCCGGTGCGCCCGACTATAGAGGTGTCGTTTTCGCCGACGTGACGTAGCGTGCGCGCGCGCGCGCGCGCGCGTGCGTTAAGGGCCGTTTATAGTCCGACGTTATCGGCGCGCGGGCGAGCGTCGTTCGCGGTCAGTCACGCTACGTCGGTTGCGCTGCGCCAGCCGAGATGCCATCCCCTCTATACTTCAACGCGCGCGCCGTAGGCTGCTATCTTCGGAGCATGCGCAGAAGGTTCGCCAAGTCGCGCGCCGTCCGCAAAAGCCGTCTGCGGAGTTGTGTTGGCGCCTTTTTCTTCGCGCGCAGTGCATTGTGGTGCGAGAGTTCCGCCGACTTCGACGCGCGAATGGCTCCGGAGCCAAATCGGCGCCGGGCCCGCCGGGACGCGTTGGAAGCCGCCGGTTACGTTAGCTGCGCCGGTGCGCCCGACTATAGAGGTGTCGTTTTCGCCGACGTGACGTAGCGTGCGCGCGCGCGTGCGTTACGTCGGACTATAAACGGCCCTTTACGTCGGACTATAAACGGCCCTTTAGATTGACCGCACGTAGTTACGGGACGGCAGCCTTCAAAGAATTTGGTTGCGCAACTGACAGCGGCGGGGCCGTTCGATGCCGTGCCCCGCTCTGGCGCGGTAGTGAAATTTATCCTTCTTGCGCCAGCGACACCGGCTTGGCGGTTTCTCTTTCCTGCTTGCGCTCTTACGCGGCAGGGCAAAAAGCAAGCGATGCGGCAACGTGTTTTCCTGCTTTTTTTTTCTTTTTTAACGCACGAGCTTTGCAACGTATTCAGCAAGTTCTTATACACCAGCTGCAGTGCGAGCGTGCCGTGGAAAAAGCTGAACAACTGATCATTACACAATTTTCGGATGATATCAGCCGCCATAGACTGCCTTGGTCTACAAAAAACGAAGTCGAAGACCGAGTAAAGTGCAGCCAATGTGCGTAGAGGCACAGACATTAGTTATTCGGAACGTAAGTATTTTGCTCCTGACCTCAACCGTTCAGTGCTCATTGTTTTACGGTGGCGATTGCCAAAGTAACAGCTTCCTTTTTCAAGGAATATCCACGATTCTTGAAGTAGTAGCCGCATTCACAATGAGAAGAGGATTGAGGGCGTGGCCAGAGCGCAGCACAGCCGTTCAACAATCGATGGCGCAGTCATATTTTGAACTGCTAGTCAATGAAGTTAGGCTGACATTTCTGCTATATTGTTTCTTCTCACCGTTATTGCCACAATGTTGCAGATTAAAAAATATACGTAATTATTTATTTCAGATGGCAGCGTTTACGCACTTGTTTACAAACCACATAAAGCTATAAGACTGGTAAATGGCAGAGCAGGCTGCGTTTGTTAGACATCAAGCATGGTTCTTCCTGGGTTGTCGATTAGGTTTGTTCTGTGTGTGACCAGAAATGAAATGTTTTATGAGGTCTTATTAGCTT
Organism: Dermacentor albipictus; assembly: GCF_038994185.2. Taxonomy (NCBI): domain Eukaryota; kingdom Metazoa; phylum Arthropoda; class Arachnida; order Ixodida; family Ixodidae; genus Dermacentor; species Dermacentor albipictus. The sequence continues at coordinate 31,165,788 of NC_091825.1, forward strand.
CCCGAACGTGCTCATTGCACAATTGCTTCGTAGGTGAGTGACATGGCTTTTCGGCATCTTGTATGCACAAAAAACGCGGCGCAAAACAAGACTCAGGAAATTAAGTCATGACTGAAGGCAGTGTCCGACACCGTCGACAAGCTGATGTTGGATGCAGGTGTACACATTCACTTTGTGTTAAGCTTCTGAAAATGTCGAACAACACTGACATTTTACCGGCTATCATGATGTAGCAACGGAAACAAGAACGAAAAAAGCAGCGGGAGAGGCGTTGAACTCGCTACTTTCGAGAACGTGTAGCAGAGCTACATATTCGACGACGCTGGAAGTAATGCATCTGTCACCACTCGGCCAGATAGAGAGAAACATTTCAGTGAGAGAAAGTAAGATAGGTCGGCTGGGTAGTTTTTCCTCTGGCCTGCTACTCTGCGTAGAAGAAAAGGAGAAGTGAGAGGAAATGAAGAAAGGAGGTTAGGATGGGGAGGCTAATGATATTGTACAACGAACTATGTACATGCGCGGTATGCGTAAATGTTCTCCACACTCACACCACGTACATCGCCATACAGATGCGTTTGTCATGTATGTCTAGCGTCTTGAGGTGTCTAGAGTGCTGTTATTGCGCTCAGTGAACTTCGACTGTTCTTCCATGGCCCTATAAGGTCACCTGCTGCGAAAGCGATCTGTAGTCCAAACCATACAATGCGGCTTTAATTGTTTGTCCTTCTGTGCGATAACCACGGCAGTAGCATAGGATGCGTGAAGTACTCATTGGAGTGTTGCATTAGTGGCAGTTGGAGTCCTTTTGTATGCCTATTTTATAAATAAAAAGTCTTGTGAGCGCTACCCTGAGCCTCAGCGAGTGAAATAAATTCGCATGGATTTGTGTAACTTTAGTTATATTCTTGAATGTTTAGCCTGGATATAACGCAAAATCTTGATCTTGTCCACAGGATTGGCCTAGTGAAAACTGTGGGTTGTTCGTATTGCAGAGGAGAGTAGTTCCGCAACGTTGTGTCTGGAGAAGACAATGGTTACCGAGTGGGCATCGGCGCGCGCAAGCTTTCCTTTTGTATATGCCGACTTATTGCCTAAAATTACGTAATGGCTGGGTATTCACTAGAGCAGCATGACGTGGCCCTTCGCACGTGCTCCTTCACACAACCGTACTATGTCTACAATAAGTAGCTCGTTCCCTCCTCTTGACACTTTATATCCGACTCCCCACAGAACTTAGCGTCTGAAGATATTCTCCAATGACGTGGTACGTCAATAAAGATGAGTCGTAATGGTCCGCGGATATCCGTTAATTCCGCTGATGTTGAAGATGTTTTGTAGTCTACTACTTTTAGTAGGCACAGCCGCTGCAGTAAAATACACATGTTGGGTAGAGTCGTCTACATACGCAAATAATTAATTATATATGGGGTTTTACGTGCCAAAACCACTTTCTGATTATGAGACACGCCGTTGTGGAGGCCTCCGGAAATTTCGACCACCTGGGGTTCTTTAACGTGCACCGAAATCTAAGTACATGGGTGTTTTCGCATTTCGCCCCCATCGAAATGCGGCCGCCGTGGCCGGGATTCCATCCCGCGACCTCGTGCTCAGCAGCCCAACACCATAGCCACTGAGCAACCGTGGCGGGTACGTACGCAAAGCCGTTCTCATAGTATGTTTTTTAATGTAAGACAAAGTGAGTTGTTTGACCGCGGTTGTCAGCATTTTATTTTACTTTATTTCTATTCCAGGAACAGATTGTACGATCTACGCATGCATGTGGTAAAGCCCACAGTGGAGTGCTCGGAATTCGGGAAGGCGAATAAACAGATGGTACTAGTAGCTTGCTGTTAAAATAGTGCCTGGGAGAAAGTGGAGTCCGGCCGTTTCAGAAGAATGATTCGTAGGTGATGTATCTGGCGCATGGTGGTAACCTAAAGGTGGACATGGAGCGGCTTTTCAGCAATATAGGTCCTGGCTGCGCACGCATTGACCTCTGCAATCATCCGCGAAGTTCATGTACATCGTGGAAATCTGTGACCAAATCCTGAGTGATTTTATTGCATGTTTTTCGGCACGCGAATTGCAGAAGGACGTTTTCTGGAAACATTCCTGCACTCTACAGCAGGTCGCCAAACAAAGAGTGACTGATGTAGCCACATCGGCGATGTTACAGACACCCCATGATTTCCAGCCATTAGGACTTTAATATTATTACAAAGTTTTGCTTCAGTATTGTCCCGTGCCAGGGCCAGGAGAAATCTGAGTCTGTCTATAGTTACCCAAAGGAACTCATGGTGGATGCCTACCGTATATTGTGTCCATCAATCGTTATGGGGTGCTAAATTATTCGTTTACGCATGAATGCTACAACGGGCTTCTTTCCGATGAACAGTATGAGCCCTTGGCGTTGCGAGTAAGTAGATATGGATGAGACAGCACGCCGGAGTCTCAAATTTAGGGGCTAGCACGTATACCTGACATCCAGATGCATATGTCATCCGCATACATCGATATTGAGATGTAATGTGGTATCTCATTGGTCGTACCTACAATGCACAATTGCGAGATTGAGTAGCGCCAGACTAAGGACGGAACGCCTTAAGGAACGCCTCGCGACACATGGTGGTCTGCTGTATTTCCAACGGGAGTGCTCATAAATATCGCTCAATCAAGCAATCAACAAGGGAACTCTATTTTTCAAGAACATCAGAAAATATATTTACAAAGATTATTTCCACCGATAGCCTAAAGTGGCTAAGGGCCGGTCCAAGGCAGTATGCAACAAAATATGCACAGCTCAGCTAAAGGGGAAAAAAGTACGCAAAAGAAACGAAAAAAACGTCACATACATTCATATATATATATGCGTATATAAGTAAACCTATAATACGTACATACATATAGTGAGCGTAATCTCTACTACGTCTCACAACAGACACGCAATTTCTCAGGCCTTACATAGACAGAAAAAAATGACTTGCATGGAGGGGCCAAAATTACGTGCACTTTTTATGTCAAGACGGATCGTGTTCCAAATTTTGGTTCCACTAAATTCTGTTAACCTTTCGCCATAAACGTTATGACATTTGGGCAGGTTAAAGTAACCGTTTGAAGCATGACACGTATTGCGTATTGAAACGAAAAAAAAAAACAACAGGAAGAGGTGGGTTTCTAAAAGGTATGTTATTGATTCAAACAGCAATATTGTAGTCGCGCAACATCGGAACTGAAAGAACGCGTTTCGATTGAAGAATGTTACGTATAGGTTGATCGTGGCTTATGACACTCAATATTCGCTTTTGGAGTCCTTCTAGAGGTTTTAGATTACTAGTGTAGCCACAACCCATGATTTCAGGCAGTAACTTATGTGACAGTGACATAATGAAAATTACAGTGTGCGAAATATAACATGTGGAAAATATTGGCGAGCTTTTAATAAAATATAGCAACCATAGGCTAACCTTTAGCATAAATTCTGTGCTTGCTCATGGCAGTGTACATTTTTATGAAAACTGACCCTAAGTATCTGAAAGACGGGACTTGTTGAATCCAGTCTCTCTGGTAGGAAGTTATTCGCTGGTACAGGTGGCCTCGAATGCGGCCGTTGTCAAGGACATGGAGAATAATTTTATGTAAGACATCAAATTCTCCTTTATTGTCAAGACACACAGCAGCTGTCAGCCACCGGCTCCGTTTTTATGCTCAAGGGTAGAAAACAAGAGCAATGAAGCTATTTCTTAATGAGCGTCCCTTGCGAAAACCTGTCATTGTCGCTGGTTGCACGATCGATTTAAAAAAAACACTTCAGGCGGAATAGAATCATACGTGTCATGACATTGCCTACACAACACGCTAGGGTGACAGATCAGGGAGACAGCATAACATGAGGTGACTTGCCAGGTTTTAGTATAGCCACAATGCAACTCCCTTTCCAGTGAGAAGGAACAGTTGCAGAGTCTCAGAAAACAGGACGACGACGAAGTGTTTTTGATGCCGTGCTGTTCTTTCTAGCTCCGGATTATTTCCGTGAAAATCTGAGTTCATACGCTGGTCCTCGCTCCCTCTTCGGTCGTATTGGAAGTGGACCACCCCGCATGTCTACCGGTGACTGCGGCGTCAGCGGTGGCCGCCTCCAGGAAGCGGATCGGTCAGCACAGCAACAGTGACAGCGAGTACACCCACGTTTACTCTCTCAGGAGTGAAGAACCTTTCGACTTAACTTAGCTGCTTAGACTTAACTTTGGTGTCATGGTGCTTTGCCTCGAGCGTCCAATGGTTTGCGGAAATAGAAACACATGGAAGCGACCATATTCCAACATACATAAAGATTAGACGAGTCGAGCAACGCTCATCTACTGTCTTGCGTACAGTTAATTGGTCAAAGTTTAAGAAGAATATGGATGACGCATGTCGGGAAGGCCTTTCCCACACTATCGAAGATGCATTCGTAGAGGCATTGAAAACATCCATCTGCTCGCTTACAAGGTCAGCAAGGCGAACAGACTTGGACATGGAATTGGAGAGGCTGCGTGCGGCACGCTCACAGGCGGAGAGGAGCTATTGGCGCACGAAGTCCGTCTTGGATTTGAGGGCTTCACGACGCATACCAAAGAAAGTCCAGCGTCGTATGAATAAATTGGAAGGCAAGCGATGGAAAACTTTCGGTCAGTCGCTTGATTCACGAAAGTCGATCTTGCACATATGAAGAACGGCTAGGGGTCTTCGCTCATCTCCGCATGAAAGGAAGCCCTTTGCTGCTCTGGTCCTCCACCAACTCCGCTTGGAACTTGTAGTGGCTGAAGAGTTATGTGCTCGGGTTGCTGGTCCATGATCATCATTACTGATGCAGCACTGAAAGACATCTCTGAGGCACGTGTACCAGAAATGAACGTGCTATTTTCCCTCGAAGAGCTCAACGCTGCGTTGACGAGCTGCAGGCGTTCTTCGTCACCAGGACCTGACGGCATCACGTATGCTGTCCTATGCCACCTTGGACATGACTCACGTCGTGAGCTGCTCGACTACTACATTAAGTCTTGGGCGAATGGCACCGTTCCTAAACAATGGAAATCGAGCCGCTTGATTACCCTTCGGAAACCTGGAAAGTATCCGCTTGATCTATCATCATATCGTCCGATTCCGCTTTCGAGCTGCATCGGCAAAGTTATGGAAACAATGATCCTTTCTGGCTTGAAATGGTACCTAGAGCGATTCAACATCTATCCGAATGCCACGACGGGCTTTCGTCGAGGTCACACGTCCATCGACAACGTAATTGACATTGTAACCTGGGTCCAAAATAAAAAAAAAGCCTCAAGCGCTTATGAGTGGCAGCTTTTCTAGATATAAAAGGAGCATACGACAGCATCTCCGATGCGGCCTTACTGAACTCACTTGAGGCTGTGGGAGTTGGTGGCCTAATGCACCAACGGATTCGGGACTATTTGACTGAGAGGTACTTTTTCTTACAGGCCGAAGATGGCCCAACTTCAGAACATTACATCTGCCGTGGTGTGCCGCAGGGTGGAGTGTTGAGCCCCATATTGTTAGGCGTTGCGAGTAGGACTAGCGGATTACTTACTGCGGACACTTCATGTCTCAATATACGCCGACAACATTTGCATCTGGGCCTCTGCGGTGAGTCGCCCTTAGGTACGAGCCAGGCTTCAGCGGGCGGCAACCATGACCGCGTCTTATGTCCGAAAACAAGGTCTCAGTGTGACTACTGAAAAGTGCGCATTGGTTGGCTTTACGCACAAACAAATGTCATTGTATACTGTTTCAATCAATGGTCAAGCTGTCCCCTACGTTAAGGCGCACTGAGGCGTCGCGCGCTCCCACCACCAGCCAAGCCACTCGATAAAATGCAAACGGTCGCGTTTAGGCGACTCGAGACAAACAGATACCCACACCAAAAGTACATTAAGAAAATCACAAGGGGCAAGGAAAGCGACTCATGTGTGCTCTGTTCAGAAACAGGGAAAATTACGCACACAATGTGGCAATGCACCTCGCTCCCAATTTCTCATCCCCCGGTCAGCAGCGAGACTGACTGAACAGCCTGGCTCAGATCCAGGGGACGTCGACCGACAGTTTGAACTGGTGGACTGGGCGAAGAACGCCAAGCAGGCCCAGGGCTTTACTTGAGCCCGATGCCTCAGCCACCTCCCCCCTTTCCTCTTCTCCCTTTCAAGAAAGTTTAGCACCACCACCACAAGACGCATCGCTTTCTGAGTGTCATCATTAACGAACCCTCGCTGTGTCTATCTGAAGAAGAAATTAGTTGCCATTGTAAATGTCGTCAAATTTCTCTGCGGGAAAAACTGGGGTACACCAGACCATTCCATGATGCAGCTGTACAGGCTACTGTTTCTCGGACTCCTACGTTATAGTCTACCAGTGTTTTCAAATACATGCAAGACGAAATTTCGCGCTTTGGAGAGCATACAAGATCAAGCCCTACGCACGGGTTTAGGGCTGCTTTTGGTGCACCTCAACAACAGCAACAATCGCCATCGCGCGTGACCATATGATCCAGACACATGTAGCTGTCGAGTATCCTAGAGCGCCCATTCACCACCTGTCAAGGATTCCCGACCATCATTTAGCATTCCTGCCTGCCGAGAGACATAAATCGACCTTTTCAAGAGTGATTAGCGCTCATCAGGATTGCATACCCTAATTTTTTACACCGGCGGCGAAGCCTTCACTTTCCCCGTGGTGCCTGCGACAGCCTCAAGTGAATATTGCTATTCCTGCAATTACAAAGAAGGGCAACCATCCATCGTGGGCTCTGAAGCAAGTAACGCTCCTGTTACTGCACCAAATGTATCATGACCACACACGCATATATACCTATGCTTTGACCTCACCTACCAGCTCAACTTCCGCATTCATCGTTCCTGCTAAGCAGGTTACGGCTAGGTTAAATTGTCACACTTCACTACATCTATGTCGGCAGCACTTGCAGCTCTCCGTGCCGCTATGACGTACGTCACCGAAGAGGCAACAGAGAAATGGATGGTATTTTGTGATTCTAAGGCGGCTCTGTACAGTATCAAGTCTGCATTACATCCCAGAACTTACAAGCAGATGATTTCTGACGCCAAGGTAGTGCACCAACATGCTGTGGAAAGATTGCACAACATCAGCTTTCAATAGATTTCTTCTCACTGTGACATAGTCGGCAACACCCTTGCTGAAAAGGCTGCCCAGTCTGCCCACGAAGATGCCCGGACGCGTCCAACACCTTTGGCGAGGCCTGACGCTGCCAGGAAACTTCGCGTACTTGCACACAAAAAGTCACGGGATCCCTGGAGTTGAAGTGCCTTCAATAGCCGATTATATAAGCTGGACCCGACGCTACGGCTACACCTGCCATCTAGCCTTTCCTGCGGTGAAACAACCTCACTGTGCCGCTTGTGGCTGGGAGTGACATTCACGAAGGCCTCCTCCTATCGTGTGGGAATGGCCGAGAGCCTGGTGTGCGATTCCTGTGGAGGTGAGAAATCCATCGAGCACCTATTGTGTACCTGCCCTCGCTACGATGTACAACACCTCTCTCTGCGGGCACCTTTAGACCGACTGGACTCAAGACGGCTCACAGAGTCAACGATACTCGGACCGTGGCCATACCCGTCACTGGAACGAAAAGCGATTCGTTCATTAGCACAATAGTTGAAGTGCACTGCTTAAGAGACCGTTTATAGTGTCCCCGTGTATAGTGTCCCTCTCACACGCACTCATTGCTTACTCTCATCCTTTTTTTCTATTTCGCTTCCCCTTTCCGCCACCTCCAGTGTAGGGTAGCAAACCGGGTGCTCGCCTGGTTGACCTCTCTGCCTTTCGTGTCCTTGCTCTCTCTCTCCCTCTCAGAATAGATTATACACAACAAGGACCGCTATTTTTTTATTTGGTCCCATATGGGAAAGAGGCATGTAATGCCGTCAAGTCCAGGTGAAAACTTGCATGCGTGAATGCATAAATCGCCGCATTAACTTGATAACGGGTGGATGGCGCATGAAGGTGATCATCTGCAGTCGTTGTCGATTATATCGGCACACAACAGAGTGTTGTTCTTGTAGCCGCCGAGGGGCATCCTGCAAATTATAGGCACTGAGCGAAGTGCCAATATAATTCTCAACCAAGAAAAACTAGCAGTCAACGTGGTAGACAGTGCTTATCACCCACTACAGTCGGGAATCTAAACACAAAACGCTTACAAAGCTGAACCCTAAAGGCAAATACGAAGCATACAATAGTTGTAGTTGCTCCACGATATGAAGATTGCTTCATAAACAATTAACCCAATATCTAAATTTACCACTGAAAACGATTATAATCCTAAGTGATACAATCAGAACAAAATTGCCTAACTTTCGTGCCCTGTCGCTTAGCGCCTTGTGAAGATGTCCTTTTATGACGCAACTGCAGAAATGTCTTCTCTCCAACGCATTGAGGGTGATGGTGTCGCTTGGCCTAAAATGAAGGAGTGCACTTGTTTCTCGCATTAGTTATCCTGCAAAATTATTTCCGAACGACAGCCGCCTACTTAGGTCATCGTCCAAAGGTTTTACCACTTGCCAAGGGTAAACATCCTGATCTGCCAATGCAATGATACTAGCGACGCATGTTAGAGCGCTAAACACGAAAGAGGCGGAGACGCTCCGAAGGTCCAATTCGACTACTTGACTGGTGTTCTGCAAGCGAAAAAACTTGACAATTTCTTTTGGCATATTCTGAGGACGAACACTTAGGTCAGCGTAGAACGTCTTCTCACATTTAGGCACTCCTGCTTCAGCACGTTCTTGATTCCTTCTTTGTAACAGCCTTCACTAACTGTTGCCCAACGGCGATAACAGGCAAGGACTTTGCATCCTCTCCACAACTTGCTCGGTCGCGTTACATGCGACTTCGTTACCACAGGGACATATAGAGGGCGCGGCGCGATAGCATAGTAAACAAAAATGACACCCATAAAGGTACTCCTTGTTTCATGGTTTAGACGGTTTACATTCCTACCCCTTACCTCTTATTGTGAGAGATCAAATTGCTAGGGACAAGTGAAGTAGTCGTTGTTGACTTTTTTTGTGCGATATAAACATGACGCTACAGAAACAGACGGTGCGAAAACTTCTTAAAATAGAACATATTAAAATCTATGGGGGCCCTGCATAAGGGCCTGGACTAAGGGCAACATTGGACCATGTGTTCTGGGAGTGTGAAGCCATCGGCTCCTCCTTTAGCGAGGATAGGTGGGCTGCGCTTTTGGGAAATCCCGAGATAGAGTGCCCGTGGTCGGGCCATCTATCTCGGCTTGGCGGTCCCTACGTGGGACTAGCCAGGTGGCGCGGGGTCTCCCCTGCGTCTTCTATGTACCTAATAAAGTTATTTCACTCACTCACTCACTCACTCACTCACTCACTCACTCACTCACTCACTCACTCACTCACTCACTCACTCACTCACTCACTCACTCACTCACTCACTCACTCACTCACTCACTCACTCACTCACTCACTCACTCACTCACTCACTCACTCACTCACTCACTCACTCACTCACTCACTCACTCACTCACTCACTCACTCACTCACTCACTCACTCACTCTATGGGGACACTTAAGGAATACTTGTGCTGTGTAAATGCGAGAGCAGTTATTGTCGCCTAACGCGTCGTCGAGTTATGTCGTTTAGTTTAGCCTTGCGGCGAATTGTTGCTAAGTTTAGTGCCGGGCGTTATTTCTCCGAGTGTAATGTTAAAAACGGGAGCCACGTTTCGAAAAGTGGACTTGTCTTTTTCAAGGCAACACATGCTTTTCTCGGCACAGTATATATAAGTAGGGTCTTTCTAAAGTGGAGAAGGGGTAAGTTGGGTGGGCGAGACAACGACCGATGGTGTGTTAGCGGTGAGGATGTAGCATTGAAAGGAAACGTGTGCTATTGAACGTCTGTAGAGGAGCGTGAGAAACGTGTTTTTTCGGGAAATGGGTCTGGACGAAGGGGGGAGATTATCTCCTCCGCTGGAGGACAGTGAGCTGCCGTGTTTCTGAAAGAGAGAACAAAAAAAAAGTGGCAGGCCTAATATTCTCAAATTGAAGTTTCTTCCCCGGCTTTGGAATCATTAAACGTCGGCGGTTTTCCATTGGCGTGGAATATTACCCTGTTCCCAGGAGTTGGTAATACACTTAGTCAGGGGCGAGATAGATCATCATCGCGATTTCTCAGGATCTTGTTAGTGATTCCATCCTGACCTCGCATGGATTTTCTGTTGAGCCTGATCAGCTCCGCTCGAACTTCAGCCTCGGTTGTGGGGCTGTCAAGATCCGGGTTTTCCTTACCAGTATAATGATGTTGTTGTTCTTTGGTTGTATTTCCTACGTATCGCCTTTGTAGCTCTTGTAAAAGTTCTTCTTCCATGCCTTTGTATCTGTGAATTATACTGTGCAGGCAGTGTCGTTGTGTGCATTTGCAGCTATTTGGGTCTAAAAAATAACGCACCATATTCCAGGTTTTAGCTAGCCCTATGTGTCGCTCCATGGCATTGCATGTGGCCTCCCAATTTTGACGGTTTAATCTGTTCGCATAGTTCTCTATATCCTTATTGAGCATGGCTGTTTTCCTTCTCGGATTTCGATTAGGTTTTTGCTGTTTCCTGCGTTTCTGCATGCTGCTTTTGCTTCCCATATATGTAGGAGTTGGCTGTCCGCCTCCTCTATCCCCGCTTTATTCGGAATAGTCTTCGTGGCTCGTTTCACACTTTCGTGGATTATTTCAGTCCAAATCTCTATGTAATTTATGACTTCATCAGCCTCCTCCTCCCGGATTTTGCGGAAGCCATACCATTCGACAATCATTATCTTCCTGCCTTTCTTGATGGGCCTGCGTGCATTGCTACAATGAAGTGATGACTGCCCAGGTTTCCCTGTGTTTTTATCCATTGTGCATCGGGTACGTTCTTTTGTAAAAGTTAGGTCTGGTGTGGTGTCATTGCTCACAGTGTTACCCATTCTAGTGCGCGCCTATGAATCCGTTACGAAGGTAAGACCCTCCTGCTCAGCGTCTAATCATAGGTGGTACATGTTACGCACTGCTTACGATATAATAGGCATCGGTGTTCAGCTCCGTTACAGTACATGTAGTGTAGTACATATGAATCCTAAATAGTATCACAATCGAATTAGTGCGCCCCATGCGTCTTGCGTGTAGTATAGTCAGGCTGCTGCAGTTCACTAGGCTTTTCTCGGTGTTCTCGGGCGTGTCGTATTCTGGTATACCGTATATGGCTCATTCGAAGGTCTTCTCCGGTGCCGTAATGTTAGCGGCCGTACTGTAAGTGTTCGATCCGAGTTGGATTTCCCGTATCTGGCTGTAGCGTTTCACATTCTCCAGTTTCGGCGTGCTCATGATCATGCTGTTTTGTCATCGATTGATTCGTAGTGTATCTTATCCGACATTTTCTGGTGTCAGTGCAGCCGCGAGCAGAACGCCATCCTTTACGTACACATTGCGTTGTTGCGCCATGTCGAGCCCACCTCACTGGCAGATCACTATCTTGTAGTCAGGCTCCGGTAGCTGCGGTCGCCTCGGTGCCATTCGGTGAACAATGTCGGCTGCATCATGACTGGAGACCAGGAAGCGGCAGGGCATTCTTTATGTCATCGGCAGCGCTCAGCCAGCAGCATGCATTTTCGCTGCCATCCGACGGGAGCCGACCTTGTTCACCGAACGCACGCTTGAGCAGCACGATACCACTCCGTCACGTGGCTTTTTTTAATCATTTTTCGCGGGCTTTCTTTGCAGCCCTGATAAAAGGATTACGTGAGACGTATGGTGAAGGAAACAAGTCGATCAGTGGTTTCTGAAAGTGCTCTACAAATCTACGTATCATACTTGGGGTCATCAGCCAATTAATGAAAAGTTGGGTAACTATACTTAATAATTATTGAGGTATGTAGAAAACAAAAGTTGTCTAAATTACAATAGGTTACTGTGAATAGTATGCGTTCGGTTCAATTCACTTCCGATGCGCCTTTCATTTTTAAATTCTGGGCTCAAGTTATGTGGGACAAATTATTGGCTTGTACCGCGAAGTGAAAAACACAGAGACTAGAAGCGGACAGGACAGGAGCTAACTCTCCACTAAATCTTTTTTGAAACTATCAACATGTATATAAGTGATTGCAGATGCTTCTAGTCTCCGTGTTGCTCACTTCATGCTAAAATCCAAGAATATGTTGCCTTATCAACTCGTCCAACTTTCTATCCTTTTGCATTATGTGGGACACCCTGTATAGCTCGTATGGCCTCAAAGCAAAGGGCCGAGCACCCTTACGTTCATCGGTATGGTTTGTGTTGGCATTGCACACGGTTGCAGCTGTGGTTCTAATGCCGCGTATAGGCTGAATGTCAGCTCTCTAGGTACCATCCAAGGTGCTGGTCGACGATGGCGTCAACCGCCAACCAAGGACAAAACGCGCGGTTGCTTCGCATAGGATGACGGTTGAGGACACGGAGAGATACGAAAGGAGCCTTAAAAGAAATATATAAAAACTCCGTGGCTACTCACACACCTAATTTATGAAAGCAAACTTCGCTATACGTAACATCCAGACATGCAAGTTTCGCTGCCTATCTCACATTGAAATCGTATCAGCGTCCAACGCTTCTCCTTGGCTTCTGTTCAGCTGAAGAAACACGATGTTGACTCGCACCGCGTCAAGAGTTTGATTTCCAGGTTCAGGCGGCCGCGTTCCGACAAAGACTAAATGCACAAAGGCGTCTGCACATCAATTTTGGAGGGCGGTAATAAACATAGGATGCTTAGGTCAGGGCTTGGAGCCCCTGACTATGCCTTCTGTCATAGTCCAAGTACCCGATCAAAAAAGTCAAGGCTAATCAGCTAACATCATCACGATGCTCATAGTCAACGTTGCCATAAATTTACCGGCCTCATAAGAACACGCGCTCAAGTGCACGCCAGTGTACGTACTGTACAGCATCGTACACGAATCACATAGCGGTTCGAAATTCTAGCTGGTTTCGAATCAAATCAGTTTAAGTCGTCGATCTTGCATCACTGACTGACTATTTTCAGTGCAGGCGCTGCACATATAGCACGATGCCAAGGTAGAGGTGGTGGTATCCAAGAGGCGCCCGACACCATTGTGTAAATACACGAATGCGGCCTCGCAGCACAAAGTGAACTGCGGCTCAAGAGCAAGTGTCCGTTAAAACTCCAACGAATTTTGGGTGTTGTAAAACGTCATCAGCGTACTTTTATGTTCACTGCAAGACGAAGGTCTCTCCCAGCGATCTCTAATTACACCTAACCTGCACTAGCTGATTCCAAGTTATGCTTGAAAATTTTCTGGCTTCCTGTATAAATTCCTGAAAATTTCTATCATTACTTTCCCTGATTTCCTGCTTTCCTCGACGGCGCATCCTTTCTCTTAACATCCACACTGCACTTCATGTGGACCAGCCCTATGAATTACGCAGCCTTCCTAGCTCCTATTTCTCCTCTTGATTTCGCCTACCAATGCCCCCATTTGTTCTTTGATCCACAGCGCTGCCTTCCTTTCTCACAATGTTAGGCCTAAGATTTTTGTTCAATTGCTTGTTTTAGCGGTGCTTAACTATTTCCCAAGCTTCATTGTTACCCTCCAAGATGTTGATGATAGTTGTTGAGATATTCCCGGTGATCATCACCCTTAATCATTCCCCAGTTTAACAGCTTGAACACTTCTCTTAGGCATGCAGTGGATATAAAGAAGAGATTGTGTCTCCTTTTCTGACTGCTTTCTCGATACGTGTCTTTCTACTTTTCTTATGCGTAATTAGGTAAATAAAACATGTGAATCCGGCACTGTCACTGAGGCATAGTCGAAGCCTGAGAATTTCTGGATACGTGCGTTGTGGCTGTACGTAAATATGCTAGTTACAAACAAATAAAATAATTATTCAGTTGTCAGTCGCATACTGCAAGCACTACTGCCTTGATATGGCGTTCATTCAGTCCTTCAGTACAATCCGTACTATATGAACTTGCGCCGCTAATTACGTACAAATTTCGTAGCTTCGTCAAAACGCACTGAATTAGGCGACCCCCGGTGAAGTGGGCAAGGCAGCATAATTCGAGTGACGTAAATGCAAACCTTGCTGAACGACACGTTCTAGTCACCGCGCTTAGCCTTGTGCGCGCTTCGCATTGTTCATTTCCCAGTACCAGGCCACCATGATCGGCTCTTTCATGCCGTCACGTTAACCTGACTACTGAGCAGCAGGCGTGGATCGTCGTAAGGCTGGCTGGAAGAACAGTTTTGCGCTGAATTCACAAACGCCTATGAAGGTTTTCTTAACAGAGGAGAAGATACTATCGAAAAAACATCGCATGAACGACTGAACGACCTGACTCATGTCATTTCGCTCAGGACTGATGCTAAGTCTAGGGTTTAGAATAATCATCTTCAATCGATCATAACACGACGATGGCTGCCGTCTGCTGTCACCTTTCTTTGTCGTCTGGTCTTCCCATGACCTGTTGCCTATTATTGGCTTTGTGCGTGCAAAACAAAAACTTAATAATGGAAAATTGAGCCATCCATCCAAACGTAGCTAAGTGCTGCCACGGAAAGCCATACGGGTTCCTTGAAAGAAAAGCTTTGCAGTTGAAGAAAAATTCTTTCTGGTGCGGGACTCGAACCCGGAACCATTGCCTTTGCGGGACAACCGCTCTACCATTCGAGATAACCAGGCCACTAGCAGACGGCAGGCGAAGTGGAATTCATCAACAACTCAGAAGCAAAGGCACTAGTTTGACGTAATATTTCTACGACAAAACGGAAGGTGGAGATCATTAATAAATAATTATTAGGTAAATAAATGATTGAAATTAACTTGCCTGCCACCTGCTAGCCGCCTGGTTAGTTATATGGTAGAGTGGCTGCCCCGGAAATGCGGTGGTCCCGAGTTCGAGTCCCAGAGCAGGACGAATTTTTCTTAGCTTTTCTTTCGGGAAACCCGCATGCGTTTCCTAAGTAGCACTTCGCTACATTTGGGTGGCTGTCTATTTTTTCCTTCAACAATTACTTCTCTGCACCCTGCGGGTTTCAGCCGAACTATTACGTCAAAAGAAAAACTTACAGGCATCTTTATTGGGGTTATGTTGTGCGCTTTTTCAGCAATAACGAAGCGTCTCCAATGATACTAGTTAGTGTGGCTATATAAATGTGTGTGCGCGCGTGTGTGTCTGTGTGTGTGCGTATATGTACTCATGCGACAATTCGTCGCTTCGATCGGTGACCTGCTGTTAAAACAGTCCACACTAGTCTCGTACCAATTGTGGTACGTGATTTTAAGCGTCATTTCATTTTTTTTATATGTCATCGTATTTGCGTCCCACTTCATATCGCAGAGACCAACTGTGGTGCGCATACGTTGCTTTACACCTTAGGCCACAGAGTAAGAGAAACCGTGGGCACAGAGGCTACCTCGCTTGGACTTAGAGCTGAACTGAAACTTCACAAGGCTGAGGCTAGTAGCCCGAAAGATGACAGTGAATGTGGGCAGCAGTAACAAGTTTTGATAATTAGAAACGTTTAGGCGTTTTTTTAATTGTTTCGTATCGCATGGATAATTACAGCCGCTAAGCATTGGAAAAAATAATCATCCGCAACATTATGAACGAAAGAAAGCTCAAATTAGGGAGAAGAAAACGACAGAAGTGCTCAAAGCACATCAATGACAAATTAGACTGTTGTCAGGGATATACATTCACTTATATTTACTAACGCCCAGTAGAGTGTCATGACGAGTATGAAAATTCAGGCCCTTGCGAACGTACTGAAACACAGCCTAGCATACATTAGGCAGAAGTTCGCCGCAAGGCATAGATGTTACTGCCTTCCGCAGCAGCACGCGTCCAATCCATTATGCACTGAAACAGCTCAATGCACTTTGAGATTACAAATCATAACGTGCCTGAAAGTTATAACCCCGCACCATCCTCAGCTATCAG
Organism: Dermacentor albipictus; assembly: GCF_038994185.2. Taxonomy (NCBI): domain Eukaryota; kingdom Metazoa; phylum Arthropoda; class Arachnida; order Ixodida; family Ixodidae; genus Dermacentor; species Dermacentor albipictus. The sequence continues at coordinate 31,181,809 of NC_091825.1, forward strand.
TTGTAGGCTCCGGTGAAAACCAAGCAACACATGTGGGGTACAATGGAATAGAGCGCCTAGTGGTGATAATGGTTGGAGTGTTTGACGTACTGAAAGGGCAGGGGAGAAGGATCGCGAAGCAGATAGCTAAAGGGGCTACCGACCTGCGGAATGTTTCAGATGAAGTGCAAATCGCAGTGCGTATGGCACCAGAGGTTGAAAGGCAGGGGTATGCTTGCAGTAAACAGAGAAATTTGGACACTAGCTGAGGCAACGAGTTGTACAGTCATTGACATCAACCGACGAGTGCACCGAGCAGGCCGCAAATGTTCTTTTGAACGTGTCGGATACATTAAAGCGATAGTGTAGCAACTCCGGCTGGACGTCGATTTGCGGCGCGGGTAGCAGCTTTCATAGGCAGGCCGCAGACAATCAGGAAGGAAGATTAGGTATTGAATGTAGCAACACATAAAAGAAAATGACCGAATCCGACCCCAAGTGGCAAGGAAAACTAGCACACTGGGTAAGAATACAGAAGATAACATTTGTTGCATAAAGATGCAAAGTACTCACAATCGCGAAAATGCCTGCAAACTCAAACTTAGCTAAAGGACGAAGCTACTAGCATGTGCGCCTCGAACGAAACGCATCTGCGAGATTTAGAGCAGCCGCCTGTTATTGACAATTTTGTATGGGAAGGGTGCAAGAGACTGAGTAGGTCAACGAAAGGCGGAGACGTAGGCATGCTAATTATGCGAGGTCTGAAGTGGCAGAGGATAAAAGAAACATATCTAAGGAGCCTTTATGGATTATCGGCTGATAGAGACGAAAAAAGACGTGGCTTGGAGTACCTTACTTATGGACAGGTAGTAACAACAGTGATAAAAATGAAGAATTAATCAATTGCTTTAGAAGCGACGTTAATCAGTTCAAGAAATTGTGTCAGGTGGTATTAGTAAGATACATGAAAGCGCACGTGGAAGATCTAAACGCATGTATTTGTTACAACACTTCTCTAGTGCTGGATCTGTGTGATGAAGACAACATTACAGTAGTTAAATTGGAGAATAAGTTTCATAGATAGGTAACGTGGCAATGCGGAAAGAGGCAGTAATGTATCGCTAACTCCTCAGCCTCAAAAACGGTGTACATGGGCCAACTGATGTTAGGTAAACGTAGGAAAGACAGCCTGGGTAGCGATCAGAAATGTTTAACCTGAAAATGTAGGACAAAAAATAAAGCCAAACATGAACGAATAGCATCAAAATTACTAAAAGTAATGAAAATCACATAACCCAGGTGGCAAATACCACAGGGAAGAAAATGCAAACATTTCCTACAGTTGCCTGGGAACATCACATCCTGGTAAGCGTTATACAGCAGGGGATATAGGCAGACACGACAAAAAAGTTGTTGGAATGGAAAGAGGAATTCCCGTAAGCGGTGGAACAGGGAAATAAAGCAAGCTATGCTAGAGCCTAATCACGCGTCTAGGAATCATCGAGAAGCCAGAAAGTTGGAATAACACAAAGGGGTGCTCCTTAGATGGAATAAATAAAGAAAAAAGAAACGGGTGGCGAGGGAGCTCGTGCAACAGAAAATAAATACACATGTGAACGCTGGGTGCATAACATTTGCAAGAGACAACGGCGCACCAAAAAGATGCTCGCACAATGTAAGAGCAATCGCAGCTCCAAGTACGACGGCGAAACAGAAAGTCTTTTCTACTATTTTTTTAACTGAATTACTGCTATTTGGCCCTACTATTTTAGCTAAATTACATTTCCATGTCGAGTGGTTTGCCTTTCTTGGACCAACCCGGGTTTACCTGCCGGTAGCTTCGCGGCACGGCGCTGCTCTTATGTGTTGAAGTTAGTGGTTCTGCTTCACGCGTGCACGGCGTATGAGCAACGACGTGTGATTTGTTTTCTACGGAGCAAGTGGGGACAAAGGCCCATTGAAATCCACAGGAACATACAGCCCACGTATACGGGTAAAGGCGTCTCGCTTTGAGAAGTATGAGGTGGTGGTATTGTGAGTTCGCAAAAGGGCGTGAAGATTTGCAAGACAGTGAGCGTTCGGGGAGGCCGCGTGCGTCGGCGACTGACGACAGGGGCATATCAAATCTGGTGCTGCGATCGGACAAATATCGGAACCGGTGGGGAGAATATGTGGGAAAATAATGTAACGTGCGTAGAACAGTACACATATTTATAATTACCGTTATGTACCTTATTTTGGCTAATAGAAACAGGGACAAATGCTTTCTGATTGGCCCTCACAAAATCCAGAAATGGCTATGAGTGATGAAGAGGGCAACATCTTCGGAGAGGACAACGCGTTGCGGTACATCAGAGACGTTATTATGGATAACATCGGTGCAAAAGAAAGCGCAGTTCACATCCAAACAGATACAGCAACAACAGAGAACCCCGAGAGAACAAAATTTAGCAAAGCAAACTTTACTCAAAAAAAGCCAAAGAAAATGTGCCTAGTAACACCGCCGCAGGACCCGAGTAAATCCCAATACAGCTAATCAAGAACCCCGGTCCAAAGAGCACGGCACTGCTTACTAATGCCGTTAAACAAGTGACCATAACAAAGCAAATTTAGGTTGGATGGCGCGAACACAAGATGAACCTCATCTACAATGGCAGAGGCGATAGAGATAGGACGAGCTCGTACAGGCCAGTTACAGTAACGTCGCTGATATATTGAATGAAAAAAAAAAACATGAAATTGGAACTGTTGAAGTGGACGGAAACAAATGATGTACTGGGGGCACTACAGATTGAGTTCAGTCCAGTCAGACACTTCAAAGCTAATATTTTCGTTCTAACTCAGTGCATAGAGATATCCTAGCTTGGAATAGACTTTTTTTATAGCATTTTTAGATATCAAGGCAGCCGACGAGTACGTTGACAGGCAGTTGTTGTGCGGTATTCACAAGCACGAAGGCGTAGATAGCGACTTCGTATAGCTACTGAGAGAGACATACAGAGACAACCGAGTAAAAACTGTATGGGAAGAGAGAGCGAAATTTATTTACAGAAAAGCAGAGAGATCGGCCTGAGCTATAACTTGCTCTGGCCTGCCACTGTACAATGGGGAAAAGGGACGGGGAGAGAAAGTGCTGATGAATGATGATGATGGTATCAGGAAGATATGCGTAAATACCAATTCACTGTAGCATCGTAGAGTCATAGCACTGTAGCAGTGTGTAGCACTGTAGAGTCGTAGCATCTCTAAAGCCGTGCGTCCAGCCCAGTGGCTTGGAGGAATGCTATAATGGCACTTGTTATCAGGGCTGCGCTGTTCGCATTAGGCCAAGGACCTAAGAGAAACTCGTCTGATAGCGGCCTCTTATGGACCTTTGCAATGGAAGGCCAAAATTGTAATAGTGTGGCGGAAATTCGCCAAGGAATGAAGCAAGGATGACCTCTGTCTCCACTGTTGTTCACAATTTATGTTAAGGGCATAGAAAGACAATGAGAAGACAGTGAATTTGGATTTGTTTATCATACGCGCGTAGCGGAGAAATGGTAGAAAAGAAAATCCCCGCGCTGATGTATGCGAACGACATAGTGCTATTAGCGGACAATGCAAGATATTCACAGACACTGGCCAATATGTGTGGCGACGCAAGTAGAAATCTAGGCCTTGTATTTAGAACTGAGAAATCTTATCTGGAATTATGATCTTGAATGAAGAGAAGAGTAACTACGCGGCGTCGATTCAACAGGGAGTGATACCCACAATCAAGTAATATAAATACCTCGGCATACACATAAACGAATGAAAGACTTAGTGTAGCACCCATTAAGATAGCATGAAAATAAAAGGGAAGTGGAATGTTGCAACAAGGAAACACAGAGCACTGTGGGGATTGAATAAGTATTACGTGATGTGCGGAATCTGGATAGGAGTGATGGTGCCAGCGCTAACGTTCGCAAACGACATTCTGCGCTTAAAATTGGTAACCTTGTCAGGGTTGGAAGTTACCCAAAGACCGGCAGGCCGGTTAGCTTTGGGAGTCCACATCAAAACCACAAATGACGCAGTGCAGGGTGACATGGATCGGGCTTCGCTTGAAGTCAGAGAACGGCAGAGCAAAATTACTTTTGAAAAAAGACTCAGGAACATGGAGCAAAATAAATGTTTGGCTAAAGTGCAGAATATTTGTACCTGAAAAGCGCGGACACAAAATGGATGATCAGGTCGAGAAAGTTGGCAACCAATGTACAGGGCAATTTGACGTGTATATAAACTACTAAGAGTCAACAAGAAGAAAGTGAAACGGAGACAGTTAATCGGATGCAATGAGTGAAACCAAGATCAACATTATGAAGATTTGCAAGAATGAGAAGAAAGAAATGAGGAGGAGAAATCTGTACAATAACTCAGAGGTTTGCCTTGCTGTTTGAGGTTCGAGCTGATTGCCTAAGGAATAAAGCATGCCAGAGCAAATATTCCCTACTAAATGAGGCGTGGGTATGGTGGAGTGTAAATCCGGAGGCACTCAACACATCCTAATATAATGAAAAGAGATTCAACGAGAGAAACCTTAAGGTAACGCATACTTTCTAAAAAAGCTTGGATATAAAGTGGGCGGAAGAACGTACGCAATCAGCAATCGAAATAATCAAGAGCCGTTCAGAGTATTGGTGAAAGGAGAGCAGCGAAGAGATTGATACGACCGGATCCTTTACAGGCCTAGGTATCGGTAGAAGGTAGATAGAGAAGTTTTGAGGAAGAGAAAAAAAAATTCGGCAGAGACAGTTAAGGCTGCTTACGTGTGGGAATGCAAAAGTATTATACTCGCTTTAGCGAAATGCATTTTTTTTTCTGCGCGTTCGTTGTCCGCGCACGCTTTCGCCTGCGTTGTAACTGTGCCTCGGTGAGGCCAAATGAAAACGTGCCAAGTGTCTCAACGCGCTCGCTTGCCCGCGAGGAGTTCATAACTCGAAAGTGCACATAGCGACGCTCAATTGGATATTAACAATTTTTATTTTATGCACTCAATTTACACACTACTGACGTGGCACCACCTCCTTCCCATTCGCTATGCGGTCACGTGCCCAACGAGGCACGGACTAGGCCACGCCTTTAGTCGGCCAGATGGCTGCTGCGTTACGTGCGCAATGACGCACGCACTATAGACACACGTTTAGCCAACAAGAACCAGGGAGCCGCTGTCGCGGAAGCGTGCTCGTTTCACACCCGGAGGCCCTAACATTCCTAACATGTACCTAACGTGATTTTCAACGTTATCAATTTACTTTCTAATCAGGAAGCTCTCTGAGAAAGTTCACGTCAATTCGAGTATTTTGATGACATCGTTGAGCACATGACGGCGCAGTAAATGGGTAGGAGGTAGTGCCACGTCATTATTCTACAAAATGAGTGTATAGAATAATAATAATAATAATAATAATAATAATATTTGGGGTTTTACTTGCCAAAACAACTTTCTGATTATGAAGCACGCCGTAGTGGAGGACTCCGGAAATTTTGACCACCTGGGGTTCTTTAACGTGCACCTAAATCTAAGCACACGGGTGTTTTCGCATTTCGCCCCCATCGAAATGCGGCCGCCGTGGCCGGGATTCGATCCCGCGACCTCGTGCTCAGCAGCCCAACACCATAGCCACTGAGCAACCACGGCGGGTAGAAGAAGAAGAAGAAGAAACTTTATTAAAGAATGGTCCGGCACTTTTTCTTGTGGTGGCCTCAGGTGGCGGCTCGAAGTCCTCGGATGACGTCTCGGACGACATCTTCGGCTTGCCGGACAGCCAGGAACGGGTCTGCCAACTTTGGACTTTTGACAGCCGCCTCCCAGCAGCGGCGACACCGATGGAGAAGGTCCCCGGCGGCTCCTGCAGCCGAGGCGGCGTCGGGAAGAAGCGAGTTCGAGGCTTCCCGTACTCTGGCAACGGCCGTGATTATGGACGCGTTGCGAACGGAGGTGGTTTCATTACCGTTGTTGCCGGCACATCCCCAGAACATGTGTCACAGCGTTGCTCTCTGTCCGGAAGCTTACACGTATCTGTTGGATATCAACAAGGGTAGCAGTGATGTAAGACGATGGGGTTAAGTTAGGTGTGTGTCTGGAGCAAGCGTAATGTTCCGGCCTCGTTCTTGTTTAATTTATAGTGCAGTGGCAGGAAGGTGCGCCTTTCAAGTCTGTAGTCTTGGATGAGGTCTCTGAACGTGGTTAGGCGATCGCCTCACGCCCACTGTGATTATTGTTGCTGCATTTCTGTCGTAGTGTCCCGATCCGGCAGATCCGATAGCCCGCTCTCGGGGGCGAAGGCGGCGGCCACATAATCTGCGGCGGCTCGGCATGTGAGACCTTCGAGCCTTGCAGTGGGCCGCCTCGTTGCACGCGAGCAGGACATCGGTGTGTGTTGGGGTGGAGAGTAGGACGACTGTAGAGTTTTGGGTTTGTGAGGACGATAACAAGTCGCTGTCGTCACAAATTTGGAGTATGCGTGCCGCTTCTCGCGAGAGGCGACCGCGCGCGAAGCTCCGGATTGCCGCCTGCGAGTCGCTGATCACGACCGCAACGCTCGGCACCACGGCGAGTGCTAGGGCTATCGCGGCTTGTTCGGCCGCCTCCGTGTGTCCCGTTGGCACCGTAGCGCTCGCGAGGCACTTACCCATGCGGTTGACAACCGCGATCGCGTGTACGCTTCTCCCTCATCCATACCGCACAGCGTCTACGTACACCGCCTCGTTGTTGTTGCCAAACTTCTTCTGGAGGTCACTTGCTCGTTTGTTGCGTCTCCCGGCGTGGTGCGTCATGTGCATGTTTTTGGGAAGCGGTGGGATGATCAGGCGGTCGCGGACCGAGACCGGAATCACCGTCTTTTCTCCATGCTGAGTGGGGTACGTGATGCAGAGTGACTCGAGGATGCATCGACCTGTCTATGACTTCGATAATCTTTCATCTTGCGCAACGTCGCGCGCCTCGATTAACTCGTCAAGTTAGTTGTGAAGTCCGAGCCCTAGAAACTTGTCAGTGTTCGCGTTGAGTGGAATGCCGACAGCTCTCTCGAAAGCCTTTTTTATCATGCAGTGAACCTTGTTTTTTTCGCACCCTATCCACTTCAGGTAGGGGGTAACATACGCTATGCGGCTTATCGCGTACGCCTGCACGAGACGGATCGCGCAGTCCTCACGCATGCCATTCCGCATGTTTGTGATGTGACGCAAGAGTCGGATCATGTCATCTACCGAACGACGAAGACTTCGCACCGTCTCTCCGTTATGGCCATTTGCCTGCAGGTGTAACGCCTGGATTTTAATTGAGTCTGCGTGCGGTATGGCAGTACCATCTGCCAATATAATGCGCATTTTGGAGTATTCCTATTTCTCGTCGCCGCGCAGGGTTTTATGACCTCCCCTTGTAGGTTTGTAGATTAAGTGTTTGGACTTGGTAGCTGAGCACTCAAGTCCTTTCCACGCAAGTAATTCTGAACCGCATCTACTCCTGCCTGTAGTACAAAATAAGAATTATTGATATTCAACTAAGTACAGCTATGTGATCCTTCGAGTTATGAACTCCTCGCGGGCAAGCGAGCGAGCTGAGACACTTGGCGCGTTTTCGTAGTTTTCATACTCTTGGCCATCGGCCATTTTAGGTCCCATCATGCGGTCGTGCCGCCAGCTACAACGTCGGATTTTTGCCTAATGGGGCATATGATGCTTGCGCATTAAAAGATTAAGGAGATGTATTCGAGATGCCAGAATTAAAAGTATGTATAGGATGATTGAGTTATTCAACCAAGCTAGGTGGCTAGGTGACCGCCGCCTTTCAAAGGGGTTGCCAATAATTCATCATCATTATCATCATTAGGACGGCGCCGGTAGTGCGAGGTATTGAAATCAAAAGAACGAAAAAGCTCACCTTGGCGCATCCGCGTCTGCACGGTTAATGAGGAAGTGAACGCTCCTTCCGCATAGCATGATTTCGAATTACGCTACTTAGGTAGCGCATGCTGCCCCTGAAACCACGATCCGTTCAAGGCGTCCGTCGTACTCGATAGTAGTCAACAAGTCCACCTAACACAAGGCTCCGTATATTCTGTGTGGGTGTGCTTGTGTGTGTGCGTGAGTGTACTCGTGTTTCGACTCTTTCTGCACCCACACAAAGATTTGCTGTGTATAGATTCCAGCTCGTTAGATCCTGTGCATTTGTGATATTGATTCACAATATTATAATATAATTAGTTAGTCAAAGAGGGTTCAATGGCGCAAAAGCGGCTAAGGCTATGTAGCGACAAACACAATTGCAATGTAATTCTATCGTAGCAATTGCTACGATTGTCGGCATGCCTCATTTTCCTTATAATAGTAAGTAAGTAAGTAAGTAAGTTTATTTTCGACCATCACGTCGTACATTTACTTGGCTCCACTTTGCGGGTTTACACAGAACAATTACGTCCAACTCTTGCCTTCGCCTCGAGTTGTTGATGACTTCGATTTCGCCCATCCATCTACTATCCGCCTGGTTAGCTCAGATGGTGGAGCGGCTGCCCCGGAAAGGCGGTGCTCCCTGGTTCGAGTCCCAGACCAGGATGAATTTTTCTTCCACTGGGAGGCTTTTAATACCAGGAACTCGTATTGGTTTTCTTTGAAGTAATTGCTACTATTAGGTGGATGTCAAATTTTTCCTTTACACGGAATTCTGTAATATACTAATAATTTTACAGTTTGCAAGGTTCAAAACTGCACAATATTCCTAAGGAATTTACGAAGTTTTCCAGAGCAAATGGTAGGGCGGAAAATAGTACTACTACTTTAGTTGCAAAAGGCAGAAAAATAGAAGATGACCTTCACAAGGCGTCCTGTTTCCATGCATATTTTCATACTCTTATTTTTTTTTTATTGATATGATATAAGGAGATGTTGGCGCACAATTTAAGGCGCCGGCTACTCCTCATCTCTTGAGTGGTTCCGTCACACATCGTACAAGGTTCAAGGTTACATATCAAATAGTCTTTCCACACAAGCACCATGACTTATCACGCAGCGTTTCCACAGGAACACTATGACGTAAGGAACACATGGTACATACAAAATACAATGTATATGTATCCACACTTTTGTAGATGAAAGTCTCAAAAGTACAAAAGATATTTCCGCCTAATAACACATTGTCTAGTCAGCGGGTGGTACATACATCATGTAAATGCATTATCACATACAGTCACAACAGAACAGTCAACATAACATAATTCACAAACAGATGGATATACACAGTGACAATGAAATGAAGAGAACAATGAAAGCGCTAATAACTTCCAGCAATGCCGCTGTCTTCAAGAAAACTCTTTAGTGCTTTTAAAGCACTCTTCTCCAAGGCCGTTGTTGGCCAAGGGCCCAAAATTTTCCTTAAACTGAAAGGTCTGCGGTCTAATTTAATTAGCGCTGATTTAAGTCGGCTTCTTGGTGTGTCGTGATGTGGGCAATCTAGAAGGAGGTGATATATATCTTCGTCTACAAATCCACAATCACATTCGGGGGTTTCCGCACGGCCAATTCTGTGTAAGAAATGCTTTGTGTAGGCAGTGCCTAGCCTTAATCGATGAATAAGGGTTTCCATAGTTCTATCTAATGACAATGAAAATTTGAATTCAATAAATGGATCAATATGGTATAAGTCCGAGCTCTTAGAATTCTGGTCAAACCAAGTGTTTCTAGACATTTTGAGAGACGTTGTCCTTATAATGCAGCGCAATTCATCCTTTGATATTGGGAGCGGAGATGTATCATCTTTGAGGTGTGCTTGTCGTGCTGCTTCATCGGCTGCTGTGTTGCCAGGAATGTCACAATGCCCTGGTATCCACTGGAATGCTATTGCATGTTTCGCTTCGCTTGCCTTTGTGAGGTTTTTAAGTGTTTCATATATTATACTGTCACTGAATGTTTTCCCCTTTGTGTTGCAGAGTGATGTTAGAGCCGCCTGTGAATCACTGAAAATTACCCATTTTTGCGCATCTCTTACTGACAATATAAATTTTATCGCACCTAGGATTGCGAACAGTTCAGCCGTTGTAGACGAAGTCGCACGAGTTAACTTAAATGATTCTTGTTTGTTGAGGTGTGGTATAATGAATGATGAAGTTGAAGAGGTTGCTGTACTGGAGCCATCTGTATAGACGTGTGTGTATCCTGAATACCGCATATATATCTGGTACAGCGCTAGTTGTTGAGCAGCTCGAATGAACATGTCTCTTTTGCTGAATATCCCATCTACTGACAATTCGATTTTTGGAACTGTAAGCAGCCATGGAGGATATTCGATGTCTGAGTTCCAAAATTCATTTCTTGGCAATATGTGAAGATTTTCTTGAATTTCTATATGAACATAACTTCTATCTCGTTTCATTATGTCTAGAGCCAATGGGTGGTTTTTATGCTGGGTTTGAAGACGGAAATAACGCCGGCATGTTTCTGTAGTTCGCATAACTGGAAATGGTGATTGGCGAGCCTCAGCTATTACAATAGAACTAGAAGTCGCTCGTGAAACTCCTAGACATAGGCGTAGTCCTCTAGCTAAAAGTCTTTGAAGTCGCTCTTCTGAAGTGTGGGAAAGTCCGTGTAAGATTGGCGCGGAATACGCAACTTTTTGTCGTATTAATGCATTGTAAACAGTCAGCATGGACGATACTGATCCGCCCCATGAAGTGCCTGCAAGTCTGCGAAGTACAGCCACTACGGCATTGACCTCGTTTTCGAGTTTCTTTATATGGGGTGCCCAGGATAGCTGCCTATCAAGTATTATGCCTAGAAATCGATGCTGTTTGACAATCATTAGAGGGTGTCCTTCCAGATTAAGAGTGAAATTTTTTAACTGCCTTCGAGTGAAGGGCAATACAGCTGTCTTTGCGTGTGATAGTACCATTCCTCTCTCTCTCAAAAATTTGTTGATTATATTTATGCCGTCTTGCAATGCCATTTGAAGTAGTTGAGCATTAGACCCAGATGTCCAAATACACACATCATCTGCATACAGTGAAAATTAAATATTTTAGGGTTTTCTTCCGGAAATTTCTAAGACTATCAGGGAAAGCATGTCTCCATTAGCTGTTATGTATAGTCACTATTTCACGTTGCCTTAACGTTAAATCTACAGGCGTCCCAGATGATATTCCTTATCCTGTGTTCCATTCATGCTCCGGAACGATGGCACCTTATCTTTTTTTTTATTTTAGATCACGTCTAAAGATATGATTGCACGGTTAGGGGGCTGAGCAGTTTGGGCGTGCTCTGCGTGGACTCCTGCAATTATGAGGAATTTCCCGGATACCTTCTTTTATTCACCGTAACGTTGTCATCTACGGAATCAGCAAAAGACACTGAACCGGAGGATATCAAGTTTATTTGGGGTACTTGTAATCACTGTCATTTTTTGCCCTTTTAAGGTTTGACACCACGCTGAAGGAGCTAACCCTCAACGGTGAGTGACTGGCAGAACGCGCGTGACCCGTAAAGCCCGACCCGTAACCCGCGGCTTGTGAGTGCTCGTTAGGCACCGCTCGCTCTTTTTCGAGGGCGACTGGGCGCTGTCGCTGGGTATCATTCGCTGACGTGCTCGACAGAGCACAAACAGCGCGAGAACTGAGCCAGGCAAACAACCGCATTGATATGTAAATGGATGGGCCAAAAGAGAGGTAATCACTGCATACGCAACGAACTTATTACGAGAGCAGCGGGAAGGCGATAAACATCCAGGAAAAATGGCACGCGTGGGAGAGGAGAGGAAAGGTGTCACATGTAGCATATAAGACCCACATACGAGGAAGCAAATCAATAACGCACGCAGCAAGCCGGGGCTACAAAACCTACCACGGGCCATGCTTCGTTATAGAAAACCGAAACTTGTGCCTTTGCCAATGGGCGACACCAAGGTCATCTACAAGCTGAGGGTGGGATTTCAACTCCAAATGGACAGTGGTGACAGTGACATATGCCATTGGCGGAGCTAGCAAGTTGTCCCAAAAACATTTCTGTGACAGCATCCGTATTCAGGTGCAACACGTCGAGAACACATTAATCGCAAGTACACCAAGCAAAAACATATCCTGCAACATGTTCCTGAAGTTCACCAGTATCGAACTTGGAGTGTCCATTTACGAAGTTAAAGCAAATATCATGTCAGCAGAGGGCATCAGAAAAGGCGTAATTTACGACATCCCGCCAGGCCCAAACGAGGAAGAACAACTACAAGTGTTAGGGGTATCAGCAGGATACACGGTCCTTGCAGCGCACATGCTGGTAAGATATTATTCGACACTTATCTACTTCGATCGACAGTACGTCCCATATAGCATAATATATCAGTGCTGTGACTGCCACCGCAAATCATACAGGAAATCCATGATCTACTGCAGAACCTGCGGAGAACTCGGGCACCGGAAAGTTGTAAGCCTGAAACCACTTATTAACAACTGCAATGTATATCGGTTGCAAAACAACCAGTCAACTATAACCACCAACTCAGATGTAAAATCTGTAATCATGCCGAGGAGACAACGGGAAATAAGGGCCGATATAAACTCAAACAAATACCGCCACCGCACAAGATCAAACTATAATGGAAAAACAAGACTAAAATCAGCAGCGCGGATGGAACACAAATTCAGACATGGACATCCCGGAACTATACGAATCAAGCATTACCTCACTACTCATTGCACGAAGATCTAGAAGGGACTCCAAATCAAGAGGCGGACAAGCAAACTCCCGAGCCCGGTCACCATCATGGTTTCAATCCCATGCGCCAGCCCTACAAATGCGAATCACGTATACAGACACTGCAGGAAGAAACAAACGAGCACAAAAACTCACGGACACTGAACGAGATCTGTGAGAACAGCTCCAAAATCAGCAAGCCCTCAGTGGCGAGCTCATACAAAGGTGCAAAGAACAAGAAACCGCCAATAAAACCTCAAAATCTCAAGAAACGCCAGATATTCCCCCTCCCTGTATGGAAGAACGAATCAAGGAAATTACGTATACAGACACTGCGTATACAGATACTGCGTACGTATACGGTATTATACGTATACAGACCTGCAGGAAAAAACAAACGAGCACAAAAACTCCCGGACACTGAACGAGATCTGCGAGAACAGCTCCAAAATAAGCAAGCCCTCAGTGGCAAGCTCATACAAAAGTGCAAAGAACAGGAAACCGCCAATAAAACCTCAAAATCTCAAGAAATGCCAGATATTCCCCCTCCCTGTATGAAAGAACGAATCAAGGAAATTGTAAGATTGGAGGTGCGAAAGCAGACACAGGAAGCCGCGATCTCTTTAGGAAGGAGGTAACACCGCATCTCCAGCAACCCATCACAGCTGAGCTGCGCCCTATCCATGCTCAGCATGAACAGGGGCGAAGAAACTTTTCTCCTATGCCAAGCAAGGCCACGTCACGAAAGCCACAGTGAAGAAGCTACTCAACAACACCAACACGGCTCGCAAGGAAGTACCCAAAGACCTCCACAACGTGGCCAGACCAGAATCCATGAGCTGGGGCGAAGACAGTGACATCGAAAATGATGGCGTGTAATACCAAGAGGAGATTCCCACAACCTCGGATGAAGCTGTGGCAAGGAAACAGTTGCTGTATTCTAACCGAAAGACCAAACTTCTAGCAACAGAAGAACCAGGAATAACCAGATATTATCGCTAGCCAAAAAACTTATGACACGAATCTCCGCGTACATGGATACGATGCACACGCCGCTTCTCATAGATCAGCCATACTGACGAAGGAAAATCTCAACACACAAGATCACGCAACCCTGGGCACAAGAATTCACAGCAACGTCTATCGTGCTATGCTAATACAGGGTGTTTCACGTAAGTTGAACCAAAGACCTAAAGAAATGGTTCAACCGCAACCAACGAAACCAACGACATATGATTTGCTGTCATGTGGTGTTCCTTAGAGTATTTTTATATTGCAGTTAATTGATTACATAGCTACGTTCAATTACAATTACTATGTAAAGACCATTCCAAAACGACCGATACAATTTTTTTGACAACGTACATACTCCGTGGTTATTTTTTTCCGGTGTTGAAAGAAAGCCCGCGAAATATGAAATAAAGCCACGTGACTTGTGTTCATGCGCTACCGTATTGCAGCGCTCTCAAGCATGCTTCGTGTGAAAGAACCGTGCGTGCGGACTGTGGCAATGTGAGCGGCCGCGGCACTAAGAATCGGCTTCACAGTGCTGAGAATATTTGAAAGTAGCAAGCGGAATGGAAGGGCCGTCGTACGTGATAAGCGATAGGCTCGACGTACATTTGAGAGCTCTGAAATAAGATAGAGCATGAGCGCAGCTTTATTTCATATTTCATGGGCTTTATTTAAAAGCCAGGAAAAATCGCCACGCAGCATGTACCTTGCCACAAAAGAAATGGATTGGGTGTTTTGGAATGCCCTCTACAAGGTAACGAAACACACTTGCATCTAAAATCAATATTAAAAAATTGTATGAGTTATCTTATCTTAGTTAACTATTTAATCGCAATATAAAGATATCCCAAGGAGTGCCACATGACAGCAAACCATATATCGTTGGTTTCATTCAGTTGTGGTTAACCACTTTATTGCAATCTCTAGTTCAATTTACGTGAAACATCCTGCATAAGCAATGAAAGAATGCGCTATCTGACTTTGAAAACTTAATCACGGAAGCCTGAAGACTCAGCAAAGGCCGCACACTCGTAATAATCGGGTTTTTGATGCCGCCCACTCAGCAAGAAGGTTATCAGCGCACTACAAAAAAAAAAGAAGCGCGAGTGCGCACACAGTGCAAGAGGGTCACCAAACTCTCTAGAATAATCCTAAACTAACCCATCGTATGGGCGATAGTGTTTCCAGGGAGACAAATCTTGACCTCAACTTTACAGCACGAATTTCCAAAGGAAATCTCGGTAGCGACTACCCTGTCTTCCAGCTTCAAATTCCACATCATAAGAAGCCGAGAAGAACTCGAACGGCTAGACTGACGAACGAAGAGCTTCTGAGAAGGTGAAATACAAGAAAACAACGACAAAATTTTTAAACGTAGCTCAGCGAAGTGGACAAGGTGGCAGAAAAGCACACTTAAGACATTTAATTTACAATAGACACGCGTGCAGAAGACTCTCGGCTCCCACGTTTTTGTGATTCGAAAAGAGGGTTACTGAGACGGTCGAAAAAGATGGAACAGTAAACTGAAAAAAACGCATCGCGCACATAACAAAGGAAGCAGAAGAATACAAACTGCGCAAGCTACCTCCAAAACCCGGACCCAACAAATAAATGAGCGCCAGCAAAAATTTGACTGCCACCCAGGAACTGAGAAACAAGTTTGAGAATAAATCGAGTATAACATTGTCGTAGACAACGCTCCAAGGTCATCAATCCCCGCCCGTTCAAAGGCGAACCAAACCCCCGCCCTCAAAAGCCTTTTCACGCTTTCTGAACTGCATGCCACCCTCTTCGAATTTAACTGTAACGCGTCGCCAGGAAAGAACAAGGTGACTAAATGGATTCTACTATACCTCCCAAACAAGGCCATAAACGCAGTCCTCAAGTACATGACTAACTGTAAAAAATAAGAATAGATCGGAAAAAGGCGAGCTTCCGGCAGTGCGGAATGCCGCGGAGGTCACTATGATACGAAAACCCATCAAGCTACTACAAATCGGCAATCTACGGCCCATATTCCTTCCAGTGCCGGAAAGCGCCTCAAACGCATGGTCCATAATCGCATCACGCCATACTTCGACGACTCAGGACTCATGCCTGACACAATGTTCGGCTTTCGATAGCTCCTCTCAGCACACGATATACTCCCACAGCTCAAGAAAGACCTCTTGAACTACCTAGAAAGCCACAAACAGATCTCTATTTTATCAATAGATGTCAAAGGAGTATTCAAAGTATCCGAACTCGCAGCAGTTCTAGATAAACAGGGCCAAACTGATTTAATATTCAGAGATTTCGAAAAAGCATTCGACCGTGTGTCTCACACTAATCTGCTGTTAAAGCTACAAACAATACTTAAAAATGATTCTTTGATTTCATGGGTTTCAGCGTATCTGTCGTTAAGGCGGCAAAGTCTGTTTATTGACGGCGCGCTTTCTGGATCATCACCGGTTCGATCGGGCATTCCACAGGGGTCCGTCCTTGGGCCTCTTTTCTTTGTAATCTTTGTCAATGACCTAATAAAAGAAGTAAACGTGAAAATACGTTTATTTGCAGACGACTGTATACTATATCAAGAAGTTAATAGCGTAAATGATCAGGTCCGCTTGAATTCTTCACTAGCCAAGGTAGAAGCGTGGTGTGCCACATGGCAAATGAATATTAATGCAAAGAAAACGGTTGCTATGTCAGTAACACGAAAACGCCACCTCTTAAAATTTTCTTACAGTTTCAGTGGTAATAATATATCTACGGTTAGTAGCTACAGATACTTAGGCCTCGTAATTTCATCCGACCTTGGATGGAACGATCACATATCTTATATTTCAAGAAAGGCAATGCGCCAACTTGGTTACTTGAGAAGGTCGCTCCGACAGTCCACACAAGAAATCCGTCTTTTAGCGTACAAAACGTATATTAGGCCAATTCTCGAGTACGCTTCGGTAGTGTGGGACCCGTACACCCTGAACAACATTACTCAATTGGAAAATATTCAAAGAAAATCTGTTAGATTTGTGTTTAACTGTTATAGCTGGCACGTATCTCCGACAGTTCATATTAACGAAATTAACCTGGAAACATTAAAATTAAGGCGATATAGGGACCGTCTGAAATACATGTATTTACTTTGCCATGATATGCTGGTGATAGATAAGGATATGTATATTACTTTAGTTACTAGGCGTGCAACACGATCTAATCATCAGAAGCAAATAAAGGAATTTTCTTGCAGAACACACGTATTTAAAAACACATTTTTTCCTCGTACGATAGGTGAGTGGAACGCACTCTCTGCGAGTACAGTGGAATGGCCGAGCGTCCAGTCATTCTGCAACCAGCTGAATAGCATTTAGACGATATTATATATATATATATATATAAATAAATATATATATATATATATATGAATGTAATTTACAATATACGGAAGTGCTATTTTCGCTTGCCTGTCATCTTGCCTGTCATCTTGCTGCTCAACCTACCGAGCATGCGCGATGTCTTTCAGCATACCAGTATGAATGCGACTCCTCGTTATCAATATCCCGTTGTTATCAATATGCTCTGTAAAGCTTTTGCGGTTCAGCGAATATCCCTATTTTAAAATATATTGAAATTTTGTAATGATTTTTTCGTTGGAATGCTCTGTACGGCTTGTGCGGATCATGGAATATGTCTATTGCAATGTATTGAATTCTTGTAATGATTTTTTGTTGTTAATTTTTTGTTTTGTTCATCTGTATATCGCACTATCCACTCCTGCCCAAGGCCTAAGACTAAGGCCGGCAGTATCCTGTAAATAAATAAATAAATAAATAAATAAATAAATAATGTAAAGCATGAAGCAATCTCCAACCACCAGAATCTCCAAGGCAGAAACTGTGGAATCTGGACTAACCACTACGCACCGGACTATCTCGAAAACCGCAAGACTACGGTGGATATCGGCAACCTCCGAAGTGACAAATTCGAGACGCTCATCATAGACACTCCACAAGGTTCAGTCATTTCTTCTTTGCTGTTCAATCTCGCCTTGATTAAGATCCCGCAACATCTCGATGACATCGAAGGCTTAAACGATGCAATATACCTCGACGACATAACGTTATCGACGAAATCATCCCAACCCGCCAACAAGCATCGGGCGGTGCCTTGCAGCGTTGGTTTAACAGCCCAATGAAACGCCTTAATAATTTATAGGGCGTCACATTTCGTTGCTTTCAAAACGAATTTCATTGGCTACGTTAAGCGGTTTTTCTTTTGTATTTGGCTGCCAGGAGGCGAGGAACACGCTCACACGAAGAAGGTTACGATGGGGCCGATTTAGTGCACTGAAAATCGATAACCGGATGAAGAGGTTCGTGCCGGCGTCTGCGATTGGTACACTTTCCCTTAGTTAGCTTAGTTGCACACCGGTCGAAAATCGCACCGGTGTGCAACGGTAGGGTAAGAATGCCGCTAAAACGGATCCTAAGCAAGGGAGAGCTGGCAAAGCGAGGTCGTAAATGCACCGAAAGTGATCGGGAACGTTACATGGCCACACAGAAAGCTTTATTACACGCAAATAAACCCATTCTCTCCGGCAGGTGCGAGTAGCCAGTGCCTGGGCGATCGGCAGCAGCCATCTTTTATTACTTTCGGAACGGGGCAGACTGCGGCATTCCGAAAAAAAAAACGTTTTCGTTGGGTAAATTAATGCATTTTTAACGCGTACACGTCCATTTGACGCATTGAGCTTTCGCGGCTTTGTGACGTCGCGTGACATGCAGGTGAAGTTGGCGCGGCACGAGAACTTTTGACAAATAGCCGAGGGCTAATGCCGAAAAGGCGTCGAATGAGAAATAACAATTATTTTTCAGTGAAATCATTCATAATGAGTGTGTATACGTAATATCAGATGGGGAGCTATGGCGGTTTTCGTGGCGTCGCGTAACAGTCAGGCGAAGCGGGAGTGGTCCAAAAGTGTTTGTGAACAATCGCGCAGTGCTGATTGCAGAATTGGAACAGAAAAGTTTGCAATAGCTTTACGTTATAGCGCCCAAGTTATTTCATGAATCCGTCAATACTGTTCAAACAGCAGTCGGAAAGTATTACTCACTCGGAAGCGGGGACGATAAGTGAAAGCTGACTCAGGCGCCTCGGAGATCCTTGCTGGAGCCTGCGGTCATCTTAATTTTTGTCAATTAGCTCTCGTGTGCTCAGAACATTGAGTGCAAGAACCACATCAACGTCAACGGTTGCGCGATATATCGAAAAATAATGAATACCTCTGTGCTGTCATTCACAGGAAGCAGGATGTAGACCATGTATACACCAGCGGTGCAGAAAATAGCAAATGCGCTAGAACACAGAAAAACGTCACCACGTTTTCTTTTCGTGGACACACTGCTTAGGCCTTCTGTAGGCCTTCCAAGTTGTGTTCCACTAAAAACAATGGTGCAATACAAATAATTGGGCCGTTATTTTTCCGATAACAGAAGATGGTGTAAGCATAAAGACCATAGGCCTACCAGGTTTTCCGCAATGCCTAATTTCATCAGACGCAACTTTGCGGCAGACCCCACCACAAGTAAAAGAAAGCAACTGTACTTTACTAACGTATGGCCGATCTCAGAATACGCCTGCGCAGCGTGGGAAACGCTGTCCTCTGTGCTTTTACTCGCACTGGAATGTGTTCAAAATCGCGCTACTCCTTTCATCAGCTGCGACTGTGACATTCGGAGCAGTGCTTCCGAAATAAAGCTTAATCTATGCCATAAAATCATTAAGAAATGCCGTGTGCGCACGACACTTGAACTGTCCTTTCAGATTTACTTCGGTAAAGCCAAAAAACATACAAACCTCTTGTTTTTAACCGCCACATTCTGCATCAGCGCTCTGAGATCATGCTATGAAAGTTCACGAGGAATTTCATGACACTGATGTGCTTAAAAGGCTTTTTTTTCGTCGTACACTTACAATGAGGAATAATTTGCTGCACGCTGTACGGAATGTCATATCACTAAATGCTTTAGAGTTTCACTTGATCCATAATTATTGAATGCACTCCTTGCTTTAAAAAAAAACTATTTATTACTTTGTGCCTGCGTGCTTGTAAGAATCATCGCGCTTGTATCATAACATTGTACAATATATTTTCTGGGAAAGCTCACATTCCCTTTTTTCTTTCGGTTTCTTAGCAAGATTCCCCACCTCCTCTCCTGAAATATTATCTCTATGTTGCTGCAAGCTTTCTGTAATAAACAAATAATGTAATTAGGGGCAGAATATGGGTATAGGTTAATGAAATTTGGTGTCTGTGGACTAAATAGTGCCTCAGCAGTACATTACGTACATGAAAGACCTGCAGCGTTACATCTTTGTTTTAAGAACAGCATTGATTCTGCTGCCTTTGAACTATGAAAGCAGCCAAGATCCAATTTAGAGGAATACTATTATCAATGGTCTGGCGAAGCAAAATCTGTCTTGATGAAATAATTACTTCCCAAATATGTCTTAAAAAGTGCTCGAAAGCGCCATATTCTGGCATAGTTTAACATTGGATACTGACGTACGGGCCACGTCTTAAAGCGTGTGATTCATTTGCCGGAGTAACGTTTGCGACACACGTGTTGTTCCTCGTTTGCTCCTTCTCCAATGCGAGCGGCGAAATAGAGCGAGGCTAAATGCCCGTAGCGAGTCAGAAACGTCTAGTGTCTTCATAACCATCGCCCCATTTTCCATTCAAGGCTATGGGCTCCCCGCGTAGGAGTGGAGGGTGTGCGGTCACTCGCCACTTAACACTCGGACGCTATCTGGAAAAGCCCAGGGCCTCGCAGGTGGTGGGCTGGTGGGCTTTCTCGGCCAGCGCTGTTCACCGTTAACGAGCAGTTCCTGTTTTATCGCGGAATTCGGGGAACGCTGTCCCAGACCGATCGTAGCTTCTTTGCCGATGCCGCCTTTTCTGTTGTGTTTCGGGATGGCTGTCTGGTGGTTACCTGATATTTCTTCTAGGCGCGGTCTCTCCGAACACTACCTTTGCCGGCATAGGGGTTTTCCGCCGAGTATCGTCACTCACCATGCACGCAGACACACCCAAGCCGCAGATATGGCTGCCATAATCACTACTTCACGAAAAAGTTGCCTGTCGGTCCCCAGTGCAGAAGGGCGTCGAACGCAATAACAGACATCTGCAATTCTCATTGAGGCCGCTCTAAAGAAAGACATTCGCTGGATATTCGGGTGCGATTGCGTACACCCACACAACTGCGGTGCGTTTTCTTGTTGGATATATTTATTCGTGCCACGAATCCTGGGAACAGCCCCCCAGTGGCAAGTCTTCACGCTTCTGCCGCGGTGAAGTAGAATCAGTGACGGAGGTATGGAGCACTGCCGTCGAATCAGCTATAGGGCTCATGATGGCGAAGAAGGTTCAATAACTGAACCAATGGGTTCGTTTTCAATCTGAAAAAAAAGTAGCCTGAGAGACGGGACACGATGCGGAGAACAACAACAGCTCAGCAGCTTAGCTCACTATTGCGGTATTATTGGTCGCCAAGCGTACTTGGGCTCACATAAAAGGAGTAGGAAAGAAAGAAAGAGATGAACGGCAGCGGTGTATAGGTAGGCCGAAAGCATGCTTGGTCAGTATGTGATGTTAGTTATTCCCTTCTGTTTGCATATTGTAGTGCTTCGATGTACGTTCAGCGCTCATAAATTGAAACACCAATAGCAACTAACGCCTTTAATGCATAATTACAAGGAAGGGCCAGCATGGAGGGGCCCAAATTGTAAGTTTCGAGTTTCATTTCAGTCACTGTTACAAATGCAGGTGAAACAGAAAACGAAGTAACGCATGGGAATAGTTTCGCAATTCTTCACGTTGAAACTTAGCATCTCTGTACAAAAAGGTTTAATTGTTGTGCCCTTTGCCAACAAAGTATAAGGCACAAGGGAAATCACGGATGCCGCCTTTATTGCACGGTGTGGTGACCTATGTGTTAGCTAGCAATCCAGTACCCTATCTGCAAAGGAGATATTGTAGTTTACTAATTACATCAAAGGACGTAGATAGGAAGGGTATTCTGTTCGTGTCCTAGCCCATGCGCTGATTAAAGTTCGTTTGAGGCGCATACAAAGAAGGTTCCTTTGATAATCGCCCCCTGACTCTCTTGCTTACCGTGGCTATCGCCTAGAGCTGCTGCTCATCGTGCGCTCTCGTCATGACGGTCCCCTTTCGGACGGGGCCGTGGGTTGCGTCACCAAGCTCTTGCTATTATACTGCTTAATGTCCTCCTAGGTTAAAAAAGAAAGAAAAAGAAGCACTATGAATTCCCGCAACCAGATTTTCTGACCCCCAATTGCGAACTTTGCTTTTGTACATCCCCGTTTTTGTCGTTTCCCTACTTTTCTTCCACCAATCTTCCAATCACCTCTATCTCAGCTGCAGGACGGGGCGCCGTCTAGGAGCGATGGCTCACATTACTTTTCCCGCTGCAGTGAAAGGTAGAGGCGGGAAGCCGGCCTGTGGGCATGTGGGGCGTAGTCCACTGGTAGAGAAAACAAAAGGGCTGCAAAGATGAGAGCCGCGATAAGACGCAGAAGGTGACTCAACTTGGCACATGCATTGTTCCGCCTAGGAAACGCATGAGCAGTCGTATCTGCGCTTCGAAGGGGAGGTAGAGCACTCCATGCAATTGACGCAGAAAGCCAGCTTGCCTCGTTTATCCCCTATAACGCTGGTTGCGTTCAAATTTGCATTACATTCTTCGCCAACATGAATGAAGCGTTCGGTATCGCGTTGCAGTCACATTGAACAAGCACAAACACATGTTTCTGCACTACTTTTGCATTTACAGAATGATATCGCTGCATACAGTATCTAAAGGACGCATTGGATCTACAACATTTTTTTTTCTTGTTTTTGTTATACTTGATTGTGTGTGTACACATACACTTGATGTCAAATAAACATTAAGTTATAATTTCAGTGCCTCTTCAGTTGCTAGTCTCAGCTTGAGTGTTGTCTCTTTTGCGATGCTTCATTGACGATGATCACGATAGCCTTGCTGCAACAAAGGGCTACTAGTGGGTTCTACACTCCCAACCACATCGTATACCTCACGGCCTAGGATGCGGAATGTAAGGTGCTTGAATACACCATTACGAAGGTAAATAAGTATATTTTCAGCAGCCTTTTTGTGCTTTAGCCTTTTCCATTGCATTCGAAATTTCCCATCTTACAGAGCTGGGCGGCCATGGCTGCATCCACAGGGCAATTTCCAATGCGCTTCATAAGTTCACAGATTCACCCAGTAGATTACTTCGCTAAGGGTGCCGTATCTGCTCCAAATTTATATCTTATACTGCTTTAATTATCAATTATTTTAAGCTTTTACGTAAATATCTTTTTTATGGTCTTCATAGTGAATAGCATGGGTGCTATAGCGTAAATCTATTCCGAACTGCTTTTACTCCATTTCTGCAAGTAGCCTTCCACGATTGGTAAAAAGGTTTTCGGGTCATTGCCATTTGGCCTGTCTGTAACACAACGTCACGAAAACCGCAATATCTCCCCATCTGATGTGACGTGTGCACACTGATCATGCATGATTAGAACAAACAAAAGTAAAACATTTATTTCAAATATACGCCTTTCTCACGATTAGCCCTCTGCGATTGGCAAAAATGTATTCGGGCTGCACCCACTGCACCTGTATTTCACGCGACGTCACAAAACCGCGAGAATTATAGGAAGTGAAACGGACGTGCAGGCTTTAAAGATAAATTAATACGCCGATCGTGACCAAGCTTTTTTTTCGGAATAGCCTAAGACCGCACATTCCTCAAGAAATAGGACATCGCTGCCCGTCAATCACTCTGGCACTGGCTACTCAGCCCTGTCATGGGTAATCCATTTGTTTCCGTGTGATACACATCTTGGCACGTCAGTTGAGCGTTTTCAAGCACTTTCGACACGTATACGAGATCACTCTGCTAACTTTTCTTCGCAGAGAATCTGTTTGAACGGCATGTTTATCCTTCTGTTGCAAGCCGCCGCGGTGTTAGACCATCCATGGCAAGCTAAGCAAGAGGGAGCGGGTCAACCGCCGACGCCTGCACCACCCTCCTCATCCAGTTATTTTCACAGAACTATCTCAGCCCCTGATTCCGTAATGCCTGCATGACTGCTGAGGGTTCGACTGAATCAAATGCTTTCTCGTAATCAATAAAAGCTATATATAAGGGTTGGTTATATTGTGCACGTTTCTCTGTCGCCTAATTGATAGTGCGAATATCATCTATTGTTGAGTAGCCTTTAGGAAATCCTGCCTGGTCCTTTGGTTGACAGAAGTCTAAAGGCCCAAACACACGCAGCACGGGATACGCATCTCGTTACGCGTACACGTAAGCGTACGCGTCTGCGAGTGCGTACATGGGTGACGAATGGAAGGGCGGCCAGCCACACGATACCCGTGCGCGCTTCACTGCGCGTAGCACAGGGCAGTAACGTGGAAAGTTGGGCTAGTTGGTGAGTGATCATAGTACCTTGCTGGTGAAGCAGCGCACAAACACGGACACAGTGAAGACAAGCAGGAAAAGACGACACTCGCTGCACTCGCAACTATTTTATTTCGGAACACAAACTTCAAGTTTATATACCTGCGCACCCTGAGGCGTCAAAGGAAATCATGGTAAGATTAAAGGCTTTTTTTATATATATATATCGTTTGCCCGCTCATACTCGGGCGTCAAAGGCATTGCACTTATCTGTCATGGTGTGCAATCCTATCCTAATTTGTTGCAACCCTAACAACCATTTTTTTGCACATTTTCTTTTCTCTTCTTTTTAGTGTACTTCCAAAAACGCAACTTCACCATGGCTTAGATGTACAGATGGCTGACTTATACAACCCTCTCCCCTCTTGTGAATATGAAAGGCTTCGATTATTTCCCTGGTTAGTTGATCCTTATGGTGTGATAAAACTGTGGCATCATTGTAAAGTGGCCAGCACCCATGTTGTGAGCAGTGCCCCTTAATATGGGAATGAATGTTTCCCCCCAGTGACCTTTTGTGCTCTAAAAGTCTCGTGTTTACACAACGACCTGTTTGGCCGATGTATACGATGTACTTAACTAAGTCTTGCCCGGAAAAAATAAAAGAAACATTCAGCCAACAGGTTATCAGACTAAAGAATGCAGGGTATGAAAAACATGTACTCTGTACATCAGCGTATAAGTTGATCCGTTATGTGCGCAATGGCTATCAGAAAGAGCGCAACAGACTAGAGATTGACAGCAAAAAAATTGTGTCGCTACCATATGCACACAAAATTGCGCATAACTTAAAAAACGTAGGTGGCAGATACGGTCTACGAGTAGTTTTTTCAGCGCCTAACAAACTCGGAAAAATATGTGCCGGACTGGATCGTAGAGTTTCGACAAAAGCAAAAGAAAATGGACGTAAGTGCACAGTCAAGCACAAAGAAAAACTTGTCGAGTGCAGGTCTTCTGTAGTCTACTGTTTGCCCATATCGTGTGGCAAAGTATACATCGGCCAAACAGGTCGTTGTGTAAACACGAGACTTTTAGAGCACAAAAGGTCACTGGGGGGAAACATTCATTCCCATATTAAGGGGCACTGCTCACAACATGGGTGCTGGCCACTTTACAATGATGCCACAGTTTTATCACACCATAAGGATCAACTAACCAGGGAAATAATCGAAGCCTTTCATATTCACAAGAGGGAAGAGGGTTGTATAAGTCAGCCATCTGTACATCTAAGCCATGGTGAAGTTGCGTTTTTGGAAGTACACTAAAAAGAAGAGAAAAGAAAATGTGCAAAAAAATGGTTGTTAGGGTTGCAACAAATTAGGATAGGATTGCACACCATGACAGATAAGTGCAATGCCTTTGACGCCCGAGTATGAGCGGGCAAACGATATATATATATAAAAAAAGCCTTTAATCTTACCATGATTTCCTTTGACGCCTCAGGGTGCGCAGGTATATAAACTTGAAGTTTGTGTTCCGAAATAAAATAGTTGCGAGTGCAGCGAGTGTCGTCTTTTCCTGCTTGTCTTCACTGTGTCCGTGTTTGTGCGCTGCTTCACCAGCAAGGTACTATGATCACTCACCAACTAGCCCAACTTTCCACGTTACTGAACTTCATTTCCATTACAACGGGCCCTTTTATATGTTCGAACAACTTCAAGCAACATGACCCTAGCACCCTGGCTACAGTTATGGCGATATGCGTTTGCAAGGCAAGAGTGGCATCTTGGCATGTAAGGTACAACGTATGCCCCCAGGAACTCGAAACCATGTGCGGTTTCCTTCAGCCATCTTCAACACACTCAAAACGCATTTGTAGGATTGTGAAAGCCGAATTATGGAGACAAGCAAGACATTTCAAGGATTCCCTGAGAGTAACGTGCGCCTTGCTTCACGGTCGAGAGCACAACAGACACTTCAGGGAATGGTGTAGGACGTCCGACAGTTTGGCGGAGTGGTTGTGGGCGACCACGAGACCACACCTACCTAGACCAAAGAAGCACAGACCACCGGAGGGCAGGGTGGTCACCTTGGGAGACGCCACCGTTCCCGAGAACTACAAAAGGATTCTTGGACTCGGTCCGAAGTTCTCCTTCGAGCCGGCCTTCACTCCACCAGAAAAAGTAGCACTGACCAAGACCATGGCGCGTCGTGTGGCCGAAGAAGAACGTCCACGTTTCATTACAGAGTGTATGGATGTGCTTTCCAGGACAATGACCGCCGACAGAAAAGAGCAACACGTAAGGAATCTAGTGAACTTTGGCGTGAAGAACGATTTACGGTTTCTGACTTCTGATAAGGAAGGTTGTTTTGTAGTTGTGCCTGAAGGTCTCTTCCAAGAGAAGGCGATGTCAGCGGTCAGAAAGAATTTCGTACGTGTCGACGTAAAAGCTAAAAAGGTGAGGGATAAAGCAGTCACATTACTCGCAAGCAACAATTTTGAGCGACTTGCTTCTGCAGTTAAGCGCTCGTGCAACCTACATCTCGAATTGTTTTTCGTGGCGAAAACACATAAGGTTGACGTTCCGTTAAGAGCCATAGTATCAGAAAGGGACTCGTGGCAGTTGGTTGTATCTTCATTCCTTCAAAACCACCTTAATGGCTTGATAGTTACCGATCCGTTCGTTTTACCAAACTCTGAAACGTTAGTAACGTACTTAAGCACATCTAACCCTGGACGTTGTGAATTCTTCAGCATAGATGTACAGGATTTGTATTACAATATTCCGCATGGTCCCTTATTATCGAGTGTTAGGCACTGTATAACGGAAGACAACGACGAGATGGAATTTGTCAGCAAATGTGGCATATCAGTTAATACATTTCTTGAACTATTAACATTTTACCTTGAGTCCACCTTTGTAATGTGGAATAATGTTATGTACAGACAAAAGTCCGGTATATGTATAGGCTCAAAAGTAGCTCCGGTACTTAGCACAATTTTTTTAGGTAGTATTGACAAAGCGATAGTTGCAAACCTTAAAGACTTAGCGGTAAAAGTGTTCCGCTTTGTGGACGATTTTTTAGTTATAATCGAACATGGTGTTTTGGACGTAAGAATGAATGAAGTCTTAAAAGTGTTCAAGGACAACAGCCAAGGACTGGCTTTCACTGTTGAGTTGCCGCAGAATGGCAAGCTACAATTTTTAGATTTGGCGTTAACTTCCACACCGGACCACGTTTGCTGGTCATACAATCCACGATCACAAAAACCCTTGCTTAGTTATAACTCAGGACATTCTAAAATTGTAAAAAGTGGCATAGCTTTCTCGTGCCTGAGGGCTGCCTTAACTAAGTCTTGCCCGGAAAAAATAAAAGAAACATTCAGCCAACAGGTTATCAGACTAAAGAATGCAGGGTATGAAAAACATGTACTCTGTACATCAGCGTATAAGTTGATCCGTTATGTGCGCAATGGCTATCAGAAAGAGCGCAACAGACTAGAGATTGACAGCAAAAAAATTGTGTCGCTACCATATGCACACAAAATTGCGCATAACTTAAAAAACGTAGGTGGCAGATACGGTCTACGAGTAGTTTTTTCAGCGCCTAACAAACTCGGAAAAATATGTGCCGGACTGGATCGTAGAGTTTCGACAAAAGTAAAAGAAAATGGACGTAAGTGCACAGTCAAGCACAAAGAAAAACTTGTCGAGTGCAGGTCTTCTGTAGTCTACTGTTTGCCCATATCGTGTGGCAAAGTATACATCGGCCAAACAGGTCGTTGTGTAAACACGAGACTTTTAGAGCACAAAAGGTCACTGGGGGGAAACATTCATTCCCATATTAAGGGGCACTGCTCACAACATGGGTGCTGGCCACTTTACAATGATGCCACAGTTTTATCACACCATAAGGATCAACTAACCAGGGAAATAATCGAAGCCTTTCATATTCACAAGAGGGGAGAGGGTTGTATAAGTCAGCCATCTGTACATCTAAGCCATGGTGAAGTTGCGTTTTTGGAAGTACACTAAAAAGAAGAGAAAAGAAAATGTGCAAAAAAATGGTTGTTAGGGTTGCAACAAATTAGGATAGGATTGCACACCATGACAGATAAGTGCAATGCCTTTGACGCCCGAGTATGAGCGGGCAAACGATATATATATATAAAAAAAGCCTTTAATCTTACCATGATTTCCTTTGACGCCTCAGGGTGCGCAGGTATATAAACTTGAAGTTTGTGTTCCGAAATAAAATAGTTGCGAGTGCAGCGAGTGTCGTCTTTTCCTGCTTGTCTTCACTGTGTCCGTGTTTGTGCGCTGCTTCACCAGCAAGGTATTATTAGCACAGGGCAGACAGACCAGCGATGGCGGAAACGTTCGTCATGGGGTTTGAGAAAAGTTTATCCTTAATTTCATAGGGCTAGCCTTTTCTATTTACTTATCAATGTTATAGCTGGTATATTGTTTTTAAGTTGACAAATGCGCGCTATTTGTATCTACACATCCTTATGGGAATCGAAGCTACATCAATAAACAACATCACGCGCAATAGCGTCTGCTTGCCCACGACTGCAGTTGACAACTACACGCGACCTCGCATGACACTGCGGTCGAGCTTTTGCTTTGCCGTTTGCTTCACCGGCTTCGGCGTTCTCTGCCCGCAACGTGCCCCATGAGAAGAAGCTTTTGCTGCTACTGCTCTTGCAAATATGGTGGGAGCACAGAAAGCGTCTGCACCGACATTGGTGGGTCCAGCGCGTCTTTCAAGGGCGTAAAGAAGAACTTTACGGCTGTAAGTAACTTCTTTCCTTACGATGATCTACAGTGGTAGAACTAGGAGCCAGTGTTGGGCATGGGGACTTATCTTCGTCGGGACAGCAATTACTTATCAACGTTTTTAAGTCCGCACATACACGATACGTAAATGAAAGGATTAAAATAGTAATGCGGGGATCCTACTCGCAGCGTTCCAACCCCACAATTTGCAGAACGGCACCGCGTTGTAGATACAAGGTCCGATCGGTTGACAGCACCGATCGAAACGGTAACGTGACGTACGCCAACTGTTGGAACAATGAGAGCAGGGTGTACTTCAGAAAGCGCGAAAGCATAGGCGAAGATCGGGCTGATTAGCCGCCGGAGGCACGCAGATCGTATATTGGATACGCGGTGACAATACTTCACGCCGTTTCAACAGCTGCCTGTCAAACCGGTGTATGCAGTACAGCATACCGTCACTAATTCTTCAGTTTCAGAGGTAAAGAAGCACTTCATTCTATTCAACAGACAATCTATTAATAAAAGAAGTATTTTACACACCTTCATGTACTAGAACAGAGGTGTAACCACTGCTGGAATAAAAATTTGGAACTCCCTTCATTATTAACAGTAGACCATACTGTTTATACAGAGCTTGTGTTCGCCCTCTTGCACAAAATTTCTAAGAAATATGTTTTTTTAATGAATGTTCTGCTATATTCGATATTTTATTGGATATCCAGCTTACTTTTTCTCCATTTGATTTGATATTCGTTTCTGAATCTACTGTTCGGTATTAGCACAGCCGTACAATAAAAGTTAAGGACTGCTAGTTATGTTTCTGCCATTAGTATAACTCATGAATTCGAGAACACGTTTTTATACGTGTTGGTTGTCATATATGAAGCTTGTGGACGAGATACGAGTTCTCATATTTTCTGTCTCTCGGAAGTGCGACTGTAGAATATGAAATGTAATGTAATTAAATTGTGACCTCGCATGTTAAAATTCTGTGCGACTAATTTCGAAAGTTTCTTGGCAGTGGCCGCACGATTTTAATATACCGTTGACTGGCTCTCCTGTTTTGCCGAACCACTGTTTGTATTCAAGCACATAAACAAAGCAGGGGATAAAATTAATGATGGCTAGTGGCTATACGTGTGTGTCAGTGAAAAGTGTACAGCTCCTGATACCCGCGCATGTATGTGGGCAGGGCATGGTCTTGCTGCCAGGCAATAATGCACCATTTTTTTACAGGTGCAATGGATACGTCAGGATGACCACAGATTTTTCTACAAGTTCTTTCGCAAGGCATCGCAGCTCTTGGACAAGCTATTCAGCTTTGTCGCAGAGGACCTCACACGGCAGCACCACATTCGAGAAACCCTTGGAGCTTGGAGAACGACTCGCTATAGCATTGAGGTTTGTAAAGGATAGTTGCCCCTATAGTAATAATGTCCAATTGGAGGAATGCAAAAGAACACCGTTTCTTTGTCATTTATTGCAGGATTTATTTTATTTTATTTATTTACATGATACTGCCTGCCGTCTTTTGGCAGCCAAAGCAGGGAGGTGTTACAAAACAATGAAGCAAAACAGAAGAAGGAACGAAGCAACTGACAATGAGCATGCATAAAAAATACTAATACATAATCTAGTTCATTATACACAACTAAATATTTATGAACTCATAAGAACATAAAGGATTGGGACGTAAAACACCGATACAAAACGAGAGATAGTAATGAAGCTACTGACAATGCACGTGAAAAAAGATACCTGAAAAAACATTATTACGTGATCACAGAGTCTGAAAGTTAGCACTTGGTGCAACACCAGTGTAGCTGTTCTCGATAAATTAATCGAAAAACTTTGCCATCGAGTGGCATCGCACAAAAGCTACCTCAGCGCTTTTGACCTTGCGCAACTTCTAAAACTTGTGTTCAGGAATGATTGCACATGAAGCATTAAATAAAGGTGATAGCTAACCTACGCAAAAGAATTTTGATCGTGTCATCCAAGAAGTGCCCCCACAGACATGGAAATTATTGTGAAGAAAAGTCATGTCATCATAATTAATTCGCAAACAATTGAGATATGGGTACTAATTTTTTCCAACTTGCGTTCCAGCTACATGGCATCCGGGCAAGACCTAAAAGACGTTGCTTTTGCTCACCATGTGAGGATTGAAACGGTGAGACTTTGCAATGGTGTGTAAGTCATATTGTCAGAATCCTGACGGCAAAGTATTAAACTGCTGCACAGCACGACAGTAGCAAAAATTTCTTGCATTTTTTAAGCTTAAGAATTTTTTAAAACTCACATGCTCTTCACGGCTCCTGTCAGGTAGCCCTGCTTCCTGGCAAGGGAAGCAAGGTCATGTGTACAAATGCATTATTTACGCATTGCCTTCAATGTCCCTGATAACGTACGAAGATTTTGGCCAAGCATTTAATGCAGAACATGCTAAACCAACTCTGAAACTGAGCCATGCAAGAGCAAAAAAAAAATAAGAACAAGAAATGTTGCTTGTGGTTGTCCATGTTGGCAGTGAACCTCACTTCCTGGCTAGGTGGTGGTAGTACTTTTCCCTTTCTGCTATCTCTTCTAATAACAAAACAATTTGAAAAATGCTTGTGGGGCTAGAACGCCCCGAGACAATGCGTTAACACTTGCAGCATATAACCAAAATTTCCGATGGGGATTGGTTGAATGTCCATTACATTTCTTTTTCTTTACAGGCATGTACAGACACCCTTAGATGCATGCACTAACTCTACGTGCACAGGTGGTGAATTCAAAAAGATTCACTGCTGCAAGACAGGGTCAATGAATAAAGACAGATGAAAGCGATGATCAACTGTGTTGTAACAACAAACCTTTAGTTGCAAGTCCGTGGTTGTTTCTCTCTCATAGGTGTGTTGCTAAAACATGTTCACACATCGCTACAGCAGCAATGGCCAACCAACCAGCCCCATAGATATCTACTTTATGAAATTCCTAAATAATTACGCGCAAAAATACAAATACAACACAATGTAATATGAACGAAAAAGAAGAACTGATTGGCTTTGATATGACACCAACAGATAAGGAAACGTAGTAAAGCATAGAGGAAAATAAGTGTTGTTTTATTTCTAATGTCGAGGTCACAGTGATAAGGGAAATGAAAGTGGGGAGAGCATAACTTGTCACTGGTGGGAGCTAAACCCAAAACAAACTAATCTTCAGTGGAGGCCATTTCACCATCAATTTCCTAGAATGTTTACGTGTACTAGATTAGGCTCTGGGAGTGCTGTTGCAATGGCTAACACTACCGCTGGCTAACTCTACCAGAACGAGATCTAGTACACGCACATATATGCTCAAGAACGTTTTCAGAGGGTTAGCCATTGCTGGAGCTCTATTGGTAAAGTAATGCAAGCATAATTCAAAGGTTGTGGGTCCGTCTCCCATCAATGGGAAGTTATCTTTTAATCTAATTTCATTTTCCTCGTTATTTCTCCATTTCATATAAATTAGATTCCTCCATGATTTCCTTTGTTTCATTGTCTCTTTGCATTTTTATACAAAAGGTATACATTAAAAAAACACTAGTCTTGGAATTACTTTACTACTTGCATCAATTTAACTTTCATACCGAGATGCTTATCCTCACTGAGCTCCCTCAAATGTTTGAGCAGAGAGACAGCAAAATTTGGAGGTCGTCCTGTGGTATGCATCTTTTTATTGCACTTGAAACATTGAATAATTCCTCCAATGTTAACTGGCTCACATCTTTCTTTTTCCTTTTCCTCCCTCTTGACGTTGTTTCTTCAGAATCAACGCTTCGCAACGTGTCCAGCTTGTGGCTGCCTGCTCAAGCCAGTGATGCTTGTAACTGCGGCCTGCTGTGGTGTGCCTCGGAAGCCTCAGGAACCAGCATTTCTTGAAGCACTGGTGATTCAAGAGCTTCCAAAATGTCCCGACACCCCACAGTATCGTGCAACGACGAAGACAAAGTCGATGCTGGCACTTGTGACACTTCACCTGACAATGATGGCACTTCCAGCGTTGCCAGATCAGAAAACTAGCACATCTTCATTAAGATGTGCGCAGCGCTTCCTTCCTCACTCGATGGGGGCACTGGTGGAAGGTTGGCGGACATCCTGGATGTGGGCGTAATAAGGTTTGCAGATATTGTCAGTGTGCAAATAATGTGCCGGACTGAGTGCAAAAATATGTAATGGCTCAAATCCGTCCACATTTGTTTTAAGGTGTCATTTTTTTAGAGAACAACGCCGAAGCTCTGAGCCAGTTTCGCAGGAACAAAAGTGGCTTTCATACACAACCAGAATGACCATTTTCTGCATGCGCTGAAATGTAGCTTTTGCATTCTTTTTCTTTTTATGCTGCCTATGCATTTAGGCAGTTCTTAGATCTCCATGCCTAAAGCCTAGTGATACCTTGTACTTGAAACAATGCATGATATCTGGAATGTTTAAGTTTTCAAATAATTAGCGGCAAGCATTCCACTACATTTATTCAGTACAACAACTTAATAAATTTCATGTTGACAAACCGACGCTTGTACTTTTAAACACAAAGTAGTATTGTTGTGTATTGCTTTAACATAAGGCTCTTTCCTGTTACAGTTTCTGTACTTGAAATTTTCTTGGCTTGTAACTTTGTTTTTATTTCCTTTGTTTTTAAAGTTTATCTCATTCTATACTGTTTTTCTTAACTAAATGTGTGTCTAAACACAGTGTGAAGATGTGTACGTAGCAGTCAGTGCATTTGCTCTTTGTATTTAGGAAGTTATGTATAATCATGTTTGTCATCTTGCCATCTGCCTTGTAAAGAGCATTTTGGCCCAGTGAAGCTGATTTTAGCGCGCAAACCCTTCCAGAAGGTTTCTTAAAGCTAAGCTTTCTTTACCTCGTCTTTGGACTTTCCCACCACTACTTCTGCTGTCTTGGCAAATAGCTCTTACTGAACGCCTTGCAGTGATATTAATGTAGTCGTTGAACCATTGTCATCCCAGCTGACTGCTGGCTACTGTCTTGCACGAGTGACCAGTTCCAGACATAGTGCAAATACCGGATATATGTAACAAGATCGTGGTTTTCGCATGTGAAATTCCAGTAATCATTTTATGCACAGTGGAAATGTGTCTAACTGCATCGTCCAGTCTTTCCTTGGAAATTTTGCTAAGCAGGAACAGAGTGCTCCACAAACATCGTGAAAACCGTGAAATATCGTGAAAAACAAGCATTATCAATTACGCAGCTGATAATGTCGTTTGTACTATGGTGTCTTTATTCCTACAGCATGAGTGCACTGACTGAATCCTTGAGCAAGCTGGGTAAAATTTGAGGGTCTGTGATGATGATGAAGCACAGATTGGCACACTGCTGGCAAGCAAGGAAATGCAAAATTAAAACGTGAATATAGCAACATTCAATACTCGGCTAAATACTGCCCATTGACTTGCATGCTGCCTTCTAGGATTAGTACACAGAATCAAGGGAAACTACTTGCATCTTTTATGTTTTCTTTTTGTGTGTAAATCATGGAAATCCCTTTTTTCTTATTCATTCTGCTAGTTTGCACGTGATATTCTCTCTACTTCTGTCTTGTGCTTTATTATGTTATTTTTATGTGCTTTTTTACGTGTTATTTTGTACCTGTATTTCTGCTTTCTCTGCTCCCCATCGCAAAGCCAAACTGGCTTTGTTGGTACCTGAATAAATCCTTGTACAAAGCTATACCTGTACAGCTTTTATATGTCCCCTTACCGGATCACATTTACCGAAATATGCGATGATCGGAGCAGCAATGCCGCGCAAATATTTTATTGCCCCTTAGACAAACATGAATATAATGCATACTGCACGTCGATTTACTTGTGTAAGCACAATTTTGAGTCGATGCCCATAAATGCGGCGCATTGCCAGCTATAAGAGAAACATACGGCATCGCCGGTCGACG
Organism: Dermacentor albipictus; assembly: GCF_038994185.2. Taxonomy (NCBI): domain Eukaryota; kingdom Metazoa; phylum Arthropoda; class Arachnida; order Ixodida; family Ixodidae; genus Dermacentor; species Dermacentor albipictus. The sequence continues at coordinate 31,216,707 of NC_091825.1, forward strand.
TGGTAAAGAAAAAGCAATACCGCGTTTCATTTTTAACACGGCGGCTAAGATAGAAACTTCAAAATCACTCACGGTCTGCACTCCATTGTGTAGCATAGGAACATCATCTGGTCGAAAAACAGCCAGATGGCGTCGTCCTGAACGTTGTCTGGTACGGCGCGGCTCTTTTCTTTCTGGAGCGTCTTCCAAGGCGTTGAAATTTATTCCCCAATGAATTTCAGCACTTCTGCAGCACTGTGATAACATCGTCCGCACAAATGAAACGCGTTTTCGACATCTGCGAGTCTGCTAATGAGAGAGGCAGCTGATATCGGTTCCACAGAGGCTTTCAGTCACGATCGAGCGCGATCAAGTTTCTTGATCACGATTGGTTCTACGCAGATTCCACAGTACAGGCAATTGTGATCACAAAATCCGATGCCGATCGGGCATGATCGCGATTGAAACTGCTCCGGTATGACGCCCGTATAAAATTCCGTGCACTCACATGTAAGGCAGCGTTAGGTATGACAATCCACGAGCACCTCGTCATGTTCTTTTTCTTGTGGAGCTTGCATTTCACCTGCCACCAAAGTGCAGGTCGAGCTTCAACGCAGGTGATCAGCGCTTCGTTGTTCATCGCCTCCATAGCCTCTGTGCTCTAGCGACACAAAACTAGCAGCTACTCCCGGCGTCTCCGTACGATTTTGAAACTTCAACAACCTTTCCGAACCACCGGAAGTGTACATGCGGCCCACGTGACGTCGGTGCACAAGCTGCCACTTCCGTCGTGTTCGCTCAAAATGACGCCCAAGACCTCATTGACGTGCGCGATTCCTGTGCGTCTCCCGTCTATAGACGCTTAGGACAGGCGCGCGCGGCCTCGCAGACGCGTGAAGCGTAGCGAGGCGCTCACGATTAACCGCGTGTGTTTGAGCCTTAAGGTGTTCCTGATTCTATTTGCGATTACCTTAGTAAATACTTTGTAGGCAACGGACAGTAAGCTGATCGGTCTCTATTATTTCAAGTCTTTTGCGTCCCCTTTCTTATAGATTAAGATTATGTTGGTGTTCTTCCAAGATTCCGGTACGGTCGAGGTGATGAGGCATTGCGTATACAGGGTGGCCAGTTTTTGAAGAACAATATGCCCACCATCTTTTAACAAATCTGCTGTAATCTGATCCTCACCAGCTGCCTTCCCCGTTTGCATAGCTCCCAAGGCTTTCTTTACTTCTTCCGGCGTTACTTGTGGGATATCAAATTCCTCTAGACTATTCCCTCTTCCGCTATCGTCATGGGTGCCACTGGTACTGTACAAATCTCTATATGGATGAGGGTGTAGACGAGCGGTATGTAAAAATACTGAAATATATCTATAGCGGCTCCACAGCCACCATAGTCTTCCATAAAGAAATCAACAAAATCCCAATAAAGAAGGCCGTGAGGCAGGGAGATACGATCTCTCCAATGTTATTCACAGCGTGTCTACAGGAGGTATTCAGAGACCTGGATTGGGAACAATTCGGGATAAGAGTCAATAGAGAATATCTTAGTAGCGATTCACTCATGACATTGCCTTGATTAGTAACTCAGGGGACCAATTGCAATGCATGCTCACTGACCTGGAGAGGTAAAGAAGAAGGGTGGGTCTAAAATTATTCTGCAGAAAACTAAAGTAATCTTTAAGAGTGTCGGAAGAGAACAGTTTTTTTACGATAGATCAGGAGAAACTGGAATTGGTTAGGGAATACATCTACTTAGGGTAGGTAGTGACCGCGGATCCGAATCGTGAGACTGAAATAATCAGAAGAATAAGAATTGGCTGGTGTGCGTTTGGCAGGCATTCTAAGATCATGAACAGCAGGTTGCCATTATAACTCAAAATGTAATTGTATGACAGATGTGTCTTACCAGTACTCACGGGCGGGACAGAAACCTGGAGGCTTACGAAAAGGGTTCTATTTAAATTTAGGACGACGCAACGAGCTATGGAAAGAAGAATGATGGGTTTAACGTTAAGGGGGTAAGATGAGAGCGAATCGGGTGAGGGAACACACGTGAGTTCATAATATCTTAGTTGAAATCAGGAAAAGGAAATGGGCATGGGCAGGGCATGTAATCAGGAGGGAAGGTAACCGATGCTCATTAAGGGTTATGGACTGGTTTCCAAGAGAAAGGAAGCGTAGCAGGGGGCGCCAGGAAATTATGTGGGCGGATGAGATTAAGTAGTTTACAGGGACAACATGGCCACAATTAGCACAGGACTGGGGTAGTTCGAGAAGTATGGAAACGCCCTTTGCGCCGCAGTGGGCGTAGCCAGGCAGATGATGATGATCTCAGCCCCACAACACCCTCTCCATTTCTGCGAGTTCCAAACCTCTTGGTAGCCAATTAGAAAAGAGGAACCTGTCAAAGTACACGCAATGATGTTATCTTTGAAAGCCAACAAACTTGGCCACCTCCAAAAGAGTAGAACGTTTATTTGGCCTGTTAAAACAACGCTGCGAAGCACCGCCCGATGCTTGTTACGGAGATCACGGATTTTCGATGTCGTAAGGGTGGAATAAAAACAAATTGGAATAGTTTTTAATTACAGGACCCCGTGAAAGTAAAAGTGGCATTACATTTGAGCAAATCTTTGAAGCTCGCGTTCGATATGTGTATCTTCGCATGTCGGACAAAAACTAGCCCAGCAGTGGAGATTCAGTACAACATTGCTTTCAGCGTGTTTAGCACCTTCACCATTTTTTTGAATGCGAAGCATTCTCTACGAACCTGTGGCACGTGCATCTATCTATCTATCTATCTATCTATCTATCTATCTATCTATCTATCTATCTATCTATCTATCTATCTATCTATCTATCTATCTATCTATCTATCTATCTATCTATCTATCTATCTATCTATCTATCTATCTATCTATCTATCTATCTATCTATCTATCTATCTATCTATCTATCTATCTATCTATCTATCTATCTATCTATCTATCTATCTATCTATCTATCTATCTATCTATCTATCTATCTATCTATCTATCTATCTATCTATCTATCTATCTATCTATCTATCTATCTATCTATCTATCTATCTATCTATCTATCTATCTATCTATCTATCTATCTATCTATCTATCTATCTATCTATCTATCTAACTTCCTACGCCGGTGGGGCTGGTGGTGCCTGCCAATGTCAGCTGTTGGGTATATTCTTACTCCCGCTATGCTGGCGTGGTTTGGCATCGCCGTCATTCAGTTTCGGTCACCGGACTCTGGCCTTTGATTTTCGGATATTACCTGCCCCGAGCTAGATGGCGCATATAAGAAGATCCGGTATAGCGGCTGTGGAACATAGAATGGTGGTTTCATCGGTACCAACAGTGATTAGAAAGCAAGTTTCCGCACTGCGTGCCCGCCAACCAGCTCCTGACACTCACAGAAACAGGACGACTGCAGTTTCGAATAGAAGTGCAACTCGGACATTGAGTTCCTCGGGGGTTTACTTCAGCAGCTCAAGAATGGCGTACTAGTGGTGTACTGCTTGGTGCCGAGGAAGGGTACCATGTTTGCGATGATCGCGCGGCTAGGCAAGCCCACACTCTTTCTGACTCTCACGATGTCCGAGCTGCACAATGAGTACCTGCTGGGAGTGATCAAGATAGTCAAAGAGCCGGTCGAGGTGCGCTGCTTCAGTGTCGATGCTGTGGCCATCTACCTACAAACTGATTCGCAAAGTTTCGATTCCCACAGTACGTGGGACACTGATATCTTTTTGCGTAAAACACAAGTTATCCAAGCAATAGCATGGAGGTAAAGTTGAGCTATACAGCGTGGCTATTACACTGCACGATGGAAAGGGAAATGTGGGAAATGGAATAAGGAATAGTGAGGACAACTTACAGCATTGCTATATGTAAAATCGGGCACCCCAGCTAACGGGGTGAGCCCACATTGATGTTGAGGAAATGTTCGAGAGGATCTCCTAATGTAAATTGATCCACATCTCGGCTGCGACAACTGACGCACAAGAACACCCTTACAGAGCTTTCGTATGTCGATACGCAGGACAAGATATTGATGATACACAAGTAAGAACGAATACAACCACACCAATAGATTTTCTGTAAATGAATATCCGTTTAAAGATCGCGTTCTCGTCTATTTTCCTGCTCTGTACCACGCTTTTGTGCTGTTTCGAGTCCCCTTAGACAAGCATGTTAGATATATGTTCGTTATTAAGCCTAGTAAACTTTTCTTTCATATTACAAGCCCCAATCTCAACAGAAACATTCAGCTGCGCCTCCCATTGGGAGTTGGTGACGAATGCAACCTGACCTGAAGATAAGTGCCATTCTAGGCATTTTCTACTTTCTCCTTTGATGAACTATCTCGAGCTCGGTATAGTAGCCAAACCTATTTTTATTTACAGTACCTCAGAGTCCCTAGTGAATGGGTTTTACATGAAGGATGGGATGTTATCGTAGAGTCGTTCGTTATACGTGTAATTCTTCGATCGTTGGCTTGAAGTGGAGGATACGTACTGGAAGGAAACACTCGGCAATCTTGCAACGCTCTTATTAATTTTTTTTGTGGCTATTTCTAGGGCCTCCGCATGAGCCCTTTGTTATCAGTGAGTCGCTTATCACTTGCACGACACTCTACATTGTGAGCGCCAGGTTATTATCACGTCCTATTATTCACATTACCGCTGAGGCAGTGCCATTTTCTGCTGCCCTATGTGCCGGACGTGGTCTAACAGGTGAGACACTGTGACAGTGTAAACTAATATTGTCTTTATAAGAAAAACTTCGTCTCATTTATACTGTCAAATAAGTGAGTTGCGCTGTAAATATTATTTTACTCCTAGCGATGGTATGTTTTCCATATCGTACGTGCATGAATAATAGCTTCGATGATAAATATTGGAGACTTCCTGCCGTGGTTTATTGCCAAGCAAATATCATTGGGCCTTAAATCTCTCTTTCACAGAGAAGCCACTGATGAGAATAGGCACGCTTTAAAACCATACATGCCAGTTTTCAGGGTTCTCAGACAAAAAAAAAACAAACTTGATCACTCACAAAGTGTGTCGGTTCGTAGCTGCGTTGAAGTAACTTACTAAATACTTGCCTTTTTCATAACTTTACGCAGCATGCAAGGATTGTTGTTACTTTTCCCTCATCTCCTCGGTAAATGACGCAAGGCAAGGCGCTTAATTTTCGTGGAGCTAAGACACATGTTGTAGAGATAAGCGATACATGTTCATTCTGTCTAGGTTAATTACAGCCTCTGCAGAAATTACTTCTTAAAGTGTTTCATAGCAATATACTGCATTTATACGCATTGTTTCCCTCACTCGTAAAACAACTGCATAGTATGCCAACCTCAAGGCCGATGAAAATAAAAGCAATCCTATGTGCAGTATGTGGCGAAATTTTCACGTTCGTTGCTCTAATAGAAGCGTTGGAAATAATTTCTGACTCTTTGTTTTTTTATATATTTTAATGTGTCATTCGTGCATTTTAAACGATTTGTCTAGTGTCGTCAGTTAACTAGACGATGTACTGTGCTTATAATGGAGGAGAATATGAGGCAGGTTGTGGGTAATGTGTAGGAAGAGTCCGAAGTTTGTGAGTTATAATTACCGCTTTTGCAATAAATTACACATGCAAGTGCTCCATTGTGAGCGTGTCTAATGAGTGGCACAAAATTTTTCCCATTGCCTTAGCTGAAGTAAAATGGCCAGAGAAATAAAATTCCGTGAATTTAGGGGCAACGCTATCGCAATCTGGTGTAAGAAGGTCAACACGTGTGGATTGAATACAGCTTTTGTTAAAAAAATTATTTGAGGATGTAATCGAAAGTGTCATGCTGCTGTAATGAGCTAGGTTTCCCGTCGTTCGGACAAAACACTTTTTACACAAATTTCACACGTAACATGAATGCGCGTCATCTCAATTTCAGTGGATAAAAATTTTTGAGATTCTGATTTAATAGGAGCGTTAGCAATAATTATTGAACTCGTGTTTTTGATTTTTATTGGGTTTTTCTTTCTTCCTTTATAAGACGTTTGCCCGGTGAACTGAATGAGAGAGCTTTTATTACACTCCAGGCACATTTCCGCCATTGGTGTGGGCGTCAGCGTCGCCTTGATGTTCTATATAAAGTCTAAGTGCGATAATGTTGTGGCCGTAGGTCGCATGCTGGTTGTGTGACTGAGATCGTGCGAGGCTGAGCTAAGGATGGTGACTCAATCTCGTGCGTGCAACGTGGGAAAGAGGCGAGGAAGCGCGCCGCATTCCATCGCGCGCAAGCCACTAGGGAAGGGTGCGGGGAGTGCGATCTGCCCCCCCGACGGTGACTGCGTATGGAGGAGTGGCGCGGGCCCTATCTCGAAAGCGATCTGCAACGAGGAGAGAGTGTAGCGCCAACGAGGTCTGTGTTCTCACCGCTTAGTTCTCATTGAAGCCAGAGGCAGCACGAAGGTTGCTGCTGCTGTCGCGCTTCCTCACGTGAGCGTTTTGACAGCGAGTGTCCGCTGTCGCCGAGTGAGATATGTTCATGTTTGCCTATGCGCACATGCCACCGTGCTTGATGTTTTAGTTAGTGAGCGAATGTTTACACGCTTGTACGGCCGTTAAAACTGCTAATCTTACTTCATATAGCTTCGTAAGAATTTGCTATCGCAATGGATGTTTCGCCTTTCGGGGCGAAACTGCGACTTTTTTTCTTAATGTTTTGTGACAGGAAGGAAATGTGTATGGGCGATTTGAAGCGAAATTTAAAAGCTGGCAAGTAATTGGGATGCTAGCAATAAATTAGGTGTGCAAGTGCTCTGGTGTGTTACGATTGTGTCCTAAATCCGGCGCAGATTTTCGCCTTTTGTCCCCGCGGAAATACAAACGCCACCGGTACCAAATTTAGCGAAAATGGGCAGAACGGCACCGGCATACGCTTATTTGGAGTTGAAGGCGCATGGATCACATACATCTTATGCAAAAATATTGTTGATGAAAAGGTGGAAAGTGTTTTAGGGCTGCTATCAGCTATACTCGCTATGCCTCAGCATTCTCTAGGTTGCAGCGGGTGCATACTTCGCGGAGGGGGGGGGGGGGAGGGGTCAGGGTAAATGCAATATGTGACGAGATTTTATTGTTTCCGGCGTACTGAAAAGCCTTGCGAATATTTTCTGAACTCTAGCTTTTTCCCCTATTTGCAAGCGGTGTACAACATTAGTAGTTGGTTTCTCCGGGGTCCTCGGTGAACTAAACTTGACAGCTTGTTAATTTTAGGCGCCAATAGGGGGCACATTATGAGCAATCTCTAGTCAAAGTACAAAGTGCTGGAACAATTTATGGCATTTGCTGTAAATTACACATAAACGGGATCTAGAGCTTTATAAGTGGTCATGCTTTATAATATGCATCACGCTATCCCACTAGTCTGGTTCATCGATCATATACACAGGGAGTATTTTGGTTAGCAGGTGTCATTACACAGCCGTGCCAGAGGTAGTTTCCCTCGACCAGGCTTAAACAGCTCGCTGTGTGCGTAGGCTTGCGCTTGCTACTTCAACGTGCCGTTGGAAAAATATGAATGAAAGATCTAGTCCTGAAAATCCCAACTCCGCCCATTTCATTGGTCAGCCAAGGCAAAAGACGCACTCAGTCACATTTCTTTGCTACCACGAAAACAACGAGCTCCAAATACAATATGAATGTACTTCTGTTTCTTAGGACAATACAGGTGGTAAGGGTGACCATACAGTGGCCTAAATATAAACAATCTTTTCCCGCTTAAAGCAAAATAATCCAGCATTGCAGCACTAAATTTACCAGTCGTGGTTGGGAATTATGTAAAATTTTCATTAAAATCGCCGATTATTGTTTTTAATACCAATGACATGTACCAACATTGGCATCTATTACCAATTCGGCATGTTCGGAATTTTATTACAAAATAAGTACTTAATATAGTGGCCTATATATTTTTTATTTGTGAAGAAACCCTTTGAAGATATTTCAGAAATATTTTCAACTTCATCGCCTTAGGTAAAAGGGCCCCATAAAGCCACTGATTTCGGGTAAGTCAGAGCCTCTTGCTCAGAGGGAAGAAAGGTCTGACAATTAAAAAAGAAGTATACCGTAGGTGACATAGCTCAGAATGTTATACGGCCAGTAGCTCTAGTGGTATAGAATTACCAGAAATACATTGGCGGTATATGAAGTTTCTAGTTATATCGTGAAAATGCTGGAAGGTTGTAAAATCTAGAAGCCACAAAAATGCTCTTCCCCACATTGACACAATTGCAATGTATATTAGGAAATCCGCCCTACGTCGAAAAAAACGAAGGTTAGTTAATGTCTACAGAGACATTGACCAAATGCATATAAAGTTTTCGCTGGAGGCGAAAAATTATAGTGCTCCCCGAAGTTTGTCCTTGTCTAAACGCACCCATGTTATATACTTACACGCAACTGAAACGCCTAATTGCCACTATCCGAAAGAAACTACTTCGATGTAAATTGGTCTGGGATTGTGCAAGGTCACACAAGTCTGCGATTTTGTTTTCTGTGTAACTGCTCTCCGAATTTCAATACGAACGAATGCTTCGGTATGTTGGTTGAGTCATTTAGTTGTGACAATGAAAGCTGAGTGCAGATTTTCAATCATTACTAATTTTCGTATTGCCTCAGACAGGGGTTTATATTTTGCAAAACATACTCCTATCTAGATTTTAAAAGGGAAACATCCTTGCATTACTTACGCCTTGTGTGTCTGAAACTAGGCTATATCGATGAAAATCAGCTTAGATTCTGGAAATTTAAAACAGAGTGCCCGCTCGCAGAAAAGTAATCATGATGCACACAAGATTTGTAAAAACTATATTTTTTTTTCATTTCTGATCGCATTGCTACGCAATCGAATGTACTGCTAATCGCTAACGCACATGCGCTGGTTTGTGACTATGTGCCTTGTTATGTTGAACCAGTCCGCAGAAAGCTCTTCTGACTTTAACGTAAGGAAGCATATAGGCCACTCTGGCCTAAATTATCTTAGCTATCAGGTATAGTAGACCTGGTTATATCTATGCAACAGCATTAAAGTAATTATCCTTTCGCTTAGCGAAACGTCATTCCTAGAGTGTCACTCGCTTCTTGCGATTCTTTTTTCTACCCCTAATGATGTCCGCGAGTCAAGCTAAGAAATTGCTTCTGCCGGCTGGTATGAAATCAAAATTTGAGTGACAGCTCACTCCCCTAGTCGTATGGGCGTGCATGTTGCAAGTTCCATGAATTCCAAAGTATTTTGCGGCATCTGTTGAAAGTGAAAAAATTCATAGCAAATAAAAGTATTGGGCACCCCAACGATTTGAACTGCAGACAGGCAGCTTTTCAGCCGAACATTTTTAGCATCGGCGATGCTAGAGCAGAGAACACTGTGCCTTCGTTTCCTACACAAGTTACTAGAGGGCAGTACATGGTGGTTCATTGAGAATGGAAGTAATGGTAAGTGCATGGGTTTGCCTAAAGTTTGTCCTTTTGGCTTCGGACTGCTGTGTGACTATGCAGAGTGATCACTTTTAAGAAAACATTCAATTATATATGCAACAAATTGCTATGATAATTCACGTGTGCAGAGACCTTTTGCTGCTGTGTGTGCATAAAAAAATATTGCTTGGGAATATTCAAAAATAAATTGCAATAAATCGCGTCAGAAGAACGTTTAAACCTGGAAGCACGAAGTTCAGATAAGCTCACGGAACACCCGTCATTCCGTTGGTAGACGAACAATCACTGCACCCCGATTCAGTTTTGTCATTTATGTCGGACACTCTATACACTGAGCCTGGCCAGCGAGCTTGCGCCACCAGACGCTCATTCACGACGAAGCTGACGTCAGCGTCTCCTCCGTGTTCCAGCGTGTCCTGGAAGTTTAAACTTTGTCAGAAACGACGGAAGAAAACTGTTCGACGTCGTTTCGCGTTCGTGCCACTCCTCGAATTCATGTCTCCTGAACTCACGCAACTGCTTGACGTTGAGCTTCTACTCTTTCCTAGAACCACGAAGCGCACATGCGGAAGCACGCGTTTAAGGGCGTCAACTGATTGTCAGTGGTGCTGATGCATTCATTAAAATGAAGGTCACTTTGTGAAGTTTTGAAAGATGCCTTCCATCACTTCAGTATTTACAGACGCACGGTTACACGGAAGGAGCAACGCAACTAGGTTCAAAGCGTATTGCGATAAAGAATTTGACTCATGGCAACTTCAAGCGGCCGTTTCAGATCATGCCGGCAGCGCTTCAAATGTGTAAATGTGCAACAAAGCATTACCGTGATCAAGAGTGACTGCAACATACAATATCGAAACCTGATTAACGCTACTTAACAAGTGCACCTCGTAATAATGTTTAAAAGCTGTGTTGCTTGACTTGAGTTGATCTGCCAAAACTTTCCGAAACCAAAAGCAGTGTATGTCCTATTCACTATGAAAACAAAGAACACATCTGGCTATTTGGGACACTGCCACAAAGACAGATGGAAAGATAACAATTATTTTGTATTATTAAACAGGTGAAACTCGAAGTCACCTTGTGAGTATACTCTGAGGCTGTAATTTTTACTGGTAGAAGATTGAATATGTTTAAATGTAGAGCCCCTGGGGCTGCCACAGGAACAGTGTCTGAGCTTTGCCTTTGTGCTTAGTTTGGCATGTACAAGAATGTACTTGAAATTAGTGTTGCTTCTCTAGGCAAAATTATGCGGGTGAGGAAAGATATTAGTAAGTTTCTGTTTGCTGGTGAGAATTGGCCATTATTTACTAAGGATGTTCAGGTTTTGGAGTGCGTTTGATAATTTAGTAGTAAGAAGAGGCGTTGTTCTACTGGTGATCTTAGAGCGGGGTTTAAGGACCTCAGCTTGATCAAGTTTGGTTGCATCGGAGTAGGCTTCTTGAAGAGCAGTCTTCGGGAGGTTCCTGTTTGATAGGGCTTCTTTATTGCGATGTAGTCTATGTAGTCATATCTATGTAGTCATAGTTTGCAACGCGAATGCGAAGTTGTTCTGGGGCTTGGCCTTTAAAGGTGCCTTGTTTGAAATGTCTGGGATGGTGGCTTCTGTATTCTAGGTACTGTTTATCAAAACGTTTTCTATATAGCGTTGTCTTTTCTGTCTCCTTGCTAATATATGTTGTGTCCATAAAAGTTTATGGGCTCAGTTGAAGATTTTGATGTGGATTTTATTGTTAGGTAAAAAAAAATTTGAAATGTTAGAAACGTTAGGTTGTCTTCACCATGTCACCATATTATATATATGTCGTCTACGTATCGTAGGTATGTGTGGGGCTTCTCTATGCAGCGAGATAGGAAATCTGTCTCGAAAGTCCCCATATGTTTGCGTAGGATGCTGCAAAAGGAGTACCAATGCTTGTAATTTTCCTCAAATTTTCCTAAAATTCGAAATATTTATATGTTAGAACTAATTAAAGAAGAGACAGGTGGACTTCATCACCGCTTTGTGTATTGCGCTTGGACAGCAATTCTTTTATCGAAAATATACCATCAAGGGTCGCAGTGTTGGCGTACAGGGCCGTGACGTCTAGTGTTGTGAGAATTATCTTTCGCGGTAATGTGCCTTTAGTATCAATGTCCTGCAGAATTCTAAGTAGGTGGGGAGTATCTTGGCAGTGTTTTGGGAAATCACCAAGCAAGTGGTTAAGAAATGTAGAGAGGCACTCTGTCGGCGTGCTCTTTGACACTACCGGACTCGCTGAGATATTAGCGGTGCATTGTTAAGTGAGTGGAATATTATGAATTTTCGGAAGGAGGTAGAAGCTTTTATGCAGTATTGTTGCTTGGTTTAAGAAATTTGAATTTTTACGTTGTTATGAATACATCAACCAAAAGTGATTTCAACCTGTTGGTAATTGTGAGTGTGTATGGTAATGTTGGAGCGTTGATTAGCTGTCTGTAAACCTCGTGCTTGTACTTCTCTATTGGCCAGATAGCGTTACTTCCACCCTTATCTACTTCCTTAATGACAATGTCGTTTTGGCAACTAAGATGTCTAAAGATACGTCGCTCCGAGGAAGTCATCTTTTTAGGTCGCTTAGCGGTTTCGGATTCGCTTATAGTTCTTTTACTGCAAGTTTTCAGATATAGGTCAGGTTCTACGTCTTGCTATGGTTCAGAAGCCCAAATGAATTGGGCTCTAAGTGGCGCCGTGCCACTGTCTGGCGCGTTGTTGTCTGAGAAAATATGTCTAATACGCATTCGTCGGTAAAATTCCGAAAGGTCCTTGTGAAGCTGGAATTCATTTATTGTTTTGTTCGAGACGCAAAGTATATAGCGTTGCTAAGCACGCCCATTTCTCATCTACTTGTAGTTTTTGAAATGTCTAGAATATTAAAGTGGTTTAATTCTGTAGAGACTTGCGACACATCTGCTATTTCTAGATTCATGTCCCTCTTCTTGGTGTGAGATGGCTGTTTACATGGAAGGTTGTTTTATTGAGATAACTATTATATGAGTACTCCTGGCGCATTTGTGCCATCGGTGTCGTTGTCGCTGTAAAGTTCCGTATGATGTCGAAGTGCGATAAAATTGTGGCCGTGCACCATATGGTATATGTGCTAGTGAAATCATGCGAGGGTGAACCGGCGAACGCAGCTGTTCAATCTCGCGTGCTCGAGCGAGGAAAGCGTGGTGGAAGCGCACGCTCTCTTGATTGACGTGAGGCACGGGAGTGAGGCGAGGAAGGCGGAGGAGGGCGTTCTTCTGCGGTGGCTACCGCTTACAGCGTGGCCGTGCGGGTGCCGTATCTTGAAAGCGATCTGCGACGTGGGCAAAGTGCGCGCCTGCGCGGGCCTCATCTTTAAAGCAATCTGCGATGTTTGCCGAGGGCAAGTAGTGCCGGTAGCGTAGTTTGCGCTGTGCTTTCGACATTACGTTCAGGTTGAAGCGAGAGATGCACGAAGGTCAATTCGCTCGCTGCTGCTGCCGCGATTCCTCACTTCAGTGTTTTCACAGCGAGATGCCACGCTCGTCGAGCGGGTTGTGTTCATGTTTACCGGTGCGCGCAAGACACCGAGCTTGTTGCAGTAAGCGAATGTTTACAAGTTTACACGGCCGATAAAATGACTCTACGTATTTCGTATAGCTATATACTAATCTGCTATCGCAATTGATGCTTTACCTTTCTGACGAAACCACGATTTTTTTTATTAGAGTTCTCTTTTTTTGCACTGTTATTGAACAAATTTTCTTGACTGCATTTTTTGGCAATGTTCTAAATATTTCATCTCATCTGGTGTCACAGCTTTGTGCTGAGATCTGTGGCTAAAACTTCCCAGTTGTTCTTCGCAGCATTCCTTGCGTAGATTCAAAAGTGAGAGTGAGGCATTGTTTAATGTCTTTTGCCAGTTTACATGATGGTGTGGTGGGAGTGTTCCTGGAGCTAGTATAGCCATCAGTGTTAGTCCTCTAGGGGAATATTTTGTTCTGTATGCGCTCTGTGTGCGTTTACAGAGTGTTGGTGTAGCTCGCAAGTTTTCTGGTAAGTTTCCTTTCCTGTAGAAATTGGATGCTTCATTGCTGAAAAGGGTTATCAAGTTGCAATGGCTGTCATTTATTTGAAATTTGGAGGGTAGATGTGCGTGGCGTGTGTTTCTTTGGCAGGTTTCCTTCCGCATGCATCACCTAATTCCAGCTTCCACCTAATTCCAGTCTGTGCGTGCGCAGGCGGGCGGGTGGGTGTCAGATGGCATGCATACTTATCATTTTTTTCCAAAGCCTCTCAGTAAAACGTCGGACGCTTACTTCACGTGCCATTTCTTTTAGTACTTCCCTCCTATCGGCTATTGTCTTGAGGCGCAATGTTAGACAGCATGACCGTCGGGATCGTTACGCGTCTTTAGGCAAGGCGACAATACCTCCATTGTGAAATCAGTGCGCCTAAAATGCAATCGCTTTAAAAGCCCCTCTTATATTCAGGAGGGGCTGGGTAAGCTAGGAAAGATGCAAGTACGAAAGGTGTGGTGGGGGGGGGGGGGCGAGAGCTCCTTGAATTTCGGGCACAAGATCACCGTGACCTGATTAATTGGAGGATGTCTTCTCGTGCTTAGTTTCATTTGTTTCGGTAAAGCCAAACTATGTTGTGTCATAAAAAAGCCGTACGCAGAATTTAGCAAGTGTTGAAGAACTTTGCTCAGTCACAAATATTCAAATACTGAAACAAAATACTTTGAAATTTGTGACATCACATTCGTACAGTGCAGCTGCGGTTCCGGCGGGAAACTCAGAAAATCTAAGTGCGTCACTCAATTTCTCTACTAATAATGAACATATTACCGCAAAAAAGCGACAAATACTTTTTCAACAAATACTACATAGGTTCAATATCATTTGGTGTTTCTCTGAGTGTCCCTTTATTATGCTTATGCCTCCTTCTGCAGGGTTTCACTCCGACAAATTACCATGTTTGGACTGTCCTCTCATATTTAACACTTGTATATGATGCAGAGATGAATATTATTATGTAATAATATTTTTAGCTATTAGTATTATTATTCTTTATTGATAAGTCAACCTGAGGCAGTAGTTTATATCAATTCTTGTTCACTACTTAGGGCGTCCACTCGTCACGCCGAGCGGTCAATCCCAGCAAAACTCGGGTCATGGCATGGTGAGAATGACTGGCGAATCGCACAACGCTGTCAAAAGGGAGGGCAAATAAATGCCGCATCATTTTCACTTTCCAGCATGGGGTAGGGCACGAATAACGGCCTTGTTCCTTTGACTTTCGTTACTGCACAAAGTTTTCAGAAGTGTTTCTTACGTTATCTTTCACAATTTTTATGCTGATGCAGATGACCAGTGGCGAGTAGAACACAGCCTCCACGGCTTTGGTACGACCACCAAGTTTTCCCGCAGAGACAGAGAGCTTTTGAAGACTTCCCATCAGTGTAGTGCGCCTGCCCCATGCCTGTAAAAGCGACGGATTTGCGTCGGAGTTTACACGGCGTGTGATATCTCCTCTTGTACTGTAAAAAAAAACGAACTCTACAAATACAAGCAAATTAGCCGGACTGATAAACTGCGAGAAAGCGTCTTGCTCGGAAGCATGTCCACTCCGACGCAACCGATCGCTGTCGTCAAGCGAGAGTGGTCGCGCCTCCCCCTGAACTACGCCTTGCACACCACAATTGGGATATGTGGTATTGCACTCATGCCCCTCTTGATCCTGAGCCACCGTTTCCAAGAAAACTTCTTCGCTTTCATCTACGTGATCATACAGCGGTTCATGAATGACGAAGTGGCCATGATTCGACGAGCCATCATGTCCCATCTCGATGACATGTCTCCGCAAGAGCCCTCGTTAATTCCCCGCGGTTCACTGCGCGTTCTGGAAGTCGGAGCAGCCTATGGACCAAATCTCGAGTTCATCCAGCGACCCGTCGAGTACTGGACGGTGGAGCCGAACAGAAGCTTCGAGGATTCGTTTATGCGAAACCTTCAGAGAAACTCGAACGTTTGTATTTTCCTTTTCATCTTTTATAAGCGCCATATGTTTTACGGATTTACTACGGTACTTGTAACTCCGTCACGTTCATGTATACGAGGAACGTCCTCAGATAGCAAATTTTATGGTTAGGTTATATTGCACACCCCTATATATATCGCATATATTTTGGTAGTGTCTCCGTTATCTCAATTTCACAATTTTTGACTGCATAAATATAGCCATACCTGGCATCAGCATTTTGTCGAGAAAAATGGCGAAAAAGATATCTTGCTTAAGTGGTAGATGATCTTACGAGGGTTGTAGTTTTCAACCTAGACTGGTGTAAAAAGTTACGACTGTGAAGAAAATAGGATGCTGCGTACAAATATAGATATATTTTTAAAATTTCAAAATATCTCATAATGCTGGCACGTAACCTCACAGCAACCACGTTTATGGTCCCGTGAACGTCATCAAGTTTCGTGAGAAACGTACATCATTATCAGGTGTGCCAGCATTTGTTGCACTTCAATAAGCATTCTAGATGTTATATCAATTAGCGACCCTATTATTTATCAACGTTCAAGGTCTACCTAGCAGCATATGGTAAGATAGAAGGTCGCAAGGTCACATTAATCTTTCTCTCAATAAACGAATTCTTCTTCGCAAATTCGGCGATCCATATTAAATGTCAAAAATGGTTCTGGATTGTTTAGATGCAGCTGATAATAGCGCATCGTAAATCACGGATGAACTGTAGCACAGAGAAGCCGTTCTGACATTCGCTGAGTAATTATTTAGTACTTGACGACAGTATAAATTGCATAAAAAATGATCCCATCGAGCAAATATTTCGATCCATTTAAACACCGTGGTATAAAAAAATAACAATTTTTTGTAAATTGACACGATTTGTAATATTGCTTTCAGAACTTGAGGTAGCAAACACTTCCGTCTTCTGGAATACGTACGTCGCATGCGTAGTTGGACTAACTGTATTGAAACTTCATCAAAAGATTTTTTTTCCTTTTTGTTCTGTAGCAGCTTAGCGTTGTATATCCAGACTTAGTAAGGATAAATAAATATCCCTTGGGACTGTTACAATGGCAATGTTACTTGGCAATATCCCCTACAATGTTATTTTGTTTGTCAAGACAAGCGATAATTTTCGGCGGCACCTCCTTTAGCATGCCCATGTTTTGAACCACTGGCTACCACTGGCTACTAGGTGAGATGAAATTTAATACCTGGGAAAAGCTTGACATATACTTAGTGTGACTGCGAAATCGTCAGTGTAAAGGTGCTTTTGTTAAAATCAGTTTATGAAAAGAATCGAGAGCATCCTTTCTTTTTCTTCTCTCCCAAGAGGAATGTTTGACTCCTGGGCTCCCATTTAAATACATAGGAATAGAAAAATTGTTTTACTCAGTAAACACTTAAACAAACCTGATGTGATGTGTTGCATTTAAAAGAAAATGTGAAAACCTAGTTACTGACTTACTGGAATGTTTTGTTTTGCTCAGCGATCTTTTAGATAGCAAAAACGAGAAACAATTTCAACAATTACCAAAATTGGCAACAAGAATGCAACAATTTCCGAAAACTAAACTATCATGTTTGCAACTGTAACTAATCAATCAAAAATAATACCACAATTCTGCAAACGGCACCTAATATTGCATATAAGTGGACAAATTTGGCATTATTATTTCTAACTTACAGGAGTTACAAGGATTTCTGGAGCTTTACAAAAGTCATACTTACATATTGGTCGGGTATTTCATAGCAATGTATAAAACATTACATTTGCCCGTTTTGGATGCTCCATCTGAACACGTTTACAGAAGTGCAATATGTATTTCTGGTGCTACTTACCAGTATGTTAACATCATATTTTTGAGAAACATAACTTTTGCATCTTTAAAACTTTTCAGGGCCTAATCGAAATTCTGCTTACTACAGTCACAAGAATTGTAATTTTGTCTCTCTAATGCAGCAAACTTAACGTCGGTTCTGGGTATGTCTTACGTAAGCGCTTCTGTGCTTTACAAGTGCTTAAATCAGTGGTATACGAATAGGCCCCACGCAAGAACTTCATGCTAAGGCCATGTTGTGTTGCTTTCTTATTTTTTCATACTAACTATTCCCTCGGGGTGCGCTCATATTTTCGAATCAAATACATGTAAAGGAAGCAATGCTCTCTTTCAATAACATAGGGACAGATTTGAATTAAATTTGTTGGATTTGAGAAAAGAATCTGAATTTTAGCAACTGTATAAAGTACACTTTTGCTTACAAGTTGATATAACTTTTAAAGTTTGCTGAATATTCGTGTCGAAAAATAAGTGAAGCAGGATCTTCACGGTATCTATACTTAACTCGGCACCAGAAACAGCTCTCAGAGTTCTGTAAACTGCTTATGTTATAACTTATACCATATCAAGTAGACAAATGTGACATGTGAGTTTTCAACTTAAGCAGAATTCGGGCATTGTTTATCACGGTTTTGCGAAAGTAAAACCGTGATAAACAATGTCCGAATGGTGTTTGTTTGAATGGAATTTGTTGTACATTCCTGAATGGTGTACACTACACCACATTTGAGCACTTAGGTGTCTCAATAGGTCGAGTTTTCAGAATTCACATCATTATTTGTTATGGAGTTACAGAGTTGAACGCTTGGCACTTGATATTTATCGGTATCTCGACTGACAAAATCCTTTTGTATACATAAAAGAACCCACACGTCAATAAAAGATAGGCAGTATCGACGAAGGGTAAACAAGAAAAGACAAAATTGGCCGTTGCGCTGAACCGACTTGCTCGATGGCCTGACAGCACGCTGGGGCGACATGTCGGCCTGAGGTGGCAACATCTGCTGCGCAACATAAAGAGCACCCTGGAAGGCCAACAGGATACCGTAAAATGCTCGGGCCGAATTCACAGCGCTTTCTTTTGTATTTGCCATTTGCCACTGGTCAGCCGCCTTGGCCGAGGATACCACCAGAATCAGGATTGGTGAAAATGTTCTTGTATAAGCCATTCAAGCATGTCTTTATGAATACGGGTTTTGCTCCCTACAGTCGCTGCACTTTATCTGTTGATGCGAAGGCGTCAAGTGGTGCACTGAGCGAAAGGGGTGACGTCCGCAGCCGCGAAACGGCGCCTAAATTTTCACGGGCTGCGACGCCACCGCACGAACGCGCTTCGACAGCGCAGAGAGGGCGAAATGGAGCACCTGCTGCCGCAATTGCGCGCCAAGTGTTGCACGAGGGGAGAGGGCATCGACACGACGTCAAATGATCCTCGCTCTCGTAGGCGTGTGTTATCCGGGCGTTCATTCGTGGTTCAAGCTCTCGCCTGCATTAGAACTGCATGGGTGCCTCCTGATTAATTTAGACTACCGAGGGATCGTTAGCCTGTCCCCGATGCACGGGACACTGTCGTTTTCGCATGCCGCCCCTATCGAAAGGCGGCCGCCGCGGCCGGGATTTTAACTCGCGGCCTTATGCTTAGCAGTGCAACACCATAGCCGCTAAGCCAACGCTGCGGGTTTGACGCCCTACAAGTTTTAAATATACGAAGCAACTGCGCCTAAATAATAAGAAAGTTATTTACCATATCTTTGTTAATTAGTCTTTTCATAGTAACTTAAGCAGCGGCAAAGCAGTTCCGCCTCGTCGTACAGCTCGTATACGATGACGATAGGTGTATCACGCGTATCTTATTATAAAAATATGTATTGTCTAAAATAACATTCCGTATATAACGTACCTGCGTTATGCACTGACAGGCAAAACTTCAAGATAAAAGAATTGCAGCGCTGCGTGAAGTGCAATGAAGTGCAGTATTTGGCTATGTCCTCCGACGCATACGCTGTCATCTTATACTGCTGCACTAATTAAATTAAAGATGGAAAAAGGCAGTAATCTCTGAACTATTCACTAGGATTTTTTATAGCGGCCTTTATAGACAGTAGCACAGCTGCGAGAAGTACATTTCAAAATAAAAGTTGCCCACATATTGTTAAGAATACTGACAAATTTTGGTGCGGACTGCTAGTGCAGCCAGCATATAAACCAACGTGGGCGATTATTATAATGCATATCCCCCCATGTCCCCCTCCTGCTACCGTCTATTTCTTTTAGGCACTCATTTACGCATGCTCTAAAGTGTTTCTTTTTCAGCAGTGATTACTTTAGTAGCTATCCAGCATCCGCCTGATCGTTTTACTGACAACAGATTTTTTTTCTTTGACTTACGGCAGGTAGGTAGGGATGACACCTCTTTCATTCGCCACCCTGCGTACTTTGCAGCTGGGAGCTCTTTACGCGTCGTGCACCAGCAGAATATGTGCTACGCAGAGTAGCACAGCTCTTCGTGTACGCTTTAGTGCGAGGACACCTTTATTTTACCGTCAAATTTTCAACAGATATTTTGAACATGCGTAATGATTCACGTGTCTGAGGTATTATTAAAAAACGAGAATCTTGAAGGAGGGTGTTCGTTCATCGGTTTTAAGAATGTCACTGTCACATCCTCTCTGCAAGTACACGACCACTTGAGCGATAGAAGCGTCCTTGTCCTCATGTGGAGATGAAGCGATTGATCACGGGATACGGGGAGGACATGCGCATGTTGCCAGACGGCTACTTCGACGCAGTTGTCCTCTGCTTCGTACTTTGCTCGGCAAAGGACGGATCAAAACTACTGAGCGAGTGCAAGCGTGTATTAAAGAAGGTGAGTACTTCATAGGTCTAGGCATTGCGAAGATAAAGCAATTCATGCTTCAAGATTTTGCACGAACATTTCCACAAACTTTTGTCCATCACTGCCTTTCACCTACAGTTGTATATGAGAGATTAGCTTTATGTGCTCCTACTAAGAAAGCTTCCTGGAAGAAGTTATTTGTCCTAAGTGATATTGCGACTGCCTTAAGATTTGGGAAAAGTAGGTCACTCGAGGCACTAAGAAAGCAGACTGGTAATAGCTGCTTCATATATATGTAGTCAAACAATTTCCTTGACAACGTATTGCTTCAACATCTGAGTCATGTACGGATATATGATTTTCAATTATTCAATCATTCTTATTTTGTCTATTTAAATAGACAGGAATGGTGGATAAAAGTTGCTATTAGGCATCGTGACGAGCCCACTGCCTCTATTACAAGGGATCAGAGCAACACAGACATAAGTAGTGTTCACAGCAAGATAAACAAAAAGTTACAAACCAGATCGTTAATTAAGATGGTAAAGAACATAATCACACAATGCTGAAAATATGTATGTGATCAGAATTTGTTTCGGAGTGACATGGACGTGAATTTAAAGTTTAGGTTCATTTTTAATTTATTTGTACCTTGCAACGTAGTTGTTGTTTTTTTACTTTGGCGCGCACCTGTCTCATTGGTTAATCAGTACAATCAATCATTAAAATTAGTACAATCAGTAATCAGTACAATCAATCAATTAAAATTACCAACATGTCTGTAAGTGCCTTTATGATAAAGAGGATACTAATATCTGTGAGTCGTTTGCATGAACAATTTCTTTGTTAAGGAGCATTGGTACCATACTTGGTACATATGTAGCTCTGTGACTGCCGGCATGAACTGATACTACGAACCAAGACACACATTTCGTTGTCTTTAACGTGCCTAAATGCCCTCTCGTTCCTTAATTAACTTCGACAGAAAAGGCAATATGATTTTTACATCATGTACGAGGATACGCATTTCAATACATCACCTAGAATTTCAATTTAGAACATCCTAGAATGTATAACTTATCGACACCCCTTAGTCTTGAATTACAAGATTAGGTAGAATTACAGCAAGGTTAAAGGCAATTTACATTAATTATAGGAGTATATTCAGATAGGGCAAGTGTTAGTCATTCTTTCCGTATATTAGTTCATGAGCACACAAAACTCCACAAATATCGCAATCTACATTCTTAAAGGTGAAAATAACTAGTGACAATGAGACTAGTGGCCTAAAGATTCCCAACAAAACGTTTATACCGCATGGTTGCATGAAAAATGAGTTTTTAGAGGAGTACGCGGGCATCATTTGCATGTTTTTTTTTGCATGATACGTTTAGCGAACACCAGCGGGTGTGTAAGAGTAAGACCAGATATTCAGAACACAAAAGTGTCAATTTCTCTCCTCCTACAGTGTACTGTATTTCAATACAGCATTGTATTTGTGGTTGTACACCCGGCGAAAATATATTGTGGGGCACGAGATCGGAGAAAAAGCTGAATAACCCCGCAGCCTAACAACGCAGTCTGGTATTTGCATTTCGGGCATCGACTGGAATATGCTAAGAACATTATCGTATGCAGTTTCACTGGCTACTGCTACAGGCTGCTCGGGAATTGAATGTTTTAGGATATCGCAGGGTCCGTAAACTTTTGTCGCCCTGTGTACATGTATACTACAAATACAGTGCCGAGAACAAATGAAAAATACACGTTATTCTCGTGTTTCCAGGAAATACTAAGTAGATACCGGAAAATTAAAGGTGAAGCAAGAATGAAGCAGCGCGCTCAACGCACACAGCGATGGGGGCTGTGCTTCGTCAGAAAGCCCACCATAATAACCATTGTTGAGTAAACAGCAATAACAGTGCCGGCAAAAGAAAAACCCGGTATAGGTTCACGCAATCTGAATATCGCTTCATGATGCCCAAGAGCAAAACAGCAGGCCGCTTTTATCTTCTTCCTAAAATACATAAAGTTCTGGTCGAAGAAATACTTACAGCAGAAATCCCAGGCCGTCCCATCGTGTCTAATAACAACACACCTACCGAGTCACCATTTAAGTTCTTAAATCACCACCTGTCAAACATACCCACCACCCTCCCATCTTTCGTTCAAGACACGCCGCACTTCCTTCGAGTTATCGACGGCATCAACGCCAACCAAATCCTTTCTGACCGCGCTATTCTAGTCACTCTGGATGTTTCTGCCCTTTAGACCAACATTCCCATGAGTGAAGGAATTGAAGCCGTTTCTAGATCCCTCGCAATCAATCCCCAAGCACACACTCCTGAAGTTTACTTATCGCTGCTTAGGTTAGTTCTCACGCTCAACTATTTCGAATTCGATTCTATACACTACCTGAAAATTTTCGGCACTAGCATGGGTACGCCATTCGCTCCCACGTATGCGAACATTTTCATGGGACAGCTTGAAGCAGACCTGCTGAAATCCTACGCTTTAAAGCCCCACACCTATCTTCATTACATTGACGACATATTTATAATATGGGAACACGGCACAAGCGCCTTAACCGACTTAATTAGCCATTTCAATCGCTTTCGCCCGAGTACTAAATTTACTGCTCACCACTCTCCTAGTAAGGTCAACTTCCTGGACACGACGGTCTACCTAGAGAACGGAAAGCTGAGAACGACACTTTACCGGAAGCCTACAGATAGCCAGCAATACTTAGACTGCCACAGTCATCACCCGCGACATTGCAAGTAAGGAATTTTCGCCGGACAAGCAAAACGTATAAGAAGAATCTGCAGTGAAGAACACGATTACATCCACCACCTAAATGGCCCTAAATCAACGCTAGCAGAAAGGAACTATCCACAAGTTGCTCTCGATAGAGCTTATGATGCCGCGTCAATATTGGAGAGACAGTCGGAATTGCCGAAGAGACAGCCTACATTAGAATCTGACAGACCACCGGCCTTTATAACAAAATATTCTAATGCACTCCCAAACATTAACAACATCCTAAGAAAATACCTCCCAATATTATCAAGTAACGAGCGTCTGCGAAAAGCGTTCCCGGATGTACCCAGGGTTACCTATCGCCGAAACAAGTACTTTAAAAACATGTTAGTGCACGCGAAAGTCAGCCAGCAGCATTCCCCCGTAATAAAAGCATGTTGTCGCCCTAGGTGCAAAACCTGCAGGCACCTTCAAAGTGACATTAAAATTAAAAGCACCGCAAATTGTTATACATATGAAGTCAAATCTAGCTTCACTTGCACAAGTTCGGATGTGATTTATAGGCTTGAATGTTCCTTCTGTAAGGAACAATATATCGGTGAAACAGGACAATCAATGAACGTCAAATTAAACGGACATCGCGCGGACACAGCTAAAGAGCTTCTCTAAGCCCTCGCCGAGCCATTCAACCAACCAGGTCATAACCTTGATGAACTTAAGCTCTACAGCTTACAGTCAAATTTTCGTTCTGAAGGAGAAAGAAAATACAGAGAATCATGCCTTATCCATAAGTTCAAGACATTGGAACCAAAAGGCATAAACGTTTCAAAGGGAGCTTTACAATCTATTCGCTATGCTAAACTTCCGGCTATAGGCAACAACACTTAGTTTTATTTCTTGGCGTATACCCCCCCCCTTTTTTTTCTTTCGTTTTTTTTTCTCAGCCGGCGTGTGAGACGCCCTTGACACGCCGACTTACGCGCGTGCCTTGACAGAACGGAGTGGGGGGGGGGGGGGTGCCCTGGCTTTGACGTTGTACATTGCGTTCCTTTACCCTCAATTCGACACGCTAACACATTTTCCCTCGTTTCCACATCCTCCCGTCTCACACCCTCTCCTCTTTAGAAGGACCCCACCTATATATACTTTGGCGAGGAAAGCATACGTCGCCTTGACGAAAAGTCCACTTGTCGAAACGTTGGCTCCTGCATTCACCTTGTTCACGTTTTGCTCATCGTCCGATACATAGGGTGTTATGAAACTGCACCAAATAAAAGAAATGCCTGAGGCGAATGGTATTCCAAACGTTCAGCTAAATTACTTGGTGAGGTTGCCATTACTTCTACGAGAAATCAAAATGGCTAATTGAATAATACACTAATTGTGCTAATTCTTCTTTGTACCCAATTCGCTTATAGTAAATATTTCAATATACGAATTGCAGTGAGTTAGCAAGGAATGTTGACTTAGAACGAATTCTGAGGATGTCACCAGTTTCGAGATGTACCCCCACAGACGTGGGGTAAAAATTCACTGCCACTGTTGTTCCACTTAGTTTCTTATGAAAACGCTGTTTTACGCATTGGAGCACGAAAGTAAGGGAACGCCAATGCACTTCGTTGTACCTATGGAAAATTATATTGAAACAGGCGTTGTCCTGAGAATTGGTTTCAATTACTCATGCTTTGTGAACTCACCGGCTGTGATTTGCAGACTGGAATGTGTACAGTCAAATATTTAATAGAATAGGTAATTAGTGTAAATAAGTTATTTATCTAAGAAAGCATTTTGAGTTCTCATGAAACTAATGGCTGCCCCATCGAGTAATTTAGCTGAAGGTTTAGAATTGTGCTATGTGTCACAAGCAGTTTATGAAAATTTAGTGCTACATTCATATGGGAACGGATTACCAGCGAAGCTATGTGGGCTCCATACATAGGCTACATATATTATGGAATCATATTTTTTTCTTCATGCGGCACCGCACTACACCGCCACAAGCGCCTCCGTGGTCACCGCACCTCCCATGCATCTGCGGCAACCCCAGCTGCAGCCGCGCTGGAACTTGCGACGCGCGTGACGCTATAACCACGCAAGCGCAGGCCACGTGCGCAGGTGCAGGCGTTATCGCCACATACATTGCTGCAGCGCCGTCACCAGATTCTTTCCCCCTCTCCCCTACCCATCTCCAGTCCTGTCCACGCGCCGTATCCCCGTTACGGACGGAAGCAGGCCCCCACCCTCCTCCTTAATTGGTACCCACCCCTCTCCTTAATTGGAATGCATGCGGGGGATGCATAAGGGGGCTAGAGGTAAACAGCTGTGCTGTAAAGAAAGTACACCTAGTATTAGTTCTTTTAAATTAAGAACAAGCATTTCCAACGGAGCGTTTTACGACACTGAATTTTAAAACGCAGCTCCTGCGGCAAGCGTCGGAGGCGGCCGCCTCGCCGTGGCCGACCAAACGAGCACGGCGGAGTAAAAGAGAGAGAACGCGAAGCACAGCGGACGACGGAAAGTGGTGATAGGGAAGAAAGTGCGAGGAGGAAAGCGGAGGAGGAGGGTGTAGCGGAACCTTGAGGCGGAAAGCCGGCGAGAATGGAATGTCGAGAGTGTGAGAAAGTGTAGTCCTGCGAAAGACAGGCTCTGCGGTGACGATGGCTACGAGATCGCGCCGCACTATCGCGCGTCGTCTGATCATCAATGACACCAGCGATACCATATATGGAAAGAAAATGTTGCAAGAGCGGAGGTATGTCCGCGGCAGCTGCTACGAATCGCGCCCGCGCGGCGCCCCCGCGCTGTCTCTCGCAATCTCCCAATTAGCGAGGCAGTCTTGTTGCACTTTGCTCCGTTTTCAACATGCCACGCGAGAAAGGTTGTCCACGCCATCCAATATATCGCGAAATAAAAATGCGTATAGAGCAGCGGTCAAATTTACCAATAGGGAGTATTGTAATTTTCGGTGAAACTAAAAAAGAATACCTTCGATCTTGCGGTTTTACATGCCCACACCACGATCTTATTATTATACACGCCATCGCGGGGGGCTACAGAAATATGGTACACCTCGGGTTCTTTAACGTGCAACTAAATCTAAGTAGATGGATGTTTTCGCATTTTATCATCATCAGCAGCAGCAGCCTGGTCACGACCCCTGCAGGGTAAATGCCTCTCCCATACTTCTCCAACTATGCCCGTCATGCACAAATTGTGGCCCTGTCGTCCCTACAAACTTCCTAACCTCATCCGCCCAGATAACTTTCTGCCACCCCCTGCTACGGTTGTCTTCCCTTGGCATCCAGTCCGTCATTCTTAATGACCTCACTACCTATCGTAAACTCCTGTTCTCTTCCGAGACTCTTAAACATTACTTTAGTTTTCTGCAAATTAATTTTTAGACCCACCCTTCGGCTTTGCCTCTCCAGGTCAGGGAGCATGCATTGCAGCTGGTCCCCTGAGTTACTATAAGCAAGGCAATATCATCAGCGAATCGCAAGTTACTAAGGTACTCTTCATTAACTCTTATCCCCAATTCTTCCCAATCCAGGTCTCTGAATACCTCCTGTAAACACGCTGTGAATAGCATATCAGAGATCGTATCTCCCTGCCTGACGCCTTTCTTTATTGGGATTTTGTTGCTTTCTTTATGGAGAAGTACGGTGGCTGTGGAGCTGCTACAGATATCTTTCAGTATTTTTACATACGGCTCGTCTACACCCTGATTCCGCAATGCCTCCATGACTGATGAGGTTTCGACTGAATCAAACGCTTTCTGGTAAGCAAAGAAAGCTATATATAAGGGTCGGTTATATTCCGCACATTTCTGTGTCACTTGAGTGATAGTGTGAATATGGTCTATTGTTGGGTAGGGTTTACGGAATCCTGCCCGGTCCTTTGGTTGACGGAAGTCTATGGTGTTCCTGATTCTATTTGCAATTACCTTAGTAAATACCTTGTAGGCAACGGACAGTAAGCTCATCGGTCTATAATTTTTCAAGTCTTTGGCGTCCCCTTTCTTGTGGGTTAGGATTATGTAAGCGTTCTCCCAAGATTCCTGTACGCTCGAAGTCATGAGGCATTGCGTATACAAGGTGGCCAGGTTTCCTAGAAGAATCTGCCCACCATCCTTCAACAAATCCGCTGTTACCTGATCCTCCCCAGCTGCCTTCCTCCCTTGCATAGGATCCAAGGCTTTCTTTACTTCTTCGGTGTCACTTGTGGGATTTCAAATTCCTCTAGACAATTCCCTCTTCCATTATCGTCGTGGGTGCCACTGGTACTGTATAAATCTCTGTATAACTTCTCAGCCACTTGAACGATCTCATCCATATTAGTAATGATATTGCCGGCTTTGTCTCTTAACGCATGCATCTCATTCTTGCCTATTCCTAGTTTCTTCTTCACTGCTTTTAGGCTTCGTCTGGTCCTGAGAGCATGTTCAATTCTGTCCATATTATACTTCCTTATGTCAGCTGTCTTACGCTTGTTGATTAACATGAAAAGTTCTGCCAGTTCTATTATAGGTGTAGGGATAGAGGCTTTCATACATTGGCATTTCTTGATCAGATCTTTCGTCTCCTGCGATAGCTTGCTGGTATCCTGTCTAACGGAGTTACCACCGACTTCGATTGCGCATTCCTTAATGACGCCCATAAGATTTTCGTTGATATTTTCAACACTAAGATCCTCTTCCTGAGTTAAGGCCGAATAGCTGTTCTGTTGCTTGATCCGGAATCCCTCTATTTTCCCTCTTACAGCTAACTCATTGATCGGCTCCTTAAGTGCCAGTTTCCTTCATTCCCTCCTCAAGTCTAGGCTAATTCGAGTTCTTACGATCCTATGGCCACTGCAGCGCACCTTGCCGAGCACGTCCACATCTTGTATGATGCCAGGGTTAGTGCTGAGTATAAAGTCTATTTCATTTCTAGTCTCGCTATTCGGGCTCTTACTCGTCCACTTTCGGCTATCCCGCTTGCGAAAGCAGGTATTCAATATCCGCATATGATTATGCTCAGCAAAGTCTATTAATAACTCTCCCCTGCTATTCCTAGTGCCTATGCCATATTCCCCCACTGACTTGTCTCCAGCTTGCTTCTTGCCTATCTTGGCATCAAAGCCGCCCATCGGCATTGCGCCCCCATCGAAATACGGCTGCCAAGGCCGGGATTCAAACCCCGCGTCGTCATGCTTCTCAGCCCAACACCATAGTCACGGCGGGTGATGAAAACGAGGCCCTGCCGGGATGGGAGCGGACTAATCAGAGGGCGCGCCGGGGTAGGGGGACGAGAGGGTGATAAGAGTAGGTGTTTTCCTGGCACGCGCCCGTTTGCTCCACGCATTCCACTGGGAGCAAGTGGCAGCGGGAGCTCGCACAAGAGCAGTAGTGCCGACGTCGTGCAAATCACGAGCGTCGAGAGAGAGAGAGAAGAAACTTTATTAGAAATTGAAAGGATTTATGTGGTTGGGCCCCTAAGTCCAAGGCCCCAATGGATGTCGCTACCACTCGTGCTCGTCGTATCAGGGTCAGCCAGGCCTGAGGCTCCGAGCGACGGAGGATTGCCTCCCACTGCGCATATGTTGGTTGGGGTGATTGTTGAACAGGGATATCAGTTGATAGCTTTTGGCATTCAATCGTGACGTGGAACCTCTTCGGTGGTGCACCGAAGCCTGTGCAGGTGTTGGTTTATAAGGTTGGGGAGAACTTGTTGAGAAGGAGGAGGTTCGAATAAGGGTTGGTTTGAAGCCGTCTGAGGGATACGGGTTCATCCGGGAGAAGGATTTTGGTGGACGGTGATATCGCAAGCGCCCTAGTCTGTAAAAGTTCATAGTGTCACGGTATCTGTTGGGCAAATTCTTGGAGGCTTGATATGGGTTGCTCACCTCACTGCCTGCTGCTCGGCAGGTTAGCTCTCGGGCAGCCGCATGAGTGCGGTCATTACCCGACAGTGAGGCATGAGCAGGTGTCCAAATCAGCCTGACGCGTGGTATTGAGGGATATGGAATGGCGGATATTTTACGTGTACTGGTGAAGGCACGATCGGCTTCCTGAGGTATGACTCCTGAGGTAGGTTGGACATGCGTCTTGGGAGTGTTTAATGATGATGTGGTCGTGTCTTGGTGATCTTTTCATGTCACTGACGATGTGGTTGATGGCGAGTGCTATGGCCAACGTGTGCCCTGTGGGCGTAGCCTCGGTTTGGATGCTACACGAGGTTATGATATTACCCTGATCGTACTCCACTACCGACACTTGTGTTTCTTTGTTTTTAGTCGCAAGAGCATAGCGACAGCGTCGGTATAACAAGCGGTACCACCGGCTGGGCGTTGATGAGTTTCCGATGGTATCTAACACGTGCATTCCGGTGACCATTATGATGCTCTGGATGCATATCGCGCGGTATGGGAGTTATGGTGAGTAAGGGTCGAATGTTTGAAGGATTGGGATATGCTCTCGCGTAGAGGGTTAATGCTGTGGGTAGCCCAGCCGTGAGACAAATGCCTGCCTGTGTCGGTCAGTCTCAGTCGCTCGAGTTGCGCCATTCTGTGTGTTTCGATGTGTTCCTCGATGGTATTGTGTACCCCGAGATATGTAGCCGTTCCGTGGAAGCATATACAGGAATTCCGAGTGCTTCTTCAACAGCTCTTCTAATAATTGTGTTTATACGGTCGGTCTAGGAGGGGGTCAGATTGTGGTATGTGAGGTGATAGGTCAGCTGGTTGATGATGCATGCCTTGACCAACGGCAGCATATCGGCTTCTTTGAGTCCTTAGCGGCGGTTACTAACACGCCTCATCATACCGATGATTTGCTCTCACTGTCGTCCAAGGAGATCTACCGTGAAGTGGGCTTTGGCAGTAGACTGTAGGTGATTACCAAGGATTCGGACCCTTTGTTCAGTGGGAATTGGTATGCCTTGTATTTTCACTTCAATCACTGAAAGTTGCGTTTCAGGGCTGCGTCAGGGTCGGAATAGTAATAGTTCTGATTTATGTGGCGCACATTCGAGGTCTACAGTCGCGAGATACGCCTGCACTATATCCACCGCCGTCTGTAGGCGGTCCTGAATGTCTCCATCCGAGCCGGTGCACGTCCAGAGAGTTAAATCGTCAGCATATATCACGTGGTGTAGCCCCTCGACCTTCTCCAGTAGCTGAGGTAGTCTCGCCATAGCTATGTTGAATAACGTCGGCGAGACCACCGACCCCTGAGGTGTCCCCGCTCCGGGAACTTTAATGTCTGATGACCGACATGGGCCCATTCCCACAGGGGCTATACGGTCCTTGAGAAAGGCTCACACGTAACTGTACATACGGGAGCCACAATCAGAGTGGGCCAGGTTCTCAAGGATGAGACCATGGGAAACAGCATCTAAAGCTGCCTTCACATCAAGTGCAAAAAGAGCTCTCGTCCGCGCACGGAGGAGCGGGGGGGGGCGGGGGTCAACGAGATCCTCTTTTACCTGAAGAAGAACATCGTGAGGGGATAAATGGTGACGAAATCCAAACTGTGTGTGGGAGAAGAAATTTTGGATCTCCAAGAAAGGTTGAAGACGTTTTAGGATTACGTACTCAGCAGCTTTCCAATGCACGATGTGAGGGAAATTGGCCGTAAGTTTTTGATCGACAGTGGCTTTCCGGGCTTGAGCATGGAAGTGATCTCGGCACGTCGCCATTCCGGAGGGAGAGTGCCGGCATGGCAGTGCTGATTCTACACAGCACAGAGCGTTTCCAGGTCTCATGCGGGATATTTCGCAGTAGAGTGTACCGTATCCCGTCCTCACCGGGTGCCGTGCTCCTATGAACATCTGCGAGTGCTGCTTTGATTTCGTGGACATTTATGTCAGTGCCTAGCGGGTCACTTTCTTCTCTGTACGGGTAGTCCGGATAGCTTGACTGAAAGCCACGGGAGAGGTACCTTTGTCCAAGGTCCTTCAGGAGCTGGTCTTCGTCTCCTCCGTACTGGTGGAGGAAAATTGAAGATGCCGATTTGTATGAGCTTTCGTGTTTTTCGGATCTATTAGCGACTGAAGGATTGCCCAAGTTCTCGCGGTGCCCAGCATACCACTTAGCTTAGCACAAAATCTTTGCCAGTTAGCACTGGTTAGCTGGTCTGCGTATTCCTGGGCTGCTCTCGTGATTTGGGATATTCTGTAGCGCAATTTTCGATTGAACGTTTGCCGCTTCCATCGCTTCGTGAGACCTCGGCGCGCGTCGCACAGGTGTAGGAGATTCGGGTCAACCTCGGCGGTCTGTCGTCGTGGTTATGCGGCTAGTCGTTTTGTATAGATCGCTGCATAAATCAGTGAGCCAACTGGCATAATTTTTGGGGCTTTCATGACCTGTAGCTCGATCCCTACGGATTTTGCGGAGTTTGGTTCAATTTGTAATCCAAGTTTTCTTTTCAGGGCGTTTGTAACCGGCGCGATCGGTGCGGATGATGAGAATGGGGAGATCGCTGCCCAGCGTCTCGGCAGTGTTCAGCCACTCACCCTGGACCCCCCGCGTGAAAGTGAGATCCGGGCAAGTGTCTCTCTCGACAATATTTCCCTGGTGACTAGGCTGGCTATAATCTGTTATGAGGCTGAATCGGTAATAATGTGTGAGGTCCCAAAGTCGGGTGCCCTTGGGTGTGTTACTGCGATAGCCGCAGGCCCCGTGTGCGACATTGAAGTCACCGCACACTACGGACACTGGGCCCAACTTGATGAGTTCCAAGAGTAGGTAATGAAAATTGTCCCACCGAGCACGGGGTGCACTGTACATATTTAAGATGTACAGGCTACTTTGTCGCGTGTCCGCGGGGACAATCTCAATGATTTGATAAGGGATGTATGACGTGCGAGTAGTATAGGTATTGGTGAGCTTCCTGGGTACGAGCGCGCACGCTTTCGCCTCATCCGAGCCCCTAACGGTCTCGTAGCCACTGATAGGAACAAGTGTGGCGCCCAGCTCTTGGAGAAGTATGATGTCCGGCGGTTCTGACGCTGCGGCAACGTACTGCTGCAGTGAGCCCGGTTTAGATCGGTGCCCCCGGTAATTCCATTGCCACAGCATTTATCCTGCCGTTCTATTTTGCATTTGCATTGCAGGAGCCATGAATCTGTAGCTGGACTGGGCGAACGTACAAGCGCGCTCGCTTGTCGCTAGTGACGGCGCTGAGGGTTGGGCTAGTGCTTCCGACTAGTGAGGATGAGGAGGAGGATGATTTAGGGGAAAGGGGTTGTGCCATGAGCTCTCTCCCGCTATGCTTGAGTTCGTTGGTAATTTCATGTAGCATAGGTTTCAGCACGGTGGTTTGGATGTCTACAAAGGCGGCTCGGATCATTTCCTTGACCTCCGTGAGAATGCTTTCTCCGATTTCCTGAATAGCTCGGTGCAATTCTCGTCGAAGGTCATGCTGGAGGTCACGGCACAATGCAGCTGTGGACTGCGTAGGGATCTTGGCGCGAGGCGCCTGTGATTGGGATTGAGCTTGTGGTAGGGACTGCGGTTCATATGAGTGTGAGGGAGATTTGCGCAGTGAACGTGGCGGGCCCTCTGCCCAACTTACCCCTTTAGATCCGGCTGGCCCTTCGGGCGCTGCTAAAGGTGGCTGTTGCGGTAGTGGTGGCAGCTTCTTCATGGCTGGTGGAGGTGCCACTGGTGGTGGTGACGACGGTAGTGATGAGGATGATGATGAAGATGATGTGGTAGCCGCTCGCGGTTCTTAGAACAATCGCCAGGGTCTCGGCTCCGACATCTTGACCGAGATCGGGACCGCGATCGGCTTCGTCACTCTCTAGATTGGGCCAGAGGGCGATGCTGTTGCCGTTTTTGTTTCTCGAGTTCCTGGCGCACTCGTTGCTTCTTGGGTGGCTTTCGTGCCAGCCCGGAGAGCTGGGATCGGTTGTCGGGTGAATCCCTATGCACGTCAGGCACCGGGGCTGGCACTGGTGAGGTTCGGTGGTGGATGGATTTTCAGTTCCACATGTTGCTTGGCCTGGGGCAGACGTCCGCACGGTGGCCCACTGTAAGGCATATGCTACACACCTGAGCCCTAGGAGTGCATATGTAGCATCGGTACTCGGCTCCATAATACCTCACGTAGCGTGGTACTTTGAGGCCAGCAAATGTAATAATGGCCTTGGTTACTCGCCCCATCATGCGAGCATGGAGAATTTCCACCCCAGGTGCCAGCAGGTGGTCTAAAAGTTCGGTTGGTGTACCCGTGATGACTCCTTTGGAGGAATTCTCGGGGGAGGCGATGTATGTGGAGATGGGGTAGTGATGCGGGCCAATTGTAAGCGATGTCATCTTGTTAAGGCTGGTCGCGATTCTTTCGCTTGGAGTGCTGATGAAGGCGATGTTTTGAGCACGTTGACCACGTATGTGAGTTCTTCAACCTTTTGTTCCTTGAGAGTCGCCTCGATGCCGACGGCGCCAGTCAGAGAGTGGCGAGGCCACTCACTGAGCATGAGATCATTTCTCGGGAGCAGGATGGCTTTATTATCATCAATGGGCGAAGGTGAGGGCCTCTGGGTCATCGTGGTACAGTTTAGTTCGAATGCTGGGTCTCGTGGCGTCGTGCTCCTGGGCCAGACATAGCGCCGGCGCGGCGTCCTCGCCGGCCGCGAGTGCTGAGCCATGATCCATCCACCGGGTCTTCTGGATATCCTTCTGTTGC
This sequence comes from Dermacentor albipictus, assembly GCF_038994185.2. Taxonomy (NCBI): domain Eukaryota; kingdom Metazoa; phylum Arthropoda; class Arachnida; order Ixodida; family Ixodidae; genus Dermacentor; species Dermacentor albipictus. The sequence goes on from NC_091825.1 coordinate 31,250,325, forward strand.
AGGATTGTCGCCGTTGGTAGCTTCCACCTTCATGATCCTGATCAATGGGTGTTAGCGGTGTTGGACAAAGTCGGCAGTCCCTGGACGCCGATCTTGACCACACTGAGGCTTAACTCGAGCATGACCTGCACGGTGGCTCAGAGACGCCACCAGCATCCCTTCTGCATCGGCGGTGATCTTGACGTCGCCGTGGAAGGTCGCGGGAAACGTCCATTGTCGTGATTGGAATAGGGCGAGGAAGAGCGCGTGAGACACTGTAGCGTCTGCTGCTGACGCAAGAGCTCCGAACCTCACCTCCGCACACGGTGGTAGCTCCGAGTGGACTCTCCATGAGCGTCGAGAGCGAGAAGCGCAAGTAAAGCGCCAGCGGAGGGAAGCTGCTACCGCCGAGGATCGAGAACGGGAAGCGCAAGCCAAGCGCCAGTGGAGGCAAGCCAACCTCGCTTTGAAGAAAAGGCAATCCAAGCCAAGTACCAACAGAGGCACGCTAACCCCCAACTTTGAGAAGAGGAGGCTGAGCAGAGACGTCCACTCAGAGAGATTCCTCCCATGGAGGCTGCCGATGCATGGTTCAAGAGACAATTCCTCGACCGTGAGTGAGGCCACAGCTGCAAGGTGTATGGTAGACTACGGTTTCATAACAACCACAAGGAACTGAAGGATGTGCGCAATCCGGAACCGAAGTTCGAATCTGGCAAACTGAGGACAACGAGACACGCTACTTTCGTGTAAATCGCACTAAAACCGACCATCAGCTTCACTGATTTGTCAGCTTTCACTACGAGGAATTGACTTTACTTTTTTTCAACAATTTTGAGCATTATACGAGTACAGACTGGGTCAAAGAAGCTACAAAAACGTATGTCATTGTGGTTGGACTATATGATGCGAAGGACTGAAGGAATTTTCTCGGAAACGCATTCAATACAAGCTAACATAATTTTTAGCATGCATTTGAAGGGTAATTTCTTATGCGCACAGGCTCCTCGTATGCCACTTCTTACTAAGTTCAACAACAGCTCCGGCGTTTGGCTTTTTTCTTATTTGGGAATCAACTTCGCATGCTAGGACTTCATTTTTTACAGCGAAGCTGTATATTGCTATGGCTCCATGTGTTCGTTATGTTGGTGCATCAACAATAGAAAAGATGAGCGTGGGCCGGTCCCGGCGGTACTGTGGTAACGGGCCGACCCGAGGCGTAGGGGAAAAAGGCTTCAAGCAGTCCGCCCTTAACAATAACAACAACAACGACGACGACGACGACGACTACGACAACAACAACAACAACAACAACAACAACAACAACAACAACAATAATAATAATAATAATAATAATAATAATAATAATAATAATAATAATAATAATAATAATAATAGCTCAAGCTGATGGGTGTACTGGAATGCGTTGTGAAGAGCACATGTACTGACGAGCAGGAGGCGTTGCCATATACGCAAAGGACAAATTATATGTAAAACCATACACCCTCGACAATGGGACCGACTTTTTAGATTTCTGTACCGTAGAAAATAATGACGGATTTGTAATATCCACTGGGTATATATCTTCAGGCACACCTAAGTGTCTATCCATAAGTTCATGACTACGCACTTCGCACGGGCTAGCCGGTACCGTGATAACACTACTCCTGTGAGCATCGTTTGAGATTTTAAAGCGGGCATTTCGTAACCAGTCGTTCTAACCAGTCAAAATTGTTCACTGAGTCTGTGATAGACGAGCTTGGCTTGAACTACTACCACACTAATCCAAGTCCCTCAGCAACTGCACAACGGTCGTGTAAAGATATATCGCAATAATTAAAAAGCTATAGTGACTACCATTGCCAAGTGATGAAAATTAGTACTTGTACCGTTGTGTAAACCTCTATGAATTGCTACAGCTTCGCTTGCCATCCAGCTACCGGGAGTGAGTGGCTCCTCATCTTTTTTTCTGTACTTCTAGGACGGTCGCCTTCTCTTCGCTGAGCACGTCGCCCACGAGAGAGGCACTTTCTCAAGGTTTATACAAAATACCCTGACCCCACTGACCAAGAAATTTGCCTGCGGTTGCCACATGAATCGCGAAAGCGGTGTTCTGCTGAAAAATGCCGGTTCCGCTGCTATTGAGATGAATTCGGTTCACCTGAACGTGCCTGTACTGCTCAGCTATAATATCTATGGCGTTGCGACAGCTTGAAACACTTCTAATAAAGCGAGCTGTGCTAATGAAAATTTTTGTGTGGCTGTGTTCTCGTTCCTTTCCACAGTGGTACAGCATTTTGCTAAAGGTTCTTTGCACATTATGTTCAATGGCTTACATAAAGCGAAGCACTACTGTGCTAAAGAGGAGGACATGTGATGCCAAAATAATGTGTACTCTATTCACTGACGATTACCAGCATGCCTCGTAATCACATATAATTAGCACCTATTTAGCAAGATTGCGTTTGAGTGCGTGCGGGCATATTTTGCGTGTGTTTGTGTGTCTTCTTTAGAGTAAGAAAGTGAGACTTTCAGGCTTTCTTATTGTGTTCGGCTAGCGCAATGAAGAGTGCCGCTGTTCAATGAGTGTTACTGTATAGGCAGAAACCACTGCATCAGTTGCAGACCTGACGCCTGTTATTTTTTATTTGTAACAGAGATGGAGTTCATGGTTGCCCGTCAAATTGTGTAGGCTTAGTCGCATCAATTTACTGCACAATTAGAAGATGGGTAGTCCAGCACAAAATCTTGCTTTGAGATCTTTGTTCAATGTGCGTAATACAGAGGTATAGTGTAGCATGTCCAAACCGACTTAGGAATGCATAAACGAAGATACTACATAAGCAACTGAAGCATGCATGCTGTTATATAAAAATAATAATGATGTGATCATCGGATGCTCAGGTGATGCCACGACCCTGAAAGACGGCCAACAGCTTTTAGTTCATATTGAAACAATACGGTATTACCATTTTTCATGCGAGATGATTAGTTGAATCACTGTGCCACCCCCCCCCCCCCCCCCCCATCATCAAAAAGCCGTGTTAGAAAAACGGGATACATCTTCATGAAAATAAAGTAATAGCGACCAGGGTGAGGATTGGATACTCTGCCTTTCAAACACCGCTACTTCTCCGAAGCCAAGCGCGCTCTTCACTGTGCCACCGCTGCTTTATTTTTTCTTTATTACATGGGAGCAGAGTTTTGAGCAGAACAAGAAAAACAAAGCGCTACGGAAATTCCAGGTGGCTGAAAACTCATTCATAAGTCTGGCAGGCTTGTGCGGACCTCCATTAAAGACATCCAGTCCGGCGCTGTTTCTTGTGTTGCGTACACACTATGAACATAAGCAACAAGTTCCTCTGTCGTTTCTTTTTCGCGAAACTGCACCAACGTTATGGTGGGCCATCATTGTAACAAGCGACAGGGCTGATTATTTTTGACCGTGTGCATGTGGTTGGACTCTGTCTGGTGGACGATTCACTGGATGACACAGCGAGCGGCCGCGTAGCGATCACGGCGAGCCGCTCGCTCTCTTTCACGCTGTCGGCGACCCGCCGTCGCCGGAGCCCATGGCTGACGAAAAAGATGCAACGCGCTTCTGGTGCATGTTGGACGACGACTACGACGTCCTCCCCGCCCCCAGAGTATAAGGGGGAGTTCGCCTACCAACCCGATGAAAAAATCTAGCGTCAACGATTAAGCAATGAAGTGTCCCGCGCTTAAGTACTGGCATCACTCGGTAAAGTAATGTCATTGTGTTCAAAACTGGTGACATGGCGAAAGAACATTCATGGCAATGTGCTTGACACACTACTCTAACTCGGCAAATAAAACTCAGCTGAGAGGTCACAATATGGCCGGTTCGTCGTCTTGCGTTGTTGCGACCGCACATGCAGCAACAATGCATTCGGAAACGTACATAACGCAGCAGCCCTAAACTCAGTGACTTCACTGAGCGGAACACTCGGTGACAAGTAATGCCCTCGCATTTACATGTCCTCAGTATGGCTTAGGCACCCCCGTAGTTTTCTTCCCTAGAGTATCACTTGAGAATCTGGACATTGCGAAGCAATTATTGATTTCGGATCTGTTGTTTCTGGGTTAACAGTTCTCGCGTAATGAATACGCAAGGATGGACAGTTTCGATAGTTCGAAATACGTAATGCTCGATAATAAAGCGCCAAAATAGGGCAGGATGATAGACGTCTGAACTGCAGTGATAACTTAAAATCAATTGAATGACTTATTACATGGAAGTGTGGATATATTCACCAAAGGCCATGAAATTAGATTGTCGGGAAAACTAAGCGACACTCGTATAGCTAAAAACCATGGCATGACATCTGATACTCAGTTTAATAACTAAGCCAAACCAAGATTACTAAAACGAAATCAACCGCAAAATATTCTTACATCACAAGGCAAAGCGTTGACACAGACAAGAAAGAAGACACACGGAGAGCACAGACTTCGAATTGGGGTTATTAGCAGAAAATACACTCATACAGAGTGTTTCAGCGAACATTTCCAAAAATTCTTGCTCGTTGTCCTTGGCAAATAGCGAAATTCTTGTTCGTGAGGTGGTCTACTCGATGCGACGGACACTAGCTGCACAGAAAATTGAACTGCATAATCCACTAAATAACAAGAATTGGCTAATTAAGTTTTTAACTTATTACCTTATGACACTTATACACTCATGAAGGATCCGTAATCAGGCTAGTTGAAAAAATCAAGGTTCTTGGGTATTACATGGAAGGAAAGAATGCTGACTATAGAACAATACAACATATCTCGAATAAAACAGGCGAAGTCATTAGGTTACTAAGGAGAATTACCAATAGACACACAGGCTTAGGAGAAGACAGCGCTTTGAGGCCAATACACGCCTTTGCTCTCTGTCACTTCACTTATGTGGCCGGATTACTCAAATGGAAGCAGGCAGGAATTAACAAACTTAATTTGATGCTCAGGTAGCACGTTAAAGTAGCCCTAGGGAAACCCAGTAACACTGCCACCGACAAACTCATGAGTCTAGGGGTGCACAACACAATCGAAGAAATTGTGGAGGCCCAACAGCTAGCGTAACACGAAAGATTGACAAAGTCACAAGCTGGCAGGAACATATTACAGGCAATAGGTGCAGAACTGAATACATCAAGGAGCTTAATAGAGGCTGAAGTAGAATTCAGGACTGAAGTTAGGAACAAGATCAGAACCAACCATCTCACCAGAAACATGCATCTAGAATATTATGTGAAAGGGAGAAAGGCAAGAGCTGAAGCACTCTTGTAGGCAATAGAGCAGCAGCACCAACTGGCAGCTATATTTCATGCTGCCTTGGTGAAAGGTAAAAAAGCATATACGGCCATTGTATCAAATTATGAAGGGTTAATTGTATCAATTATCAAGGGTTCAAGGGAAGTGCAAGACGCTATCACTATTTGTACCAACGACCAAATGGTGGCGGAACAAGCGGCAATTGCTCTAGCCATTAGGAGTATTAAGTGGGTCTGCATTTAAGTTATTCGAAATCCGCTATAAAGTGTTTTCATAAAGGCTACGTTGCTGGAGTTGCAGCTAAACGTTTTGAAAATATACAGATTATGAGAACTGAAATCCGATGGTTTCCTGCGCATATCGGGCAAGGGGACGAGACTCGGATATATCTCAATGAGGTTGCTCATGACTTCGCACGAGGACTTTCTAACCATGACAGTCACAACCCAGCCGTTCACCATCAAACCAGAGAATCTAGACATAATCTAATAACATACAATGGCGCTACTAAACATTACTATTTAGGATGCAGGAAATCCCTATTGCGACATTCAAAACTGAACAGGGCTCAGGCAGTCTCACTGCGCTTATTACAAACAGGTACATATCCCACAGCGTACCACATCAAAAATTGCATCCAGAGAAGGAGATTAAGATGGACTGCAACGATTGTAATGGCGTCATTGGAATCAGACACATGCTGGTGGAGTGCCCTGCGACTCTCCCCAACCTCGTTGAAGAATGGACACAGTGGGAGAAAAGGTTTCAAAGCCCATTGTTTGAGGACTAGCTAAGGGCCGTGCAGAGGGCCCATGATGCAGCTGAAAGGCTTGGCTTGACAGTGCCAACGTGGCACTGTCAGGCCAAGCCTTTCAGACACACATTTTTTTGTAATGAGGACTTCCGGACCTCATCACAATGAGTGAAAATGCATGTGTGTGAGTGTGTGGCAATGTGTGTAATGTAATGTGTGTGTGTGTGCACAAAAACGCACGCACGCACGCACACGCACACATGCACATACGCGCACACGCACACACGCACGCATGCACGCACACATATTTCAATTTACAAATTCTTGCCGTGGAGTTTGCAAGGCGGATCCACTTGAAAGGAATTACCAGGATGACACCAGCTAGATATTATTTCCCGAACTTTGCGAAGCAGTGCGTTGGCGTTCCAGTTACTTATGTGCTTGAATGCGTAAAATGGCATTTTGTTATGAGAGTAACTGAATGAATGCACTTCTCAGCAAAGTTCGGGAATTAATATCTTGAAACTGGTGTCACCCTGGTAATTAGTTACAAGTGAATCTACCTTGCAAACTTCACGGCGAGAATTTGGAAACTGAAATATGGGCCAGAAGGTAATTAGTTAAGACGTCATTTAGCCCATTCTTGTTAATTAGTCGATTATGCATTTCAATTTTCTGCGCCAGTAGTGTCTGCCTCTTCGAGCAGACTGCATCACGAACAAGAATTTCACTATTTGCCGCAGGCAACGTATAGAAGAAGAAGAAGAACAAAACTTTATTCGTGGACAGAACTTCGTTGCTCCTAAAACGGGGTAACGCCGTGTGGTGGGGCCCCTATTCCAAGGCGCCGCTGGCCCTCGCCATCCTTTCTGCCCTGCGGACGAGCCTGAGCTGATCCCCAAGGGCGGAGCTGGATAGCAATGCCTCGCACCTCGCTCTCGTGTTATTATCTTCTTGTTCTGTGTGAGCTGTGCACTCCCATGTGAAGTGGTAGAGCGTTGGTGTGCTCCCACACCACGGGCATATGTTCTTGTATGCTGTTGGGCAGTATATATGCAGTTTATCTAGGTTTATGTATGTGTCTGTTTGGAGCCTGCGTAACGTCGCTGAGTCCATGGCTGAAAGGTTCCTATGCGGGGCTGGGTAGAGCCTTCTGATTTCCCTGTAGTGTTGCAAGATCGCTTTAGAACTTGGATCGATGGGTGTCGGGTCCTCCACCATGTTGCCATGGGCAGCTCGGCAATTAGTAAAACCTCGAGCCGCCTCATCTGCATGGAGGTTCCCAGTAACACCCTCTTGTCCCGGGGCCCATGTTATCGTTTGGGTATGCCTGACGTCAAGGTCTCTGTTGATTTCGGTAAGTATCCGACGTGCCCTCGTGATGATCTGTCCCCTCTGATAGTTTCTACATGCGGCCTGAGAATCTGTGACTATTATTAGTGGAGCATTGCGTTCTATGCCTTCTCGCATAGCTAAGGCGATGGCTATCTCTTCGGCTTCTAAAATGGTTGCTCGGGAAACCGAAGCACAGGCGGTGATTTTCCCTTTACGGTTTACGACAACTGCCACCATGTTCTTTGCGTTGGCCCGATATGGCGAAGCATCCGTGAATCGTGCAGTGTCCAAGTATTTCGTTGTTTTGTCTATGTATTTTGCTCGAGCTTTTCTCCTTCCTGCGTGTAATGTCGGATCCATGTTTTGTGGTATTGGTGATACCCCATACAAATCTCTAATCTGGGAGGGTAGACCTTTGGCGTTTTGGTGTATTTGTATGCATCCTCCAAGGCCGACTCTTAGAAGAAGAGCTCTGCTGACTGTCGTTTGCGCCAATCGAGTCCTCATAAGAAATTTTGAAAGTGTTCGCTGAAACACCCTGTATGGAAATATGCAATAAAAACACCCAGAACGGAAAGTATAGAAGCACGCTTGACACCCAAGCCTGAACACGACATGGAACCGGTGTTACGTCTCCGTCATTTCAAGGGCACGTTCCAGTTGCCGTCCCGGTTACCGTCTACGGTCACGCAGCGTGTTGTCCAGGCTGCGCAAAGCTCGCCTGGCGTGGAAGTTCCCGGAGCCTTGACACTACGTTGTGTTTTGGTGGACGGCGCGGAATGCAGTTTTGCCTCACTACTCCACGCATTACAGATACCGCGAACCTTTATTGGTGACAGTACACCACTATGCTCGTCACAGACGCAATTTATTTACATACGGCTTCTCGACAACGTAGGCAATAGATAGAACCAGCGATAGAATTCGAGAAGCTTCCGATATAAAACAAGGCGTCTTGCCCTGGGTGATAACATTGAGCAATTCTGAGCCGATGAAAGACGGTGGCCGGGAAAGAAAGAAACGTACACGTTGCGATATTCTGTTAAACGTTTGCAGTATTAAATTCTATCGGCAGGCTCCCATACTATCGTACCAACTGCGCGTGCCTACTAGCTGCTAATACTCAACTACCATTACCTTATCACGCTTGCGGGATAATTCAGCTTATGATATACAATTATGCGCGTTTTGAACTAAGTGTGTGGAATTTTGCAGAGGACTTCAACAGTGAAACTGCGGACGTCAGATAAGCTAAGTTTTTGTCTTGGTCTAGGACCTCGACTTTCGGTCGTTAATAAAAAATAAGAGTCAACCTACGAACTCGTTCGCCGATGTAAACCTGTTTAAGTTCCTGCACTTAAATCAACTGTTGTATATTCGCCTTTACAGCAGCTTTACAAACGTTGAAGCCTTGTTAGGTTGCCTGAGCTTTATGCATTTCGTAAGCCCAATGGAGAGCTCTACGATGTGTGTCATTGAGAATATATCTCCCACGCACACACCCTTCAGCTGCCCTCGAACATACGTAGCAGCTTTGACTGCTTCGTAGGCGATAGGGCGATTATATTGCGGGTAAGTTGAATAGTGAACAATAGAGACCAAACTGAAACTCTAAAGACAAATGCAGAGAGCTGGCAGCATCCAGTGTTCCAGTCTATTACTTTATTTAATATAGAGAAGCATTCATTGCTTCTTAGCAGGAACTTTGTGCTGCGTAGGTAGGTTGCTGTCTCGCGTAGCTTGAGTTTTCTTCAGTACACACGAAGGCACCCTGGAGTACGATTCTAACTGAGGTCCGACAGCTCCATTGCTAAATAGTCCGATAGCTCAATTTGCCACAAGAAATTTTTACGACAATTTTAGACAACATACGCAGGTGTTTAACGTGCGAGACATTCCAAACACATTAAGTTCTAGCGGTATTAAACGATTAGCGCCGGTTGAAATTCGCATGTCAACAGTTTATGAGCCCGAGCTGAGGAGTACGTGTAGTTGAGAAAAGACAGAAAGCGCTGCTGAGGATCTCTCGGTCTGTGTTTCGTGAGGATTTTGGCCTTGATTTCTGGTACCTCGAGTGTTGGTAAATTTCCTAGGTCAAGCTGCAAGAGGGAAGGCGGCTGGAACGTGTGGTTTTTTGATCAGCTGGTACCGATCAATCTTGATAGATTAATATAAAGTGCAATTTTTGTCTGAAGAACAAAACACTTGATTTCAAATTTAGCGATGAAAACGACAGTTACGATAGAAATTAGAGTGCAGACCAGATTAAGATGCAATTCCCGAGGTGGTACATGGAGCTTAGAAGAACCTCCTGCACAGAGGAGTTAGATACCAGCGCACGTGCACTGAATATGGTATTACGACAGAAAAGCACATGCCCGTTAGTGATGACGTTGGACATATCATTTAGTGAAGGCGGTCTGCCAATAAGAAAGAGAGCTGTCTAAAGAAGTGCTTCGTGAAGTAAACCCCGGGAGGCAAGTAATTGCAACTGTAACATTTGAAATGGAGCATAGACAGGCCATGCGAATGTGCTGCGTTACTCTACTTGCGTTTCAGAGGCATCATTCAGCACCTTTCTCTTGTCGAATATGCTTTGCTTGCAGCTCTTAGACGGCACATGCAAAGAAGCAAAATTGAAATGTAGTACCAGGCGCTGATTAAGCTGTCAGCGCAGGAAGCAGACATTCTAGCATGATTTAGGTTATTTTGGTGCGAGTGGGCATGCAGCAACACAGGGCAAATTTAATAAACATAGATTACAGAACTGCATCAATGTGCTTATTAATCGCACACTCTAAAGTATACCACACACCAAAAAGAAAAGTGAGTTCTCCTTTGATTAACCAAAATTTGTCCACTGTGGTGCTCTCTTGTGAGCTAACTCGAAGATTGCCTATCCTGTGTGACGCAGTAGACCATGTGCAAAATTTCTGTAGCGCGAAGCCCTCAAATGCAGAAAGAAAAGTAAAAAAAAATTTCGCGCCGTACCATTCACATGGTGGCGGATTAGCCAGTGAAGGTGTTCCGAGCAACTGTGTCCAAACTCCGCGTTCAGAAATATTCCCTTGAATTTGTAATTCGCGCCGGTGAAACTCGAACGACCTAGCTTGCCGCTTATGAGCGGCCTCCTGTGCGCGAACTTAATCGGTAGCTTGCACTCGACGCCGACTATTAAACTCTCACATCTGCTCTCGCTGACGTTCTTCGGAGGCTAGGCCACTGGCCGCATTCTCCGCTTTCTCACGAGCACGTTGTCGTTGCTTGTAGTTGCGTTTGTACTGTCGACGCCTCTGCACATACTCAGCTTGTTCTTCGACAATGCACACAATGCGGGACCTTCCCATTTTTCCCATATTTTGTTGGAGTTGCAACTGTTGCGGTGGTATCCCCCTGCAATTCACAATCCGGTTCTTAGACTGCGGCGGCTACTGCGGTGCACATCCCCGTGTTTTCCCGCCACAACTGCGGCGCCGTTGTATTGAGGGTAGATGACACCAGACGCAGCCGGCAGCAACGGCGGCCAGCATGGATGCACGCCCCCACTGCCCAGTGTGGCGCAGGGTGAAATCACGTGGCACGTCTTTCTTCTCTATTCTACTATCGTTCATTCTCCCCTATTCAGTGCTCGCGCCGCCATATTTTTCGTTCACTTTACGGACATTAGCCAGCCCACATAACAACCCCCCCCCCTCCTCACGAGATCATGCAGCGACCACATCTTTTCTGTTCACTTTATGGACGTTAATCAGCCCAGATAACTGCACTACGAGACCACGCATTTGGCTCATTCGTACACGCCCGTCAGGTGAACAGCTCTGAAATAAGGATTGCAAGAAGAAACACACACGAGCGTTGACTACCAACTGAATTTATTGATCACAAAACGCACACACACGCACAGATATATATATATACACAAGGTGATATAATTATCAAACACAGCCTCAGAAACACTAGTAATGTCGGGAAGTCAGTAAACAGTAAAACCAAAACAGATAAGGGTTTTTATAGGCTTAAAAGCGCGAACTCCTTGCCGTCTAAAGCCACTGATGATTGACTGATGCTCTGAAATTCTTCATAAAATACACCTCTGACATTTCCCGCGTTCTTTTCTCGTGATGGCGATACAGCACACATCAATCTTCAAGCTGAAATTTACATCCATGGCCATTGCATTGCAACACTAGGTTAGACGTTATTCCTTTATCTAAGTTATTCTTGTGTTCCCTAGTCTTTGATTCACGCCGTGCCCCGCTTGCCCAATATAACTGCGGCCGCATGATAAGGTCATGCGATAGACGACCCTAACGCAGCTATTCGCAAATTTGTTTTTCTTTTCATGTTTTACCGCGCATGAACGGCTATACTTAGTTGATGTCCCGCTAACGCGTTCATCCGTCCTCCTGCATATTCGTCTAATATTCCGAAGGACTGATAGGATTACCTATCATATTATACTTGGCAAAGGGGGCGTTGCATCTAAGTGCATATAGTGGATGCACTTTATCCACTTTGGCGCTAATGCAATAAAAGAGGCTGTGGCTTAAACATACGTCCGACGTCACCCTCTTTCTTTCCAGGTACGCTAGGCAGATCAGGTAGCGTCTTTGTGGACGTACGTCAAACGTTTCTTGTTCGTTTTGCCATGTTTTCCGTTTGCACATGTCGGGAATGAGCACGCTGCACTCGTAAATACAGGTTTCCCTCGCGTCAGTGGTTTATGTTGTGCGTGTTGTGGTGTAGGGACTATTTCACCACCGCACGCCCCAATCAGCGTGCTCATGATGGCCAGAAGAACTGGCACATCTTTTTCCATAGCACTGATGCGGCTTTCAAAGGAAGCAAACGCATTCCATTCGCTACCACTCGAAGCGATACTATGACGACGCGTGCTTATCGCAAATTGCAATGCTACAATTACGCTTCGCTATCAATCCATTAAGTGATTGGCAGGAATGCGTTCATGTTGCGGCTTTTCGCAGTTACAAAAACTTCGATGTCACAATTGAAATGTACAAATTAACGGAATCGCTAACTAAGGAAAGCCGAGAAGCGCAACTCTTCTCCATATACAGCTGTCCGCTCAAGTCGACCAGTTTTCTTTTGCGAAACGGGGCTAGTAACCCTCGTCATACCTAAAGATTTGTCATTGAAAGCAGTTCTCTCTTGACATTTCTTCGTGAGGATCCTTTTACCATACCTCTAGGCAAGCCATTTACTGTACCTAAAAATTGGTAGTGCTTGTTGCGGAGTTTTATATGACGTAATCGTTCTGGATACGTTTATTTTATTGATGCGTAAAATACCTTGCAAGATCTCTACATGGCGCGTTGAGTAAGGAGGGCATTAAATCAAGTAAGCACATACCATGTCGCAACACTATTAAGGTGGAGAAAGAAAAAAAAACGGCCATGTGCACATGCCTAAAAATTAGAGAAAAATATTAGCTACGTTCAGCTGTGTATGAGTACAATAAAAAGGAACTCGATAAGTTTATAACAAACGTATTACAGTGCGAGGAAAAAGTAGGAAAAATAAAACCAAGGAGCGAGTAGAATACCAATGGTGAACGAGGATTAAGCAAGTTGAGTGAGAGCCAGAATTTTTCACGATCAGTTTCCGCAACTATCTTATCGGGGAGACTCTTCCACAGACGAATGGCGCGTGGAATTGAAGACGAGTTCAGAGCTTCAGTTTTACCGTAGATACGCGTGAAGTTAATGCTCTCTTCGGCTGATTGCTTCCATCCCCCGAAGCAGAGTCGGGCAGATCCGGCGTTCCCCGAGCTCAGAGGTAGAGGACGAGCGCGCAAGCCAAACGTGCGACTCGCTCTCGGAGGAGGCAATAGCAGATGCTAAACCACGTGACTATTCCTTTTTTTTCTTTATTGCCTGTTTGCAGCACAAACCAAGAACACATTCAAACGCTAAAACATGTCAACCACACTTTGGCTAACATTATATATTAAAATCGCTTCAGCTTGATCAGTTCATCACGAATAGCCACCCACTCGGGAGGCTCACTCTGGGCATAATATATTTCCCGAATATACGCGACACTTTCGATGAAGTTTATTCTCGCCGGTCGGGTATCGACATCCGAGTGTCGCACTGCCATTCTCGTTTTCCACAGACTGTGGAGGCCAAGGAGCATAAACATATCGTACGGAACTCCTCCTTCGTTATCGCTTGGCAAATATCGAATACCAAGAGCTGTAATCGGTAGTTCTTTTTTAATTGTACGTAGTAAGACATCCCAATGAAATATTGGATCCCAGCAATCGATGAAAACGTGTTCAATGGTCTCTGGCTTTTTACAAAGTAAGCAGTTTACTGTCCATGGCACATATATTCCTTTTTCGTCTAACCATGTTTTTACGGGTAGCGTGTTTGTGTGTAGCTTAAAGAAAAACGTTTTTCGAGAGGGTCTAACTGGCATTTTTTTCACCCGTTTCAGTACATCATCTCCTTGGCCTCCCCAGTTTACAGACCTGTACAATGGTATTGGCAACATTGTATCAACTAAGTCTTTATACGGTGTTTTTCTTGTCACAGAGCACAGATATTCCATGGAAAACCGCACACGCAACATACGAAGTGAATCAACCACTTCGCGCAGATATCCCCTAATACTTCCTCCCTTCACATCACTGGTCGTTACAACATATTGCGGCAGTGCTTTTCCCAAACGAACTTGAATTACTGTGCGTAGAAAATCATTTCTCTGATCCCGAAAAAAAGAAAACGCGACACAATTTGTCTAATAAACAAATGCGACAGACCTAGCCCACCACTTCGAGCTGAAAGAAACAAATTGGTTCTGCTTATCCTCTCCCAACTGGAAGCCCATATGAATACGGCAAAAACACGATGCATTTTTTGCACACTTGAACGACACATTGATAACACTTGCATAATATACCACACTTTCGCTACTAAAAAGAGATTGCACACAGAAGCAGGTCCAAACATTGACAAATCTCGGCCAAGCCAACCCTTTGATTTTTCACTCATTCTACCAGCTTTATCGGACCAGTACTGTGCGGTATCATTATAGTGCTGGAGTGGCACACCCAAGTACTTAGTTGGCGTTGTTGACCGCCGGATGTTTGCAAAGTGAGCTGGTATAATGTTCCAATGACCGTGCCATATACCGATGCTTTTTTGCCAATTGATCTGGGATCCAGATTGTTCACAGTACTTCTTTACAAGACGTACAACTTCAAGTACGCTATCACGATCCTCGCAGAACACTGGGATGTCATCAGCGTATGCCAGTACCTTGACTTCAGAAAGCTGTAGCCGAAATCCTCGGACGTTGTCATTGCGTATCACTGCTAAACAGAAAGGCTCGAGGTACAATGCAAAAAGCAATAGACTTAGTGGACACCCTTGTCTAAGGGAAGATCTGAGTGACAGTTTCTCGCTGAGAGACTTATTAATTATAATCTGTGTCGTGCATTGGTCGTAGGCCATTTTGACGCCATCTAAGATTACTTTCCCTACGTTAACATATTCCAAAACAAGAAGAAGAGCATCGTGGGACACACGGTCGAAGGCTTTCGCCAGGTCGAGTTGCAACAAAGCGACGCGTCTAGCGAAGACGTCGCAACACTCTAGAACGCTTCGCGCTACGTGGCTGTTTGTAGTAATAGTGCGGCCTTTTATGCCGCAAGTTTGATGCGGACCGACAAGATTTGTAATGACTGTTTGAAGCCTCTTTGCCAATACCTTCATGAGTATTTTATAATCGGTATTTGTAAGGCTAATTGGCCTGTATGCCCCAACCGATAAAAGCGCCTTGTGGTCATCTGTTTTCGGTATTAAAACCATGTGTGCACTTCTGAAAGAAGGTGGCAATCGCTTATATTTATGTGCCTCAGAGTATACATGCTCCAACACTTGAGCAAGCCCAGGGGCAAATGCCTTATAAAAGGCGGCTCCTAAGCCATCGGGACCCGGTGATTTGCCTGCAGGAAGTTCTTCGATCGCGTGTTCTATTTCTCGGACGCTTATCGGTTCCTCGAGATTGGCCTTTACGTCGTCATCAACGCGCGGCATAAAATTCACGAAACTTGCTTCAAATTCAGCACCCACGTGGATTGGGGCGCCGAACAACTTGCGGTAGTGTTCAGTAAAGGCCTGTTCAATCATATTCGAGTCGGAAGTAACCTCATCCCGATAATTAATCTGTCTTATTTCATTTTCCCTTGTGTACCTCTTTTCATCGGCAATGGCGCGTTTGTTCGGCGTTCCATCAACCCACAGTCTTTCCATCCGCGCCCGAATAACTGCTGCTCTATATTTTTCCGTGTCAATAGCTTCCATCGCCTTTTTAACTGTTCTGATTTCATCACTAAATTTTCCAGGTTCCGCACTGTCCATAAAAATCAGAAAATGTAGTTCCTTCTGGAGCTCCTTTTCTTTCATTTTTTCATTGTGTCTTCTAACACAAACCACGTGACTACTACCAACGTCCGATGTTTCGCTTATCCAAAGCTCCCGGCGCCGCCGGGAAAACCGGCGGACGCGCCGGCGGGACGAGCGTTCGTCGCAGTGGCCTGCTCCGACGACAGGGCTCGGAGCGCCTCAGAGCGCTCGAAGGTGGAGAAGAGCAATCGAGAAGAACCAGCCGAACGCAGGGCGGGCACCCTTTTTCAACCAGCCGAAGACTACGCCACTCGCGAGAGCGCTCCAGAGCGCTCAGAAACGACCAGTCGAAGATGGCATAAGATGATTGTGTACACTGTGCGACGTGTACGATGACGTTTCTAAATGTACGGAGTGTTTTTTAGTGTGGCGGGCGTACTTATGAAATAATGGCAAAAGGGTCATGTTGCGACAATTACATAGCAGCTGAAGTAGAAGGTGAAGCTTTATTTGAGTTACGCTAGAACAGTAGTCTTAATTCAGGGAAATGAAATATGCCGCACTAGTTTGGATTGATTCCCGTATGTTAAGTGATTTTAATGGGGAGACCAGACAGAAGCGGCGAACTGCAGTCATGGGCGAGCAAATGTTTGAAATGCCAGTTTGCCGAGAAGTGCACGCGAGTTTTGAAGGCCGCACCACAGGTAGCCCAGTGATCGAGAAGCGCTGGCATAGACGGTGGTAATGTGAGAAGTCCAGAAGAGGTTTGTTCAAAGATTTACGCCTAGATATTTTAATGATGAGGTTCGAAATAATGGGACATTTTTGATACAGTAGGAATAATCCATGTTAGTGCGTTTGAGGCTGCAGGACACCACGCTAGATTTTGATGAATTGAGAACCATTAGCCAAGAGTCACGTGCGTTTGAGGCTGCAAGACACCACGCTAGATTTTGATGAATTGAGAACCATTAGCCAAGTGTCACACCAATTAGCAATTTGGTAAAGATCATATGGCAGGATCAGGTGGTCATCATGGAGAGCTGTCTTAGGTGGTCATCATGCACTGGTATATTTCATTTATTTTTGAAATACCGCAGAATTTTGAAGGTACAAGCAGGAGGAATAAATTACATCTACAATAAAGAAGTACATGTAGAATTGAAGTACAACGCAAAATATTGCGAGAAACGTGTTAGAAATAAAATAAGATGTTACATTATACAAGCAATACAATGAAATCATATTATGCAATACTGCTTCAGTAGAGCAAAAGCCAGAAGTCATATTGAACTAAAAAAACAACAGCAACAATACCAACAGGTTCATTAAGAAAGAGGTTCAACATCCAGGTAATTAAACAAGGAGAGCTCAGCCAATTTAATTAGATATATGCTCCTTTGGTTCAGTGCTGTTCGATGCACACACTGTACCACACCGTTATTGCTAGATCTGGATGTCCAGTGGCCGTGAGGACGTGTTGCTTGCTGTGACATGCCATAATCAGAACGAAAATTATTTCTCCTCGTCAGACACACTGTCGAAATTAAAAAAAAGACTAAAAAGCCACGAAAACAAATCAAGCTCTTACGTAAAACAAACCCTGGACCCGTAACGCGTCAAGCAGAGACGTTACCTGATCCCCTCTATAAGGCTTGCAGATTAGTTTTTCCATTTGTTATATGGAGTATTGCCTTGAAATTGTTAAGGCTTTCGCCGCTTTATTTTTGTTGATTAGCGTGTTTCAAAGGCCGATTCTTGCGCGATTTATATAAGGCCTACTTTAAACTCTTGTCTGATAAACTATATAATGCCTGGAGCCACTTCTAAACGCCTCGTTCGTTAGAATAGCGAACCATCCGAGCCAATAAACCATTCGAACATGAACGCCATTGGAACATGAACCTGGCAACGTTTAACGCTAGAACGTTATCTAGTGAGCAGTGCTAGATAGCAGTGCTATTGGAGGAATTAGAGGACAGTAAATGGGATATAATAGGCCTCAGTGAAGTTAGGAGGCCAAAAGAAGCACATACAGTGCTAAAAAGTGGGCACGTCCTGTGCTAGCGGGGCTTAGTGGAGAGGCGAGAACTAGGAGTCGGATTCCTGAATAATAAGAATATAGCTCGTAACATACAGGAATTCTATACCATTAACGAGAGGGTGGCAGGTCTAGTTGTGAAACTTCATAAGAGGTACAAAATTAAGGCTGTAAGCTATCGCAGGAGACGAAAGATCTTATCCAGAAACGCCAATGTACGAAAGCCTCTAACCCTACAGCCAGAATAGGACTGGCAGAAGTTTCCAAGTTAATCAACAAGCGTAAGACAGCTGACATAAGGAAGTATAATATGGATAGAATTGAACATGCTCTCAGGAAAGGAGGAAGCCTAAAAGCCGTGAAGAAAAAACTAGGAATTGGCAAGAATCATATGTATGCGTTAAGTGACAAAGCTGGCAATATGATTACGAATATGGATGAGATAGTTCATGCGGCCGAGGAGTTCTGTAGAGATTTTTACAGTACCACTGACACCCACGACGATAATGGAAGCGAGAATAGTCTAGAGGAATTCGAAATCCCAAAGGTAATGCCGGAAGAAGTAAAAAAGCCTTGGGAGCTATGCAAAGTGGGAAGGCAGCTGGGGAGTATCAGGTAACAGCAGATTCGTTGAAGGATGGTGGGCAGATTGTTCTAAAGAAACTGGCCACCCTGTATACGCAATGCCTCATGACTTCGAGCGTACCAGATTCTTGGAAAAACGCTAACATAATCCCAATCCATAAGAAAGGGGACGCCAAAGTCTTGAAAAACTATAGGCCGATCAGCTTACTGTCCGTTGCCTACAAAGTATTTACTAAGGTAATTGCAAATAGAATCAGGAACACCTTAGACTTCCGTCCACCAAAGGACCAGGCAGGATTCCATAAAGGCTACTCAACAATATACCATATTGACACGTGTACTTGTCTTTATCGGGCGACAAGTATTGTCGCCTAACAAATGTTATCGCACAGCGCGGGACGCGCCTGCATGTGTCCGAAGTTTCTGGAAAGTTATCGATGCTTCTATCCGTTGTCTGTTGTCGCCGAACGTTGTGTTATCTGATTTTATCGCTTGACACGAATGGTGTAGAACATTTTAGAAGGCATGCGGGTCCCAACGTTTAATCTGGAACATTCGATGATTGCTGTATAAAAGCCGACGCGCTTGACCCTCTGATCAGATTTTGGACGATCGCCGACTGTGTTCGCCGCTATAGTTGTGCTTTAAGTGTAGCCTGTTTTGTGGGCACAGGTTCGCCCAATAAAAGCTAGTTTTGTCTTTCACAGTACTGCTACTGTGTTCTTTGACGTCACGATCCAGAGTCCAGAGGAGAAACGGAGTCGAACAGGTGATAGCTTACGCTAGCCGGTCGCTGTCAAAAGCGGAAGGCAACTATTCTACGACCGAAAAGGAATGCCTCGCCATCGTTTGGGCTACAGCTAAATTTCGCCCTTATCTTTATGGCAGGCCATTCAAAGTCGTCAGTGACCATCACGCGTTGTGTTGGCTAGCAAGTATAAAGGATCCTTCAGGACGACTGGCGCGGTGGAGCCTCAGACTACAAGAATACGACATCAATGTAACCTACAAGTCCGGACGAAAACACTCCGATGCCGATTGCCTATCACGCGCCCCCATTGACCCGCCGACGCAAA
Source organism: Dermacentor albipictus (assembly GCF_038994185.2). Taxonomy (NCBI): domain Eukaryota; kingdom Metazoa; phylum Arthropoda; class Arachnida; order Ixodida; family Ixodidae; genus Dermacentor; species Dermacentor albipictus. Next base: position 31,269,750 of record NC_091825.1, read on the forward strand.
ATGACGAAGATGACGACGCCTTCCTTGGCATGATAAGCGCGGAAGACTTCGCTGAACAGCAACGGGCAGACCCGGAGCTAAAAGGCCTGGTGGAATATTTGGAAGGGCACACCGACGTTGTCCCCAGGGCATTTAAGCGCGGATTATCTTCCTTCACGCTTCAGAACAATCTCCTCGTGAAGAAGAACTTTTCACCAGTCCGCGCCAACTACCTTCTTGTTGTCCCGTCAGGACTTCGTCCAGAAGTATTGCACGCCCTACATGACGATCCGACCGCTGGACACCTCGGTTTTTCCCGGACACTATCGAGGATACAAGAAAAGTATTATTGGCCGCGCCTGACCGCCGACGTCGCCCGTTATGTCAGAACATGCCGAGACTGTCAGCGACGCAAGACACCGCCAACAAGGCCAGCCGGATTACTACAGCCAATCGAGCCTCCTTGCCGACCATTCCAGCAGATCGGGATGGACTTGCTGGGACCCTTTCCGACGTCAACAACCGGAAATAAGTGGATCGTCGTGGCGACAGACTACCTTACCTGCTTCGCTGAAACTAAAGCACTGCCGAAAGGTAGCGCAGCCGAAGTGGCAAAATTCTTTGTCGAAAACATCCTGCTTCGACACGGCGCCCCAGAAGTCCTCATCACCGACCGAGGAACGGCCTTTACAGCGGAGCTCATCCAAGCCATTCTGAAATACAGTCAGACAAGGCACAGGAGGACCACGGCCTACCACCCGCAGACGAACGGCTGAATAAGACCCTCGCCGACATGCTAGCGATGTACGTCGACGTCGAACACAAGACCTGGGATACCGTCCTGCCGTACGTAACATTCGCTTACAACACGGCGGTGCAAGAAACCACACAGATCACGCCGTTTAAGCTGGTTTACGGCAGGAACCCGACGACGACGCTCGACGCCATGCTGCCCCACGTCACTGACGAAGAGAATGTTGACGTCGCTAGCTATCTCCAGCGCGCCGAAGAAGCCCGACAGCTCGCCCGCCTACGGATCAAGAACCAACAGAGGACCGACAGCCGACACTACAACCTCCGACGACGCTTTGTTGAGTACCAGCCCGGCGACCGTGTTTGAGTTTGGACACCGATACGCCGACGAGGACTCAGTGAGAAACTACTCCGACGCTATTTCGGACCCTACAAGGTCATCCGACGTATTGGCGCTCTGGACTATGAGGTCGTGCCAGACGGCATTTCGCATTCACAGCGACGTCGCGCTCGACCTGAAGTGGTCCACGTGGTGCGTCTTAAACCATTTTATGGACGCTAACGAACTTTCCTTATTTTGTTTTTTTTCTTTTCTTTGCTATGAGTGCTTATTTATTAGTTTCGTTTGTTTGCAGCATCGGGTCGATGCTTTTTAAGAGGGGGATATTGACACGTGTACTTGTCTTTATCGGGCGACAAGTATTGTCGCCTAACAAATGTTATCGCACAGCGCGGGACGCGCCTGCATGTGTCCGAAGTTTCTGGAAAGTTATCGATGCTTCTATCCGCTGTCTGTTGTCGCCGAACTTTGTGTTTGCAGGGAGTTTGCATAAAGTTTGCAGGGACAACATGGCCACAATTAGTACATGACCGGTGTAGTACGAGAAGTATAGGAGAGGCCTTTGCCCAGCAGTGGGCGTAACCAGGCTGATGATGATGATGACGACGACGATGATGATGATGATTGCCGTCGACATGCGCTGCAGCACGTACTCATATGTCGCGTTTGTGCAAGTTTCTAGCTCGCACATGTGGCGACGGGAATGTATGTGCGTACGATAAGCAGCTCTGTACGTTTTTTAATCACTGTGCTCCGAACGTAGGACGCAGCTTCGGGCAACGCAGTTGTCCAACAGCATTCTCCTTATTGATACGTCATTCCAACCTATATTTTAGTCGGCAAACCATATTGCTGACACGTGCGTTTGACGCAGCGTTTGGCACTTTGATTAGAAAATCTACCTGCGCATCACTCATTGTACTTATGGACTATGTATTAATTCGAATGTTTACTCATGGAGTAATGAAAAGCTGTGTTTGAAAGCGTCAATGCATGGTTGTAAATGCGTGATATTGAAAGCATGATATCCTTCAGGTCATGTTTTGCTGCAAGACTTTAAGTGGGAGGCATCGAAGAGGTGGTCAATGTACAATGCAATGTGGACTTCTTATATTTTACTAAGGCGCGTAGTGTGAGTTCACAGCTTAAAAAATTACACCACAGAATACACTCATTTCGCGCTAGTTACTTTTCAAGACATGTACGCATACTAAGCAACAATATACCACATTTCACCCGGGTAATTTCGCCACATCTTCACAAGTGCCAAATTTAGGGAAAAGAAATATTGAAGGACTCGCTCTTAAAAAGCAGCTTAATCACGTTTTCGTGGTAATGCGTGCTAAACCGCAAATAATACCTTTGAGGCAGACAGGTATCTTAATTGTGAAGAAGCATGGATTTATTTCATTGCCTTGTAAATTATTAGCCGCAAGAAGAGACCAAATGTGACAGAAAGAGAGAAATCAGCACGTGTGTCGAACTTAGTTTTCTTTACATTGCGTAATGATTGGACTTGCTCCAATTGAATGAACAAAGTAGCGTCACTTTACCTCTACCACATTTCGCTTCCTTCTTCGTGTGATTTGCATTGCAAAGTCACCTGCGGCCAAGCTCTCAGAACCGACCATCGGCTAACGTCATCGTAACCATGCTCCCAACGCTACTAGCTGCAAGGGGATTAGTGGCGGAGCGGCACACAGGTTTTCCTGCTTTTCTTCTGGTAGTTATTTCGCTGGCTGCTTCTTTGTGATCGCACTACTGTGAGTACTAGAAACGCTGTCGGTACATCATCTTGTTTCCCCACGGCTTCATAGGATAATACCGACAGTTTGCAGCCAAAGGTAACGTCCGCTTATATATGTTATTATTGCTCATTATGATCCCTGAAAACGGATCTAGCCAAGCTTTGATATATATTTTCATGTGTATTTTTGTGGAACCGCCCCACGCAACACCGAGCCCTGTATAGGAGGAGGCATAGCAGAATGAATTGCAACATTATTGCTTTCGTTTCTTCATTTAAAGACTGATTGAAAGATATATATTAAAATTTCAAAAAGACTTGGCTAGATGCGGTGGGTGTAGGAGAGGCGGCTGTGCCGTCTGGATACGATACAGTTGAATATGGGGGACTTGGGAGTAGAAGGCAGCGAATTAATTTTAATCACCTTTGTAGCGAAAGCGAGACACTCGAGCGTTGCTGGACTCCGCTGATATCGCAATGTGGTCGCTCCTGCTGCGAAACGAATCTGAGTCCTCATGCTCATCATCGCAACGCCATAACCATTAAGCCAACGTGGCACATAGCGGAACGAATTGCGTAATTCTATAACACATCGCTGTAAGTATTGCTGGCCTGTTCTGCACGTATTCCTGGCAGGTTCATTAAGTATAACGTTGGTGGAAGGTCATTGCTACACGTAGCGGCAATTCAGTGCACAGTCTACCACGCAACATAATTAGGTGGATTTCATATCTGTTGTGGCAGCGCATTTCATATTACTGCTCCATGCAGAGAGTGAGAGAGAGCGCAAGGACAGAAAAGTACGTACCTGTAGGTCTGCCCAGAGAAGCGTCTGGTTCACTAGGTTACAGGGTGGTCAAGGAAAAGCAAATGAAAGAGAATAGAAAAATCTGGAACACTGTGAGCACCGTTTTTCGTTACTTTAGAGCCCACTAGCCTTCTGCATAATTAGTGCATAATTCGCGAAACAATATTATTCCAGGCAACGTGGCGCCAAAATGTTTCTTTTAGTCATATCATACATGTAGAATGCTTGGCACTGTTTCATTGCGAGGGAAGTTAGGAACTTGAATCAGGTTTTGATTTATTCATCCGCCCGTTCTGTTGGAAAATGATGTAGTCACTATGGTATGAACTTTGCACTGTTTGATTAGTAGCGAACGCGGATACCCTATGCAATATATTATTGCGATAAAGCTTAAACTTCTGGATTGGCTGACTGTTTTACTATCGCTGAAGTTTCGTCACCCTCGGGCACCTCTCGTCCTTGTACTCTGTCACCGTCGCGCTTGTGCCTTCGCCGTAATTTTTAGCTTGTCATCCAAGTCCTATTTCCATCACCGTTGTTTCTTTGCGATCCTTGGCACGCCCCGTCATCATTGTTGGGCAACCATCGCCATCTTGAAACCGCATTTATTGTCTTAATGTCAGTGTCTGCTTTGCTTTACCATCACCGTTGTCTTGCCAATATTTTCATCACAGTCATGGCCATCAAGGTGCTGTCGTCATGGCTTTATATCGTTCAGGAAAATTGTGTATTATTGAAGTAATATTGAACAAAGCTGGCAATGTGGGCGTTAGTCGCAAGAGTAAATCTGTGGTATAAATCTCTTCAGAGGCATAAAAACTGCTGAAATGTGATTTCGGTACTCAGAAAAAGCATTCACATTATGATTTGTTCTCCTTACAATGAGTTCCATTTAGGGTGGCGATTCTGTACACGAGGAAGCAGCCGCTAGCTTTTCAATAGATGTGGCCGGCTTCGGAACAGGCGGAACAAGCAAAAAAAAAGGGGATTTGTCCCCCCCCCCCCCAAAAAAAAAGGATGATCAATGAAGCTGCGTATGTGGGCCCCTGAATGACGAACTACACCTCCGCCGCGGGTCAGCCTGCTATCGCACTGTCTTCGGGATCGGCCCACTTACGGGGAGTTCTGTGTCTACATATGGACACGATTCTGGGGAAACTAGCACTTCAAAGCTTCGCTGTAAAAATAAAACCTAGTCCGAAGAAAATGAATTCTGGCTCTATTCAGGGAATTGATTGTCCCTACCATGTTGGCACATAACGAATGAAGGTGGTCGTTGCGAAATCACAATCGCAGGGCGAGGTTATTCGAGTTCGTTGCGTGCCAACGCGTAGTTGTGGGACTTCCGCCACAGAAGTCTGACACAGAGACCGGGTCCATCCGCTTATCAAAAGAGGAGCGAGTCGCGCGATTGTGCCGAACGAGGCCGACGGAGGGACAATGGGCCGGCACGGCCTAAATGCTACCCGGTATCCATCACTGGCTCAGTGAAGCAAGCGTGCGGCGGCTGTCGGCAATCGCTGGATCCTCAGGTCAGGTTACTTTATCACGAGAAAGTTCACGCCAGAACAGACTTAGAAGTTTTTTGGGAACACGATTAATGGCTTCGCTGGCGTTTTGCCGCACCACTTCGCATGCACGAAAAGAAAATCTCCGAGCGCAGACTAGGTTCGCTAAGGAAATACTTGTAATCGTTTATGCCTAATACTGGCAGCACGGTTAAATTCAGGTATGGCTCGGGAATTTTGTGGTATGGTGCTGTTTCAAAATAAGGAAGCTCTGGGATTTTATGTGCTAAAAAATGGACCCGTCGTGGCTGGCATCGAAGCCGCGAGCTTGAACTGAGCAGTGCAACGGCAAGGTTACTATGCAACCGAGGTGTCTAGTGGTATTTTATTTCTGAACTAAACACATTTACATAAGGAGCTTATCCTTCCTGACACACTGAGAGAGAGCGTAAACTTTTATTTCAAATCAGAAAGATTTGAGTCCGGCGTCTTTTAGTGGGTCTGGGCACCCGCCGCGGACGCGGTTCCGAGACCTTGTCTCGAAGCGGCTTCCTCGGCTCGCTGGACGGCCCAGAGTTGTGCTGTCAGGTCAGAGCTGAGCAGTGCGGTCATCCAGCGTGACTGGAGGCTGGCGGTGGAAGAGACGGAGGGGTCGGCACTGCCCGACTTGTTTGTTAGGTCCCGACACTCCCATAGCATGTGATTTAGTGTGGCAACCTCGCCACACGATGTGCATCTGTTTGTAGTGTACATGTCTGGATAGATGGCGTGCATGAGTCTGGGGTTTCTGTAAGAGTCTGTTTGTAATTGTCTGAAGTGTACTGCTTGCGTCCTGTCTAACATAGCGTGAGGGAAAGGGTGTATGCGTCTTTGTAATTGGTAGTGTGCCGTGATGTCGTGAAAAGTGGTCATACGATCCTCCCATGCCCAGACGTTTGCAGTACCCCGCGGGGGCTCTTCCTCCGATGCTGCTCGGTGAGTCAGGCCTCGAGCAACGCCGTGAGCCGCTTCGTTGGGGGTGCTCATTCCAGTGCGTGCCGGGATCCATAGCAAATGCCTTCGGTTATCAAAGTCGGCCTCTCCCTGGTGTATGGGATGTCGCTGGAGTATCTGATACGCCTCTTGCGAGATGCGCCCATTTGCAAAATTGCGAATTGCCGTTTGCGAGTCACAGATCACGTATGTAGCTTTGGTTTGTGTGAGGGCCAGTGCTATGGCCACTTCCTCTGCCGCTTCGGCACGTGCCGTGTTCACGGTGACGCTCGTGAGGTGGTTGCCTCGGTGGCTAGTAACTGCTGCCACGAAACTCTTCCTGTCTCGATAGCGGGCTGCGTCGGTGAAGACCGCCTCCTTGTCGTTAGAGTAACTTTTGTTCATTTGTTGTGCCCTGGCTTTACGCCTCCCCGAGTGGTGTTGGGGGTGCATGTTGCGAGGCAATGGGGGTACGTATAGTTGCTCGCGTATGAGTCTTGGAATGTCTACTTTGACGCCGTGTTGCGAGTGGTATGTGATGCCGAGATTTTCAAGCACGTGTCTGCCCGGGCGGGTCTTGGATAGGCGTTCAAGTTGGGACACTTGTTGCGCCTCCACGAGTTCTTCGAGCGTATTGTGTAGGCCTAGTTCTAAGAGCTTGGTGGTGCTAACTCCAGGCGCAAGTCCCAACGCACATTTGTACGCCTTGCGTATGAGCGCGTCGAGCTTGTTTTTTTCCGCAACCGTCCAGTTGTGAAACGCTGCCGTGTACCTAATCTGGGAAATGACGAAGGCTTGTATGAGTCGGATGACGCTGCCTTCGCGCATGCCCGCGTGTTTGTTGGTAATGCGTCGAATGAGCTGCATCGTGCTGGTGGCCTTTGCCGTTATCTTGCGAAGTGCTTCGCCATTGCCACCCTCATGCTCTATCATCATTCCTAGTACCCGGATTTTCTCTACTATCGGGATGGGTAGGCCATTTGATGCCGTTAATTGGATCTTTTGCTTTTCCAGGGGGGTGTAGCATCTAGGTGGGCGCCCCTTTCTGACTGGTCTATACAGCAGCAGTTCGGATTTTTCGGCCGAGCAGGCGAGTCCCGTGCCCACGAGGTAGTTTTCTACGCATTGGATGGCCTGTTGTAAACGTTGCTCGATCACTCCGTCGCTGCCCGTTGTCGTCCAGATCGTAATAGCGTGTGATGCAGTCCTTCGATTTGAAACAATCGGTCGGGCAACCCCAGCAGGACGAGGTTGAAGAGCATTGGCGAGATCACCGAGCCTTGCGGGGTGCCCGAGCTGCCGATGTTGATTTGCTCTGACTGTAGTTGCCCCACTCGCATGAGAGCGGTTCTTCCCGTGAGGAAGTCTCGGACGTAGTTGTACGTGCGCAGGCCGAGATTTAGATTGTCTATTTGTCGCAATATGGCATCGTGGCGAACGTTATCGAAGGCCCTCTTCAGGTCCAGCCCGAGGATGGCTCTCGTCGAACGCTCCGGATTGTCCATGGTTTGGTGTTTTAGTTGCAGAAGGGCGTCTTGCGTGGAGAGATGTCTTCTGAACCCAATCATGGTGTGTGGAAATAAGTCGTTGTCCTCGAGGTAATCCGTGAGTCTATTGAGAAACGCGTGCTCCATTAACTTGCCCACGCAGGACGTGAGGGAGATGGGGTGCAGGTTCTCCAGCTGTAATTTCTTTCCGGGTTTCGGTATCAGTGTGATATGTGCTTCTTTCCATTGCCGGGGTAGCTTGCCGTGCGCCCAACACTCGTTAATGTATTTTGTTAGTTTCTCGATCGATCCGTAATCGAGATTGCGTAGTGCCCTATTGGGTATTCGATCGGGGCCAGGGGCCGACTTGGTGTTCAGCTTTACGAGGGCCGCCTGGATTTTGGCAACGGAGAATTCCTCGTCTATGGTGGCGTTGCCTTCTCCTGAGTAGTCTGGATATATTTGCGGTGGCGTTTGGGATATGTAAAGGCGTTCCGCATCCCGTAGGAATTGTTCTTTCGTTCCCCCGTAAGCGTGTATGATTTTGTATATGCCTTGCATGTGTGTGGTCTTGGTGTTGGCGGGATCGATCAGGTACCGCAGTATCTGCCACGTGCAACGCGTGGTGAGTTGACCATCCATCTCCGCGCATTTCTCTTCCCATTGTTGATGTTGCAGGTTAAGCGCGTGCTTTTCTATTTCTTTGTTGAGCTGTGCTATCCGTTTACGCAGTCTCCTATTGTGTCTCTATTGTTTCCATCGGTGCTGCAGGTTAGTTTTGGCTTCCCACATGTGCAGCAACCGGAAGTCTATTGTCTCGAGCCCAGCTGTGGACGGGATCGTTTGCGTCATGCGCTTGATATCCCACCGCAGTTGGTCGGTCCACTGTTCTATATCTGTGCTGTCTTCCATCTGTTGCTCATCACGATGTTCGCGTAGCCAATTCCACTTGGTGATCTTCATTTGACGACCGGCATTGTGTTCCTGCGGACCGCCTTCTGCTTCTATGGAAATAATGTAGTGATCGCTCCCCAAGTCTTGCATGGTGTTTGTCCAAGTGATTTTGCGTGTGTTGCACGTGAAAGTAAGGTCCGGCGTCGTGTCAGTGCTTACGCTGTTGCCCTGCCTTGTTGGTGCCGCGGGGTCGGTGACCAGCTCGAGTCCGGCGTATTGTGCCGTTGCCCATAGATGGGTGCCTTTGGGGTGATCGTGCTTGTAACCCCACGCCGTGTGCGCCGCGTTAAAGTCCCCCCCAATGAACAGCTGTTGCCCCTTGGCGGTTTCGATTGCCCGTTTGAAGAGGACATGGAAGCGGTGCTGGCGGCATCTGGGACTGCTGTAGACGTTGAGTACGAAGTTGCTATTGCGGGTCTTGCGTGGTGGAATTAATTCTACGAGAACGTTTTCGATGTTTCTAATTTTGATATCGTGTTCGATAACTGTGTGCGCTCGCTTGACCAGTGTGGTGACGTTTGGTTTCTCGGCCTCGCCTGTTATAGACTGGTACCCCGCGAGTTTGGCGGGACCATTCGTTTCCTGCAGTATGATGACGTCTGGGCGTTCGGGAATCCTTTTCAGGTATTGTTGTAAGTGCGCTCGTTTGTTTTGGTAACTTCTGCAGTTCCACTGCCATATCGTGTGTTTTTGTTTCGATGTGTGTCGGGCCATGCTTATATCTTGTTACATGTGTTGCTCCGCTTCCCTATGCGACGGTACGATCGTGCTGTTTGCGGCTTCTAATCTCGACAGTCTGAGGTGAACACTCTCCAGGCTCCGCTGGATGGTACGCGTGATGGACGCGATGATGGTTTCCTCGAGATTGCTTAAGCGAGCCTCGAGTGCATCTATTCGCGCGTCGCGTATCGCTGCGCGCGTGCGTTTGGGTCGTGTTGCCTCTGTAAGGGTGGGAGTGGGTCTTCGTTTGGTATCGGGGAACTCGACCTCGTCGTCCTCTATGGGTTCCTCTTCTGTTCCTTGCGTGGCCTGAGTGGTCTGTGAGGGAGCGGGTCTGCGTTTAGTGTCGGGGTATACGACTTCGTCGTCCTCTATGGGTTGTTCTTGAGTTTCATGCATGGCCTCTGTATCGGTACCGCTCTTCACGGCATGCTGGAGTTGTTGTATGAGGTCGTCTTTTGTGCGAATCTGTGTCTGCATGTGTTCTATTTGCTTCTGCAGCGCTTGTATCGCCTGTGTTAATTTAGTTACCTCCGTCTCTGTTTTAGCGGGTGCTTTGTCGCCAGCCTTCGTGGTTGCATGGTGCTCCTTTTCCCGTGACCGCATCTGGCCAGCTCACCTTCTCGGTGGTTTCGGTGTCTTTTGTTGAGGTCCTTCTGGGGGTGCGGCTGCGAGACCGGCGTTGCTGCTGCTGCCGTGGGTTTGGGGTGCGGCTCCGGGACCGGGAGCGGCCTCGGCTGCGGGTCCTGGATCTCGAGCGTGGCTTGGCGGCGGGGCTGGTGGCTTTGGCGGCCGCCTCCGCTTCCTCGGCGGCCCTGTGTCGTTCCCATTGCCTCTTTGTCACGACGTAGGGGATCTTGTACCTTGCGCGACAGTTGCGATCCGCTGTCATGTGTGTTCCCCCGCACAGCTTGCAACGTGGGGAGCACTGGTGGTCGGGGCCTGGGTTGAGGGCGTCACAACCACGGCACACTTTGTCCTGAGGATTGGGGCACACGTCCATGCGGTGACCGAGTCTCCTGCAGCAATGACACATGTCGACTTGCTTGCGATACAGGGTGCAGCGAAGTAGGGCACCGCCGTACCTGACGTAGGAGGGCACTCGCGGTCCTTGAAAGGCCACTATGACCGTCTTGGTATTACTGAGCCGTTTGGCTGCCAGGGCGTCGGGGTTGCGGGCGTGAACGATGTTGGTGTGAATGGACTTGGCGTCCTCCTCCAACGGGATTCCCCTGATGATTCCCTTCACCGTGTAGTCGGGGGCCGTCTCATAGGCACTGACCTCGTGGCGGCGATCACCGATGGTGATGGCTTCTAGTTGTCTGTACTTAGCGGCGTGAGTAGCGTGAGGTGTACTCACGACTATGATGTTTTGGTGGTTGTTGGTGCACACCGTGTCCACCCCTGCTTCTTGCCCCGGTACGTTGGCCGCCCGGTAAATGGCCGACGCGAGGAGCATGGTTCCGGTGGCGGCAACGTCGAGGCCTCCTCTTGGTCGTATCATGACCTTGAAATTACTTCGTGGGAGTAGTGGCATTTTACTGTTCCTGATGACTTGCTGCTTGACGTTACGCTGTCTTTGACGCGAACGCTGTCGGTCGCCGTTCACTCCCTCGCCGGTGCGGGAGTGGGTTCCGTTCTGGGTATTGCTTTGCGCGGCCTCGCGGTTGAATTGGGTCTTGTATCGAATGGTGCACCAACCGTTGCCTTGGAGAAACTCTTCAAGGGCGATGTCCTCCCCGTTCACTTGAACTTCCATCACTGCTCCGGCGAAGCGAGCTCCGGTTAGGGTTAGCGTGGAGCTGGTCAAAAGCCTCTTTGATTGGGAAGGAAGTCGTTTCCCACCTTGAATATGGTGCCAGTAGAATCTTGGTGACTTCCTGCATATGCTGGTGTTACATTCATGAAGTGAATGAGCGATAATCACAGCGAAATTCTTGGAAAACGGAGCCGACGTGAAGTGCGTTCGCTCCCTTCGGCGACTCCTTCTTCTTCTTCCTGACACGCTGAAAGCAAAGAAATTAAATGTTATTTTGTCCGCTGTGTGCCTAGGAGACAAAAAGTCGGCCACGTGGAAAGATTCAACGCACCCAAACCACCATCCCTACTGCCTTTGACTATTCTATCACAATATCATGCAAACTAAGTAAGCATTTACGGTTTCCCGGCATGTCCAGTGAATAATTGTCGCTAAAGTCCCACATCACGTATCGGCGTTTGCGTGCGTCGCTAGCATTGCGTGTCCCCTGCGTAATAGAATGGAATCATGGAGTCAACTCATCCACCAAACTGAATGCAAATAAATTGAAAATCAGCACTCAATAATCGTTAATCATGTATAAAGCCGGTCCAGTGGCAATGAATGCGGCAGCATACAATTATTCTCAATGACGAATGGTTCTCGGAAAGAAACTAATTCAAATTATTGGCGTTTGCAATAAAAAGGTGCAAATGTATGCTCATGCAAATTTGTTGCCTAGGGGGCCTAGTGGGGGTTAAACATTTTGTGCTGGATAAAAGACAAGCAACGCTTTTAAACAACGATGATATTTTATGGGCCAAATTGCATGGCGTGAGCATAGGTGCGTGAGGCATAATGAGGGAAATATGGGGCCTACCGACCTAGCAGATGTGTCAAGACGGCACCAGCAATATATATATATATATATATATATATATATATATATATATATATATATATATATATATATATATATATATATATATATATATATATATATATATATATATATATATATATATATATAAAGAGAGAGAGAGAGAGAACGAAATTGTTTTTGCAGCCTCTTGATCTCCACATAAATTTTGCTCGTGACTGCACATAATATTTCGAGGTGCGTTATTTCACTTGTGCGAAACATGGAGACAGAACGCTTTTTTAAGATAGAAAGCAATCAGTTCTACCGGCGTGTGTATAATTGCCTACAGACTCCATAGTGTTGAGAAAGGGAGGAAAGGTTGAAATGTCCATAAATAGAGCGGAAGGGAGAAGTAAGTAAGAAAATGAGACGACCAAAAGAAGAAACAAAAAAGCAGACGTCGCATGTGATGCACGGCCGCAAACTTACTAATGTAGAGACGATAGTAGAACGGACACTAGCACAGGAAACGCACTGTAAACGTAACTGCAACAGTTCACTATGTATCTGCTTATAGTATCTTTTATATGACGAAGGCGATGCGATAGCGGCGTTCAAATGTTCCCCCTGTCTCGCAGTGGTTTATCCTACCAGGATTTTAAACGTTCAATGAATTAAAAGACATCCAGCTCTAAGTCTCATTAAATGACTGCGAAACATTAACATAATGAAGAACGTGGTTATACAGCCATAGTTTCTATACTTCTGGTGTACGATGTATTTGGCTACGCCTATGGCCGGTAATTATGTTTACTCCTATTCTTTACACTCTATGTACTGTTAGCTGTCGCCTCCAAACAACAATTTTTTTTAGAACTCCCCATGCTTGCAATGATACTTGAAGCTCAGTTTAAAGATGTAAATTGTGAAACGCATGCTGCATTGTCATTGTCGTGTCAACGTTTTCTAGAAACGGGGACATTTGATGTATTGAAGCCTCGAAAAAATAACATAAATGAATTACCTCTACCTCATCCATGATACAACAACTCAAACCAATAAGAAAGAAAAATTAGGATGATGTTGCATTGGTGAGATAAAAACTAAAAAAAAAGAAAATATATATTCTACCATCCACACCAGCGAAACGACAGCGCATGGGCGAGCCGGCAAGATGAGTAGGATTTCTTTACCAAATTTGATACACTGTGCGAACACATATACCATGCTTCGTCTGCGCCGTAGAGTTGAGCTTATAGGTATACAATATAGATACAACGTTCTTTACGTCATGACCGAAGGTATAAAGTCATGAGCGGCTCAGAATCACTATGCCAAAAAAAGGTGAGGCGTGCAGACAGTACACAAGACAGGCGGACAACACGAATGCCACATAATGATTTTTTTCCATAATAAATCGTCACCAACTAGCTCAGCTTTCTGTCGTTTTAAGCTTAGACTATGGAGGTATGGCATGTCTTATGCACTAAACAGGCTGGAAACTAGGAAAGTGCTCACGAATATTTTATTCTCGTCTTTTTGCTGCATTACAGACCGCAAGTGGTTCGGCCTATTCAATCGTCGTTTCCCGCCCGCCCCAAGTTCGACCATTAACTGAAGAAACAGAAAGCCACATGCCAAAAGCTATGACGCTTTTGAGTTGTAGACTGTCAAATATATCTGCGCTGGATATGTAACATTCATCACTCAAGCAACATTCATCGTATGAAAACACGTTTTCCCTGGAAATACAACTGAAAATCGTCTCAGCAATCGTGGAACACACGCAGCGAAATTGTCAGGGTGGCAGGAAGATACATCAAGAGTTAGTCTTCGGAATGAAAACAGGTCGCCATTCTCGCCACTTACTTGGTATCAGGTTGCAGGAATGGACGCACTTCTTTCTTAACTACGCTTTGCTCGCTGCTGTTGGAGTTGGTGGGATGTTCTTGCTACCAGCCCTCATGGCCAGTCACCGTTTTAGTGAAGTTTACTTCGCTTTCATTTATACGTTGATCCAGCGTTTCATGAAGAACGACATGGCCGTGGTGCGACGTGGCGTCGTGTCTCTGCTGGACGATATGGTATCTCATGATGCATGCTTAAAGGCACGCGGTGCGGTTCGTCTGTTGGAGGTGGGCGCGGCATATGGACCAAATCTGGAATTCATTGACCGCTCCGTCGAGTATTGGACGCTGGAGCCCAACGGAAACTTCGAAGCAGCTCTGCAGAGGAATCTCAAAGAAAACCCGAAAGTTCGTGCCATTTTCGCTCTTTTGTTTTGCTTTATTGGGAACGTGTGTTACTTTTTTCGGTTTCTTGTTTGGTTAAAGGTGTTTCAGAGAACTTTTCAAGTGACTATCGAAATGCAAGAAAGAGAAAAACGAAAACTAAAACAAAGCGCGAATAGTCCATAAAGGGTGCAAAATCCTGAGTGGTGGATGATGAAAACCCAATGAAATGGACCGTCAGCTACCTCTACAATAAAGAAGGGCAAGAGACGCTTACCTTCCCTCTCCCCTTGAAAATTTTTTCAGACTGCTTGGAAGCTACTTTGTTGATAAGATGGCATTAGTTTGCCTGTGCCGTTTTACAACCTTCTATTTGTGGTTACTGCAAGAAGATCCAATATAGATCATTTATGTGGGCAGTTATGTGTAGTAAAGAGAATTGTCACTGCTAGAGGATTAGCCGACGTGGACCGTACATTGTAGTTAACAAGACAGGCGTAGAATGCACGCGTTTCAAGAAAAATATGTCAACGTCACCCTTCCGCTGAATACCATGTTAGGTGGCGTGTTTGTCTCGAAGCTATAGTTTCGGGCTTGATTCAGCTGATAATAACCAGGGTTTTTTATTGTTTGCTACGCCCCCTTGCACTCTCTCAAATGTTTTCTTCAGATGAACGAGCTATAGCGCGGACAGGCACGAACGACATAAGGAGGCACAAAGAGAACAAACACCCTTAACGCTACTGCCAACAGCAGTCTTCATTTTCAATACCAAGCCATAGTATACATTTCATGTGCCACGCGACACGGATAATGTGGAAGCAACTAGTTCTAACGAAGATGGAAAGAGAAAAAAAAAACGTAGCGAGAAAACAGCATTACTACCATTTACGCAGGGAACTATTATTCAAAAACGCTATCGGTGGCTTGCTTATGCACGATTCACCAAGTGCGTCGATATTCTCAGCCTCTATGATTAGGTGAGTAAGCCCGTCCTTATATCTACCTAGAATGCCAGTGTCATCAAACACTGGGTTGCAACTGCAATTTTGAGAATGTTGTGCAAGAAAACCATCAGGTGGCAGGGGTGTCACCTTGTTGTTGTGCTCTCTTATACGCTCGTTTATACATACGCTGGTCTGGACAACATCATGATTTCCGCAGGACAATGGGGTGCGGTTAATCACAAATTACTTGCAGTCCACAAATTCTTTCCTATGAATTTTTTACATGCTCAGCTTTTACTGATCTTGCCGAATCTGCCACCCGACAAAGGCTTCCTAGCTTGTTAGGCAGTGAAAACGTAACCCTCATGTGACCGCGGAGCGCCACTTTAAGATTATGCGAGAGTTGATTGATGCAGGGAACGATGGCAATGGTTTTGTTATCTGAAATTGCGTGGGTTAGGTTGTCAGATTGGCCCGGTCTAGAGCGCATTTGCGTAGGCGGTTTTTCTGCTGCTCACACCAGTACACGGGTTGGATAACCGGCTTACTTTAAGAGCGAGGCCTGACGCTGAAAACACTGGTTCAGTAAGTGCGCGCAGGACTTCTCTAACACCTTGTTAAAGCATATATTCGTTATGCTTCTCTTGACTACTGTTAAGCGGCTGGAATCAAATGGAAGTACTTATTTATTCGAGGGCTATAGAATCAGCTTGGGAGCTGATTCTATAGCCCTCGAATTAATAAGTACTTCCATTTGATTCCAGGAGCTGATTCTGTAGCCCTCGAATCACAGTTGAATGGCCGTCATCTAACGGCCATTCAACTGTGATTTCAAGGGGGTGGAAACTGTGACGACACATATTTAAAACTTCAGCACTCTCCTTACAGAATTGTTCAAACATGCAGTCAATAAATGTTATGAAATCCTCCTCATACATAAACACAATTCATACCTTTCATCCCTCTATGTGTTCTCATAAGCTTTTGCCTAGCTTAACTAAATATAGATTGCTTAGCCGAGGATCTAGCCAAGACCCAAGGAAGCCATGCCTTTTTTGGAGGAAGGCACCATTGTTCTACTGAATGAAAGTTGATCATTAGTAAAACTTCAATAAATACAAAAAATAGCCTACAGAAATTCCAGCTTCCCGAGGAAACTTAAGCACTCCCGCACTCGTCTATGCTTAGTTCGACACATGTTAGCAGGTAACAATGAGCAGCGCAATTCGTTGACATCGACTGAGAAGATTTTCAACCCCTGGTCGGCGTGAGCTTTCGCAAAATCTAAAATCTTTTCAGAAATATTTCTTGTGGCCTAGTTGGTCTGTACCTAAATAATAGACATGCTGTGCAAGGTGCACAAGAGAGGACAGGACAGCACGTAGAATATCTTGTTATATCTTCAGAACCTTCGGAACTCTGATCTCGAGGAGCTATAGCTTCTACAATGAATAGGCGGCAATTTGCTGCTGCGATGCGCCAAACTCTTGATGAGGGTGATAGTTACCATACGCTTATCTATAATAAGTTACTTGTGTACGGATAAACTGACATGAGCGTGAGGCAAATAACGTTTGTATGACAAAGGTTTTAACGAAACCCTAGTAGGAGTCTTTAGTTTTCTAGTGTGAAATGTGTGCGTGCAACAAGTACTTGGTCTCCTGCCCTCAGGTCGAGATGAAGCGCGTCATCCATGGATATGGCGAGGACATGGGAATGTTACCTGGTGAACACTTCGACGCTGTTCTCCTCGCCTTCGTCCTCTGCACGGCGAAAGATGGCTCGAAACTACTCAGCGAATGCAAGCGTGTCCTTGCAAAGGTAGGCGCTCAAGTGACATCCACAATTATACGTGCAAAAGTTGGCTTATGTTATGCAATCCAGTGACATTGACAAGAACTTTATTAGAGTGCCCTGAGGAACTTGACGAAGGCTCCCCCATAAAGTTGGTGGCTCCGCCCACGACGGGACAGGGAGATGGTGACTCCGCGACGTCGCGGGCCCTCTGGACGGCCTGTAGTTGGTTTGGAAAATCCGAGCTCTTCAGCAAGGCGTCCCGCTCGGACTTGTTATGAAAGTCGGAGCCCGCGTAGTGTGGGCACAGCTAGAGCATGTGGTCGAAGGAGCAGCACGCTTGACCGCCTTTTGAGCACGATTGCAGAAAGTTCGGGTCTATCCAACTAAGCGCTCTCGGGGTGAGGTACGATCTCGTCTGTAAAAGCCTGAAAGTAACAGACTGAGCCCTGTTCAGTTTCGGGCTGGGGGGAGGGAATTTTCTCCTGCTGTGTTTGTAATGTGACGTAATTTCATGAAACGTTGTAAATTTATCTTTGAAGAGGCAACCCTGCGGGAGAGCCGGACCGCTAGCTCGGGCGCGGGTCGTGAATTCACGCGCGAGGCGGTTGGCTCCCTCGTTAGGGTTGCAACCCGCTCGGTTAGTTGCATCGTCCATGTGGGCCGGGAACCATGCTATGGTATGACCTGCAGTTTCTCCTCGCGTGATAATACCAAAGCATCTGTTAACAATGTCGGCTGCGTGTTTACAAACTGCAGCGGACGAGAAAGCCCTGACCGCTGTGCGCGAGTAGGAGAAAATGGACGCCGGGCCTTTTGCGGCTTGAAGAGCCAAGGCTATCGCGGTTTCCTCCGTCTCGTTCGCGTGTTTAGCGTAGATTGATGCGGCTCTGATAAGTGTTCCGCGCGCGTCAGCGACCGTGATTGCAAACCTGTGCTCGCTGCCATATTTGGCGGCGTCAACAAAGAATTCATCTGCCCCGTAAAGATCGATTCGTGGAAGGATGGCTCCAGCCCGCGCTCTTCTGCGCCCTTTGTTATATATTGGGTGGATGTTCCTCGGCACGGGCTCAACCTTTACACCTTCACGGGCTAATTTAGACAGGGGGTGTCGGTTTAGCGGTGCCTGTATAGGGAGTTGACCAGCTTCATCAAGAATCTCGATTCCCGGCTTAGTTGACGATAGCCTGGAGATCTGTGCAACAAACTGTGCTTCAATTAATTCGTCTGTGGTATTGTGAATTCCCAGTTCAAGTAGTTTTATTGTGCTAGCGGATTGTGGAATACCGAGTATTCTTTTGACGCCGGACCTGATGTGCGTGTCGAGTTTGTTCTTTTCAATTTTGCTCCATTTGAGGTACGGTGCCGTGTAAGTAATGTGACTGATGAAGAAAGCTTGGAAGACCCTGAGTAGGTTGTCCTCCTTGAGTCCCCCGGCCCCTTTTGCTTGCAGTTCTAGTTATGAGTCTTAGTACATTTTTCGCCTGCGCGCCCAGTTTGTTTAGAGCCTCTGCATTACAGCCTTTGGCGTTGATCAAAGGTCCTAAAATTTTGATGGTGTTCACCCTCGGAATGGGGTGCCCTTCTCGTGTTGTAATTTCGACTGGCAGCGTTTCCAGAGGCTCGAGGTTCCTAACGCCCTGCCTCGACTGCCTGTAGAGCAGGAGTTCGGATTTGGTCGGTGACAGCTTGAGACCCGTGCATGTAAGAAATTCTTCCGTTACGTCTATGGCCGCCTGGAGAGATTGCTCTAGATCGGCCAAAGATCCCCGCAGACCAGATTGGTATATCGTCTGCATCGATTGCGTGGCCTATTTTTGGGAGTGTGGCCAGCCTTTCAGAGAGCATATGCATGGCGATAATAAATAGTAGCGGGGATAGGACCGAGCGCTAAGGGGTTCCGCCGTTTCTCAGTTCGTACGGACCGCCCGAGATCGTGCCTAGTCTAAGGAACGCTTTCATCTCCGATAGGAACCAGATAGTAACATTAATGAATTTCCGCCCTAGGTTGAGATGGGAAATTTTGTTCAAGATGTGTTGGTGAGCCACCTTCTCAAAGGCCTTAGCGAGGTCGAGTGCAATGATACCTCGTACGTCCCGCGTCTCGTTATCGAATATAGATCTTTTCAGGAGGAGCATTGCGTCCTGTATGGAGAGTCCCTATCTAAAACCTATTAGATTATGCCTAAATAGTTCGTGGTTTTCTACGTGTTCGACGATTCGATTGTGTTCTGTATGTTCTGCCACTTTGCAAATGCACGATGTTAGAGAGATGAGACGCAGGTTATTTATGTGCGGAGGTTTCCACGGTTTGGGGATGAGCACCACCTTGGCGGTGCGCCATTCCGACGAGACCTGCCCCGAGCTCCACACCTCGTTTATCTCTGCCGTTAGGATTTCGATGGCCTTGTCGTCCAGGTTCTGGAGGAGCTTGTTGGTGACCCTATCTGGCCCCGGGGCCGATCTTCCATTTAGGTTGAAGAGTACGTCTCTGATTTCTGAAATCTTAAAAGGTTTGTCTAATTCTGGCCTGTCTAGCCTCGCGAAGCCGCTCTCGCTCTTATGACTTGCGAATCTCCTCCCTTGACGGGTAGGTAAGTTCGCGCCAGGTCGTTGACAATTACAGCGTCTGTGAGGCTTGAGGTGACCTGCTTATGTATGAGCCTATCGATGGTGAGATTTAGCGCATTCCGGGACTGTTTATTGTTTAGGAGGCTTTTAAGCAGATTCCGCTTACTGCCTCTTCTCATGCGACCGTCCGTTTCGTTGCACGTTTCGTCCCACTGTTGCAGGGCTAGTTGCTTGGAATAGCACTCTATTTCCTTGTTTAGTGATGTTAGTTTTTCTCGTAGTCGGCGATTTAATTTCTGTATTTTCTACCTCCCTCCAAGAGCGTGTTTAGCCTCCAGGAGATGCGCTAACCGAGAGTCCATTATGGGGACTTCAAGTTTGGTGCTGATTTCTTTGGTCGCGTTTTTGGCAGCCTGTTTAAGATTGACAATTAGTTCTTTGAAGGATTCGCTTGAAGGGGCGGTTTCGGCTCGAATTATTGCGGAAAAGACCCTAATCGACGTATTCGTATTTGACCGGAGGTTTGGGTTCGACCTGCACCGCGATTTCGAGAACGTAGTGGTCACTACCGAAGCCCTCCTGGAGATTATCCCACGTGCCCTCGATATTTCGGAAGAATGTGAGGTCTGGCGTTGTGTCTCGACTGACCGAATTACCCCTTCTAGTGGGAAACCTAGGATCTGTAACAAGCGTGAGGTTAAAATCGGCTGCACATCCGGCTAAGTTTGTGCCCTTCTTGCTGTTAAAGCCGTATCCCTATTCAGTGTTCCGAGCGTTCAAGTTCCCCGCAATTAAAGGGGCACGTTTCGGGCTGCCCTGATTGCGGAATGTAAAAGTGCAATAAAGCCTCCGTTCTTATCTGCAGGCCAACTGTAGATGTTAAGATTAAAGACATTCATGTTGCTTGATCTACTGGGCACAAGCTCGATCAGTTGTGCTTCTAGTCCGCTACGATATCTTGGAACGATGTGCTCCACAAAGGAGACACTCTTTTTTAACTAAGGCGGCGATGCCTCTCCCCGCTTCGCCTTTGTACGCTACTGCGTGATACCCCGACAGAGTAATATCCTTCTCCGCGAGCGTGCCCTGCAGTAAAGTGACTTGTGGCTTGTCTGTCACCGATCTGACGAGCTGACGCTGACCTAACGGAGCCTTGCGTCTCTGGAAGCTAGCGCAGCGCCACTGCCAAATTTTAACGGTATTGTTATTTGTGTGAGCCATCTTGTTTACTGTGAACTTTTAGAAACCTGTGGCACCCCATCGGGATTTGATCCTGTCGGGAGTGGTTCAGTAGGTGTTGTCTACTTTTGGGCTGACCCATACGTCTTTCTAATAGCGTTACTCTCAACTCAATGGCGGAGAGCATTTCCATAATCCTACTCAGGGTCTTTTCCAGTTTACCCTCGCTTTTGACGGGGGAAGCCTAGGAGGCGGACGGGGTCTCGTTGACCTCGGTTATGTCGCCCTCTTCTTCCTCCTCTGTGTCGCTAAATGGTTCCGGGTTGAGCGCCTTCCGTTTCGACTGCCCGGCTAACGGGCCTGGTTTACTGTTGCTAACCTCATGCCGGTTTATGAGTTTTCCTTTCATGTTGTTAAAGGATTCCTTAAGCTCTGTGCGCTCGCGTCTAAGTTCCCTATTTTCCGCTTCGAGCGCTTGGATACGGGGATTGATCCTATGCTCTGGCTGTGCCTCACCTGTCGCTTCTTTGCTTGATGCGTTCTTCTTCCCAGACGGCTGTGTCGCTCCCTTCACCTTGTTGGCCCACGTGGGCGGCTTGACGGACTGGGAGCGAGAACGGGATCTCGATCTCGAGGAGCCAGATCGAGATCCCATCCTTGCCTCTGTTTGGATTCTCTCCTTCTCGAGCGTGAGCGCCCTCCGGATAGAGATCGGGTACCTAGGATGGAACCACTCCGCGCAGCTGGTGCAGCCAACGAGATGTCGCCAATTGCGTCGGTGACGTGAGATTCTTTGTCCAGTTGTGCCTTCCTTGCTCTTTGTCGGCGTCTTCAGGGTCGGCGTCGTACGATGTATGGAATTTGATAGCGCTTTTTGCACGTTCGGTCTCCGGTGACGTGGGGCCTGCCGCATGCTTCGCATTTGGGGGAGCATTGATGTTCGTCTTCGTCGTCCGCTTTTGCTTTTCCGCAACCGCGGCATTTGCTTCTCTCTTCCTCGTTGCTGATGCAAACGTCGGCACGGTGGCCTGCGTGGCCGCAAGCATGGCAAACGTCGACTTGGCGTCGGTATAAAGAACATGGCAACAAGGCTGTGCCGCAGATCACGTGTTTGGGCACAGGCATGCCTCTGAAGAGAATCACGACTGCATGCGAGTTCTTGATTTTTCTGGCTTCTAGTGCCGTGGGATTTCTTTCGCTGACAATCCTGTTTCTAAGCGTGCCTTCATCGTGACAGGGGTCGATGTGCCTAATGATGCCTTTGCACGTATCTTCGGGGGCAGTGACGTACGCCGAGACTTCGTAGGCGCCGTACTTAGTATGGATTTGATTTAGTCTCGCATAGGCCCTCGCATTAGCGGCGTGCGGAGAAGAGATGATTAAAATATTCTGTACCTTGTTTGAGCACACGGTGTCTTCCTTGGTTTGATGCTCAGGCAGGGCCACCGCCATGGCCAGGGCTTGAGCGAGCAGTACTACGTCGGCTCTTCATACGTCGAGGCCTCCCTTGGGGCGCACGATAATCTTGATCTGTTCCTTCGGGACCTTCGCAAGTCCCGAAGCTGCCGTTACTTGCGACAACAGACTTTTAGTTGGTCCCTTGGCAGTGCGGCAGCCAGCCGGCTTGTTCGCGGTACCACGTTGGCCATCTCGTACTGGCGGCCTGTTCGTCTCCTGCTTTTTACGGTTCTTGAGGGCGCTGATCCACCCAGCACCATTGAGACCTTCCAGGGTTAGGTCCATGCCTTCCACAGTTACGACTTCGGGCATGGCGTCGCTTTCGATGAACGCACATGTCGTCGCTTCAGTCGCGCACAGAGACGGCAAAACGTAAGCGCGGGACTGCCTCTACAGGCAGGCCTGCCTGCATTGCCGCGCCGAGAGCAGGCTGTGCCCGTTCGGGCTAGCTCTCTCGTCGGCGTGATCGTAGAGCAAAAGCCTCAGAATATGACGAAAAGTCCACCCACCGATAAAACTCTGGCATCGGCGTATTCTTTGAAACTTGGCGGTTCCGGTGAGGTATATATATCCAGGATTATTCTTGGAAAGACGTCCAAAAACAGTTAAGAACGCGCGAGCCGACGTGGATACGTCCGCACTGCTCGGCACCTCTTCTTCCCTTATGCAATCCAAAACTTATTTTTATTCACGCGCGGCGCCATGTTCCCCGCGGTATCATATTGAATGCATCGCGTTTTATCTGCGCACACTGTCGTTCCTTACTTCGAGCCAAGAAGTTCCTCTATTCAACAAGAGTCACCGAATAAATTTTCCCAGGCCAGCTCCGTTTCTGTTGCTATGAAAACCAACATACAGTATAACGTATACAATAAATCCTGCGTTGAACCACTCTCATCTGCTCACTTTATGAATACTTGTGGGTGAACCTTGTACTGCGTATCGGATGTATAGGCTCCTGGTGTGCATGGCAATCCTTGCCCACGCACTGTGCGATGTTTACTCACATTTTGCAAAGAGATACCCCTTTGCATAACATTTTCTTTAATGACAAGTTCGCATGCATTACTTACCAGTGTTGTTCACAAGCAATCTTGCATGCACTAATCGAAAAATATTAATTCCAGTGCAACGGAATTGTTGCGCCATCTTTCAGGCCTGTCGTACAGACTGCGATGAGCAACATTGACTAATTCGCGTACGAACAGCACATGTGAGACAGGCCCTGAATTTGGAATTTATGTACGTGGAGACCTCATTTCTAAGCAAAACTATCTTAGCTTCTTTGTGTGTTTTAGAGGTGTCTAAAATCTAGAAGCTGTTCACCACGTAGGCGCCACGATGGCGTCAAAACAACGCACGGCCACAACTCACTGCAGCGACATGTGTGGTTACCTTTTGCTTTGTATTATTGAGGGACCAGAAAAAGCCAATATAGTGAGTGAGTGAGTGAATAAACTTTTATTTGATCCAGCAAAGCGCGATAAAACGCGCACCTGGCTAATCCCACGACGGGACTGACAGATCTAGTCTGCCGGCCCGATCGCGGGCGCGCTGGACGGCCAGGATTTGATCCTCAAAGACGGGACTTTGCAGGAGGGCGTCCCACTCTTCCTTGGTGAACTTCGGGCCCAGCGACCCGCACTCCCAGAGCATATGAGGCAACGTAGCTACCTCGCCACAGGCCACGCAAGAACAATTGGTATAAATCTCTGGATATATGCTATTAAGGGAAGCCGGATTTGGGTACGAGTTCGTTTGCAGAAGTCTTAGTGTGACCGCCTGCGGCCTGCTTAACTTGGAGTGAGGTGGGGGGAAAACCCTTCTCTCTAAGTAGAAGAATTTAGTTATTTCGTTGTGTGTGAGAGGAGCGTCTCGGTGTCCGGGGAGAGAGTCGCCCGACCCGAGGGCAGCGCGGTCGGTAAAGCCACGCGCAGCCTCGTGGGCAGACTCGTTGAGGTTCAGAGGAACTCCCTCAATTGCCCCGACGTGTGCAGGGAACCAAAAAATCGAGTGCATGGAGGTGTTGCCGTGTTTGGCGCCTTTCAGAATTTGAACTACCTGCCGGGCTACCCGGCCTTTCTGGAATGCCCTGATGGCGGCTTTCGAATCGCTATACACCCTGTCTCTCCGACCGTCTTGCATGGCGAGTGCAATGGCCACTTGCTCGGCCACCTCTGGGTTCGTCGTCCGGACGGAAGCACAGTTGATAACTTTACCCAGCGTGTCAACGATGGAAACCGCAAAAGCCTTGCCGTCTCGGTATGCAGCTGCGTCCACGAAGCTTGCTGCGATTTTGTCCCTGTTTACTTGCTTTAGCATATTCAATGCTCTTGCCTTGCGACGACCTGCGTTGTGAACGGGATGAACGTTGCGGGGCAAAGGGGCGACCACGATCTTCTCCCCTATTTCTCTGGGGATTTGGGTGTCTTCAGCCAAGTTCTTGGTTGGTGCGAGTCCGAGCTCCTCGAGGATACGCCTGCCGGCCGGCGTGGTGGACAGCCGAGTTAGCTGGGCCCGTTCCTGAGCCTCGGCTATCTCCTCCATGGTGTTGTGTATGCCCAGCCGAAGGAGGTCCTCTGTATGCGTTCGGACGGGCAGCCCGAGGGCTCTCTTGAAGAATTTTCTAATCAGGGCATTAAGCTTTTCCCGCTCGGCTCTGAGCCAGTTGTGCATGGCCACCGTGTAGGTGAAGTGACACAGCACAAAGGCGTTGATGAGCCGAAGCAGGTTGTCCTCCTTGAGGCCACGATGTCTGTTCGTGACCCTTCGGACAAGGCGAAAAGCATTGTCTGTTTTCGCAATTATCCTGCGTAACGCAGTGCCGTTGCCGCCGCGTGATTCTATAAACATACCCAGGACTCTGATGGTGTCGACCCGGGGTATCGGGTCACCGCTCCGAGTGAACAGGTGAATGTCACTTTCCGAGACCGGTTTCCAGCCCTTGGGTCTGCGCCCTTTTTCTTTTCTATAAAGGAGAAGCTCAGATTTGGTGGGGGAGCATCTGAGTCCGGTGGGTAGCAGGTACTGCTCCGTGACGTCTACCGCCTCTTGCATGGCGCTTTCCACTTGCCCTTCGCTACCGCCGGTGCACCAGATGGTGATGTCGTCTGCGTAGATGGTGTGTTTGATACCTTCAACTTGTGCCAGATTCCTCGAGAGGCCGATCATGCAGATGTTGAAGAGTGCAGGAGAAATGACCGAGCCTTGCGGCGTGCCCCGTGGGCCCAGGAGCAACTCGTCGGAGACAAAGTCGCCGATCCGCAGCTTCGCTTTCCTCCCCGTCAGGAACGAACGAACGTAGTTATATAGTCTGGGGCCCAGCTCGAGGTCTGCCACGGAGGCCAGAATGTATTCGTGGAGAACGTTGTCAAAGGCTTTCTCGAGGTCGAGTCCGAGCAGGGCCCTGGTGTCTCTGGTACTGCCGTCGATGATTTGATGTTTGATCATCTTCATGGCGTCCTGCGACGAGAGGCCGGCACGAAAGCCAATCATGTTGTGAGTATAGATGTTGTTCTCTTCGAGATATCTGTTTAGTCTGTTGAGGACGACATGCTCCGCCACTTTCCCAACGCAGGAGGTGAGAGAGATCGGTCGGAGGTTGTCCACGTTCGGAGCCTTGCCGGGTTTGGGGATCAGGACGACGTTGGCGGTCTTCCATTGCTCTGGGACGCTGCCGTTTTTCCAGGTCTCGTTGATCTTCTCGGTGAGGTATGCGATCGAACCGTCGTCAAGGTTCCGCAGCATCTTGTTGGTGATTCTGTCGGCACCTGGCGCACACCTCCCCTTGAGCGCGAAAATGGCTTGCCTAATTTCCCCCACGGTAAAGTCTTCGTCCAATTCCGGACGGTATTTGGGTATTATGGGTATTATTAGGACGGTATTATGGGAAGGTATTTCTCCATGAGCTTGGCAACCAGCTCGTCCCCGGAACAGGATGTGGTAGCTTCGTGCAGGGCTCTGGCGAGCGTGTGTCTCTGACTGGATCTGGTGCTGCCCTCGTCGAGGAGATGTTTAAGCATGCCCCAGGACTTGCCGTTACGCATCTGCCCGTCTATCGAGTCACAGACCTCGTCCCATTGCTGCTTGCCGAGGGTCCGACAGTGATCTTCGATGGCCTTGTTAAGCTCGGAGATCTTTTTCCTCAATCTTCGGTTAAACCTTTGTCCCTTCCATCTTAGAAGCAGCGCCTGCTTGGCCTCGATCAGATGGGCCAGCCTACTGTCCATCTTTTCTACCTCCAGGTCGCTGACGATCTTCTTAGTGGATGACTCGGCGTCACTCTTGATTCGCTCGCACCAATCTTCCAGGTCTTTGGGGACGGGTGCACTGTCGTTGCCGCGGAGCTTGCGAAAAAGGTCCCAGTCCGTGACAGTGAATTCCCTGGATTTACTTCGGGTGACTTCGAAGCGGGTCTCGAGCACATAATGGTCGCTGCCAAAATTTATTGCGGTGTTGCTCCACTCGGCTCCCTCGACGTTCTTCACGAACGCCAGATCGGGGGTGGTGTCCCGGCTCACCGAGTTGCCGATTCGGGTGGGGAACGCCTTGTCCGTGATGAGCGTGAGGTCCATTTCGTTGGCGTTCTGCCACAGACCCCGGCCCTTGCTCGTGTCGTAGACGTACCCCCACACGCAGTACGGTGCGTTGAAATCTCCGACGACGACCAAGGGATGGGTGCCGGCCAGGTCGACGGACTTCCTGAGTATCGTTTTGAACTGCTGCTGCGAGTGCCTAGGATTGCTGTAGATGTTGAGAATAAACACGCTGTTTCTTCGCTGGTTGCGTTGTCTCGTGTTGAGCAGAACCTCCGACATGACGTATTCGACCTTGCAACTCGCCAGCTTCAGGTCGTGAGACAAGTGTGTAAGCCTCCTGTCAATTAACGTGCACACTCCCCGACCTTCGCCCTGCACGGAGACGGCACGATAACCAGAGAGGGATGCGGCAGAGACGATGGTTTCCTGTAATGCTATTACTTGTGGTTTGTTAGGTAGCGATCTTAAATATTGCTGCAAAGGAGCCCTCTTATTGGAGTACCCCCTGCAGTTCCACTGCCAAATTTTGAACTCCTCTTTGGAACTATCCATGATTAGATAAAGTGTCCGGGGTACCCGCTGTAAGCACAGGTGCACGCAAGAAGTTCCCCCCACTCTGACGTGCCGATGTGCTCGTAGCCCTGATCTGAGTCCCCGACGCGTTCGGAACAACAACCTGCATCGGAGTTACGGACGTATTATTATTCGGGATCACCAGACGCTCGAGGGCGTCCATGCGATCGGCCAGCGCGCCTAGGCCTCTCCGCGGGTCTCCAAGGGCGACTTGCACCTGTGCTAAGCCTTGTTGCAACTGCTGCACACTCTTAGTGAGCGTAGCCAGCATGCCTTTGATCTCATAAGTTTGAGAGTCTGAGTCGTCCTTACTGGAAACTGCCCTACGCTTGGCGGCGCCGGCCGAGTCGCAGGCCGGAACTGGTGCTTCTGTGGCGGTCGGCGCCGACGCGTTGGATGTAGCACTCTGACTGATTACCAATTTCTTTATCTCTATCATTTCACTAGCCATGTTTCTGATCATTTCTTTTAAGTCCGCGTTTTCCTTCATAAGGCGCGCTACCTCGGCGTCCCTGGATTGCTCTGGAAGCGGGTCGCGTGGGCCCCGGTAGGATCTCGCGTGGGCGCCGCCAGCAACCATATCTGCCCACGATAGCGTCGACTTTCTCTTCCTCTGCTGGCCGGCACTGGACTCATAGTGGGCCCTCGAGACAGAGCGGCTCCTGGAGCGGCTTCCGGATCTGCCCCTGGACATAGATCTGCCCCTGGACCGGGATCTTCCCCTGGACCTGGAACGGCGTCCGGAAGGCGGAGAGGGGCTCTTGGATCTAGAGCTCCCGCGAGCCGCGGAGCGACCGGCGGCGGCCGGGAGTTGTCGCTCGCCCATGGCGAGGGCCGGAGACTTGCTTCTATTGGCTCGGAATCGGTCCCCGCGCCTGCGTCTGACGAGGTACGGCGTCTGGTACCTCTGCTTGCATTCCTTGGCAGCGGTGAAGTGTCGGCCTCCGCACAGCCTGCATTTGGGGTCGCACTTGTGTTGTTCGTCCGGGTTGGCGATGCCGCATCCCCTGCACGTAGTTTCGTCCGGCGAGGGGCAGACGTCCGCTCGATGCCCGAGGCGGCAACAGGCGTAGCACACCTCCACTTGCTTCCTATATAATGCACACCTCACAAGTGTTCCACTTTTCTGTTTCACTTTTCTTTTCACTTTCTTTTCCACTTTTCCACTTTTCTTTTCTGTGCTTTCAAAAGCTTATTTCACAAGATACAGAGAGAGAGAGAATGAAGAGGAAAGGCAGGGAGGTTAACCAGATATGAGTCTCCGGTTTGCTACCCTACACTGGGGACGGGGGATAGGAGTTAGAAAGATGACAGAGAGGAAAACGCTAAAAAAAGGAAAAAAAAACACGCACACATGGAGGCACACACACAAAAGGCGTTCCAGTTAAAGTCGTTCACTCAGGCCGGTAGATCGCAAAAAGCGCAATAGCGCTTGCACGGCCTTCTTCTGTGACGGTAGGTCCTTTCGATGTTGTAGAATTCTTTTTTCGGATAGCACTTGGTCGTCCAGTTTGTCAAGTTCGTGGCGAAGGAATGCCCTCTGTGTACTGTACTGCGGGCAGGCACACAAAATATGGCCAATTGATTCTTCATGGCTGCAGTGGTCACAGGTTGGGCTGTCGGTCATCCCTATGCGGAATGCATAGGCTTTAGTAAAGGCAACGCCCAACCAAAGTCGATATAAAAGCGTACCGTCTCTACGGCGAAGCTGTGATGGCGCTCGAAGACTTAGTGTTGGATCAAGTGAGTACAGTCGCGTGTTTCTTAAATGTGGCTCAATCCAATGCGATGCGGTGCACTGCCGAGCAAGTAGGCGGAGTTTCCGTGCTGCGTCAGCTCTAGAATGAGGAATCGGGACGCAGCGCTCCTCAGTATGGGCTGAGTGGGCAGCGTGATCCGCCCGTTCATTGCCGATAATCCCGCAGTGACTTGGAAGCCACTGAAAGGTTATCTCATGGCCTGCTTCACTTATATGTTGCAACGTCTCTTCAATATGGAATATTAGTTGTTCGTGTGGTCCACGTCGTAAAGGTGACAGTACAGACTGCAGTGCCGCCTTCGAATCGCAGAATATTGTCCATTTATGTGGTGGTTCATCACCAATGTGATGAAGGGCAGTAAAGAGCGCTGCGAGCTCTGCTGCCGTTGATGTTGTCGCGTGGGTCGTCTTAAATTTGATTGTTGTAGCTTTCGCTGGTATGACGATTGCCGCCACGGTGCTACTTGGAAGGACAGATCCATCAGTGTAAATATGCGTAGAATCACGGTAGTTCTGGTACAAATGCAGTAGCGTGAGCTGTCTAAGGGCTGGCGATGATAGATCAGCTTTTTTCGAGATACCAGGTATTGTGAGGTTGATTTTTGGCTGAGCGAGGCACCATGGAGGAATCGAAGGTCTCGCAGCCGGGGTGAAACAAGCTGGCAATGATTCATCATATGCGGTTATCGCCCGGCTGAAAGATGTGTGTGGTCTGTCCGCTGTTAGGGAGGCCAAGTGGTGACGAGGAGTGCTGGTCAGATGCCTTATATGGGTCCTGAGTACTTCAATTTCAATGTGGGTCTTGACAAGGTGATCTCCAGCGATTGCTATCGTAGCCACTGTTGAAGCACTCTGAGGCAGGCCTAGACAGATCCGGAGCACTTGACCCTGAAGACTTTGTATTGTGCGTAGATTTGTTTTACCAATGTTGTTTATTGCTGGCAAGCTGTATCGCAGAAATCCTTGGAAAAGCATCCTGTACAGTTGCAACATCGCACTTGGCGACATTCCCCAGGTCTTGCCAGCGAAAAACTTGAACAGGTGGCAGATGCCTGTCAACCGTTTTTTCATGTATGATACGTGTGGGCTCCATGACAAGTCCCTGCCGATTATGACACCTAGGAACTTGTACGATCGGACCCGTCGTATTATTTGGCCATTTATCATTACACTGTAGTTGGCCATGGGTTTGCGCGTACATGGCACTAGTGCACATTTCTCTGAGGAAATTTCCAGGCCTCGATTACGAAGGTAGAGAACAGTTTGTGTGGCGGCTCTCTGAATTCTCGCTCGCAAATGTAGGCGTGTTACTGCAGACGTCCATATGCAGATGTCATCCGCGTACATTGATAGCCTCACTGTAGTTGGCACGTGCTCAAGGAGAGCAATTAGTGTTAGATTAAATAACACAGGGCTAAGTACACCGCCATGGGGGACGCCACGGTAGCTATAATGTAGACAAGTATGGCCTTCTTCGGTGCTTACAAAAAAGGATCGCATGGATAAATAACTCCGTATCCATTTAAACATCTGACCACCCACTCCTACCTCTGCGAGAGCAGAGAGGATGGCCTCATGCGTAACGTTGTCATACGCCCCTTTAACGTCGAGGAATAAAGAAGCGCAGAGACGCTTACGGCATTTCTCATGTTGAATGTAGGTGACCAGGTCGACGACGTTATCGATCGATGATCGACCGCGTCGGAAGCCCACCATGGCATCTGGGTAGGTGTTGTGGTACTCCAAGTACCACTCCAGGCGTCCTAGGACCATCCTCTCCATTACTTTGCCCACACAGCTCGCCAACGCGATCGGGCGATATGATGAGAGCTCCAACGGCGACTTGCCAGGCTTCAGCAGTGGAACAAGGCGACTTGTCTTCCAGGTTGTTGGTAGCGTGCCATTTCTCCAAGATGCATTGTACACCTCAAGAAGAACACCTCTCGCTCGCTCCCCCAGGTGACACAGAGCTCGGTAGGAAATTCCGTCAGGTCCTGGCGCTGATGTGCGGCTACACACAGCTAATGCTGCCTTAAGTTCGTGGATCGAGAATGGTAGATCCAACCGGTGATCACGTGGTGGCGGACAGCTGGTCGAAGGCGATGGAATGTTGGTAGCTGTGAGTTGGCCGGATAGTCTGGCGCAGAAATCCTCTGCCATGTCAATCTCCGATCTCTTTTGAGAGAGGGCAAGTGCCTTGAATGGGAATCGCTGTACGGGAAGTGTCCGCAGTCCGCGCACCGTTCTCCATAGTTGCGATAAAGGCTTGCGTGGATCTAGCGACTCACAGAAGGCAGCCCAACGTTGCGATTCGAGCTTGTCTAACCGGCGCTGTATCTTCTTTTGCGTGCGCCTGGCGGTCCGTAGATCGTCCATTGTTTTCGTACGTCGGTATCTTTGTTCAGCACGTCGTCGGATTGCTCGAAGTCTTTCTAGTTCCACGTCAAATTCGTTCAGTTTCGAAGAGCATGTGAGAGTGCGCATAGTGTCTTGCACCGCGCTCTTAATTGTCTCTTCCAAGTCGAAAGATGGATTGGCGGCGCAGTGTTCTTCCATTATAGACTGAAATTTAGGCCAGTCCACTCTTTGGATCGTATCCCTTATTTTGGAAGCGGACAATCCTCTGATCTTGATGTACGTGGGGATATGGTCGCTTCCGTGCGTCTCTATGTCCGCAAACCACCCTGCACGTCTGACAAGGCTTCGTGAGACGAAAGCCAAGTCAAGACAGCTGCTGTAGGTGGAGCCACGTAAGAAGGTAGGACTTCCATCATTCAGCAGCCAAAGTTCATTACTGGAGGCGAAAGATACCAGAGCTCTGCCTCTTGCGTTGATCATCGGACTTCCCCAGAGTGTATGATGGGCGTTGAAATCTCCAATGATGACCCAGGGATGGGAGGTTGAGGAAAGGATGTCTTGCAGTCTTTTGTAATCAAATCGACTTGACGGAGATAGGTAGGCGCCCACAAAAGTAAAGGCCAAATTCTTTTTCCTTACGTTTAGGCATATATATTGATTATTGTCGTTAGGTGGTACAGGCTGACGAGTGTAGGTGAGGTCACGGCGAATACAGACCAAAACCTTACTGTTTTCATAAACAGTTGACGACATAAATAATTCATATCCAGAAAGCCTGATTGTGTTCGTTAAGTTCGGCTCGCAAATGACGATAATGGGAAACATATTGGCGTACACGAAGCGACGGAAATCCGAAAGGCGCGCTCTGAGTCCGCGCGCATTCTACTGGAAAATAGCTGCTTGTCCGACGTCTTCCCTAAAAGACCGCGGCTGTGGAGCCATGATCTACTCAAGGGTTGCAAGCACCGGACTTAGAGCGTCCAGTACTTGAAGCGCACTTCTGGCAGACGGTGTGTGCATGTTGCTTAGCAACACGCGAATGGCATTCATTAAAGGCCTAATAAGTGCTATCACTTGCTCATCTGTTTTCCGCGACTCCTCGGATACAGCACCTTGCTGCACTGGGGGCGGCTTCTGCTGCGGCTCCTCTGGCGGTCGTGTACGTGGAAGTGGCGGCCATTCCTTTGTGGAGAGAGATCGGGCAGTTCTCTCCCTTCCAACATCGGTGTTCGGAGGGCTGGAAACTTTCGCTGGTGATGCTGCTTGACGAGTTGACTGTTCCTGAAAACTTGATGTTTTCTGTCGTGAAGACCTTCGACGGTGACGTCGTCTTCGCCGTACTTTCACAGCAGCCTCTTTGTGGGTAGAGTTGTCTCTCACCATTTGTTTAAGAATGGTGATCTCTTTCTTGATCTGGGGACAGTCTTTGGAGGAGGCGCAGTGATCACCCTGACAGTTAGGGCACTTCAACTTGATTGCGCTGCAGTTGTCTTCTGAGTGGGGTTCGGCACATCGAGGGCACACGGCCGAATTTCTGCAGACACCCTTCACATGGCCTATCTTCTGACAATTGTAGCATTGCATTGGTCTTGGAATAAATGGCCGAACCTGATGGCGAAAGTGGCCGACCTTCACGTAGGGTGGAAGGCAGTCGCCTTTGAACGTTAGTCTCACACAACGTGTGTTGCCGAGGCGACAAACATGCACAATGACGTTGCGTTCACTTGCTGGTTTTATAAGAACTGGGAGGTCTGCATTAGGAATTTCATTGTCAATGTCATAGATGACTCCTGTTATTGTGGCACCATTCGTTGGCATGATGGATCGGACCTTGATGTTTCCCAGCTGCGTTACATGTTGTAGTATGGTCAGCGCGCTCGGGTTCATCACATCGATTGCCAGGATGTTTCGCCTAGTGTTTATCCTGACATCCTTGATCTCGTTTGGCACAGTGTTTTCGAGATACACGGAGAGTGCTTGCCTGTTGAGGACGCGCAGGTTGTCGGTAGCGTTCTGTGGCACAAACAGGATGGAGTGAGGCCATCATTGAGGCGCTGTTTTCATAGTGTTCGAGCTGGACGCCGAAGATGAGTTGATAATTCTTCGTTTGGCCTTGCGGTACTGGACAAGTCGAAAGCTGTCTTCCGAGGACTCGTCACCTGATGCGGAGTACATCTCTGTGTCCTCGCTACCACTCGATGTATTTCCTCGCTTCCTCGAACCGATGTCCGCGGGTGAACGGGAACCGGGAGGATCCTCGGGGTGTTGCACATCCATCACCGCGATGGAGGGGGCGGTAGACCCCACAGGTGCAGTGAGAAGTCCAGAAAGGCACAGAGACGGGCGAGATGTGTTCCGCAAGAGAAGCACTTCGTCTTCTATATTCACAAGATACAGACTGTCCATTACAGTGGGCAGCATGCACGCCTGCTCCGGTGAGTTTATGTGCAGAGAATTTTCTTCTGCTCCAACAGGCGAGGTTTTTGCCACCACATTAACAAACGTGAGCTTGAATACAAAACTTTAGATCCGGCGCAGATTACTGTGTGTTACGGAATACAAAAAAACAAAACTCACGTCTGCCCGTAATGGGCAAGTATACCTTGCAGTGGCGTAGCCAGGAATTGATTTGAAGGGGAGAGGGGGGGGGGGGTGCGAATGGTGCCTGGGCAGGCGAGTTTTGTCGCATGTCGCTTTATGTCCCATTTCCTGATACGCGGAAATTCGAGACACGGGAAGGAAAGGGAGGACAAGCCCGTTGTACCCCCTCTGCCCCCAGCCATATGACGGCGCACCTGACAGCTTGCATTTCCCGCAAAGATATATCGCTTTGCACTTCCTTACCATGATTTTACATATTTGTGCTGTACATTCTTTCAGCGCCCAAAATGTCGAAGGCGACTTCAGTCTACGCGGACTTCATAGCGGCAACTACACTTGCTTCGACAGGTGACCTTGTTTTAGCTGTGAAAGAAGCTGTTGGTAACTCATTGGATTGTTTAACCACGTAAGCATTTCTATGCTTACCCAACGAGGAACCCGACCGTCCATCACACGAGAAGATCTCTTTCAAGATAGGGCCTGCATCAGCGAGCGAATTGAACTTCGTGCTGTATCTCGCTTTAGCGCGAAATAAATGGTGAGAACACAGCGCGCCGAAACTATAAGCGCTCGGCGCGCTCGGTGCCCATCGCAGTGTCGCCTTCAAGATAGGGCCCACGCGTCTCTCTTCAGCGCAATGTAAGCGGAGAGAACACAGCACACACGAAGCTATCAGCATTCGGCGCATTCTGTCCCCATCTCAGGTCGCTTTGAAGATAGGGCCGCGCGGCCGCAACATATAGAGCCGGCTCCGGAGTACGACATGTCATGGTGGATTCGACGCAGATGGATAAGACGCGGAAGAGCTCTAACAACTTATACTGTCTAGTGCCGTCACCTGCAACCTGGCGCCGTCACCTGCAGCACTTTCCTGGCGTCATCAATCCACTTTGCGTCGCCGTCTGCCGTAGTTCGTATAGTCGCAGCGCAGTCGTATATACTGGTCTGATCAAGTGTCATAAGATTGATAATGACAGCGGGCTGTGTAGAAATGAGCAAGCGGCACAATGCTTACGTATATTTACACAACTCCCAGAGGAGTTTCTGCTCAAATATTTATTTTGGTATTTCGCTGGGTAATACGATGAACCAAGTCTTAACATAAAAATATCAGTCAGATATCAAAAACAATCCAATTCCGAGTGGCAAGAGCGAGGACTACACTATGTGGAAAACGCTCCCACGCATGCGCTGTTGTTCCTGTAATGCATGGTGGAACATTTTCTAAAATGTCCAATATAGTCCAATTTTTGAAAATGTGCACCAAAGAAAGAATTTGGCTTGACTCAGCCGCAATATTCAGAGGTTCCAACTCCGAAGGCTTCTTCTATCTCGTGTAGAAAGTTATACCCCTGTATGTATCAATACACAGTGTGACTGAGGCACAATTAAAAGTGTGGAGGTGAGCGTGACCTACCCGCCAGAACAACAGGATGCCATTTTCGAAGCCGAGTTGGTGATTTCTGGCGCCTTCTAGGGGCGCTATATGGATGTTATATAGTGCACTGAGGTTCAAACTATGCACACGACCTTCTCGGAAGCTCTTAATTTGCTCGAAAATCATCGAAGGTTATTCACAGCTCATAGCTATAAAGCAAAGTGTTTGCTATGCCGGTGAGATAGAATGCGACATGCGCAAGTTTTGCACATTCGTCCCAGTGGTAAAGGAACTTACGCGCCCGTACAGCACCAACCACTCTTCAACTTCGTCACCACGAAGTCTAGTGGATCCTGCGGAGGGGTGGTAAACGTCCAAGAACACAGCCCCAGCGCAGGCAAGGTGGATGTCGCGGTATTGGCCTCCTGGTCTTCCGACATGGTAGAGTGCAGTTGGTAGAGGCGGCGTCCTGTGCAAAGCTTCAGGCACGTAGTGTAGTTCAATCAGGACAGGTAATGGTAACGAGAGAACTGGGGAACCGTACAGCACGCTACTCCACTTGTGAGACAAGGTTTCGGGCCGTCAGACCTTTCTTTATTCTCTCAAGGGCCCAAAATGGTAGTGATGAATACGTACAGATGAGAAGATGAAGCGAATGCATGGTACGCACAATATATATATATATATATATATATATATATATATATATATATATATATATATATATATATATATACGCATATATGTATAAATATTTCAGCTGAAGCCGCAGTGGTAGGCAGTCTCTCTTTCTCAGCAGATTCTTTATATTTTAAATATGAATTTGAATAGTTTGCTGAGCTGGATATGTTATAAAAGTGGTGTTATAAAAGTTATAAAGTTGGCCTGATGCTGTAGTGCTCTTTGTGTGACTGGAGCATGGCCGTAGTCGCTTTTGCGCCATTAAACACGAATCAACTATATATATATATATATATATATATATATATATATATATATATATATATATATATATATATATATATATATATATATATATATATATATATGCGCGCCGCATACCATGCGTCTCGTCTCGAACATTTTGTTTCGACCGTGGACTATTTGGACATGAGATCATTATCCCTTCAGAATTGATCCAAGAGGCTATGTGAACAGGACATATTCTGTGAAATCAAAGTGCGCACTCACGCAAAGCAAAAGCGTTTTTTTTTCTCTGGTTGAAGGATGAGGGACTTGGCTTTTTAGTTACACTTGTTTGAGAAAGTCACTTAGCCCTCTTGAGTATGCGCAAGCACACAAAAAAATCGCTTTCTGATTTCCCTACAAGACTTTCCGTTCATGTTGGCATTCGCTTGGGAAGTTTACATTTATGTGTTCTGCTCCTTTTAGCTGCCATAGTACAATTCTGTGGGTTTTTTATTTCTTTATTTCTAGGGTGGCTGTCTTCTCTTCGCCGAGCACGTCGGTCACAAGAAGGGAACATTCGCCAGGTTTCTTCAAGACATCATGACTCCGTACACCAAGAATCTTGCTGGTGGCTGCCACCTGAATCGCGATAGCGAGACTTTGCTTAGAAAAGCCGGGTTCTCTAATGTGACCGTCCATACTATTGACTTGAACATACCAGTGGTGCTCAGCCACACCATCTATGGCACCGCAATAGTGTAATAGTATATGCATATAAATTGGTAAGGCTATTTTTCGTTCAATCGTTATTAACCAATCAATATGAGGCGATCTTCCCCGTGTATTAAAAGCCAAAGTAATCATGCTGAAAGGACATGTCGTAGCTGTGTGACCCGCCAAGATATCGAAAAAACAGCTGGCTAAACTGTAGCCCGCAGCACTGATACAAAACCGAATACAGGAATTACATGGAAGCAAGACCCAAAACCGAAAGACAATGGAATTTATTTATTTTTTTCAACCACCTTTGGCATTCCTTAACCAGACTTCTGTGTACGAGCTACCTTAAAATGTGAGATTTTGCATGCCAATCTACGTCCGTGCTGTGCCAGAAAGTGGATACGTCTATCAGATGTTCTAGGCATTGTGCTCACGCTATATTTTGCGTTTCTAAGAAATCCTATAGAAAGAGCGCGAGCTTTTTTTTACATGTGTGATTTGAGAGGACCAATATCTTTTAAGGAGATAAGGGTTAGTCGCCAAGGCAGAAAAGGCATGGTGTTGAGAACTGAGGGATATTTATTGCCGCATAAGGGCTCGCGGAACAACTAGGGCTCATTGCTTGGTTGGACTCGCCATGGTTGCTTAGTAGTTGTGGTATTTGGCTGCTAAGCACGAGGTTACGGAATCAAATACCGGCTATAGCGGCCGCATTTTAATGGGGGGGAAATGCGAAAACACCCGCGTACTTAGATATAGGTGTACGCTAAAGAATCTGTGGAACAAATTTCCGGAGTCCCCCTCTAATGCCTCATTATCAGATCGTGGTGTTGGCACGTAAAAGCCCATAATTTAATTCTTTTTTTATGCTTGGCTGCGCCGGGAGCAAATGGGTTCTCTAGCGATGACTGCACTGCGCCCCTCCTCCTTTGGAAGGCATGTACTCCACCAGGGAAATGTGCTAATACTCGCTGTAGTACTAAAGGTAATCTCACATCGTGTCTGCTTTCAAATAACCAAGCACATTTGGTCCAGTTAGACCAAGAGGATGCCTCACTCAGGCGGTAATAGTTACCTATGTTGTCAAGCATGTGGCACTTCCGTCGCGGTTGTTATGGACACGGCTGGTCAGTTGTGGGTTCTGAATCTACACGGGCTGGTGTGGTGCTGCATGCAGAAGTCGTGCGACGTGCACACGCGAGGCCGCAGGGCCTATTTAGCACTCATGACACTACATAAGGTGGCCTATGGAAATCCGCTGAGAAACGCGCATCACCCTATCCCGAACCAGGTCACGGAGTCCTTGCAAGAAAGCGCAAATGTCACAATTGCTTTCTGTTTGACAGCCGGTGTTACAAACGTCAGTGCTGACTTCGTTCTGCCTTAATGAGTCCCTAATGCTGTCTTGCAGTTTGGTGGGCAAACACAAAATTGCCAGTTGGCAAACTTGACGCCCAGCAGGGGAAGTAGAAATAGCCTGCGCGCCATCTTCCATAATGTTGTTGACATGACGGAAGGGTTAGAAAGCGCTAATAGTCGCCTTGTTAAGAGACACATAGTTCCCGACGACGCGTTCACTCGAGAGCGATGCAAATAATATGAGCCTACATCATGAAAAAATATTTTCATGGCCTCAAACGATAGAGAAAATGCGGAGATACGCATGCCTCTCGGCCGCTATTGCATATGGCTCAGTTTGTGTAAAGAAAGCTTGTGTAATGTGTTAGTACTCACCGTCTTACTCAAAGCGTTGACGCAGCGACACGATGCCTGCTCGCGTCTGCTTTCCTTCTTCAGCGTTCTTCTCAGAATGGGGGTTGTGAGAGTGCATATGGGTTGGTGTCCCGTCTGGCGAAGTTCATTTGAAACACTGTCTTCACTTGTTTCAGTCTTGTTTCACAAATATGATTTACTGCTTTAGGGATGTCATATTGGAATGTAGTCACTTATGCATAACCAATTTACATTTACAAAGACGTGCGAGAGATCATTGAAGCGCAGGCTATCTGGCGGAATAGCGACACGTGTGTTAGTGCCCCTTCGATCGGCCTGTTAGATAAGGAGACGGCTTTTTCGGATGGATAAGATTTGAATAGGGTGGCGCCACTGTGCATGGTTTATATAGGTGTACTTCCTGAAAATCAAGTTGTTGAAGTTAGCGCATTGTGTTGTCGTCTCCCTTCCGTCCTTGTTTGCAGGCGCTAAATATGCTTTCAATGTACCAACATGCCCAACAAATGGCAATGCTACATTTGAAGTTCCCTTTAATTTGTTTGAGCTCAGAAAATGAATTTAGAACATTTTGGAATATTCGAGCATGTCCGCTCGGACGACATTGATGCTTGACAAAGCTAATCTCTTTTCATAAAAATAATAAAAATAAAGTGCTTTTATAGGAGCCCCCAAGGTAAATAATGGTTGCGGCACTTAATTGCTACAAGCCAGCAAACAAAGCTCAGAAGTATGTTCACCTTAAGGATTGTTCTTAAGAGTGTGTGTGTATGTGAAATAGGAGCAGGAGGCGGAGAAGGATGAAAAGGAAGGAAGGAAAGGTAGGGAGCTCAACCAGACGCACGTACGGTTTGCTACCCTACACACGGCAAGTCGTTTATGAGAAGAAAAGAAAGGAGAGGGAGTGAAGTTGGGTGACTGCATGTAACGAAGAGGTGGCGAGTGGAGCCCATGCAGTGATAGGTGATGCCAGCAACACAAACAATGGACCTGCACTTCTGCGCAGAATTCCATACACGACGACCGCATATCACATGTACACGCATGCATCTCTCGCTATTTTAGGCCTTTTTGATTCCTTCAAAAGAAATAAAGCGAGGAACCATATCAGGAATGAGTGGTGAAGCTTTCGCGCTCTATTGCGCCACTTACGAAATAATTTTCGCATACGTTGAAATCTTTTGCGTATTTTGAGGTATGAGGTAATGAAATACAACCTTACCAGGTGGAATGTACAGGCGTGGCTACTGTTAGTGGGAGTACAGAGAGTCGTGGCATCGCTCGGCAGAGAGCCCAACCGCCGGTGACACATGAACTCTTGCACGCAGTCGCAATCAAAGCGATTGGCAAAAAACCCGGCGAATGGTCTGCTATGGTGAGTCATCTGCCAAGACTTCACGAGGAACCTCCGTGGAACGATGGCACGAGGTCATGTGTTTCCGCTAGCAGTGACCGTGCCTGTATGTACATTTTCCAAGCCACCTTACCTTTACCGAAGCAAAATCACTTAAATTTTCCCTCTGCGTCCGGTACTTACAGCTGCGAACTAGTGAAGCAATTGCGGCCAATATTATCTTCTATTGAAGAAGCTGCGTAAACCGGCGCTACATTACAGGCCATGCAACTGGATATTTCGACTATACAGCAATGGAGGAGGTCAACATTTGATATACTACCCACTTCGGTGCTTTTTGGAAAATAAGAAGGCTTGCGCATTCAGTACACTTATGAATTACTTATATGAACGTGTATGGTAAGTCCCCAGACTTGAGCGATCTCTGCTACGCAGCTTCAAGTGGCACGGAGCCTCGTGCCAGTTCAGGGTCACTGAATAATGGGGAAAGAACTTGTAC
Organism: Dermacentor albipictus; assembly: GCF_038994185.2. Lineage (NCBI taxonomy): Eukaryota > Metazoa > Arthropoda > Arachnida > Ixodida > Ixodidae > Dermacentor > Dermacentor albipictus. The sequence goes on from NC_091825.1 coordinate 31,310,218, forward strand.
TCAGCCTCACAAATGTTTTCCACGATTCCACCTGCGTTTCGGTCGTCTTAGAAGCGCGAAGCATGCTTTCATCAGAGACCTAATAGTCAAAGCATATCTCTCACACCGTTCAGCATCCCTGTTGCCCCTGACTCATATGGTGACGATATGCACATGTGGAAATGGACTTATGCATGCTACAAGAAGACGCACCTCTGCCGTGGTTAGTTTTCCATTTTCGTTGCCCAAGTGCTCTTTTCTTCCAGGCTACCTTTCTCCTGTTGCGCCTGTTCAATGGCTTATCTAGTAAAAACAGCAAACTTAATTCAGCTGGCTGCAAACAGCGAGCATGCAAATGATAGTACATGTATTTGCTTAAGGGTCTCTCACCATGTTTGACTATTTCAAACAAACAAGCGTAGCTTATACATGACATCACGTGCTGAGAATCATTCGGCAGCACATTACGCCACCACCGAAAACAGCTAACACTTCTAACCAGACGGCGCGCATCCACGTTCTGTAGAAAGCGCGGCTCCGAGCCACGGACATTAACCCAAATGCTTATTCCGCGGAGCCGCTCGCACGTTTTCACGGCACACCTCAGTTGACGCGTTTCGAAAATGCGAGCGTCTCTGGCTAGGTGTCAGTAGCTATCGGCACTTACCTGGTTTCTGTACTCATTCTGGCCTAACAACGCATGGTGCGCGAAAGTAGCCGAACACCTTAACGGAACAGGGCAGGCCCGTGCAGGTACGGGGCGTACCTGCCATGCATTTTAGGAACTGTTTATGTACCTTTTTCTCCATAACCGTAAAAGTTACAACAGTTCTTATAATATCATTGAGATCGGGAGCTTTTCCTCCTTTTACTATAGCAGATTTACAATTTATATTGCCATGCATGTCTATTGTTATTTTTTTACTGCAGGTACTTAATTATCACTCAGTACTTGGAATTAAATTTCGTGTTGAACAAATGTCTTTAATTCTACAACAATAATTATGCTACAGTATTTTTCTCAGTCTCTGGTCTCAATACTGGCTGAAATTTATGTTATTAGCGCAAGCGGTTGCTGAGATAAAGGGACATATGCAATAAAAAAATAAGTACTGAGATATATTTCGTTTTAAGTTGAAAAGGGGCATATTACAAAAGTGCAATGAAAGAAAAGCAAATTGACGAACCGTTTCAATAGGCACCAGTCAGATACTCGTCCACAAAATCCCCTTTTTTTATGTGTGATTAGACGTCTTGCCCTCCGATACTCTATTGTCAACTGTTGTGCAGCTCTGTCAGCGAAGTATTGCCAACTCAGGTCAATGTGGCGTTGCCCCCGCACTGTGTAGCACCCCGGTTAAATCCGAAATGAGATCAGTACATTGGCTCGGGCTATACTGCCATCATTTAATGTGAGCACAGCATCAAGCATGGATATTTTCGGTGTTTGATGACCATGGAAAACATTTTTTTGGACTGCGTTCCCACACAACATTGTTGAAAGACTCGCAGGGGTCTTGCGTTGTCCCATGGAAGCATTTAGCAAGTAGCTCGGACTTAGCCAGCTGCTGATAAATGGGCTTCGCATCCTCAGGAACTGCTGCTCGAAGGTGTTTCTTATGAATATGTGGTTCATCATTCAACTGGGCTCTGTGGAATTTTCTGCCGGCATCGGCGTTTTTCGGATAAAGGCCGTGGGATGGATTGGTGTCCGCGAGTGCTATGCTAATATATGTGGCCCAGACAGCCTTTCACATGTACTGTAAGGTGCCTGTATTTATTGTATCAGCCAAACCATAGTGGTTCTGGAGTTTGTCAATGAAGGCATCGCTCCGACGTTCCCGGCGAGATATGCAATTCTTGTCAGAAAGCTTGAAGCCTTTGCTTTCTTTCTTCAGTTTCCGCAGTCTTGTGCCAGACGAATTGTTTAGCATCTTTAGCTGTTCACGGATACATTCGGCAGAAGGCTAGCAACAGGGGCGTGGTGGGCCACCCTATAGGTTTCAGAATATATCATTTTTTGGCGAAAAGAAGTCGCGCTGAGACAAATAAACGATTGATTGTTGTTCAGAAAAGGCCGCGGATTTCAAGTTGTGCCAAATGCCAAAAATGATCGTTTTCCATATTTTTGCCTACCCTGTTCCCTTAAGTAAAGAAATGAAATTATACGTGCCTTTGCGAATCTCTTCTCAGCACGTGTCACCATACACGAGTGAAGCGGTCCCTTCCGAAGCTGTAACCATATTAATTTTATCGCGGTTTGCATTATCTATCTATCTATCTATCTATCTATCTATCTATCTATCTATCTATCTATCTATCTATCTATCTATCTATCTATCTATCTATCTATCTATCTATCTATCTATCTATCTATCTATCTATCTATCTATCTATCTATCTATCTATCTATCTATCTATCTATCTATCTATCTATCTATCTATCTATCTATCTATCTATCTATCTATCTATCTATCTATCTATCTATCTATCTATCTATCTATCTATCTATCTATCTATCTATCTATCTATCTATCTATCTATCTATCTATCTATCTATCTATCTATCTATCTATCTATCTATCTATCTATCTATCTATCTATCTATCTATCTATTGTAGCTTCTTACAACAATGCACCGGCCCAAGTTGTCTGATAGCTCGGGCCATAGGTGTGGGCTCGCAGTGGTGATTTCTTCAGGGTCGTTGCACCATCTTCATTAAACCTGTGCCATCCGACTGTCTTCGCGCCGTCGTCGCGACGCCATCGTCATCACGCAGACTTCGTGATACATTTTTCGGAACGCCTTTGTTGCTATTACCTTCCTCGTCATCCCAGTTTCCTAATACCGTTTCCACACCACCGTCGTCATGCTGTCTCATTACACAATCGTCGTCATCAGTAAGTCGTGATACTGTTTTGATAACGTGGCCGTCGTCCCATCGTAGTTCTTCTAACTTCACCATCAGACTCTCTAATGCCACCGTCGCCAACGCATCCTCGTCGCACAGTCATAGTCAGACTACCTTCATCACTCCATCGACATCAATCACTCTTCGTCGTTTATAGTATTCGAGCTCCCGTCATTCATTCGTGAACACGCCGCCTTTGTCACACCATAGACGTCACTGCGGCTTCGTCGGACAGCTGCTTTAATGCCTTCGTTAAATTACCATTAATGACTGCCTTACTGTTGTAAACGCTTATGACAAACAATGGCTGGGATGCGTGTTCTGAGCCCGCAATATTTCGCGAGCATGAATGTAGGTCGAATTCGCAAAGACACAGTTACAAATGCAAACGTTATGTGAGTTTTGGTGCCAAAACCGCGTTCTAGATTATTAGGCACGCCGTAGTGGGTGGACTCCGGAAATTTTGACTATGTGGGTTTCTTTAACGTGCACCTAAATCTAAGTACACGGGTGTTTTCGTAGTCTGATTCGTAGTCTGAGTCGTAGCATGGGTGCACTCCAATATATAAAAACACCACAGTACTTTCCACGCAAAAAATCAGACTACGAGGGAGATTATTGAGGCCTTCTATATCAGAAAAAAAGGGTCGAGTTGTATAAGCATGCCATCGATAAACTTGCATGATAGTGAATTTGAATTTTTAGGCCGCTTCATAACCTAGCATTAGATTAAATGGTGTTTCGTGTTTTTTGCCTACGCACTGATAATGATGCCATGGACGGGAGAGCACGTGGCGATGGGTTGTGTACATAAGTGTGTATATGCCTTCGAATAAAGTTAGTTGTGAGTTCAGCGCTGTCCTGTGTGTTTCCTGCCTTCTGTCATCATCTTATTGCGCTGCCCCTTCAAGATGTTCATCGAAGGCTGCTCGTTTCTCGGGGGAACGCACAACGCGTGGCCATCCAATGGGTTTTACGAGACTGAACTGAACGGAAACGAAGCCGGCGCAGCGGGCGCGAAACCCTTCCCAACCTTCCCTTCCCTGGTGGAAGCGGAACACCTCTGATTGGTTGCGCGCGTCGAGTTTGCGCGCAACCAGTCAAATGGTCATATTGTGGGTGCTTTCCCACAGCTGCTCTGCACTGGGAGCTACTGTTTTTCTGTTTTTTTTTGCGTTACTACATCGCCAGTGAAATTGTGAGCCGGTGCAAGCATCCCTTGAAAAAAATATATTACCTGAACACCGTTTGCTCTGTCAGTGTTGGGCGAAAGGTAGGGGCAATCAAGTTGCGCCACAACGCGCTCCTTTTTCTGGTTTCTTCTTTATCCTGCATACATGGGTAATCATAGTAGTGAGCCTTACAAAAATAAACAAAATAGAACTCAAAATGCTTGGTATAGGGAATATACTACCGGAACCAACCGAAAAATGAGCTTGTTTATTGTTGGTTATCGCATGTACGTAAGCCGGCATACATGTTTTAGGATGGACCAGGTGGGAGATTTCAAAGTAGGAACTGGGTCCCCTATTAGTAGTGCATAGTAAGAGTATCAGTGGAGCAAATAGTAATGGTAGTGGCACGAATTGTGAAGAAATAGCACATGCAGGGATAAAGTTATGAAGAAAAACGAAATAACTAAATAACTGTTCGAAGTAGCGACATAAGAAAATGAAATTACCCTTATATAAACAACAGAACAGTACTAAGAAAACACAATTGCCTAGAAGTAAACAAAAGACAAATACATAATTCACATAACATACATGGCATAACATTACATAATTAAATAACAATAGCGAAATGTTTTAGAGTATCATGTATCGACAATGGAAATATACTATATTGGGATACCCCATATGCAATACAAGAAAGCACATTAGACATTCTACAAACCCTACAACTTACAAATAATCATAACAACAGGTTAGAGCAATAAAAAAGAAAGAGCGGAAAAAAGATGCCGAGACTGGTACACAAAATAATTTTTTAAGAAAGGTAACTTGACCATTCTACTGTAGACAATGATTGGAGCGATATAGTGGATCGTCCTCTTCAACGCTTTTGCTCGTGTCTTCGGCTGATGCAGGGAGTCCGTGCCATGCTCTAATGGTCAGTCCCAAACGCCGGCAACTAATAAACGCATTTACACTATCAATGATTTTTTCGCGTTCTGCAAAAAATAATGTAATAAAGCAGATGATTCAATACAAGCACTTTAAATGGCAAGATACTAAAATTTGTCCTAGAGTTATTTCGTTGCTTTAAGTCTTGTTCATATTGCACGAATACATACGTAATAAAACACGAAAACATTTCTCCATACACTAAGTAAGATACAATAGGCCAGCAGCTTTCCTGAGCTGCCAGGTTAAGGTAAATGTATGGTACAAGACTGCAGTTTGGTACTTCAATAAGAAAGCTACCAGCGCACCGTTTTCCTTTCTTTGCAAACATCTGCTACTTTGACAGTCTCTATCTATCTAGCCGCCTAAGGTTTGGCACTCTTATGGTCGTTTATTTAACTTGGTGTGTACCGAAATTGGAATATTATGAGAAGAGCATATGGTGAACATAAATGATGGATCATGACATAAATATCAGGGCATGCGTGTCATGTAGAATATGAAACAGCCACCTATGTCCTGGTCCTCTCATAGTCGTTTCGTTAATTTGGCATGTAATAAAATTGGCATATAATGTCTAGAGTGTATGACCAACATGAATGGTAGGTCATGACACGAATGCCATGAGATTCGTGTCATGACCTCCCGTTTATGCGCGTGATACACTCTTGTCGAGTATGCGTAATGTGGACATACCAAGTTAATGAAATGACGTTAATGAAATGACAAACAGGTAGGGGTCTGTTTCATGACCTACATGCCAAATATGTCATGATATTCATGTCATGACCGATCTCTTGTGTCCGTTATGCAGTGTTGTCATATTATGTGATTTTGGTGCATACCAAGGCAACGAAACAACTTTGTTAGGACCAAGACGTCGGCGGCTAGATAGATACTGTCAAAGGAGCAGATGTTCGCCAAAGAATGCTTCACATTTAAAAGTGTCAGTAAGTTATAGAACAACATGAAAGTTGTTTCCAGAAAAAAGTTCAGTATCTCTTTCGCGTGGCAATATATCAGCGACATCACGACTGAATGATGTGGAAGACCAAGTGTGGTACAATTATTACATTTAATTTAGGCGAAAGGTTGTAATACACATTTTCTTCTAATTGCATTCGAATGAATGCCAGTCCCCATAATGGCTGCGGGCATATTTAGAAAGATTGCAGATCAAGCCACGGCTGTCAAAGAGTAAATTTTATATGAAAAAGAGAGAAAGGTTGTTCTCCGGGCGATGTATCTAGCCTGCTACTCCTATACGGGGCGAGGGGTTTCGAAAATGCACGGAGAAACCGAGGTCGACTTCACGTGACTATGCTATAGCACAATGTGCGATTACGCACACGTTGTCCAATACGCGCATGTGGACTATGCGCACTCTACATGCAGCAGTAACTGTCCACAAAAAATTTTCTCGCGCAAATACATTTCGCATTATCGGTCGGGTACGTTTTAGAGACGAACATTCGAGCCAGTCGCTCAGTGGAGATTTTATGGCAAGTTAGGCAAGGTCAACCCCATCTCCATGCGCCCAAAATATCCTCTTCCAAGAATAGGTGAGGGTCCTGACTGCATACAATACACATTAGTGCCCTTCGCTCTACCGCATACTGAGGGCACACACAAAGTATGTGGTGCATTATTTCGGGAGTGGGACAGAACCTACAGTGAGGTTAGCGTTCCTGTCCAATCTTATGAAGGTATTGGATATTGTACACACCACCGAGCCGTAATTAATGGATCAATGTTTCCCGGCCTCACCAGAGCTCAAGTACAAGCCTTAATCCCGAACCAGTGTCAAGCTTCTGAATACAATCTTGCCAATGGTTGGGGTCATCCCATTGTCATACGATAGACATGGACCGGGCGCTCGTCTGGTTGACCTACCTGCCTTTCCTATCCATGCTCTTTCTCTCTCTTTTTAGATGGAGCTTTTTATCGAGGCGTTGGGTGATGGAGCTGTTTATCATAGCGGGGGAATGTAATATTTATTACCATGTGTGCTTTCTTTGCCTCTGCGTCAGCCTCCTGATTTCCACCTATTCCGCAGTGACTAAGAATACACTGTAGCGTGTTGGTATGTCTAGATGGAGACGGCTCAGCAAGTAGAGTAAGCCAGAGGACTGAAGGCTGTTATTTGCTTCATGTGATTGCTTATGAGGTGCAGTGCCTACTTTCGAGTCCCAAAATGCCTTCCATTTCGCCAGGCTTTCTTGTAATGTGCAGCGGACTGCTTCTCGAATACCGGTCAAGTCAGCGGCAGTAGCCATTGTCCTATGCGCCATCTTTGAGTGGTGCGTGATGGCCATTTCAGGTAACGTGAAAGCTGCCGAGGAGGAGATCTGTGTTGCAGAGCTACTTCGAAAAGAATGTTTGGTATATTTATACATGTAAGCAATGAATTACGATCCATATGCTTGAAACCAGCAGGCGGTGTTTTCAAATTTTCAGCTGCTCTGGCGATTGAGAGTCGCACAATAGGTTTTGACACCATCCACAGAGGAATGCCTGGATGTCATGGTTTGCTAAGTCTGACGGTGGTAGCTCTTCCTGTGCCATTACTCTTTCTGAGTAGGGAGTGTCAAGCCATATACTAGTAACGCACGCATGTACAGTGCTAAAAAGCGGGCACGTCCTGTGCAACCGGGGCTTAGCGGAGAGACGAGAACTAGGTGTCGGAATCCTGAATTATAAGAATATAGCTGGTAACATACAGGAATTCTATAGCATTAACGAGAGGGTGGCAGGTCTTGTTGTGAAACTTAATAAGAGGTACAAAATGAAGGTTGTACAGGTCTACACCCCTACATCCAGTCATAATGACCAGGAAGTCGAAAGCTTCTATGAAGACGTGGAATCGGCGATGGGTAAAGTCAAAACAAAATACACTAAACTGATGGGCGACTTCAACGCGAAGGTAGGCAAGAAGCAGGCTGGAGACAAGGCAGTGGGGGAATATGGCGTAGGCACTAGAAATAGCAGGGGAGAGTTATTTGTAGAGTTTGCGGAACAGAATAATATGTGGATAATGAATACCTTCTTCCACAAGCGGGATAGCCGAAAGTGGACGTGGAGGAGCCCGAACGGCGAGACTAGAAATGAAATAGACTTCATACTATGCGCTAACCCTGGCATCATACAAGATGTGGACGTGCTCAACCTCGACGTACTCAAAACTTCCGTCAACTGTTAAAGAAATATTAGTGTTCTGTACATTCCAAAAAATACGCAAACCAAGTGATATATTAGTGAAGAAAAGCGGTGCACTCACCATTTACAGTCATGAATCCAGACACCTTCCTTCCGAACGTTATCACCTGGACGAAGAGGAGACCATCTCTTAGATGACGTCCAATGTTGTGGTCTCCAGGGTAGCGTATCCCAATCGCTGCCAATCAGTTATTGCGTTCTCGAGGGTAGCTTACTTCACCGCTGCCGACCAGTTGTTGCGACGCCTGTTTCTCGCAGCTCGAACGGCGTTACTATTGGATAGCGTGGCGCTGTCGGCGGGCTGCAAGCATCCAGCAGATCATGGCGAACAGGCAGTGACGAGACGATTCCTAGTGCGAAACTTGCATGGTTTATTCAATGGTTCGTGAGAGATTAGAAGAGAATGAAGTGAAAAAGTGCATTGCGGGGCCCTAAATAGGCATATTGATACTTTTTGTGCGCAAACAAACAGGGACGAAGAATAGGGGCAACACAAGGACGAGCGCTTTCTAACAACTGGTTTATTTTTGAAGAACTACTTACTTAAATACCCACAGAACTGCGCGATCCAGTCAACAGAGCACCCTACAGCGCATATGATACCCGCTGATCTGCGCCATCAAGTCAAAAGAGCAACGTCAATATTACATATAACACTTGTGATAAAAACGACGTGGACAAAAGCCACCTGGTCATACTAAAAACAGCAAAGTGCATAAAAACAACCACTTACAATAAAATGCGTTAAAGATGTGATGATAGAAGCGAATTTTCTTTATCTAACAATGAAACAGAAGGATGGCTGATGCATTTATCTTTTTGTTTTTCTATCCAGTATGCTTCCACGATTTCCCTAGCGGTTTGATTCCTATGCCTGTATAAAATGTCTGTGCTAGTAAGACAAGGGGAGCAACCATGTTCTTGGCAATGCATTGCCAAATGCGTACTAGGGCGACCTTTAAGGCTAGACAAGTGCTCCCTTAACCTAGTGTTAATGCATCTCCCAGTCTGCCCTACGTACACATGACCACACGTCATAGGAATCCGGTAAACAACGTTCAAGGCAGAAGGATGGAGGTTCCAATGTTTCAGTGATTCCGTATGTGCACGGCCTTTCACACAGACTTAAAAAAGTGGCTGGTTGTTATGAAGTAAAAGTAGTATTTTCGGCAAGAAACAAAATAGGTAGTGTGTGTTCCAAGGTTAAAAAGAAGTTTGAAAGTAAGGGTGATGTACAGAAAGAATGCACTGTTAAACATCCGCGCAAGACCCAATTTGTTGATTGCGCGAAGAACGTTGTTTACCGGATTCCTATGACGTGTGGTCATGTGTACGTAGGGCAGACTGGGAGATGCATTAACACTAGGTTAAGGGAGCACTTGTCTAGCCTTAAAGGTCGCCCTAGTACGCATTTGGCAATGCATTGCCAAGAACATGGTTGCTCCCCTTGTCTTACTAGCACAGACATTTTATACAGGCATAGGAATCAAACCGCTAGGGAAATCGTGGAAGCATACTGGATAGAAAAACAAAAAGATAAATGCATCAGCCATCCTTCTGTTTCATTGTTAGATAAAGAAAATTCGCTTCTATCATCACATCTTTAACGCATTTTATTGTAAGTGGTTGTTTTTATGCACTTTGCTGTTTTTAGTATGACCAGGTGGCTTTTGTCCACGTCGTTTTTATCACAAGTGTTATATGTAATATTGACGTTGCTCTTTTGACTTGATGGCGCAGATCAGCGGGTATCATATGCGCTGTAGGGTGCTCTGTTGACTGGATCGCGCAGTTCTGTGGGTATTTAAGTAAGTAGTTCTTCAAAAATAAACCAGTTGTTAGAAAGCGCTCGTCCTTGTGTTGCCCCTATTCTTCGTCCCTGTTTGTTTGCGCACAAAAAGTATCAATATGAATATGTTCCAACTAGGCCGACTCGCAGTTATGCCTAAATAGGCCTACTAAATTCGTAGGCGGGATCTTGCTCCCGTCAACTTCACATGGCAGGCGCTGAGTGTGGTTGAGGATGGGCAGCTGATCACTTCTGCCTGATGAGCTTCTACAGGCCCGCCTCCACAGGTGGCAACCCTGCTGCCTTGTCGGGGATGGGGCTGCTGAGCCATGCTCCCAAGTAAGGTGGTATGTTCTTGCTTCTTCTGGTGGCAACCCGCGGTGCCTATTTAGTTCGCGGAAAGCGTGTCTGATTGTGGATGGGCGATTGATCTATTCTCTTAGGCGACGTTGGTTCGCGGAAATTCCCCTATAGAGCTTGACAGTTCCTGGAAAGGGTCCCTCTAAAGTCGCACACATACAAAGGGGCCTGTAAGCACACCGGGGCGCCAGCCAGACCGGCAATCCCCAACAAATTGGGGATTCACCCTTCGTTTCAATGAGGCATTGTGGTTGAGCATCGCTTTTGCTCGGGTTGCTAGACGCCAACCGCAACAGCGCCCACCTCATCTTCAAAGCAAACTTCGATGCTTGCCGTGCGCGTAGTGCCAGTAGCTTCGTATGCGCTGTGCTTTCGACGTTTCGTTCGCGCTGAAGCAAGATATACACGAACGTATATTCGATCGTTGCTGGCGCGATTCCTCCCTCCAGTATTTTGACTGCGACTTTCCACACTCATCAAAAGAGGTCTGTTCATGTTTACCTGTGAGCGCATGGCACTGTGCTTGTTAATTTAGTTAAAACACATTGGCGGGCTAGTTGTTTTTAATCTATGATGGAATGTGTAAGCGCGACTGGACGGGAACGCGGAAAGGAACAGATATAAAGAGTCAGCGCTGTCTCTGTTTGTCTGTTTCTTTCTACGTCCTCGTTCAGTCGCGCTTACATATTATATCATTTTTAATTTATTTAGTCAGTGAACTTTTACAAATTGATACGGCCGATAAAACTAGTATCTTTATTCGTATAAATATCTACTGATTTGCTATCACAATTGATTCTTGGCCTTTCGGGTGAAACCGCGCCTTTTCTATGCGGGAGCGCCGGACCAGCCTTCCCAGAACAGACTCCAGGCGACGAAACCAGCCGAGCAGTGTAGGCAGCGCGTCGATGAGCGAAGTTTTGTCAATGCAATGGCAAACGCCTTCAGCAACCCAGGTGATTTGTGAAAGTACTGGTGATCAATTTAACATATCAATGTATCGCTGCCGACGGTGAAGTGGTCCCGGTTGAGTGCCCATTTTATGCATCAAGTCAGGCAAACATAGAAATAAAAATAATAGCATCATTATTAAGAACAATAATATTAATATCATAACTGTCACTAAAATGTTATTCTCGCCATTTCTGTGAATCAGAGACAAAAACAAGCTCTAGTAAAAATCCAGATCAGTTTTATAAAGCATAGCATTAACTTTCTGAGCATATTTATAACTGCGATGCCTCCTTAGAGTTGTCTTGGAAACCGTTTAAACCTGTAACTGGAACCAAGTGAGAATTTCAACTGCCTGTCTGTATCACATTTTGACGTCGGGTACATTAAACGACTCCTATGCTCATTGTACCAGTATGGGCTGTATTATTTAGGGCATCTAACAATTTCTGGGTCCATTTTTTTTCCTCTGTCTCTATTCTTTCTCTATAGAAGGTGGCGGTTTATTATTATGTATCTTAAAATACTTTATTTCTAACCTTAAAGCTAACCTTTGCCTTCTTTGTTTATGTGTACGTACCTGTTAAAAGCGTGGCAGTTTGGGCGAGTTGGTATGTAATGAAAGTTTTAGGCTTACGGCGCAGCTCAGAAAGAGCAAAAAAGGAAGGAGGTAGGGGTAGTCAAAGGGAACGGGAACGAGTAGCATACGGGTCACGAGTTGTAGCGAGAGAGGGGCCCGTTGAATTAGGAATGAAGGTCAAAAGCGTCGCAATTTGGGTGAGTTGGTATGTCATGACTGTTTTAGGCTTATAGAGCAGCTCGGAAAGAGCAAAAAAGGAAGGAGGTAGGGGTAGTCAAAGGGAACTTACTTTTCCCTTTGACTGAGCTGCGCTATAAGCCTAATACATACCTGTTCTTTATCGGTTAAATCTTTTTCTTCCAAACACACACAAATATATAGTCCCGTAATCAGTTAGTGTATACTCACATTTCTTTATGCCTCGCGGCGCTAAGAAGTCTTATAGAGGAGCATATGAAGAAATCATACCAAGAAAATGTGCCTTTATTCTGCAGAAATGTGTTGCTACAGGCACGTTCATATTTGAATGTATGCTATGCATGGAGTAAATTATTGGAATAGCAGGTTATCATAATGGCTGCTTTAAAAGTGATATTCTTTGATTAGCTTATAATTAGAGGAATGATTACCACTGAAAGAGGTGGAAGCATACTCTCTGCGCTATCACGCCCAGTATTTATTTAATATTTCTCATTTATGGATGTGATTGGCCCATGAAAATAACGAAACATTATAGTCTAAGGCAAATACCTGTGTCAAAGTGAAATGCACAGATTAGTTAAAGAACTTACGAAATAAGTGTAGTCCTACCAGTGGCAGAAGGTTCACATACATGCAACATTTGATGAATGCCCTCTTTTGAACATTCCCTCCTGGGCCACCGATTTACATTAACACTTCTCCTTGTTCATGATTATATTGCGCTTAGTGTTACACTGATGGATATAAGGGACAAGACGCGGACGTACGTAGCACAATACGTACGTCCGCGTCCTGTCCTTTACGTTCGTCAGTGTAACACTAAGCGCAATATAATCATGAACGTCCACCAACCCAGGTAGCACAAAATAGATACGTAACGTTTTCGTAGCGTTTATCCAAGACGATAAAGACGGGTTAAAGAAGACACGAATGAGAGAACTTCGGCGGGAAAACGTCGTATATCTCTGCTAATGTCCGGCTTAATTACTTTCTTGAGCCGATCTAGAACAGGTCTGCAAGACGTATTCGAAAAGCTGGTCTAGAAATAAGATTGAAAAAGACACAAGTTATCCCTTTGGCAAAACTATTCGAAACCAATTTCTAAACGTGTTTAGGAAGTTATCAAAAAGCAGGTCTAGAAGCGGTCTTGAAAGGTTTCCGATCATCTGAAGCCAATTTTCGCGGGTGACGGGCGCGATCAGACATCGTTGTTCAAAACACGCGTTTAGTTTCGCCTCACGCGACTGGCCTATGCCGCGCAGACGTCGTCAGCCGCTCCCGTTGGCACGGCCTAGGCCAATCACGTGAGGTGAAACTGATCGGGCGTTTCGAACAACGATCTCCAATCACGCCCCAGATGAGTAGAAGCGTCGGTGTCGACTGTAAGAGCAACGGCACAGTGCCACGGACTGTTCCCCGCATGGCCGGTGCATCCTCTACCATGTCGCACGAAAATGAGCCTGTTAGGAATAATAAATCCTTAATACCGCATTTAGTAAGCTACGATGCTTACAACCACAATAGGAATGACATCCTGCAAAGAACAAATGGCCACGTCTTGGCAGGTGGCCAGACCAAGCCCTTCATTCCAAGAGTGCATGACAATAGAACATTGTGACAAAGCAAAAACACTTTATTAAAATTTAATGCTTATGCAAGGTTCGAACAAACTGTGTGAGAAATGCAGATCTAAGTAAAGGCACATCAACAATGACAAAAGTCGCAGAAAGGATTCGTAATGAACTCGAAAGTGAACATTCACTAGCACATAAACAAAATTCCAAACACACATGCAAAAATGAACAGAAAAACCTGGAGTGTACTAAAGTGTCTAATTTATCATAGTAAAGTGCACGTGCTATTATTAGATGGACTAGAGTTATGCAGAAGTGACATCTGAGCGAATGGAAGAAGTAGACTGAAACATGCTAGAGTACGAATCGGATGGTAACTGCCTCCAAGCAATGTTACCAATCAGCTAGAAGCTTGAAAAGAGCACAAAAAGAAATACCACCGCATACCATCATAAAACAAACCTGTGACAGAAATAAAAACAATGGGAACAATGCAAAATTGGACATATTGCTTTATGGTATATCAAAGAATGTAATGGCGAGAAAAAGAACCATACAACAAAAAAGCAACAAAGTGAAATTAGTATAGAATACTTAAACGGGGAGTCAGTGTAACAACTGAGCGCTACTGTAGTACAGTGAACGATGAGACTGAGTAATGCTGCATCTTGCCACTCCATAACATGAGAAATGAATGTGCAAGTCTCATATTAGAAACTTACATAAACATGGAAATAAACTGGAATGCACTGGAAGCTGCATTTGTGTAACAAAGGAAGCAATGATCATAATAAATGGTATGTGTTTTATCTAAAAAGCCCTTTACAAGAGGCAAAGTTGTACCTCTCTGGCAAAAACAAAGTTGCAACGAATAATTTGCAAACCAGCAAATACATTAATTAGCACACTGACATGTCACACTTTGCGCACATCTCCAGCCTCCTAAAGTAAAAAAAAGCACTCTGAATGAGAAAAACGTTTAACACATGTAGCCCAGAGCAATTTCTTTGCCAGGTCACTCACACTTTCACATCCAAAAACATTTGCCACAAAGTCCAGGCACAGTTCCACTGATGTTTACCAATTCACCCCCAATTTCGCGTCCAAAAATATTTGGCACACAGTCCAGGCAGAGCTTCATAGATAAAAAGCTTGAGAGCACCCTACTGATTATTGTGCAGTCCCGCTGCTGGAAATAGAACTGCCGCACATGCTGGTAGTGGTTTCAATGTAGACACACTTGCTGCCCTGGACAGGTATGCTCAGGTATCTGCACTGGTGCTCCATTTTGTCGAAGTAGACACATTGATGCACTACGCTGCTAATCGAAATGTTTTGAATGCACAAGTATTGGCATCACCAGAGAGACTTGCCCACATACCACCACTGGCATATATATGCACTTGCTCTTCACTCAGTAGCATTGAACTTAAAGTGTTCCCTATGTGGGAGCCATGTGTAAAACCGGTGTCACACGACCACTCTCGATCGCGATCACGCCCGATCCGGATCGAAATTATCGATGCGACTGGCTTACTCTCGTAGCTTGCGCAGAGGAGCCAATCCCAACCGAGAAATTCGATTTGTAATGGATATGATGGATATAATGTAATGTATATATATATATATATATATATATATATATATATATATATATATATATATATATATATATATATATATATATATATATATATATATATATATAAACTGCGAGAGCGCTTCGCGAACTCCATGCGCACATATGCCACCCGCATGAACTCGGCAGGCCGCCGTAAAGCTCGAAGGGCGCACAGCGTACATTCCTACACATGTCCCAAACTGCAAACAATCGTACTACCTAAAGCATACAAGTTATTTTATACCAAGGGCATACTCGACTCCGCGACTCACGTATGCGGTATCCACAAGCGAGTTATGCAGCGTACATGCTTTATCCATTCGCCAAAAAGTAAAATTTATAACAAGCACAAAGCTACAAGGGACTCAATACATTACTACCATTTGAGGCGTCAAATAAAATCGAATTTGGCCGTTTCATATATTGGACACAATATATGGACACATGTGGTACCCGGTAATACCATGAAATACCCATCACGTGGGTAAAGGGGGCGAAAATACAATCGAGAACCTGAAGCGCAAACAATAAAAGCACGGTATGGTGCACGCAAAATTCTGTCAGTGCGCTGTAGCGCGAGGGAAGAAAATAGGGCGACCATTTGACCTCACTTTTTGGGATACCGCACTAGTACTGAATCATTTAAAAAAAGCCTGTTTGAACCAGTTCCCTTGTCTGCAACACTCTTGCTAAACGGGAGACTAAAATACCACGATGACGGCTCTATTGCGGAGATCGGCAAGGTGCGCACAGACAGAAATTTTGCCACGTTTCTTCGCATTCTGCAAAATGCTTTCTTGTTAGGATCACGCATAGCGGCCGATCCCGACGCTAGGGACACACAGGCACGATTTTGTCCCTCTAACTTTCGTCCTTATACTGCCCTTAACGCCTTAATTACATCGTCAGTGAAAAGGCGCCTCATATAACATGACAATGAACTTGAAGAGCTGATTAGTGCCCTCCACTCCACGCCCTCCAATTGAAAACACTACTGATTTCCAAATTAAACTACACAAAGAGATCGCACAACCCAAACTAATCACAGAACGTCGTTTTCTTGACGGCAAAACCCTGCAACACTTTCACGACAAAGGGTAGCGGCAGCACATTCAGAACAGCCGCTATCATACCACAGCGCAATGCAAGTGCGATAACACTATTATGCCCGGCTCAAATAGATCGCACAACCCAAACTAGTCACATAATGTTGTTTTCTTGACAACAAAGCACTGCAACACTTACATGACAAAGGGCAGCGGCAGCAAATTGAGAACAGTCGCAAACAGACCATAGTGCCATGCGAGTGCGATAACGCAACTATGCCCGGCTTCACGAATAACATGGCCGCCTTGGTCACATTGCAATTGAAAACATTACTGATTTCCAAATTAAAACCACACAAACATATCGCACAACCCAAACTGATCACAGAATATCGTTTTCTTGACAGCAAAACACTGCAACACTTACATAGCAAAGGGCAGCAGCAGTACATTCAGAACAGCCGCAAACACACCACAGCGCAATGCGAGTGCGGTGACGCGACGACGCCATGACGACGCGACTATGCCCGGCTCGCCCGGCTGCCCGGCATCACTTATCACGTGGCCACCTTGGTCACATGATTTGACGACGGTATCATCACCTTGCGCAAGGTTGGATCGCGTTGATGGGTTGTTGAATATTGTAGAAGCCGCTAAAAAGGCTGACGCACCGTGGCGTGGCGGTGGCGCCTTGAGTCGTTTTCAAAACGTATTCTCCCCTCGTTTTTAAGCTGCCTGGCTTCCAACGTTATCAAAATGTATTCACCCCTCGTTTTTAAGCTATCTTGTTTGGAACCTCTTTGATGCGTCGATTTTGGTCAAACTCCGTTTCAGACGTTGAATCCCTTAATACGACGTTTTGAAGACTTTGTGTGCTACCTGGGAAGTAGTCCCGTTCATTGTTTTAATAAACTTCTCTGTGTATTTTGTTTTCAAACGCTGTTCGAAAAAAAATTAACCTAGGCTAAGAAGAAATCAGTATTATTTTTAATTCGTTCACGATATCGTGGTTATAGTTGTGTGGGTTATCACGTGATAATTGAGGGTTAATTTTACATCAACACTAGTATATTTTTCCCTAAATACCAACAAAGTACCTGGCGTATTGAGACGCGCTAATAAAATTGTAATTCTGGCAAAGTATCTAACCAGACATTCTAAGTGCGGAAATAGAGCAAATACTGAATATTTCACCTCACCTTCGCGTAATTTTGCATATTGTCCACCAGACATGATTTGAAGACACGCAGTTTGCTGCATACTATTGAGCCGGAGGAATGCGGCATCTTGCGGACAGCAAACAGCATAAGATGGGCTAGTGCGTTTAAGACACCTGTAAGTTCCTTCACGAAATATATTTATCTCTTTTCTGAACATTTGAACTCCTAAATATTTCTTTCGCACATGTTTCTTCATTAACAAAGATAAATAAACCTTTAACTTCCAATCTGCTTCTTTCGACGGCAATTATTCAATCCACATTCCCGCCTTTTACAGGAGCCACTTAATAACCCCGCAACCAGTAGCACAATCTTTGTAATTATTCAACCAAAATATACAGTTGGGCCGACTGGGCTGACTTTCCAGACAGGCGCAGAATCTGATGCTGTCGCTCGGGCTAATCGATAACCTCTTCCTCAGAAGCATTTCAATGCCGTTACACACGAACTGACAAGTTGTTTCTGAAGAGTTTGTGCACCTATTGAGAAATCTACATGGGGTGATTAGATGAGAGAACCATGGTTGCCCCCCCCCCCTCCCTATTTATTGAGCTCCTAATCCAAGAAGCAAGCTGACCCACTGCTTCAACTACGCAGGTGAATAACGTGTCAGCGCTTGCAAGTTGTTTGATTCTGGGCATTGGGCACGCAACCTTCGCTTCTTGAAAGGTTTTACTTTCGTTTGACGCTCCCGAGAAGTACACCACGACAATGTCCTTGGTCTAAAAACCAATAAAAGCTGCCAAACTACCAAGCGCTGTTGTTTACTGTTTGAACTGCAATGCGTAGTTATCGCTGGAAGGAAAGGTACGTGAGCGATTGAACCACTTTCACGCAAGCATTTCCCGAGCTGCCTGCATCGGCGTACGCTTCGGCATTGCAGTAGTGTGACCTAGTATACAAATGCGCCTGCAATGGTGAGCGCTCCGCGACGCCAAGTTCTCTGCAGCGCTATGAGCAATAGACAGCTGAGAAAGATACTGCATGAAAATGCCGGGCCGAGCTACGGTGGAGGTGAAGCAGGCGTTAAACGCTATTCATACGCGGGCGGATCCCGAAGATAGTGAAATGCTGACCGACCCGCGGTGGAGGTGCAGTTCGGCATTAAGGGGCCCTCATACAGAGCTTCGCTGATCATCCTTCTCCACAGAGTGGAAGGGTCCTGAGTTTTTGTTTTGAATATTTGACCTTGGTTTATTTTCAACATGCTAATACCCATATTCATTGAATGAAGACAAATTTCTTTGCGAACGATAATTAGAAGTGGGCATTTTTCAGTACTCGTCACGGTGGGCTAGTGGCTATGGTGTTGCGCTGCAAAGCGTGACACCGGAAAATGAAATCCGGGCCACGGCGGCCGCAATTAGACGTGGGCGTAATACAAAAAAACGGTCTCCAATCCACGCTGCGAAGGTGGTTGGACATTGAGAGTGCAAACAACTAGAACGAGTACCCATTGCAACGTAGGTTGAAATTATTCAGCTGGCAACATTCACGTGCACTTTATTTATTGTTAGCGTAAGACGGGGGGTTTCGACAGCCGGCTTCTTGGCTTGTGCCACTGCTTCGTGTATACAAGGAGTGGACCAAAGGAAAGAGAAATTCCTGTCGCCTCGTATGCACGCAGGAGTCTTAACTAAACGTGGCCCTTCCCGTAACGCTGCCACAACACAAATCACTTGCTAGGCGGGTTTTTTTCTTTTACGTACGAAAGTGTAGTGATGTCGCCCATGGCTTCGTATGCTACAGATAAGTTTTATTGCCATGCCAGCTTGAGCAACAATAAACTTTACCTAGAAACGCATGCTGGGAGCGCTACGTGCTTCGCATTTCATCTGGGCGCAGGAGCTCCTCATGAGCAATTATGTGGTGGAGATGCTTGTTTCGAGCTTCTTATTTATTGAAACTTACCCAGTTCTGTATCTTGTATGCGTGATTCGACAGGATGTATGCACCATTCGCTTCCAATTTTGCTGAGTGCTTATAGCCTCTCCCTTTCGGGGATATGAGCCATTGCATTTGGGGGCAGGAGCCATTCATGATGATAAGTTACGGTGAACGTCACTCCACGAAGAAATCCCAGCGTCCAAGCCATAGAAGGCTTCGATGTAAAACATTTGTGTTCCGTGCTTGAGGGGAGCTCGAAAGCACCTCAGGCGGCCTAAATAACCTGGAGTCCCCACTGCGGCGCTCCTCATAATCATTCCGCGTCCCATAGCCCTGATGTATTCACCCTCGCATTAAAAATACATACATATCAATATATATATATATATATATATATATATATATATATATATATATATATATATATATATATATATATCGAGAAGAAAGCGGGTTAACCGAAGGGCCCAATTTTAATTACTCATATCATAAGAAGCCAACAAACACTGACACCAAGGACAACATAGGGGAAATTACTCGTGCTTAATGAATGAAATAAAGAAATGATAAATTAAAGGAAATTAAAGTGGATGAAAAAACAACTTGCCGCAGGTGGGAACCGAACCCACAGCCTTCGCACTTCGCGTGCGATGCTCTACCAATTGAGCTACCACGGCGCCGTTTTCCCATCCACTTTCTTGGGTATTTATGTGTCCTCGTTTGAACTGTAATTTCCCCTATGTTGTCCTTGGTGTCAGTGTTTGTTGGCTTCTTATGATATGACTATATATATATATATATATATATATATATATATATATATATATATATATATATATATATATATATACTCTTTATACTCTTTATACTTATATACTCTTTTTTTCCAGCAGCTTGATCACGTGTTTGACGTGATAATGCTTACGGAAACATGGAGCACAGATGACTCAACTGTTTTCCGTCTTCCTTCTTATCAAACTTTCTATGCTAACCGGACCAGTGGTCGCGGTGGTGGTGTATGCATCTTGGTAAAAAATACTTTCTCGTGTGAGTTACTTCAGGCGTTCTGCGTAAGCACAAGCGACTATGAGTTCATTTCGTTGAAATTGCAAAGGATTGTAATCGCTGTTGTCTATCGACCTCCGAACGGAATGATGACACCATTTTTAGAATACCTAGAAGGTTTTTTTGCGTTTGTAAATGATTACCATTTCGATCTCATTTTTGGTGGTGATGTGAATATTAACATGTTGAGCAGTGATCCGTCAAAGGTTAAGCTGGATGTTCTATTGAAATCCAATGGCCTTACAAATGTTATTAATCTTCCAACAAGAGTGACACTGAATACGTCAACATTGATTGATATTTTTGTTACAAATGTAATGCCGGAGAGAATAAGAGCTGGAGTTATCGCGGCTGAGTTGAGTGATCATTTGCCTATTTTTTTATGCTGTAGTAAAAAGGTGAACATGAAACAAAATTCGCCTGCAAATTTAATACAGCGTATTACGCCGCAAAATCTTTCCTCATTTGTAGACAAACTTTCGTTGGTACCGTGGGACACTGTGTATAATATTACAGATGCTTGCGCAGCTTACGAAGAATTCCTTAAAATCCTCAAACCTATATATTCAGAGAACTTTCCTTTTGTACGCTTAAAACAAAAGAGAAAAATTCGTAAGCCCTGGATAACCTCTGACCTGGCAGCAAAAATTCGGGAGAAAAATACAATGTTTAGCAAATTTACTAAGAACAGAGATCCAGACGCACTGAAGAAGTTTAAAACTTTCCGTAACTGTTTAAACAAAGAGTTAAAAAGAGCAAGAAAACATCATTTTAATAATTTATTTACTTCCCTTTCTGGCTGCTCAAATGCTCTCTGGAAGAAGTTGAACTCAGTGTTACAATATAATGTCAAAAACCAATCAGTTCATGAAATAAAATACAATGGCTACGAGTTGTCAGAGAAGGCGTTAGCCAATGCTTTCAATGAGCATATTGTGAAATCCGCGGGTCAAATGGCAGCAACGAGTGATTTAAAAAATGTTTACTACAATAACAGTTCAGTGTTCCTTGACCCTGTCACTGAAGCTGAAGTGACAGAGGTAATAATAAGCCTAAATAATAGCAGTGCGTTGGATGTTGACGGGATGCAAGCGAAGCCTTTGAAACATGCTGCCTCTTTGCTTGCTCCATGCATACGGTACATGTTTAACTTATGCCTCGAGCAAGCGATATTTCCACCCCAAATGCAAGTTGCTCGTGTTAAGGTACTCTATAAGAAGGGTGACAAGAACGACATGGGCAATTACCGGCCTGTTTCTATATTGCCCGTGTTTTCAAAGGCCTTTGAAAAGGTAATCCTCAAGAGGCTGAAAAAATTCGAACAGAAACACAACATCTTGATTGACTGCCAGTATGGTTTCCGTGAAGGTTTGAGCACTGAATCGGCACTTCTTGCACAAAAAGAGTATATACTAGATCAAATCGAAAAAGAAAATGTAATACTGGGCATTTTTATAGATTTTTCAAGGGCGTTTGACCTTATTAATCATGAACTGCTCATTAGGAAGCTAGAACGATACGGTATGCGAGGTGTTGCTGCTTCTCTAATCTATTCATATTTAAGAAATAGGCAACAAATTGTAGACATAGAAGGCTTTCACTCGGATCCATTAGCAGTTTCTTGTGGTGTGCCTCAAGGCAGCATCTTGGGACCATTTCTTTTCAATCTCTATATAAATGACATTGTAAGTATATGTCCAGAAGTAAAATTCGTCATTTATGCAGACGATACTAGTATATTTTTGTCAGCAAAAGAAACCAACCAAATAGTTCGCAACGCCAACGAAATCCTGGGTAAGCTTGAAAAGTGGACAGAAGAAAATGCCTTAAAAATAAATGTACAGAAAACAAAGGCAGTGTTGTTTCACGCTAGAAACAAGAAGATATCATTAAATCAAAAGGTTCTGCTTAACTCAACTCCAATTGATATAGTGCCTTCTATTAAAACACTGGGTGTTGTCTTCCACAATACCTTGTCTTGGGACGAGCACATAGATCAGTTAACAACAAAACTCTCCCAAGTAATCGGCCTCATATATCGGAACGCAAGCATACTACCACGCAGTGTAATGATGCTAATCTACAATACTTTATTTTGTTCCAGACTTAATTATTGTCACCTAGTTTGGGCCTCTACGACGCAAACCAATCTGCAAAAAATCCATGTTTTGCAAAAAAAGTTTCTGCGAGTTATTGCGGATGTACCCAGGTACTATCCATCTGAGCCCTTATTTCGCAGCTACAACATAATGCCAGTAACACATATTTATGATTATTGCCTGTACAAGCGATATAAACAAGAGATAAAAAATAATACTTGTTTCTTGCGTCAGTTAGCGAAGTTGAAATGTCACTCTACTACATATAATACGCGAAATTTTGAAACATGGGCAATAGATACTTGTAGGACAACATATGGCTTACAAATGTTAAGAAACCGGCTGCCAAGGTTATTGAATACCCTACAGACACAAAATATAGAGCCTGAAAAAATTACTTTTGTGGACCTTCGAAAATACTTTAGTGCGTAGAGGAAGAAAACAAGAAAAGGAAAAAAAGAATGGTATAGTTAGTGTATAATTTTGTTGCACTTTTACCGCAGAGTTATCTGTGCTTTCTGCGGTTCATTTTGTGTGCGCTGGTCTCTGGTGGCGTTCTTGCATGGATAAACAGAGTCTTGAAAGCTGAATGTTTGCACTTCATAATTGTATAACTTCAAATTGTATTGTATTACTTGTATGAATTGTATCGCTACTGTAATTGTATTAATTGTATAACTTCAAATTGTATAAGATAATTTGTATAACGATGTCTGAATATGGAATGAGTTTTATCTTTTTGTATGTATGGATTTCAGTGAGTTCTGATTGTAACTCGCATATATTTTTATAATTTGCTGACTGCTACGTGAAGTTGCCAGTGCGGGGGCCTGCGGCCTTGTCAAGCTGCAATGCGACAGCTTTTTCTGCAGGCCTCCGGCATCGTGTATTTCGGATGCAAATAAAGTTATTATTATTATTATTATATATATATATATATATATATATATATATATATATATATATATATATATATATATATTGTGCTTTTGGCACTTATAGCCCCAAAACGTAACTTTGAATTTTCATATTTTCCAGTGCATTCAGTTTTATTCCAATCCCTGAATTGTAGCGAGAGCACATATATCCACGCGACCAAGCCATGCTTGCTGTTAGCAGGTCTCATCATCAGCTGACGAGTAATTTTTTTTATATGAGGCAACCATATGGGCATGAAAGGAACAAAACTTTCAGTGTTAGACAGAAAGGGTTGATAGTTTTTGAAGAACAAATTTTTGTAGCGCGCGGAGGTTGTTTTCATGTGCCCAGTGCGCCAGCTTATTGCAGCATCAGAAGATGGCGCAAGTACAGATTGCACATGTTAGCGTGTGGTTTTCCACAGCCCCACAAATGTGATTTCAGAACATATAGCCTAAGCGAAATTATCACGAAGATTTTTTTGAAGTCTTAGTTGCATAATATTGCCAAGTTTGGAGCAGTGTATAATAGACCAATTTGTGCACTTCATGTCTACAATTAGGTACCGTTATAGGATTTTCTAATTATATTTCTATTGCCGAGTTACAAGAATGTGTAAGTAGTTTTCTACTTCGCAATTTTTAGCTATACTAATAAAAAGATCAATGGCCTAAATGAAAAATTTTCTTACTGGAGTCACTGGAGTTTAAATTGTATTTTAAATGTAGCAAATTGCATCAAATTTGGTCCCTTGCTTGCCGAAGAATGCAATTAATTCATTTATTAATTCTCCATGTTTAGATAGGAACCCCGGAGGTAAGCTTCCTTATAGAAGGGTATTAGCCATGAGACAAACCTTTAGGGTGCAAAAATTCTAAATATGAATACCTAAAGGTATTGCGTGAAAGCTGCAGCTATAAAAAATGTGCCAACAATCGTCAAAAACTTCTGAAGTGCGAACGTGAGCTGTGATGTGGGCTAGCAGTATTTCCTCCAGTTCTCGAGCTCACCAAACCTTTCGGGGAAGGGAAGGTTGTGGTTGCTTCATGACAATTCAGTGTAAAATACATTTTATAGCGTTTTCGCTTGAACAACTATGCTCCTCGCCGATGCTAAAGTGCTCGCCGGCTTTCAAAGCATTCATTGGTGCGGGGCGGCAGCAGCGTGTTGAATCATGCACCACCGGCGGCGCCCCCAACACCATAATGTTAAACACCTGGTTAACCGGCAAGCGGCAAGCGATAGCGCCGCTACCAAGTGACGAAAGCAAAAGCAACGCATGACCTTGCCGCGGCAAACCTTCCCTGATAGTGCAAGGCGCCATTGGTGGGTTTCACCACCCATGATGTCAGGGAGGTGGTGTCACATGAAATGGACCTTTTCGTCACGTCATCAAACACTCTTCTCCCACTGCCGCCAGCAGTGCTTCAATCGATGGAGCACCTTTCGGTGACTCTCTGACCTCTTTCACTCATCTGTCTGGTTGCAGACAGAACCAACATCGCGAAACTAGGTAGCAAGCTCAGCTAACGGTTTAAAAGAGAGTGGCCTGCTTTCTTGCAATATTTGGAAATTACCACAAGGTCACCGAACCCACACGCAAAAATCAACGAACTTAAGGAATTTCTCTTGTTTTGAATTCATCTGATGTGACAGATGCTGGCTCTCACAGTGAACCCTCAACTGCATGACAACAGAGAAACGACGGACATTCCAGATATCTGGTCTGAAAGTGTGCTAAGAACTAAATGGCGCTGCCGTTCACAGTTTCCCAAAAATGGTTGCTCAGGCAGCTCGGAACAATTTTCACTGGAATACCAAAGCAATGTTTTAGCAACTTTTGGTGACTAATACCTCAAAAGTGGCTCCAGTGTAACGATTTGAGTGAAACAGATATCGCTTGACTAATGCTAGGCTTCAATTTCGGAATTTGAGCATATATAGACAGGCAAATAAGAGAATTATTGATTAAAATTATTTTGAATTATACCCGACATCACTGCGATTTGTTGTGGAAGCGACGCCTGCCTCTTCCGGCAATCCACTTTTGCCCACAAAATTACGCAACATGATGACTAAGTAATCGTAGGAGTAGAAGAAAACACTACGCATACCTCCCAATGCACAAAACGCTGACAGAGCACGTTATTACGCAGGGAAAATGTATGCGCAGCAGGCTTACGTTATATTTTAAAACATATATACCGCATCGACCATCCTTACGAATTAAACATTATATGTTGTAAAACCAACTCACTTTTTAATTCTTTTCTACCGCATACATCGGCCGCGAGGAATCGCTTTCCGCCTGGCGTAGCATTAATACCAGATCGCGACTCAATTAGTTTATCTCTCGTGCGATATCTTTCAGCTGATCGCTGACATTTTCAGTCGTTTTTTTTTGTGTGTACCCAGTTACCAGGTTTTCAGTGCGTTCTGTGACGTATATATGTTGCTCCGCTTGTGGTTATTGTTTGAGCTACTGTGTAGCATTGTTGCATATCACCGTTTACTCCCTTTATCGATTGCTTCTACCTAAACATGTATGTGGCTCTTTATTGCGCTCTTGGAGTTGGCTTTCTGTATGGCCTTTTCTTTAGCTATCTTGAGTGTGTTTGTTATTTGTCTTTACATGTTATGTACAACTCCCTTCTGTAATGCATACGCGCTTGACTGTAATAAAGATAAATAAAATGAAACCCCTAATGGCGAAATCAACTTCGATTGAACGCCGAGTTGCATTTTTGGGTCAGCACGCCGATAGCCTGAAGGATAATGAGACATGATTTATGCACGTGTAGCTATATTTCAGCAGCGTGGGAAGTCCGAATAGAGAAATATTCGAGGACACTTAGGCACTTCGTACGAGTTGTGAGTGCAAAAGCGTTAATATCGATTGAACGTCGCTGAGCGGTCCTTCGAGTCGTGAATTTTTCTCGCTGGGAGCGCGTTCGGACGCTGGGCCAAGGCCTCCCAGGTAGCACAAGGCCGCTGCGCTTCGATCCGTGACGTCATGCTACCTTGACCGACTGCCATGGCATCTAATGAACACGCTCCCGAGAAAGCCCTGGTGATTTTGACGTCACCGCTTTCGTCACGCTGGGCTTGCCAACGGAAATTTTGGTTCAAGTAGCATGAGGAAATAAAGCTGAGTACACAGGCCTGCTATCAAGGAGGCGCTGATATAGCCCTCTCTATAGTTCCAGGTACAATACAGAGACGGCAGTTAATCGATGATACAAAGGTGCCTTTTTCACTTAACCAGGCATTGTAGCGTTTCAGTATGCAGTTTGTAGAAGAAGGTATTAAAGTGTGGAAAAAGCGGCATTTGACAGATTGTTCAGGTCAGCCAATGTACAGCGATCGGTAAAAAGGAGTTTTATTTAAATAAATGAACATATCAATTAAATCGTTATAAACATTTTTCTGTGAGATAGAGAACAAGTATTTATTCAAGTGTTTAAGAAAGCGCCCTGTGAGGTGCACCTCACGCGTAAACACCGCGAATATGAACGCGAAGCAAAAGTTGCAGAAATGATTAAATTTTGTAGAACGTTGACAAAATTCACTTTCAGGAACCACTGAAGTAGTGCGTGAGAACTGTCACTAAAAAGGAAGAAAGGAGACAATAATTGAAAGAACATTTAAACCGGATCTTCATGTAAACACTCATATCATACGATATCTTATGCCACCTAAGTGTGACGATGTGCCTTTTCACTTGCTGTTACTTATGGCGTTGAACAGTTTACGGGAAACTCGCATGTAAGATCGGAATGCAGAACCAATTGCATCTTTGCAGTCACATTTCATTAGATGATTTCAGAACTGAAAGACTTTTACGATCAAAGAAACTTCCAACCAGACTGATATCTACTGTTGAAGGAGTCTATCTTTCAGCCTCCGCTTTTAGAGGACAGTTTACAGAAATAATTGTACTGAGAGATACATTTGTTTCGTGTTTGCGAACGAGACTGTGAATGTTTTGGCCGTCATGTAAATGCCTTTCTCAAGTACAAGCTATCATTAAATATACCATAAAAAAGCACTGGTTTAGCCCAGTATAAGATACTCGGCTTTCCGAGCGCGTGGTGGTAAGTTCGGAACTCACTACGCCGTAAGTTTTCCATTCAAATTTATTCTGTTCTATTTTAATAATATTTTCTTTATAACTATTACCGAGGTGAAGTTAGAACGCATGTGAGAGCTTGCGCGAACCATGAACGTGTGGATAATACAGGCTTGCAAAAGCGAGGGTGACGTGGCGTCGCGGAGATGACCTCTCCCCTCCCTCAACAGCTGGTCCGTCACGTGCTCCGTCGAAGTGCCGTTTTGCTTAGAGTGCACTAGAATGCGGTTGCAGCTGGGGCGACGCATGCTTTGAAGTGAGGCGCGCGACGATGAAAAATACAGTGGTGGCGCTGCGATCGAAGTGGTTTGGGCCGCATCAAAGTCGCACCATTGGAAAGTGTTGGCGATTCTGCTAAGAAGGGTCATTCGTACAGCTTCGCATGCTGGTTTACGCGTTCAGCCCACTCAAACGGTGTTTATAATTGCATATGACACGTATTTATGCCTAATAGGTGCCTTTCTTTGCCTTAATTTCACATTATTTTTTGACGTCGCTTGGTTATTGCGCGTGCATTGCGGCCGCAACAGTCATTGTACTATGTTATTGTATGGTTCTCTTTGGAGCACAAATATATTTCTTGTTCTTTAGGCAGCATGTATATCTCGGGTGTATTTTCGCGCATATAGTTTTACATCACGTACGCAAGCTTCCTGCTTGCCGCTTCAAACAAATAAAACTTAACTGCCCCATACGGCGCCCTGTGCTGAGGTTTATAAGTATTCTTATAGAAAAAAAAAACTGCAGAGCGAAATTGCACTCATGTTTCCGTATTCCTCGCGTAACAGAACACGGAGCAATTGGTACGGGTTCTTTTATTGCGGTCGGACATCGGGCGCAGAAAGCAGCTTTAAGTAGCCATTATACATGCTAATATTTGACCCGCAAGCCATGTGAAATTTTTTTTTGTCTAATCCATGCTTAACATATCCAAGCCGCGTGGTAGTCTAATTAGTGGCTATGGCGTTGCGCTGCTAAACGCGAGTTCCCGAGTTCAAACCAGGTCACGAAATTCGATGGTGAGGGAATGGAGAAGCGCTCCTTTACTTCTGTTCAGGTGCACGTTAAAGAACACCAGGTCGGTGAGAACTGCAAAGAGTGCTTTATAATCATATCGTCAGACGTAAAATGCCAGAATTTGTTTAGTTAAAAAAACAATAAAAGAAAGACGGCAGCTGCGTCCTTCGGGTTTTTTTTTAGTAGTTTAACAGAAAGAAATTATTCTCGAGTCTGATTTCTGAGAAAAACATGTTACACTTATCTCATATTTCATACCTAAATATAATGCCGTTCCAATCTGTACGTCCGCTCAACTTAAGAACTGCGGCTATCAATCATCCGGTGCACCACCATAAGGACCGTAACAAAGCAATGGAATGAACGGCATGCCTCACATACACGTAAAGATATTTGTAGATGTGCTGTGCTCGTTAAAGAAGATAGGTTTGGTACCACATTGGGCTCCCAGTTTTAATGGGTTGCAGATATGGTGAGATTGTCAAAAAAATATTTTTCTTTTTGCCTGAATCAAGTTAGTAGATTCACAGGCTGCCCCACAACGGGGCGTTTATATGAAATGACAACTGAGAACTTGTTCAGCAGAATCAATTAACACACGTGCGTTAATTCTCTCAGGAACTGGTGCGCCTCTGCACAGCAACGACTCTCCAGCAGCACAATCATCCGAAACAAGAGTCCTCACTTGCACCAGCCCCTCACCTGCGAGACTTCATAAGTGATGTTATGCGTTACATTGGAACGGAAACGGCTATTCTATAATTTGGAATAGTAAATTGAGAAGTCAAATACGATATGAATAGCAAATACCATTCAAATTTACTATATGTTTCTACTTCATTTCACCTACTGGCACGTTGAAGGAGATCGCCAGACAAGCCACGGAGATTACATTAGTAAAGATTTGCCCGTCTCCCCGATTCAGTTTGAATTCATAAGCAATGTCTTTTTCCTAACCCTGTTGTTCATGTTAACGTTCACTAATTGCCTTCATTCCTTTTCTCGGAAAGTTCATTGGGTCACCTGGGGCTGGTGTATCTTTTAAAAGACACACGTTTATTCCGATCTGGAGCTTTCACTTCTGCAATCAGTGCATTTAGAATATTTGCTATTTTTTTCTCGTACATATACGTCGTGGCTATATATGTCTGTGTACCCTGAGATTTAGCTAGAAGTGCATTGGTCATTTGCATCTGTTCGCTCCACGCAGTAAGTAAACCTGGTTTATACCACTACAATAGTGTTATGTTTGATCATTGTCCCTGATCAATATTCTACCAACAAGATGTGTGCGTAAGATGGTACGATATCAATAAAATTTTCTTACATAGATTCATATTGCACATAGGTGGCTTCTGTGGCAAATATTACGTGTTATGTTTTAGGAAACCGGGTTAAAGACAACAGTTCGCGTGGCTAAAACTACAATTGGCACTGGCCGACCAGAATCGCGGGCGCACCAAAGCAACTAACACCCCAAAAAATTTTACTGCACAGACTTTTGGCGAGAAAAACTGGGCGTCCACAAGCGACCGCGCAACGAACGCGCGCTCGCTAGCAGACGGCACACTTGGCAACGACAGCGAAATCGAAGGCGTCATGTTGTATAACCCATGCCCATGTATATGTACACGTAGCAAAAAGGTATCGATATAAAGTTGCAGTTGAAAAAAGCGCCCTGATATGAACGAATGCGCGCAATCAGTTTCAGCGCCCGCAGCGCCATTACGTTGACTATGCCGCGAAGCCCGTGTCTCCGCCCCGATTCAGTTCGCTCGCAGCGGCCTCGCACCATTTTTCCACACGCGGCGGATGGATGGATGGATGGTTGTTATGAGCGCCTCGTTAGGAAAGGGGGGGGGGGGGGGGTTGCGCCACCAAGCTCTTGCTATTATACTGCTTAATGTCCTACCTAGGTCAAAAAAAAAACACTATCAATTCCCACAACCAAATTTTCTGACCTCCTGTTGCGAACTGTGCTTTTGTGCGTCTCCGTTTCTTGTCGTTTCCCTACTTTTCTTCCACCAATCCTGCAATCGCCTCTAACTAATCCCTATTGCGGACATGTTTACTGTTCCGCACCTCTCGCTGAACCCAAGGGCTCCAAGGAGGCCAGTGGTACCTATATCGACGGCTCGGTAGACGTGTTCACATTCTAATAAAACTTGCTCCATAGTTTCCCTAGCTTTACCGCAGCAAGCACTTTTTTCTTCTTCCTTTTTATATCTCGCTTTATAGGTGCGTGTTCTAAGGCATCCCGATCTCGCTTCGAAAAGTAATGAGCTTCCCTTTGAATTATCATAATTTTTTTTCTTTTCTGATTTCATTTCTTCCTCTGAAGTAAATATTCATGGCAGGTTTCTTCTCCATTGCCGCCACCCATGAGATTATTTGAGCCTATCTGACTTTCCGCTTGACGTTCTCTGTTGCTGTGTTGCCCACCCTACGTGCCGCATACTTGCTGGTAAGCTTCCTAGTTATTTTCCTCCACTGTAAATCAATGCTTTTCCTGTACAGATACCTCACCACTCTCCCAGCCCATTTACTTTCTTCCGGGCGCGCCTCAGCGGGGTGCGCGCCCTCTCCTGGGGCTGAGGCGTGGGAGGGGACGTTCTTCTCCGGCGGCCGCTGTTTACGGCGTGGCCGTGCAGGCGCCGTATAGTGAAAGCGACGTTGCCACAGCGCGCGCCCGTGCGGGCGTCGTCTTCAAAGCGATCTGCTATGTTTGCAGAGTGCGCGTAGTGCCGGTAGCTTCTTATGCGTCGTGCTTTAGACTCATCGTTCGCGTGGAAGCCAGAGATAAATGAAGGTCAATTCGAGCGCTCCTGCTGCCGCGACTCCTCGCTCCAACATTTTGACAGGGGATTTTCCGCAATCATCTAAAGAGATATGTTCATGTTTATCTGTGCGCGCGTGACATGGTGCTTGTTATTTTAGGTAAAACCCGTTGGCGGGCTAGTTGGTTTGAATCCATGATATAATGTGCAAGCGCGATTGAACGAGGACGTAGCAAGAAACAGACACAGAGGCGGCGTGTCTCTGTGCGCCTATTTCTTTCTACGTCCTCGTTCAGTCGCGCTTAGGCATTAACCGCCAATGAACCCCCATGTTTTGAACGTATGGGCTCGTATGGAAGCTTCGCTACCAGGTATATTTACCTTGATTATACTGTCACGCAGCAGCGACGGTGAACAATGCAGCGGTAAAACTGCGAATGACGAAACTAACTTTTTATTGGGCAAACTTCTGTCCACAAAAGCAAGTTACACTCAAACACAGCAATAGCGGCAAACACGGTCGACGATCGCCCAAAATCTGATGAGGGGGTCAGCCCCGTCAGCATTTAGCCATGAGGCATCGAAGGTTCCAGAGTAATCAATTGTGCCTGCGTGTACTCCAGAAAATTCTACGCAATTCACGTCACAATGCAGTCAAATCACTCAAGCTTCGGTAGAAAGCAGACAGCAGAAAGAACCATCGATAACATTCGAGAGACTTCCGATACATGCGCGCGCGTCTCGTGCTGAACGATAGCATTTGTTCGACGGTAAATGCGGTCACCCGAAAAAGATAAACAAGTACGCATTTGCATTATTAATTTAATTCGTAAGGGAATGCTTCCAGGTTTATACGGCTGATAAAACTACTATTCTTACTTCGTACAGCTATCTACTAATTTGATATCGCAATCGGTGCTTCGCGTTTTGGGCGAAACGGCACTTTTTTATAGCGTTTATATCAGCACAAAGACAAAGATGAAGCACTTTCTTGCATAATATAAATCTGTTTCACTCAGTGTTAAACGTGCAGAGCCGTAGCTGCGTAGCCAGGCGCGCCATCACGATGTAGCCCAAGCGCGCGATAACTGACAGGAGCTTTAACCAAGGTCGCACTGCGTTCTGACACGCAGGGGCAATGTCCGCGCATGCGTCCGCAAGCGTGTGTGTGGTCTGGGCTAAAAACGCAAGTCATTTCAAATGCTATGCTTTTTTTTTAAACTAAAGCGGCACTTTTTAGACCTAAGAACAAACCACTAGAACATTTGCCTGCACTAACGCTTGGTTCTCAAAGCATTGAAATAACGGAGTCAGTAGTCTAGGTGCCACACTGCAGGGAAATTTTTCATGGGACATACACATCGACAATCTGGTTAAAAATTTTGCAGAATGCACAGGCATGTTAGACAAAGTCCGCTCTTTACTACCTCTGAGTGTTAGACGTTTAGTTAATAATGCGCTATTTCTATCTAACCTTTCATATTGTCATCTGGTGGGGGGTACAACAACATGGTCAAATACATATAGGTTACAGAAAATACAGAAAAAGGTAATTCGTGTCATTGCGTATGCCCCGTTAACTGTTCACGCTGAACCTGATTTCGCGTCATTAAAAGTAATTCCAATTAATGACCTATATAATTTATTGCTAAGTAAACGATATGAAAGAAAACGGAAAAATTATGACGCATTCTTTGATGACACAGCTAACTTACGGCCGAAAGCCAATTACTATACCCAACACGTAACAACGACGTCTGGTGTGTGCCATCCTTTCGTACTAATTACGGTCGTCAAATGCTCCGACATATAACTCCAATAATTCCAACTCTTCATAATCGGCGCAATAACCCGCCGTGGTTGCTCAGTGGCTATGGTGTTAGGCTGCTGAGCGCAGGGTCGCGGGATCTAATCCCAGCCACGGCGGCCGCATTTGGATGGAGGCGAAAACGCCCGTGTACTTAGATTTTGGTGCACGTTAAGGAACCCCAGGTGGTCAAAATTTCCGGAGTCCTCCACTACGGCGTACCTCATAATCAGAGAGTGGTTTTGGCACATAAAACCCCAAATATTATTATTATTACTTCATGTTCTCTAATTTTTTATTGAATATGATGTTTACCTGTGCACTGTTGTCATTCTTTATTGTTCTGTCAATGTTCTGTTGCTGCCGAGTTTTATGTACGGGGGTGCGCCCCTCAGTCAAGCCAGTCATAGGCTTTTTGGGTGCACCTCTAACATCCCTGATGTTGAAGTAAAGGTATTTGTATTTGTATTTGTATTTGTGTTTTGTCATTCGCCAACCGCTATTGGACGAACTTATTTCAGCTTGTGCCCATTTCGTCTATCTTCCACGCGGCATCAGAAAGCCGCAAAAACGCTCGTCACGCCTAATTCACGTGCACTGAGTCAAGATGCATTATTAGGCCGAACAAAGGTGGTGATGTTCTTGGAACAGGCGTAGGATGTACCGTTTCTGAACAAACGGAAGACGGCAGCCCACCGGTCGCTCGGGCACAAGCTGCTCGGAGCTGCCGGCGAGATTGAATTTCTATGCGTAGAATAGAAATTCGGGGGTGAAAGTAAAGCGTTGTCGAGCATTTTCAGCGCATATATATCATGGCTCCGCAAACTTTCCTTCGCCGAAGATCTGTTCTATATATATATATATATATATATATATATATATATATATATATATATATATATATATATATATATACAGCACCTGTAGTACCACGACGCACGTGTCATCGTTCTCACCGGTGAGTAGCGGTAATATAGAGGCAACCCACGCGCGCGCGCCTTGGTCTCCTCGTCCGACCGTGTCATCACTGATGCGCTACTTCCGTCCAATAAATGAGGAACAAACGACGGCGGCTGCAGAGTTAGAGTGGCTAGCACAGGCATGCACAGGCCTAAACAAGTGCGCGGCCACAACTCATAAACATCCTGAGATCGAGAATAGCACAGCAGGAGTATTTTTAAGGTGTAGCACATTTGAGTAGCTTCTAACATTGGCAATCACGAAAACGCGTGTCTAAAACTACTACCTAATGCGCTTTGAATACCGGTTTATGCATATTGTAGGCATCGCTACCGAGGCTACACACTTCGACTCAGCGAAATAAGTTCGGCGGACACTGTCGCCGCCGAGTGCGTTGTACAGCGAATGTCACTAAGCGTTCACTTGTGGCAGCCTGCGAATCACACTAGCGGTGACGTGCACTCGCTCAAAATGACTCTAAATTTCTGACAAGGAACATTTCACCGGAACCATGTTCCTCTGCACAATCAAATTACTTCTGTGCGCCTCTTGCCTTGCGCAGTGCTGCAAATGTCTTGTTAGATTGAGAATACGCGTTATTTAACTTTGCCAGAATCACCCTTTCTATCGCGATAGTTTTTTGAGGTTGCCGTCCTGCTTGTCAACAGACGTGATAACCTGAGCAGCATTTCACGTTTACTTTTATGGGAGTAGGTGGGTTTGTTTCTGTTTATTGAAGTTCACGTAAGCGTTATTTTTCAGTGTAGTGGTCCTGTTATATTAATCTACGGTTCACGGTGTTTCTATTCAACGCGCTCGCAAACGCAATCTTACATTTGCTGACAACTGTACACAGACTTCAATAAGAAACGACACCGCGCATGTACCAACTGTTTATCGCTGCTTCTCGTGCCGTCGCGCGAATTGTTCACCCCGGCACAACTCGTTGCGCAAACTCCCTAAAGGCGCTGTCTCGACCTCGACCTGCCTCTGTCTGGAAACCCGAGTGCAGCTCACCCTTTAGCGCTCTCGCTCTCAGCAGTCGAGCACGCGCGCACACTTTCACAACCAGTCGCGGCAGTCTCATTAGAATTTCAGCCTCCTCCCTACACCTGAGCTCAGCACTTGTCTCTATATTGCCACTGTCAACAACAAAGTTTTTCGGATTTTGTTCCTTTTTATATATTTCTTTCGGTGATCCTTTCGCGCTCTCACAGTACACAATTCTGGCGTGAAACTCTCGCTCAGTATATATCTGAGATGGCTTAGGGGTTAGCGAGCAATTCGGGCACTCAGTTACACTTCGTGATCCGCAGCGTTGGTACCATTACGACTGCCGTCGGTAAGCAATGTTGTCTATTCGGCCCATTTTTTTTTTTAGCTGAGTAAATCCACCTGCGAATAGAGCATAGATGCTATAAGAAAAAAATGCATATATAATATAAAATAGTAACAAATACAAATATAACTACAATGTTCTATTTTTCTTTGTTCGAATTTATCCGTGAAATACATTGAAAACATATAGAGCACACAGTACTTAGCCCAGTTTAGTTGACCAAGAAAATTACGCGTATATCTGCTTATCAAATATTACTCTTCGTCAAAAGATAAGTAGCATGCTTGAGGGCTATAAGGATTTTCATATATATTGGCGTAGAACAGAGAATAAATTCTATTGCTACGCAACTGTTCAGCTCAAATTAGCAGTGTCTTATTGGGCGCGAGTACTTAGGGAGTCGCCATCTGTCGGAAGCGCCTCGCTTGCGTAGTCTGAGGGATAACGTGGCGCGTTCCTCATAGGTTTAGCTATCGGCGCTAAATAAAACCGGCGGGGGCCTTCCTGGACCTTCCAGTAACTACTCTCGAAACGAAGGAGGTTTTTTATTCTCGAATTATTAATATTGGGCAAACAGAAAGCCCAGAACGGTTACCGAATATGTACAGTGTACGGCCCACTGCACGCGGTCGGTGCGATGAGTTCCCCAATCCGGCTTCTTGCGTGAAAGGTAAGCAGTCGCGGAGAGCGAACTATGTGAAATATGTTTTTATAGTGGGCTGCCTCTGTAACCGAATGAAGCATAACAGAATGAAGTCTCAATGCAGTGATCACGTGGGTTCACAGCGACCGAGTTTGCATGTGCGCCCACGCACAATGTTTCCCTTTCGCAGCGAGCGCGTTTTAGCACCGTGCCGTGCGTTTGGAACGCAGCTAGAGCATGTGACAGAGCTGTTCAGAAATAATTCATTTATTACTAGGGACTTCGACGCATAGGACGACAGCTTGTGATGTCCCGTCGCGATGATTTGGTCGTTTTAGAGCAAAGATGCATATAGCTGATCTCCGATGGTGGTCGATGTCCCTCCGTCTACGCGTCACGTCGACACAAAAAAAATTTCGTCCCCAGTTTCTCGCGAATGCTCTGTAGCTCTCAATCTAATGTAGGCATCTTGGAAGAAATTAACCACTAAGAAATTGGCCGTTAAGACGACTCTGTCATCATGCCGAGTTTCATTTACTTGTGATAATTAGGTCCTTCACAGTGAAGTTGTAAACGTTACCGAATTCCCGTCTGCTGTCAATACATGGCCGTCTAAGGATGCAGTGTGATTGCAGAAAACGGCTGTAACTCTTGTTCCATCAAAACTATCCCGAAAGAAATTATATCACACTTAGCCGTTAAGAAGAGTAACGTTACGCCGAGTTTCATCGTGTTTTCATAATTGAGTAGTTCACAGTGAAGTTGTAAATATTGTGAGATTCTCATGGTGCCATGCGGCGGTACTTGCACAGGACATTACTTCATAAAAGAATCAGAATAAGTCACTCCACGGTCAAAAATGTATTCGCAGTCTGTGTCCACATGTAATAACAACAACAACAACAACAACAACAACAACAACAACAACAACAATAATAATAATAATAATAATAATAATAATAATAATAATAATAATAATAATAATAATAATAATAATAATAATAAATATAATATGCATTTTTTGCATCGGGAGGATCCAAGATTGTTTAGAATGAGGTCATGTGAGACATTGTCGAAGGCCCATTAGAGGTGCAATGCCAGAACCACTCTTGTTTGAGCTTCACTAGCATCATCCACAACATCCTCCTTAAGTTGTAGAAGTATGTCCTGCGCAAACATACGTGGTCAATAGCCGAATAAGGTATTGGGCAAGATTTGTCGAGCTTCGAGGTGAGGCTGGAGGCGAATTAGAACTACATGCTGGAAGAGTTTGCCGAATCATGAAGTCAGGGAAACGGGTCTGAGATTTTGGAGGGACCATGGTTTCCAGGTTCTCGGAATTAAGAACACACCGATGCGTCGCCGTTCCTGTGGAGGCGTTCCGCTTTTCCAATTGTCGTTGTACAATTCAGTGGGTTGCGGTATGACCTGATCGTTAAGGTTGCGTAGTTGCGCATAGTAAATGCCGTCTGCTCCAGGCGTCGTCTTACATCTTATGCCGTGCAGGGCTGCCCTCCCTTCTGTCTCTGGTATATCGCCGTCCAATTCGGTTTCTTCCTCGTGTGCATAGTCATTGTACTCCGGTCGGTGACTTGTAGCAATGCATCTCTGTTGCAGTGTTTGGAGCAGACCATCATCATCCATTTGTTCTTTGTGGATGATAGAGCGGATGGTGTTGGTTGTGCGCGTTTTTGTGCGCGTTGGTTTGAGCAGTCCTCTGAGGAGGAACCACGCCTTTAAAGTACTTAATGTGCCATTAAGGCGGTCACAAAGATTGTGCCAATTGTTATTGGTGAGGCTGGTGGCGTATTTTTCCGCTTCTGTTGTGATTCGGGCGATCCTTTGTTTCAGTCTGTGGTTGTGCCGCTGCCTCTTCCATCATTTGGCCAGACCTCTCCGAGCATCCTAGAGACGGAGTAGATATCTGTCCACATCCGGCATCTCCGTTGTTGCAGTAAGTTGCTTAGTGGCAGCTTCAATATGTACTTGTAGCTGTTTTGTCCAATCGTGTAAAGATGGCGCGTAGTGTTGGTGAGACTCGGTTCGGCTCGGTTGCGCCGGAAAGCATCCCAGTTCGTTATTTTAGTTGCACTTGGTAGGGTGGGTATGACAACCAGTTGGACTTCTGCGGATTGAATGCTGTGGTCACTGCCCATATTCTCCATTAGATTGTTCCAGGAGCATTGAGTCCACCCATTGACCATCGTTAGGTCAGTGCAAGTATCCCTACTTACGCTGTTACCCCATTCTGGATGGTATGTCAGGTTCTGTCGGCAGAGTGAATCGATGAAGGCTAATGGCGGGGAGCTAGACGGCGGCCTTTTGGAGTTTCTGTTTGGTACCCCAAAGCTGGGTGGGACGCATTGAAATCTTCTAGAATAATGCGCTTATTGGCTTGTTTGTTGGCAATCGAAAAAGGTTGTCTGAAGTCGTCTCGTCACGATTTAGGTGCGCTGTAGGCATTAAGCAAAAACAAGCTGGCTTGATATCGATTCCTGGGTACGATTTCTAAGAGCACATGCGGAATATGGGAGCTGTCGAGTGTGTGCTCGTACACTGTGATTTGTTTGGACACAAGGGTGACAGCTAGTGGTAATTTAGTGGTGCCATGCTTGTCAGTGTATGCATTGTATCCAGTTAGTGTGGGAATGCAAAGTACTTCTTGAAGTGCTATAAGGTTTGATGGGTGAGGTTGTGTGGCTAGAAATTGTGTAATGGAGCCCGTCTTCCTTCGGTACCCTCAACAATTCCATTGCCAAACATGGAAGGGGGTGGTAGTGCGTCTCTCAGGTATGGCAGCCATGATTAGTTGATACCGCCTCGCTGGTTAGGGCAGGTGTTGTTGTACGAGCCGGACCGTTATAAGGGCGTGACCTTTGTGGGTCTCGAGTGGCGTTAGTTTCATGTGGCAGGGAGTCGTTTTGATGGTTGAAAGTTGCGCTGAAAGTTGCGCTGATGAATTGTTTCATGTCAGTCATGGCTTGTTGTAGGACCTGTTGTAGCATGTGCTTGACATCTGCCATAATGTCTTCCTTCATTTTTTGCATCTCCGTTCTCAAAACAGTCGCCATTTCCTCTATAATTTCGCACGCGTTTTGTTTGGTGCAGGAATTGTGAGGGAGTTTCTCAGGTGCGAGTGTGGGTGCCTGGGTGAGTGAAATCGTCTGTGCGGGAGATTGTTTTGTTTGTTTGTTTGCACTGCGGATGGAGGTGAAGGAAGGGAGAAGAAGAGAGGGGGAAACTGCGCTGACCAACTCACCATTGTCGCCTTCCTGGCGTGACGGTAGGTCATTTTCGTTCATGCGGCCTGAGGTTTTTTCGGTAGCTCTTTCTGCTGCGTCTGGCTGCGCCTTCCAGATCGGCTTCAACCTAGTGGTTGCTTCTGGTCCTTGGACGGCCTGCGGGCCCTGGACCTACTGTGACCTAGGGACTGGCTGTGTCCCCGGGACCGGTTGCGGGGACGACTACGTGTTGCATAAGTAGCCGTAGGTGCCGCAACGTTGAGTCTCGTTACCTTGCTGGACTTCGTATTCTACTGGAGTTGTTGCTCCGCGATTTGCTGCTTCTCTCGGAACACGTGGCTCTTCTTAAAGGGTTTTAGTTGCCTTACTTGACATAGGAAGTCAGTGGCGGGGTGCTCTCCTCCACAATGGAAACATTTCAGCATGAAGTAATGTCCTTTGGAGGGATTGGAAGTTGCCCATGCAATACACCGGGGTTTATCCGGCGTTGGGCATACATCCGCTCGATGACCCGTGGCGAGGCAAACGCAGCACAGCTGCTGTCAGGTTTTATGAATGCAGCACCGGCATTCTGCTCCGTAATAGTATATGTACCGGGAAAACCGAATGCCAGAGAACGTGATGATGGCCGTGGCGGAATTTCGCTTCATTCTTGCATGAAGGACATGAACCTTCAGGGATCCAATGGTCGTCATGAGCGTTTTCGCCAAGGTGTTCTTTTCTATGCCGGAGACGATTCCTTTTGCAGGAGGCATCCGGAGCAGCCACATAGGCCTTAACCTCGTACTCCTTGTTTTCCAGGCATATAGACTAAATCAGCTGCAGTCTTTCCACTAGTTCTTCATCCGGTGCGCTGGACACTGCGACATTCTGCTCTCGGTGTATTCGAATGGTTAGCTGGCGGAGTGTGTTCGCGTTTGATGGAGCCGCGATGCCTATGGCTCTTGCTATTAAATGCTGCGGCCACTCACCGAGGTTTAGTCCTTCTCTCGGTCGGAATACTGCGTTCAAGTTGTCGATCGCAAGCGGGGGCATCTGCGAGCCCTTATTGATCAATGTCAGATGTAGGTGGCCTTGCTGTATAGGTTCAGTGTTGGGTGGCAAGCTCGAAGTAACTTGAACTTGTTTCTTGCACTTTCGGCCCACGAGAAACCAACTCCCGTCTTCGTCGTCTTGACTCGGTTATTGATCGATAGCGGCGGCTGGTGTAGTTTCGTCCAATATTCTGCGGCAGTTAGGGGGTCCCGGGCAGCCGTCTTCACGGTACCATGGCAGTGCAGTGAGCATGAGCGGCAGGCGGTTCCGTCAGGCCGTAATTGTAGCGCCTAGGTTACGCCTTGCGCTGCGGCCTGCTCGCCTCCAAATGTCCAAGGGACGAGGTCTCACCGTATCTGGGAGATCTTGGTCTCGAACGATTCCACCCATTAAGAACCGTCGATCGGTGGGGGTAAGCACGTTGTAGAAACAGAGACCAGTTGTGAGGTGTTCCAAGAGTCGGAGCGCATTCGGAGTGCGTCCTTCACGCGAGGTCTTCTTCTTCCTTCCTGTGTAATCTTACATTATTAAGCATAACTGAAGTTACGCAGAGCAAGCATAGTGGTATAAGAGTGGACCCATAGTGAATTAACCACACATCGAAGCGGAACAGTAAATATATTTACATCGTAACAGCAGCTTCGTCGATGGATAGCAACTGCCACTGTTGTACAGCGGTAAAAATAACCGTAAAATTAATTTATTTTGCAGCGAAACATTGGCGAGGTGGTTAATCTCAAGGCATAACCACAGCGAGTGCCCAACTTTACAGGTAACTTCTTTCGCCCATTGACGTAGACGTCACATGTGTCTAAAGCAAGCATTTCTTTATTGCGGGTGGTCTACACATAAGTGTTCCGTTGTTCATAACAATGGTACACCGGCATCTCTCTTTGTAGGGTCGCACGGTTTCCTTACTGCACGCCACCTCATTTTAGCACGTGACCATGCCACGCTTTATTGTTAGACAGGTGTCTCATAGGAACAACACTGCTCCTGTGTTTTCCCTCGCAACAGGGAGTATTAATCTGTTCTAAATTTTTATCTGTGGTTAGTTTGGAAGCTATGAACGGCTTTTAAGCTGTTTCGTTTTTAGCAGTAGCATTTAGCATGATTATCTGTATTCGTACTCAAAAACTTAGCAAGGTGCTCATAGACGAACTTTTCTTATACGCAATTTAGTGCAATGAATCAAGCCAACTGCTGTTCATAATCAGGACGCACTGGCCATTTTTCATATTCTGAAAAAAAAAAAGCACTTCCACAGAGAAAGTAGTCGTTTTTTAGGTCCTGGCTCGTATGCGCATTCCACTAAATTGTCGCTAGCACGATCACAAATATACATGTGTAAAACAATGCACAATTTGTCCTATTTATTGTTTTTATTTTGAGCATGCTCCTATAGCCGGTTACTCAAACAGCGCTCAGTCTGGCCTAGGCAAAAATTCCCGCATTATGATGGGATCGACTACCTGACGCCCATCGATCGAAAATCTTAGAAAGGCACTGTCATGTGTCTATTGGAACATGTGCCTTCTGACGGTGCGAAGACTATTACAGAAACAGTAAACTCGTTGAGCTCAGATATGCTTGCATCGCGCGAAGTATCCTTCTTGGGGTACGTAAAAAACAAAACAAAAATCTCTGGAAATGTTTAAGCGCACGTTATCCTTAGTTCGACCCGTACAAATCCGTACAAATTAGTATAGATGCACTTCGCAGCAGTGTCTAAACTACATGTACACGTCTGCAATTGTACTTCAAACTAAGTAACGTTGAATTTGAAATGAAACTGATAATTTGTAAATCAGCTGTTATTCATGCCCATTTCAAACGAAGTCGGAAGTCGAAATTGAATCAAAATGTAGGTTAGCGCTGTATAGGGTGTATATTTTATTGCTTGCAGGATTTTTAGAAGTTCACGCGGCCAATTGCAAAACTTTACTTCTTGAGCATGACTTCTTTTAGAAGCGGCAGTATTCACACACAAAAAAACAATTAACTAAATCAAGTAGTTAAAAATATTCGCTATTTACTTTCTAAACAAATGTTGTGTAACACATTCTGATTTACGAATGGTCGCTAGTGACTTCGCAAGGCGCATCCACTTGAAA
This sequence comes from Dermacentor albipictus, assembly GCF_038994185.2. NCBI lineage: Eukaryota > Metazoa > Arthropoda > Arachnida > Ixodida > Ixodidae > Dermacentor > Dermacentor albipictus. The sequence goes on from NC_091825.1 coordinate 31,352,826, forward strand.
GAAACTTTCAACGTGCTACCAGTCTCGAGATACGCGTTCACGAAGTTTGCCACGAAATGGATCGGTGTTCCCGACTTTTCACACTTCCATTCATGCAAACTCATGTTATTAAAGGATAAGTGGAAGAACGATGCCATTTTGCCGCAAGCTTGACAGTGCTTAACGCAAAAGTAGCGCCACGTTTGATTTTTTTTCTAAGTGGATGCGCGTACCAATATCAATAGCATCAAGTAGTACATTGGAATGTCGGTTCTTGAGAAATTTGTTAAAATTTGAGTAGTAAGAAAAGCTGTAGTGGTTAGTTGTATTTTGATGTTAGTGAAAGTAATGAACGGATATTCGAGCTACTCAGCTCAGTGAGGAGATGTCTGCTGTATGTTAGCAGAGATTTTAAAAAAGAAATTCATCCATCATTATTCTTGCCTTACTAGTTACGTTCCAGTAGCAATATTTAACGGGCTCTGGCTTCATCTTGGCTAGCCTCCAGAGTGTAATCTTTGAAGAGTTCTGACCCTTGAAACTCCAACAAAGCAGAAGGCTATTTTTATAATACAGGAAGCAACTGTACGATAGAGCAAAACAGAGGCCCTTAATTGTCTTCCGTTGCTCATGCATAGGTGGCGCTCCTAGTCTTCAGCAACATCATACTCTACGCTATGCGTAAAGCAAGTATCGTACGAATATTGAACTGTACTCCTCTTTCAATAGGTAAAGCAGAGACATTCCTAAATTGTTTGAGAGTAATACCTCTGCAAGTCTGTTTGGATTTCTCCATACTGTGAGTTTCTATGCGCGTATAAGAGTGTAAAAAGCTTTTGGTTCAGAGTATGAGGGCAACCACTGGCTCGGCCTTTCTCTCTCGAGGTGAGATTTTTATATGTGCATAAATAACGGTAAATTTGGACATGACGAGAACCGTCTACATAGAAAAATGGGTAGGGTAACGTATACGGAAAGAGATAAGGTCACCACTTTGATTCCAACAAGCGGCAAGGGGCCTTTATTTCCATTTAAATACATTCTTTTACTTAATAGATATCAACATTGATTTGCAATCTAAGCCTCCTTTCGCATTGACTTTTTTCAGAACAACAGACAAAAATAGATGATTTCCCCCGCTTTTCTTGCTTTTCATATTAATATTAGGCATCGAGTACACGATGTCCCCCATGATATTGCTGCCAGATGGATGCAGTCGACTTTAGAATAATAAGGTAAAATTGGAGTTTAGTCGTTCAATAGGTACGACCCTTAGCTTGTAAAAACTACTTTTGTCTGCAGATGAGTGCCACAATCGCTTTGTTCTGTGGTCGTCCGTCGTGGCTTTACTACGAAACATGAGATGATGCTACGCACAGCTCCTTTGGATGTCTTCGTAATACTTAAGGTAACCAAAAAGTTGAAGAGACACGTATGTGCTGGTGAATTCAACAAACTGACACTTGGATGCTGGCTCGGCTGTCGAAATGGTGGGCCCCTGGGTAGCTTTCATATTTTGTTCGCTTGAGGTTGTCAGCTTGCAGAAATCAAGGTCAGCCAGCTAGACAAAAGCCAGTGAGCAGGAATTGTTCAGCTACACCTTGTATGGTATGCTCCTCTCCTAAGTCTAGAAAGCCTGTTTGGACTCTTTGTTGTGAACAGATTCGAATAGCAGTAGCAGCCCCGAGACCTCAAGCAGGTCTTGGGGCTGTCCCATATTGAAGGGTGTTTTGACTAGTATTTCTAATAGAAAAGGTAACCACTCATAACCACTTCAGTGTAGGTGAATAAAATGGAAACATGAGGGAGTGCGAAAGATGCTAAAGAAGGAGTAGTTTTAGAAAGATCTTTGCAATCATTGGGTGCCCGCATAAGCAGCAGGACATTCTCAACTGGAGGCTTTTACTTCGGCGTCTCCTTGTTCGGTACCTCATCATAGTGGCTGTGTTGCAATTGCATACCAGAATAGTTGTAAGAAAATGGAATCAATTGTATACGCACTTGAACGGGAAAGCATGCAGCAAAATTTTAAAACTCGTTTCCGCATGAAATGGGAACACTCTACGTAGTTTTTTAAGGCACATCTGTTTGTAAAGACAAATACGAAGTTCGATGTCTTTGATCTGTGTACTGTGTGCTACCGTATGATGCAGGTTTTCTAGCAGCTGTGAGGTAATTATTTCAACATTGAGTTGCTCATAAAACACGTGCCTCAGCTTTCTCTAATTTACCCACCCGAATTTTTTTTTCTACTCCAGGGAGACGTTCTTCCGAGAGACGCTTGCTTCGTATGAGCTGCTTCCAGATGCACTGAAGTTGAACCTGGCTGAACACGGGGTCAGCAAGTGCTAATACAACCTTTGAAGCACGGCCCTAAACAATCAAGTTGAAAACATCGCCGTCTAGACAAAACCTGATGCCTTTGTCGTCAGAGCTGAAAGCGCTGTAGTCTAAAGAATTACAGTTTCACAAGGCACGAGCGCGACAGACAGGATTTAAAATGTCGAGAGTCAGTACCATAACTTCAACAACCTTGTCAAATGGAACGAAGACAAAATGCGATCCTCATTCGGAAGCATCCTTGCGCTTGGTCACTGGAGAGAGCGTCTCCTTATTTGACTGGATGCGCATATTTGTGGGCCACGCATGCTTTTGCGCCATCGGATTCTTTGGCATATTGATTTTTCCGGCACTTGCACTAAGCAACCGCGTACGAGAAATATTCTTCGCCTTCATATACCTGATTATGCAACGCCTGTGGTACGATGACTACGGCTCTGTGCGACGCGTCCTGATGACCGGACTTGATGATATTGTGTCACACGATGCCACGCTAAAAGCACGTGACGCAGTCCGTGTGCTCGAAGTAGGAGCTGCCTATGGACCTAACTTGCCTTACATACACCGGAACATCGAGTACTGGAGACTGGAGCCAAACGTCAGCTTCGAGCCGGAATTTCAGAAGAACCTGGCTGCCAACCGGAAAGTAAGAAAATTACTTTGTTGGCTTTCTTGCGTAATATGTCGAGTCATTTGCGCTGGTACACAGCTAGCTATATTGAAAAGGCGTCGTGGCTGCAAGAAGGAACCATCATGCCATAACTACGCCGAAACTTACTTGGCAGGCTACAGTACTTATGTATATTGTTTACAATTGGCTTTCCAAGCTTGGAAGCCTTCCACGCAGGGAATGTCAGTTATGGTTGCCTGAATAAGGAAAATTGAAAAGAAAGTGCAGAGAAAGACAACTTGCAGTGAATGAGATTCGAGCCCCGCAACTGGCGCACTAAGTGGGCGTCGCTGTACCAGTTGAGCTATGGCCGTGGTGCTCCTCTCGTCTACTTCCTTTGGTATTGGTGGACCTGTTGTAGATTCCGCCCCATGAGCACTACTCCTGACAACGGCAGCGCATATGGATCGTACATTCAACCGCAGGCGCTCCGTACTACATGAACCTAAGGCACGGATGTTAGGGACATTCGCCGTGGTGTCTCAATCGACAGAACATGGCTCGCATAATGCCGAAGATATGGCATCGGCTTACCGCAGCTGCAAGTTAGGTTTATATCCGCAACCGCTTCTTTTTTCTTCATAATCTCTGCAAAACATAAAGGGACAGATAATTCTTCCTGTGCTTTCATGGCTTTTATAGTTACGTCTCATGACACCAGACCGAAGCGCTAAAGTAGATGTCATGAAGAATATTGTGATTTTGAAGTACGGCAACCAAGAAATTGGGGGAGGGAATCTGTGAAGTAACACTAAGGGCAGTGACTTAGTACATAAAGCCCGAGCTTGCTGCCTGACAGCAAAAATATGCTGGAGAAAATGTACTAACAGATTGAGGCATGTGTCTGCTACAGGAAAAGGCAGGAGCGACTCGGCACATTGTAATAAAATGCCATGGTATTAACCTAGCAAAGACCAGAACAAAAGCCCCACCTTCCAGAAGCATTGGCATTCTAAGCGCACATAAGCTTTAACTGTACAGCAGTCGAGATAAGCCCGATATTTTTAGAGTACTGATGGAGGAAAATGCAAGAAGGAGATTGATAGAGCCGGGATCGTTGCACGCATAGGCAAACTGTACGATGCACAATGTAGAGACAGAGGTCTTAACGGAGAGATTGAAGATAAAGGAGAGATAGGTAGGATGCTAGACTACAATAGATGCAAAAACTGATTAGCTCAAGCAGGCTAGATTACTTTTTGACGCCACCACGTTTCGAAGACTGCGAAAACATAAATATTCGCCACCCTCATCATTATGTCGATGGGAAACACAATAAAAAGCCCAAAAGGACTTAGAACAGCGAGTATTATCTTGATACGCTTGCATGAATGATTATCCAGAATATAAATTTGCTAGCGAGGTCTCCACTGTTGAGGCAATGATTACAAAGTAAGCAAGTAGAAGCACAGCACTGCTGACCAAATCATGTAACTATTTAAAATTATTGCATGGACGAAGAAGAGCACTAGAAAGTTAAATCTCCATCGCGTGTCTTGGAGCCAGAAGGAGGTCGGCGATCACCTAACTCTAAAACAAAAAAGTGTGTGAAAGGACCACTCACGAGAACTGACTTTCTAAAACACAGTATCCAGGACCAAGCAGTGGCGGCTTATCGTCTACCATCAACATAGCGTGCCTAAGAATACTGCAGTGGAACTACCGATCAATACTTCCTGCAACTACAGATTTATTTTATTTAATCTTCCAACAGTATCACTATTACAAGAAACTCGTTTGCCCGCTGACCAGGACTTTTATTTAAACAACTACGAGTGTTTTCGATCGAATAGATCTTCCCGGGGCGGTACATTAGCTTTCTTTCTTTCATCTGCCCTAAATTCTGTGACAAAGGAAACATTTCACGTTGTACTCTATCATGCGAATGTAAAATCTTAATATTATATATAGATATTCCGGGTCGATGCTCCACTCTGTGTATTTAGCTCCTACTTGCCCGCTGAGGTGGAAGACGTACGCTAACTTTTATGGGATTGGAATAAAGTTAACAATTTGAGACGTTAAAATACCAACGTTGCCACTTTCGTGCCTTCGCGGTTGCGATCTCTGCCATATTTGACATTTTCTACCTTCGGCGTTTCCCTCTCTTGTGGTGTGGTCGATGCCGCCACTCGTAGTGATCATAGCCCGATTGTCATTGATATTAAGAAGCCCCTGATTTCTTTAAATAAATATGTGCAGTTATTTGTGGACTATTCAAATAAAAAAATAGTTTACCGTCAACTTTCCCTTCTGGGACAGGTATAGAATAGATATCGATGCGATGAGCCTTTATTTCGTATTGAAAGCTACCATTAAAAAATGTGTTTGTAGTGTCACAAACAAAAGGTAGTACTGACTGTCCATCGTGAATTAGTGATTCCGCATGACATTATAGAGGCCGAGAAGTTCCATGGAAGAAACCTATTTTCAATCAGTGCCCTACTAATTGGAGTAATTATAAGTGTGCAGTTGCTATGCTTCGAAGAACAGTTTCATTAGCGAAGAATAATTATGACAAAAAACGGTATCATTTTTTATTTAGAAGTGGTGCCAAAAAAGCCTTTATTAGGTTTCTCAGCTTTTGCAGGGCCGTTTCAGTCCATAAATATTGACTCAGTTGTTCTGACACCAAAACAACTGTGACCATTAGATAAAATTGCTAAAGATTTAGAACAGTGGTTCACAACTCAGCTGTAGGTAAATTTCGCGAGGGCTTAATCCGGGGATGTCTTCTAAGAGGTAACAATGGAAGAGCTTCAGCACGTTGTTCAACTGCTCCTTGGCACAGCTTCCGGTCCAGATGGCATTACATAAGGCATGTAATGGTGGCAGCAGGCGCTGTCGGCATGATAAGAAAACTAGGCCGACATCACTCTGCACTACGCACCTGCCGCGGTTACTTAGTGGCTATGGTGTTGGGCTGCTAAGCGCGAGGGCGTGGGATTGTATTCCGGTCACGGCAGCCGCATTTAGAAGGGGCAAAAACACCCGTGTACCTAGATTTAGGTGCACGTTAAAGAACCTCAGGTAGTCAAAATTTCCCTAGTCGCCCACTACCGCGTCCCTCGCAATCTGATCATGGTTTCGTAAGTGAAATTTGGTAATTTAACTTTTTTGCATTACGAAGGGAAACTCTAATAATGATTTATCACCGGTACGGTTAGTCGTTGCCGGAATTTTGGTGCAATGATACAAAATTAACCCCCTGATTCTTCTGGAGCGGGAATCTCTCCGGAATTGCCTTGGTTTCCCAAAATTTATAGCTAACCACGTTTTATATCAAGAAACACGACTGCCTACTCTTCCCTGCCAATTCCGCATTCTAACAGTAAAAGCATACTTAAACATTTATGTTTTTTCTTTCAGACGATCACAATTTGTAATTGTTAGTGAAATGAGGGCATTTTTCGATGAGCATTGGTCCCGCTTACATAGACCTCAGGTTTTGTTTGTAGAAGCTGAGCTCGATTCTCTAAACGTTTATGTAGGCGAGATCATTTGTCCAGACAAGCCCAGGCCTAATATAACGATTTAGTTTGATCATGTCAAACGCTTGCCAACTACATATTGAAACAGCATGCAACAAGATCATTTAACGCAGCTGGGAATAGATCAATTGATCGTAATTGATGCGTCAGTGAGAGGAAAAAGCGGGTATGGGTATTTTTCCTAAGTAACTGCCCCGGTCATATGCATTACAGCTTTCAGATTTCACACCCATATTTCTGGCCGAACTATGAGCAGTTATCTTAGCTCTTCAAAAACTTCCTTCAAATTATTCAACAGTGGTTGTAGTGACTGATTCACTGTCAGTATGCACTTAACTCACTTCATCTTCGGACACCCTACTGTAGCCACTACATTAGGTGGTTAATCCCATCAAATATAAGCCTGGTGGGTTAGTATGGGTTCCAGGTTATCGTAGTGTATACTTAAAAGCAATGGCAGGCCCACTTGCGCAGATGTCTCTTGATGGACCGGTTATGTCCGCTATACCTACGCCGGCTTATGTTACTGCGGCTAGGTTTAGAAAATTTTATATTTTCCAACATTCTGGAAACCTGAAAATCCAAACGTCGGAATTTAAACAATTGTGCTTTTCCTGGGACAATAAATAGTGTCTCGCACGTAAATTATAAATCTTCATAAGAAAATTACGAGGCTGCATACAACGATTAAATTTCTGCCTAATCGTTGCAACTGGCTACTAGCCAGCCGCTCACCCCTTTGCCACCCACAATTTACGCGGAGCCTCTCAACAAGGAACGGAACAGCCCTGGTCAATGCAAGAGACTGGTAAGCGTCCCCTTATGTCATTTAGCACAAGTGACGTGAAAGCGCGGCCTTCAGCAAAAACCATTACTGTTGGCCAGGATTGCTCGGAATTGAGAGTCTGCGCGCCGGCAGAATACGGATTCCTGTCACTCAGAAAAAAACAATTCAACAGTTCACTAAAACACGTTCTAAGAAGAGTAATATGAAATTATATCACCATGCAGAGAGGTAAACAAGAAAGGACCAAAGTTTATAGTAATTTGGTTTTCTACTGCTAGTTTATACCGACCCCATGGAAACAAAGAAACACTTCACGTTCTCTAGCAGGTAAGTTTGCATACTAAGAAATATGTAATTATGATTCTGAAGTCATTCTTAATGCTAAATGTAACTTCTGTCAACGCAGTTTTAAAAAACTACATCAACTACACTAATTGGCTTGGTAAGGATATGGGAATCTTTCACCAAGGCCACCTAAGAAGCCTCCCTAAAGTGGTAATGTAACGTTCGCGCAATATTTATTACAATAATTATATTTAGAGGCTACTCTGCACCCTCTTACTGAATTGCAAGAACGTTTGTCTACCTAATCCTAAATTTTCAAATTTTTTTCGCTTCTTAGAGTCGCAAAAACTTGGAGAATAGTCTCATTCAGCCATACCAGAAAAATATGAGCAGATGCCTGGAATTGCATAAAACTTACGCACTCGTACAGTCCGCGAAGTGCACCGGCTTAAGAGGAAGCTTTAGCTCGGGCCCAACTCCGACGCGGCCTGTTCAGATACATGTAAACCCAAAAACATTTTTCTGAGATAACCCCTCGACCAATTTTAATGAAATTTGTTGCATTTGAAAGAGAAAGTTAAATTCTAGTAACTGTAGAAAGCTGAATTTCGATTTAGGGCATGAATTCTGTTAAAACGATATTCAAAAATTCGACCGTATGAAAAAAATAGCAGCACGGAGTTTACAAATTTATATCTCTGCATCAAGAACTGATATTGCGGTTCCGTAAATGGCATCCATTAGATCATTTAAAGCGGACAAATTTGATACGTCATTTTGCATTTTACGCGAATTCGTTACGTTGGGTTCAAGGTTTCTGCAAAAGCTGTATTTCAATATTACTAAATTTTTTATATTCACGTGTAACAAATCAATTTCGTCCGCTTTATATCTACTATTAGATACAATTCACATAATTGTATTATCATTTTTCGTTGTTGAGTTACAGAGTTGTAAACTTGATAGTTTCGTTTCTTGAAAATTCTCGATTTTTGCCAATTTTTATTAAAGATTTGATGACCTAACTCAAAAATTCGAAACAAACAGTCACTAGAATTTATATTTTTCTTTTAGATGCAACAAACCTCGTCAAATTTAGTTCAGTGGTTGCCGAGAAAAACGAATTCTCCTTTTACATGCATTTAGATAGGAGTGTCTCTGTGCATCGTCCCACGTGCACTACGGGCTCAATCTCTGCCTCTTTCTAATTACCCTTCCCTTATCCCACGTGTAGGCTAGAAAACGGGAAGCTCGTCTGGTTGACCTCCCTGCCCTTCCTATTCTTGCTTTGTCTCTTATGCACACTTGGCATTGATTTCAATTTGGAAGGAATATACTTTGCATAACCACTCCTGAAGTGGTGTTGTAGCAAGGCAGAAAGCTCTGCTTTTATATTTCTTTGGATTCGTCTGCTCGCTAAGCTTAAGATTTCTCGCTCGTAGAAAGAAAATCTTATTTATTGCACTAGATACTTTTAAAGATTACTTTGCTTCTTCTTCCAAATTTTCACCAACACTCTTCCACCAGACTTACACTCCCACTAACAACCTCGCACACGTCACACAGCGCCTAATACGCAAGACTTCGAGCACTTTCATTGACCGCCTTTAATTTGTCGTGACTGGGGACTTCTATGAACGCTTACAGTGCTATTAGTCAGGTGCATTGCAGGATCCTGCTATAGTACTTGTTACACGTTTGATTTCTGTTTACCTAAACACCTATACATCAACAAGTTTCTGTAGGAAGCGTGTTCTCTCTTCTAAACAATGGCGGTTCATTCTTTCCCTAGGTGCAGTTAGTGCGTACAATTCGAGGATACGGCGAGGACATGTATATGGTACCGGATGGCCACTTCGACGCAGTCGTTCTCACGTACGTCTTGTGCACAGCGAAGGATGGCAGGAAACTTCTAAGCGAGTGCAAACGTGTGCTCAGAAAGGTAAGTATTATATCCTTAATAACCACGTGGCCAATAATTATTAGGAAACCCTGCAACACACGCAGTTTGAGCCGCCACAAAAACTGCTGAAGTGGTTGCTAAATTTCAGTTACTGTTACAAATATCAAGTATATGCAATTGTTATTGCGCGTACTCAGCTTGTGGTTCCCAAATAAAGGCAGTGCAGAACAAAGGTTAGCAATGCGTTCGATCAGACAGCTCTTAAAGATATATTCAATAAACAATGTTACCCGGACTAGAACCGTTGATTATGAAGGAGCAGTTGGTGTCGAGAAGACAACAATGGTATCGAATTGTACCAGGCTGTTGCCTTTAATTCAATGCAGCATATCCGTATTTAGCTACACTTATATATGCATATGCCCCCAGTATGGCGGTTTTCTCACGTTGAAATATTACCAACTGTTTCTCTAATGAAATCATTGTGAGGGATAGATTGCTGAAATATTGGCACTGCAGCGAGGAAAGTCTGTTTGTGTGCCGTCATTGATACTTTTGAGCATCGAATCTCAAAGAAACTACTGCTGTGAACTTGCTAACCTAACAAACCATTCCTAACCCCCAGTTAAGCGCTTTAGTAGCAATGCATTATTTGAACGTTGTGTGAGCTTCTTTGGATGATTATATTATTGTTTTTGTTCTAAATCTCGTAATTGTATTTTCCCTCTTACCATGAATAAACGTTTACTGCAGTAAGTTTATTCTTGACATATCCAGCTTTTTTGGACACGTACCAACAAGCGCCCCAAGCGACCGCGGCACGAAGCTAGCCTGTTTTGAATGGAACTAGCTGGTTTATCGCGAACATATAAAAGCGCAGGTCGATTACTGAAAAAGGCATGTGACGGACATGTTCTAAAAGACAATTCATACGAGTCAGATGCAGTGATCATGTTGTAGGAAACCAGAAGTTTGTTTCCAGAGTGGTTAAAGATTCAGCAATCAAAGCCGATGGAAACGATTACAATTTTTATTCGATTTTGGAGACGAAAGCGGTAGCTCTGATAAAACTACCGCTTCTATTGCCATAGCCACTAGAACATATGTAGTGCGGAGACTCAGCTTTCGATTGATGCCTATCTCGACTCTATACACATGACGTAACACTGTTCCAAAAGCAATTATTGAAATTCAGTTGTGCAAATTTACATGGTATCCTAATGAACCCAAGAATATCATTGCGGAAAGATCGGAAACCGTGGCAGTGTGGTTTAATCGCACACACCTATCGACCCGCATCATGGTGGCATCGGTTCAGTACCGTCATGGAGGAAGGAAAGCATAGGAGACGCCCCGGCAAGCACTGACGTATTGGAGAAAGTGTGACGGAAGTCAAGGGCTCTTTTTCGCAAAGGATCACTGGGAGTGGTTCCCAAAATGTCAATGTTGCCATAGCAGTCACGCTCCCGAAGCTCTCTCTGCTGCTCTAGGCCTCTGAAAAGTCAGGTAGGTTTTTTTTTCCGGCCCGTGTACTTCTCACAGCAGATTCTGTTCGCGAAACATACCGACTTTGGAGCGTGTTGCGTAAACTTAAAACTTGCCTTCTGGGTCTGTGAGCGTGAGTTGTCAGTCCAGCAGCAGACGCACTAAAGTAGTCGTGGCGTGGGTCTTGGCCGTCGTCTTTAACGTGCCAAGGAAACGCACAGGAGCGCATCCGCTTCACTAAAACTGTTATAAAAGTTTGGCAGGCTCTGTCCTGACGCACGTCAGTAGCACGCACTACCGACGGCTTGTAGCGATGCAAGCTCAAAGCTAGCGTCTACCTGCTCCGACGAACTGATTGGAGGCACCAAGAGAGATAGCTCACCATCATGGCTGCATTTGCGGCTTCAAAAACTTGATGTCAAGGCATCTTCTATTTTCTTTCTTTCCTCCATGGGTACAGTCCTCCGTGACCTTTTTTAAGGACAGATAGGACTTAGTTCCACATTCGCCCAATAGATGGCAGTAACACAAAACTGAAGATTTTGTTTCGGTTTTAGTTCTTCAGCGGTGCTCTTGAAAATATTATATTTTCTATTATTCCTTCCTAAAAGGTAGCAATGGGTTGTTCGTTTTTAAGTTACTCCCTTTATAATCAGATTTTATTCCTTGGACAACATAACAAGCATCCGCATGTATGTGCTACGCTAAAAAACTATCGTGCTTTGTAGCATGCACATACTCAGGAATTCTGGAGATCGCTCCTTCAACATTCTGTGGAACTTCACGGCAGAGCACATGCGCAATTGAATGGACAAAATTTTACAGAATTTTATTTCAATGTATCCGCCGAGTATCAACAAATTTCGACTGCGACGATAGGGTAGGCCCTTCTAACAACATATACACTTATGGGACTTAATCTGAACGTTAGTGGTGCATTAAAGCAGTGTTATGGTCAGGGATGGGCGGTTATGTCACACGGCAGGAGCAAATGGTTTTGCACTCCTTGTAAAGAGGGCAATTGAAGAAGCTCGAAATCTAAACCGTAAAGTGATTTATAACAGCTGGAGTTTGGATTGTAATTGCAGAGCTAGTGTCATTCAGTCTGTTTGCACATGCATGTTTTTGGAGGCAGCAGGGTAGGAGAGAGAGTGTGTATGCGTGTGGCACGCCTTGTGAGTGCGTGCGTGTGTGCTTGCATTTTTGTATGCGCGCGTGTTTGTGTCTCCGTATTTGAATCGGCGCACGCATAAGTTTATTTTTTACGCACATTTTTTATGCGTGCGTACATGCGTTGGCGCATGGGAATATGTATTCAGGTGAACATGTGTCGTTTCTCTCTGTGCGTCTGCGTGCGTGTGGGTGTATTTGTGCGGGAACAAACCAGCGAGCATTTCTTTGCTCACAATATTGTCGGGGACGAATGGGACATAGGGTTTATTTAAACCCACATATATATTTACGAGACAAGAATGAATGACCGTGCATTTATAGCAGTATCGCTTTCTGAAAGCAAAATGAAGCAAAAAAAAGCCCCAGCCGGTTATATCGCCGCCGCAGATGTCGTCACCATGGCACCGTCATCATCAGCACGGCTCCGTGTGCAGCTACCGAGCTGTTGACTTTCATTACCTTCCTTCCCTCGGCGGTAGCGCATTGTCTTGATGCCAGCGACGCGCTAAATTGTCACCATTATTGTGTCATACATCACTACTGCGACCAAGCAAACTACCGGCGGCACACATTCGCTGCTGTATTGACATTAATACTTTAAATTGCTTGCCTTCGAAAAACGTGAATAAAAAGGAAAAAGCGGACTGGCTGCAAGGAGCATGCTCACTGAGACGTTGTACTGATAGGAATATTGCAAAACGCTAAGTGCGGTCAGGTTGACCTCACAGGGGTGCTTTTTTCTGCGTCAGTTACGCTTTCAGAAAGCTTTAATGGCAGCATCATTGTTCGGATAGCTCATCTCGAGGACGGGCCCCAAACTACTAATTTGCTTTAGCCACCTAAAATCAATTACTAAAAAGTTTAGTTAACGTAGCTTTGTGAATTACGCTCACAACGTTTCAACTTACTCCGAATCTAGAAGTTACCAATCTGAACAATCGAATGAATAAAGGGTGTCACCTTTATTTTCATTGGTCTAATAGCTTAATTGGTGCAGTTAAAAGCAGCCGGCATATTGATGGTGCAGTAGACTTCTTATCAAGCAAGTGTTAAAGCTTGGACAGGCCTTCCTCGTGCTAATCAAGTTATCAACTTAAATGCCTGTGCCCGACCATGCAGTTCAACCTTTACAGTCGATTCTCCTACATTACACAAGAAGCACCTTAGCGATTCGGTATATCACACAAGGTGTGCGAGAAGATTCCGCGCGCTCACTATTAGACTTCTAAGCGCGTTGGAAGAAGCTAGGTGATCCGAGGGCTGCGCAAGGCGCGGCCACTTAGCGTGACCGTAGGCGCCAACAGAAGAGGTGCTGCCCCTTGCGGCAGCCACGCGCGCAACTTTCTGGCTCGCTTTGCTGGCGCTTCTACGGGCGTGCTCGGCAGAGGCTCTGCATTTCAATGCATATAGGCCGTTCGCCTGCTTAAAACGGCTCTATTTGGTTGGTGGAACGTCCTTTTATATTTCTGCCGACATTCTGAGCTATAATTCGATTAGAGAGCGCATGAGGGACATATTTATTGAGGGCTCTAGCCGCTGTCATGCTGCATAAGACAAGAATTTTGATATTTACGAGAAACACAGGCAATATGATGGCAAACTTACTAAAAGTGCCAAAGTGAGCGCCGTGTAACATGCATTCAGAGGAGTGCTAGAGCACTAGATAAGCATCCACAGGTGTCAACGCGTACAAGTCATGCGTTGCTCAATCTGCAAATTGTGACGGCACAATTTGAGGGGTGCTGTAATCGATTTCTGAATTGTGTTAGGAGTGCAACAGCCAAAGAAAACTGCATTCGTTTTCCTTATTTTTATTATAAGAGAAGTGATGCCCAGCATTATAAAAAGGCCGTGTACCTCGTTTAAGGAAACAGGTAATTATATACTTGAATTGGCTAAAACAAAAAGTTCAAAATAAAAAAGTTACAAGCAACGCAGAAACACAACCAGCACCGAATGTCTTTGTTCTCTTCAGCAGACGCACACGGTTACAATCACTTGCAAGCTTGGGCCATTTTATTTGTACATACTGCAGCCTCTATGTGGGGCTATCGCAGGAGTGAGTTGACGGTATCGAATATCCCGCCGTCGGTTGCTCCGTAGACATTTGGTTTCGCGTTACCGTGTGCCGCTGATCATTTGAAGCCGCGTAGAAGCCGCGGAAGATGTGCACTCATTCGAACACTTGACAGCCGGCTGTTTGCACCGAGAGCTTTCATATTTGACACCTCGGCTGGCAGAACCGCGCATGTATCTCACACAAACTTCGCGAGCTTTCTCAAGTTGCGTGACTTGCAGCTATCAGACCTTCTTTATTTGTGCTGTCACATCCTCATAGCAACATGGTAGTTTAAAAGATGCTCTGCAATATCTATTTTGCGCCCAGCACATGGAAATCTAATGTGATGTTTATCAAGCATTTCAACGATGGTGAGGTTGTAAGCATCAGGCTTTTCAGCATGTTTCCGCAAAAGTGCTTCGGCTCTCTCCAGCATTTGAAATACGTGAGTAGCCGGGTGCAGCAGCCGGCCTCGTGTCTTGAGGCTTACAAGAGCAGCCTCCGATTGCGCTTCGTATGCTCGAGCAGACGACGCGTCTTTCTCGTGTTAGAAATGATGGTATTTTTACAGTAAGCGGCATGAAACCTTCCACCTGCTCAGAATTGTGCGTTTGAATCACGAATAAGGTCATGTATTTAGGTATGGCTGCTTCAATGCTGACTGAGGTCGTAAATTATCCACGCTTGCGCCAGCAGAATTGGCGGAGAGCGAGGCCCCCGGTACACGTGCTGCCTCCTAGCGGCGGCGCTCACTTCCGGTCTCACGAAGTGGCCGCTCTCTCGCTCCAGCGCGAGCGCGCCATCGGAGCCCTTCTCTTCTTCCACCGTGCTTTAATCGTTGCTGGCATCAGGCTCGGTTTTCTGGCATCATTAGCAATAAGTACAGCTGCTTGTGGTGATAATTAAAATTATTGAAATTATAGGGCTTTACGTGTGAAAACCACGATATTATTAAGAGGCACGCCGTAGTGAGTGATTCCGGAAACATTTGGACCCGCTGGAGTTCCTTAACATGCGCATTAATCTATGCACGCCGGTGTTAGCATTGGATGCATATTCAGCACTTCGTAACATATGGAGCAGCGCGGACTTGTATAGTGCTCAGCAATTGAAATGCGATACTCGGACAGTATGGCGGCCGGTGATTCTTACGCCTCCGGTGAGGTCTGGGAGATCGTTCAGGGGGCCCAAATGCGTCACAGTGCATTGAAATGACTCTCGTTTTCACGTCGGACAAAAGCGCACGAGCTCAATGTCCCCTGCCTTCAACGGTGGCGCAAAAACGTACAGGCCGCCATGCTGTCTGAGTATCGCGTTTTAATCAATGAGGACTGTACGTGAGAACGAAAAGTACTGAAGTATTAGGATGAGGGTTTTGCTTCATATATTTTTGCAGTCTAATGTTATGAGCAAAAGAGGAGAATACTGTGATTTTATGGCAAAAAATGCTTGAATAGGTAGAATCACATAGAATATGAACTCTGACGCCCGCGGTGGAACGGACCGCTGGACTACAGGGATACAGCGCAATACGAAATCCTGGTTTGGTATATACTAGTTATCGGAAAGCGTTTAGCTCTTAGATTTTTGGTATGTCGGCACCAGTCTTGAGGGTCCTTTTTACCACGAAGCACTGTTTCAGCTAATATTTGAAGCAACTTCACATTAATTTTGTAATTTTTGTGGGTGAGCTCTCTTTAGCGTCTCGCCACTGCTCCAAAGTTATCGGTTAGCTTAAGACGCGCCTGCATGTATTTCTAATATCCAGAATGTTGCCAGGGGTTGAATAATGAAAGAGCGTTATCTAATCAGATAACGCGCGTGAAGCGAATACTGGCGTACATTCTCGATCCAATTTGAGCGCCTGAGATTGCGCTGCAATGTACGAGCATTCCAATCCAATGAACTGATGCCTTGATCCGTTGATAAGATTCAGAGGAAGCACAACTTTGCGTGCAGCCATCGCTGTGCTTTGAGTGTGTTTTTTTTTTCCAGCGCAGGCTCGTGTTTCAATGAGTGACGTTCGTGACTCACTCTTTTGAAGCTGCCTTATTCTTCACATCACTACAACGTGATAATGTAGACTTGCTGCATTTTAATTGAGTGAATATTGGGAAATGGACTGGGACTCTTTTCTTACGTTTGCGTTTACACATTTAACGCAGTATAGTATTATTCATAACTTACTATTTAATTTAGGAGGTTTTAAAACAGTAACCGTATATTAACAGGAGCTCTTAAGAATAAAGAACACTTTAATGATTATTAGTCAGCTTTCACCTCATGGCAGGGAAGAAAATCTCAATAAAAATATCCGACGAAGAAATGCCGACGAAAAGAAACATGCGAAGTCACCGTCACCGCTAAATATCGTCAATCAAAGAAAACAACACAGAGAGCTTCGCTTACATCGATGGCCACAGCGCGTGGGACCAGCATACATTATGCAAAATAGAAATGAGGCGCGCAGACAGGACACAAGGGTAGAGAAGTGGACAACACGAACGCCGACCAGCATATTTTTTCTAGACTATGAAGTTATATGCTTGAAAATCGCGGTCGTTTATGGAGTAGTTATATCCGAAGTGAGAGAAGGCGGCTGTCGTGTCCACGGTAAAATGTATTTAAAGGGCTTCAATCTAATGACCGTTACCCAATTTCCGACTTCCACGGGAATTTAGTCGTCAAAATGGGCTACAATTGATAGTCGATTCATGAAGTTGATGAACAGCAAGAAGACAGAAGCTTGCAGATGGCCTCGGGAAAGTCAAATGACTTTTGGAGCGGCATCGTCAGGGGGCCGCACTATGGTTTTTAACACCTTCTAAAAATCGCCTAAGAAATTGAGAGAGGCTAGCAAAAACGCGCAAATTTTGGGGAAGGTGAAACCGATGGTCAGTGAGCATGCATTGCAGTTGGTCCCCTGCTAAGTAACTCAGGGTACCAACTGCAATGCATGCTCACTGACCTGGAGAGGCAAAGCCGAAGGGTGGGTCTACAAATTAATCTACAGAAAACTTAAGTCATGTTTAACAGTCTCGGAAGAGAACAGCAGCTTACGATAGGTAGTGAGGCATTGGAAGTGGTAAGGGAATACTTCTACTTAGGAGAGGTAGTGACTGCGGATCCGGATCATGAGACTGAAATAATCAGAAGAATAAGAATGGGCTGGGGTGCGTTTGGCAGGCATTCTCAGATCATGAACAGCGGGTTGCTATTATCCCTCAAGAGAAAAGTTTATAACAGCTGTGTCTTACCAGTATTCACGTACGGGACGGAAACCTGGAGGCTTACGAAAAGGGTTCTACTTAAATTGAGGACGACGCAAGGAGCTATGGAAAGAAGAATGATAGGTGTAACGTTAAGGGATAAGAAAAGAGCAGCTTGGGTAAGGGAAGAAACGCGAGTTAATGATATCTTAGTTGAAATCAAGAAAAAGAAATGGGCATGGGCAGGACACGTAATGAGGAGGGAAGATAACCGATGGTCATTGAGAGTTACGGAATGGATTACAAGGGAAGGGAGGCGTAGCCGGGGACGGCAGAAAGTTAGGTGGGCGGATGAGATTAAGAAGTTTGCAGGAACAACATGGCCACAATTAGTACATGACCGGGGTAGCTGGAGAAGTATGGGAAAAGCCTTTGCCTTGCAATGGGCTTAACCAGGCTTATTATGATGATGATGATGATGAAACCAATGGAAATCTCAGTACAGCACTACCTTACATATAATGATAAATTAATGATAAAAAGCAATAACGTACGTTGGCAGCGTAGCCAAATTTCGGGACAAATAAATTGGCTTTTCAAAGAGTACAGCTGGAACCTGATTGCCCGACACAAGGCGCAAATGTCGGCAAGTGTTGAAGAGAGGTCCTGTAGCTCCTATGGCCGACACCAGCACCTGGCAGCTATTGGGTGACTACACATATAAGCGAGATGCTTAGTCATCAGCCTTACAAGGGCGAGTCCTTGCAGCGTGAAGCATGGGCCTCAAATTACGGACTCCGACTACACATTAAATACACGGCATTATAAGGCGTTATCCTTCAAATGCTCCTACTGATTCTCGCGCAATGAGGATGCGAACACATTGTCCCCGTGTCAACTGTCACCTTCATCGAACTGTCAACATTCTTAAGCGCCGTGGTTGCTTAGTGGCTATGCTGATGGGTTGCTAAGCACGAAGTCGGGGGATCAAGTCCCGGCCATGGCGACCGTATTTTGATGGGGGTGAAAAGCAAAACACCGGTGTATACTCAGATTTACGTGCAGGTTAAAGAACCCAAGGGGGTCGAGGTTACTCCGGAGCCTCCCACTACACCATGCCTCATAATTAGATCTTCGTTTTTGCACATAAATATCCATAATTTATGACCTAAAATTTCTTAAGGATGACCTTGGCAGCTGCATGACTTTTGAATACAAGTAAGTGCCAGGAGTTGTAGGCGAGGTGTTTGAGTATGTGGGTGGTCTTTTTGGTGTTCGATATCTGCTAGTCTACATTATTGCTATATGTTAATGGTGGAACGACAACATGGTATACAATATAGGAAACAGACAAACCCCGCGTATATTACTGCACATTAATTTTGAATAATGGTCTTCCTTCAGGCACTTAGTTAACCGTGACAGGAGACTACCTTGAGAACTAACTGCTATTGCTACATACGTCATACCCTAAGTGTAGCTGGCCTGGTGGCCAGTAAATGTGACGTAATATTGCGAGCATCTTCCGCCATGCATGCTAACGGACAACGAACCCGCCTTGCTTGCTTTGTGGCTATGTTGTTGGACTGCTAAGCTCGAGGTCGCGGGATTAAATCCCGGCCACGTCGGCCGCATTCCAATTGGGGCTAAATGCGCAATCACCCGCGTACTTAGATTTAGGTGCACGTTAAAGAATCCCAGGTGGTCCAAATTTCCGGAGTCCTTCACTACGGCGTACCACATCATCAGAAAGCGGTTTTGGCATGTGAACCCCATAATTTAATTTTAATTTTTAATGCTAACGGACAACGACATAAGGGCAGTTTCCGAATTCTCGTATCGTGCCTTTTGCGTGTAAGCCCTCCATGGTGGCGGCTATTGTGCGCGCTGTCGGATTTTCGGACGCTAAGAATGTGTGCCGATTAAACAAAGCTTGCCGCGGAGTACTTCAGACGGTTACCCCAGCTTGTTACCACGGAAGCGTACTTACTAATGATACCACGGAAAAAGAACCGGGGCTGCCTTTCAGGAAGCATATCAAAAGACCAAAGTCAGTTATCGCTCGTCATGGTGAAAGGCTCTTAGGGTGACAAGGTCTTTCCTGCCGAAGAACGGTTATGCTTTATCAAGAACACTGATAACGACGCTGGAGCAAACACTGTGGTGAAGTACGGTGCGCACGGGTAGCTTTTAATTTATCTAATTTTGTTTTGTTGACGTCAGCATTACGTCACCGCGGGCTGTTTTAAAAGTTTAATGCCAGTACGTCACGTGGTGGCACTCACGCGAACTAAACCCTGAGGTCCGGAAAAGCTGGATGCCTTCCTCGGTCGGTTACCGCCTAGCCTTCACCTTCTCCTATATTGAATGTCTATATTAAGTAGGTTGTTCCCAATACTAGGCTGGCTTTGAGAAATGAACAGGAATGGGCAAGGATTTCAGCACCATCAATGGATCTCACACCTACTGCGACATATGCAACTCAACGTTATGTCAGTGAAGAGCAGAAATATTTATGAAAGCAACAGTCGCAATAGGTGCTGGAGGCTTTCCTTATACACAGGAAGTGGATTTCGCAATAACGTGTATGTGCACCTTTTTTTTTTTACAATCTGAAATATCGTAACTTAAGGGCACTTTTGACGCGCAGGGTGGCCGCCTCCTTTTCGCCGAGCACGTTGGCCATCCTAAAGGTACGTTCGCTAGATCCCTCCAGGACATTCTTGCCCCAATGGTCATGTACTTCACCGGTGGCTGCTACATGAACCGAGACAGTGGTTCCCTTCTCCTGGAAGCCGGCTTCACTGACGTTAGGATGGAGAATGTAAACTTGAACATTCCCTGCGAGTACAGCTACCACGTCTACGGCTTCGCAACTGTGTAGACGAAATACAGAAGTGGATTGCCTGTTTAAAGGCCCTGGGAACGTGAACTTCCAGATGACTACCACAAGATCCAGGGAGGCAGTTCAATGCCAAACAAACAGCCAGCACTACCGACGTTCCTGGCAATCGTATACAGAGACGATATAGCAAATTATGTTCGTGTGTTTGATTTTTGTATAGACGCTTCTGGTATGGAGAAATGTACCTAATAAAAGTTCAAAACCGGGTGTTCCTTTTTTGGAAGCTAGCCCACTTATGTGTAGCAAAACATGCTCGTCCTATTATTTTATCTTCGCATAGTACTAAGTGCATTTGTGCATTGTGGTGTCGGACGGAACGTTGGCATGTGGTTGAAGAATAGGAGCACGCATCCGAGCGGAACAAACGTGAGACAATTGAACGAGGTGATGTTAAAAAAACACTGTCACAATCAAAATTTTCCCGAATTTGCGCAGCTTAAGTGCACCACAACTAAGAAACTGTTCTTAGAAATGCTCTTTTCACTTGCTGAATAGACGCTGTTTTTCCTGCATGATATTAAAATAGAGAGATGGCACCAGACCGAGCAAGTAGCAAATACAGAAGGGCAACAAACAGTACGGTTGCCTTTTACTGATGTTAAAAGACACATGAAGTACGTAGGACGTCAAGCCATGTCGAAAAAACAGAGGTTACACTGCAAACTTCGTACTGTATGCATCAGTTGCAAGGTAACGCTAGATCACGGGTATTAGGTTAGATATGGGCTTCTATGCAAAGTGGAAATAAAACTCGTCATAATCTAACAATATGCTTTACGATTTATTATTTTTTTTCAATCTACTCACTATCGTCCAGCTTCCATTGCTTTTGTTCTCGTCGTTCATTTTTGCCCACAAATTTCCTACAAGTCCATCTTACCTTTATACGCCCAGCGTACTACTCTTTATTAGTAGACTGACCGTCGCTGTAAGCGTCATGGCACGCTTTTCGGTCACTTGTTCTTTGGTCAGCGTCATTGTGCATGAGCTAAATTTTGACGCTGTTCGCCCACAAAAAAGAAAGAAAACATATTTTGGCTGGAAAAATCCTAGGTGACCCTATAGATATGGAACTTTGGCTCTATGTTCGACTCTGAATGTTCATTTCACGCTCTAACACTTAGTAAATGAATCAAATATACTGAATAGTAATAACCAATAACAGACTGTAAAGATAAACGACCCAAATATTAAATTATTCTAAAGAAGTAAAATATTCAATGAAAGAATTATAATGGTTAAGTACCTTTAGCATTTGCTGGGTGGGGACCAAGTCAACAGCTTTCAAAACTGCCTTAGTGTTTATGTGCCGAAGCGGGAAAATATTATAATCTGAGAATGTGAAATATCCTCTCCAAAGTCCCATTACATACATAGAGCGAGTCCACAACCTGAGCAACACTACCGAGTGCTCAATTATTTCAAGCCCAGGTTACTTACAGTGACCACCATGTAAGCTAATTTGCTTTATTTTACATGTACTGCTAACGATTATTTGATAATACAAATGCTGGCACAAATGACAAGATAGTTAACTTCAAACCATATAAGCGTTGTTCTAAAACACCGGGCCATTGTTATTTTTAATCGAAACTCTTCTTCAAAAGGCACAAGTACTGAAATTTCACAAGTATAAGGTGCAGCACGAAACTTGCTTGTGGAGCAAGATTATACCAGTTGTCTTAAAGCAATTTACAGCGCACAACGTATTCAAAATACTTGCAAACATGTCTACGAGAAGAAAGAAGGTTAACCGATGGGCCCGATTTTTTATTAGCCATACCACAAGAAGCTAATAAACACTGACACCAAGGACAGCATAGGGGAAATTACTGGTGCTCAATAAATGAAATAAAGAACCGATAAATTAATGGAAATGAAATTGGATGAAAAAAAAGCTTGCCGCAAGTTGGGAACGATCTCACAACCTTCGCATTTCGCGTGCGATACTCTACGAGCTGAGCTACCGCGGCGCCGTTTCCCCATCCACTTTCTTGGGTATCTTATGTTTCCTAGTAGAACCCTGGGAGGGTTCGCCAGCGCCACCACTCGCAGACCTTGGTGACGGTTGTGGAACATCTTTTCTGCTGCAGACGTCATGAGAATGTTGTCTTTTTGGGTGAAGTCAACCTGTCAATAAATCCGCACATGCTACCTGAATGCATCAATTTAGCCAGATTTGGGACTCTCGTAATCTAATAAACGAGAAGAGAGGGGGTTAACTGAGGGGCCCAATCTTTTATTAGCCATACCGTAAGAAGCCAACAAACACTGACATAAAGGGCAGCATAGGGGAACTTACTTGTGCCTAATAAATGAAATAAAGAAACGATAAATTGATGGAAATGAAAGTGGATGAAATCCAACTTGCCGCAAGTGGGGCACGATCCCACAAAATGCGCATTTCACGCGCGATGAAGTTCTACTAGGACACATATATGCCCAAGAAAGTGTGTGGGGAAACAGCACCGGTGCAGCTCAATTGGTAGAGGATCGCACGCGAAATGCGAAGGTTGTGGGATTGTTCACCATCTGCGGCAAGTTGTTTTTTCATCCACTTTCACTTCCATTAATTTATGGCTTCTTTATTTCATTTATTAAGCACAAGTAATTTCCGCTATGTTGTCCTTGGTGTCAGTGTTTGTTGGCTTCTTATCGCATTGCAAACATGTCGCAACTCAAAGTTAAAAAATGATCAGGCATTCCACTCTGTGAAGGTGTATGACTAGCTAAGCACTGTAGCACACGACAGAGACGTGACACATAATTTTGAACAAAGGCACAATCCCATTTATTGCCTGTATCAGTGGTCATAGTGACGAATGACACAGACACACATTTATTTTTATATATTATCGTTCATTCATATTATATATTCGTTAAACACACTTGTTACATGCATTCGCGCTTGGATTTCGCAATATATTGAGGCAAGGAATTTCAGGCTGTACTCAGAACACTGATAGTGGGCTAGTGCCATCAGCGCTTTTGCAGAGGAAGGAGCAATATGAGAACGCTGGCATGATGAACGGCCACAGAGCCAGGTGTGGAAGAAGACGACAACGAACGCGCGAGTGTTGGCACGAGCGCCTTCGCGCTGTTAGGGGAAGATAAAAACAGGATATAAAAATATTCCCCTTCAGTGGAAGCCGCCTATACCACCCCATAGAGGATAGTGAAGTCGCCGGCCGCGCATCATATCCTGCGCTTCCGCCGCCGTTCTAACGCAAGAGCTACGGTGATAGCGTTAAGGGCCCCGTGTCGCTAAATATCAAATGTCGGCATCACACGACGCTAGGCGTAAAACTATTCCGAACCACAACCACGCAGGGCCCCCTTGTGGGGCAGATGTTTCACTGAAGTAACTGAACTCCTCACACTGAACTACGTAAGAAAAATGGTAACCTATGGTGTAAACACAACCTACAGACATGGTAGCGTCGGAGTTTAATTTGAACATGCCAGAAAACACAATTCCGTTACGCCGAAACTCAAGCACAAACCCGTTTTCCGAGCAGCAGGTCCCACTTGGTTTCTTGAAACAGCACCATCGGGCTCGCCTACGCGCAACCACAAGAATGCTGCGGTAGCCGGGAAGCGTGACAAGCAGTCAGGGATATTTGAAACGTTTCTCTCTTAAAGACAAAGCGTAAGCGTCCTCCCAATTTTTACTCGTTAGCGTTAAGGAGCCCGTGTCGCAGAAAATCCCGCGTCGGCGCCCCGACTTGGCGTTATACGTCCCTTCGGCAATTAGAATTTCGAACCAAATTCCGAACCACGCATACCCAACCACATCGTTACCATGAAAGTTGCTCATACCTTGTCTTTCATTCTATACAAGGTTATTCCTCCGAATTTTGAGAACGGCAGCCCACAAACAAATATATATTGAGAAAGAACACCGACAGCGCATGTCCTTTATGTTAGCTCTTCTAAGACTGAAATATTGTCGCAGCCTAGTAGCGGACGGGAAATCCGGTGTAGAGGACGTATAAAAGCGCTTTATGAGAGCAGTCAACGCGACGTCGTTGTCATCTCTGTTTTTCTACCTGTACGCAACTTCAGTGTCGGTTTCATCACCTGACATACATACTCTCGGCTACCATATAGGATGTGGAATTTCCCCCCCCCCCCTTTGGAAATAAAGGCATCGTCCTGATGCACCGACCTCCAACGGCAGTGCCCAGACGTTACAAAGTTCAGGTCATGAGGAAAAGTATGGCTTCATACGAAGCACGTGCCCAACCTCGGGCAGATGCCGCCGGTGTGTGGAGCACTTATGACTGTCGGGGAACACTTCTTAATTCACACCGCTGATGCGGCGCAGAACTGTGTACGGCCCCAAGTATATTCGCAGGAGCTTCTCAGACAGCCCCTGCCGACAAATAGGAGTCCAGACCCACACCTGGTCACCGACGTTATATGTGACGGGTCTGTGCCGAACATTATACTGTCTGCCATCGTATTCCTCTTGTTCTTGGATTCGCAAACGTGCAAGCTGCCTGGCTTCCTCTGCGCGTTGCGTAAACTCCTCGGCACCAGTCTCGTCGTCACTGCACTCGTGTGGCAGCATAGCATCCAGCATTGTTGTCACTTCCCGACCATAAACGAGGTTGAGAGGAGGTGTCGCGAGTATTCTTTTTTGGCGAGCCGTGTTATACGCAAATGTTATCATCATCATCATCATCATCATCATCATCATCATCATCATCATCAGCCTGGGTACGCCCACTGCAGGGCAAAGACCTCTCCCATACTCCTCCAACAACCCCGGTCATGTACTAATTGTGGCCATGTCGTCCCTGCAAACTTCTCAATCTCATCCGCCCACCTAACTTTCTGCCGTCCCCTGCTACGCTTCCCTTCCCTTGGAATCCAGTCCGTAACCCTTAATGACCATCGGTTATCTTCCCTCCTCACTACATGTCCTGCCTATGCCCATTTCTTTTTCTTGATTTCAACTAAGATGTCATTACCTCGGGTTTGTTCCCCCACCCAATCTGCTCTTTTCTTATCCCTTAACGTTACACCCATCATTCTTCTTTCCATAGCTCGCTGCGTCGTCCTCAATTTTAGCAGAACCCTTTGCGTAAGCCTCTATGTTTCTGCCCCGTAGGTGAGAACTGGTAAGACAGAGCTTTTATACACTTTTCTCTTGAGGGATAATGGTGACCTGCTGTTCATGATCTGAGAATGCGTGCCAAACGCACTCCAGCCAATTCTTATTCTTCTGATTATTTCAGTCTCATGATCCGGATCCGCGGTCATTCCCTGCCCTAAGTAGATGTATTCTCTTACCACTTCCAGTGCCTCGCTACCTATTGCAAACTGCTGTTCTCTTCCGAGACTATTAAACATTTCTTTAGTTTTCTGCAGATTAATTTTTAGACCCACTATTCTGCTTTGCCTCTCCAGGTCAGCGAGCATGCATTGTAGTTGGTCCCCTGAGTTACTACGCAAGGCAATATCATCAGCGAATCGCAAGTTACTAAGGTATTCTCTATTAACTTTTATCCCCAATTCTTCCCAATCCAGGTCTCTCAATACCTCCTGTAAACACGCTGTGAATAGCATTGGAGAGATCGTATCTCCCCGCCTGACGCCTTTCTTTGTTGGGATTTTGTTGCTTTCTTTATGGAGGACTACGGTGGCTGTGGAGCCGCTATATACATATTTCAGTATCTTTACGTACGGCTCGTCTACGCCCTGATTCCGTAATGCCTCCATGGCTGCTGACGTTTCGACAGAATCAAACGCTTTCTCGTAATCAGTGAAAGCTATATATAAGAGTTGGTTATATTCCGCACATTTCTCTATCACCTGATTGATAGTGTGAATAGGGTCTATTGTTGAGTAGCCTTTGCGGAATCCTGCCTGATCCTTTGCATGACGGAAGTCTAAGGTGTTCCTGATTCTATTTGCGATTACCTCAGTAAATAGTTTGTAGGCAACCGACAGTCAGCCGATCGGTGTATAATTTTTCAAGTCTTTGGCATCCCCTTTCTTATGGATTAGGATTAGGTTAGCGTTCTTCCGAGATTCCGGTACGCTCGCGGTCATGAGGCATTGCTTATGCAGGATGGCCTGTTTCTCTAGAACAATCTGCCCACCATCCTTCAACAAATCTGCTGTTACCTGATCCTCCCCAGCTGCCTTCCCCCTTTGCATAGCTCCCAAGGCTTTCTTGACTTCTTCCTGCGTTACCTGTGGGATTTCGAATTCCTCTAGACAATTCTCTCGTCCATTATCGTCGTGGGTGCCACTGGTACTGTATAAATCTCTTAGAACACCTCAGCCACCTGAACTATCTCATTCATATTAGTAATGATACTGCCGGCTTCGTCTCTTAACGCATACATCTGAATATTGCGAATTGCTAGCTTAATCTTCCCTGCTTTTAGGCTTCCTCCGTTCCTGAGAGCATGTTCAATTCTATCCATATTATACTTCCTTATGTCAGCTGTCTTACGCTTCTTGATTAACTTCGTAAGTTATGCCAGTTCTATTCTAGCTGTAGGGTGAGAGGCTCACAAACATTCGCGTTTCTTGATTAATCTTTCGTCTCCTGCGATAGCTTACTGGTATCCTGTCTAACGGAGTTACCACCCACTTCTATTGCGCACTCCTTAATGACGCCCACAAAATTGTCATTCATTGCTTCAACACTAAGATGCTCTTCCTGAGATAAAGCCAAATACCGGTTCTGTGGCTTGGTCTGGATCTCTTCCATTTTTCCTCTTAGCGCTAGCTCATTGATGGGCTTCTTATGTGCGAGTTTCTTCCGTTCCCTCCTCAGGTCTAGGTTAATGCGAGTACTTACCATCCTATGGTCACTGCAGCGCATCTTGCGGAGCACGTCCCTATCTTGTATGATCCCATGGTTAGCGCATAGTATGAAGTCTATTTCATTTCTAGTCTCGCCGTTCGGGCTCCTCCACGTCCACTTTCGGCTATCCTGCTTGCGGAAGAAGGTAATCATTATCCGCATATTATATATTCTGTTCCGCGAACTCTACTAATAACTATCCCCTGCTATTCCTAGTGCCTATGCCATATTCCCCCACTGCCTTGTCTCCAGTCTGCTTCTTGCCTACCTTGGCATTAAAGTAACCCATTAGTATAGTGTATTTTATTTTCACTTTACCCATCACCGACTCCACGTCTTCATAAAAGCTTTCGACTTCCTGCTCATCATGACTGGATGTAGGAGCGTAGACCTGTACAACCTTCACTTTGTACCTCTTATTAAGTTTCACAACAAGACCTGCCACCGTCTCGTTAATGCTATAGAATTCCTGTATGTTACCAGCTATATTCTTATCAATCAGGAATCCGACTCCTAGTTCTCGTCTTTTTGCTAGGCCCCGGTAGCACAGGACGTTCCCGATTTTTAGCACTGTATATGCTTCTTTTGGCCTCCTAACTTCACTGAGCCCTATTATATCCCATTTACTGCCCTCTAATTCCTGCAATAGCACTGCTAGACTCGCCTCACTAGATAACGTTCTAGCGTTAAACATTGCCAGGTTAATATTCCAATGGCGGCCTGTCTGGAGCCAGGGATTCTTAGCACCCTCTGCTGCGTCGCAGGTATTCTCGTCGCCGTGGTCAGTTGCTTCACAGCTGCTGGGGACTGAGGGCCAGGGTTTGATTGTTGTGTTCATATAGGAGGTTGCGGCCAAGTACTGCACCAGGGTGGCCAATCCTGCTCTGGTGAGGGAGTGCGTTCCCTGTTCTGGTCACCGGGATCAGGCCACACTCCAGGCCTGTTTATGCAATTTTATCAACATGCGGATTTTTTTTAATCCCTTGGAAAATTGCCTGGCACCGGGATTCGAACCATGGACGTCTAACACGCGAGTCGGATGTTCTACCTCTACGCCACCGCTGCCGCTCTACGCATACGCAAACATACATGTGGTACGCATACAAATGTTCCTTACGCAAATGTAAAATATGGTAAAATCTCGTCATAGTTCTTGTGGTCGATGTCGATGTACACACTCATCATGTCTGCCAGAGTCTTATTCAAAAGTTCTGTATGCCCATTGGTTTGGGGATGATAAGCCATGGTCTTTCAGTGAGTGGTACCACTGAGTCGCAAAACGGTATCCAGCAGCGCCGCCATGAACGCAGATCCTTTGTCATGACCACTGCAGGAGTGCCATGCCGTAGGATGACGGCTTCGATGAAAAATCGCACTGCTTCGGCTTCCGTTCCACGCTGGATAGCACCTGTTTCGGCGTATCGAGTAAGGTAATCTGTGACGACGATTATCCATCTATTTCCGCCAGTAGACAGTGGAAGCGGACCTAAAAGGTTTATGGAAATTTGTTCGAATGGCGCTTGCGGTATCTGAACAAGATGCAATAGTCCAGCTGGCTTGCCGGGTAGGACTTCACGATGCTGGCAATCCAGACGTGTGTATGTGACGTTTCACAATCGACGCACGTCTCGGCCAGTAGTTCTTTAGCCTAATTCTTGACAATATGCGGGTGTAGCCCAAGTGAACAGTGGTCGGCTCGTTGTGACAGGCATGTAGGATTTTGTCGCGAGGAGATGCGTGAATGACAAGTGGGTAGCAGCTGCCTCTAGGTGAAAAGCTCTTTTTATGGAGAACGTCATGGCGCAAGCAAAATGAAGGCAGTCCTCTGACAAATAACCTCGGCACGCTGCTTGTTCTTCTCTCTAAGTAATCGAAAACGGGAAGCAGTTCTGCGTCCTCGTGTTGCTGGCGTGAAACGGCGACAGTACCTAGCACGCTTAGAAAAGCCACGTCATCATGGTCGTGCACTGCAGTCTCAACAGGATACCGAGAAAGGCAGTTGGCGTCGGTGTGTCGTTTCACCGATTTTTATCCAACCGTGAAGTTGAACTCTTGAAGCTGAAGACTCCAGCATGCAAGCCGACTACCTGCATATTTTAAATTAGTCATCAAAGTACATGATGATCACTGACAACGGTGAAACACCGACCATACAAACATGGCTGAAATTTAAGGACGGCCCACACCAGTGCGAGACATTTTTTTCTGTAGTGGAGTAGTTAGCCTCCATTCTTGAGAGAGAATAGACATTTTTATTAGGTGAAGCAGCTAGGGAGAGGCGTCCTCAGTCCAGAATGCCTTGAGCTCGGGCCGCGTCCTGGGCCCTCGCAATCAGCCGTTGCTGATCCTCGAGGTCGGAGCTGGCCAAGGCTCTCTCCCAAAGCTCGTTAGTGGGGTAAGGGTTCGGATGATTTAATGGTGCCGCTCTGCAACCTCCTACTATGTGCCTGAGGGACCCGGGCTCTGCGCAGAAGCGGCATTGCGGAGAGAATTTTGTAGGGTCTATGAGGTGATTCCTGGTTGGGTGGGGGAATGTATTGACCTGTACAGCCCGGAGGAATCGCTCCTGCTCTCTAGGTAGTCACTTGTGTGGGGGTGCATATGTTCTGCGGGTTAGCTTGTAGTGTTGTGTGATGTCTTGGTAAGAGACTAGAGGGTGCATGCGCTCGGGTTCAGATTCCTCGGCGTCGGCTCGGTGGGTCAGATCTCGAGCCACGTGGTTGGCGACCTCGTTGCCAGGAATGCCTTGATGAGCTGGCGCCCAGATGATCATGACTGATCTCGTTGGCGGCTTTTGATTGATGATCCGGAGTGTAGTGGCATGAATTCTGCCGCTAGCAAAGTTGCGGCACGCCTGTTGGGAGTCGGTCACTATGACTTCAACCTCTGTTTGGGAGAGAGCGAGGGCTATGGCCGCTTCCTCGGCTTGGAGGGGATTGTTTCGTGTGAGCGAAATGCTGCTCCGTTGTTCTGTGTTGACGACTACGGTGGCTGTTGTGGCTGCGCGTCTGGAGTAAGAAGCCGCGTCAGTGTAGGCTGTAGAGGGTAAAGTTCCGTATCGCTTGTGTATGGCCAGGGCGCGGGCCTCCCTTCGCTCTGCGTGGTGCACTGGGTGCATGTTGCGAGGCAGAGGACGTACGGTAATTTTTCTCCGGATGGCATGGGGTAAGCTCACAGTCTGAGGCGGCGGATGGCTCATAGGGGCAGAGAGCCCCAGGCGTAAGAGAATGGACCTCCCTGCTTCCGTAATCGCCAGCCTTGTTCGCTGACTGGATAAATGTGCCTCGATCAGCTCCTCGGCCGTGTTGTGCACACCTAGTCGTAGTAGGCGTTCTGTGGACGTACTGATTGGCAGACCCATCGCCTGCTTATATGCCTTTCTGATCATTGTGTTGATTTTCTTGAGTTCCGTCTCGTTGAGTAGTGCGTACGGAATAGCGTAAGTTATTCGAGACACGACGAAGGCTTGGACAAGCCGAAGCGTGTCCGCCTCCCCTATGCCTCTTGTCTTGGTTGTTATTCGCCGGATCATGTGCGTAACTTGGGCTGTTGTAGTCTTAAGCTTTTGAATTAATATTGTATAGGTGCGATCCGACTGGAAAACCATTCCCAATATCTTTACGCTCCGAGACGGAACAATGGTGTGTCCCTCCAGCTGTATGTTGATAGTGGGCGAGTCGCATCTGTGCTTCTTTCGCGGTGAGACCAGGAGTAGCTCCGACTTTTGGGGGGCGCAGCTGAGCCCGCATGACTTAGCATAGTCGCTCACCACGTCTGCAGCTTCCTGCAAGCGGTTCTCCATTTCCCCGATGGACCCTGTGGACGACCAGATGGTAATGTCGTCAGCATATAGGCCATGCCGGATCCCTGGGATGTTATCGAGGAGCGGCGGTAGGCCTATTAGGGCGATATTGAAAAGGAGAGGGGATAACACTGCGCCCTGTGGTGTGCCGCGCCCGCCCAGTAGGAAGGGGTTTGTGGCTTTGTCCCCGACCTTTAGGATGGCTTTTCTATCTGAGAGGAAATCTCTGATATAGGAGTACGTCCTGGCCCCACAGCCCAGTGCGTTTAGCCTCTGTAAGATTGCTGTGTGCTTGACGTTATCGAACGCCCCTTTAAGATCTAAGGCGAGGATAGCCGTGGGGGAGTTGCGTGTCGCTGGTACAATCACCTCCTCTTTCAGCTGAAGTAGGATGTCTTGAGTTGAGAGGTGTGGACGGAATCCTATCATCGTTGTTGGAAGTTTCCCCGAGTCCTCCAGGAATGGTTGTAACCGATTGAGAACGATGTGCTCTAGGAGCTTTCCTACACACGAAGTGAGGGAGATCGGTCGTAGGTTCTCAATGGCTGGTGGCTTGCCTGGCTTCGGTATCAGACGAACCTCGGCTATTTTCCAGTCCTCGGGAAGGTTTCCTTTCCTCCATACTTCATTAAGATGAGCGGTAAGCTCCAGTAGCGAGGGGCTGTCAAGATTTACGAGTGCCTTATTGGTAATTTGGTCCATTCCCGGGGCTGTGTGGCGTCTCAAGCCCATTATCGCCGCTGTTCCCTCATGCAGATGAATGTCCTCATCTAAGAGCTCGTTAGGGGTGCCGGTGTAGGGTGGCAGAGGCTCCGATGGCTGTGTGGGGAAGTACTGGGCTTTGAGAGCCAAAAGGAGGTCCGCCTCATTTCCAGGAAATTGGTGAATTCCTCTGGCCATATTGTGGTGGGATTCCGTTTTGCTGCTGGCCGGGTTGATTAAATACCTCAATAACTTCCACGTCTTGGAAGTACTCAGTCTTCCTCTCAAGCTGTCGCAGAGGGATAGCCAATTCTCTCGGCATAGTGTGGTAGCGTATTCCGCAGCCTCTTGTGTGAGTAGTGCTATTCGCCTCTTGAGCTTGCGATTTAATCTTTGCCTTTTCCAACGCTTCAGCAGGCTACGCCGGGCTTCCCACATGTGGAGCAAGCGAGCGTCGATGCTTGGAGTGGTGGTGGATGTTTCAAGCATTTTGGTGTGCGCCTTCACATCCTTCTGAAGCTGAGTGATCCAGTCCTTAATTGACTGAAGCTGTTGGCTCTGTTCGTTCGCAGCTCTTTCTTCTCTTATCTCCCGCAGCTTGGTCCAATCCGTAAGGCGAGCCGTGCCTATCCTGGCTTTGTATTCGAGCCCATGGAGAGTGGTGGCTAGCAGCGCGTGGTCGCTGCCTAGGTACTCCTCCAGATTGGTCCAGCAAGCTTGGGGGATATTTCTGGTGAGGGTTAAGTCGGGGTTCGTGTCTCTTTGAACACTTGTGCCGAGCCTCGTGCTATTCTTTGGATCGGTGACGAGTGTGAGATCCATGTCCTCAATAACTTTGTGAAGCATGTTTCCCCTGGGGTTGGTGTACGTATAACCCCAGAGGGGGTGGGCTGCATTGAAGTCGCCCACAATTAGAAGCGGATGGTTACGTGCTGCGTGCGTGGCTTGCTCCAAAACCAGTTTGAGGACCGATGGCGCGCTTTTCGGCCGACAGTAGACGTTTAGAACAAACATGGGACTCTTCTTCTTTGTTGCCTGTGGGATAATTTCGAGCAGAATGGCAAGCGGGTCGGATTGCTGGAGATGGTGTTGAACGGCCACTAGCTTCTTACTGACCAGGGTGTGAAGGCTGCTGCCTGTATCGGTGCCATAAGAGACGTATCCGGGTAGGCGGACGTGTGTGTTCGTTTCTTGCAGTGCGATGATTTCGGGTGGTCTTGTTGATAGCTTCCTACTGGCGTAAGCAATCACTCTTTTGGTGCCGTCCTGCCACTGTACAAGCACTGCTCCAAGGCAGTCATTACTAGCGTCTGTATGAAGAATCGTCGGAGCGTCTTCATCAACCTGTGCGAGCACGGGAGGCATCTGCAGCCGTTGCCGTAGGTCGTGAAATGCCCGTTTCTGGTCTCCACCCAACACGAAGGTGACATCTTGTCTGGTGAAATGTGTTAATGGCCATGCGATGCGCAAAGATTCCGCAATAAACCATCGGTAGTAGGCGCAAAGGCCCAGAAAACGTCGCACGGCCTTTTTATCTGATGGCGTTCGGACATAAACAACGGCAGATATTTTATCAGTGTCAGGTCGGACACCTTCACGACTAACAGCGAGACGGAGCGATTGAACTACTTCAAAACCAAAATGGCACTTTTCAGGTTTCAAAGTTAGACCAGCTGGGCGTATTGCTTCAAGGACCGTCTATAAGTGTTCGTCGAACGTGACGGAGAAAATAATTACGTCATCCAGGTAAACCAGGCAGGTTTGCCATTGGAGGTCTGAGAGTACCGTGTCCATTAAAGGCCGATCCACACGACGGACCAAATTGCTCTTTTGGACCGCGGTCCGCGCATCACGTGATAGGACGTCACCAGTTCGTGCGTACCGCCGTTGGCGCGTACAAGACCGCGGCCCTCGCGGTCCAACAAATCGCCGAGGCTTTTCCCGCTTCCGTATTGGCGGCGGATCGCATGCAAACCGCAGCGATTTTGGCTTAGCCAACTAATGTTGTCCAGCAACCGAGTGTCTTCAGCCAAATCCAATATAGTTTTTGGCTCAGCAAAAGCCAGTCAAGCCAGTCGTTTCATGTCCGCCGTTTCGCCTACACGTGCGTGCAGCAGATATATTTTTTAAACACCGTGTCCTCTTGGAGTGACGAGGAGATTTTTTTTCATCTTGTATGCCTCGTTGAGCAGTTCCCGGCTTTGTGGGACTCGAGCCGGAATGATAACAATGATAACACTCTGGCCGAGAGTGTAGCTGGTTGGTCCGCTCTGCCGTCTGCTATGGCGGTCCGCCGTGTGGACGTGCTCTGCGCCGGACCGGACCGCTGCGGGCCGTGACGTCGCATCACGTGACCGACCGTCCGTCGTGTGGATCGGCCTTAATCGTTGAAACGTTGCTGGCGCAGAACACAAACCGAAGGGAAGCGCCTGAAATTCATAAAGTCCGTCGGGCGTCACAAAAGCGGTCTACTCACGGTCTCTCTCGTCAACTTCTATTTGCCAGTAGCCGCTTTTCAAGTCCATCGACGAAAAGTAACGTGTGTTTCGTAGCGTGTCTTGTGAATCGTGGATAGGCGGTAGCAGATAAACGTCTTTTTTGTGATCTGGTTGGGGATTCGATAGTCGACGCAAAATCGCAAGCTACCGTCCTTCTTTTTCCCCAATACGACAGGCGATGCCCAAGGACTCTTAAATGGCCGAATAACCCCGTCTTCAAGCATTGTATTCACTTGTGTTTGTATTGCCTCGCGCTCTTTCGGTGCTACACGATAAGGATTCTGCCGAACTGGTGTGGCGTCGGCTTCAGTGACAATACGTTGCTTAGTGAGCAGCACCTGGCTAACTCGTGACGTGGATGAGAAGCAGCTCTTCAACTCATCGATGAGCTCAAGAAGGCTGTTGCGTTCGACTGCGAAAAGGTGGGACTGATATCAACCACAAGGGCAGGCATACCCACGGTGGACGTCTCGTGCTCCACTGAGAGGCTGTCTTGTATTGAGTTAAATTCGTCGAAGCAAGCAACAGCCGTGCCTTTAACAATGTGTCGATGTCCCCTGGTAAACTTCGTCAGCAGGAGTACAGCATGTCCGTCACGTACGTTAATTACGGCCCTGGCAATGGAAATGCCACCAGTGCGTCGACGTGTTCAGCGACGCCTGTCCCGGTGTTCAAGTTGTCGCTGCTTACAGAAACGAGGGAACATCTTCATGGCGGAAGCGTGACTTTGTCGTCGGCGATATGTAAGCGAGGTCACTGGTGTTGCGCGCGGTTGACGTCGACTGAGCTCGTAGAAAATTTAACGATGAGGTTACGGACAATAATCACTGCAACGTACTCTCTCAAGAAATCCATCCCCAATATAAGTTCCTTACAACACTCAAAGAGAATGACGAGGGTGGCAACGAAGGCTATACCAGCAATACTATTCTGGCTGCGCATTTTCCAAACGGCGTCATCAACTGGCCGCCGGCAGTTCTGATGTTGTGCGCGATCCACGGCGTCTTCACTTTTCTCAGCCTGTCGGCCAGCTCTTGAGTTATCGAAAAATGCTAACCAGTATCGACGAGAGCGGCCACTTGGTGGTCGTCAATGCAAACGACAAGATCGGCGCTGATGGCGTCGGTAACAGGGGGTGTGGTTGGAGTCGTCGGAGTTTTAGAAGCAGCGACCCCCTGAGGTCGCTGCTTCTAGTTTCCCCGGCGCGGGCTAGGGGACCTGCCCCTAGAGCCGTCAGAAAAATCTTGATGGGTCGGTCAGCTGTAACGAGCCGGAGAAGGGGAACGCGATCGAGGCGTCGTTGCACCTTCCCGCCGAAAGTTTGTAGAATTTCCGTCACAGGTCCGTGCAGCAACAAACAGAGGGTAATTGCAGTTGGGAAATCTTGGATACCCAGCTGTGCGGTAGTGGCACGCGCTGTAAACATGTCCTGCTTCACCGCATTGTAAGCATAGCGGCCGGCGGTCAGCGGTGCGCCACAAATCGGTCTTTCGGAGTGGGTAGCCGACAGGGGATTCGCCGTAAGACCAAGGTGCAGCAATAGCTGGTGGCGGCTGCGACTGTCGAAAGCGGCGTCGGGGGTGGTAGTGGTGGCTGCATCCTAGTGGTTGACGATGTCAGCAGCCTTGAAGTGGCGGGAGGCGGACGACAGACAGCTTCCGCGTAGGTTAATCATCGTGGCACCACCTGTCAGTGGGGTGACGAAAAGGCCTGTCGAACGATATCAGCGACAGAAGCCACCTCTGGTGCCATGAGAGAAATACCGAACTACCGGATCTCCTCTTGCACGATCTCTCGGATGGCTTCACGCAGAGACGTGCCGCAGCTATCAGTTAGAATTGAAGCATTCACCGTGAGTTCTTGCGATCATATTGCCGGTGCGGTTGCTGTAGTGCCCGTTCGACAGTGGTAGCCTCCTTGGTAAATTCGGCCATGGTCGTCGGTGAGTTCCTCACGAGTCCGGCAAACAGTTCCTCCTTCACTCCGCGCAAGAGAGCGTACTTTCTTTCTTCGGCCACCTCAGTATCTGCTCTGCGGAAAAGGAGAGGCCATCTCTTCTGCAACCATGGCGATGCTCTCATTCGGTTTTTCAATACGAGATTCGACAAGGCGCTGCGCGTTGTACTTTCTGTCGCTAATAGTGAATGTGTCTAGCTGCTGGGTGCGGCAGGCATCTCATGTGGTCAAACTTCTCTCCCGGTTCACAAAGCACGTGTGCGCACTGTCTCGAAGCGTAAACTAGACATTAATTGGCTTTTGCTGGGAGGCCCAGTAATTATAACTGGCGACACGCTCAAATTGGTCCAGCCAATCTTGGACATCTTCAAGAGGGTCACCATGGAAACTTTCTGGGATCTTTGGATTCTGCAGCGTCACCTGCGATGGAATTGCAGGAGTCATGGTGGAAGTAGGTAGACGCATTCCCGCAGGGTCGTGCAACGGGTTGAACTCGGGCGTCAGGCCTAGCAGGCGGCAACTGTACGGGTGAACCGGAGTTTCGACAAACCGAGGTGCTTCCGCATTCGATGTATGGCTCCACGAATGGGCGCCGAGTGTGAGGCAATCCTACCCCGCACCGTCACCAGTGTCGCAGCCTAGTACGGGACGGGAAAGCCGGTGTAGAGGACGTATAAAAGCACTTGTCTTGCCTTGTGTCCCAGACAGTGGCTGACACCCACTATGGGGGATCGGCCAAGAAGCAGGCAGTTTTTCGTATGCTTAGTAGTAAAGCCTGGTAATGAACTCGCTGACAGCGAGGCAAGATCGGCCTCCTCTTCCTCTGATGAAGTACGGATTGCCTACTCGCGACCTGACACCAACTCAATGATCAAGGCACTCATGCAGGACCTTACAAAGGCTTACAGAGCCCACTCTGATAACATTCACAGACGTCTACATATGATTGACCCAGAGGGTAAATTCTGTTTGCCCCCGAAGCTTACACGGAGCAAAACATCATTGCTACACAGGATTCGGCTCGGCGTTGCTTTCACCCGTCGCTACGCACACCTCATCGGCCAATTGAACAGCCCTGATTGTGTACAATGCCAGATGCCCGAAACATTGCATCGCTCCAGCATATGTGCTGGAGCGAAGGACGTTAGACAGGTTTCTAGCCAGCGTTGGCAGACAACTACTGTCGGAGGAAGCTATCCTCGGCCCATGGCCTGACACTGCAAGTTCAATGCGTGCAACAAAAGTATTGTTGAAGTTCCTGCAGGACAGCAAGCTCGACGAGTGGCTCTAGCGAGGCAACTGTCTCATGTACTCACCACTTCTCTTATTACCATCATCCATCCCAATACTTTCACTCCCCTTCCCTCTTCCCCACTACAGAGTAGCAGACTAGAGCGCACTAGCTCAGGTCGACCTCTCTGTCTTTCCTATCAATAAATTCTATTCATTCATTCATTAGTAGTAAAGCCAAACTAGATTTAAATTGTGTAGCGTGAGACTAGAAGTGTAATTTCGACGTATGATTAAAAAATTGTGAAGTATTTTGATAAAATAAGTTAACGTAAATAAATGAAATAATAGAAAATATTGATAATTTTAGAAAGTCAGCAAGGTGCTCATTTTGTGTCTCTAATAAAATTGTAAATTGCAAGAAAAGCATCCCTGTGGCTTGATCCCAGTGAGGTCGCACCAAAAGAAAGAATATTTAGTGAGGTTAGTGATGGCCCAAGTTTGGTGAATGAGTGTACTAATAATTTTCTTTGTCTTTTAAAGCGGCGGCAAGAGAGAAAGTAATGTTCGATAGTTTCAGGTGCACTGCAAACAGAACATAGAGGGGACATAGCTAGACCATACCTGTGTAAGTAAAAATTTAGAGGAGGTATACGGCATCTCAATTTTGTAAAAGAAACTTCCAATTGTCTTGAACGACACCAATTATTATTCCGTGGTAAGCCAACATGGTGGAAATCAGAAGACGGTGTTAGTATGGATGTTGCAGAGTTTGGGGATATAGCGTAATTTCTGTACCTAGCCACGGTGACAAGCTGATGTCTGCAAAACAGATATGATAGGGCCATTGAGGGATGCCCGTGCGAGTGAATCGGCCATTTCATTCAAGTGTAACCCATGACGTCCCGGTACCCAAAGCAAACATACTTTCCTTAAGTACGGAGGTACCATCGAACGAAAGGTCCTTTGAATTCTTGAATCTAAAGATACAGTCAGTGCTGCACATACAGATAGCGAGTCAGTCACAATAAAAGCTAATGGCTCGTTTTGGGAAAGTTTTCGTAACGCGTTATAATCGCTAATAATTCCGCTTTAAATGTAGGTTTGAAATCGGGAAGGCGAAGCGAGTAAGACCATTGTAGAGATTCAGAGAAGATCCCCACTCCCGCCTTCTCATTGCACACAGAAGCGTCAGTGGCTATTACATTTTCAGTGGTTAGTTGGTATAGGTGGTCGTGTAAGATATTAATTAAATGTCGCCTTGGTAACAGTTTAGCATGATTCGGAAATATGTCCTCGAACTCAATTTTGAGGTCTGTTAAGTCATTCATGGTTATATTGCGCTCAGTTTTACAAAGACGATATTAAGAAAGGACAAGACGTGGACGGACGTAGCGCAAACTACCAACTGTTTAATAATGTTAAATAACGCGCTTATATACAAGGAGATATGGCACGAGGGGGGGGGGGGGGTATAAAAGATATGACAAGTTCACGGAATGTGATCATAGTTCGGGTCAGGCATACATGGTTCACTGGCACTCGTTCGCCCTGACAAACTCAACCTCAGCTTTGATAAGCGCGATGGACGGAGTGCTTACGCACATTTCTTTTTCTTTTGCTATCGCAAGCGCCTCCCATATTTCTCGCTCCGTTTTTGTTTTTGATTTGCCAATGACTGTGGCGCTTTCTAGAAGCGGAGAGCATTTGCATTGTTTGCAATGTGCAGCCAGGTTGCTGGGTGCTGTCAGAAGCTGGCACGTGTATTTGTGCTCCCGTAACCTATCATTTAGACAGCGTCCAGTTTGCCCGATGTATACTTTCCCGCAATCTAGTGGGATTTGGTAAACAACTGAAGTTGCACATTCCACGTACTTTGTCACGTGCTTAGTTTTACAGATCGTAGCACTAGTGTTTGCCTCTTTGGATCCTGCATTCACCCTCTTGCACATGCCTTTTAGTTTTTGTGGAGCGGAGAACAGAACTTGAACGTCATGGCGTTGGGCTGTCTTTTTTATCCTGTGTGACAAGCCATGAATGTAAGGCAACACCACGCGTTTTTTCAATTTTTCTTTTTCCTGTGTTTTCTGCCTTTTCCTGTTGGTTCTGATTTCGGGCAACAAGTTTTCACAGATTTGCACCACCATGCTGTTTGGGTACCCGCTGTTTCGTAAGCGGCTTACTTGCAAATCGATGCTCTCCCTCACCGCATGGTGGCATGATTTTTCAATTGCTTGACTGATGCAAGCCTTGGCGATGCCTCTTTTTATGATTTTAGAATGGCATGAGTCATACCTCAGGATTTTTTTTTCTCCTCTAGTTTTGTAGCACCAGCAGATGTGGGAACCTCTGAGCCTAATATTTATGTCAAGGTACTGCAAACGACCTTCGGTAGGAGTCTCGTACGTGAACTCTAAACCTTCATGCGCTTTTTTGAACATGCTGATGACAGTTTCAACGCTAAATGGATAGGTTTGGTCTTCTTTCATGCACACCAAATAATCGTCTACATATCTGAAGCAGGTAGTTATGTTAGTTTCTTCAAACAAGGTGGCAAGTTTCCTGTCTCCCACACTCAAAAACAAGTCGGAAAGCACGGGAGCTATACAAGAACCAATAGCGATGCCATCCTTCTGCTCATACACACTGTCACCATGTTCGATAAACGCACCATGTAGATACAGTTTTAACAAGTTCACAAAACTTGAAATACTGCACTTGCACACATCCTGAAATTTGGTGTAGCCCAACTTGTCGATGGCTTCTTCTACTGCTTGCACCACCGCAGGCCTCGGGACACTGTAAAACAAGTCCTTCACGTCTATTGAAAAACAAGACGTCGGCGGGCTACTCTTCAGTGTTGCAATAACTTCGTCAGAGTTGCGGATCAAGAACGGATCGTCGGAAGGTAAGGAATTCAAGCAGGCCTGAAGGTAGTCAGCGATGCATCTTTGCCAGGTTCCGCGGTCTTCAACAATCGTCCTAAAAGGGATTCCCTCTTTGTGGGTTTTTGCCGTGAAAAATGGCTTCAGAGTGAGTTCTTTGCTTTCTTTCACGCGCCTTGCCAATCTTGTCAAGCCCATGCTTTCACATGTTTTGCCTGCTTCATTTTTCAATTTTTCAATTGCTTTGTACGTAATGTCGCATTTGGCGAAATTCTTACGGATCGCTTCTTGGGCAGATTTTTCGTATTCAGGAGCGTTCATCAGGACAAACACGCCTGTTTTGTCCGAGAGGAGCAGTTTTAGATTTTCTTTTTTGAGGTACCTAGTCACTCTGCTTGTTCCTGCAGGCTTGGGTTTTCCTACTAGGTTCTTTTTCGACACTCCCGTCAAAATTTCTTGGATGCAAGTCACTTTTTCTGGCTCAGGGGTTCTTTCCGCGACTGAGCGTACCATGGCCAGGAACTGTACTGCGGTTACTGGAGGTTCAATTGCGTATTTTGGTCCCTTATTTAGGGTCTGTTGCACATAATCGGGAATCTTTCTACCGGATAGGCTGACAGCACCGCCTCCTTCAGGCTTACGCTTCTCTCTTCTAGGAAGGCTCTTGAATGAGCCTTTCCACAAGGTTTCGGCATGCAACTCTGCCAAGTTGTAGAAATACCTGATCATTGCTGTTGAAGCCGCTGAGTCCATTGTTTCCTCGCATATGGCCGCAATGTGGTCCCGGAAGAGACGAATCTGTCGCCACGTTTCCGCTCGAAGTATCTTGCAGAGGCGTCTTGCCGTTCTTTCGGTAGGGGCGACGTTTCCGAGTAGACCAGCCAACACAGGTGAAGACAGACCGTTGTTCAGGGCGTACGTGAGGGTGCGAGTTCTGTGCCTGGCCTTCGCAATGTTGTCGACGAAATATAAAGTACGAGGAAGCGGAGGAAGGTTAGGGATGTAGAAGCCCGATGTACTCGAAATGACATTTAGTAAAGCAATGAAGGGGGCTAGTTGGTGAACGTTCATGGTTATATTGCGCTCAGTTTTACAAAGACGATATTAAGAAAGGACAAGACGTGGACGAACGTAGCGCAAACTACCAACTGTTTAATAATGTTAAATAACGCGCTTATATACAAGGAGATATGGCGAGAGGGGGGGGGGGTATAAAAGATATGACAAGTTCACGGAATGTGATCATAGTTCGGGTCAGGCATACATGGTTCACTGGCACTCGTTCGCCCTGACAAACTCAACCTCAGCTTTGATAAGCGCGATGGACGGAGTGCTTACGCACATTTCTTTTTCTTTTGCTATCGCAAGCGCCTCCCATATTTCTCGCTCCGTTTTTGTTTTTGATTTGCCAATGACTGTGGCGCTTTCTAGAAGCGGAGAGCATTTGCATTGTTTGCAATGTCCACGTCTTGTCCTTTTTTAATATCGTCTTTGTAAAACTGAGCGCAATATAACCATGAACGTTCACCAACTAGCCCCCTTCATTGCTTTACTAAATGTTAAGTCATTATTTGAATGACAAACTTGGCGTATGGAAACATCCAATTGTTGTAACTGTGTATGCACAAATAATATTTGAGGGCTGTGGAATATTGACCACGATACCTGAAAAAACTCAGATGGTTCAGTGATATAAGCATATTGCGTACGCCTTCTTGAAAACTCATAAATTTTTAAATATGTCTGAACCGTAAGCATTCGGAACCTGCAATCTAGGGTGGGTATATGGGCTTCCTGATATAAAACAGCGTTGGCAACAAATCCAGGAAGCCCGAGGCATGACCATAGAGCTTCTCTTTCTAAAAGTATGAGAGGTTTAATTTCGTAGGCGGGGCCACCGGAAAATATTACGCAGCCAAATTCTAATATGGGCCGAACATACATTTTATAAATAATCAGTAAGGTATCCCTGCGTATTCCAGAGCGTCGGTGGCTGAGCCGGCGAAGCATAGCTACGGCTCGTTCTGCCTTTGTTTTAATATGTTCAATGTGACTGCGCCAGGTGAGTTTGCCATCGTAAATAACACCAATGTACCTGACTTCGTCAACTTGAGGAATGATTTCCTGTCGGTATTGCAAAGGTATATGGACTTGTGCAGTTAATGGGAAGACTAAGACCGCACTTTTGCTAATATTTAATGACATACTTAATCTCTCTAGCCATGTCTTCAGCATTCCTAAGTAATTTTGCAACGACTGTTGTACAGAATGTATATTGCTTGCGGAGGAAAAAAAATGCGATATCGTCCGCATAAACATAAACATGTACTTCCGGAGACAAAGGAAGGGTGCTTAGCAAAATGTTGAATAATACAGGGGAAAGAATGGAACCCTGTGGTACGCCTCTTGTCTGCTTGTGTTTAGACGTCGAAATACCGTGTTGGTAACAATAAAATTCTCTGTCCCTTATACATTCACAGATCCAAGCGGTTATATATTTTGGGAAATTCGTAAAGTGAAGCTTATCGAATAGAATGCAAAATTCTACAGTCATATGCTTTTGCTAAATCTAGCGTCACCAAAGCTGCGTCCTCTCGTTTGCGACGAGCAAGTTTAATGCGGCTCTCTAAATCTACGTGGACGCACCATATGGAGTGGCCCGGGCAAAATCCAATCTGACAAGGACTGAGAAGGTTATCATCCTGCATAAAATTTGTTATACGGCCGTGAAGAACCCTTTCTATTAATTTGACCACATTTGAGGTAAGAGAAATTGGTCTTATGTTTTCTAAGTCAAGTCCGGATGATTTTTCCTTCAATAGTGGGCTAATTTTAGCTACTCTCCACTCTCTTGGAACCTATGAATTCTTGAGAGAGAAATTTATTGTGTTTAGTAGGCCCTGAGGCGAATAATCAAATAAAACTTTTTGCATTCCTGTTGTAATTTCATCTGGACCGGGGGCTGACGCCGGCAAAGAATTAATAATGCCTTCAAGCTCTGTCGCTGTTACCGCTACAAAGTCGTCTACCAAGGGAGGTTTCTTTAGTCCTATCGGCAATTGATGTGTGAAACGTCGCGCAAGTCTCTGAGCAATTTTCTCAAGTGATTCTGATCATTCTTTTGTTCATAGAACGACAGATTCGACGTTCACGGGGGCCGGTATAGCTTTGCGAGATCGAAGAAATTTAAACAGGGCTTTTTTATTGCTAGACTTCGAAAGGTATGTGTCGTGCTTGGAATCGTAATCCTCCTTAGATTTTGAGACTGTTCGTTAAAATGTGGTAGCTATATATGTATAATCAGCCCAATTAACAGGACATTGGTTGTATAAAAGCTTTTTCCATGCAGCTTTTCTACGTCTAAAATCTCGTTCGCACTCAGGATTCCACCAGGGACAATATGATCCATCCTTACAAGATTTCACAGCAAATTT
This sequence comes from Dermacentor albipictus, assembly GCF_038994185.2. Classification (NCBI taxonomy): domain Eukaryota; kingdom Metazoa; phylum Arthropoda; class Arachnida; order Ixodida; family Ixodidae; genus Dermacentor; species Dermacentor albipictus. The sequence continues at coordinate 31,396,445 of NC_091825.1, forward strand.
AGCTTTATTGATGACTGGTTTAGTATTGAGCAAAGGCTCATTGCTTTAGTATCCATCTCCATGCCCTCCTGGGCTTGTAAAGCTGGTTTTAAAGCATTTTAAAATTTTTCGTAGTTAACAAAAGTATGCATATTATCATTTAAACTAGTTAACGGAGTAAGCAGTTCAAAAATTATAGGAAGGTGATCACTGCTAGTTCCGGAATCTACAGTCTTCCAGGAGGTGACTGTCATGCTCAAACGTAAGATCTAGGGCAGATCGCGACTGACCACGCACGAAAGTATGTGCTCTCGAATTTAGGCAGGAGAAATGATTCATTAAGTCCCAATCCTACAGGCGTTTGCCACAAGTGTCCGTTCGGAAACCCCACTATACATGATGAGAATTAAAATCTCCCACTAGTATGATGTTCTTCTGACTGCGAGCAATAGAGGTATCTAGATAACTGGTATTTTGTACTCCAGCGGGGAAGTACGTGTTAATAATAGAAAAAGGTGTGCAACCAGGTAGCATTATATCCAGTGCTAGGATTTCACAATCTGGGGACATTATCTGGTATGCTATAGCAGCTCTATCGCAGATTTTTGATGACACTAACAAGACTAAACAACCACCTCGGGATGGGCGATCTAATCGAAAACATCGAAAATTTTTTTAGATGAAAAGATTGACCAGCAGCAAGCCAAGTTTCCTGTAAAATAATAATATCTGGAGAGTATGTAGAAATAAGATATAATAAATATGTTGCGGCCGAAAGTATGCAACGAAAGTTGCACTGAATTACTGTTAAAGATTCTATGGTGAATAAATCCGAGCAGCAGAGACTGCTTGGTCTAAAACGTTCCCTTTTAAGAAGTCCTTCTTAGTCGGAGTCTCTCTAACGTACTTTTTCGCTTTGGAGTTGATGGGAGAGCTACATTTTTTCTCTGTCGGTGGCCTTGTTCGTTTAAGAGATCGGGGGTCCATATCTACATCTTGATTTTCCACCCCATCTGTGTTGGAGAGACAGATTTGGTCGACTTTCTCAGGAGTTGATGGCTTTGGTGAATTGTTATTTGTGAATGGCTTCGCGGTCGATATTTCAACAGGTGGACACCGCGGTAGACCCGACACCTGATCCACAATATTGGGTTTATTAGTTAGTTGAAGCCACGGAGTTAGTTGTGAGGACAGCACCTGAACAAGGGAGTCGGTGAGATTTGTCATGATGCGCTCCATTACTTTCTCCAATGCCTTTTCTACGGAAGCTGCCACAGCCTCAGAGATTGAGTTCTCCTTAGACAATGTTTGACGGGCCGTTATACCAGCATACCCTTGGGATCTGCTCTGAATTTCTCCATCGCAGCAAATAAGCTTTGCCGACGTTCTCAGAGCCGTTAGTTTTACTCAGCTCTTTGCTCAGTTTCGTGCCGTCGGTGTCGTCCACAGCGAGGTCCGTACCCACTGCGAGAGATTAGCCAAAAAGGGAGGGTTTTACAAGTGTTTTAAAGAGCTTCCTTATACCCCTGTCACACGGACAGCCTTAACCGAGGTTAAGCTAACAATGGTTACGGCTGCCCGCAATAAACGCTAGCTACACGGCAGAGGTAGCCGTATTTACTCCCCTAACCATAGTTACCGCAAACCGAGCTTGGCCTCCTCAGTTTACTCTCGCAAACCGAGAAAAGGGCAAGAGGGCGGATGCCATGGCTGTTGCGTGTGCCCCAATGAGCCAAAGGCGCAGCAACTGGCCAGACGGGAGAACAGGGGCGCTTATACGCGTTTGGGAGGACCACCTTGGGGTGCTGCGCTCGAATACGAGCAGTGCGCGCATATATGCAAAAATTATGGAGGAAGGTAACGCCGGACTGCTGCAAGGAGAAACGCCGTACAACATGAATCAGCTGTAGCTGAAAATGGACGTCCTGAGCAAGCGCTATCGGTACGTACAGAAGGCGCAGGTTGACATGTGCAATCATAAAAGCTTGGCGCTTATGATAGCCGAATAGGATGCCATGAATATTGCGTGGAGTAGGCTTCGCCGTAGGGTAGGCTTCGCTCGATTGGAAAAGTGTTGCTTCACCAGCATGCATGCGCTAGCAGGGTAGTGCCGCCGCAGTCTTTTAAATGGTAATTTAACTCGCACTTCTTTACTAATGCCAGCGTTGTCGTGCCGCTGCGTGCGCTTGGCTTCTGGACTCATGCCGCATTTACACTTCAATACAACCCAAGGCGGCCGATGACGTTACCTTTAACTCAGGCTACAGATGGCAGAAATGTCTGTACAATGAACGAGATGTGAAAGAAATGCATGATACGGTAGTCATGAGGACCCTTGCCGTCTACTTTGTTTCCATTTACAATACTTCAACTTCTACTTCAACTTTATACTTCTTCTAGTATACACTAGAAACGTCCTCCTGGGCTAAAAGCAGCACCATAAGCAGCTTGACTGTACGCCGTACAGTCATCGCTGTACTGCTGCGCGCAGCATTGCAGTAACTTGCTCGATACTTTTCTGGACCTTTCATTCTGAAGCACCAGATTTTGTGGGGACAGTGCGTGGTACAAGAGATGAGCTTCGTTAAAATTAAACGCATATTTCTGAGGAATTATTTGTGTAAATGTGGAGAGTATATTATGCTCAAAGAGTCATATTGCCATTGCAGCTGCTACTTGCCCTATGTATATGCCACCAAAACTTAAGTGGTAACAACGTGGGGTTCAGTTGCTTCTGGTGCTTTTTTTGCATGCGACTGTCTGCTAGGTAATTTAAATAAATTAAAATGCTTTTACAAGTCTCGATATATATGGAAATACCCGAGCATGCACGATTTCTTTGCAGGGGAGCCTTAAGAATGCATGAGCTGGAATAGTATGCACTTCTCCACTCGGTTCTAAATTGTATCCACTAATATGCAACTTTTTTTTTCTAGAAAGGAAAGGCTGCTCTGCACCAAAACTGGGTCCAGCAGCTCAAAATGACCCTACTACTGGCTGCTTCACAACCTGCTTGGCTCTTTGTCAATAAAAGATGATTTCCTGGCGGAGGAAACCATCGTGGTAATTTACGAGAACAGCGTAGTTTATGGGGGTAGTTGACTGTTTAGGAAAGTGCAAATGCAGAGATAAACAAAGGAAAATGCGTAGTATACAATTGTCTTGCTTATTTGTGATATCTTAAACTGAAATGAGCAGTTCTTGAAAGGGTACTATGTACCAAGTTTTCGCTGAATTTTGTGTAGCACTGAGACAGAAAACATAAAATGGAGTACTTGGGTTGCATGCAAATATTGTTTTATTATCAACATAACAGTGCCAGCCAGTCTCGGTTACTTGAACACAGCGATAATGCCACACTTTATGATTAGGCAGAAAAGTGCCAGCACAAGACTGTTGAGTTGCAAGAGCCGGAAAGAAAATATTTCTGATAGAGGTTGAATATGCTATGAAGGAATGTAATTAACTATGAGAAACAGCTTGCGACAAGAAAAAAAAATGTATTTAGTACGTCATGGGAAGTAGAGTATCAGTGCTTGTTTAAGTTCATGGTATGCTTGGTTGAGTCACAGATTCCGCCCTCTTATTTCTTTTTTTCTTTACTTTCTGGCATTCATTGCGCTAAATAACGTACCAATAGGTGCACTGAAATCACAGCCTTGCAAGTTATGCGACAACCTAATTTTAATGTGCAGCATAATGAAGTGTCACAAAACTGTATTTTTGTATGACGAAATTATAAATTTGGTACTACATATTTTATGCTTTGCTTTGGACTGGTGGAAGAGGTTGCAGAGCTTGCTGAAGGCGGGCAAGTGATTGGGTCCTGGGAGGACAGTTTGGCTTTCGAAACTGATGGTGGCGTGGCAGAGCCAGCAGCTACTACAACAGCAAACAGAGATGCCATCCCTGATCCAGCATCCCCGCCTTCCGGCCGCATATGTGGCCCAGCAGGGAATTTGTATGCCAGGACAGGCGCGGCTAAGAACAATGAAGATGCAAGTGTTGCAAGCAAGCTTGCAACAGGTCGCAAGCGGTTAGCCGCTATAGTGCAGACGTTCCTGGCTAGGCACAATGATGAAATGTTACATGTGAAAAAGTCTAAAAAAAGAAAAAAAGGTGCAAGCTAGTGAAAAAGTTTCTACAGCTGCAAGCTGAAGCTAATGATATGAATGCTAGCATGATGCGCATGATAGCAAAGTATTTCGAATCAAGGACTAACAGTGAATAAAACCTTTCGTGATCTGCTGTTTCTCGTGCTTGCCCTGCAATCATCATCTACACACTGACTTCTGGTCAGTGTGTAGATGTGTCTCTTCAGCGTGGAAACGCTGAAGAGCATTCATTAGCAGTGTTTAGTCGCAACCACATAGCGATTCTTCACCAAATCAACATGTGGTCAGTGTTCACAACATTAGGCTCTGGTCGGTTAAGTGGAACCGCCAAATTTACAAAATTATGTACATACTTGCGTATATAGCGAGCAGTTTTATTTGCACTGCAACTTATGTTGAATTCCAATGGCGGAGTTGGAGCTAGTTTTTCTGCTCGTTTCGGAGTAAGTTTGTTCCAATGGCAGAGTGAGAGGGGGAGTAAGGTGTTCCAATGAGAGAGTCGGAGGGGATTCAGAGCGGGAGTCGCTCCGTGGAGCAGAAGAAGATGCTCCGCCAAAATTGGCGGAGTGGACCGGAACTTTGCGTGACGTATTTCCTTTACCACGTTTGTCTGCTGGGAGGCGCCACCGGTCATGACTCGCGAGGAAGCAAAGCTGCGGCACGCTTGGCGAGATATCCATTCCGCACTTTAAAAAAGAACAACAGGTGAATGGCGCTGAAGAGACAAGTGACCGGTGCGGCGGTGCTGGGAGCAAACAGTGGAAGGAAATGACAACACGCAAGGTATCCTGGGTAACTCGGTGATAGAGCTTCCGCTTCCGCCTTGTTCCGACGGCGCAGGTTGTGTTCCACTCGCGGATCTGGAGGCGTTGCTCTGCGCCAGAGTCGAGTGCTCGCTCGCGGATTCCGACGGCTCCTCCGACTCCGCCATTGGAATTCAACATTAGCAAACGAAGTAATGCGAATATGCATACACAAATGTATCAGAGAGGCCCATGTTGTTTGTGCATGAATTAAATCTATGCAGTTGTGATTGCTGGCATCATCCGGGCTAGTCGAACATTAGCAGGAACTCTAGATAGCAGATTATGTACGGTCACGTGCATCTACAACGAAATGACCTGTAAAACAAAGAATAACTCTGTCCCAGTTCTACTGTAAGCTGTGGACTACCTTTACAACAAATGGACCAGTATAATAAATGATTTCAGAGGTCCCAAGCACTCCGTTATAAAGGATTTCGACTGCATGTAGCGCACCTGAATCAGCAAGCACGAAATATGTGGCGAATGTGAGTTGAGAAAAGTTGTGAAAAATGAAATTGGCAGTAAATGACGTAATAACCAAAATGCAATGAAACTTGCAATAACTTGCAACTAAGCAAACTGAAAAAAATACGGCTTTGACATAGTCGCGCATGCATCATAAAGCCTTCGCTCAGAATTGTATTTGTTATGGTCACAAAGCAACGATTACTAATGCAGAGGTATAATTAGGTTGTTTTCTGTTACACGCTTCGACCGACAGCTTAATGGCAGAAAATGCATGCAAGCTGCCAACAAATGAACATAAAGCGAATGACAAACCAATGTTGAAGTTACATTCTTTGTAAGCGCACTTCTCGTAATACGACTATGAATGTCTTGTGCACTTGCAACTGAAGTACCTTGTATATGCGGCAAACCGAGATCAGCTCGATGAAGAGCTAGTGATCAAGTTCAACATATTTCACGCCAATACACTACCATGACAATGAATTGAGACCGAAGCAAGCGGAGCAATCATGTGCACAATCGAAGCTAGCAAAAAATTTAAATTCTTCTAGAGAACGAGAAATAATTTAACAATATGTGCACATTAGATCATATGTTGAAATGCAGGTGTTTGGCGAGGGAATTCCTTACTACGACACCAGATGGTTCTCCCCGTTTTGTTGTGCAAACTGGCTGAGGTCGTCGTCTGTCCTAATTTCTGATTGCATGAACCCATGTGGCGTCGCAATTCACGTTGTCAGTATCACACTCGAGATGATGCAAGATGCGAAAACCAGTCTTCAGCCGGCCAAATGCATTTTCATCTGCATGCCAGGCACTCGACATTCGGTAGTTGAAAACCTGTGTAGGTGACCCGGCCGGGCCCGGTTGCGCATACCGTTTCACTATCGTGGCCTGCGAAGGGAAAGCCTGGTCAGCAAGCAACACAGGACCAACGTAAACACCCTGCAGCCATTTTGTTTTGCTTGTGAACAGGCTCGCTGCCAACACTTTGGGAAGCCGTGATCGGTGGAAGACACTTGCATCGTGATTTCTTCCAGGTGATGCTCCATTAGTCTACATTAACTTAAATGTGTGGTCGACAATGGCCAACAATATAACGCTGTACCACCTTTTATAATTAATATAATCAGTGGCATGATCCTTTTGGGGGAGGGGGGGGGCACTTCAATGTGGCACCCGTCCAGGGCGGCCATGCCTTGGGGAAATCCATAGACAGCTGCAGAATGGCGCAAGTGCTCGTCCACTTCGTTTCCTCTGGAGAAGCTTATGTAACTCGACTCTAGTCTGCACACTATAGTGGCCCAGAACTCGCGGATCGCCAGATTTACCGTAGAACGGCGAACAAAGATATTGGCAACACTCCTGTCCTCAGCAGAGGTAGCGAGACGATACAGTATTATCGCTACACGTTTATCTAATGTAATCTACTTTCGCATGTTCGTGTCTGGCCGTCTAATGTGCTCACAAACACTCACAACGTAATCGAAGATCGAGCGGTTCATTCAAAAGTTCTCTCTGAATCCGCTGTCAGGAAGGTGCGGAAGTGTTGTTTCGAACCACGAAACACGAACCAAGCATTGCTAGAATATTCCTTCTGTAAGAAACAATATATCGGTGAAACAGGACAAGCAATGAACGTCAGATTAAACGGAAATCGCGCGGAGACAGCTAAAAAGCTTCCCAAAGCCGTCGCCGAGCATTTCAACCAACCAGATCATAACTTTGATGAACTTAAACTCTACATCTTACAGTCAAATTTCCGTTCTGGTCGAGAAAGAAAATACAGAGAATCATACCTTATCCATAAGTTCAAGACATTGCAACCAATAGGCATAAACGTTTCAAAGGGAGATTTCGAATTTATTCGCTAGGGTAAACTTCAAGCTATATGCAATAACACTTAGTTTAATTTCTTAGCGTATCCCCCCTTCCCTTTTTTTCCTTTCCTTTCCTTTCTGTCTTTTTTTTTGTCAGCCGGCGTGTCAGACGCCCTTGACACGCCGGCTAACGCGCGTGCGTTGACAGACCGAGGGTGGGGGGGTTGTGCCCTGGCTTTGACCTTGTTCCTTTACTCTAAATTCGACACGCTGACACATTTGCCCTCGTTTCCTCATCCTCCCGCCTCACACCCTCTCCTCTTTAGAAGAACCCCACCTATATATACTGTGGCCAGGAAAGCATACGTCGCCTTGAAGACAAGTCCACTTGTCGAAACGTTGGCTCCTGCATTCACCTTGTTCGCGTTTTGCTCATCGTCTTGAATTTCCATCTCCCGCATTCCCCGTCTTTTCTCGGGGCATTAAAGAGTTTCTTTAAGTTTTCTTGGCAGCTAGCTGAGTTTCACGCCGGCAGCGATACCCATTAATTGGCCCTGGCAGTGTCACACAAGTTTTCCCATGTCGTGGTTATGCCTGGTATTTCCTTTTGTGAGTAGGTAGGGCCTCGCGATGTGTTGATGGTGTTTACAGTAGTGGCCCCCGACGCCAGTGTATGCTTGGAAAGGTGGCGAGCACTCGAGCATTGGAGAGGAACACATTTCTTTAAGCAATCGAGAACGCTAAATAAGAATGGCTGGGGCTTAGCTAAGGTTAAGCCTGGATATCTCGAAGTCAAAAAGTTCGGTGATGCTTATTGTTTAGCTTATGGTTATGCTTTATGATTTAGCCGCTCGTTGAGCTTTCATCCTTTCATTTCTTCGCTGATTTTGAGCCAACTCCCGTGGTAGCAGTTCTGTATCGGTAGTATCACTCTCTTCTCCTTCCATGTAGAATGCGCACGCCTATTCTCTGGCAAGAGGTTATATAGTCGGCCTCCGCGATAAACACGCGCTTGCGGCGAACGTCAAATGATGACGCATAGCGCACAGCAGTGGCCACCTGAGCCGCGCGTGAGGTCACGCGCGGCAGCGGCGAAAGGTCATTCGACGGCCATCTTACGGGAACTGCAGGAACTACAGGTAGGCCCTAAGACCTACAACTACGTTCGCGCCTTCCTCTCTGGCCGCACTGCCTCCTTGCACATAGATCAGCTCAGCACACCCTCTTATACGCTCGGTGAATTTGGAACCCCGCAAGGCGCGGTCCTCTCCCCCCTTTTATTTAACATTGCTCTCATCCCCTTAGCCCAGAAGCTCAATCTCATCCCACACCTAAAACATACTCTGTACGCTCATGATATTACCGCATGGAGCACTCATGGCTCAGACGGGGAAATTGAGGAAACTCTACAATTAGCAGTCGACACGATCTCCGCTCACGTATCATCTATCGGACTCGAATGTTCCCCCTCTAAGTCCGCGCTCCTCCTAATTAAACCAAAATCTGCCGCCAACTCACCCATCCAAATCACTGTACAAGGATCCCCTATCCCCATCACTCCCACCCTGCGCATCCTTGGCCTCTACCTGCAGGATTCCGGACGCAATGACCATACCCTTAAAACACTCAAGGCCTCCACGCAATCAGTGTTGCAGCTTCTACGCCGCGTATCTTTCCTGCACAAGGGTTTAGACGAAGCAGACAACATGAAAGTTGTAGATGCTTTTACGTTTAGCCGCATTCTGTACGCCACTCCATATCTCAAGCTGAACTGCACGGAAACCGAGCGCGTGAACGCCATGATCCGCCTTGCAACTAAGGCAGCCCTCAACCTGCCTCGCAGTACTAGCACAGTCAAACTCCTTGCACTAGGCATGCATAACACGCTTCCTGAACTAGTTGAGGCACACCTTCAGACGCAGTATTTAAGACGTGCCGCGAGCGCCACTGGCCGCCATATCCTCGCCTCCCTTCGCATCAACATACCCGCTAATTAGTCAACCCTTATGGCCATACCTCGACACATTCATACACCCCTCGTAGTGAAAACCCTTCCTCGAAACGTCCATCCCCAATATCACATCTCTCGCCGCGTAGCTCGCGCAAATTCCCTCCACAAGTATTACGGACAGGTCGAGAATCCATCTGGGTGGACGCCGCATGTACAACGCATGAAGCTGTAGCAGTTGCCTACAACCCAACCTTACCCCGACCCCTAACTCACCATGTTCCCTCGGGCTCTACACCTGAGGAAGCAGAGGAGACCGCCATCGCCTTAGCCCTTGCCCTTTCGGATGCTGAATACATCTTTAGCGATTCAAAGACTGCTTTGTCCAACTTTGCCAGAGGCAGAATTCACAACCCTGCCTGGAACTTGTTGAACATCCCCACCCAGAATTTACCACGTAGGGTTGAGCTCCGGTGGGTGCCGGCTCACTCTGGGAACCCCGGAAACGAGGCTGCCGATAAATTGGCCCGAGGTTTAATTTGCCGGGCTCAGGACAGCCTCGATCCGAGTTTCTCGAGGGAGCGGGTACACAACTTTGCGGAGCTCACGCAAATACCCCGTTTGGACCGTCGGTCTTACCCTCCTCCCCACTCCTCCCTGACGAACTCCCAACAGATCCTCTGGAGACGCCTCCAGACCCGCTGTCTCCCATCCCCTCAGCTGCTATCCCACTACTGTGGCACCTCCCCTACATGCTCCCTATGCGGAGACCCTCACGCCACACTCTCCCACATCCTTTTTCGCTGCCCTGCCGATCCTCCCCAGCAGGGACAGCTAGCCATCTCAAGCTGGGAGGACTGGGAGGTCCTGCTCTCGTCTACGGACCCGACATCGCAGGTTAGTGCGGTGGCTCGGGCTGCCGACGTCATGAGCAAAAGGAGCATGAACGTTTCGACGTAGTGCGGGACCGTGCGGTGGTCCAGGGACCCAGAAGAGTCCAAACTCACATGCTATGAATAAAGTTTTTCTGTCTGTCTGTCTGTCACTCGTGCGCCGACATACGCCGGCTCGCGCGAAGCGCGCTGTTGACTTGCGTAGTGAAGCTTTACGCGTCAAAAACATACTTTACATTTAGTTGTTATTGAGGAAGCAGTACTTTACATCCCCAGGTCTTTGTGTGAGCTCGAGATCGCGAGCGACAACGTCTATCTTACACCGCAGGTAACGCCGAAACATTCGTGATACACACTCTCAACCAATCTATGGGTTATTTAATGCATTACCATTAGGGGTGCTAAAGTGGAAAATTGTATGGGTGTGTAAAGTGAGGGAAGGCATTGTGAAGAAGTACTCGCAAAGTAAGGAACGCAAGAGCTGACGACAGTGTGGCTGTCCTCGAGAAGAGGAAAAGAAAGACAAGGGAGGCTTGTGCAGCGAATGATAAAGGGGCAAGGGCAGGGGAGTTCGTTGGATCGCCGGCACGACTAGGGCCACAGAGCCTACGGAACCCACATCTACGAGTGAGGTTCACTTGGCCGGGCGCCCGCCTTCGGGACAGAGAACGCCTCGAGTTGTTGCATGGCACGAGACCTCGCAGACGCCTGCTGCAAACTCTAACTCGCATCTACGCGCGAGATTCAGGAGAGTTCAGATGACGGACGCTCGGTCCGTCATCGACACCAAGAGCGCCTCGGGTCATCGCGTTGCACAAGGCCTCAGATCGGCCTGCTGACATCTCGGGGCCCGCATCTACACGCGAGGGTCAGGAGACCGGGCGTTCGCCATTGAAACGAGTGCATTGGGCCGTCGTCTTGCACGAGACCTCGGAGCGGCCTGTTCCTTCCTACGGAGCTGTGCGCCGTCCACCTTTTCCTGCCCCGTACTGCTGCGTCTACTTTTACACGCCGGTCATCACTCTACCAGCGAGTGTTCCACCTCAAAGACTTTACGAGTCTCACCACTCTCCGGACTTCCAGCGCAACCTCGTGAGACTATATTCTTTTTTCCTGGTTACGAACAACCTTGCATGCGTGGTTCTAGTTGATGATATTCGTCGTGTTTACGGGCCGTTAAATATAATTGTCGTGTGTTTCCTAATCATGCACCGTCTCCTACATCTTCCTTGCGTCACATGCCTTGCAACGTGACGACGCTAAGCATCACAGCCATAAAGTGGAAGAGTTAGAGACACGATCGGAAAGCTAAGAAAAGCCTATGTATACATACATATTGTTACGGGGAAATAAAATATGTGTATTTACAATATATGGAGTGGTATAACACTTGTGAACAGGGATAAGGTGCCTCAGACAGGCTGGCCAACGTTTCGATAGGAGGACTTATCTTCGTCAAAGGCAGCCTCGTTATCATCGGCATATTAGTTTTAGAGGGTTAGCGCAGTGACGTCACGTGCGGGTGTCCTCGCTGGCGGGTGGTTTTAAAGCGAGAGTCTCTGACCCAACGCGGGTAGATTGATAAGGCGACTGATAAGCGTTGAAAATGAAGCAGCCTGGTCGGGTCCCCAACGAAAAGTGGTGTCCTTTTTGAGGATGTCTGTGAGAGGACGAGCGATTTCGGCAAAATTGTGGACAAATAGCCTAAATTAGGAACACAGCCTTTGGAAACTTCGGTCATCGGTAGAAAAACACGGAAGTGGAAACTCACGAACGGCACGAACTTTATCAGTATCAGGCTGGACGCAAGCAGCGTCAACCAAGTGACTAAGTGCTCGTATTTGTCAGTGGCCGAAATGGCATTTTGCAGAGTTGAGTTGTAGGCCAGCTCGTCGAAAAACAGCAAGAATAGCTGACAGCCGGTGGAGGTGGTTCTCAAAAGTCGGTGAAAAAAAACAATGACGTCATCAAGATAGTAGAGGCATGTGGTGCATCTGAATCCGCTCAGAAGAGAGTCACTTATGCGCTCGAAGGTGGCAGGGGCATTGCACAGTCCGAAAGGCATAACTTTAATTTGGTAGAGACCATCTGTGGCGACGAAGGCGTTCTTTTCGCGATCTCTTTCATGCACTGCGATTTGCCAGTAGCCAGAACGCAAATCAATAGACGAAAGATAACTGGCACCATGTAAGCAGGCCAACGCGTCATCAATCCGCAGAAGTGAATACACGTCCTTTTTGGGAAACTTATCGAGGTGACGGTAATCGATACAAAACCTCCAGGTATTGTTCTTCTTTTTAACCAATAGGACAGGTGACGCCCACACACTGCAGGAAGGCTCGATAATATCTTTGGAGGGCATTTTATCCACCTCCGTTTGGATGACCTGACGTTCAGCCGCAGACACACGGTAGGGCTGCCTGTGCATAGGAGGAGCGTCACCAGTGTGGCTTGGATGGGAGACGACACGGGTTCGACCTTGTGGGCGATTGCCAAAATCAAAGATGTCTTCAGAGGATATCAGAATGCGGCGAAGAGCGTCAGCGTAAGCAGGTCGTAAATCTGTAGCTATCATTCGTGTAAACTTGTTGCGTGAAGTAGGAGGGGCAGAAGCTGCAGCAGTGTGGAATCGTGGTGTCGGTGTAAGAGCAGATAACCTGCAGTCTTCCAAAAGGGACAGCACGGTAACATATACACCCTCAGGAAGCACTTGCAGGCACGAACCAAAGTTCAAAAAAGCAAGGCACGCTTCATTATTGACGAGAGTTACAATTGAGCTTGGGAGTGGTATTTGACGAGCCAGGAGGACGTCGCAGAGTGGGGACGCCCCGTAACGACAATCTCGAAGTGGTGGAGAAGGCGACATGAGGACGTACGTCGCAGCATCAGGTTGCAGTCGAAGAAATTCCGTAGAAGGAAGGCAGGCCTTGTGGTTGTCAGTCGGGTCGGCAACGTAATGGGGTAGTTCAAGGCGAAGGGTGCCGGTTGCCCAGTTAATAAGTGCTCAATGGGCAGTCAGGAATGGGCAGTCAGGAAGTCGATTCCAAGAATCACTTCTTGGGGACACTCGGCCAGTACGGTGAACAGGACTAACACTGGATGGCCGGCAATGGTAACACGGGGGGTGGACATTCCCATCATGGCTGTTTTACTGTCATTAGCTGGTCGGACGGCAGGCGACTCGACAAGTGTCAGGACTTTACGGAGACGACTATGAAGATCTGATCGCATAACCGACACCTGAGCGCCAGTATCGATGGGGGCTTGAACGGGTACATCATAAAGAAAAATAAAAAGGTTCAGTCGAGCAGTAGGGGTCAGCATAGGTTTTGCAGTCCGAGTCGTCCATAGAACGGCACCTCCGGGGGCTGCATTGCTTAGGTTCCGAGAAGCGGCCCGCGTAAGACGGGGACGAGTGGCGACGAGGCGTGGGCGAATGGGACTGACGGAGTTGCAGCGCGGGCGAGTGACTGGTGGTGTTTCCCCGAGGTGGAAAGCCAGCATGATATGGTTCAGAGAGGGGCGACAGAGGCCGAGGGTCTCGATCGAAGCAGCGATGAGCATATGGTCGAGGCGAGGAGTGCCAGCGGCTACTACGGCAGTAGCGGGAGATGTGACAGAACCGGGAGCAAGCAAAGCAAATTGGCCTGTAATTTGGTGTTCGCCACTCAGAGGAGTTCTGATATCGATCCGAGAACGACTGTTGAGGTGCAGTAGAGGCGCTGATAGGAGCTGCTGGGGTGGGACGTGGGCAGACGGCAGACTGGATGTCCATGTTTGCAATTTCTTCGCGGACAACAGCTTGAATAAGCGAGATGGTCCTGTTATCATGCGTATGGGGGCAGTGAGAACTGGCAGACATAGCCTGAAACTTGCGACGGATGACCTGCGTCAAGTTTGGCGTTGTAGGCGAACGTGACGCCGGAGGGTCCTTGTAGCAGGAAATGGCAGCCGTATTCAGAAGCCGGTTGAAGCGTTGTACGATGCGTTTGCTCTTCGCTTGATCAAAATTCTGGCATTGCTTAATGATGGACTCAACCGTTGAGCAGTTCCTGCAAATTTTAAGCAGGAGGTTGAACGCATCGTCCTCGATGCCCTTCAATATGTGTCCGACCTTATCGGCCTCTGTCCGCGTCCGCTTTACGGAGGAGAGCCAGAGCGTCTTGAATATACGCGATGTACGATTCGGTTGATGTCTTGGCACGAGACGCTAGCTCTTGCTTGGCTTCCATTTGACGTCCCACAGGTGTTCCGAAAAGAACGCGTACCTTTTCCTGGCAGGAGCCCCAGCTTCGAATGGCGGCTTCCTACGTCTTGAACCATACCTTCGCGGTTCCTCCGAAGTAAAAGATCACGTTGGCGAACAAATGTGTGGCATCTCACTTGTGCTTACCGATGCGCTCATACGACGTCAGCTAGTCTTCGACGTCGACCTTGCCAGTGGCGATGAAGATTCCCAGGGGATGTGGCTGGGTTAGCACTACTTCCGCTGGTGTCTGAGGGGTGGAGGCAGCGTCATCAGTGGAGGCAGCGTGAGCAGCCAAAACAGAGTAATCGATGTGACGCCCCCTGCGAAGATCCAGGGCCGGCTTGTGGCGAGAGTACCCCGCACCTCCACCAAAATGTTACGGGGGAATGAGATATATGTATTTACAATATATACAATTACGAGGTTGTAGCTCAGTAGTCAGGGTACTACCCTCTACCGATCGTCGAGACACTTCAACCTCCTCTCTTCCTCACTACATCCTTTTGTGTACAGAGGCACAAACTCCTACGTGACCATATGTATAAATATATGTGATACAGCTGACGTTGGCAAGCTCCGGAACACCACCAGTTGCACTTGGCTCCTAGAAGAGGCAGGACGTGCGTGAGCTATCCAACAACACCTGGCGATGTGTTGAACGGGGTATAAACCGCGGTTCCGGGACATCAAAGAAGTTTGACGTAATTCTAACGCATCTCTGTCACATTTACTGCTGAACCACCATTAAATTACTTTTTTCTTCAGTCCCATTACACCACTTAGCAAACTTATAAACTGCGTAATCAAATACGTAATCTCCGAGAGATGCCAGGCGCTTAAACCTTCGGATTACTTGCTATAGGCACACGAAAACTAAAAAAAATATACGCATGTTCCAATACGCAGTAGAGTGAGTAGGCAGAACGCTCGAAGACCATCCGATTTATATCTCCGTTAGCAATAAAATGGCCAGCACGTTCCTGAGACCGTCGAAACGTTACTAACGCGTGGGCCTAAGGACATTCCGCAGCGAAAACTAACGCTCATTAGCCGCAATCTCCGTCCCGCTTGGAGGGTCAGGAGTCTCGGACAATCTTCGCCACGGGTAGCTGAAAGTCGGACGTGGTCCATCTGCTTTCAGCATATATTACGCCTGATATTCACATTTAGAATGAAAGATGTGCCATGGCGTACCAACTCGCAACGTCATCAACGTCATCAGCGGAGGCAGCGGGGAAAATGTCAACGGGGAAAATGTCTGGTTTTTATGTCTGGTTTTTTGTCCCCGTTGGCTTGGAAAAGGACTATACTAGATCAACTGCCTCCTGTGCTGATCCATGTGTGGTTCTTGTTTGCTCTTTTGGATAGCTGTGCAGATAACATTTCTGAATGGTCGATAGATTGCTTTTTTTTTTACTTCTAAAGTTTTGTGCGTGACTCGGCGTGAATAACCTACATAAGGCAGGCTTGTTGCGAAAATAAACTTAGTTGTGAGTGGCGCCGGTCTTTTCGTTTGTGTTCTTCTTCCTAAGTCCTGGTCTTCTGCGCCTTGCCTTGACTACTACGCGTCCACCCTTATTCTACCTGAAAGCCAACCGCGATGCCTTGATTGGTACAAAAGCGGCGAAGATTACCAACTGAAGGGAACCGCTGCTTCGTCATTGTCACGGAGCCTGCAAGTTTCTGCCGCTTGCATGAAGTTTTTAAGTAGCAGTCTCATATGAAAGGCTATTTCCGAAACAACTTTTCTAACTTCATTGACGCTAAGATCTGCTCAATAGTTCAGTCAAGTCTCTCAAAAGAAGTCGCCGGTTGCTACATAGAAAATTTTGTCGCTAAACAGACAGGAAAGGGGTTAAATCCAGCGACAAATTGACTAAGATGACAAGACTTATCGCAGAGCGGTGAAATATAAAAAAGCAACGCTAATTTTGTCTTTTCAGAGATGGTTAGTCTAGACGGCCCGAAAGAACGCAGGATAGTGGAAATGACGCAAGGTCAAACGTGTTCTGGACCCCCCAGACAGAGGGCCTCCTCTGCGGTGCAGGCGTGGAAGGCGCGTTCCACTGGCGGCTCGCGCATTGGCGAATCGTAACCCTTAGCTGCTTAGTGCGGCCTGCAAAGCATCATCAGCTACCACAAGTCACGGCAAGGCCCGAAAGATGATCCTAGCTGCCCAAGAAAGGAATACGTAATTAAAAAAAACGAATCCTTACTTACATTGCGGCTTTTCCGAAAGAAAGCTTGGCCTTAGGTGTTGGACTTGCCATTGCCAGCTTTCAAGTGAGTTTATGTGGGATGGGAGTTCTTTATAGCCGGATTTGCGCCCACCTCCCTGTATATACTCATATAAAGATGTAACTACCTTTCGGGCACTTCCCATTAATGTCATCATTATTACTGCCTATACTGTCAACTATTTCAGCTTTGCCCTTACTTTCGTGTCTTTGTCATAGGGCGTCAAAAACGGAACGCCGAGACATGTGGTGCCTGAAAAAGCTTTCATGACCACTTTTGTAGCCCGATGTCGTGGACTTCTTAATCTTTAGCTCCCAATTTATCGTAGACTGAAGAAAATGAGTTATGCCACAAAAATCTGTCAACTTGCTGGATAATCTCGTATTTGCTATTTCTTAGACTGAACAGATTTGCAATGACGATTTGTGTCAACTCGTCCATTGAGTTAGTATACTCCTCGATGCATGAGCGGAGAACGGACACAAAATACTTTGACCTGTGCGATGACCGCAATGTTAAAGGGATCAAATTAGAGAGGTAAGGTGGGATGCTAAATGGGTTGACTTAGATGTAATAGTTCCTGTGCCCAACCTCCGTAAAGTCTGCTAATGTGAAGAAAAGTCCCCCGATATGCCTATATATTTGCGAACATCATATCTTTGCTCAAACCAGCAATCTACTCTGAGGAAAGAAATTGGGGCAATTTTGGTGCCGAGAGGTGGCATATATTCCACAAGTTCCACGAAACTATGCAGACACTTTGCAGCCATCATGTCGCAACTTGTACACCCGTAGTAAAAGTACCGACATCGTAAAACGAAGTACGCATGAATTATGAAATAAGCCCTAAATTTCTGTTTTGCTTTCTTCCATTTTTCTTGCTCACTGCTAAGCGAAGACATGGACTTCTTCAGTGATGTTGCCGAGAGGGAACATACACAGGCCTGCATGGCCTGCGCATACGTTCAAGTCCCACGTGACGCGTGTTAAAATGATGCTCTACATCTGCCGTATGTGGCGTCGGCTAACACTTCAAAAGTTAATTTTGTATTCATGCACAAATACTCGAGAAAGTAGAGGGTAACGTGGCTGACGCGGCAACTTAAAGGCTAAGCCCCATAAGAGTGATTTCGTGCGCGACAGTGACGAGCGATGGCTTCAAGCGACGAAGCGGGCCCTTGCTTGAAGAGATTGCCCGGTCTTGTCGCTTGGTTGTGGCAGTCTAGAATTCGTAGCTCGTCGCCCGGAAGCGCTATGAGCGACTAGCGAATAGCGCGAAACCGGAACTAGTTGTACATTGAATTGAATTGAATTGAATATATCTTTAATTCCAACAGATTGGGGGAAACAGGGAAGAAAAGCTGCAAGAGCAGCTTGAAAAACACCCTGCCCCCTATTACCACAAGACATGGGAAGCGCGGAGCTGCCGCGTGTTTTTAACAAAAAAAAATATACACAGTTTCGCAAGAATGCATAAAAAGTGAGTAGTTGCGCGTAATGAAGTTACAAAACGTTTCACATATGACAGACAAAAAAAAGCATATATACACATATATATGTAATATAAATGTGAACAAAAAGCTGTAAACTCATCTAATCTGCATTTCTGAAATAGCTGGCCATATAAACATTAATATTAGTCACAATGAATTAGTCGAGAAAATTTTGATGGGGTAAGGGCATATATATCAATGCCAGATTTGTTGTAAGCATTTAAAAGCCTTGGTAAGTTGTTTTTGAGCATTTGTGAGCTGTAATTAGTCCTAAAATGGTGCACAGTCCAGGGTTCTGTGTTTCTTGTGAAACGTGAGGGGACACGTTCGTCTAAACATTATAATTTAACAAGGGATAAATCGTTTTTCCTGTTCATGTAATAAGACTTCTGCAAAAGTCGACGCCTATAAATTTCGTGAGCTGTGATAATTTTAAACTTGTCAAATAAATGCTCGGTGTGTGAATCATACGGAACATTTGCTAGGACGCGTACTATCCTTTTCTGTAATAAAAATAATTTGTTTAAATTCGTATCAGTTGTAGTGCCCCATACGAGGTGACAATAATTGAGATGAGAGGCGAATAAGGCGTTGTATGACAGTACTTTAACAGATGTAGGAAGAAGGTAACGGTTACGGCATATTATAGCTGTTATCTGACTCAGTTTTTGCGTTACAAAGCTTACATGGTCATTCCATAGCAGCGATGAAGAAAAATACACGCCTAGAATTTTGATGCGTTCTACAAATTCAATCGGAGCATTATTATAGGCTATGCCATGTAGTAAAGGGGAGGTGCTTCCCTTTGGACGAAAAATTATAGCTTTAGTTTTGGTTGGGTTGACACATAAACAGTTTTGCTTAGACCATGTACTAAGTTTCAGGAGCACTTCATTTGATGTTGTGATAAGCTCGGTATAAGAACGTGATGTTAGAAATATACTGGTGTCGTCTGCGTAAATTAAACATTTTACATTGAAATGAATATTTACAATATCGTTAACATATAGATTAAAAAGCAAAGGACCTAGAATGCTGCCTTGAGGTACTCCAGAAAGTGTAAACCTCTCTTCGGACCTGAAATTATTTATCTGTTCATATTGGCGTCTACTTTGAAAATACGACTTAATAAATTCAAGAGGAAGTCCTCTAACTCCATAACGATTGAGCTTATAAAAAAGAATATTGTGGCTAATATAATCGAACGCTTTACTAAAATCTACTAATAAACCAAGAGTTATGAGCTTGTTTTCGAAATTGGTAAGGATATATTCTTTATGATGCAGTAGGGCTAACTCTGTAGACTTGTCTTTTTGAAACCCATACTGAGATTCGCTAATTAAGTTGTGCTTATTACAGAATGAGTTTAAACGTGCAAATATTATTTTCTCTAAAGCTTTGGAAAAGATAGGGAGAACAGATATGGGCCGGTAATTATTTATATCTAGCTTGTTGGCTTTCTTATGGGGTACTGTTACTCTCGCACTCTTCATCTTTGCAGGAAAAACACCAGTTGATATGCATAAGTTTTATATGTGTGCAAGTAGCCCAGTGATTTTATGTAGCACAAATTTTACGGGTGTTATTTGTATCCCATCAGGATCAATGCACGACGAGTTTTTAAAACTAGAGAATACTGTATGCACTTCATGAACGTCTGTAGGCTGGAAAAAGAGCGTGCTTTGATTTGGAGGGAAAGTAAGGTCAGGAAGTTTTGCAGAAGTAACATAGGTATCGCGATACACAAAATGTTTATTAAACTGTTCGACCATTTCCTGTTGTGATAACTTCTGTCCTTTGTAAGCAATTTGTTCTATAGACTCGCTCCTTCTTTGTCGCCCCAATACAAAATTCAGGTTATTCCAAAGTTTATGGCTCTGAGAGCAAGAAGAAAACATCTGGAAATAATATGCATATTTTGCTTTTCGTAACCCTTTGGTTAGTTTATTTCTATACTCTTTAAAAGCCTTCAAGTGAGCAGGGTCACGGTATTTTACAAATTTACCATAAAGCTGGTCACGCTTCTTTATTTTCTTAAACAGGTATTTTGTTAGCCAAGGCTGTCTGAAATTTTTGTTTACTTTTTTTGCGGATGAAGTGTTTTGAATACACATCAACAAACATCACTCATCATCACGGAAGTACTACCATCACTGAAGTACTACCAATTGTCGCACGGAACATGCAAACGAGTGAATTTTTATACGTCCAAAGATAAGAACCTACCGCAAGACCTTCAGAAATATTTTATGCTCCTTTTTACGGTAAAACACATGAACTTAAATGATTAAAGCACGCGTCACGCCAGTTATGACACGTATTTGCTGCCCCCATAGCGGCAACACCTTAGAGACGTCGCTCGAAGTCGTCGCTCGCATGGGGTATAGGCGATGGGCGAACGCAACGGCCATCTCTATCGTGTTGCTTGTCGCTGTCGCGTGCACATAGATAGATAGAATAAACTTTATTCTCTAACGAATAAGCTGATATGCCCACCCCCCGACACGCAACTCGTGGGGTGGGTGCCGCCGCCTCAGCAGGCTGGGAGGTCTTGGGTACCAGCAGCCTCTTCAGCCAGTTGGACGAACAGGAGCTGGAGCTCAGCATTGGACCTGCGCAGCAGGGCCTCCCAGGTGTATCTGCTACTTACATTGTGCTTCCCCCCGTGAGTGTACGGGCATTCCCGTACTATGTGGTCGAGGGTTTCTCTCGCCCCACAAAGATTCCACCTATCACTCCTGGCATTGGGGAACATGTGGTTCGCCATAACCGGGTGCGAATACGTATAAGTTTGCAGTCGTCTCCACGCGACTGCTTGTCTGCTGGTTAATTTCGGTTCTGGCGAGGGTACCAGTATACGATCCAATCTGTAATGGTGCGTGATCTCCCCTTATTTCAGCATGTACTCTCCGCTCCCTTGGTCATCGAGGGGTCCCATAGCGGCTCGGCTGTAGAGATCTCGAGCCAGCTCGTGGGCCGCCTCGTTGCCGGGGACGGCTTCGTGCGCCGGAGTCCAAATTATTTGAATTTTTCTAACTTTCTCTAGCTTAGGATTCTGGCCTCTGCGGGCGAGATCTTTCCCTTGCTAAAATGTTGTGTGGTAGATTTGCTGTCATTGATCACAAATTTCGCGTCCGTTCCAACGCAAGCTAACGCGATCGCAATTTTCTCGGCAAGTTTTATGCTCGGCCAGCTCAAGATCGCTTGCATGGGGTTTGTACTTAATGCTACGCAGTGCAATGCGATGCAAAGTATGGCGGTTGGGCTCCCACCTGCGGGAAGTTATCTTTCGTGCACTATTGTTTGTGTAATGCAAATGCTGTGGATTATATGTTTACTGTCGGTGGGGATATTATTATAGATGTCTTGAAGAACTTAGCTACAAGTAAATAATTTTTTATCAGTGCTTGAGTGCAACTCTTTTCAAAATGTCATTACTATGCCAGCACGAGTTACTGAATCAACAATGTCATTGCTGGACATGTTTGTCACCAATTCTATAACAGAATAAAGAATTTCAGGGGAACTAAGTTGCGACATAAGTGATGACTTGGCTATATTTATTTTCATAAAAATGCACACCAATCCGGCCTGCGTGAAAGCACAAGAATTCATGCACCGCTCAGTGACACCTGCAAAATTGTAGCACTTTAGACACCGTATCAAGCAATTGCATTGGAATGATGTTTTGGTAGATGGAGATGCAACCTAGCAAAATATCTTTATAACAACATTTAAAGAACCTTACTTTGAATCGTTTCCTCTCGCGACATATCACAGACAAAATGAATCGCGGAAACCATGGATAACAAACTGTCTAAAGCGACAGATAAACCATAAAAATAAACTTTGCGAGAAGTTCGTTAAAACATGTAATGTGGACTTATGGGCTGAATACAAGCCTGTTAGAAATAAGTTGAATAAAGAAAAGGAAAGGGCAAAAAGAGACTACTACTACAGCATATTCAATCCACAACATCCAGAGCGACGGTTCAACACAATGTGTTGACGGGCTAGTTGGTGCGAATACATGAATACTTTATTTAGCGCAAAACGACACACACAAGAAAGACGACAGGACAAGGCGCCTTGTCCTGTCGTCTTTCTTCTGTGTGTCGTTTTGTGCTAAACAAAGTATCCGGAGCGACCTAATACCATGTGGAACAAACTAAATGAAGTACCGAATAAAGGAGCCACTCCCACTAAAAGCGAAAATCTGGAAATAGACGGAAAAACGTTAAACGGAACTGAGTTTGCAGAACAATTTCATGATCTCTTCGTGAAAGTTCGAAATGCCAGCCACAGCGCACAAGCAACAACCGGCGTAAATCCGATACCAAACACGCTTTTTCTTAAACCAACTTCCAGTTCTGAAGTAATTACACTATTCAGCAGAATAAAAAGTAGTCGCAGCTGTGATCGTGATGGCATAGAAATGCGATCAATAAAGTATGTGCTAGATGTTGTAGCGGAAGTACTAACACATATGAATAACTTGGTGTTATCAACAGGTATTTTTGCTACGCGTATGCAACTAGCAAAAGTTACCTCAATATATAAACAGGGGATAAAAACAATTTAAGCAGTTACCGCCGAATATTTATAATCCCTATTTTCTCGAAATGCCTTGAAAAAATAATAAACGATAGAATTGATATCTTCTCGAGAAAGTGCGACCTTTTTACCGTATGTCAATATGGTTTCAGAAAGAAACGTTCAACTCAGAGCGATCTATGAGTACAAAAAGAAATCAGATTACAAAATATCGAAAGCAGGATTTTGACACTTGCATTATATTTGGACTTCAGTAAGGCATGTGATCGCGTCAGTCACGAATTATTAATAAATAAATTAAAATGCAATGGATTTAGAGGAATCTCACTCAAATTTGTTTAGTCGCATTTGAGTGCGCGGTCTCAGATCGTTGAAATAAATGGCTTTAAATCATGCACACAATGAATTAAAACCGGGTGCCACAAGGCAGCATTCTAAGGCCTGTATTATTTTTATATTGCATTAATGACATAATCAACATCGACTAAGATTGCAAATTTATAATTTATGCGGACGATTGCACCCCATTTTTCACTGGAAAGAAGTTAGGTACTCTCAAGGCACAAGTAGCAAACACCTGTTATAAGCTTCGCGATTGGTGTACTAAAAACAATTTAACGTTAAATGAAACAAAAACAATATGTGTCCTTTTTCGAGCCCTTGGCACATCCCTACAGTTACCTCACAATATTACCCTATAGGTCCATACAAAACTTCAGTAACGAAAGCAGTTAAGACGCTCGGAGTATTTTTAATGAGCATGTATCCTGGAATGAGCAAATAGATCAGATTAGCTTAAAGCTGAGACGTGTGGTTGTTGCTTTAAATCGTTGTCGATATCTTTTGCCTCTTACCATATAGCGACTTATTTATCAAGCCCTCTTCCATGCTCACTTGAACTACTGTGCTTTAATATGGGAAAACACTGCATTAAACTAGTTTGAATAAGCTAAATATACTTCAGAAAAGGGCTATTAGGTCAATAGAGAACATACCATAACTCAAACACACCAGCCATCTTCTTGTGAAGCATAAAATTGTTACGGCGAACAATATATACAAATGCAGGCTGCTACAACCCTACATTACTGCAAACCATGGGAAGCTTGACACATTTCTCAAACTTGCATATCTTGAACCTACTCAAAGTATTTACTTCCATCGGTATAAACCCCCCTGGAAAACTCTATTCTCATGCACTATTTACGGAACGCGAAGGCTTAGATACACATTACCATGCACTCTTAACGCATATGAGCAGAGGCATTGAAATGAAAACACTAAACCCCACCAATGTAGTTAGCTTGTTTTTGTAACTGTGCATTCCCTAAATTGTATTGCTTTATATCATTATATCTTCACTAGGCATATAACTACGATGCCAATTTGTCTTCTCTTACTTTATAATGTGCAAAAATGATCATATAAGTACTATTATTTTTCGTACTGTGGCGCTATAACATAAAACTATTCCAATATGTTTTTATTCCAATCTCCTGACATCAAGGGTGCGATCTTGTATGCGTTCCAAAATAGAACGGAGGCGGTTCGTTCCAACGAGCCAAATACGATTCGTCAGTTTGAACCTTGCCGAACGCCATGACGTCAGTTGTGACGTGATATCTGCTGTCGATCATTCCGTGTCGTCTGCTATCGGATGAACGGAACGGAACATACCGCCTATTTCGTGACGAAAAGAACGAACCGCCTCCGTTCTATTTTGGAACGCGTACAAGATCGCACCCCAAATTTCCGTAACCGCCGACGCAAGCATCGGGTAGTCACCTGCAGGGTTGTCTGAACAAACCAATCAAACGCTCTCCTCGTTTATAGGAGGTGGCTTTTGTTTGCTTGAAAAAAGTATAACATTACCTGCACTGAGCGGCTTGTCTTTTCTTATTCGCTCAAAAGAGGCGAGGAGCACGGTCATGTGGAGAGGGATACGATGGGGCCGAGCCAGTGCACTGAAAATAGACAAGCAGATGAAGAGGGTGGTGCCGGCGTCTGCGATTGGTCCGCTTTCTCTTACTTAGCTTTCGGTGGCTCGTCGACAATCACGGCGGCATGCAACGGAAGCTTAAGAATGACGCTAAAACGGATCCTCAGTAAAGAAGAGTTGGCAGAACGAGGTCGTGAGTGTTCCGAAAGTGATCGAAAACGTTACACGGCCACGCAAAACGTGCGGAAAGTGCTGGATAAAGTTACACGGCCATGCAAAAAGCTTTATTGCACGCAAATAAACCCATCCTCTGCGGTAGGTGCGAGTAGCCAGTGTCTCAGAGATCAGTGGCAGCCATCATTTATTCCTTTAGGAACAGGGCAGCCTGCGGCTATTCAGAAAAAAATTCCATTTTGTTCGGCATATGAATGCATCTTTAACGCGTACAGGTTACTTTGACGCCGTAAGTTGTTGCGGTTTTGTGACGTCGAGTGATAGGCAGGTGAAGTAGGCGCAGCCCGAAAACGTTTGACCAATAGCCGAGGCCTAAGGTGAAAAGGCTTCGAATGAGAAATAACTATTCTTTTTGTTCGGTCAAATTATGCATAATCAATGTGTACACGTCTTATCAGATGGGGAGCTATCGCAGTTTTCGTGGCGTCGCGTAAAAGACAGGTGAAGTGCGGGTGGCAGAAAAAAGCTTTTGACCAATCGCGGAGAGCTGATCGCAGAATTGGAATAGAAAAGTTTGGAATAGTTCTACGTTAATACGCTCCTGGTGTATAATAATTATTTGCTTTCGCTTGTGTGTTTATCCTAGCTGTCACTTTAGTTATTCAGTTTTTGATTGTATAAATCTCTTTTTGCTTGTATATTTGCCCTGTCATTGCTCCTACAGGGTGGAGGGTGTTTAGTCAAGCTGCAGTATCCGCAGCTTTTTCGCCATCTCCCCTTTTTCACAGATGCTTTTGTTTGGTGAAAATAACACACTGACTGATTGACAAATCAAATATGCCACAAAATGCATTTTTCATATCTGCACAACATGGCTTTCCGGGCGACGAGCGACGGATTCTACATTTTCAGAATCGAGCGATCGAGCCACAAGACCGAGCTATCTGTTG
Organism: Dermacentor albipictus; assembly: GCF_038994185.2. Classification (NCBI taxonomy): domain Eukaryota; kingdom Metazoa; phylum Arthropoda; class Arachnida; order Ixodida; family Ixodidae; genus Dermacentor; species Dermacentor albipictus. Next base: position 31,422,071 of record NC_091825.1, read on the forward strand.
AAGCGATGGTCCGCTTCGTCGCTCCAAGCCGTCGCTCGTTACAGTCGCGCGTAATATCGCTCTCTCGGGGTTTATTTTAGTGTTTAAGCTATCACGTCAGCCACCTTACCCTATACTTTCTTGGATATTTGTGCATGCATGCAAAATTAGCTTTTGAACGGTTAACCGACACCACTTACCGCAGATGTAGATCATCATTTTAATTCCACGCGTCACATGGGATTGAACTTCTGCACACGCCATGATATACAATAACCCTGTACCTATTACCTCTCGGCAGCATCGTTGCAAAAGTCCGTGTCCTCGCTATGTAGTGAAAAAGAAAAAAAAATGGAAGAAAGCAAAACAGAAATTTGGGGTTTATTTTATTATTCGTGCGCACTTAGTTTTTCGTTGTCAGTACATTTACGTAGTAAAATATGGCTATACAAGTTGCGATATCATGGCTGCAAACTGTGGACATAGCCTTGTGCACTTTGTGGAAACAAACTGTATGCCGAGCAACGTCTAAATACTGTCCGTTACCTGTAGGGCTGAAACGTACATAAAAACATCGTCTCGGACTGCATATTCCTCGGCTTCTCCAAGGCATTCGAGAAAGTGTTTCATCAGCTGATACTACACAAGCTAACTTTTTTTTAACCTTGACCCTAACCTTTTTGAGTGGATTGAATCCTTCCTTCGTAATTGATTAAAAGTTCTTAATGCTAATGGTCATAACTCATCCTGTACTAACGGACACTCCGGCGTTCGACGAAAACGCCTTCTATCCTTAATTTACATGAATGATCTGGCTTGCGTTGTTTCCCCTGGCATCCTTCTTTTCACCGACGACTGCGTAATTTTTCATGAAATGGATACAGATAGGCATGCTAACACTTTCCAATCTGATAAAGTTTCTGCATCCAAATGGTATAAATATAGCTAATGCGTGTCGCCCAAAAAACTAGCGGTTCTGCTACTTATGTTTTGAACAGCGTTCCATTAAAATCGTCCCATATTATATATACTTAGGTGTTGATATATCATATAATCTAACTTCGACAGTACACACAGAACACATTATTACCTATGCCAACCATATGCTAGTATACGTACCTCACAACTTTTTCACCGTTCCTTCTTCAGTAAGCTAACACTTTACAAAACTTTAATACGACCAAAGCTTGAATACGCTGCTTCTGCTTGGGATCCTGTGCACGTAAAATTATTCGCTGCCCTGGAAGTTGTTCAGAATAACTCGACTCGTTCGTTTGTTTCTATCTATAATCGCACAACTAGCATACCAACCATGAATGCTATCCTTTCCCGCCCGTCTCTAGCCACGCGTCGAAAACATGGCCGCTTGAACTTATTTCATAACATATACTGCCATGTTCTTCACGACAAAGTTACCCTATCACCGATCATCGCCATAAGGTAAGTATTCCATTTTGTAAATCCAAAACATCTTCCAAATATTTTCTTCCGCGCACAGCAATAGAGTGGAACCACCTTCCTGCTGGCATTGCATCAATCGTTGATAACTAACGTTTTCGCGACGCGCTAGCCACCACTGTTAAGCACATGCCTGTTTGTTATAACACACTGCAGCTTCTCTTTATGATTATATTTTTCCCCACTCCTCTCTCTAATGCCATTGGCCCTGAGGGTAAATAAATAAATAAATAAAATTACGCTTAATTACCTCTATGCCTCACCTGATTCTTTTGTCTGTTTGTTCGATGTGGCTTTGTTTTTCTTATAGAGATTCGCACAAAAGATAGATTTTGTGTTCCATCAAGATACCTTTATTGGAATATCAGGTTATCAACTGGCTTCTCTCGACGTGGCATAAATGCACACTTTAAAAGGCATACTTGACCTGAGGAAGGAGCATCGATGGTGCACACTGTCGCTTAGTCAGATGTGGTTTTAGAAAAAATTCTTCTATGGAATTCATTTGCTGGCGTGTAGCTCCTAATTTGACGTGCGCCTTCCAGAATTTTCTGTGAGCCTAAATTAGGATAGGATAACGTGTTATTTTGAGAAAAAATTGTAAACTAAGTACGATTCAAAAGGAGAGCATTTCGTACAGTTATACCAGCATCATGAGAAGCTCGCTATCGTTCACTCCGATCTGAAATCTCGTTTTTCACGTATTCGCGTCACAGAATTTTCATGCTGCCAAATGCGTTTTAGCAAAAACTATGGATATGTTTGGTCCAGGTGCATGCAAAAAAATTCTTCTTGTTCTTCAGTGCCTGAATTGGCAGCAAGCGCTGTCAGGTGTAGGCGCACTGTCGGACGCACACTCCTCCGCCTTCTCGATAGCATTTAAATTTTGTGAGAAGAAAACACTTTCAGGTCCACGGGAGAAACAATAACTACGAGTTGTCTTACTTTTGTTTTGATGAGTCAATGTAAAGTTAGTACAAGCAAACGCTCATGAGCGATTCGCAATGCTCATGCACTGACACATTACTTGGAAAATCTGTCCCGCATGAATGAAACGATGAGCTTCGCAGTGGGAGCATATGCTGAGAGCAGAACGCAAGAACTTGGGGATTGCAATGCGACCCTTCACATTCGCTTTGTTTCTTGTAAGTGCGCGCTACTGTATCCGGTATCGATTTTTTGTTGACCAGTACACGTTGGCGGAGTGGCAGCAGTGTATTACTATCGACTGGCAAACTGCAGGTCCACATTTGGAATCCCGGTGGAGCCAGTGAGCATTTTCTTTTTCATTTTATGAAAGCCTCAGCAAGCACTTTGGGATTACTACGGTGCACATGGACGAGACTAGGCTAATGATAAAATGAAATACGTCACTGTGAAAGAAGAGCGAAGTGCGTATTTCACCAAAACACTCGCAGCAAGAAATCTCATAAGACGCATATAAAAAGTAGGAAATAATCTCCAATGATTATATCAGACCACACCCGCTGTGACTGATTGGTGGCTATGGTGTTGGGCTGCTAAGTACAGGGTCGCAGCATCAAATCCTGGCCATGGCGGCCGCATATCGATGGGGGCAAAACGCGAAAACACAGGTGTACTGACAGTTAGGCCCACGTTAAAGAACCCAAGGTGGTCCGGAGTCTTCAACTACGGCGAGTCTCACACCATATCGTGGTATTGGCACGTAAAACTCCATTATTTAATTTTTTAATACCTGAATACGTATGTATCACATGTATTCTGATGTGAGCATAAGGAAATATTGTTAAATTCTGCGGCGTTAAAAAAGGTTATTTGATAGAGACGAATTGGGGAAAACTGTTAGAACAAATTGCCCATTCGTAGAGGTTTATTCGCTCAGACACCCTTTTTAAAAACTGTAAAGTGGTCTTGTTATAGTCACAAGAAAACACCCTTAAAGAAGCAATTTTTGTTAGTCTGTAGCTCATAGAACCAGGTTGCATATTCCCAGATATCCCTGTACAGCGGAAACCATTTGCGCACAATTCTTTAGTAATGCTTCCACACTTTTTGAACACAAGCATCAGCTAGTGCGCAAACGTCTTAAGCGTGCTATTAATAAATATTAAAAAGTGTCCACATGCAATCGCAAGTACTAATCTGCTCTATGAAAAACCACTTCACTCAAGGGGGGCTTGGCATGGGTTAATTTTGTCTTGGCCCTCATTAGACGCAGCTGTTTTGCATTGCCCGTAATCACAAACCAGGAGTTTTGGTTCTTAGTACTTTGTTTTTTACCTTCGTATAGTTTATTGAAAAGCAGTTGAGTTCCCATGCAATTCAGTTTTGTCTTCGGAAATACCGGTTTGTTGCCACTCATGACTTTCATGAGCATGGCTTATGCGCTCCATTATATCTTGCTACTTTCGCGTGCACTGTGTGGATTGCGAAGATTCAGCAAGTCAAAGAAAGGGCTTATTAAAACTCTGCAGGGATACCGCTCACGTTTTCTATCTCCGGCTTCGGTTATCCCTCTCCGTCATTAATGCCCCACTACGCACCCGGCTTTCTACTCGGCTAGAAGTACGCAAGCCCACACGTGCGGGTGCTTGGGTCCGTTTGTGATCCGCCTATGTTTTCAATGTTTCGAGACCAATTTCAGTGACGATATCTTCAATTTAAAGAACCTGCACGAAATCAATGGCCTCTCTGCTTTCCTTTCTAACAGTGTAAGTTACGACCGTGAGCGAAATGTTTCATTTGACCCACAATTGACAACATTCATGAAAATCAGCCAGGCTACGTGCGGCAATGGTGACTGTTGAGGCTCAAGGATGGCAGGTGAAAGAAGGAAACCTATACTCCCTAACGACTGACGACGAGCAAGTATTTATTGCGCTACTGTATGCGTTACAACCACTGTGTCGCCCGAAGCACCGGTGAGCGCAAGCCGCATCCTTACACTCGAACGACGTCGTCGGAAAGGTAGGTTCCTGCTGTTTTCATTTGTTCGTAATTTTGATGCGAACCATTACTAAAATTTGTGCAAAAAGAGAGACGGGATTCGTCCGAATTTTTCCGCCCTCAACTTGAATACGCGTCATCAATTTAGTCACTCCATCAAACCTATCTAATCAACGCTCCTGAACGTGTTCAAGATCGCGCCACGCGTTTCATCGCCAAGGACTACAGCCGTCATTCCAGTGTCACTAATAATTGTTCCTCCTTATCCTACTTAGAATCACGCAGAAAGATTGCTATATACTGCTTATTTCATAAAATAGCAAACCGTCAGCTCCAAACCGCCCTCCCTCTCTCCCAGCCGTTACGAACGTCTCACCGTCTGCAAAAGAACCGCTCCTTCAAGCGTATCTTTGGGCACAAAACGCCTTAATCTCATCAGCCTTACCATTAGCAATCAGACTATGGAAAAGTCTCTTTGATAATGCTGTCGACATTCATGACCCTGTTAAGTTTCATCATGAAGTAACCACAATTATTTCGCGACCTGTTGCTTTCAATAATGTTCTCTTAATTATGTACATGCCTCTCGATAACGTCTGTAGATGGCAATGTCAAGAGATGTGCACTTTACTTTCGTAACATTTCAATGGAACATTGTAACTTTTGTAACATTGTGTATGTCGCCATTCATTCCCATAGTGTATATTGCGTTCCGCTATTATGTAACGTCTCCTCGTTTTATGTACCTTAGTATACGTCTCATATACTCGTTATCTCTTTTCATTCTTTCTAATGCTTCCACTTATGAAGATATATATTCTATAATCCTCCCCCCCACACACACACACAATACTCGTGCTCGAACCTATGAGGTTTTTTTTTTCAATAAATAAACACGTTTTCTTGCTCAAGCACTCGATAAGTTAAAAATGCATTTCTTTGTTATGCCCTCAACGCGTCAGTCGCCTCCCCCGTATGAACTCTGGCTAAGACTACCCGAGAGTCCTAGTGCGTTATGAGTTAACTTATATAGCGTGTAAATCAGCTACCTGCTCAGCTATTGTACTTGGATTGACGAGACCCACGAGACTGACAAGCCTGAATATGACCGCACCTTAGTGAGTCACTGACAATAAGTTAGCGTTCGGGAACTGACGGTGTTGGGGTTACTCTGAGTCACGTGTCGTTCCTTCATTTTAAGCTTTTAGCCCTCGCGCACCCAAGCCAGTTTTCAAAAACGAAAATGTGATTGCATTGCGGCAAGTTATATTGACATCGATTCGAAAATTGAAGCTGTTCAAGTAAAGGTTTTCCAGCATTCAGGGGCGTTCAAACCTCAAAACATTGTTCGATTGTCTTTTTTTGTTGAGCCTACGAAGGCTACTTTATCAAGAGTGTCGATACCCGCCGTTGTAGACGAGGCATACCTCAACAGTCTAACTAATACAGCACATAATTTGCAGCCACATAGCAATGCCCGTGAGCAGATGTTTCTCCTGCGTAATGAAGAAATTAATCATGACATATTGCACGTACGAGTTTAATCGTATTATCACTCTCTCGTAGTCACACAGACCTGACAATAGAAGACTGCATGACAGCGCTTGCACTCAATAGATTTCTTCATATAACAGATAAGTTGCAGCATATCAGTTGGTGAATAAGGACGTCCGCAAAACACGCGCAGTGTAGGATAATAGGCGATCTCAATAACAATCTGCCTACGCCACCGCCACTTTAGTTTGAGCTAGTGTGACTGTGGTAGCTTGCATATGGGAGCCAAGTGGGCAAGCCTGCGCACTGTGGAAACATTCATGCTTGTTAACTTGCGCCGCCGAAAAACAGACGTTTTCAAACCTGTGTCGGTTCCTTAGTCTCCTCAAATCGACGTAAAAAAGCACAGATATTTCGCAAGTCCATACTGGATACTTGGTCCCACACAACGTGATCAAGGAGCTCGTACGTCATATGAACCGCTTTTTAAATCAACTTGACTTGGTCATTGACCGCAACTTCATCACTTTGCTAACTGACCAGAAAATGTTTCGTCAACAAAAGGGGATGTAGCAGACCCGGACAATCTTACGTGGCTCTCAGGAATGACGATGGTGGCGCTCACTTTGAGAGACTGATGCTGTCTCAGTTAAATGAGAGTGCTGGCAGAGGAATCATTGTACCGTGCTGATGTTTTAAAGCTTAAGCAGAATCAGAATCAGTTCATTTACGACAAAAAATTGAATAATTGCATGATAAGTGTATACAGAAGGAGGTCCCGTAGTTAAAAACTGAAATGGGACCTCCTGTGCAAGATGACTACAATTAATATTACAAATAACAATGTCAACATGTAAAATTTACGATAATAAAAGTTTTCTAGGAGACAAGGCATAAATGAACGAATAAAGCAGCAGATGAATGTATTAAACAATAACATGGCTTCGGATTAAGCACAAAAGGTGAAACTACAAAGGGAGCTTGAGAAAAAAAGGAAAAAAAATTCGGGAGACAAACATAGAAACGAAGTGAAAGTTAAAAATATATCACATACTGCACTTAAATGAGAAAGTCGGAGGAAGCTAAAAGAAAGTGGTTAAGTTCTGTACGAAATCCGTGAGCTTTTGAACAACTGATACGGTTTTCAAATATGCTCGTAATTTCATGCACGTTATTAGGACGTAATCAGCACTCTCTTTGCTTCTGTGTGCATAGGTGCCGACTACGGGGAGTCTCCGGGGCGCGAGCCCCCTCCGCACGTTTCCGGTGGAGATTTCCGGGTGATGCCGTAGTCCCCTTAGCCCCTCCCCTCCCCCACACGCACGCATCTAAAGTGCCATTACCAGATATTTGTCTCCCACATCATTTGATGTTTCCTTTAACTTTCCTCTACATTTTCACTTGAAATGTTATTGGGGCTAATAGCTTACTATTTACTATTAGTAGGCTTACTAAAAAATTACATATAGCGCGGATACGCATGGATTTTAATTCATACTTTCCATTTATTTCTGTCATTGGCTTTACGACAAAGCGGTAGAGCGTCCTGGATGTGCGAGACATAGGACTCCGTGGGGTATTGGGCACGAGAGGCCAGTTCCTCCTTTGGGGCAATTTTACGGCCGGCGGGTTTGCCAAACAACTCTGTTACTTCTCTTTGCGTTGGTCACAGCTGGTTAGCTACTCTTCGTGGTTTTCGTACCACACCTTTGCCGTGCCTCTCAGGTAGAAGAAAAGGTTAGCTAGCATAAGTGTAGGGTCCCATCTGTTTATTCCACTCACACGTTCGTACATGGTCAGCCACTCTTCAACGTCGGCGCCAACGATCCCGCAGAAATTTCCGGGATCCTTGGGTTGCACACGACAACCGAAGGCGACAGCGACGTAGCTGGCGACGGTAAAGTTGGAGGCGGCAACGACGTTGATCCCACGTGCTTACCGTCATTCATGGTGCGGACGGTGATGCGACGTCCACTGCGGAGCTCCGTTTCCAACCGTGGTACCGCGCACCTCCACCAATATGTTACGGGGTTGTTGGGAGTATAGGCAGACTCTATTTGCAATATTGTGGGAAAAGAAGACAATGTCGACGACGGTGAAGACGAAGAACTGCCAACAGCCTTTCGCGATTCTCAGCTGCTGTTTACGCATCTCTTGTAAATACATGGTGTAAATAGTATTACAGTAAGATACCACTTGAACGAACTACATTTAAACGAAGTTTTCAGTTGTACGAACTTTTTTAAAACCCCACCATCGCGCCATTGAAACCTATGCAAACGCCCTTCAGTTTAACTAAATTCAGTGCAGTGCGCATTTCACTTCTACGAACAGTTTCCGAGGCGCCATGCTATGTCTCCTAGGTCTCGTATGTCTCCGCCACGCTTTTGTACGTTGAGAACCGCGCCGACCGCGCTCCATTACTGCGTTACCGCTTACCGCCGCCATTTAGCGGTTTAGCTTTGAACTGGATTGGCTACCTAAGCCGTAGCCAGCCAAAACCATTGCTGTTTTTTTTTTCACGTTTAGTGCATTTAGTTGGCTCCATAGCCATAGCTAGCCAGAGCCAGAGCCAGCCACAGCTTCAGCCGTACTAGGCATATTCGTCCTGGCCTCAAGGAAGTGTGCGCGTGCTAGTTAACCATGAGCGGCAAACGAAAGCCCCTGACACTCGATGAAAAACGGGACATTTTACGTAGGCTGGACTCCGGGCAGCGTAAACTTGACATTGCAAAGGCATTTGGGATCCCTTCATCGTCACAGTCTACGATTAAGAGCCCGCGCCAAGCAAACGCGGCCGCATCGGAAAGTGCGCAACTCGGCCCCTCCCGCAAAGACTGTGCACTGTATATTTCATGAAAGTCGACGACGCTGTTGCTACACGGGTAAATAATTTACGATCCAGGAACATTCGAGCTTCAGGACTCATGATTCCAGAGAAGGCCATGGAATTCGCCGTGCATTACGACGTCAGTGGATTTGGTGGAAGCAGTGGATGGTTGCATCGCTTTCGGACGCGCTACGGAATCGTATGGTAGCAAGTCTGCGGTGAAGCCAGCAGCGCGGACGCCGCTGCTGCAAGCACATGGCGGGAAGAAAAACTACGCGACGTCATCAGAGACTATAGCCCGGACGATTTATGCAATGCGGACGAGACCGGGGTATTTTGCCAACTGCTCCCGAAAAAAACCATGTGCTAAAAAGACGACACGTGCAAAGGTGAAAAGCACTCGAAGGTCAGGATCACAGCATTGTTTTGTTGCAACGCATGGGGTACGCATGAGATGAAACCTTTAATCATCGGTCGCTACGCCCGCCCAAGGTGCTTTAAATGGCTTGCATCGCTCCCATGTGATTACACTTACAACTCAAAGACTTGGGTTTCACGTGATGTGTTCGCAAAGTGGATCGTGGGCGTGAACAACGAGATGGTGAGAAAGAATCGCAAGATTTTGTTAATTTTGGACAATTGCTCAGCACACTTGGCGGGCGGGCCTCATCTTCAAAGTGATCGATACGTGCCTTCGCATCGCTCCACAGGAAAGACCCGAATGCCAAGTTATTCAACAAGGACCAGTCCTCAGACACGGCTCGGCTCCTCTAGAACATCATCCGAACATTTTGGCCAACTTCTGCTGTGATCGGACCAACGTACTGTGAGTTTCTGTGCTTTTGTCACGGACCTGGCAGGGCGCTCAGCTAGCCCTAACGGCTAGGCGAGTAGGCCTACCGTCAAGTACACCAACGGCCCGCACTCCTTCAGCAGCAATGGCCCCGAAATGCGTCACCGACACTGATGGATGGACCACTCGAGTATCAAAACGTTCCCAAGGTACGCAGCACGTTGCAACGCTCATTTTGCGTCCGCCAACTGGCCTTCTCCTACCTCAGTTGAGCCCACGAACGCTTCACGACGCGCTAAGCGTCTCAGCAGCTCTGACTGCTGCAGAGGCTCGCGCCGCTACAGTAGACATCAAAAAAGAAAAGAACTTGGCTATAATAACCAGTGATGACCCCTCGGCGACAGAAAAGCTCCAGCGCATTAATGAAACCACTCTTAATGGCAAAACTTACCCTGTCCACATATATATCGCTTCACCCCATAACTCGTGCAGAGGTGTGATTCACAACGTGGAAATGAACACCCCAACCGAAGAATTGATGCGTGAAGTCGGAGCCCCAAATTATGAGATTATTGCGGGTCGTATGATGGGTAGAACAGCCACTGCAATCATAACTTTCAAGGGCTCACATGTACATAGCCAGGTCATCTTCGGCGGAGGTGTATACCGCTGCGTCCCTCACCGACCCAAGGCGCAATTTTGCTCAACATGCTTTGCTATAGGACAGCGATCAGACGTTTGTCGCGACAATGGAAAACAAAGATGCAGAACATGTGGAAGGTCTGTCGGAGATCCTGTAGGGGATCATGACTGCAAACCAGGCTGCCCTAATTGTGGCAAGGACCACAAGGCAGATGACCCAACTTGTGAAGTGCGACGAGCCGCTGATAAAGCGGTCAGAGAAGCGGCCTACCTGAAGCGTTTGAAACAACGAAAGGACGAGAAGCAAATGAAAACAGTCACCATCGCAAGCCGAAGCCCAAGCCCAAAACGCAACTCCGACAACACATCGAGAGACAGAAGTAGCTCCAGAAGCCGTCAATAGTCCAGGGGCCGCAGCCGCTCCAGAGGCAGGAGCCGATCCAGGGGCCGCAGCCGATCTAGGGGACGCGGCCATTCCAGGGTCCGGGACCACTTCGGGGACCAAAGCCAGTCCGGCAGCAGTGGCCAGTCCGGGAGCTGCGGCCGGTCCGGGGACTGCGACCGGCTCGGAGGTGGCAGCCAGTCTCCGGATCACAACCATTCCCGAGGTCAACAAGACGAGCAACCCGCAAACCAGCGAAACGTGAGTCAGTCACCCGGCACCTCCCCTTTCTCCCCCGTTACCAAGGCATCTCAAGTTCAAAGACGAGCTCAAAAAGTAGCCAAAGATTATTAGAACGCTCTACTTCAAACCCGCAGACCTAATGAAATGTCAACACTATCGTCACAATCACTAGAGCCTACCGAAGGCATGGACATGCAAGCAGAGGCACACGCACCTCAAGTTACACCATTGGGTGATATAGAGCAACCCTTAGCTCAGGAAGCAGAACCAGCGTCATTGCAACCGGCAATGAAAAAGGCAAGATACCACACAACAGCCCTACAACACCTTGAAGCAGATTTTAAGCAACTAAGGGACGAAATGAAAGAAATGCAAACCAGTCTAGAGGCCAAGATAGCTCAACAGGTTGCTGCTCAAGTTGAGGAGGCGCTAAAAACATACACTCAACAAATAATGAGCCAAATGCGCTCCCTGTTCAACGAGCTCCTCAGGAGCCAGGCAGAGGCGATGGTCTCTACACAAGTGCAGGCTGCGATGGCCGCATTACCGCGCCAGGACGAGCGCGAACGACCCAGAGCACGTCGATCTACCAGCGTAACGCGACCCACTCCTTATCCTACAGCAGGCGCTCCGCAAAATCATCAGTAGAACAATGGCGACTAATCTGGTGGTGTGGCAGTGGAACTGTAGAGGGATTGCTCGAAAACGGGGAATTCTCACGCAGTACATTGCCGCTCAAGATCGTCGACCCGACATTCTCCTACTCCAGGAAACTAACCAAACACCTCATCTTGCAGGCTATACGGCGTATAGCCATAATTCTGCACTGGCCATTCTTATCGTAAAGATATAGCGGCAAATGTTGTCCACAGCACGGAACGGAGCCTCACTGTACGTGTCTTTCCAACTAAAATTGTCAAGAGCAAGGCACAGCTCCACTTATTCAACACAAATGTTTATAGCCCACCAAAACAGAAAGTAGACTTCTTCAAGGAGGTTGCGAATCTGCGGCCAACGAAGTATTTTGATCATCTAATGGCAGACGACTTCAACGCGCCACACACTTCATGGGGATACACAAAAACTCCTCCAAAGGATCCGCACTACTATACCATATGCAACAGGCTCAGCTAACTCTCCTTAACGAGACCGACTCCCCGACGCGGCACGGAAACTCCGTAGAAAGGGATACCATGCCTGATCTCGCCTTCATTAAAGGACGACTGTCAGCGCAATGGGTTAACACGCACGATACATTAACGAGTAAGAGTGGAAGACAGCCAGCATCATTTTCATTCCGAAGCCTGGCAAGCCCCAAGCCATAGCGAATCTGCGTCCAATATCGCTAACATCATGCGCCGGCAAGCTAATGGAGCGCATCGTGCTTAACAGACTTCTAATTCACCTTGAGCAATCACAACACCTACCCCATAATTTGATTGGATATAGACATCACTTATCTACTCAAGACGTTCTGCTGCAGCTACACGAAGAAATCATGAAGGAAACAAGCAGCGCTCAACTTAAAGCTATTCTTGCCATAGACCTCAAGAAAGCTTTTGACTATGTTAACCACGATGCTATGCTGCAAGAGCTCGAAGCTACTGGCTGCGGAACCAAGCTTTATAACTATATTAGGGACTTCTTACGGAGTCGCACGTACACGCTAAGAGTAGGCGACATCACCTCACAACAGTATCCCCATCCGCAGAGAGGTATCCCGCAGGGTTCCGGGATCTCACCCACTCTCTTTAATCTTGCCATGTGCGTAGTCCATAGAGCGCTACGAGACATCCCTGACATCAAATATTCGATCTACGCAGATGATATCACCATCTGGATCAACATGGGTTCGCCAGGGCATATCCAAGAAACTCTCCAACAGGCTATGAACAGGGTGCATGAGGCTGCTCAAACTATTGGCCTTAGATGTGCGCCGGAAAAATCTGAGTTGCTACTGGTCCATCGCAAAAGATGGAGACCGCCCACCATACAAATTGTAAACGAAGGCGTGCCCATTTCCCTACCAAAATGTATTAAGGTACTCGGTCTCCACATCCAGAAAGATGGAGGTCCCGCTGCGACGGTGCATCACCTGCTCAGACAAGGAGAACAGGTGCTGCACATGATGCGTAGGGTCGCCAACCGAGCAAATGGAGTGAAAGAGGCAGATATGCTTCAACTAAGAAACGCACTAATTATGTCGCGCCTGCGCTATCAGCTGCCCTATACCAATCTCCGCAAGCAAGATATCAATCGCCTTGATGCGCTCATCAGGAAGGCGACAAAGCTGGCCATCGGCATCCCGTTTAGTGCCAGCACTAAGCTCCTACTTGACATCGGTTGCCATAACACGGTGGCGGAACTAGTCAGCATTCATCGTCGTCGCCAAGAACTGCGTTTGCAGCGCACGTGTCAAGGTACACACATCCTCCACAGCATCGGCCATCATCCAGAAGCTGCGCCCCTTCTGAACACGCGCCCACTGCCCCCGAAACAACGCGAACTTCTAACCATAGCTCCACTGCCACGCCACATGAATCCAGAACGAGGCAAGGAGAGGCGACGACAGCGAGTGGCCTACTTCAAGAGGTACACGGCAAGACACCCTGACGGCATATACTTGAAATGAAATGAAAGTTTATTTTCCATCTTGTAAGGTACAGATCTTGTAAGATACAGATGGAGGGGTGGAGGAAAAAAAGCTGTCCATTGAACAGCTTGACAAGTCCCCCATCTCTCATTTGGGCAGAGGCAGCATCACATTTTTTCATTCAAATATACGCGTTTATACCGTACATACATAATTTTGCACATCATATACATTACTCAAGAAGTCACGAAGATCATCAAAGAAAAATATACATATAGTGGTCATAGAAGTATTACAAATCAATCGCGTACATCAGCCGGAGCTCATTGAGAGAGGAAGAGAACAGATTGAAACCAACCGAATTGTAATAGTTTAGGAGTGTGGGTAATGTATACCTCAGACACTGTTTCCCATAGTTTGACCTTGGTGTCGGTACTACCCAGTCTTCGAAGTGTCTTGTGCTATATAGTGGTGGTCTAGTTTGCAATTGGGCGAGTTTATGTAGATTAAAAATATTCTTATAGACTTCTGCCTTATAGACACGACTTAATCGATATTTGTACAAATTATACGCTGGAATTACACCGGTGTTCATGAAGAAAGTTATTGTCGATGCAGTGTAGGGAGCATTATATGTATGTCGGAGATATTTTTTCTGTACTAAGTAAATATGCTCTAGATTGCTGGTTCTCGTGTTTCCCCACACTAACTGACAATAGTTCAAGTGTGAATAAAAAAGGGAATTATATAGCAAGAGTTTGATGTGCGTAGGAAGAATGTACCTTAATCGGCTTATTACACATGTTATTTGGCTCAGTTTGATTACAACATTTTTGACTATCCCAAGACATGTTCGCGGAAAAGACGACACCCAGACATTTGAAATTTTCGACTATTTGAATACTGCGCGAGTTTAATTTAATATCTTGATGCAGAGGTATATGTTTATTTTTCGGCTTAAATATAACTGCTTTCGTTTTGCTCTCATTTACCTTCATTAGATTAAGTTTCGACCATTCCTCTAAGGATTTCATTGTACTGTTACATTGTTTAATGAGAGTATGGATGTCATTCCCTGCGAAAAAAATACTGGTGTCATCTGCATAGATGATAAATCTTGCCTGAGGGTTTATGTTGACGATATCGTTAATATAAATATTAAAAAGTATAGGGCCTAAAATACTTCCCTGGGGCACTCCGCTATGGACAGACCTGGCTTTTGAAGTAAAAGTATCTATTTTAACAACTTGGGCTCTGTTGGAAAGGTAGGATTTTATAAGAGAGAGTGATTGTCCTCGTATCCCATAATTCTGTAATTTCTCCAGCAAAATATTATGGTCAACTAAATCAAATGCTTTTGAAAAGTCTACGAAAATACCAACAACTACTGCTCTGTTCTCGAACACTGTTAGTATATATTCTTTCTGTTCTAGTAATGCTAACTCGACTGATTTGTTCTTACGGAAACCGTATTGATGTGGTGTTAACAAGTTATGTTTTTCAATGAAGTTTGTCATCCTTGGACACAACATTTTTTCGAACACTTTTGAAAACACGGGTAGAATGGATACCGGCCTGTAATTTCCCAGATCATTACGATCTCCTTTTTTATAAATAACAGTAACCTTTGCAAACTGCATTTGCGCCGGAAAAATTGACGATTGCAAGCACGTGTTAAAAATGTGAGCGAGTACTGGGGCAATAGTGTCAACCACGTGTTTAATAGGGCCAACTTGAAGACCGTCTATGTCACAACTGAAGCTGTTGTTCAAGGCTTTTATAACGGACGTAACTTCATTCAGCGTTACAGGATGAAGGTACATTGTGTTGTCATTATGAGCGCATACGTAGTTACTAGCCTGAGAGGATGGAGACCGAGTGTTACCGATACTTGTGAAGAAATCATTAAATGCATCAGCGAGCTTAACACCGGATAAATCTTTGCCATTAATGTGTAATTTCGTTAAAGGCTTGTGTGAGTGATTTCGATCTAGGAGAGTGTTCAACCTCGACCATAGCAAACTATGTTGACGACACTCAATGTCCAGCAAAGATGAATAGTATACTGTGCGTGCGTGTCGCAATTTTTTTGTTAGCCTATTGCGATACTTTTTGAATGCGACAAGGTCATCGGTTGATCGTGTCTGAAGGAAATGTTGATATAACTTGTCCCTAATTTTCATTTCATTGCGTAATTCAGGATTAATCCATGGTTTCCGCGTTTTCTTACTTTTTCTACGTGTTCTGAGAGGGAAGCTATTGTGGTATAGTTGGGTCAGTATATCTAAGAACT
Organism: Dermacentor albipictus; assembly: GCF_038994185.2. Lineage (NCBI taxonomy): Eukaryota > Metazoa > Arthropoda > Arachnida > Ixodida > Ixodidae > Dermacentor > Dermacentor albipictus. Next base: position 31,437,706 of record NC_091825.1, read on the forward strand.
TGTCGTAAGCCTCATTGGCATCTGTAAGGTTAGTTATAGTGTCCCATTTTGTTGACATCAGGGCGTCGCGAGAAGACTTGAGCGTTTCATCTGTAATTAGCTGGTACAATACTGGTGGCAACTTTTTTCCTTTTGACCCGCTTAATTCTATACACAGAAACACCGGCAGATGATCACTGATTGAACACGATAAAGCTCCAAATTTAACGTTTGATTGCATGGAATTAGTAATAAATAAATCAAGGGTTGACTCGCCTTCCGGTGTAATCCTAGTTGGCACAATTATTAGGTTGGCAAAACCATTTGATACTATAACCATGTTGAAAGCGTTTGAAAAATAACTGTTTGTACTCATGTCAATGTTAAAATCTCCACTGGCTATTATTGTCTTAGAATTATGATTATGAGCCACAAATGCTAGAAATTGGTCATAAAGCTCTAGAAACGCTGATATATCACCGGACGGTGGACGATAACACACTGAAAATACATGCTTATCTGTGCACAGTGACAACAGTTCATAGTCTGGAGACATTACGGTATAAGGTTCAATGATTTCACATTCAGCATCACTCATAATGAGCAGCGCCACTCCACCCCCTCTCGAGTGTGACCTGTTTAAATAATAGGTGTTATAATTAGGCAACCTAGAAACATCACAGTCATTAGTACTCCATGTCTCGGTTAGCATGATAACCGAAAATTCAGAAGAAAATCTGGTGAACAGCTCCTCCAAACATGGCACCTTATTTCTCACAGATCGTGTATTCAGATGGATACATTTGATGCAGGGTGCAGAAAATGCTGCGACAATTTCATCTACATCATTAGGCAAGTGAAACTTCATCTCCTCTTGCATCCTTCCTTTATCACACAAATAAAAGAAAAAACAAAAAAACTATCGATTATAGCTCTTCCAGTTCGCCCCTATCCTTAATGTGAAGGGCTTGAGCTCCCTCGGTCTTTCGAACAAGCGCCTTGCCGTTAACGTACCAAGCAAACTTATACCCTTTCTCTTTTGCCACTTCTTTTGCGCATCGTAGAAGCTCCCTGTTTTGCCGAGTCAAATTTTCATGAAAGAAAATTCGCGGTTTTTCATCCCGCAGGCAGTTCTTTTTTTTAAGCCATGCATCTCTGGTCTCCTGCCTTGTGAAACGAACGATTATTCCCGGCACGTAGTCTCTCCTCGCGGGCAGCCGATGCACGGATACAACGTCAGCCTCTATAAGTTGAGGTATTTGTAGCTTTTCAGCAACCTCATTGAGAGAAGACATCAAGTTTTCATTCTCCTTAACAGGGAGTCCATGGACTTCTAAGTTCAGCCGCCTACACCGGAACTCTAGGTCATTCACCTGCTCTTGAAGACTGGATTCTGCGGACGCATGCAACTTTTCTTTTTCTTCCAGTTCTGTCACTTTTCTTCTTAGATCTTTAATTTCATTGTCCTGCTTAGAGATCTTTTCTCGAAATTCATCAAATTTTTGTGACAGAAACTGAACTGCCTGTTCCATGCTGTTCACCTTTTCTACCAAGGTCGGCAGGCCCTCGAGTTTCTCGTTGATTGAAGTAAGAGCCAGGCTTATGGCAACGTCATCCTCACTGCAACTAGCCCGCAAGCCAGCGCTTTCGCACGTCGCGCATTTCCAGGCCTTTTTTGCCGCCTCAGATTTTGATTTGTAGGACTTTTCTTGCAAACCAGCACACTTCCCGAAATGATACATGTACAAACACTCACTGCATTTCACAGACCCTTCGTCCTATACAGCTAGCTGACACGTTAAGCAAATCTCAGACATAGCGTAAAAATAGAAGGCAAAAATAAATGAAAGCAAGGAAAAACCAGCAAGCAGGAATTACAGTACACCAGTCATTGGCCAGCACAACTGTACGATTCTACAACAGTGGCAGCAGTGGCAGCAGCGACAGCATAAATGAAAACCGCAGGATTTCAAAAGAAAGCTGAGAATTACTAACCTGCAACAGCAGAGTACGACGGTTAGACGCGTTCCCAGATGCTGCCGCCACTGCCAAATGACCGCCGACTGGGAAACACCCCACTATATTAGGCTGCGATGCGTCGAACGGCGCTTGCGCAGAGATTGTCCGCACGGTCGCCAACCCAGAAGCAGAGCGGAGCCGAGCCGTCGTATTTCCTCGTAGAAACGCCGATGATACGAACGGCCGCACGTAAGGCAGTTGATCCAGGGATGCTCCAGTTGGATCAAAACAGCTTGGCTTCGATGCAGCAACTGCAACAGCAGAGTACGACGGTTAGACGCGTTCCCAGATGCTGCCGCCACTGCCAAAAACTTGTACGCTGATGCTAGCGTTGGTGCACGGGGCTCCGCTACAGCAGTCGTGAATAACGACCTCCAAACTGTGCATACGGAGGTACTCTCGGAGACAGATCCGACCTTAGCGGAACTGACAGCCATCGCAACTGCGATCAAACACATGCCCCCTAGTAACTCAGCCTACCCAAGAATCATATTTACCGACTCCATGGCGGCTTGCAGGAAATTGTTGCACAACGATCTCCCTGCCCACACTTCGACATTTATTCAAGAGCACCTTCAGGGTCCTCTGGAAATCATTTGGATACCTGGTCATGACGGACTGCCGGGAAATGAAAGAGCTAATCAGCTCGCCTGCGAGACTTTGTACCAGGCACCCTGCATTCCGCGACCAGCCCAGACGAAAAGGTGGGCTCCCCTGCTTCTGCGGCCATATTCAAGAGGCAAGACGCAAGTTTCCCAAACTCAGCAAAGTGCTCACCCGTAAACAGGGTGTACTGATTCGTAAGGCCCAGACTGAAACACTCCCTACACCAGCGCGAATGCACCTCCTCCGCGGCCTCTTACCTGAAGATCCCCCACCCTGCCGATACTGTGGCGAACACCCGAACACATCCCATATCCTCTGGTCCTGTGGACCACCCCCACCTCCCCTTCCTGCCTCCACAAATCTTTCCCCTAAACCCCATGCCGGGTGGCTGACAGAAGCAGCCAGCGCCGACGACCAACGGTACCTTGCGGCGTTTATCAGTGCTGCACTGAAGAATGCCGCAAGCGAGGCTCTGGACTGAGGGCCTTTCCACGTTACCACCGAACATGAAAATAAAGTTTTTTCTCTCTCTCTCAGCGCACTTAGTGGACACACGTCTCAGTAACATCAGAGTCGAGTGTCTGCCGCCCAACTGCACGTCAATTCTGCAGCCTCTTGATCTAGGAATCATAAAGAATGTAAAAGTAGACTACAGGAAGCGGCTTGTGCAGCGCATTCTGGTAAATTTAAGAGTGCAGAAGCCTGACGCGGTTAATGTGCGGCAGGCAGCAGAAATGCTCACCGGAGCTTGGTTGGAGTTGGAGTTGGAGTTTATTTCACCACAGTGATTCAATGTTTATATAATCATACATAAGGCAAAGATACAATGTGTGGAGTGGAATGCGGGAAAAAAGCTGCGACATAAATGCAGCTTGACTGGCCCCACATCCCAGCAAAACAAGGCAGAAAAGTGACAGCATTCATAGTCATGGAAACAAGTAAATAGGCAAATTAATACATAGTGAAATTGGTAAAATAAGGAAATATAGTTATACAAAAACGAAAAACGCATAAAAATTTGTACTCCTCGAGAAGACAAAAAAAATCGTAAAAATGCAGCATCTCATGCCGCATATTTTGCACCAAGAAAATACATCAAGAAGTACATCATGCCAGTAAAAAAGATTGGACATATTCTGTCGCGAAAGAAGGCGTATAATCGCTCTAATGAAAAATTGAACTTGTTTAGTATGTGGGGGCGTGAATATTTCAGCATTTGGAGACCATAGTTTGCTCGGCATCGAGGAACCTTCCAATATTCGCTCTGTCTAGTAGGTCGAGACGAGGTGCTGCGCTCTAAGCATGCTATGGAGGTCAGTCAGTCAAGAACTTTATTGAAGTCCTGAGGAGTTTCAATCCGTTGGAGATCTCACGCGGGGAACTCCTCCGACAGAAACCGGAGGCGACACCCAAGTCGGGACGGGAACGTGGTGGCGCTCCGCCAATTCTTGGGCCCTCTGGACGGCCTTGAGTTGGAGTTTGAGGTCCGGGCTTTTGAGGGCTTCTTTCCATTCGGGCTCACTGGAGAGAGGGCCCTTTGGTAACGCGGTACATTGCCATAGCATGCCATAGCATGCTATGGAGGTAAGATTATTATTTCCTTTGTTAAATTCAGTTTTCAAGGACACTAATAAACAATATTCATACATGTTACCAAATCCTAATACTTTGAATTTGTTGAATAAAGACGAGGTATGTGCATTATATTCGGCATTTGCTATACAACGCAATGCATTTTTTGAAGTAATTTAGCTTAAATTGCAGGGCGCCAGTGCCCCACACCAAACGACCATAGCGTAGCTGTGAACAAAAAAGCATGTTATAGATAGTTAACATCTGAGTAGTCGGCAGAAATGATTGACATCTCCTAAGCATGCCTAGTGCCTTACTTAGCTTTTTTCTTACAATTTCACTACGGGAATCCCACAACATATGTTCGTGAAAAATTATTCCCTATGCTTTAGCTGTCGAAGAAAAATCAATCACGGAACCCTTCAGGTACAGCTTTGAAGTAGCTGTGTACGTTGTTCCCTTCGATCGAAACAGAACAGCTTTGGTTTTTAAGCAGTTGATTTGTAGGGAGTTTACGGTCGGCCATGCCTACAAGTCACGTAGTGTCATGTTTGCTGCTGAAATAATGTCATTTACGTCTACACCTGTGAAAAACAAGGAAGTGTCATCCGCATATATGACATATTGGATTGTCTGGTTTATGTTTGTAATGTCGTTAATATAAGTAATGAAAAGTAGTGGCCACAATATACTACCTTGAGGTACACCTTGAGCAACTTTTTGCAAGGACGATTATTCTGTGTTTATACTTCCACACTGTAGCCTATTGCTCAAATAATTGACAATAAAATTCAGTGCAGTGCCTCGGATGCCGTAATAGGGTAATTTTTGAAAAAAGATATTGTGATTGATCCGGTCAAAGGCTTTAGAGAAGTCAACAAATATACCTAGTGTAAGTTTCCTGTCCTGTATAGTGCCTAATATAATTTCCTTTTGTCGTAGCAATGCTACCTCTATCGACAGCACTGACCTAAAACCATACTAAGCCGGCGTAATTACCGAGTGTTTTGTAAATAAATTCGATAATCTCAAGAATATTAGTTTTAGAGCGCAGCTCTTTGGCGTCCGTTCCTGGGTAGCGCGTCGTCGTCGGCGTTGTCGTCGGCCTCGTAACCAGCTCCGCCCCCCTTTCATCCCCCCAGCGCTAGCAGCGACCGACTGATACCGCTGGATGCCGCTGACGCCGCTAGAGAGTCAAGATAACGTGACTGCATAGAACACCGTCGCCGCCATGCAGAAAGAGGAGGAAAGGGTCCCCCCCCCCCTGTTCTTGTGCGGCGGATAGGGTGCTCTTCAGTTGCCGACGCGCCGGTTATTTCACGTAGGCCCCGGCACGTCGACGAATACGTGACCACCTTCCCACGGCTAGACCTGGTTCTTAGCGCTGCGGAAGCGAGGGTACCATATTGTTTGTGTCGGCATCGGTGGCGTTGTCCCTGAAACCAACTCCGCAGCTGGGGTTGACTCACTATAGGCGTCAGCGGCATCAGTCAGTCGCTGCTATCTCTTCCCTCCTCCCTTTATCGTGTTGTCCGCTTGCTGCGCGCGCTTCTGCCCCCATCGTTTGCCGCTGGGTGTACACGCCGCCCCCTTCCCCCCTCTTCCTGCGAGTCTCCGGTTGTCAAAGCGCCGGCTCGAACTTAATTCCTTTCTTCGCTCCTCCTCCAATGCAACCCCTGTGCGGTGGCAATCAGAGAGCCAGATCGGTGGCGGCGGATCTGTATATGTGCACCGCCCGAGCCGAAATTGCCGCTGCCGTTCGCCCTGTGCGGTGGCAATCAGAGAGCCAGATCGGTGGCGGCGGATCTGTATATGTGCACCGCCCGAGCCGAAATTGCCGCTGCCGTTAGCCACTGCGAAATTATCTGCCAGTTCTTTCTGAGCCATGAGCGAGACGACCGATGGAAGTCCTCCGTCTGCTGCTGCTGCTGCTGCTGCTGCTGCTGCTGCTGCTGCTGCTGCTGCTGCTGCTGCTGCTGCTGCTGCTGCTGCTGCTAAACGAGCTGCCAGAGCAGAGGCCCAGCGCCGTCGCCGTCAGAATCCAGAGGTGCGTGCCGCCGAAGCAGAAGCTTACCGTCGCCGCCGTCGAGATGATCCAGGAGTACGCGTCGCCGAAGCAGAGGCTAAGCGCCGCCGCCGAGAAGACCCTGCCGTTCGCGCCGCCGAAGCAGAGGCTCATCGCCGCCATCGAGAGCAACCTGAAGCAGAAGCTCATCGCCGCCGCCGAGAAGACCCTGCAGTTCGCGCCGCCGAAGCGGAGGCTCATCGCCGCCGTCGAGAGCAACCAGCAGTAAGCGAGGCTGAAGCAGAAGCTCATCGCCGCCGCCGAGAAGACCCTGCCGTTCGCACTGCCGAAGCGGAGGCTCATCGCCGCCGTCGAGAGCAACCAGCAGTAAGCGAGGCTGAAGCAGAAGCTCATCGCCGTCGCAGAGAAGACTCTACCGTTCGCGCGGCCGAGGCCGAGGCCAAACGCAAACAAAGGCTCGCATTTGCTGCGCTCAAATTTCGCATTAGGAAGTAACGTAATCGTCGGTAATTTTTTTCTATGGGCTTTGAAAACAATGGTAGAACGGATATGGGCCTATAGCTTTTTAAATCATTTTTGTATCCCCCCCTTAAACAGTATTGTAACTTTTGCATGCTTCATACGTTGTGGGAAAATACCTGTGCCTAAAATGAGGTTATAAATGTATGTTAAAGGAACGACTAATATATCTATAACAAAACAGATTGGAGCGTTCTTCAAACCGTCAATATCTTCCGATTTACTTTTCTTGAGTTTTTTGAAAACGCACATAGCCTAATATTCATCTGTTGGGGAAAGATAAACCGACGAAGCTACATGTGGGGCGGACATGTAATGTAGTGCGGTGGTGTCACTGACGCTGTCTACCGACAAAGTAAGGTGATTATTAAATTGTGAGTGTGAAACCAGCAACGGTAGTGAATTGCTGGCAAAAAGCAGGTCTCCATGCAGCAAACTGGACTGCTGTGGACACCAATCTCGAAGCAGAGGACCATGGCACTTATGAAGAGAACAGTGAGCCAGGTGGCTGGCCGGAATTGTCAGAAAGGCTAGGTGCAGATAGCCCTTTGTCTTTTGAAGAGTATGCCGCCTGTGACACCATGTTGTAGACATGCGCTGCACTCACTACGGAAGATATTGTAGCAAGTGCATTACCTGAAGAAGGCGAAGACAAAAAAGATTCTACCAGTGATGAGGAAGCGCCAAATATATCTGCCAAAGAGGCACTAATCGCCCTGGGAAAAGTTAAAGCCTTTGCTGCCCAGCAGCCCACTCTGCCAGAGAAGGTTCTGGAGTGCTTAGACAGAGTGACTCAGTTCGCTACTGCTGCAGTGCTAAGTGCTAAAGTGCAGCAGAAGATCACAGTGTTCTTTGCAAAGTGCTAAATAGTGGAACTTGAGCAAAGTGACAAATAAATGTGTTGATAAACAATTTGACCACCAGTTATTTTGTTTTTACATAACGGCAACAAGCTGTCACACGCTTGCTTATTTCAGTTTAGTGAACTTTCACGTTAACAAACTTTTCCCTGGGGTCCTTTGAAGTTAGTTCAAGTGAAGTATCACTCTATACCCGTGGCAATACATATACAAGCAGAGTCAATGTGGTTAAGATGGCTGACCACGAATAACACGCAGCAGCCAGCGTGTCGCGATCTTCTCTTCTTTTATCCTTCCGTAACAATATGTGCAGTGAGTGCTACTTATAACCTGAAAAAAGAAAGTGTAGAAACACGTAGAAAAGAACAAAACGCTGCTTTAATTTCGACCCTTCATCCGCGCTCCGACCTCTATCAAACGTGTCACTGCAAGAAGACACAGTTCAATTCATACATTTTTCTCTCTAAGGACACTCACATTTAGGTGCGTCCACAAGAATGGGGCGTGAGAAACGTGTGATGGAAAGGCTGCTTGTGGACTGCCGGGCAGAGTGTGTGTGTGGGGGGGGGGTGGGGGGGGTGCCACATGTTGATAGGGCGTATGCAAGCCATGGCTTGCAGTTTCTCTGTTTCTTTGTTTGCTACTACTGCAACATTTGTGAGGCCATTAAGACCGTCATACGCCCCGACTTGGTGGAGTTCGGCGAACTCCCCGACCGTGGAGTTCGCCGAAGTGTGTTACGTTGACTTTTTTTGCACAGGTGGGATCCACGGTACTTGCGAGACAACAGCTTTTGTACAAAGTATATACGTGTATGAGAAATTAAATAAACTAACTAAATAAAAGAATATGGCACAGTGAAGAAATAAACATCAATATAACTTAAGAGTGAGGAGAATAACGAAACAATCGTTTGGAAGTGATACACATAGCTTCATGAGAATGATATATATTGTATACAATATGTAACCATTAGTAAATGCATAAAAAAGAGAATATTGATTCATGCGCCAAGCATGCCGGCAATCTCAAAAACATGTTTCTTCCTAGCTGGGCATACGTGGCTGCTCATGGATGCTCTGATTAATTCGCGTAAAAAGTGCGCCCAAAGATGTGTATTAGAAATGTCTCGCAAGCTTCTCTGTCATAAGTAGTGGAGAATGCGGTTTTCAAAATAGGGGCCTTAGGTTTTTCGAAAGGGTGCCCAGTTTATTCGCATGTATGGAAAGGAGGAGCTGCGGCATTCGCAATGCACGCTGACGGCTGCACCGCGGACCCACCAGTGAGAGAAATGCTTCTGGGATTATCCGCATAGTGCCCCTGTACAGCTCCGTGTGCACAGGCGCGTTCTTGAGGCGTTGTCAACTTCTATATTTACGCCATAAAAAAAGAATGAAAAACAACAGGGTGTAATACTGACGGCGGCCGGGCGGGTATTGGCGCTGTGCTTGTTCAGCTCTGCGGTGGCCGTGAGCATGTCATTGCCTACGCTTGTCGGACACTTGCAAAAGCGGAGACAAACTACACCGTTACTGAACTCGAGTGCCTAGCAGTCGTCTTCGCTCTTCAGAAGTTCTGTCCGTATCTACATGGCCACGCATTCACGATAGTGACTGACCATCATTCACTCTGTTGGCTGGTTGGGCTGCGTGACCCGCCTGGCCGGTTGGCCCGCTGGGCTTCGCGCCTTCACGAGCCCAGCTTTTCCATTAACTACAAGAGCGGGCGCTTTCGCACGGTTGCTGATTGCCTATCCCGTCTCCCTTCGCCATACACTAAACCTGAGAATGATGACTTCAATGGCTACCTAGTTTCCATCTCTTCCGACTTTCCAGGCATGCGTACCTTCGAGAGCGAGCAACGTTGCGGCCCCGCCTTGAAATATTTATGGGCAGCTGCATGTTAGCCAGCAGGAACAAAACTATTTACTTTTCGCAATGGTTTGCTGTACAAAAAAAAAAGAAATTAAGGGCGGAGGCTGACGGGCTTCCCGTCCCAACGTGGGTGCGGCCCGTGACCCCTGCCGACCACTAAACCAAGAGTGGATGGGGAGGGGTTCCTCAGGACCCAATAAAGTTCTTTCCTCCTTCCTCCTCCTCGGCTGATGGTCCCCCATTGCTTCTAGTTGTGCCCGAAAACTTGCGCCCTGCTGTCCTTCGTTCCATGAATGACGATATCACGTCCGGGCACATTGGCTTAGCACGCACACTACACCGACTTAGAGATTTTTCTGGCCCAAGCTCTGGAGCACAGCGAAACAGTATGTCGCCAGCTGTACTGTTTGCCAGCGCCACAAGCAAACGACGACTGCCCCAGCAGGCTATTTACAACCAGTTAGGCCACCGGCGTTACCCTTTGAAAAAGTCGGCATCGACTTACTTGGCCTGCTCCCAAAGACGTCAGCTGGCTATCGCTGGATCACAGTATGCGTAGATTATCTTACTCGCTACACGGGAATGGCGACACTTCCATCTGCCACTGCAGCAGATGTCTCCTCATTTTTGTTGCATCACGTCTTACTCCGTCACGGCGCTCCCCATGTTGTCATCAGTGACCGTGGACGGCAATTCACCACCGACGTCGTTGAAGAACTTTACGGCTTTGTGGTTCTGCACATCGTCATTCCACTCCTTACCACCCGCAAACCAATGGCTTCATGGAGCGGATGAATCGAACCCTTACCAACATGTTATCAATGTATGTCGCTGCTGACTACAAGAATTGGGACGCCGTCTTACCTTTTGTAACGTACGTGTACAATAGTGCCAAGCACGAAGTTACTGGATACGCGCCGTTCTTTTTGCTGTGCGCACGCGCTCCCCAGACCTTTCTGGACACTATTCTACCTTTATCATGCCAAGAAGATCCTTCCCTTGCCCAAACTCTGTGTCGTGCTGAGTACGCACGTCGACTGGCGCATCTGAGGACGTTGTCCTCACAAGGTAACAGCAAGATTCGCTACGATGCGCGGCATATCCCCGTTAGCTTTACTCCCGGTGATTATGTTTGGTTGTGGACACCTGCTCACAAAAAGGGATTGTACCGCAAGTTTCTGGCCACTTACACCGGACCATTCGTTATACTAAGCCGCTTGAGTGATGTGAACTATGTCGTCGCCAAATTGACGGCAAGTAATCGGCGTTCACGTGCGACGCAAGTTGTTCACGTGGCCAGACTCAAACAGTACCATCGCAGGTGCCTTCAACTCGCTCAGCTAACTTTGTCTGCACCCGGGGAAAATGTCGCAGCACTGCGCGACTGAGGCAGAGAAAGAAGTAGAGTGTGCGCGCGTGATTTCGGGGTGCTCTGCACCGGCTGGGCCTGGCCTGTAGTTTCCATCTCGGACCTCGTTTCCCCCTGTACATGAACATCATTAGTAACAATACGTGCATCAATACATCAATGGAGTGGCGAAGGACAAAAGTCGCGTTCATTCCTGTACGATGGACACGTGTGTAAAAAGAAGTCGGATATGAAGCTTACGATCTGCAAGCTTGTGACGTTGCCAAGGAAGGTTTATAGAACCCACTTCGTCACCGAAGCGTTCTTCTCGAGCGGTATCAGTAAGAAAAATGCTTATCGTCGACAGTGATGACCAAAAAACATAAACATTATGCCTTTACGACGTTGTGTCTGTAGTATATGTGAACTGGATCTTCAGTACGGCACCAAAGGACACAAGCTCACGGCCCACGCTTGTGCACTAGCTACGATGTTATAGGGCTGTCGGAACGCCACCGCTACAGTTGATTCATTGTAGAGCTGCTAGGCAATTAAATGAGAAAATTCCTGGGTTTTACGTGCCAAAACGAGGCACACCATAGTAAGTGACCCTGGATCAATTTAGACCATCTGAGGTTTTTAACGTGCCTCTAGTGCACGCTAAACAGGCGTTTTTTTTTATTTTGCCCCCATCAAAATACAGGGGCCGCGGCCTCGATTCGCTGGCGCGTTCTCGTGGTTAGAACCGCACCACTCCACTTTCTGGCGGTATATTCATAGCACATCGGCTTTGCCGAGGTTCTAGGAGTGGTTAGCTTTAGTGAACTGTTTGCGTAGTTTCGCACCATCGGTGCCGTCCACGGCGAGGCTCATACCAATTGCGAGAGATAAGCCAAGAAAGAAGCCGTTTTGCGAGTGTTTTCAAGAGTGACATTATTTTTACAACTTGCTCAGTTTCACACCAGGGTGAAATCCACTAAATGCCCCTTGCAGTATCGCACAACTTTCCCGGCATCGCGGTCGTGCCTGGTATTTTGTTTTGCGAGACGGTGCTGCCGCCATGTGTCCATGGTGTCTGCAGTACTGGCCCCTGATGCAAGTGTATGCTAAGAAAGCTAGCGAGCATTTGAGCATCGGAGTGGAGCTGAGTTGTTTAAACAATCGAGAGCTCTGGAAAATATTCTTTACATTAAATTTTCATGTGGAAAAAAGGATTTTAAACACCCAGATGCTTCGTTGAGCTCCCTATTGTGAGCGGAAACGTCTAGTTTACAAAGCAGGTCGCGTTTAAACATTCGCGTAACACACTCCTAACCCGCTCGCGGGTTATGTATCGCGTTGCCATTAGGAGTATCAAAGCGGAAAATAGTGTACGTACATATAGTGTGGGAAGGCCCTCAGGTGGAAGAGATAGAGAGGGGATCGGGGAGCTGAGGAAAGCGTCTATGTACATATATATGTTTAAATATGTGTGGTGAAGCTGACGGTGGCGAGCTCCACAACACTGGCAGTTGCACTTGGCTCCTCGAAGAGGCAGTACGTGCGCGAGCTGCTTAACACCACCTTGCGATGTGCCGAACGCGGTTGAAACCACGGATCTGGGACGTAGCTCAACGAAGTGCTACGTAATCCTAACACGTTTCTTACGCATTTACCGCTGAATCGCACCAAATTTGTTTTTATTGTGACAGCAATTATATGGACACTCCTGGCGCATTTCTGCCGTCGGCGTCACCATCGCCGTTGCCGCGATGTTGCGTATGAGTAAAAGCGTGTGAGGGGGAGCCGCCGAACGCGGGTCAATCACCCGTGCGCTAGAGAGGAACGCGGCCCGGGTGCGTGTCCTTTCCTGTGGCGTGCGAGCAATGGGGGTCAGGCGAGGGAGGAGGGGCGTTCTTTTCCGGCGGCTGCCAGGTGTATCGATGCTCTCCTCGTCGGCCGCGCCTTACAGAGTGAAGACATTAATAGTGCGTTTTATTTGGCGCTTTTATATTCCGCTCAGCTGCTGAGCGGAGCGGAAGCGCGAATGCGCATACGCCTTCCGCTTAGCCGCTAGCGGACTAGCGGAGCGACCAACACGGTCCGCTTATAAGCTGCCTGAGCGGAGCCTGGTGACAAGACGTTCATTTGAGGTATCGCGAGCCGTCTATGCGCAGGCAAGTGAGAGCACGCGTGAGAGAGCAAATCTGGGGGCTATGGCTCCTTGAATATATGACTCTGCCTAGGCATTACGGAGAAGGTTTCAAGCGCGCGTTGTATTCGTTGGTCCCACGAGATGCCGGCATTGCGGAGTTGGGTCGAGTTTGTTTACGCTCCGCCGTTGGCTGCCCGAGCGGTGAGGCAGTGGGCACGGACGCCCCATTTGGGGATCACTGCCTCTGAATGGGCAACGTTCTAAATGGTTTTGTATAAGTCATGGGTCGCTTTATTCATCCCGACGATTGATTAGATTTTTTACAAGCACTGCTTAAGCAGGGTCCATGTAACTGGCAAACGGAGGCCTCCGGAGGGCACCTGAGGTTATAATAAACAGGCGGTGTAGGATCTCCACGACACCCAAGGGGTAGCTGGGGGTCAAAGCTGGAAGCAGGGTGGCCCATGGCTTGGAGCCACGGACGCCGAAGCTTGCCAGAGGGTGTTCGCATAAAAAATTGGCTGTCCGCGACAGCGGACAGCCGATAGTATAGACGCCCTGGCACACGCAGGCCTCGGTGAGCCCCAACTCTCGTACCAGTCTGGGTTTCAGCTTTGGTGTCCCCGTTGCCGCTTTGGTGTCCTGGAGGGGCAGCCAATAATGCGAAATAATGACACGTTGTTTGTAACATAGTCGCGGCCGTTAGGCCACGGCAGGAACGAAACGTACGTACACGCCTGGGAACGAGACGGGTAAAAAACTCAGCCTTTATTGTCAACAGCAGGGTGGTTATATAGTATTCCAGGAGAGAGGGGGAATGGAAAGGGGACATAGCGAGTTAGAAAGAAAACTTCACGCTTGCGCAGTGTGTAGCCCGCACTATGACACAGCGGCCGATACAACACTTCTTCCTCCTAGAATCGGTCAACCGGTCTCCTCGTCCTCGTCGAACGTCGTACGACTTGAGCGGGTTCGCTTTGCACTACTGCTTCGGATGATGGAAGTGCCGGGAAGGTGTGGTCAGCATGATGATCCCCAACTGCAGGCGGCAAGGCAGATGCTTCCAGTCTCACATCGATCTGTGGCGCGGATTCCTCTGGCCTGAATGTAGCGCCGTCCGGGCACGCGTCTTCCGCAATGTCGGATGACTGCGTTTCTGTAGGCCGACGACGCACCTGGTCCACGTGCCGCCGGACAATTGCTCCAGGTTTTTCTACTGTAACCATTCGGGTCGCAGATGTAGATGTCACATGTCCTGGTATCCATTTGTCTCCTGCCCCATAGTTGCGAACGTGCACACGGCTCTCTAGTGGGGGCAGCCACTCATGGTTATCAGACGGTGCGTCTCCACTACCCTTCGGAAAACACGTATCCAGGCACGATCTAATCTGGTATCCGAGAAGCATCTGTGATGGAGACTTCCCGCTCTTCTGGGGTGTCCTTCTGTAATTGAACAGTAGTCGCATTAGTTTGTGCTCCAGTTTTCCTTCCTTCAGCTTCCGAAGACCATCTTTCACTGTTCGGACAGCTCTTTCGGCAGCCCCATTAGATTGCGGGTGGAAGGGGGCGGTCCTAACGTGCGACATACCCGCCGTGGTTGCTCAGTGGCTATGGTGTTAGGCTGCTGAGCACCAGGTCGCGGGATCGAATCCTGGCCACGGCGGCAGCATTTCGATGGGGGCGAATTGCGAAAACACCCGTGCACTTAGATTTAGGTGCACGTTAAAGAACCCCAGGTGGTCGAAATTGCCGGAGTCCCCCACTACGGTGTGCCTCATAATCAGAAAGTGGTTTTGGCACGTAAAACTCCATAATTTAATTTTAATTTTAACGTGCGACACGTTGTTCTCGACAAATGTTGCAAATTCACGACTAGTGAATTGTGTTCCGTTATCGGAAACTATCGTTCTGGGCACGCCAAATCTGCTGAAAATGTCCCGCAAACAGTGAATTGTAGCTGTGGAGGTAGCTTGCTTCAAAGGAAGCGCTTCTATCCACTTGGTGTGCGAATCGATTAGCACAAGCACCATCTTGCCTTCTATCGGTCCGGCAAAATCCACATGGATGCGCGACCACTTCTCAAACGTTTGTGGCCAGCTTGCTGGTGCAGCGGCTGGCGGCATGGGCAAATTGTCGATGCAATTCTTGCACTGAGCCGACATTTCCTCAATCTCTCGGTCTAGGCCTGGCCACCAGAACAACGATCGCGCAATCGATTTCATCGGCGAAGACCCTTGGTGGGTTTCACGCAGCAGCTGCAGCAATCGCTTTCGCGCACCGGCAGGTATAACCACTCGATGGCCCCAATAAATTAACCCATGTGCCAGGGACAACTGCAGTCGACGGTCAAAAAATACAGCCAGGCGTGGCTCAAGGCCTTTCGAGCTTCTAGGCCAACCACGTAGCACGTAATGCTTGACGCGATCTAGTGTCTAGTCGACGGCTGTAAGGTCCTTCAGTTCTCGTGTCGTGACTGTGCCTTCCTCTAGGATTTCCAAAGAAAAAACGTACTCTTGCGGCTCTTGGGGCTCCATACTGGGACCGGGTGATTGCAACGGAAGCCTGCTGAGGGTGTCCGAGTTCAGCAGTTGTCTTCCGGGAGTGTACTGAAGTTTGTAGCAATATCCTCCGAGATAGAGGGCCCTACGCTGAATGCGGGCTGCAGCCATAGACGGTGTTGGGCGGTCGGCCCTTAGCAATCCGAGGAGAGGCTGGTGGTCTGTAACCAAGGTGAATTCACGGCCCAACAGATAGTCTCGCAATCTCGTGACCCCAAAAACGAGTGCCAGTGCCTCACGCTCCAGCTGCGAGTAATACCGTTCGGCTTTCGTGAGAGTCCTTGAACGGAATCCGATCGGTCTGTGGACGCTGCCTACTGTGTGAAACAGTACTGCGCCAGAGCCGTGTGGGGAAGCGTGGCACTGCAGTTTCAGCTCCTTTAACGAGTCAAAATGGGCAAGCACTTCGGCATTCTTGAGACACTGTTTGGCCTTGGCGAACGCAGTTTCCTGGGGTTGGTTCCACTGCCATCGCGCATTCTTTTCTAGTAACTGATACAACGGGGACAGCACGCTTGACATGTTCGGTAAAAACCTTGAATAAAATGTTAGCATTCCGACAAACGAACGCAGCTCGCTCACGTTACGAGGGCTCGGTGCTTTCATGATAGCTTCCACGTTCTTTTCCGTCGGGTGAAGACCGATACGATCGATACGGTGTCCCGGATAAGTAACCGATGGCTGGCTGAAATTGCATTTGTCGTACCGCAGCTTTACGCCATGCTTTCGAAACTGATCCAACACTGTTTTCAGCCGAGCTCCGTTCTCTGCCGCCTTTTCAGAAACAAGCACATCATCTAAGTGTGCCTGAACTCCAGGCAGGCCCGCTAGAATGGTATCCATCTTCCTTTGAAATATAGCAGGATCAGAGGAAATGCCGAACGGCAGCCTGTTGTAACAGAATAGGCCTTGGAGCGTATTAATGACGCACAGCTTGCGTGAAGCTTCGTCTAGTGGCACCTGGTTGTAGGCATCTGTCAAATCGAGTGTACTAAAAACTTCACCACCGCTTAAAGACGCGAACATGTCTTCAATCACCGGAAGGGGATACTGCTCAAGTGCACAAGCATGATTCAAGGTGGCCTTAAAATCCCCGCAAATCCGGACTGTGCCATCTTTTTTTAAGCACTGGTACTATGGGGGTCGCCCAGTCCGAATATATTATGGGCGATATTATGCCTAGCGACACTAGCCGATCCAGCTCTTTGGCCACCTTGTCGCGGAGCGCGTACGGAAGTGGTCTCGCCTTGCAAAACTTGTTTACCGCACCATCCTTGAGCACCAAGCGGGCTGGGGGTCCCTTCATCAGGCCCAATTCCTCTTAGAAGACATCTTCGTAGTTACTGCTTAAGGCGTTAATGTGGTTGATGGCTTCTCCCGTCACCGGCACTTCTTTTTTACTGACTTGCAGTACCGAAACTCCAGCCCTATCCAGCAGGGCTAACAGGTCTCGACCACACAGGCTTGGTCCGGTGCAGTCTAGTACTATGAGCGTGCATTCAACTGACACACCTTGGTGCCCAACAGCTAGCCGAAGGTCGCCTAACACAGGCAGCCTTCCAGCGTAGCACGAAAGTTTCAGATGTGAAGGCTTCAAATTTGGCCAGTGTTTGCAATGCTTATCGAAAACCTGTCGCGCTATGACGCATACTGGTGATCCTGTGTCTACTTCCATTGCCAGCTCTACGCCGCCCCAATTGAATCTGCGGCGAATTGGCGGCTCGAGACATTTCGTTCGCGCCGACAGCAAAGTCCAGATATGAGCATTTTCATAGCAATCTTCCGATGTGGTTTCTTGCACTGTTAATGTTTGACCACGAGGCGCAGGTGCAGCAGCCCCGAGTTGCTTGTCGCGGCGATTGGGACACATTTTTGCGAGATGTCCACGTTGGCCACAGTGATAACAGCGCGCTTTGGCCCAGCTGCAGCTGTTAGCGTCATGTTTCAAGCTTCCACATCTACTGCATTGCCGACACGCTGCATTTTCGGCGCTTTCTCTCGGTGTTGGCCGGCGTCGCGCTTCCACTTTCAATAGTGCCGTTACTTCTGCGGAAATCCTTAGCGCATCGTTTTCCGCGGCTTCAGCAGCTATTGCTGTCGCTTCGGCTTCTTCTAGCTTGAGCTCTTTGCCAAGAGTTGTTTCCGTACTGCACTTGAGCGTACCCTGCAGACAATCCTGTCTCGGATCATCCTGTCAAGGCAACTGCCGTAGTTGCAGTTGTCTCCGATGCGGCGGATTTCGACGAGGAAAGCCTGAATAGATCCTCCCTCCAGTTGGCAACGACTGAAGAATTTGTAGTTCTCCGAAATTTCGTTCCGTTTAGGGTCTAGTATTCATTCAAGGCTTTGATAACTTCGTCACAACTCAATAAGTTTGGCGCGCGGGGAGCCACCCTTCCGGCAAGGATTTGAATAGTCTGCGTGCTCAGTGCAGCCACAAGAAGTGCTCTCTTCTTACTTGACTCAACGATGACATTTGCTTCGAAATACGCCTCGACTTTGATCATGTACGGCTTCCACTTATCTGTGCTTTCGTGGAAGCTCGGGAGCATCTGGAACGCCATGGAAATCGCTGGCACGGCTGTCTTCAGGGCCGGGTGTCTGGGTCTGCCTTGACTGCGAGGGTGTCGTCTTCACTCGTTGCCACTGTAACATTGTCGCGGCTGTTAGGCCACGGCAGGAACGAAACGTACGTACACGCCTGGGAACGAGACAGGTAAAAAATTCAGCCTTTATTGTCAACAGCAGGGTCGTTATATAGTAATCCAGGAGAGAGGGAGAATGGAAAGGGGACATAGCGAGTTAGAAAGAAAACTTCACGCTTGCGCAGTGTGTAGCCCGCACTATGACACAGCGGCCGATACAACATTATTACAATTAGTAAAAAAGACGATTGAATAAATACAATTGCGTCCAGCTACCGCCCCGTGAGGTTAGGTTAAGCACTACCACGCGCCTCGACTTCTGCAACACCAGGCAGCACTTTGCCTTTAAAGGTATGTCGGACAGAAGTTCACGCGCCTGCGGCGCTGGTGCTGAGTCAGTCATCATCACCAGCGGCCTTTCAGCCACTTGCGTTCAACCGCAGTTGCTAAGGCGCTCTGCCTTCTACATATTCAATATATGCGGCCCGGGCTCTACTACGGCCGCTACAGCTCCGACAGAAACATCTGTGATGTTATTTACAAGGTACATCGCCGTAAGGCGCGAGAAAGCTATGATCCGCCACGACTAACTTAGCACGAGCGCCGCTCTGCAATGTCCGCACGCTTACGAACAAACGCATACAACACGCGCCAAGAAACCTCCTCCGTAGTGACTGGGCACAGCCGTATATTGAAGGAGCAAAATCTCCCAGATTTTTTCTCCTGCGCACACTCTTACTCACACCTTCGCACAAACGGCTGGCGATCCCCCAAATGAACGTCGTACACAGCACGTAGGCTAGCGTTGGCGTCAGAAAGGATTGGATTGGATGCGTAAAGCAAGCTCGCTGGCTATCAGGTGGCGTTCCGCAAGACGGTGCTTTATGTTCCACTGAATAATATGGACCGGTAACACATCACAAGCGCATGTCTAGATATTTCATGGGTGAATAGGTTATATATATATATATATATATATATATATATATATATTGCACTTGATAAAAGTAATCAATGGATGTTTTTATTTTATTTTATTACCCTGAATTTGGCCAGAGGCTGCTGCAACTATGAAAGGCCTGCTCCGCTACGCTTAAGGTATATATAACTAAAACGTGAAAATGCCCGCCGCTCCACTGTGGCTTAGCGGGGAAACTACGAGCAGAGCGTACCATAAAGAAGCCCAATGAAAACACTGTATTGAGGCGTCTACTATGCGACGTTGGTCACGCGAATCGCGGGCGCCGCAGTAAACGCCTGTGGCGGACGCCGTAGGGACGAGTTGCCTGCGCACGTGTGTCTTGAAAGCAATGTGCGACGTCCCCAAAGTGCGCGCCCGCGCGGTCCTAATCTTGAAAGCGATCTGCGATGTTTGCAGAGTGCGCGTAGTGGCGGTAGCTGCTTATGCCTTGTGCTTTCAACGTTTCGTTCGTGTTGAAGCGACAGATGCACGTAGGCCAATTGGCTCGCGGCAGCTGCCGCGATTCCTAACTCCAGCGTTTTCACAGACAGTTTCCACAGCAATCAAGCGATATTTGTTGATGGTTACCTGTACGCGCGTGATACCATGCTGGTTAATTTCGTTAAAACACTTTGAGGGGCTAGTTGGTTTGTATTCATGGTAGAATGGGTAATTGTTATGTAAGCGTTACGAATGGGTAAGGTAAGACAGGCAAAGACAGCGCATGTCTCTTTGCGTCAGTTTCTTTCTACATCCTCGTTGAGCCACGCTTACGCATTCTATCATTGTTAATTTAGTTAGTAAGCGAACGATTACAAGTTCACACGGCCGATAAAACTACTATCCTTACTTCATACAGCTATCCACTAATTTACTATCGCGATCGGTGCTTCGCCTTTCAGGTGGCACTGCGAATTTTTTTTCCTTCATTTCCACTAGACTGCTTAGTAAACTTGTAAGCTCCATATTCAAATACGTAGTTTGAGAGAAAAGGCAGGCGCACAAACCTAGGAGTGACTTGCTGAAGCTACCTGAAAAACAACAACAAAAATAGGCACGCCTCATTACGCAGTAGAGCGAGTAGGCGGAACGGTCGAAGACCATCTGATTGGTATCTTGGTTAGCTGGAAAATGTCCTGCACATATCTGAGGGCATCGAAGCGTCACCAACGCGTGGGGGGCCTAACGACATTCCTCAGCGAAAACTACCGCCCACTAGCCGCAATCTCTGTTACGCTTGGAGGATCGGCAGTCTCTAACAATCTTGGCCACGTGCAGCTGCAAATCTGGTGTGGTCTGTCTCCTACGAGCATACACTATACGCCTGATATTGGCGGTAAGTATGACAGATGCACAGCGGCATACGAACCATTTTTGGAGTTGTGGGCAAACCTCCCCCTGCTATTTCGCGCTGTTCCTCTCTCTCTCTCTCACACACACACACGCACACACACACTCACATATATATATATATATATATATATATATATATATATATATATATATATATATCAAGTCAATGTTGCACCAGATGGTCCCGCAGCTTTGAAACCTTACAAGAGGGAGGAATGCATGCAATGTTGATTTGCTGCCGTTTCCGCCGGCTCCTGGCCTTCGTCACAGGAATGTATCTCTGTCTGTCAATATATATATATATATATATATATATATATATATATATATATATATATATATATATATATATATATATATATATATATGTATACAGAGAGAGAGACATAGATAGATAGATAGATAGATAGATATCAGATTTTCAGATAACCATTGCACTAAATATGGCAGCATGATGTCAGTGATTTTCTTTCTGATCTACAGATTTGATTATCAATGACACACCGTGAACCATTGCAGACAGTGTTGCAAAACAGGTTCGATGCGTGTAGCTGCAATGATGAGACAAAAAGGTGGCTAATACTTGAGCGAAAACTGTCAAGTGAATTTTAATTGACGTAGATGTTCTGGGATAGTAGAATGTGACATAGTGTGAAGTAAATCATTTACCTAGGTCTTTCGTGTTTGTGCAATGCCCGTACCATCGAGGGATAAACAGTGCATTGACTAGGAGGGTGTAGAGGGTTTTTACCTTACTAATAGAGTAATACGACGGATGACGACAGCCTAAGTTCCGCGTTTACATTCTGAGTGTATGTTTAGGGATATAGCAAAATTCAAAAGAACACAAATAATGTTTTCCTAGCTGGAAAGGTCTTCGTCAACATTGTCCCTGGATTTTTCTGATTCTGGACATTCGTGATCAGAGAACTAAATGATTGGGAACGCGCTTTGCCGCATGTTGTTAACATGGCGATGACAATTATGCAATATTTGTAAAGGTCAAATTCTACGCTTCCACCCTCGTTCTACCAGAAATTCGAGCGTGATTGGTCCGAAATCCGTGAGGAAAGCAAGCAATTTGTTCAAATGCGGGTCAAGGAGATCTGCTGCTACAATATCCACGCGTTTATTTACCTGCTTTGTTTTCAATCTGAACTCAAAATACATTCCAATTAGCTTTGGTAAATTTTTTCCAGCTAAGCATCCGAACGTCCTATTGACGCATGCATTACTAGCAGCGCCTAAACTAATTCAAATAGGTTTTGTAAACAACAAACAAACACAAATTTTATGCACCCAAAGTGATGTATGTGATGACGGCTTCGCTATGAAGCACAGTCGCAAAGAGAAGATTATTAATCTGAAGGGCAACCGTTGCTTTATCATTGTCACGCAGCCTGCCAGTTTTGGTCGTTTAGAGGAAGTTTTAAATAACAGGCTACCTTTCAGAAGACTATTTCTGGAACAACTTTTCTAACTTCCAAGTCACTAAAAGGTCGCCGATAGATCCCTCAAGTCTCCGAACAAACGTCGCTGGTTGTTAAGCGGAAAACTTTGTCGCTAAACAGACAAGAAAGCCACTAACCCTAGCGACAAGATCACTAAGGTGACCAGACCGATTACAGACGGGTTGCCTAGACGGCCCCAAAAAACGCACGATGATGGAAATGACGCAAGCTGAAACGTGTTCTGGATCCCGCCCCCCACGTACAGCGTCTCCTCTGAAATGCGGGCGTGCAAGGCCCGCATAGTTCGCGGCTAACGCACTGGAGAACCGCAACCCTCAGCTGTCGAGTGCGGCCTGCCGAGGGCCAGCTGCTACCACGCGTCACGTGGAGACACGAAAGGCGAACCTACGGGCTGCCCAACAAGTGGATGCGTAATAAAAAACGAATACTTACGTTGGCGCTGTTCCGAAAGAAAACTTGTCCTTAGCTGTTGTTTTGCGGGATTTGCCAGTGAGCAGTTGATAGTGCCCGCTTTCAAAAGTGTGTTTGCGTGGGATTGGGGAGGGGAGAGGTATTGTGACTTATTTGCCCACCCCCATGCCCTATTAGTTGCCTTTAAGATGATGTAGTTATGTTGAGCGCATGATCTATTACTGCCATCATTATTACTGCCATTACTACTGTCGAATATTTCAGCTTCATACGTACTTTCGTATCCATGTCATTTGGAATAAAAAATGGAGTAGCAAGACATGTGATTCCTGAAAAAGCTTTCATGAACACCTTTGTGGCCGTTTTTCGTGGGTTTGCTAATCTTTGGGACCGTAATGATCATTGACTGAAAAAAGAAATTATGTCTCAATATTCTGTCAACGGGCTCGATGATCTCGTACGTGCTGTTTAAACAATAAACAGATTTGTAATGACGATCTCTGGTAACTTAACCGTTTGGTTAGTATAGTCCTCGAAGCATGACCGGAGAACAGACGCGAAGGACCCTCACCTGTGCAATGACTGCAATGCTAAAGGGGTCAAATTGGAGAGATATGGCCCACTCGGAACTAATACCCCAAGCGTCGAGCCTCCACAACTTTCCGCTGAACGGAAGAGTCCCCCGATCAGCATATATATGTGCAAACACCATATGTTTACTCACACCAGCAATCTATTCTAAAGAAACAAATAGGCGTAATTTTTGAGCAGACAGGTAGAATATATTTTCTTACAAATATTTATGAGCTTCTTTTATTATGTATGTTCCAGCCCTGCGGGTCTCGGACAGTATTTAGACGTTTTTCGGAATACGTCCAAATGCTGTTCAAGGCCAACGCGACGCGTTCAGTTGAAACAATGTTCCAGATCTGCCGTATGTAGCAACGGCTAACACTTCAAAAGCTAACTCTGAATGCATACACAAATACCGAAGAAAGTAGATGGGACGGTGGCTGACGTGGTAGCTTAAGAGGAAGCTTTAGCTCGGGTGCTCCTATCTAGATACATGTAAAAGGAGAATTCGTTTTTCTCGGCAACCACAGCACCAAATTTGACGGGGTTGTTGCACATAAAAGAAAAATTTAAAATCTAGTGACTGTTGGTTTCGAATTTTCGATTTAGGTCGTCGCAATAGAAGCATAAAAAGTAAGGTGAGCTAATTGTGAAGTCTTCTAGGAATCCAAAGTGTATGGCCAATCTATTGAGAATGCGTGTTATTGAGAGCAGGTAGAAAGAAATTAATCATTTAAATTGGAAGCCATATAAACGCGCGGCCCCACATTTCTGATTTAAAATATCGCTGTTATTTTACAATTAAAAAAAAATTGTGCCTTCACTTAAGGTAGACTTCACTGCAAAATTCTTATATTATACACATTTCTGCAACATGTCTGAAATCCTGTTTGGCAGTCAAAATTATAGTAACATATTTGGGAGGCTAATTACAGTAGTGTACATCCTTCTTGGTTACAATGCTGAAGAATCAATCTGGGAAACACCTTTTCCGGAAACAAAATATTGCTGAGAGCGCCCATATTTTTATTATGGGGTTTTGTGTGCCAAAACCATTTCTAATTATGAGGCATTCCGTAGTGGAGGACTCCAGAAATTTCGACCACCTGGAGTTCTTTGACGTGCACCGAAATCTAAGTACACGGATGTTTTTGCATTTCGCCCCCATCGAAATGCTGAGAGCACTCGTGCTACATCACGAAACACCATAGTGCTTCATAACCGCACTTCAAAGCAAAGTGACACAGCTTCACCGTTGTCTCATAAATAATCCTGCAATGTGGCCTACGTACGCTAGCGATTTTCTTTATTCGTAATATCACTTTATTCTCAAATCATACTAAGTATAACTGCAAACGCAGAAATTTTGCAAGCTCATTATCGCCAACCCTTGTGCATCTCCATTTTTCAATTTCTTTTGTTATGTAGTGGCGCCATAAGGACAACGTTGAGAAGATATTGCCATATTTCTATAGAACGTTCGGCATACAGCCTCTTCGACTAGCTCTTTTATCGATATCAAGTCGGCTTATAAGTTCAGCTGGCATGAATCAGACCTATAGTTTCAGAATAAGCTCCGTATCGTGTTGATAATCAAGCGGCAGTGTAAAACTTGAAGCCACCTTTGCCTTGTAATAAAACCTGTTGTTGCCATGCGTTGCCACTATGATGCTACCGAGGTGCTGCAAAACTACGCGTGGCGAATACAATTGCCATATTTGCGCCGTGTTTTACAGCGAGGCTGTATACCTGGACAGTCCAAGGAAATTTTCGTGTCGTTGTGGTAAGCAAAAAATTCCCAATACGTGGGCCGATCCCGAAGATAACCGGCCGGACCGGCGGCGGAGGTCAAACAGACGTTACGCACTCCCCATACGTGGGCCGATATCGAAGATATTGCAATGCCGGGTCGAGCCGCGGCGGAGGTGAAGCAGGCTTAAGCACTATCCAAACGTGGGATGATCCCGAAGATACTGCAATACTGGCCCGACCCTCGGCGGAGGTAATGCAGGCGTTAAGCACTCCCAATACGTGGGCTGATTCTGAAGACAATACAAGACTGGCCCGACCCGCGGCGGAGGTGAAGCAGTCTTAAGCACTATCCAAATGTGGGCTGATGCCGAAGCTAGTGCAATACTGGCCCGACCTGCGGCGGAGGTAATGCAGGCGTTAAGCACTCCCAATACGTGGGCTGATCCCGAAGACAATACAAGAGTGGCCCGACCCACGGCGGAGGTGAAGCAGGCTTAAGCACTATCCATACGTTGGCTCATCACGAAGATAGTGCAATACCGGCCCGACCCGCGGCGGAGGTGAAGCAGGCGTTAGCACTCCTCATACGTGGGCCGATCCCGAAGATAGTGAAATGCAGGGCTGACCCGCGGCGGAGGTGATATAGGCGTTTAACACTCCCCTTAAGTTAGCCTATCCCGAAGATAATGTTTAATGTGCACATAGTGCACATTTTAAGACGGCGGAACAAAAAGTGGTATCCTCAATATTTTGCGCTTGTCATACTTCGTTCACGGAAGACGTTGCTCACAGGTCATGGTGCTGGGGCCCTATAACGTAAAACTATTCCAATATGTTTCTATTCCAATTTCCTGACGTCAAATTTGCGTAACCACCGACGCAAGCACCGGGTGGTCACCCATAGGGTTGTCTGAATAGACCAATCAAGCGCTCTCCTCGTTCATAGGAGGTCCCTTTTGTTTGCTTGAAAAACGAATAACATTGCCTACACTGAGCGGCTTGTTGTATCTAACTGGCTGACAAGAGGCGAGGAGAACGCTCAAGTGGAGAGGGATTCACTAGGGCAGAGCCAGTGCACTGAAAACCGATAACCGGATGAAGAGGGTGGTGCCGGCGCCTGCGATTGGTCGGCTTTCCCTTCATAGCTTGTGGTGGCTGGTCGAAAATCGCGGCGGCATGCAACGGAAGCTTAAGAATGAAGTTAAAATTGACCCTCAGCAAAGAACAGTTGGCAGAATGAGGTAGT
Organism: Dermacentor albipictus; assembly: GCF_038994185.2. Taxonomy (NCBI): domain Eukaryota; kingdom Metazoa; phylum Arthropoda; class Arachnida; order Ixodida; family Ixodidae; genus Dermacentor; species Dermacentor albipictus. The sequence goes on from NC_091825.1 coordinate 31,463,614, forward strand.
AAACGTGTCGAAAGTGCTTAAAAACGTTACACGGTAACGCAAGAAGTTTTATAATACGCAAATACAGCCATGCTCTCCGGCAGGTGCGAGTAGCCAGCGTCTCAGCGATCGGCGGCAGCTATCTTTTATTCCTTTCGGAACGGGGCAGCCTGCGGCTATTCCGAAAAAAATTCAGTTTTGTTCGGCATATTAATGCATCTTTATCGCGTACACGTCACTTTGACGCGGTGAGTTCGTGCGGTTTTGTGACGTCGCGTGACAGGTAGGTGAAGTGGGTGCAGCCCGAAAACTTTTTACCAATAGCCGAGGGCTAATAGCGAAAAGGAGTCGAATCAGAAATAACTGTTTTTCTTTTTTCTGTCAAATCATGCATAATCAGTGTGCACACATCATATCAGATGGGGAGGTGTTGCGGTTTTTGTAACGTCGCGTGACAGACAGGTGAAATGGGGGGTGGCCGAAAAAAGTTTTTGACCAATCGCGGAGGGCTGATAGCAGAATTGGAATAGAAAAGTTTGGAATAGTTTTACGTTATAGCGCCCCTGCAGTCCAGCTGGGGCGCTATAACGTAAAACTATTCCAAACTTTTCTATTCCAATTCTGCTATCAGCCCTCCGCGATTGGTCAAAAACTTTTTTCGACCACCCCCCCATTTCACCTGTCTGTCACGCGACGTTACAAAAACCGCAATACCTCCCCATCTGATATGATGTGTGCACACTGATTATGCATGATTTGACAGAAAAATGAAAAACAGTTATTTCTGATTCGACATCTTTTCGCCATTAGCCCTCGGCTATTGGTAAAAAGTTTTCGGGCTGCACCCACTTCACCTACCTGTCACGCGACGTCACAAAACCGCACGTACTCACCGCGTCAAAGTGACGTGTACGCGATAAAGATGCATTAATATGCCGAACAAAACTGAATTTTTTTCGGAATAGCCGCAGGCTGCCCCGTTCCGAAAGGAATAAAAAATAGCTGCCGCCGATCGCTGAGACGCTGGCTATTCGCACCTGCCGGAGAGCATGGGTGTATTTGCGTATAATAAAACTTCTTGCGTGACCATGTAACGTTTTTAAGCACTTTGGACACGTTTACTACCTCATTCTGCCAACTCTTCTTTGCTGAGGGTCAATTTTAGCTTCATTGTTAAGCTTCCGTTGCATGCCGCCGCGATTTTCGACCAGCCACCACAAGCTAAGTAAGGGAAAGCCGACCAATCGCAAACGCCGGCACCACCCTCTTCATCCGGTTATCGGTTTTCAGTGCACTGGCTCTGCCCTAGTGAATCCCTCTCCACTTGAGCGTTCTCCTCGCCTCTTGTCAGCCAATTAGATACAACAAGCCGCTCAGTGTAGGCAATGTTATTCGTTTTTCAAGCAAACAACAGGTACCTCCTATGAACGAGGAGAGCGTTTGATTGGTCTGTTCAGACAACCCTATGAGTGACCACCCGGTGCTTGCGTCGGTGGTTACGCAAATTTGACGTCAGGAAATTGGAATAGAAACATATTGGAATAGTTTTACGTTATAGGGCCCCTGCTCTCTGCATGTAAGAAATGTCGTGATCTTTCATAATGTCTTGCTTCTGCGAGTTTATGCAGTGCTCTGAAAATTATGACGGCGATGAAACAATAAATTTTGAGGCAAGAATGGATTCTTATGTGTGGATATTAATCGGACGTGTTGATATGCTAGAAGTCGCTTTCCTGCATAGGGCTTTACATTCTAATATTTTACACCAGGAAACAAAGACTTTATTATGTGGCACGCCATGGTGAGATGTTTGGTATAATTTCAATCAATGTGTTTTTTTTGTCTAACGTGGAGAAAGCGCACGGTACACGAGCATTTTTGCATTTCAGTACTATCGGTATGAGTTAGACTCGTACTCGTTAAAGCAAGAAAGTACTTGGTCACAATTACAAGTATTTCTTTCGCAAATATACTTAATTACAGTTGCTACTACTGCGCCACAATGGTAACTGACGAATTCTCAAAAGCAATCCATTGCTTCTGTGCTATACTCTTCGCCGATCTTTTGTGAACACTGCATTGCTACAGTAACCAGAACAAGCAGCCGTGGTAATTTTGGTGCCTCTCCAGCAGCTTCTTGTACATTGTTTATCTTCCCTTACAGTTGCCTTTCAAAACTTGGTCTCTCAAGCTACCTCGTTTTTGTTTAAAAGACATTAGCAGCAACACTAATAACTCGCTGGAAGTCTACGCTGAGGCTTAAGTCGATGTTGTAACGTTTGTGGCGCGCAAGATTGTAGTTACTCAGCATCATGGGTTTCTCTGAAGCGTAACCCTTCATTGTTGCTGCCACTGGGAGAATACGCTCCCGGCCGTGCCAATGAAAAACGTTAACAAAAATGTCTTCAGTATTTCCTGGCAAAAACTTCCCAAGCGGCCGTCGCTATCGAGACATATAAGCTCGGGTTCGATTCATAGTCCAATATCTGGTGCCAAGTCCAGGTGTGGCGACAAATGCTGTGGTCAAAATTTTCCTTTCCGGAATGTGCGTATCGGCGTGGATGCTGCGCTTCGCACTGTCAGGCGTTCAAGTGCAGATCCATGCTCAAAGCGGCGTCGCCTGTCAAAGCTCGTCTCCCCCATAAAGTAACTGTTACATGTTATTGGTAATGAAATAAAATTATGCAGACCCCACGCACTTTAGGAATCGATGTAAGCGAAGCTATTTGTGCTGGTTGATTGGGGTGTCAATAATTAGTGGCGATGTTAACCGCGGAAGCTTAATTTATTCAACGTTCAGTCTAACACGAGAGTGATGAGTTGGTGTTAAACCTTACCTTCCGTGCACCACTACTATTTGTCTGCGTTGCACACAGAACACACAGGGCGAGCTGTTTGCTTGAGGTGTTGTTGTGCGCTATAGTAGATAACCTTTGAAAGGGTTGAGCACTGTCATTGTCTCACATGGCACATGGCATGGTGGCAGAAGTATTGATCTTGAATTGGATTATGGGGTTGTACGGGCCAAAAGCACAATGGTATTATGAGGCACGGCGTAGTGGCGCACTCCGGATTAATTTTGACTCCATGATGTTCTTTCACATTTCACAATTTGTAAGTACACGTGCAATTTCTATTTCGCCTCCGTGGAAATGCAAATTCCACGGTCGGCATCAAATCCCTGAACTGTAGCAATGCCATAGCCACAATGTTACCGCGGCGGGCACAGAAATATTGATTGGATGGTCGACCGCTTCCGTGGTGTCCCTGGACCCTGCGGTGGGCTTTAATTAATGCGGCTCTCTTTCTGAACACAAGGCGTAATTTCTCCCCTTGACATATTTGCATGCTGTATATTTTTCTGAACTACCAGGGACGTACTGTACCGTACCTTGAACTTCAGCTTAGCCTGTTTCCCAGCAATTGCTCTCGTGTTGTAGAAGGGTTTCCTTGCCTTCTCACGTCACCTCTGCCCCCCTCCCCTCCTTCTATGGGAACTGGCTCTTCCCCTCACTCACCCTTACAGTTCTATCTACGTCTCCTCTGGACTCGCGCTTTAGCAGAAAGGATAGCGCGGCAATTTCCGTATTGGTTTTCAGGGCAGTCGCGGATAATTACGACTGTCAAGAGGCTAATGTGACGACAGCCAGAAAGTGTGCCCAAGAATGTGCGCAATGCGCAGAGGGCATTGTGCACATTCGACGCTGCAGGGTCGAAACGAGTTTCTCGGGTTGCCTTTCCAACTGTGCCATCGCTCCTCTCATGTACGCACACGCTCTGAACCCACCCCCGACGCGGTGTGCCAGACAGCAGCACCAGCAGCAGCAGTAGCAGCAGAAGTGGGAAAGTCGGAATAAGCGGTAAAGAAAGCTTCGCTTTAAAAGGTAATTGAATTAGAGTGAGTGTTACCGAGTTAAGAAAATATTAGTGAAATTGCGAAATTCCCAATATATGAAATTCAGTACAAGTACTAGTTTCATGTTATTCTTTACGTACAGGTCTGGCATGATGCCTCCACTCTCTTTGGATCGAGCCCGCGACCTTGTACTCAGCAGAGCAACGAAATAGCCACTAACTAACAGGCTAGCGGTCGAAGGCTTTTATGCGATACGTGTATCTAGCGACTACAGCCCATGATACTAAAGGGTTTTATTTTATTTTCCGCAAGGTATAACCATGTGAGGTTGAATAAAATTACTGAAAACATGGTATTGCTTAATGCGCTCTCCTACTTTATAAACTTTGTTTTTGTTGGTAATGTCAGAAGAATGACTTCTATGTTGATCATCTTATACTTTTAACCACAAAATGTAAATGATTTACAAGAAAAATGGCGCACAGGCAGTGCTGTGAACGCTCACAGCGATGTCCCACTACAGCGTCTATACAATGAATTTTTTCATTAAAAGAAGAAATTAATGACAGAACTGGGTGATATATGTTAGTAAAGAACGTGCCGCTTTACACCCACAGAGGCGGAAGCTGTGGAATTGTGCCACGTAGCGCCATAATTCTCTTATGGCACGCAGCGCCATGAAATAATTGCTTGATTTTACCATCCAAGCATTGTATCTTTGCACACAATGGCCAGCTCTTCGCACGTACTTTTAAGCACAATGTGGCTCAGACTAGCCATACCTCTTCTATAAGTACTGCTATATAAATACTTCTCTATAAGTTGCCTGCGAGTTCCTCGATTCATGCCAACAGCGGGTCAGATCCAAGGAGGACACGCGGACACCACACACTAGGTAGTGCTTTTGGTGCTACTTACGAGAATTAATAATGCTTTCTTCTGGCCTCCTCGTGCGGTTCCTGAGTTCCCTAGTCAATCTGTAGCAGCGCTTCGTCACTCTTAGCATGCTAATATTTAATAAATGGCCATACTAACACAATTTTCTGCAGCTATAAGACAAAAGGTGGTCGTGACGGTGAACAATGCAGCGAAGCTGTGAGTAATGAAACTAGGGTTTTATTGGGTGAACTGTGCCCTCAAAAATAGGCTACACTCAAAGCACAACGACAGCCATCGAATCTTCTAGAGTAGTCGCTGGTGCCCTCGTGTCTTCCAGAAAGTTCTGCACCATTCACGTCGCGCATCTTACATGCGTGAAATTACACAAGGTTCGGCGACAACAGACAGCGGATAAAAGCCTCGATAACATTCCAGGAACTTCCGCTACATGCAGGCGCGTCCTGCGCTGAGCAGTAACATTTGTTAGACTGTCAAAAGCGCTCACGCGTAGAAGATAAATAAGTTCACGTGTCAATAGTAACCTTTAACATAGGTTAACGTAGCTTTATTGTTTTGGACATTTCATTGCATATTGAAGGCAGCCAGCACTGTAGGCTTACCAATTTGCTATAAATTATGCCTGTCACCAGTTCCAAGAAATTGGAAGTGAGAATGTGCAGTGAGATGCATTGCTATTTCAGTTATTGTTTCTGCGGGACCTGTACACAAAAGGCTCAACTGGAACAATAATTTCATTACGTGTTTACAGTGTGTGTTGCTCAGTCTATTGCGTGGCAGACAGATTTGTAAAACCGGTTATGAAGTGCTGATTGACTTTATCTCTGCCGTTAACCGCAATTGGTTACTTACATGTGATTCAGAACAATATTCCCATTACTCATACTAACGAGCTTTACGCAAATTTTGTTGCGTTTGATAACAAAGTTGTTCAGCAGAAATCGACATTTTGTCTGCACTTCTCTATTTTTACTATTTAATAAACCTCTAGATCACAGCGTATAAATCACATTTGCTGCCTTCCTATTTTACAGCGCAAGTCATTTGCACAAGGTAGCTTGCAGGAAATAGTGTAGGAGGAACGATGGATAAAAAAAGTTTTACCTTTTGTAATAAGCTGGCACATGGTAATTTTGATATGAAACATGCAAACCACACTATAATTGGTGAAATGCACAGTATGCCACTTTGGCAGAGGTGACTGCAATGTACTCGCTTACAGGTCCGACACGCAAGATATTTACACGCAACACACAACAGTTGTTTGCATATACAACACAAGACAACGGAAGTTTTTCTCTTTAGAAGCAAAAGCAGTTTGTTTTGCTCTGTTTCACTGCCTCAACACTCTTTTTTTTATTCACGGTTATGAAGCACTTATCAAATAGCCTTTGAGGACAGCACTGCGTGGCAGTACAAATTTCTGCAGCAGCCTGAGGGATGATGCAAACATAAGTAAATGTTGAAAGTTCGTGTACAATATGTTAAATACAAATACGTATTGGTTTAGACTACCATAACGAAGACAATTTCGTCCCTGCTGCGAGCATAATCTGTTTGCTGCCAGTATTTCAGTTGCTAATTCTCGGACATACCGTCTGGACCATAGAGCCGATGAGGATACAATAATAATTTTAGTATTTCATAGTTACTAGTCGGAGTCACACCGCAAATAACAGCTATTAACAAGTAATGAAAGGGAATAATCTGGAGACAGAGAAAAAACTATTGCATAACAAATAACTGAACACACAAAATTTGCATGCATGTATCCAGGAAATTTTAGTAATAAAAATTCAAGATTCAAGAGGGGAATGCAAATTAATCCCCAAGTCAGTGCGCACTCCCTTCATGTACAAAAGACAACGCCAACAAAATGTGACAGTTGAACAGTAAAACCACAGTATCAGGTGATCACGAACTGAATTGTTGTAATTAATGTTCCTTTTTAAATACGGAAAGTTGACAATTCATTTGATTCTTGGACATTCTTTCACTTTAAGTTTCTTTTATCGGTAGTTATCTATAAAGTTAAGAAGTTAATTTCCTGGCTGCATCCACCATCAAGAATCGTTGCCTGGAAGCTTTTAGGCGGCAAAGTTTGGAGCCTTCGCAGAGGACCTGGGTTTCAGTGTATGCAGTAATCAATTTGAATACAGTGTACAAATAAGGCCGGAACATCTTAGTTTGTGCTGCCTGCGCATTTTTCGAACATCTGGGCTGGGACAGGACTCATTCTCGCTAGAAGAGATGAGAAAAAACATATATGTTCATATTTCTTGGACAAATAACAAAGTACCATAATGTTGTACGACATACCAACAATACTAACCGTGTTGTACCACTGGAGTCCTACTTTCCAGGATGTTTGGCGTTCGTGTGACTCCAAGAAAACTTCGAGCGACAGTGTGTGGCTTATTTCATAGCGTATTATCCCCGGTTGCCTCGTTTCGTTGGTTCTTCGGCAAGATGTAACGGAGTGTGTTAGAGGTGAACATATGTGAATACTGAGTGGTCATGGCACAAGAATTGCCAGAGGCGTCAGTGAAAAATTACGTACCAACGATGATTACGATCTAAAATTGAAAATATTATGTCGTAGGGGTACTGTTTCGCAGTCTTCACACTAAAGCATGGGGTTATTCATTAACATTGTTAAAACCTACGCTTAACCTCATTCCATTCCCAAACATGTACCTAAATCCCCATCACCCTTGACAACTAAGCCCTTACATTTGACACCCGGACAGTTGAGAATGAGATATTAAGGAGGGGGCTGCATAACCCAACTCATTGGGAAGTGGCCAAGAAATGTGCTCTACGCGGTGCCCAAGGCGCGAGGGACTGCCCAAACTGTCACGCAAAGCGGCGAGCTGATGCGTTAAGAGCAAGTCTGGGGCAATCCGTCGTTGCTGCCTGCAGCTTTAGATTCCGGATTTTAAGTTTTGTTCGATCTCTCCCGAGCACAAGGGTTATGACAGCGATGTAGCCAGAAAACTTGATAAGATCGCGACACCACCACAATAAAAAGTTTACTCACACCTACTAAATCAGCTTATGCGCTCCCTTCATTCCTTCATCGTGACACCTACATTTTTGTGCAACAATAGTTGGTTTTTACCGTCGTCTGACCATATCAGCACCAAGAACCATTCCGTAGGTGAGGTTTAATGCTGTGCGTCCGCGCACAAGCGCAACGAAAACTTGAGTTTTGAGAACAAACAACACGACTAGCTTTTATGAAGCGAGCGAGTCGTTAGCCCCAGAATAATTGGGCAATTCGAGTATGAGCATGAATCGCCGCCGATATGTACAACAGACGCGCACCACTAAATAAATAATTTAACAAGAAGCATTGCTTTCCTAGGGGACTTTTAGTACTTCCTTCGGCATTCGTAACAACAGTCACAACACAACCGATGCTCACCACTCTAAGGTACGTAAGCGAAGAACTTACGCTTGCTAAGCCCGCGCCGCCGCATCAGGGAGCGTAAAACGGCGGTTAAAGCGATGAAACAAAGCGCAACACGACCGTTACAGAAAGACCGCACCATATTGCTGCCGACTACTGCAGCCAGTTTTTCCCTAAATCGCACAAAATTTCCTCTATATTTCCTTAGCTTGTCGCAAACTACGGTTTTCTGTCTGTCAGTCTAATTTCTGGAATGAATAAATTGCGTTTGTACTATGCAAATAGACGGAAAATTATGTACTATAATTTTAATTTTCTTTTAGGTTTAAAATTGAAGTTATTTTTAACTCGTTTTAAGATATTCAAATAACGAAATTACGGAATTCAAGCTGAACACATGTCACTATGCGATTTATTATGCCAACAACACAACTTCTTGCTTGAGGCTGTATTCACAGGAGAAGACGCCAGCACGCATGTGATTTGTTGTTGTGCAAAACTGTCTTGCACCTAGGCCGAAGTGTCAGAATTACACGGAATCTTATTCGAACTTTGAAGAACGCGGACGCCGTACCCCCCTAGCAGAACGTAACAGTGTCACAAAAATCATGCAGAAAGTCCTCTGGGAATAGTCTGCGTATGCGTATGCGTAAGCATTGTGGCACGTGCTTATCTCCACGCCTCCCAGTTTCATTAACATTGTTGCGAAACTTGATCTGGCCAATATAAGCCCCTATCATGTTATCGATCTTTATGAACCTTATTGGACTAGATCCGAGCTTTATCAACCCTCAACAGCCGGTATAAACCTCATCGAAATCTATCCGATCATTATAAACCTTTGTGTCTTCTTATTAACCTTATCGAGCATGATCCGACCATTATTAACTCTTATCAGTCCTTATGAGCCTTATCGGACAGGATCTGAACCTTATCGGTGCTTGTTAATTTTACCAGAATGGCTCCGACCATTAAATATCTTATTGCTCTTTCACACCTTATGCATCGGTGTCGAACTTTGGTCGACCGTAATGAGACCCATATAATGCCTCATAACTCCTTATCATCTTTATCAACTCATTCAGTGCTTGTGTGTGTGTGTTCACCACCCGTCAAAGACCGGCAGCATTTCGGTCAGTGAAGGAACGCTCCAACAGAAGGTGCACCCGGCGACCACCGAAAAGCATTGGAGTTGTAGCGTGTTTGGCTATAGATTTTCGCAAAATCGGAACTTTCCTGATGTCTACAACGCTCCGAGTCTGCTCTACATGTGGTACTAGAGATGGCTTTCATTCCACCATCCCTAAATCTTTCAAGAAAGCCTTCACAGAAACTGCTCTTCTTCGACATTTGCAATGTACCACCGGTACAACACATTCGCATGGTTCAGATATATTCACTGTCTGCAAGCGTGGGTGGCTAGCGCAGTGGGTAAGACATTCTGCTTGTGAGCCAGCTGTTGTACTTTCCAAACTCCCGTGCGCAATCAATTTTCCTTTCGAACTTCTTTTGTTTTATACATGCATTCCTTTTCAGAGATTCGTCTTGCCTGATGGACGGACGCCCAGATGGACCTGTTTCCTCGTTGCGAAGACAAATAAATGCTTGCGCATTTAACAGTGCGCCTCTTTACGACAAAAATTTGAACTGTGTTCAATTTTTTTAAATGCCGTGTATCAATGTAGCACCGCCACATGCACTTGCGCGCTTACGAGTCGTTTCTAGGAAAGCGCGAAGTTATGCAGCCAATTTTTATTTTTACTCTAAAGAAATACTCGCCCACGCACATAACCACTAGATCCAAGGTAGCTCTGCCTAAGTACGGTTCCTGGTCCTTTTAGTTTTATTTTAGTATACGATCGCGTAGTCTGCTGTTTAGCGGTGCGATCGCACTCTCGTGCTCGGCGCTAAGCATACATATCTGCTTACGGGCTCATTTGACCTTGTTGCTTTCCTTGGTGTCCCAGCATACGCATGTTTCGCTGGTTACAGATGAATATTTTATTTAGAGCGCACAGACATCGATAGCTCAGTTATAGCGGTACGAATACAAAATCATAGCAGCAATACTTCGTTACAGGGCCTAGGCCATCCACACACTGTCGTTTACTGGACGAGATGCATTCACAGTGCTGCTAGACTATCAAAACTAACAGTTCGCATGGTACTTAGAAAGTAATTGGCAGTTGACTGAAGTCAAAACACGCCATCACGTCATCAGTTTTACCATTTCGATGTCCTGGCACGAAGCTACCCTAAATTTGTACGCATTTATATATTTCCCTAAACGATGCATAGAATTCCTACATTTAGGAAAAATCTTCTAGAACTGCTAGCACTGCCGCGCCGGCGACACTCTTCCCGGCATGCATCTCGAGCTGCGCAAAGCAGAGGTGATAAGGCTGCGCCCATGCTTGGCTCAAGCTGATTGGCGTTTGATTACGCCATGGGTCTAGCGCAGCCAGAAATAATGGTCAGACTATAGTTCCATCGAAGTAGTGCAGAACACTATATCAATATGTCAATAATCTATATTATCTTAAAGATTGTGCTGTTCTTTTCGACATATATGTTTTTTTCCTTGTCATCTATCCGGCCTCCATTGAGCTCACGTTCGCCTCTCTACGAGACCTTACTGGGGCGGTTGTCGCCCGCTTTTATGTGAATGTAGCGGCGTCTTTCTCGCGTGTTGGTGTGCGGGCAAAATTGGTGCGTGTATGGCTTCCCTAATAAACCTGACATTTGCTGCAATTTAGGAATAACTTCCTGTTATACGTTAAAAAAAGGACACACAAAAAAGCGTGGTGACCCTACATTACCTTGAAGTGTACAGTAAGTCTTATTAGAAAGCATCTTTCTCGGCCTACGGAATAGTTATTGAACCTGCTTGTAGCTTTCATTCTTTCGGTCGTCGAGCGTTTACGGCACTGCAGCGTCCGCTCTCCAGTGTTCGCCCGCTGTCAGCGGATGTCGCCGTTCAGAAGGAAATGAAACGAGCGCGGTTAAGGGAGCATTGATACACAAGGAAATAAAAACAATATTGGGTACAACTATATATTCGATCACAATAGTGCATTTGGTTTTAGTTATTCTGCTCGTATACACCTCCATGTTTTATACCACTGCGCAAAATGCCTTCAGTGGTAGCAGGGGATTCTCCACCACATTTACCACAGCGATAATAAGTGCCACAACATCGTATGCCACAATATTTTCCGATGTCTGCTCATTGTTCCTGTGGCTTGTCTTCAGATCGCACTTGCGCGTATGCAGTACAGATCAATACCTAATGAATTGCTTTTGTCCGACTTTAGCATACGCTCGTGTAAGATGTAAAACTTTTTTGCCACTTTGACATTGCGAAGCCACTGTGCCCGACTGCATGGTAGCAATAAAACCTTAATTTAGCCCAACCTGCCTCAGTCTCCCGACCACACACCATATAGCGCAGCTTATAATGCGAACACCAGCTCGGGTTCGAAATGCGACTGGATAATCAGTAAAGTTACAATCCATTCTGTAGGTCCCCTAAGCAACTAATTGGTGCGTGTAGGTTCTATGGGTTAGAATCTAAAGGTTGCGACATATTTCGCATTGCAGTAACTTTAATATACACGCTTCGACTCATCTAATCTCTAAGCGCGATGGAAATGAAAAGAAACACACAAATATCATATTGTATTAGTAACCAAGTAACCTTTATATTATAAGTTAGTTGCAATAGTAACTTAACGCAAAATTTACCGTGCCGAAAGTTAAATGTAAGTTTTGTAAAGGAACCAGAAAGAAAAAGTATGTGGTGTGAATCGAAACAATTTAGTGAGGATATATTCATAAGGAAAATAATGATAAAAATTGAGGTTGCGGGAATTAACTTCCAAAAAGCCACATGCTGGCTGTTGGAAGGACGGAGTAGTGATGTCTACAGATTAATTGTGATCACACATAGTTCTTTACTGGGAACCTAAATCTAAATATCCATTCCATCAGAATGCAGCGAGCAATCGTTAAGGTGAGCAGCGCGCCGAATTGTGACAGTCTGTTAATGACGGTAACGCAACTGAACTTTGCAATTCGGATCCAGTTTCATCGGAACCCAGAAGGCGGTCGTGGGGAACAATTTCCTGTTAGGTGAAAAAAAAGTTAGTGGAACAGCAGCGTATGCTGTCGTAAGATTGATGACAAATTTCCCGAAAGCGGTGCCACCCTCAGAAATTGCGCGTAATATTTACACTTCTTAAATTCACAAGATATCATTTGTATATTGCAATGTGCACCGCTAAGAAACTAGTTGCAAACACAGTATGTGATTTTTTCCAAATTACTTCAAAATGTTGTGAGGATGAAGAATGGCACCGGGGCTCGGCTACTTTTCGGGAAGAGTGAAGAGGAGGAAGAGGATGTGAAAGGGAATAGAACAGCTGGCCCAAGGACGGATGCTGTCTGCGTCTCCTTGATCGCATTACAATGTGTTCAGATTTCTTGCAGCAGTAACGTGCAGCTCTTCGAGTAATCCTGTTCAAGGCTTACAGCTGTGCTTCCTGTCAGAGGTGATTCTTGAAAAAAAGAAGTATGGTATAGATAAATGTGTGGTTTGTTTTACACAGCATAGGCTTCTCACCAAGGGCTAGGCTTCAAAGTGCACCGTGCGTACCACGTATGGCGATTTAGAACAAAGCCGAACGTAAGAAATACACTCATAAAGGTTACATTGCCAGCAAAAAAAAAAAAAAAACGAACCCTTTGCCTGCTTGGCTGACATGCAAACGACAGGAACACGTCTTCGCCGCACGGTACCCACGCTGGTCAGCTGATTCACTCCATGCACGAGCACGCCTGAAGCGCGGTAGTTCCGCCTTATAGAAACGTGTGAACGCGGTTTCGGATGTCCACAACGTTGTGCCCGAGTGCATCGCTTATCAACGGTTAGAATGCAGTATTTTGTTTCTCTTTGGCTGTTGATCTCAGTGAGCAACATCATTTGGCACTCAACAGCAATACGTTGCGTTGTGCAATAGATGGCCTCCAAGGCTGACTGTGACGTCCAAGGTTCACTAGTGCTCAGCATACGGGGCGAATAGCTGTTCGACGTGCTTGTTGACGACTGGTATTTTTTTGTTGTTTGTTTGTTTGCGTGTCAAATAATACCAACATTGACGAAAGTACGCACACGAAAATGACCCTGTTAGGTTATAAATACAGTTATTATAGCAAAGTGCGTCAGCGCATGGAAGAGGGGAGGGGGAAGAACACGGTTTTCGCTTGATGATGTGTTATTCCTCAATAATGTCCGTGGCGAAAGGAAACGCTGGGCTGACATAGGTGTAGGCTCCTGTAGCTGGTAATGTTGTTTTCTAGCTTCCCCACAGGTAGGAATCACTACGAAGGGTGCCAATTTCAAATCAGCTGGACCGTTGACGTTTTCCGTCGCCTGCTTCAACGTCCTCCAACTCACACGGCTTTCAGCTTGTCTACAGGGAGGCAAGCACACACTACGTGTGTGTTTGCATACTGGTCGACTTGTAATCCGCTTATTTTGTCAATGATTCGAGACCAAGTTGAGCGACAATATCCTCAATGGAAAGATCCTGTACAAAATTAGTGGCCTCTCTTCTTTCCTTTCCAACTATATAAGGCACGGCTATGAGCGAAATGTTGCCTTTGACGCACCGTTTGCAACGCCCTGAAAATCAGCCAGGCTATGGCACTGCCTTACTTTTCTAGTGAATGTCGAGGCTGAAGGGTGGCAGGTGAGAGAAGAAGAACTATTTTCCGTAATCACTGACGACGAGCGAGTATTTATTACGCCATTGTATGCGTTACAACCCCAGAGTCACCCGAGCTACCGATGAGCGCTCGCCACATCCTTATCACTAGATCGACATCGTCGGAAAGGTAAGCTCCTCCTGTTTTCATTTGTGCATTATCTTGATGCCAACCAACACAAAAAATTGTGCACAAAGGGAGACGTGTTTTCTTGTGGAAGCACTCGGTGACTTAAAAATCCGTTTCTTTGTTGCACCCTCAACATCGGATCCCTCGCACGGAGTCAGGCTGAGTCAATTTGAGAGCCTGAGCCGGGTTATGAGGTAAATTATATAGTGCGTAGATCAGCTGTTACACTCTGACTGACCAGACCCGCCAGATTGAGGAGCCTGAATATCGCCGCACCTCAGTGACTGACTAGTTGAGTCGCTGAGGCGGAGTTAGCATTCGTGAACCTGGCTGCGGTGTTGTTCTTTCATCCACTTTAATTTCCATTAATTCTTCGTTTCTTTATTTCATATATTAAGCACAAGTAATTTCCCCTATATTGTCCTTGGTGTCAATGTTTGTTGGCTTTTTATGATATGGCTGCGGTAGAGTTACTCTGAGTCACGTGTCGTTCCTTCATTTTATGCTTTTAGCCCTCGCGCACCCAAGCCAGTTTTCAAAAATGAAATTGTGATTGCAGTGGGGCAAGTTATATTGACATCGGTTTTAAATTAGAAGCTGTTCAAATAAAGGTTTTCCAGCATTCAGGGGCGTTAAAACGTCAAAACATTGTTCGATTGTCTTTTTTCATTGAGCCTACGAAGTCACCTTTATCGAGAGTGTCGATCACCGCCGCTGTAGACGAGGCATACCTCAGGAGGCTAACTAACAGAGAACATCATTTGCAGACACGTAGCACCGCCCAGGATGCAGGATGTCTCTCAGGAGTAATGAAGATAGAAATCATGACATATTGCTTGTACTAGTTTAATCTTATTATCACTCTCTCTTAGTCACACATACTTGCTAATAAAAGAGCGCATAACAGCAGCTTCACTGAATAGATTTCTAGATATAAAGGATGAGTTGTAGCGTGTCAGTTGGCGAATACGAACGTCCGCAAAACACGGTCAGAGTAGGATAATAGGCGATTTCAATAACAATCTGCCCATGCCCCCGCCACATTACTCCGAGCCGGTGCGACTGCGGTAGTTTGCACTTAGGAGCCCAGTGGGCAAGCCTGGGCATTGTGGAGACATTTGGTCTCGTTAATATGCGCGACGATTGGCACCGCCAAAAAAACGGAAGCTTTGGAGGCTGTGTCACTACATTGGTCACCTGAAATAAACGTTAAAAAACGAACACGTTGCGCGTCATACGGGTCACTTGGTCACACACGATGTGACCAATGAACACGTACGTCATACGAAAAGCTTCTATTTATAACCCTGATTTGGTCACTGATCGTTACTTCATCAATATGCTAACTGACATGATGAATTTTCGTCAAATCCTTGGCTGTAGCGGACCAGGACGATCTTACGTGGCTGGCAATGGCGAGTTTAAGAGAATGGTGGCACTCACTGTGAAAGACTGATGCTGTATTGATGAATGGGGGCAGTGGTGGAGGAATCACTCAATGGTGCTGATGCTTTGATGCATAAGCAGAAAATATATTATACATGCTATGGTTTTCCACTGTACATGTAATGTCAGTTACGTTATTTAGACGTAATCAGCACTGTCTCATCTGCTGCGCGTATGACTCATGACAATCCACTTGAAACGGAAAATTAATGAAGTCCAGATAATCAAAAGCTCAAGCTTATAGCACTCTGTCTATTCCTCGACCTTTCTTACGTACCCTGTTGCGTACGTGAATATGAGTTCCTCTAGTGTTGTTTGAAAAAAAAAATGAACGGGGAACCAAGCAAAGATCTGCATTCAGGAAAAAAAAGTTATGTGATCTATGTAGCCCATAATAATCGCGCGATTCCTTCTGAACATGATTTTGTTTAGTCTTGTTCTCAATGGCACGCGAGGAGGGCTGCCCACAATAACACGCATACATTGTCACAAAGTACGAAGGAAAGAATGCGGAGTAAGTCACTTTAATATGTCGCTCACGCCATCAATGGTCCATCAAATGCTGATATTACAGTAAAATGTAAAATTCTAGAATACACCAATAAGTAGGGACGACATGGTCGTATATATATATATATATATATATATATATATATATATATATATATATATATATATATACACAGCTACGGCTCGTTTTTGCAATGTGGTCGAGTTTCTTTGTATAGAATGCAAATATCCCACCTTATCTTTCCCATTTGTTTTTCAATGTCATCGCTCCTTGTCTTGTTAATCTTGTAACCCCTACGTTCTTTTCACTACCGTTCAGGTGTCAGCTGCTGCAGTCAGACAGTGCGGGGAGCAGCAACGTCCTTCCTCTTTCTGATACCCCGTGTTTCACGTCATTGAAAAAAAGAAACAACTTTAAAATACACTGATCTATCGTTGTCGTCATCTCAAGTTTTCTTAACTATATGACGAAGAGCAATTAGTGAACTGGTAAATAATAAATTTTAAATATGTGTTGTAGGGCATAGGTCAATGTCGAAAAATTCTAGCGCAAGATAAGGAACATCCAATAAAGTTGTTCCCATGTTAGTTTTTTCGTGGTTCTTTTTACTAGCTTTGCAAAAAGTCCACGCCGCATGAGAAAGAAAATGTAATGATGTCCTGTTTGCATAGAGTGTCATACCATTAATGGATGGTGACTTCTGCGCCAGCGTGTATATACATATATATATATATATATATATATATATATATATATATATATATATATATATATATATATATATATTCTAGAGCTAAAAGCGACGTGGTAGCTCCAGCATGAGACTTATGGGTTGTACATACATCTTCATAAACTTCATTATCTTGACTTTAAACTGCCAGTTTTCACGAAAGTACTGCATTATCAATAATGCATAAACAATATTAGGCCTTACCGATGGCAGCGCAGATGACCTCGGGCCTAGAAGCCCGATATTAAAACAATATCCCTAGTTTTTAATCCCTAGAGTAATGCATTACTCTACGAGCGCACGGACAAGCGCACCGCTGTAATTATTAGGAATTATGCGGCTTTACAGAGGCTAATTACCGCACTGGACACAAAGATAAGTATGCATTGTGTAGAAATTGAGGCCACTGCAGGCAGGTAAAGCGTAATAAACGTAGCCACAGGAATACCTGAAGCCACAAGCATGAAGATCAGACAAATTCATGTGGTAACCATCCTTCCCCGGGTGGCTTAGCGATCACAGTGCCAGAGTTCCCTTTAGTAATTATTGTAGGAAACTCTATAGCTGCGTGCATGCGTGCGTCTGAATTGAAGCGCTCTCAGTAGTGTCTCAGAAAAGAAATGCTTGCATGCCGATTACAAATGAAATATAACAATCAGCCTAGGCATCCAACGTACGCCCCCCCCCCCCCCCCGAAGATGCGAGTGTGTTTCACTAGATTTGCATGTGTGTCCAGCGCTAGCTGAAAATATATGCTAACCTCTGTGTTGGCTTTCCACAGATATGCGGCGTCCGTGTTATTGAAACACGATTGAGATGCGCAAGCCTGCAGTGACGGAATCACGTGAACCATACCACCATATAAGCAACTTTATTGTGCGTTTATGAGCATGCTTTACGGCTTTTTTTATTTATAACCTATGCCCTAGAACAGGTATTTGACATTTCTCATAATTAGGCGCACCTACCTAGCTAACCAATAGGATTCTAAAAACATCAGAAGTCCTCAAGATTATCACGAACAATACGCGCTTTGTCCCTTTAGCATAATGGCCCGCAATCTGTCTTCAAAGCTTGTATATAATAACGTGATGTACACGGTGTTGTTAATGTTACTATGAGTGTATAATTATGGCAGCCTCTCAATGAACACACTTTTACTAAGAAGCGTTGTAGACTGCACACATTGTATGTCATTATTGCAAGCTGAATCTTCGTATATGTTCGACTAATCAGAATGTAACCGTACCCTGATTGAGTGCAGAGTCAATCGTGTGGCGCTTTCATGTGGAAAAAAATTGGATCAACGGCTCACCTTGCTCGGAGGGTATATTTATTTGTTTCCTGCATTGAGAGAAAGGAAAAAGTTAATGATTGGCCCTTGGAACAGTGCTCGTGGAATGTTTTGTGAAACATGGTAGTGTCTTCAGCGAAGTGCTCCTGTTGAACCTTACACAAAAAAACCAAGCAAACAAATTATACCAATTTTGCGTAAGCCTGGGTTCCATGCATCTCCTAACCAGCTCTCTCCATTGGCTAGAAAAGTGTTTAGAATTCGTAGCGTAGAATCCGTAGCGAAGAAAAATGCGGTTTGAGGGTCTTCTCCGCGTATAGGTAGCGCAGACAAGCAGGATGGTACCTACTATGTATCAAGGACACAAAATTATAACTAAATCAATTTGCAAGGCTAGTACCAAAAAGCATTTCATTATTTATTACACTTTCCATGTCCGAGCTGCCTTTATTTGGATTCCAATGATGATATACGTGAGTGTATAGTGAATGACTGCTAAATAAATAAGTTAAATTGATGTACGATGCTTCGTGTGGGTATGTATGCATGTATATATATTTATATATATAGACACCTGAGTACAAATTGTATCGGAAGGCTGAAAGTGTAATGAGGGGTAGAAATTCTCCAAGGATTGATTTCCCCTGTCTCCATTGCTGTCGACGCTTTATGTGAAGGACACATAAAGACGAATTTGAGACCATTGATTAGAGTTTGATTTAGCATGCACGCGTAATGGACCAGTGGTGCAACAGAAGTTCCCCGGGCTGATCTATGCGGATGGCATAAGCTACTAGCGGGCAATAGAAGAGAGTAACATACACTTGCGAATACATGTGGCAACTCAGCGACAAATCTAGGACTTAAGTTTAGCACAGAGAAATCGAAAATAATTATCGTTATGAAGAGACAAGTAATTACGTCGTCTCAATTGAACAGCAACTCATACCCATTGTTCAGCAATATAAGTACGTCGTCGTATACATAAACGAAGGAAATAGTAACACAGGCACCTAGCAAGATCATTTGAAAACAAAGGGGAAGCGAAATGCAGCAATCATGAAACATACAGAAATTTTGGGCCCCTATAAATATGAGGTGATGACGATATATGGGTTTTGTTGGAGCAAGTATAAATAAATGTGACACGGTGTGCGAAATCTGGAAAGAAGAAATGCTGTCAGCGCTAAGGTTCGAAACGCCATTCCGTGCTTAAAATTGGTCGTCTTGTTGGGGCTGGAAGTTAGCCAGAGATCGACAGGCCGGTTGGCTTTGCCATCCCACGGCGAAACCACAGATGAGGCGGCGCAGGCCGTTGTGGGTTGGGCTCCTTCCAAAATCCGAAATGCGTACAGCAAAATTAGTTTTCAGGAAAGGCTGAGGATCATGGATCACAATAAATGGGTAGCTAAAGTGCTGAATTATCTGTACCTAAAAAGCGTGGACACTGAGCACAGGAAGAGGTGAATAAATTTGGCAACCAAGGACAGGGTAATTGGAAGTGTAAATAGACAACCAACAGACAACAAAAAGAAAGTGGAACAGAGACCGTCAATTGGATGCGAAAACATTAAGAGGACTGTGAAGATTTACAAAACTGGAAGAAAGAAATCAGAAGGGCAAATCGGCTTAATAACATGAAGGGCAGTGCCTTGCTCTTTGAGGCTCGAGCTGGCTGCCCAAGGTAAAAAGACAGCATTCCGGATCAAATATTTCCAACTAGATGAGGCATATGTATGCTGCAGCAAAAAACCAGAGACAACTCAGCAGATCCTAACAGAATGCCAAGGAATTTACGCAGTGCAACCGGTATATGAAGTACAGCTTCCAGAAGCGCTTGATTTTAAAATGGATGGGAGCATCAACTGTTCAGCATTCGATATAGGCAAGAGAGATTTAGAGTATTGCTAGGAAAAAAATCAGGGAAGAAATTGATACGACATGAACCTTTACACGGAGAGGTAGCGGTACAAGGTAGAGAGAGAAGTTTTGAGAAAGAAACAAAAGATTAAAGACATAAATAATGAAATTGCTAGAATGAAAAGCACGCATAGCGTGGCTGAGTAACTCAAGCAGGCTCGGTGGCGATTTGTCATTGCCCCGTTTCAAAAAGGATAATAATAAATCATCATCACCATCGTCATCATCATTAGATGAGTCTGCGAATCGGGGCGAGGCTGGTTTGCTGTTGATGAGAGCGTGAAAATCAAGGTTGTCTGCTTTGTTAATCGCGTCGCTGATAACAGAGGGAGGATAACGCTGGCGCAGTAAGTCGTCACGGAGTTGTTCGCAGTTCGATGCTAAGTGCTATATATTTATTGCATATAAGCTTGAAACAAAAAGCGTGGCTGTAGGTGATTGCTGTTTTGCAATGTTTTACGTGGCTACTAGGAAAATGTAAGAATTCGCGCTTGTCAATTGGTTGTCAACTGACGAGGCAAGCTTGTTGTGCCCACTTACACTAACATCAAGAAAGGTGGTTGCGGAAGCCGAACCTGCATGCGAGAATGAGATGGCGGACAGGACTGCATTGAACCAAGATATTAACTTCAATGCGTGTGCCTCGCCGCGGGACCCGATTAGTGATACGTCGTCTATGAAAACTTCTTTTATGTAATCCGTGGCATTTTGAATTACAATGGTGCCTCTTCTGTCCGCGGGATTTATAGCTATATGTGCCCTACCACTGAAGTTTCCTAACGGTTTGGCTTCGTCTGTAGCGGGGTTCCTGTGGAAGGCATATATATATATATATATATATATATATATATATATATATATATATATATATATATATATATATATATATATATATATATGTGTGTGTGTGTGTGTGTGTGTGTGTGTGTGTGTGTGTGTGTGTGTGTGTGTGTGTGTGTGTATTCGATATTGTGGTGGCGAGGCAGGAGGGTCACTTGGAAAGAAAGACGGTGGAGGAACTGCATTCACATTTTGATTGAACGGCCCTGCTAAGCGGATTCTCGCTTTCCTCCCACAGACCGGGAAATGATGTAACGCTGTTCAAGGGAGGCTTTTCCTGGTTGTGTCGTCGGTCGTGTCAACACTAAGCATTCCGTTACTCACGGTTGGACACGACAAAGTACATTATGAACGCATCTCGCGCAAGATGTTCGGCCCCTCTAATGCTTCCTCTGAATGACGCGTTCATTCCTCCAAGTTTTTCGAAGGCCAGCGTTCAGTAAACAAGTGCCAGTGTCAATCAGGGCTGGACGAGCACCACAGTCAACTGTTCCGAAAGGCCCTCGCTACTAATACTCTCGATAAGATAAGGTGAGGATATCTTGCGATACTATCTTGCTCGCTACGGTATCTATGACACATCGCGGCCGAGTGCAAGGTCCTGGCGGCCGAATTCGGATTGGTGCAGCATGCAAAGATGTTAAGGTCACAAGCGTTGTACGTACGCAAAAGCTCCAGAATGTCTAATTATTTCGCACCGCTCCACTACGGGGCCCCCCTGACCCTACATTGAAATTCGGAGACGTTAAGCTCTACCCTTCCATGACTTCAATGACTTTGCAATTATTCGTACAGTGTGCTCTCTTAGTAGTCAGCTGTCGAAAATGATCAGTTACGTATAGCTTTTAGCAAATTCCTCTCATTGAAGTGCCTTGAAAGCTTGCTTTGGGTACCTGCAAAGTTCTCGGTGCGAAATGCATCTTAGGAAGTTCTGGTTTACGCTAGTGAAAAAAATTATATATATTTTGCCGTACAAATTTATGCCACCTAGCTTTTCTCGTGGATTTCATGTTACGATAGTATAGCGCTGCTGCATAATATATAGCCACTTATAGGATATAGTTCCTGAAATTGGTTAATAAGCCAGGGCTTGTCAGACATTGCAGGGCAAAAGTCAACGTGTTCATCCTAAATGACCCGTAACTTGTATTACAGTGTTACGCAAGTATACAAATGGGATTTCAAAATTTCTGTTTATCGAA
Source organism: Dermacentor albipictus (assembly GCF_038994185.2). NCBI lineage: Eukaryota > Metazoa > Arthropoda > Arachnida > Ixodida > Ixodidae > Dermacentor > Dermacentor albipictus. The sequence goes on from NC_091825.1 coordinate 31,485,596, forward strand.
GGAGGCGGTTATGTGCGTAACGTAAAAGAAATGCTGATGTGATTGAGGCGACTAAAATGCAGACCTAGCAATGAACATTGATGAAAGTAGATATAAACAGCTGCGCACTTCGTAATCTTGTGCGCCATATTGAAATACCAAGAGTTGTATAAAAGAGGGTATTTTTTACGAATTGCTTGTGCCCAACAGCACAGTTCAGTTCTTTAAGCTGGGTTTCTCAGAGACGCATACATTACTTATTCGCCGAGTGAATTACTTAATGAACTAAATTATAACATGCCCCTTGTCAAACTTTAACTGATTACTTTAACGCATCTATTGTAACTTACGAAGTACAGCCTATGAACTTACAAGGAGTGTTAAAATTAAATTAGGGCAATTGTTTCAATACACGCCCTGTCAAACCTACAGTAAGCATGCACATTTACCTGGATTACTTGCATTACAGTACAAAAATAACTGTAGTGACAATAAACTTCGTCGCACATTTTGAGAACGCAATTCTAAAAAGTTGTCTCGTCCTGCGAAGTTATTTTAAGATAATGTCCTTTGTAGGCTCCCCGAACAGAGTCCGTAATAACACTATACCTGACGTAAAGCAAACAGTCAAACACTTAGTGCGAGAATTTTAATTAATTATATTGCATAATACAATTGAATTCCTCGTGCAACCAATATCCGCCTCTGAGCAATCCAGCTCACGGGCGAGAATTGCGGCAGCTTCCACCATGCAGTATTATTGCTAAAGCATTGCATGCCCCATTACGCGAAAAGCCCACCTCGTCGTCGGCAACGTGACCGAGCGATGGTACCGACAATAACTGATGGCACAAGGAATAAACACGCTAGAAATGTTGGTATTTGTGTCAAATTTCTCAGCGAGGTTCCCCTAACAAATGTCAATTGTAGGCTTTGAAAAGAGAATGCGGTAAATTTCGGCCTGGGTGGGCTTCGAGCCCGCGCCACCGGGGTGCGACACGAACGCGCTTCCCCATCGCAACGCCAGCTGCATTGCTCCGGTGGACCAAAGGTGTGCCTCGCGCGCGCGTCATTGGCCACGTGACGGCGCATTCAACAGAGAGGAGGCGGCGCCATGTCATGAGGGTATAAAATGAGTGTGCTCACCACATTCCGAGGTCTGCAAGCGGTATAATGCTTTCGCATTCCCACCCGTAAGCAGCGATAGGTGCCTCTGTCGAATTCTTTTTAAAGGTATGTATGTGTTAGAAAAGCAGTTAGAATAATATACGTAGCTGTACATGTATACCTATTTGGGTATGCTAAGTATTCTGGAGTCCTATACCGTAAAACTATTCCAATATGTTTTTATTCCAATCTCCTTACGTCAAATTTGCGTAACCACCGACGCAAGCATCGGGCATGACCCGCAGGGTTTTATGAACAGATCAATCAAACGGCCTCCTCCTTTATAGGAGGTCATTTTTGTTTGCTTTAAAAACAAATAAGATCGCCTACACTGAGCGGCTTGTCTTATTTAATTCGCTGACAATACGCCTCTGGTGCACGCTCAATTGGAAATGTATTCTATGGGGCCGAGCTAGTGCACTGAAAATCGATAACTGCATGAAGAGGGTGGTGCCGGTGTCTCCGATTGGTCCGCTTTACCGTACTTGGCTTGATGTGGCTGGTCGAAAATCACGGCGGCATGCAACGGAAAGTTAAGAATGCCGCTGAACCGGATCCTCATCAAAGAATAGTTGCCAGAGCGAGATCACAAACGTGCGGAAACTGCTGGATAAAGTTACACGGCCATACAAAAAGCTTTATTGTACGCAAATAAACCCATGCTCTCTGGCAGGTGCGAGCAGACATTGCCTAAGCGACCAGCAGCAGCCATCTTTGATTCCGGTTAGAACGGGGCAACCTGCGGCTATTCAGAAGAAAATTTAGTTTTGTTTGGCATATTAATTCATCTTTAACGCGTACACCTCATTTTAACGCGCTGAGTTTTCGTGGTTTTGTGACGTCGCGTGACAATTAATTGAAGTGGGTGAAGCCCGAAAAGATTTGAGCAATAGCCGAGGGCTAATGGTGAAGAGGCGTCAAATCAGAAATAACTATTTTTCTTTTGTTCCGTCCAATCATACATAATAAGTGTGCACTCGTCATACCATATGGGTAGCTATCGCGGTTTTTGTGACGTCGCTTGACAGACCGGCGAAGGGGGGGGGGGGGGTTAAAAAGTTTTTGACCAATAGCGGTAGGCTGATTGCAGAATTGGAATAGAAAAGTTTGGAATAGCTTCACGTTAATGCGTCCTTGGCTTAGCACTGATACTTACGCCAACTGTAAGTGTTTACGCGAGGTGATTTTCAGCACAAGGATCCTAACACAATGCCTGTGGTTCCTGATCACGTAGATGAATTTGGTGTTTATTTATATAAATTCGTCTTAGGATGAGTAACATTTCATAAAAAGCCTTGTAGGCGAAACCTCTTATTCTTCGCTAACTGTTGTTGCAGCTGTTGCGGGTGTCTTGCCGAATAGGTCGGACACAGGAGAGCGATATATAACGAATAAGCTTATATGTATCCCCACCTTGCTCGTAGACCGCCTTGGTCCTCTACAAACTTACTCAGTGAAATCAAAAAACGACACCTGAATATTGTAACTGCAATAAATATTCGCCTTCAACTTTAAGAACTTAATTAATTTATTAAAGCAAACCTGTATTTTTCAAGGTTTGGCGCGCCTGTTCTGTCGCCTTCTTCTTGCCGAGTCATGGGATCTGGTATTGCAGATAGGGCAATTAGCGACAATAGTTAACCGTGCTGGTCCTGCAGACGGCTACATGAAAAGTGGGCCGATTCAGGACGTCGTGTAATTCGCCGTATAGCGTGGATCACGTGAGTTGGGTGGTGGAGGTTTCAGCCTCTTGCTGGGTTTTCTGGCGCGGGCACTTAATGGCAAAGCCTGAAAACGCGTTGCAAAGGTGAGGGGTTTTACAACATTTATTTCCCGCTTCTCTCAATTTCCGGACTGTGTGATCGATGTGTATAACCTTTTTTTGTTTCTCACTCAATAGCACGACTCATTTTCAGGCGCTCACTTACATCTGGAAAACTCAGCTATCACAGGACCCTCATACAACGTAACATCCGTGCTTGAGTACAGTGTTCGCAAAAAAATAAATAAAAATAAGTAAAAACATCAATTGACTACTACTACTCCAAAAATCTGCAGTTATGCCCACCAGCGAAGCACAGTTTTTTTTTTCTTCTGGTACATCTCTCTTTCTGTCTTTGCAGGAAACAACAGTGAAATCGTATACTGGAGCAGTGTTATCCACCGAGTCTTGGTAGACGTTACAAGATCGGTGAAAGGGCACGGTTTATTAGGGACAAGAAACGCCGTAACCAGGACTCAACAGCCGCTGCAAGCTTGAGTGCCCCGTCCAGTAACGAAACTAAGGCATCGGCAGCGTGGACTGAAGCCAGTGCATCACCGTCGCCAACGCGCCGTGGTCACGAGCAGAGCGAGGAACACATCCGCACCCAGGAACTGCAACCACAGCACGATGATGTCTAGAGTTCAAACAATAGCCCCGACCTCTGTGTCAACACTCACCACGACAACGCTGGACTTGCGGATAAAGGATTCCCCGAATATCGTCCTCGCATGGATCCGAATATTCCTCGGTCACGCTTATCTGTTCGGGATGGGAGCGTTCGGCGTGCTTATCCTGCCGGTGCTCGTGTTAAGCCAACGTGCGCGCGAAATGTTTTTCGCCTTCGTCTACATGCTGATTCAGCGCCTGTGGTACAACGACTATGGCTCTGTGCGGCGCGTCGTGATGACCGGACTCGACGACCTCGAGTCCCACGACAGCGCTCTCCGAGAAAGCCGCGTACTTCGCGTCCTCGAAGTGGGTGCCGCTTACGGACCGAACCTGCCCTACATTCGTCGACGCGTAGAGTACTGGAGGTTGGAGCCAAACGTGAGCTTCGACGAAGGTTTTCAACAAAACCTGGATGCTAACGAAAAGGTGAACGCAATCTTCCTGCTCTTCTTTTCGTGGTGTGCGTACATAACTTCTAGAATAACGTAAAAGCAGATGCATGCGCTTATCTGGACCGGCATCCCATTAAGTGTACAAGAAAATCGGTTCAGGGCGTCAGCACGTAAGTCCTGAGCCAGCTGGAGTGTTTCTCGAGTAATAATTACGACAGCCTATTTAGGCACACTGTCACATTATTCAAACGGGCCGTTTTCGTACAAGGGCGCCCCTTGCGCCGCTCACACGAACCGCAGACAAGCCACCATGTTTAGTTCGCCGTGGAAAACGACGCCGCCTGCGACAGTCAACACGACACTGCATGTCGTTTGGCTAGTGCAGCCGCCACCTCACCCGCTGTGGATTGCATCGCGACCGTGTTACCAGTGGTGGCTAGAACGTGTTGTGTCCCGTTGAGCCACCAGTGGGACTTCCGCGACGAGCGCGGAAAGCGACAGACATTTGAAGAATTTCACTGACGATTACGATACTCTCTAATGCGAAATTCGTTGGCTGCTCCCTAGGTGTTTTCATTTCGCGTGTCAATAATTTGTATTATTATTATATTGGTAAACGGCTTATATAAGGAACAGAACGATGTGAGCAGCGCGCTTATTTTCTGTACAGACAACCCGCGCTGCTGTCGTAGCCATCGTCACCGTGCAGCCCGTATTGCGCAGCACAACGCTTCTCACTTTCGTTCCACCAACGACGAAAGCGGCGCTTCGTCCCGTGGAAGTCGCGCCAGCAGTGTCAGTGGCGACGACACCCAAGGGAGAGTCACATCGTGCCTTACTTCTAGCCGCTCGTCATCGCCCCTTGGAGGAGCAGTCATACATGTCACATAGGCTGGTACCGCGGTCTGACCCTAGCAGCTGAAGGCGCGGGAAAGCTTAGCCCTGCCCACCTCGCGCCCTCCTCCGAAGCGCCACCTCTGCCAGTGGCGGCTGTGGGAGAGGACAGCCGCCTGCCGCACCGGCTCTCGCGCCGCTGCAGACAACGCGTCTAATGGTTAGGCTGATATGTAGTACTACCCGTACTGCTCAACTACCCTACAGATCTGCTAGTTAAAGGCTTTGTTCTCTACGGAATTACGAATCCGAAGAAACGCGACATAACTATGCTCAAAGCAAAAAAATATGCGCCTTGAAGTGCATCTTTTATATAACCAGGTCAATTCTTGATTAGCGATGGCACGTGTGATCGAATGTTTGTGCAAATTAGTTGCGATATGAAATTGAGGTGAATTTTCAGCGTTATTGTTGTCATCGGCCTCGCCATGACGTTCCTTACGAAGCTTAAATGCGATAAAGTCGCGTCTCGCGCTACATTCTGCGGGTGCGACGGAAGACGTGTGGTGGATAGCAAAGATGGATGGTGGGTTTAGGTATGCCGTCCACCAGCGTGCCGAATTTTGTAGGGTCCGTACAATTTGAGAGTGTCCGAATCCATTTCTATTCCAATCTCCTGGCGTCAAACTTACGTACCCAACGACGCAAGCATCGAGTGTTGACTCGCAGCGTTGTTTCAATAGCCCAATCAAACGCTCTCCTCGTTAATAGGGGGTCAGTTTTGCTTGCTTTCAAAACGAATAGCATAGCCTACCTTGACAGGTTTTTCTTATATAATTGGCTGACAAGAGATGAGGACTACGCATAAGTGGAGAGGGTTTCAGGAGGGACGACCTAGCGTATTGAACCTAAATAAACGGATGGGGAGGGTGGTTTCGGTGTCGGCGATTGGCCTCCTTCCCCTTGCTTAACTTGCGGTTGCAGGTCGAAAACCACGACGGTATGCAACAGCAGGGGCCGTATAACGTAAAACTATTCTATTTTGTTTTTATTCCAATCTGCTGATGTCAAATATGCGTAACCGCCGACGCAAGCAAAAGGTGTTGGACCAATCGGGGAGGTCTGATTGCAGAAATGAAACAGAAGCAGTTTGGAATGCCACGTGATCAAGTGTGCGCAAAGGAGGAGCATAACATGAGTTCAGCACGCGGTAACGGGAACAACCGCACGCTAGAGAAGCAGATGAACGCCCACCTCATCTTCGAGACAGGACGTATCGGCGCATCGCTGTCCAGGGAAACTGAGCGCATATACAGCCTCCACGCGTTCCTGGCAGTAATCAGCAGCGAATGCAAAGATTGGGCTAGCGCAGATATCGATTACTTCATGTGGGCTGTTTTTCCGCTCGCCTAGAGCTAGAATTCACGTAATCTTAAGTTTCAGTGATTCGTTAAAGCGAAACAGCACGAAGCACTTGCTCCCCGAAGTCGGCGCTCTTCATCACGCTAACATCGTAACAGCAAGTGCTCGCCATCGTTGAGGGAAATATGTTCATGTTCTTGAGGGAACCTGTGACAATACTCTTCTGTGTTTAATTCGCAACTAGATGTTTACTACGTTTTATACGTTCGATAAAGCCACGGCCTTTACGTCGTGTAATTATCTAATACTTTGTTATTGTTGTCAATGCTTCATCTTTCAGTTGAAACTGCAACATCTCTTTTTTTTTCGCGCGGAAGCTCAACCAGTCCAGTACTGGAAACATACAAGAGTTGTATGCTTTTAATTACATGGAGGAGGTGAACAGCACTCAACTATAGCGCAGTTTGTGATAAATGCTCCACAAAGGTTTGGTTATTCGACATTTCTTTATTTTTTCGCCTGTATTTTCTATTGTTATGAAATAATCACTCCGTGTTTCTTGCGTGCATTAGGACAAGGCTTGAAATTAAAACTGACTCTAATGTGTATTGTGTACAATACTGTTACGTGCATAAAGGAATAAGACTGCAGGCTATTTAAAAATATATTTACAAATGGTAACTGCAGCGCAGGTCGGTTCAGCCGGCAGCTCGAGAGCCAGAGAGCGTTCATCGTCTTCGTCGGGGCGCCCACGTGCATCGGCCACAAGAAACACGCAATATGCATGCATCACAAACCCCGGCGGCGGAAGCACCGTCTCGGTGTGTCTAAATATCGGTGATAACAGGAGATTAATGTGGTTTGAAGCGTGCGACATGCACAACGTCAGTGAAATTCGGGGCAGATGCGGCACTGGGGCGATTTCCCAGTCGCCCCAGTCACCGATTTCCCAGTCGCGAATCGCCCCAGTCTAACACACATTAGACTGGGGCGATTTCTTAGGTAACTGGAATCACGGCCCACAGCGTGCGATATGGACCTGTGTACGGAGACAGGAGTTTTTCTCACAGGCCAGCGTGACGAGTCGGGGACGGCAAAAGTACCACAGATCCAGGCGAAAAGTGGACGTTTCTAAGTAGACGATCGTACAAGCGGCGTTGCTTGTCTTGAGAGGTCAGAGAGCAAGTGCGGGCGATTTCGCGTGCTTTGGCTGCCCTGGTGATTGCGTCAAGTGCGTACTCGCTAGTCTGTCCTGCGACGAATGGAAGGAATGTGTCCAGTGGCAATGTGGGTTCTCGGCCTAACAGCAGAAAGAAGGGGGAATAACCGGCAGTGTCGTGAGGCGAAGAATTATATGCAAAAGTTACATAAGGTAGGGCAAGGTCCCAGTCAGTGTGGGCGGTTGAGACATACTTTGCAAGCATGTTTGTTAGGGTGCAATTCAGGCGCTCAGTGAGACCATTAGTCTGTGGATGGTGAAAGGTAGTCAGCTTGTGCTTGGTAGAGCAGAACTGCAGGATGTCGGCTATGACTTGAGAAAGAAATGTCCAACCACAGTCTGTGAGCAGTTGGTGTGGAGCACGATGCTGCGGAATCACGTCGCGTAAAAGAAAATCGGCGACATCTTTCGCGCAGCTTGTTGGAAGCGCTCTGGTGATGGCGTAGCGCGCGGCGTATTCTGTCGCCACAGCGACCCACTAATTGACAGACGTTGATAGCAGGGAAAGGGCCAAGTAAATCCAACCTAACGCGAAAGAACGGCTCCGCAAGAATGCCGAGTAGTTGAAGGCACCAGGCAGGGAGTGTGGATGGTGCTTTTCGGCACTGGCTTTTTTCGCACGCCGCAACGTATTTCCAGACCGATCGGGCAAGGCCTGGCCAAAAGAAGCGTAGGCGGATCCGGTTGTAAGTGCGGGAGGCGCCAAGGTGACGTGCCATTGGTAAATCATGAAGTTCTTGGAGAACAGCTGACCGGAGGTGCTTAGGAATGACAAGGAGTAGGGCAGGACCGTCGGGGCGTACATTGTGGCGGTACAAGACACCATTCCGGAGAACAAACAGGTGAAGGGACGAATCAGAAGGCGAAGATTCCAAGCCATCAATGATGACGCGCAAAGTGACATAAATGCGTTGCTCGTCGGCAACGTGTAGCAGGTGAGAAATAGAAAAGCGCAAGCGCCGGTATCGGGGTCACGGTCGCCGGGTAGTTCGTCCACTGGATAGCGTGATACACAGTCTGCGTCTTGATGTAATCGGCCCGACTTGTACACTACTGTACAGGTATATTCTTGCAGCCGCAGAGCCCAGCGATCAAGCCGGCTGGTAGGATTTCCAAAGAGGTCGACGAGATTTTTCTTGCAAGCATCCCAGCTAGAGATCTCGCCCTCGTGTGTCCGGAACCAGACATGAGGAGTTCCGCCCAAGTAGAATAGGACATTGGCTAATAATGGTAGTGTCCCAGTGGTTGTTTTGGCTAACACGCTCATACAGGTTGAGCCAGTCCTCAACGTCGACATTATCTTGGCCGGAGAATATGCCAGGATCGCCGGAATTGGTAACGGTAACGTACGTTGCTGTCGGGGTCGCACGAGTCGAAGGAGACGAGGTGTCACCGGGAGCCATGGCGGAAAGCAGGACAGTGCGGCCGCTGCGGAGCTCTGTGGCGAGTACGGGGAACGGCACCCTCCACCAAAATGTTACGCGAACAAAGGATTAAGACTGGAGACTTTTTACAAAGTATATTTACAAAAGGTAACTGGAGCGCTGGCCAGTTCAGCCGACAGCTCGAGAGCCAGAGAGTGTTCGTAGTCTTCGTCGGGGCGCCCACGTGCATCGGCAAGAACACGCAATATTCATGTATCAATATTTATGCCAATTTTAATGCGATAGCGTTAAGGAGCTCGTGTCGCAGAAAAGCCGGTGTCGTCGGCGTCGGGTGTCGGCGTCGGTGTCGGCGTTTGCGGCGTTGACCGTGAGCGATAAATCACGGCAGGCGCTTCATAAATAAAAAGCAACTTCCAAGATTGGCCCGGTGCGAATCGAACCAGGGTCTCCGGAGTGTGAGACGGAGACGCTACCACTCAGCCACGAGTTCGATGCTTCCAAGCGGTGCAAACGCGCCTCTAGTGAATGCGGTATTGCCTTCGAAACGAGCCGTGGAAAGTTATACTGCGGTGTATATCGGTAATTATGAACATGTAACGTACAGAAGTCACAATTACACGAGCTGCGAAGTGCGTTTCCGCTGCATTTCTTCTGCGCTTTCCGCACACGCAGAGCCATCTTGCGGCAAACACAGAAGACCCCCCTCCTCTCAATGTACGGCGCTGCCCCGACAGGAGGCGCGCCGCGCGCGCATTGGGACCGCTGCCAGGCGCGTCGCGGGACTCCCTCTCCCCTGACGACGCTTCGCCGTGCTCCCGGTTTAGATAACTATCTATCTCTCTGCCCGTGCCGATCACGACGTTTGGCTGGCGCAGATCGTTTCCCCTCCGAGACACCGAGTTCTTTGGTTCGTTCCGTTCGCTCAGGCGGACGTTTCGTTGCCGCGCCGAAGGCTGCGTTGCTCGACGCTCACCGCGTGATAGGTGGGCGCTAAGTCCGATGCGGGGCGCATCGTAAGTGATCGCTGTGCCGTAGCGCATTGTCGACCCCTTGGCGGGTCGACGGGAACGCTGTCGCGTCCCACTCTTGAAGGCGAAGCTTAAGCGTCCTCCAATTTTTTTTATCAGACATCATGTGACATGATCGCCTCCTGCCTTTCTTCGGTGTACTGTGACGGTGTTTTTTCAGTCATCTTCCCTTTCGCGTCACGGCTCACACTGCGCCGTGAGGGCAATTGCAGTTACACTTCATGCTAACAGTTAAGAAACGGAACCTAACAAATGCCGCTTCCTAAATGCGCAGTAGCTTTGATCAAGATACTTTAGTAATTTTCAATTTTCTCCACAGTACCGCTACTCTCGGCCTTAGATAAAATGGAGAATTTACTACTGAATCCAGTGAGGATGGTGAGCATCCAATGCGGTAGCATTGGAGATGTCAAAACGGATCCGTTACAATCTGATTCGTTGGTGTTGTACCCGAGTTTCTAAAGCAATGGGCCGATGCTGTATGCTGTGCGCTCAAAGACCCACTTGGGCTGATCCTAATAGATATGCATATGTTTCCGCCGTCTACCACACCTACCTAAGGATTATAATGATGCAGATTTAAACGAATCTAAAAGCAGTAAACAACTTCGTGCGTGACGTACATTATTTTCTATAAAATGTCAATATACATTTCTTGTCAGGTCGAATTGGTGCGTACTATTCGCGGACACGGCGAAGACATGAACATGCTGCCGGACGGCCACTTCGATGCCGTGGTGATCACGTACGTGCTGTGCACGGCCATCAATGGCAAGAAAATCATCAGCGAATGCAGGCGTGTGCTGAGAAAGGTAAGAAGTGCAGCTTTACGCTTACCAGTAACCAAAAGACAATATACTAGGCTTAGTAAAAGAAAGTTCAGAGATCCTTTATAACGATAGCCATTTAACATAAATAAAGCAGTATCCCAAACCGGGTGTGACGATCCTAAACGTAACGTCGTCAGTTTTAGCTGAGAGCAGCCAAACAGCTTGGAATGCGTGCGAAGCAGGCTGCTGCAGATTTATTGTTTATTCACTTTTTCTGCTGGTCTCACTAGATCTTCTATTCGCCTTCATTGATTCATTGTTCAACTTACACGGATTTCAATTTCAGCGCGCCTGGGGTGATATGAAATAATGTTCCCGATGGCACTGGTATCGACCTTCGGGGTGGGATCCCTATACTGCATGGTCTGCAATATTTGTTGCCTTCTGGTTCTTTTGACGAACCACATAGGGCCCTGCAAAAGTGCAGTTAGAACTATGCAGTAGTTTTCTGGCGGTAATCATGATGCTTGGTTATATTTTTGCATCTTTGTTTAATACCGAGCGTCGAGCTCATTTCCATATTACTTCTATACTTTATTTGCTCTTCCGTTGTTTAAGGCACTTCCCGAATAAAGATTGCGTCGCTGCTGCCCACTTTTCAAACACGTTGGAGTCATGCGCGTGGGCCATATACGTCAAAGCATAGATTGCCACCCAAGGTAGATTTGTATGAGTCATTCTGGGGCACAACAGGGACTTCTAGCGCACATTTCCATCCTCCAAGAAAGCGAGGTTACAAGTCTAGGTATTTCTTCATATCCCTATCTAATGGGCCTCAAGTCACTGTAGAGATCAAGCCTTGTATACGGTTTTGCTATGTGGGACCCGCACCAAACACGTCTCCTCCACGAATTTGAATTCATTTGAAAGCGTGCTTCAAGGTTCATTAAGTCTTTGTCCTCGTATGGCATCAGGGTTTCTCCCTAGAAGCACAGTCCAGCTTGTATAAGCCTGTCGTCAGTATCTGCATGTACTCGAAACTTTTACAGCGTTAACGTATTTCAGGTCATCCTCAGGTAAGCGCTGTCAGCGCAGTCCACACGAAAACCTACACTCTTAAACAGAATTACACCCTTTGGCTACCTCGTGTGCTCGTGAAAGAAGCGGTTGCTCTAATTCAAGCCGTAGTACCGTGTTCGTAAGTAGCGAGAACGGGTAACGACTGCTATCGTAAAGAAGTGTCTCAAGGAGTTCTACAATTTTACCAAATAGGTTTACTTTCAAGTCCTAGTAAAAGATCACGCAACTAGAAAAATCACGAGTAATCAGCCGTCATGTTACTCAGAATTATTTATTTTTCATGCTATTTAAAACTACAATCAAATACATTCAGTTTCGCTATAATATAGTCAATAACTAAAAATATTATTTCAAGAAAATTAGTCACCGAACAACTTCCGAGCTCCCCGGGCAAAATAGGAACTTGGACCTCAATTTCCAAAAGAGAATACGCGGTTCTTGTATTCAACACTACGACAACGTCTGTTTTAAGGGCTGTGGAAAGGGCAAGGAGGGATCAAATGCGGCGATGAATCCTGGCAGCGAAGGTTTACAAAATATTCAAAATTAAATGCTGAACTTCTCGTAAAAAAAACGCCGCGCAGGTAGGCTTCCACAACCAATTCATTTGCTTAGCGTTGACATTGCCCCCTTGGTTTTACTTTCTTTTCGCACCTGAGATGCATTCCAAAAAGCCCGTTGTTTTTCAAAGAAATATTTACTACAATGTTACCGATGCCTTCGTGTTCCTTCTAATTGTTCGAATTACCGATGTAATATACAAATAATATTGAACTACTACAAACTAGCCATACACTAAGCCTCAAAAAGTACAGCCATCTCACATGTAAGGTCTGTAATTGGTATCAAATGGATAGGGCGATCATTCAGGGAGATGCGGAAATAAACATAAAAAAATTACCTCGTCATGTCAAATGAGCTGACGAATGCCCAGTTCCACTACGAATAGCATGTACCGAGGTCCAACATGTCCTAATGTGACGAAGTGAAATGAAAATAAGCGAAACATCTAATTGTCAATTCCATTAACAATGATAGAGCGAGTACTTCTTCTAAACGAGGTAACCCATAGTATCTTTGTAGTATGAGTACGTGAATAGGTAAGTGATTCTGTGTTCTAAGGGCTTCCCTTTACCCTCTGATGAAGCCTTGGCCAAGCTGCCTTAAATACTGTGCCAGTGCTGTTTCACAAAATCTCACCCATCGATACTGTTCACTCGCAGGGAGGTCGCCTTCTCTTCGCCGAACACGTTGGCCACAAAAAAGGCACGTTCTCTAGGTTTATGCAGGACCTGCTGGCACCACTCGCCCAGTATATGACTGGCGGCTGCTACATGAACAGAGACAGTGGTCGCGTTTTCAAGGAGGCCGGCTTCGAGAGGGTCCAACTGGAGGAAGTCGATCTGTACCTGCCTTTTGAGTACAGCTTCCACGTCTACGGCGTGGCGACTGCCTAAATACCCGCATGAATGGACAGTGCATTCACAAAAAGACGACTTTAGATATTGATGATAGGTTACGCTATGAGCGCCGCATGCTTCTCGTCGAGACGCGAATAAATTTTCCGCACTTTGCAATATATAAAACGCCTTTAGATATTTGTCTGGGATTTCTACATGGGCTAGCTGAAAGACAGTTCACAGATCGGACTATAGATGACGCACTTTGGCCTCACACGTTTACCGACTACCATGTGGTATATATAGACAAGCTGATTTGGTGGTAGAGAATACCCATGAAATAATAGTAAACAGCGTATGGACGTATTCCTCTTCACATTCTGTACTGCCAAAAAGAGAAATCTTATTTCCTTCACTATACTGTATTTATGAAGGAAGCTTCTGTCAACCGCTGTGGAAATGTATAAACCAATTTTAAGCTCAACTTGTTCAAGGGCGTCATTTCGCAAGAACTCAAGGATCCCTGAAGCAAATTCCACAAGCGATGGTAATCAGATATATTGCTACCCTGTGCAGTGGAGCCGAAGGACAGAAGATAGAACTGCGTGCGGTGTAGAAAAATTCCCGACTGTCTGCGATCTTGTCTCTACACTCCCTCGACTATCTTGTAAATAAATCCATCTCATCCATAACAACTTTGGTGGGCGGTGCTGGGTAAGCGCTCTGGGTGACCTTTCTTTCTTTATTGTTTGTTTCACAGATTCTCTCCGTGTAGGGGGCAGAGGGAAAGGCAAAATGGCTGACAGAGCCTCTGCGCCCCTACAGTTCAAGGCAGCATGACATATCATTCACATACATATTCGCCGAACATATCTTTAACACACAGCACACAGCAACGAAAAATTCAATTATTCAGAACACATGTCTCCAAAGCATTACTTTTGCTTCAACGGGATAGATTTCGAAAAGCAGAAGATACATATGCAATAAATATTACATAACAATAAAATTGGCTTACACCAGAAGTCAACAAAGAAAAAAAACTCATAGAATCACTTGCTCGAAAATAAATAGCATATACAGTAAGTATATCAGTACATAGAAACATTTCAGAAAAAAACGAACGTTTAGACTGATACACAATGTAAATGCCGAAACAATGGCAAACATGATTTACAAGCGCTGAGAAAAATCTGTAAGATAACTGAGGTTACATGTGTTATCAGGGATGAGCACAAGTTACTCAAGATGAGAATGCAATGTCACTGCCCACTAATAGGTTTTTATAGTCATTTTTGAAGCTGTGGAAGGATTGTGTGTATTGTACGTTGAAGAGATCACTGTTTAGTATATTAATCGTTTGATAATTCAATGTTTGCTTTCCGTAATTAGTTCTTGTGGCGGGCTTTACATAGTGTGGTTTACGTATTGGGTATGAGGTGCAACTGTCGACAGGTATTGTGTGCTGCCTATTTTTTATATACCCACTGGTGTAGTTTGAAATAATAAACTTGATCTGCTTTAAGCATGCTATATTTAATGAAGAGCGGTTTTGTTCGGAGTCCTCGTTTGTCACCCACATAGTTTTCCCACGTTCTCAATATTTTCTTTTGTACAATGATTAGTTTGTTGTAGTTTCAAGCTGTCGTAGTTCCCCAGACTAAAATGCCATAACTGAGTTTTGAATAGAAAAGTGAGTAATATAATGTTTGTTTCAACCAGGTGGGTAGCATATTTTGTATTTTATACATGCACCCAGAAACTCGAGACAGCTCACTTTTTAATTTGTCAACGTGAGTATTCCAAGTAAGGTCCTCTGTAAACGATACGCCCAAGAACTTTTGCTATGTAACTTGTTCCAGTAACGTGTCCTCAAAGTGCAGATGAACACAATAGGGGTTTCTTTTATTCGCTGGCGTAAAAATTATATATTTGGTTTTTCTTGTGTTTAAACTCAGCCGGTTGCTTTTAAGCCACCTGGAGAGGTGTAAGAGGTAACTGTTAGCTGATGATTCTATTACCTCTTTTGTAGTGCCAGTAAAGAAGATATTAGTGTCATCAGCTTACATTATTATTTCAGGGGAGTTTGGTATGGACGTTATATCCTTTATGTATACAAGAAATAAGAGGGGTCCTAAGATCGATCCTTGAGGAACGCCATATTCGACTTTCAATTTTTGCGATACCTGATTGTCGACGCATACATACTGATACCGATTTGAGAGATATGATATAATTAAATTCTGTGCTACTCCTCGAACACCATACGCAGCAAGCTTCTTTAGAAGGATATCGTGCTGCACAGTGTCAAATGCTTTTTTTTAAATCTAAGAAAGTCCCCAGAGTGAGCAGTTTGTTCTCAATATTTTCAATTATATTGCCCTTTATGTTTGTTAAAGCTAGTTTTGCAGACTTATCCTTTTGAAAGCCATACTGCGACTTCGTAATTATTTTGTGTTTATGAAAAAAAGACGTAAGCCTATCATTAATAACACGCTCAAATATCTTGGAAAACACCGGGAAGACAGATATCGGCCTGTAGTTGGTAAGCTTTTTCTCATCGCCACCCTTGTAGACAGGGGTGACCTCAGCTATTTTTAATTCATCTGGGAATTCGCCACGTGTAAGCATCTCATTTATTATATGGGTTAATACAGGACTCATAAGATGAGCGACATACTTTACAGGTAAGGCCTTTATTTCGTCTTCCCCGCCTGCAGCTTTGTTTTCTAGGGTCATGATAATTGCTTCAATTTCAGTAGGAGTCACTGGTGTAAGCATAATAGAATCAACCTGCCCTGTAATCATGAAGATATCCGCTTCCAAGTCTTTTCCACTATATACCCCTGTGCTAACAAAGTGTCGATTCATTTTATCAACAAGCTGTTGCCCAACTACACTGGCATTATCGATTACAATTTCATTCACGATATGCGTTTTTCGCCCTCGTCCAGTTAAATCGTTCACTGTATTCCACAGTCTACGTTGATCGTTTTGAATTTTGTAAAATTTTCTTTCGTAATAATCATCCCTTGCCTTTTTCAAATCGAAGTTTAATTTATTTCTGCATTTTTTGAACTCAGTCAATATGTCACAATTACGAGAGCTAATGAAAGTGTGGTACAAATTATTTTTTTTACGTATTCGTTTGTATAAGTCCGCAGTTATCCATGGTTTTCTAACTTTTTTATTTCTTTTTTTCTGATTTCGCAGAGGGAAGGCTGTATTGTAGCACTGTTTGAATTTATCCAAGAAGATCTTGTACGCAGTTCTGGGGTTATGCTCATCATAAATGGCTTGTCAGCTTTCTTCGTTGATAAGGCAGCTGAACATGTTTAGCGTAGTTTCGTTTACCGTGCGGAGCAAGAGGTTTCCTTCATCATTATGTTGTTCCTTGTAGGAGGCGTTTGTTAGGCAAAACACGGGCAGGTGATCGCTGATGTCATTCAAGATTACACCAGCGGAAAGACCATCGCTATCTATGTTTGTGACGCAGATGTCAAGGGATGTGGCCGTGTCAACGGTCACCCTAGTGGGCAGTGTTATCATATTGTTGCACGCGTACTGGTGAACAGGGGCGCGATCGGAGATATTTTGTTCGCTGTGCGTTCTGTTCAGTTGCTGCAACGTCACAAAGTTGCAGTATGCAAAATTTGTGACAGCGGGGCGGAGAGAGCAGCCAATCAGGAAGCGGTGACCTCCCCGGAAGTTTACTTCCGTCGTTTGTCGTCTGCTTGCAAGCAGTATACTACAAAACCAAATGTTTCTCGTCTTCCAAATGAATTAAATCTTTATCTAAAAAAATCTATTTTTCTTCTCAAGCCCAAACACGTTTTCAAATAGTAGTACGTGTGACTACTGCAATTTATAACTACAAGGTTCTTTGCGTCGTCCCTAGGTGGTGTCGCGCACAGCGAGAAGGAAAAAGAAAAAAAAAACGACGGGAAGAGTGGCGCACTTTTCAAGAGGCAGCGACAACATCCCAGTGGCTCGCTGGCACCGATGATGTTGTCGATTTCTCTGTGCAACCAACGAATTATTTGTTTCGAGAAAGAAAAACGACGCCGGAATTCACTTTCTGTCATTTCTTCAAACGCGTTTCGCAAACGTGCCATTCTGCAGCCGCAAAGGCCGCCTGTTGGATCCAATCCAATCCACCAGACGCGCCATGCGAAGCCGTATGATCGCTCCAAACTTCTCAACTCCCGTCGCGTTCGGACGAAATGCTCGGTGGGCGGATGATTGACAGGAGCGTGTCGTCATTTTGACGTCACCAAAAACGGGGCGGCGCCCCGCGGCTGCGACGTCGGCGCGGAGTAGGCCAATCGCGCGCGCCGGTAACCGAACGAACGCACCGAACAACCATCTCCGATCGCACCCCAGTGTCTCGAAATGCGTTAGCATGTAAGTTACCGGATATTGTGTCAATATTTATATCTCCAAGGATCATAAACGGCGCATTCGCCGCGCTAGAAGAGCTGAGTGAATTTTCAAAAAATGACATGAATTCAGATACGCAGCCAGAAGGTGGCCTGTACATGGCGCAGACAATGGTGTTAAGCACTTTCACCGATAAGCTTTCGATTCTTCTACGTACCCTCCATTGAAGTCGGCGCTTGGTCGGACTGCCCCATGAAGACACGGACATGAACGAACCACGGGCCCTATGACATAAAACTATTGCAATATATTTTTATTCCAGTCTCCTGACGTCAAACTTGCGTAACCGCCTACGCAAGAATAGGGCGGTGACCCGCCGAGTTGTTTAAAAAGACCAATGGAATGCTTTCCTCGTTTATAGGAGGTAACTTTTGTTTGCTTTAAGAACGAATAACATTGCCTACACTGAGCAGCTTGTCTTATCTAAATGGCTGATAAGAGGTGAGGAGCACGGCTCAAGTGGAGAGGGATTCATTGGGGCCGAGCCAGTGCACTGAAAATCGATAACCCGATGAAGAGGGTGGTGCGGCGTCTGTGATTGGTCCTCTTTCCCTTACTTAGCTTGCGGTGGCTGGTCGACAATCATGGCGGCATGCAACGGAACGTTAAGAATGCCGCTAAGAAGTATCACCAGCAAAAAAAAGTTGACTGAGTGAGGTCGTAAACGTGCCCAAAGTGCTCTAAAACGTTATAGGTGAGGAGCACGGCTCAAGTGGAGAGGGATTCATTGGGGCCGAGCCAGTGCACTGAAAATCGATAACCCGATGAAGAGGGTGGTGCGGCATCTGTGATTGGTCCTCTTTCCCTTACTTAGCTTGCGGTGGCTGGTCGACAATCATGGCGGCATGCAACGGAACGTTAAGAATGCCGCTAAGAAGTATCACCAGCAAAAAAAAGTTGACTGAGTGAGGTCGTAAACGTGCCCAAAGTGCTCTAAAACGTTATACAACAGCCGCTGCGTCAGCTTTCAACCATGTTGTTGAGGAATACAACGCTCGACACCAGGTTACAGATCTCTTCTTGCATTCCACGAAAATCTATGCCAGTAGCCTTAATTTTTACCATTAGCTTGTGAACTATGTCTCCTTCAATGTTACCGATCCCATTTCCTAATTTTGATTCAAGTTCATCGATT
This sequence comes from Dermacentor albipictus, assembly GCF_038994185.2. Classification (NCBI taxonomy): domain Eukaryota; kingdom Metazoa; phylum Arthropoda; class Arachnida; order Ixodida; family Ixodidae; genus Dermacentor; species Dermacentor albipictus. The sequence continues at coordinate 31,504,221 of NC_091825.1, forward strand.
CTTTTCGGGAGCTCAGCATCAGTGGGCCTAGTGAAAACAGCCTTGAAACGCGCATGAAAGAAAACAGAACCTTCGAAAAACTACACTGTACATAAGGCACGCAATATATGTGGCAGCAGCTACAGCAAAGCAACAAAACGAAATGTACAGCGCTCAAGCACACAATCACTGACCTGCACAAGCAGAGAGACCCGTTTAATAGGTGTCCACTGCGCCGTCGCTGCTGCCAATAATAGAACCGGCAACGAGCTCATCCACGCCGTGCTGATGCTGAAGCCCAAGCACAAGAACAGGTATCTGCAGCCAAGCACAACGAAGCATCGGGATTAACCCAGGTTTAAACACCGGGGACGTACGCTTCAGCTTAGCTGGTTAACCATTTGTAAGAATTGCTTGGGCGGTGATTTTTTTGCTTGCTTATGGGAGTATGAGCCATTGAGAAGGTCATGTGGCTGTTCTTTCTACCGCTTGACAAGACGCCTCATTTCTCTATGTTGTATGCGTGATTCCAAGGAATGTATGCACTGTACGTTTCACTTTGCTGAGTTGTAGAGATAGAGAGAGACAGGCAAAGAAAAGACAGGGAGGTTAACCAGAGATTATCTCTGGTTGGCTATTCTGTACTGGGGGAGGGGAAAGACGATGAGATAGGTGGGAGAGAGAGAATGATAAAATAAATAAATAAGAAAGGATCTATACACACACAAATACACGTACACACGAATTGTTTCTGTGGGCACTGTCACCCAGCCCGCAAAGGCGTTCGTAGTGTTACCCAGTGCCACCGTACAATCCTGCGTCACACAGTGTACAGTCACAATTTCTCAGAAAGTCCCGTGTATTTTAGGTAGCGCAGCAACGCCGTCACAGCAGATCGCGCTGATGTTCGCGCCGGCCAGTTTCCAAGGATGTTGTTTTCTGCCATAGGGCGCTTGTTCAGTTTGTCTAGGGTAGCAGAGAGGACTGCTCTTTGCAGGTTGAAACGAGGGCACTCAAAAAGAAGGTCCGCGATTGTTTCATTGCATCCGCAGAAGTCACAAAGTGAGCTGTTGGCCATTGTGATAAGAGAGGAGTATGCATTCGAAAATGCTACTCCAAGCCATAGACGGACAAGAAGGGTTCAGTCACGTCGTGGAAGCTCGGGCGGTGTACGGAGCTGCATATTGGGGTCCAGGGTATGAAGGCATGTACTTGTAAACTCGGATGACTTCCATTGAGCTAATGTGAGGTCACGCGCAAGTGCGGAAAGTTTTTTCGCTGTGTCAGCTTTCGAAAGAGGAATGGCAACGCAGCTGACGCCGTCATGGGCAGATCGGGCAGCTGCGTCTGCTCGATCATTGCCACGTACGCCACAGTGACTAGGCAACCACTGATATATTATATCCTGTCCTTCGTCAACTATGGGATAGTGGACTTCTCTGATCTCTGCGCAGTTGTTGTACCTTCTGCATTACGAGAGGGATGAGCCATTGCACTTTTTGCTGGCTTAGGAGGTATGAGTCATTTATGGTTATGATAGTTCTTGTCCCACTTGACCACACGAGGATTTTTTTTTCAAGGCCATCGGTGGTATGAGCCGCTTAAAGCTGTCGCCTAAACATTACGTGTACAAGCTGTCTTCATGCACCTCGTAGAGCAAGGGAAAGTAACTTTGTCTCATAGCAAAGATTCCATTTTATCTTTGAGCTGCTCGGTTCCCGTTAACATTGCGTAGAAAAGAATAACGATGAAGTTCATTTTGTCCTCCGTCACGTCTTTGTAGAACCTCTGGTTAGTCTTATTGTCTGGGAACACTTGACTGTCAGCTTCAGGAAAAACTCATTAAGCAACTGCTTTGCGTCTCTACATTTTCTCATCATTTTGGCGAGAGAGAGATAGGCCTTGTAGCTAACGCGTAATAAATGCACCCTCACAGCTCTGCTACAGAAATATTATCTCTATAGTAAATTAATTGCATATGGCCAACGAGCATTGCTTATGGTATCTTTATAATATATAGATATTTCAACCATATTGATTGATTGATTGATTGATTGATTGATTGATTGATTGATTGATTGATTGATTGATTGATTGATTGATTGATTGATTGAGTGAGTGAGTGAGTGAATGAGTGAGTGAGTGAGTTAGTGAGTGAGTGAGTGAGTGAGTGAGTGAGTGAGTGAGTGAGTGAGTGAGTGAGTGAGTGAGTGAGTGAGTGAGTGAGTGAGTGAGTGAGTGAGTGAATTATTTTGTTCGTCATAGCACACCACAAAATCAGGCGCAGGGAAAAACCGCTCAAATTAATGTTTGAGGGCTCTTTCGCCCTCTTTGCCAACAATGACAGCCGCTGAAAGACCGCACAATATATTGCAGTACATTTTTATTTTACACATTGTTTTAAATAAAGATCAAGACATAAAAGAAAACTGAAAGACATAGCTTATACAACAATGAAAGCCACTGTTATCTCCTACATTTAGATAATGCACCAGCCAGCCTGAACAACAGCCGCTACGCCTGCTGCACTAAAAAGCATTACTACAAAGTTTATACAACAAAGAATACCGCTAATTCTGCTACACTGAAATAAGACAGTTCTATCCCTTTGCTATTTAAAGGACTGGGAATTCGTGGAAGAGTACAACGAAGCATTTGAAAGTTATGATTAGTGCAATAAAAAACAAACGTTCCTAATTTCTGCATTGCATGTTTCATAAGTGTTCTTTTATAAGCAGTCTTCTGCGATTGAAAGCCGGCCTTGCAATGTGTGCAGTCGTTTCTCCGACATGGAACTCACGATCTGCTCACGTGCAAAATCGTGGAACTTGTCCATCACTTAAGAGAAAAAGGCCATGATATCTCTATTTAGTGGATACCAGGTCATTGCGGTATCATTGGAAATGATGACGCCGATAAGGCAGCTCGGACGTCAAACCAAGATGACCGCTGCGTCCCTATTACTCTCTCAAGGACCGACGCCGCGAGACAACTTGGCATTCTAGCACAGACTATCTCCTTAGCAGAGTCGAATACCGTACATACAAGATGCACAAGACTGCACAGACTAAACCCGTCACTTCAACTCAGACCTCCAGCCAGTCTGCACCGACGTGAAGCGTCTCTTCTCCGTCGGTTATGGCTTGGAGTTGCCTTCACAAATGACTACTCAGCACTAATTGGAGTGGCTGATAGTCCTGCATGTGATGTTTGCGGATGCGAGGAGAACATTGACCACTTATTGTGCCATTGTCCTCAATTTCAAGCACAAAGACAATCTTTGTGCAACACATTGAGGAAATTAGATGATCGTCCTCTGAGTGAACAGACAGTACTACAGCAACATCCCGACCGATCATCGGCTCAGAAGGCCGTGAAGGCACTTTTGTGTTTTCTCAGAACTTCTGGTTTGCGCGAGCGGAATTAACTCAAGTGCTGTCCGTACACGTATATACACCTTCTCTCTCCCTTCACTCTCTTCCCCTTCTCCCCTCCCCCAGCGTAGGGTAGCCAACCAGACTATTGATTGATTAATATCTCTGCCTTCCTGTATTCCCCCCTCTCTCCCTCTAAATTTCTCTCTCTCTCGCTCTCTCTCATAGGTCTTTTGCTTTAATCGAAAATTCACCATCTCCACGGACTGAAAGTTTGATTCATTAGCGTTTCAGGCTTCACAGGAAGTTCATCGAGAATTAGTGGTGAGCCTGACCGATGGAGTTCGTCATCATCAGCCTATTTATGTATATTGCAGGACGAAGGCAATCTCGAGTTACCTTGTCCAGCGCCAACCGATTCCAGCTTCCGCCAGCAAATTTCCTAATTTCATCACCCATCTAGTTTTGTGCCGTCCTCGACTACGCTTCCGTTTCCTTGGCACTCATTCTGTTTCTCTAATGTCCACCGGTGATCCATCCTACGCATTACATGGCCTGCCCATGACTAGGGTCACTTTTTTACGTATGGTGTAGTAATGTTTGTGTGGTGTTGAATATAAGAGTACATTGAAACCCACTATTCCGCAAAGTGCTCCAGAGGCTCAAAGCCATGAGGGGACATCGAGTGGGTTCCGTATCTATTCGCACTCATATATCATCCACGCTGTTGTTGAGACAGGAAGCTCCGGACAGGTGGAAAGCCTTTTCAACCTATTTACGGGCCCTCTAAGAGCGTTTTAAAGCAATAGCTTCTTCATCAAATTTTACGAGTGCTGCCTTGCCAAGTATACAATTTGGACCACTGCGTAGGTGCTTCTGGGTATATGCCCGAATCAAGGCTCGAACAGACCACTTGGATCACTGGTATTTGCAAATTCATACTGTATAGTTCAGAATGGGCATCAGTCACTGTCATACAAGGAGCACACAAACCTAAGAGCTATATACATACGTGTCACACCTCATTTGCATACACCTCTTATCGAGATGTTTCAGTCGACAAGCATTAAAAAGCGCCTCCGCCGTCGTTACCCAGAGAGCTAAAAGCAGCAGGCTGTGCTCAAGACATCGACCACCACTGCTACTTCGCTAACATAACCAATCTTCGCATCATTTAAATTACCGATAATATGTTGGACCTGCGTGCCTATGGTTTTATTTTGTTTCTTTTGAATTTTAGGAGCAAAAAAAATGCGCGAAGAAAGTATCGCAGTGTGGAGATACTGGTGTTTATAGATGTTCAATATTTCTATACAAAGGACCTCTCAAAGCATTGGGATTGAAAGCCCCTATGGTAGCGTCATCGAATCTTGGAGGACAACATCGAGTTCAGATATTGGCTTGAGATCATATCAAGGATTCTGAAACCACCTTTCATCCCCTTTTTCCCATGCGTTATTGGTGACCGTTCTATTAGGTTATTGTGCATCCCTTATCTGCCCGGCAGCCTAAAACAAATCCACGAGCCTGGGAAGTGCACTGATGATCACTCAAGCGAGCCACGCGAGCACTAACGAGCCGAGCGATCAGCATGTTGTTTCCTGCTAAAAAAGCAGAATATGTGCTCTCTGTCAAGCAATGATTGATTAGCGGGGTTTTATTCCCGACCAACAGCCGAGGGACTATGACACATGCGGTAGTGCTGCATGCGTGACGTATTATTCAGCGGGGCCGATCGAACGGGCACGCATGCGGCAGCATGCAACCTTGCATATGTACTTTAGAAGCGACCACCTTGTCCGGTAATCCATTCCAAGCAGAACACTGTTGTGAGAAAGCCGCGCGGTTACATTACAAAGTAATTGACTATGATAGAAATGACAGAATGTAAAACGATGAAAGTAGAAAAAATTTTGCAAATATACTTATATAAGCAGCTAGTACGCTCTGTCGCCTAATGGCAAGGTCATTGATTTCCGTCGCTATTTGAACAGTTATTGTTGGTGAGCCTATAGCTTTACGTTTAGACACCCTGCCCCAGCCTTCGCTTCTTGCTATTAAGCATTTGTTTTTCATTTTTATATGTACCCACTGAATAGAATCGCTCATTTATTTGTGAAGAAACAGCATAGAATAACACTCTTTAATTGGCGCACAATGAGCAAAAAGAGATACGAAAACAGATCATGAACAAAACAGCCATAATTCAGAACAATAATTCAATAAAGAGCTTAAAAACCGAAGCATCACTAACGAAAATGTCAGCACTGATGCTTTTCGGTGTTAAATAAACTTAGAAAAGGAATTGTGGCAGTCAGATTGGTAACGTTGTTTTCTCTAAAGAAATGGTTTTGACAATAGTTGCCTTTCCAGAAAGTAAAAACAAACATAGTGACACCACAAATTGATTTCACCAAAAATAATTTACGGCAACTGTACACCATCGCTTACAGTGGTCTGCTATGCGATGAGATCCCGGTGATGCCCTTAACTGCGTACACTTTCATTCGACAGCACACGTTTTCCGGGAAGATACAAAATTGAAAAAAATGCCGTTTCATTCTGGCAGCCTATAGCGGTTCCTATAGCGGAAACTTATAGAAGGTTCAGAAATGTGTTAGCAGTGCGTATATTACATTGTCAATGAAAAAGTGTGATTAGCTGCATTGGAATCTGTCTGCCACATATCCATGACGAGTGGCTGTTGCCATGTGATCTGTCCGTCTGTTGCCACGTGACCTGTGAGTGTATCTTTCGAGTGGTAAAATTAGTTGAAGACCACTCTCCTACCTGTCCTACTGCCTTTTCTTCTTTCGGTTTTATGTTTCTCCTTAAGGGCACTGCGAATACATGAAATATCGAAATTGTAACAAGCCCAGTTCTATGTAAAAAGTCAAGCCTTTATTTCAGTTTGTTTCAGTTTCACCCCTCGAAATTTTTTATCGGAATTTTTCACTCTGCATGCAGGATGCAATCGTGCTCATGAAACATGCTGGAAACAGTGACAGGCGAGCGCGATAGTCATTGTTGATTGTACGCCGGCATTGTTGGGAAGCCGACAAGTGCGACTTTAGATGTAGGAAAGTAATATTTTTGTGAAGCCGATGTTCCTCTGGTTCATGTTTTATGAAGCGTTAAATTATATGTACTGTAATGGGTGGGGTCCGAATCTATCCCCCAGTGAAAGCTCTCTCGAAGTAAGGCTAACTAATCTCGAAGGCCATGCATTTGCTGGCGGCATGCGCCAAGGTTTCTTTAGCTGAGCGAAACTAAATGGTAGGATATGTCAGTAGCACTTTTGTCGCAGAGCTATGACTAATTGATGGCACAATATTGATAGTATTCTGTATCTCACAGAGACCACAGAACTCAGCATGTCGCGCGCCAACAACAGACCTCAGATGCATTGAACAACTCTGTCCGCTCTGCCGCTTCACTTGTTACCATGAAGGCAGCGTTGCTCGTTAGTAAACTGGGAACGGTGCGAGTTCGCATTCCACGCCAGCAGGACCGAGTTTTGGGCGGCCGGGCGGTAGGGCTCCCAGCCGCGGGTCGCCCCAACGCTTGCTCCACGGCGCGTTCGTCGTTGTCTTCTTCTGTAACTGGGTCCCACGTCACTCATCATGCCTACTTTCCTATACTGCCCCTCCTTCTGCGAAAGCACTGACTGCACTGGCCCACGGCGGCTTGCGGCGACGAAACTTGCAGACTGCTGGATGCACCGAACGAGAATTGGCTGAGCAGGCAACGTCCGAGTCTCCAAGGCCTTACATCACTTACTCTGGCCGTGTGGTCGGATTCATGCAAACAAGACTCAAGACTCCGCCAGGCTACAAGAACCACTACGCAGCACGGACCTGGCGGAGCAGCTCTAGGGGTCCAGCGAGCGCACAATGCGGTCACGGAGTGAAAACTCCCTGTCCCTACGTGGGAGTAGCCCGCTCTATGGGGCCTTGCGCCCCTTAGCTCGCAGGACTTTATAGTGAAGTTATTGCATCCATCCATCAGACACTTGAAGGTCTTGAATCTGGCTGGCTTCGCGGACGTAAGCCTCCCGAAGCTGTGGCAGACCAGGCGCTGCAGCGTCAAAGTTGTCGAGGTTTTGCAGGAAGTCGAAAACCTTAAGCCATTCTAAGACGCACATCTGGTCTGGCCTTCCTCCCTGGCTTCGTTCTAACGAGTGCACACACCAGGTCGCCGGAAGGTGCAATTGTCGGCTCCCTACCATGCCACCCCACAGAGATCGCACTGCATCTTGCAGATGATGTGCATCATCACCCGAACGGTGCTGCCGGCGCTACGGTTAGTAATTGACCTCGAACTCCTCGGATCTGACCGTGGTCTGAGCGTAGCACCGGACGTCACTCACAAGGTCCTCCCTAGTCGACTTTGTGAAAGTGGGCACCATGGACCGCCGAGTGAAGCAGCTGTTCTCGGAGGTGGTCTCGACTCCAGCGCGTTGATATCATCATCTACGCTACCAGTGCCCTTCTCCCATGGCGGCGCCGGCAGCTTGAGCAGCGCGCAGAAGATCGCGACTCCCCCGGTTCCCATGCCAGGCCCGATGATGGTGACAGAGAAGGAGCAGGCTGAAGCACTCCTCAGCGAACACCAGAGATTCATTTCGCCACGCAAGCCGCTGGTAGGTAGACGCCACTAGCCGGAACAGGATACGCTAATGGTTGCGGAATGGGTGCCGCCCGCCTTCCCCACGGCGATGGTCTGCCACAGAAGACAGTTGGTGCCACATGTTTGGGCGCCGTACGGGAACGGCGCGATTTCGCAGTACACGCCAGCAGGCCCCGTCATGACCGGCAGTGACTTGCTTGCTTGCTTGTTCCACAATTGTGGCGCTTACCCACTGCGTGGGTTTGGCCAAGAATCTGGCGGTTCAAGGTTAAAGGGAAGGGTGAGTGGGAAAGACCTTGTCGAGAAAGTAAATCAGGGTGAAATATAACGTTTATTGTAAATCGAAAATAGATATACCTGGCAGGCACAGAAATAAAAATGATCGTATTAATATGTAAAAGCGAATCTTTTTTAGTGGTATCACAATGGCTTCAGACACACAATCAGATTTAATGAGCTATCCGACTGCTGATTTCAAGAAATTAACTTTGCAGCACTCTTGTGTCACAGAAATAGTCGCAAAGGGTCGCGCAGTCGTTCCTGTGGCTAAAGCCCAATGACGAAGCCCCGAAGCAGAGGATACTTTGAGTAGGCCAAGGCGAAAACCATACCGGAGCAAATCTCTGCAAGAAGATGAGGCATGTGTCTGCCGCAGGAAAGCTTGGAGACTGCTCAGCCCAACCTTATGCAATGTGAGGTTGTTCAACCATTGACACCCGTAGGTAACGTACGCAATACACAAGTGCCTGCATTTAAGGTGGACAAAAGCATCAACAGGTGAGTAGAGATAAGCAAGAGACGTTTAGAGTATTGGTGTAAAATAAACAGGAACCGATCCGTTACAGGCAGAGGAAGCGGCGGACGCTGATGTTGGAAATCAGGGTAGCGTTATCGCTGTCATAGAGTTGTTGCGGCTCTGCGTCCGAGTGGCCATTACGGTTCCGTTGGCTGATGATGTGCCAGGTGCCGGCTGATCGAAAGGTCGAGGGCGACGTCCAAGACATAAAAAAAAACGGTTTATTTACAAACTTACATGATCAAAGTACATGTAATCGCACGAGTACGAATGATAGTTCAAGTATGAGTACGAGCGGAGCATCCGTACGACTAGAAGCACTAGTACGAGTAGCAGCACACTTGCACAGCACCTCACATCCTCGTTTTATACAACTGTTTTTCCCATTTTGTTCTCGGTCCATCAAAATCGTTGAACTGTTTGCGAAATCCCGCCCACCACTACCACATCGTCCACCGGGCTCCGCCTCTAATGTTGCACGTTCGTCCCCACATACGAAGCAGCGACGTCGCAAGCTCGGATGACGATGTCGAAGTCGTTCCCACGGAAGTCCTCGACGTTCACACTTTTGATCAGCTGATGAGCCATTCGTAATAGTTCGTTTGTCATGGTCAGGCTGCGGTTGAGCCACATTCACGGTAATGGTTGATGTCACGAAGGATGGCGGCTGTGGCCGCTACGACGTGAGCGCCTTAGCGCGTCACCGTCTATGCCGGGTCCAGTCTCGTGCAAGTGGGCGCTCGTCGGGTCCGTGAGATTTGGTTACGCTGATTTAGTAGCTAGCTTCCTGATCCTCAGATAACGGCGATACAGCGTGAGGGACTTTTCATAGCTGCACGCTGGCCCTTGAAGCATTAATTATCGAGAAGGGCTGCCAGGTAAACAACGCTAAACGTCAATCGTAACACTACATGAAATTCTGAGGAACAGCAAGAAGAGTAGGAGGATGCATACAAATCCTCTGGAATGAAAAGCATGTATAACATACCTGCTTAACTCAAACAAGATAACTGTCTATTTGTCGCCGCCTAGTTTTAAAGGAGATGCAAAAATTCATCATCATCATAATCGCTTGGGAAATAAACCCAACTTATCCGATGTTGCAAGACGCCAGGGGGACCCACTGGGCATCGTCGTAATTGCGCGTGAAATACGATACGACTAAGATACGAAATACGCGAATAATGCATATAAAAAAGAGACAAAATAGAGACATATAATCAACATTTATTTATCGACTCATGTGAACAACCATGCCAGTCGGCCTTGTCTTCTTTGGCGCAGACACTTGTTTGACTTTTTCTTCCGAGTTTTCGAGCAAATGCAAAGATGTCGCCAATGGAAGCTACCCTGATTTATGTATCTTTGATCAAGCCGAAAGCGCTGTGAGATTTTGCCGTACCACTTGGCACGCTAACACATATACAGAACACCCATACCTGTAGCTTTCCCTAGATTGCCGCATAGAGCTGTCCGCAAGCATGGGTGTTTGAAATAGACTAGGAGGGAGCGCCACGTCATGCAGCAAGCCTTATCAAGCCAATTGTCCATGAAGTAATCCTCAACACCTTTACTCTATCAAAACATGGCCCAAAATGTGACCCTGTGTTCCTCGCACTCGGCCCTGTATATTTGTTTTTTCGATTTCTTCAATCAACGTATGCTTCGGCACATCTTCTGGTATGCTTGTGAATTTTCGGTCAAATATTGCATGGCATACATCTGCCATTGTCGTTGCAATGCGCAAGTGCGGCATTTGTGCTCGTAAGTTACTGTCACACACGTTGTCTTTTCGGAAAAGCTTAAGCTTAATTGTATTTGAGTCATTGAGCGTGGCAGTAGAAGCCTATAAATCATACACTAAATCTTCCGTAATCAAGTGTCGGTCCCATTTGACCAGCTATAATTTCGTTACGTATGGTTCCCTATGTAGAGGGAGCAGCCGCACAAGCCCTTGTCGATAATGGGGCCGCCGTTTCGGTAATCCAGGCAAATATTTGTCGTACCCTGCGAAAAGTCACTACCTCTCTCTCTGGCATGGCACTCTGCACTGCTAGCGCACAGCGCATTCATCCTACAGCTCTATGCATCGCCCTTGTAGTCATCGAACACGTTTTGTAGGCCATCGAGTTCTTTGTGCTGTCATCCTCGGGTTTGAATTCATGTCACGCCTAAGTGCCTTCATCGCTGGCTCTCGCGCGCAAGTGACCCTCTCGCCGCTGTGTGACACACCACAAGTCACGGCCAACCTCAGTGTTCGCAAAGTCATCGTTGATGCTGATACTGACCTACCTCCGGAGACGGCGGTGCTTGTGACCCTGTCCCAGGGGCGAATCTCCGCAAGGTTGCCATTGTCTGTTTTGAAGCATATGCTCTTTCGACGCTAGTGTACGGCCCTAAAGGTAGGGCGATGCTTAAGCAAGGTGGCGGCGCACAGTATTGTTTACGTTGTCATGGCAGCCGTGCGGCGTTCCTCACCCTAGCAATCAGTTTTGTGTTTGTTTTTGTTTTTATTATGCCGACCCACTCCGCTCTCTCTTCACCCTTCCGCATGCCCACGCACCTTTACTTTTGCTTTCTTTTTGCCGGTCCGTGGCGTGTGTTTTTTATCGCACGAGTGCGCTACCCCCGACATAGCTTGTGAAATGGCGAGTGGTGCGGCGTTGGGTTCTTTATGCGTTGGCATGCACGCAGTCGTGTCTATACTTTGAGTATGACAGCATATGCCCCAACGTACATAAATTCCACTTCGAACACAACAGATCTTTGGTCTCATTTTATCGACTTCCGTTTCCAAAAACAAATATTTTGCATAATTCAATTGGTATGACATGTACATGACTACTAACCTACACAAAAGTTCACAGACAGTGAAACAAAAAAAAATTTAATAAAGCTCTAGAAAACACGAAGACCTTTTCATATACACAGATATAAAATATTTTTATATAATGCCCTAAAGTCCAAAGTGTAGAAGCGCTGCTGAAATGCGCACTGAGAGCTTGTGATATACTCATTGCGATATTGCACGAAACTGGACGGCGTGTATGACATAGTCAGCACGAATAAAGAAAGGGGGGATTCACTGGTAATGGTAAAAAAACGCAAAATACCTAAAGAATAGAACAAAAAGCTAAGATTGTTTGATTGACAGCCATACCAAAAAAAAGGAAGCGTACTTATGAACCTGCACAAAAGAACATGAAATGCGTGACATGTTCATCACTACTTAACAAAATGAAAAAGACATGGCAGAACAAAAATGACATTGAACTAAACACGGAAATACCGATTATCACATTAATTTGCACTTGGCCACAACTTCAGTATCGGTGGTGAGGGGGAACAGAAGGTAATCAGCTTTTGCAGCAGCACATAGACAACATACGCAGAAAGGCCTATTCCTCAAGGAAAGACCGGGTAAAATAAGCCAACAACATGACTCTTCTTTCACCCCGAATACAATGCTTAGCAGTAAAATTACGTCACTTAAGGCACTAAGTCGTACCTACTGGGTACTGGTATGTGTAATAAACAAGGACTGCAAAAATCGGCATTTACGACACTTGCAATGCTCATGCTTTCCAGAAAAAAAAACGTATCATGCGTACACATGAAGGTTGTTCGCGCGGTTTTCCCATCGGCAATTGCTTAGACAATACACAAGGATGAACAGTAATTTTTCAGTTGTTAGTACGTTTGTTGAACGTGACACACAGAAAAGGGCACTGAGGGCATGGAATATAAAGCTGGGTAAGTTTCTGAAGTTGCAGAATGAGACTTGGCACAGAAAAACACAAGTCATAGACCAGGTGACAATCAGGAGGAACATTTATTTGTCAGCGTTCTCTACCGGTAGGAGGGAAGTGTAGCACAATCAAGGCGCAACGACGTCCGGAAGCTCACGGAGCCCACACATGGACAGAGCTGTCTTCGTCTACATGCGCCTTCTCAAGACCTTGGGTCTGCGCGCTCACCTGTTGTCTTTAGGCATCCGGAACAACCTGGCAGGGCTTGTTTCTGAGCTATTCGTGCACCAGTTCCCGATGCAGGAGCGGTACGAGTCGTGAGACGGGTGAAACATCGCGGCGCGCAAGCACACAGCTATCAAGGATCACGAAACTGATGAAACTGCCCATGCCGGTCAACACACAGCAGCGCACGCCTCCCTATAACAGTAAACAACGAAACCTGAAATGTCGTGCAGCGGGCTAGGCTTGCGCCTGGCCGGCTGGCGCACGCGGTGACATTCGAAGGTGAGGGAGTTGCGAGAGTGCGCAAGGGGACACGAGTTGTGCGGAGGGGTGAAAGGGCAGGGCTTCCTGGATCGACGCGCGCGGGCTCGCACAGATTTAGGAGGTCGTACAAGAGAAGCGGATTTGCTTTGCCGCCCTCCCGATGGATGGCGTCAATTGCCACTGCCACCTCGAACCCCTTAAACTTCGTAAAGTAGTGCCACGTATTCAAGAATGCCGCCTCCTCCTCGCGCGCTCCGGCAGAGGCCACCACCTCGTCGCTATTGGCCTAATAGCATCACGTGGGCCCTCGAGCCTTGCTTTAGCACCATGTTTGCTCGAGAGTCGTCTACGGGGTGGCGAGCAGCGCATGTTGGCGCCGCTGCTCCGCTCTAGCAGCGTAAGTCGCGCCACGGTCGAGGAGGGAGCGTGAAAGAGCGGAGGAACGAGAAAGAGGAAGGCGGAGGAGGAGAGTGTTGCTACTTTACGAAGTTTAAGGCGCTTTACTGCCACCGGGGCGGCCGAGTTTTCCAAGCCGGACCCTATCATGCACTCCCGTGCTTAACTCCACCGTGGCGTTTCCCTCATATGACGTGCTTGCTCACCGCAAGAGTTTATTTCTCCCGTTCGCCGTCCTCGCTATTAGGTCTGAATCCTCTTTGGTATCCATATGTAATCCGCACCACTATGCAAGGACAATAATGCGCGGTGAGACTTAAGGAGTTGTGCTAGTGGTCACGTGTACTGAAGATCTTGGGGTTGACTATGGTGCCACCCATTTACACCTTGATGCCATTACTTTTCGCTCATCAACACTACCTTCAGCCGTTCTCGACTGCACCACTGACACAGACCTTTCGCCATCTCATCGCTTTTGTCCTTCCTTCATGTCCGCCAGCACTGTATTGTCACAAAACACGCAATGCCGAGGGCGTCCTTTCTGCCACCAAGCAAGTACAGACACCGTCACGTGGGTGACAGGCAGCTTCAGCACCACGATGTACATTGGTGCCATAACGTTGCCTTTGTTTCGCCTCAATGCTTAAAGGTTGTGGAAGACGTAGCCAGAAAGTGAAGCTCCTGCCATAAAATCACACTAGCGAGCTAGTGATCAGGGGCGCTATGCAGGATGCGCCGAGTTTGGCGAAACTCGGGATCTTGACGAGCTCTGGCGACACCCCAAAATGAAAGCACGAATGGTACCGAGACACAGTTTATCTTTCGACAAGCCTCCAGTTTCATTGGTTTATCCAGATTCACTCTGGCTGGCTATCATTTCTTGGGCGTTGCCTTCTGGGCGGTCGACAAACTGGGGCTCACGTGATCATACCGTCGGTGCATGGTCGTGCCTTCTTTCACTTGTTTGTCGTTCCACCGAGTGCATTACATGCAGAAGCAAGTTGTAAAACAAATGCATTTAGTACAATATTATTAGTTACTTTAACGTGGTTTAGAAGCATTTTGAAGCTTACGAGATGTGCACTGAATGCGTCTTAGACTAATTTGTAATTTAGTACGCTTCGCATTATACCACGAGGGAGCGCTGTAGTGGCGTCATCACATCCATTCACCGGGCAAGCATGGCGGCTAAGCATCAGGGAGGCCCAGTGTAAACAAACCCGTACAACGAGCTTGCAGTGCGCGACGTAGTGATCAGGCTCGACGAAGGCCACTATTTCTTGGATAGTTCTGTTCCTCCGTGGGCAATCTTCCCGTGCACCCGGTAAGACTGCCAATAGCTTCGGCGATTTTACAGATCGGAACGCGCACCTACTGTTCACGGCGAAGTGCTGAAGAAACAACTTGTCCGGTGCTGCTTCTGCGAGTGCGCCGAGTTCCTCCACTCTGCGTGACTGCGAGTGTAACGAACATTACATTGTGTGGGCAAAAGGTAGACATCCTATATAGCTACGAAGCGACGAGGTGGTACCGACGATGGATCTCGCTACCAACACAGTGAAGGAGACTTCGACAAACTGCAGATAAGTATATTTCTACTGTTTCATATTTAGCATAATAAGAGTGCACGGATTAAGTCACTTTCGTAGTAACGAACTGAATGTCCAGCAGTTTAAAGAAGGCAGTGAGAACCAATGAGTGTTCGTGCTTTTACGTGCAAGTGGGCCCGCGAAAATATGGAATAGATGAAGGTAACCTCCACTAACTTGGTAAGGCAACAGAAATTCATGAGTGACATTAAGCTAGAAAATTTATGGAAGAGTATCTTTATCCAAGTGAAATATCAATAGCAAGTACTGATATAAAGCAGGAAACTTATACAAAAATTTCATGGGTTGAACAGCACATGGAAGGCATTACCGAATCGTGATCGCCACGTTACCGATATCCTTGAAAAAAGTCTAGAATCATTGCATTCCACCGGTTATGCAATATGGGACATAAACCTGGAGGTTAACAAAGAAACTTGAGATGTCAAGGACTGTGTAGAAAGCGCAGTAACAAAAATTGTTGCAGATAGCATTAAGGCAGGAAGACAGTGGCGTAGTAAACCGTGGCAACTGATATGCTAGTTGAGATTAAAAAAGAAAGGAATCGGCAGGCAGGCCATGCACGTATTCGATCATTTGTTGCCAATTCATATCAGGTGATTACATAAGCATTACAGAATGAATGTCAAGGAGAGAGAACTACAGCCAAGGATGGTAGAAAATTGCGTAATGGGACAAGAATATGATGTTTGTAGGCATAGGATGCAATCAGCTCGTATAAGACGGGATTGTAGGGTGAGGCATTTGTTTTGCAGCGAACAAAAATAGGTTTGTGGTGCGGACAGTAGAGACTCGTGAAGGTGCAGGGCCACCTCAGCTGCTGGCACACTAATCCACATGACAATTGGCTCTGAAAAAGAAAACCCCAGTTTTGAAAAATAAACCAATGTTGTCCCAACGCATTGTTTTACTATGCATACTACACTAGAGGCTTCCACATTTAAGGGCACTTGGTACTAATAGTGCAACGAGCATTTTTCTTTGTAAATAATGGTTTGTACGTGGCTGATTCATTCCAATACACTTTTTTGCAGCAAAACATTCTGCTGCTGGAGCCACTCAACCGCCTGGTGGCAGTAGGCGAGCGCCAGGCACGTGCTCTTGAGAGTGTGGCAAAGGTCCAGAGGGCTGCTCCGCAACAGTAGTATCGGTGCCCTCACTGCTCTCCTGTCGAGCCCACAGAAGGCACCTTATAAAGGAGCTTTCAGTTTAATATTTTGTTTATTATTCAGGAACATGAATAAAATTATTGCAGTAAACATTGTGCTGTGCATATTAGGAGACTTATAACATGCACTTTGTGTCCCTTCAAAATAGGCAAAAACGTAAGACAACCTGTGCCACTCTTGGACCATGTAAATAAAAAATACACTAATGCAGCATACACGTCATCATGCTGTTTGTTCTTTCTATGTGCAAGAATACAGTGCGTGTTCATTAGCCACAAGATGAACGGTGTGTGTAATTCACAATGAAGAAAGGAAACAGCAGGAGCTTAATAATGCTATCACCTATAGACTGTGCATATGACTGCAACACTCCCCAATTCAAATGTGCCATGCATTTACAAATTACATGCATGTTCGATACCACATATTCTTTAACATTGTCTTATAATTGCATGTACCATATTTCACACATCTTAAGCCCTTGCATAGCACACTTCTGATGTATCCATTTCATAGGCCAAATAATTGTACACTTTGTCCTTTTGTGTTGTATGAAAAGCAGCATCCTTTACAGTCGGATAAAACTTCAGAAGACAGGAGAGGCCCCACCCAGATGACCAAAGCGCAGCAGCCGATTGCCTACACGTCTAAAGAAATAGTCCCTCTCCAACGAGCAATATTAGTCTGTCTGGCGGCACGATATCAGTCTCGAGTGCGTGCCCATTGGTGCAGGCTTGTGTTCACCTGCCTTAAAGTGCAGATTCCGCAGCCTCCTAAAGTTGTATCCGACTATAGAAACACGTAATGCCTTGCACCAGTTGCATAGGCTTCTGCAATTTGATAGCACACAATGATCAGGAGCAGAAATCTATAAAGGCATCCAAGCAAAGCTGGCTGGCCACACTTCCATTATGAGGGGCTGAAAAAGGTCTCGCCAAATATTCCCATGACGTCCTTGAAAAAGAGGTGGTGTTTGGCACTTCTTTAGAATCAAAAACAGATTACACTGAATGTTGTGTAGCACGTCAAAACAAACTGAGCTTGGTTATTTGCACAGCATGTAATGGGAGGTCGAGCTTCACATAGGAAACAAACTGCTCTGTCCAGTACAATTTTGAGGCCGGTATGGCACCTATTATGGCACCGGTATGGCACCTATTATGTCAACAGTATCTATATACAAATTACACTTTTCACAGGCCATTGATTTCACCATTATTTTTGTGTGATGGTTCTTTCAATCAGCGCTTGTATTACATGAGCAGGTGGATTTGAAAGCAAAGCTTTGTTTGCAAACCTTCCGACTTCCATAAGTGTGTGGCAAGGCACTGGCATGTTGTCGAATAGCTCACACTTCCTCGGTCCTGCACCAAAGAAGCCCAATGCTCTATTTTAAGTTGGATCGCACAACAATTCAACGGCACACAAAGGAGTGTAACACACACAGCAAAGCATTCTGCTGTGTGTATTTCTCTTTGTGCCCCGTCGAATTGTTGTGCAATTAAACTTCAAGCTTCTATACCAATACACCGTCTTCAACCTCACCAATGCTCTAGTTATTAGGCCACAATGGTGCACATCTTTGAAATTTCCCAACACAAATTAGTTCTCCAAAAAATCACAAATGTTAAATTTTGCAGCACAGCTGTATGTATGAACGTGCCATATTCTTTACCACTAAACTCACAGGAATCAAAGAGGCAAGCATTAACGAGCCTTGCTGCCGCCGTTACCATTATCATCATGACACCAATGGAAAGACAGTGCCACGTTTCAGTAAAGGGAGTGCTGGAGGGAAAGGTGTGACAGCGAGGGCTTACAATAAAAATAACAGTTACGAGACATGTTCAATGCCAACATATGCTGCATGTCGCTCAGCCTACTTTGGCAATGCGGCAAGTGTTTACTCGTTTGGGCATATCACGTTTTGTGTAGTTATTGCTCTAAAGCTGTACAAATGGTCTATTTGCTCTGCAAGTTTTATTTTTATCATGGTAGGTTAAAGACCCACTTTTCATTGGCATCTGCACCACATTTCTCCCGATATGTAATAATGCCTTGGTGGTTCATGACATCTTCATGTACAGAGAGTTCTGCAGAGTATCGGATGTGCATTGTTCTAATGCTTAAGAATTAGAGCCCCATTATGAGACGAAAATATACAATTTATCCATCCAAAATAACGCCGCCCCCCCCCCCCAAAAAAAAAAAAGAAGATGCACTGAACCTCTGGCACATGCATCGACAGTGAACAGAGCAAACAATCTGAAGTATTTTCTTCATGCAAGCCAACACACTAAGATTCTCAATGCATTTTCATTTCGCCACAAATGCATAGGCACAACCGGCTTGGCGCAACATCCACATCTCGCTCTGCAACAAATTGTGCAATGCCTCGCTGTTTCATAGTGCGGCCGATAGATTACGCATGACCAAAATTCAGCATTGTGCATACTTAGTAACTTCACCAATGAAGAACCCCAAGTTCTTTATGAGATTAGGATTCATAGGTTACTTCACACAATTAGTGATATCCATTTATCTATTTATACTTAACCCCTTTCCCAAGAAAGTGAGCCATTTGGAAGGCACCCTGACAGATAAATAGAACACTCGACAAAAAGTGATCAACCAGCGAAAAAGTCTGTTAATCACAGTAACGCTGACATTGAAGGCGCCTTAATTCCTACGTACGTTCCTTCGACACACCCGACTACGTTCGTAATGTTCCCACGAAGTGGGAAGCATTCTTTTATATATGCCCGCTCCGCCGCAGTATTCTGGAAAGCTAGCCACCGCTTACGCACTGCCGCATCGATAAGCGCGTCAGACACATCTCTGACACAGTGGCTAACAGTAGTTTGATGGCGTCCGATGTAACGCTCGGCGCCGACGCTTCCCTGAAAACTCCCACTCCCGTAGAAACGGAGGGCACAGATGACTTGCTCTAAGACGGTGAGCGAATGAAGCCCGCCACGCTGTCACCGCAGACGAGAGTCTTCGCCTCGCTCGTCACACAGCCAGCACACTGATGTCTTCGACAGGCGAAAATGACGCTGAAACTCCCCGCCGGTCATGCAGGTGAACGGGTCCGGACGGTCATACTGACGCTTGCTGCCGCTGGATGCAATGCCGCTGCCGCTGCTGCTGCCGCCGCCATGTTCCCGAGTTGAACTCGGAGGGGGTTTCGCGATGTACGAGTTTAGCGCGAGTTCGCCTGTCAATCAAAACCAGAGGTCACGCCCCGCGCGAGGCATGTAACTATTGCGCGCGCACCCACTACAGTTGGGCCACGCCCAACTTATCTGCCGGCAACAGCGACGCGGTGTCGAGCTGAGAGGCATGAACAATCTTGACCGCCGACATAAAACACGCACAACGCACTGTCATCGGTGATGTACTGAGCACCACTATCGAAAACAAAGCGTTGACTGTCGCTGGCACACATCTTCTCGGGCTGAGATGGCCGCACAACACGGTTTCATTGCCTGCATTGCGGCGCGTAGCGCACAGTAAATAATTATCGGCACGTCACTGTAGGTGCTTGCAAGGCGTCGAGGGGGACGACGATGCTGAGGAGGGCTTATTGCAGCAGTCGTTTCAGATAGCTGCTCTGTCATCGGTGATGAAACGGAGCCACAACGTCGTAAACACGATCAGCGTCCGAGAATCGCTCGCTCTTCTAGGCCCAGTGCAATGACATTTCTTCATCACAAGCACTGCGCACTCAACAGTTCCAACACATCTCTCCGTTCGAAATCTGATTTCATAACTGCACACAAGAGTCCTCACCTGCCAAAATGCGAGTGCTGCGGTGTCGTTACGATATCCATCTGCGATCGCTGCTGGCTCCAGCAGAAGTAATCCGCAAGCACCTTCGACTGCACAACACACTCATATACTGCGTACGTGCGCTCAGAGGCGCCTTCACTGGGCAAGCGATGACAAGCGATGAATTCTGTCGCTGGGGAAGCACGCACGTTTCGCAATGTATCGCAAAGGCTTCGCGCACAAAGATAAACTGGTACATTTTCACTGAACTGCGACACTACGCACTCTAAAATAACATACCGCCATTTTACAGCGACAGCTGTTGTGTCGTTTTTAGTTGGTAAAGCGGGGGCCTTAATAGCCTAGTGAAGCGCCTGCGATGAACAGCCGTACCGCGGCGCTGCGTTTCTATTCCCCTAATAGAGAAAGAGTGGCCATGACCCTCCATGGATCATGACCGACTTTATTGAGAATAGCACTGCAGCGCCCCTAGGCGACTTATCACCGTATGAACGCCCTCGTGCGTGCGACCCGTTTCAATGTACCGTTTCTAAGCTTTCGCCTCCCTGTCGCCACTCACGGCAAGATGTGCAAAATTTAATAATTTGCTCGATCTCCGTTTATCATCACAAATTTCTAGCATTGAAAACGAAAAACAGATACCTAAAGAAATAAAAATGTGCGTTATTTTATTTGTCGCATTTTAACGTATTCGTTTGAGTGAAAGTGTAGGTGCAAGAATGCGCCGCATGTACCCCGTTCGCATTCGATGGAGGATAGATAGATAGCGCCCGAAAGATGAGGCACGCCCTTGACGCGCCCGGGAAAGGCGTGGCAAACGGCTCACGGCAAGTGTGCTGACAGACAGCCGGGCAGTCACGGTATCGCTAAGTTGCGATAATCCGTTGATAACAATACGCGGCGCTGGCGCGTTTCGTTGTGCAGCCTTCTGCGCTTGAAACGTGGAAGCAGCGTGCCGCGCAGGGTGCGCTCATGTTGTCATACGCGACTTTCTGTCTACATATTTTTTGCCTGCACCTTCGGCCCGTTGCGCGCTATCTCCGTTCACTGACTGCCGTCGAGCAAACTCGGGCAAAACTCGGGTGAACGAGAAACTCGGGGCATCCTGCATAGCACCCCTGGTCCAATCTGTTCCGTTCACGCCTTCTGAGAAACTCAGTGAGCCATTGGACGGGACAACAATAATGAATTGCGATGTTTCGATGTAATCGGTGACAAGCACAGACATACCAGCTAGTGCTGTTGATAGGCCATCACCATCAGCAAGGCAGGTCGCGGCCACCACTAATCTGTGTGGCGATGAAGGGATACGTGCAGTTCCACGAATGCTGTCACGGACAAGGGATTTTCGGCAAACGCTTCTCCAAAGAAGCATTTAAAGGTAGTGCCAGTGAGACAAATCACAAGAGAAATGTGCTCATTCATTGTCTTCGCTGTAGAGGTTGTTCTTACCTCCTTCTGCTCCTCTCTTGCAGTATTATATACAGGTTGTCTGGATAATAAATTTATTGAAAATTGAAAGTAGTTGCCCCGGTAGCTGAATGAGAGATAGAATCGGCATTGTTAATGACGAAGTGCACAACACTTCTAATGATAAACAGTGCCCTTTAGATCCTGTATCATCGGACTTACAGAACACATCTTGTTTTAACCAATATCGAGGCTACTTTCTGAAACATTTCTTTTAAACCTTTTGCCACTCTATACACCAGAACACCGTCAATTCAAAGCGCGCCGCCATATTGATGAGCGCCGGTTGCGCCATCTATCCCAAGCGCCGCGAAGTAGCAGGCCTGGGCTGCCGCGCCGGGAGATGCGACCCGGCGCGAAAGCGAAACTTGGGCTTTTTAGCTGGGCGGAAGGCGTGTTTCGCGTTTTTCTCTAGCCTGTCATTTTCGCTGTCTCGATTCAATCAAACTTCAAGACCTCATGCAAGTCCGCAATGGCCACACTGAGTGATGTGCAGACTGCAGAAGCGAATACATCGGGTAACCACGTAAGCACGTAATCTGTGAAGGATTTTACAGCACTGTGTTGGTGCCATATATTATTAAAGCACGCAGAACATTGTCCTCTGCACTTCCAGTTTGGTCTTGTTTATATGGCCACTACTGGGTTGGCCGCGTTTGGCAACCAACTGGTGAGGTCGTTTGACTGCCTCATTAGCAGACGCCTGCCCTTCACCACCTGCACATTGAAAACAAGATAGATGTTATAGTAAGAAGGGCTGTAGTTCTTTCCCATGCCATCACTATTGCGAAGATATAAAGTGCTCTCAAAATGAAATAGAAAATGCACCAGGCGAATTGTATCGTGCAACTACTTAAGAGTACAACATTCAGAACACAAGCCTACAGCACTCGAACAAGCAGCATATGATGCTAAACCTGCACTCATTGGAAAATGAGGAAGGAAGGAAGGAAAACTTTATTTGGTCCTGCAAGTAGTGATAATTCATCACTAAGCGGGCCGCTCCCACGTCGGGACCGGAAGGCCAAGCCTCACGGCCACATCGTGAGCCTGCTGGACAGCCCAGAATTGTTCATCCAGGTCCGGACTGCGAAGTGCAGCCTCCCACCAAAACGCATAAACTACAGTAGTTATAGTGTTCAACTACATGTGCAGTCAAAGCCCGTATAACAGGGCGAGCATGACGAATGCAGGTGTTGTACAGTTGCACAAACCATGACAGGGCACATAAAATTACCATCCCTACTTAAACTGCATCATCAGGGAAGCCTTTGGTACAAGACCACAACCGCACCTGCACTCCAAAAAATTAGCCCTACCAACTGCAGCTACCTGGTATCAGAACTGTTTAGCTTGTGCGAGGCCATACATCGGATTGTTAGCGCTCCTTTAGAAAACAGTAAAAAAAAAAACTGGTGAGAACGAGCAAAATTTTGTTACAAAATACAACAGTAATTAAGCACCCTATTTTCCTCGCCTTGTGAACAGAAAAATTTTGCGCTTTGCCCCGCACAACAGCCCGCACAACAGCCCGCACGCAGTTTAGAGCTCAGGAGGCTCAAATGAATTCGTTACGAATGACGCCTGCAACACCAGCTCGTAAAGACAGGCGCGCTGCAAGAATGCCTTCGGTGACGAGCAGTAGTCGTTTACGTTTTTGTGGACGCATGCTACGTGACGAGCAGACTTCGCTTTACTTTCATTTGCACTTACCCTCACCAGCAGGGCAACATACTATCGCCTACAACTTGTCGTTCACGCTTAATGGTCATGCCGTGCACCAGCTGCAAGTATCGCTAACCGCAAACTCAACTGTTCCGCTTAACCGTCGCGAGCTCTGCCTGAATGAAAACACGACAAGGCTTGCTTTCTTGTTATAGCCAAGGCGAAGCACCGGCACGGGATTGTGCTCTGTGGGCTTGTCCAGAAAGAGCTCAGAGCAAACCTGCGTGTTACACATATTACGTTCGTAGGGCGCAAAGTTGAACGTGGCACCAAAATATACACAGATCGAATACTCACTCATGCATTTTCACTGGATTGGTAGTTCTTCCTATTTACTGCAGCTATCCACCGGTGGCGCAGCTTGTCATTCTTCGTTGCGGATGGAAATCGGTGCAGGCTGAAAACACCGCACCAGCACGATTCCCTACGTGTATTGTGCTCTTCGCAAAGAGCGCTAAGCAACCTGCTCCTTTTCCGCGGGTTATTTTGGCATCCAAACACGGCGCGACGATGCCCAGATGACTTCTTGTACTTTGGATCCGCGTGAACGGGCACATTTCCGCACTTTGGAGTCCTACAGCTAGCGCTAGCCACGTCTGCTGGTCGCCGGCGAACACACTTTAGCAGCCCAGAACAAAATGGCACAGGTAGACCGGGCAATCCAGGTGCGAGAGTATGCGTTCGATTAGTCTGGGTGCGAGGCTAGCGTATTCTGGTTTATAGAATTATCTCCATATTTTGTTGCAGCTGCATAAATAGAAAAATAGAGACATAATATGAAAACGGCATTTGAGCGGGCGCATCTGATTTATGTAATATAGCTGAGGAGGTTCAGCACGAAAATATCGACTATGTTATGTGCTCCAACAAACTTGGCCCGTATCCACAAAAAGCTCTTATGCTAGTATTAATCCTAAGAAAGAACGTCACTCAATCTTGATGCTGGGTATGTGGGTATGTGCCGCTTTCGATGATGAATGAAAGACGCCTGCCGATGGCAAAGAGCCCTTAGGAGTGAACAAAGATTTTTTGGTGAATTCGGGCCCTTTTAACGACAGCATTCAGTTATGTATTTTTACAAAAGACGCCTATACATATGTACTATTAGCTTTTGAAATGCAGCTCGTGCTGCTGCGGTGCTGTGTAAAAACAGTGCTACAAGACAGATTACCAGTGTAGGGAGGCTTTTTCTGCATAAATCATTGCTTTTTCCGTTTCAAGTAAGCGTAAAGGTTATTGTGTGCCGATAAAAGTGTAGGATGCGTCGAATAGGTGCATACTTACCCTGAAAAACTGTCGCAGTAGAATATTTATGACTATTTTGTTGAGTCAGAAAGCCCCATTGCAGGTACTGTATCAAAATATGTCAGCGTACTAGCTGTTTGTGATAAAACAGCACTAGAGTTTCCTGGTATTTTTTATGAGCTGTGAATGACCCGAAACGACGCTGCTACATATTCGTTTATTTATTAGGTGACATCCAGCTTTTCTCTGAGAGCGCTTGTCATCGTGTGCAGCTTTTTTCGACCCCGCTGTTTGCCTTCATACCATGCGCTCCTAGATTGTTTTAAGGGCAGCATAAAGGTCTCATTTAACGTTTTGGGGACATGGTCTCTAAAGTCACATTAAGCATTTTGTTTGACCGCGTCATCCGGAAGAATTCGAGGAGGCATCGATAAGAAAAGCCCATAAATACCCCCCGTCGCCTACATTGGACAACCGTCCCACATGTCTAGTTCTTTATGCGCCTACGTAGTGTTTCCTGCTACGCTTTCTACACTGCACTAGTGCATTTGCCCATTCACCTTCCGAAGGGTAGTGTTAGGCAAACTATGGCTGGTAGGTACCACTTCTTCTAGAACGGTTACCATGTCGAAACACGTTTTTCCAGGTTTTACGTGTAGGTGTGCACCACTTTCACTTGTCATCGTACTGTTCCAGACACCTGTTCGGACAAGACCTCAACCCTCATCTACATAGCTGCAGCAAAACATGGAAAGACCCCAATTCATGCGTGTTAAGGAGGCCAAGGCTACTACACCCCAGTGCTACATCCAGCCAACCATGTTGGACTAGGCCAAACGCCGCAGCTACAGAGATAGTCTTTGATCTCTCACTCATATTTGATTCGGGAAACCCGGTAGCAAAGAACGCCACTCTTCAGACTGTGGTTGCATTGTAGGAAGCTTCACGAAATATGCTTTGTTGGAACATGTGCGGGCCTGCAGCTGCATCGTCCTGGTCGATTAGTCACCGGCTAAAATAGACTATGCCAGTGTAATGAAGAAGAGCACAAGAACAAGTCCAGCCAGATCGTCTGTTCCATGCCTGCACTGCAACCAGTGGGCCAGCCGCATCGCCAGCGCTTAGCACGAGTGTGAGCCGTTCGGGCAACCAGCTGTTCCTGCTCTGCATCACCTGCTTCTCAGTTACGAACGGATGCTACCATCTGAACTGTTCAGTATACCCCATTACAAGTGGTGGAGGTGCGGGGTACTCAAGAACATCTACATCCTGGCACTCCGGTGTCGGACTTTGCCTCCCGTCATGCCTAGCTCTCCCCAGCCGACGTCAACGCCACCCTCCATTGCCTGCTCTGGCGCTGTCTCGCAACGCCATCCAACGATTTTCAGCGGTACGGATGAACAGGACGTCAATGACTGGTTGCCTACCTACCAACCGGTGAGCTTCCACAATCCAGTTAAGTGCCGTCATCTTCTACCTTGCGGGAGGGGCTCACCTGTGGTTTAAAAATCACGAAGCCGACTTTCAGTCCCGGGGTGCTATGAAGGATGCGCCGAGTTTGGCCAAACTCGGGATCTTCACGAGCTCTGGCTACACCCCGAGATTAAAGCGCAAATGGCACCGAGACACAGTTTATCTTTCGACAAGCCTCCAGTTTCATTGGTTTATTGGCTATCATTCCTTGGGCGTTGCCTTCTGGGCGGTCGACAAACTGGGGCTGACGTGACCATACCGTCGGTGCATGGTCGTGCCTTCTTTAACTTGTTTGTCCTTTACCGAGTGCATACATGCACAAGCGAGTTATAAAACAAACGTATTTAGCACAATATCATTAGTTACATTAACGTGATTTAGAACCATTTTAAAGCTTACAAGATCTACACTGAATGTGTATTAGAATAATTTGTAATTTAGTACGCTTCGCATTATACCACGAGGGAACGCTGTGATGGCGTCATCACATCCATTCACCGGGCGAGCATGGCGGCTAAACATCGAAGAGGCTCAGTGTAAATAAACTCGTACAACGAACTTGCAGTGCCTGACGTAGTGATCAGACTCGACGATGACCACTATTTCCTGAATAGTTATGTTCCTCCGGGAGCAATCTTTCCGTGCACCCCGTAAGACTGCCAACAGCTTCGGCGATTTTGTTCACGGCGCCATGCTGAAGAAACAACTTGTCCAGTGCTGCTTCTGTGAGTGCGCTGAGTTTCTCCACTCTGCGGGACTGCGAACGTCACGAATATTACATAGTGTGTGCAAATGGAAGACAGCCTATATAGCTACGATGCGACAAGAAGGTGGTGCCGACGATGGATCTCACAGCCAACACAGTGAAGGAGACATCGACAAACTGCAGATAAGTAATTATATTTCTACTGTTTCATATTTAGCATAATAATAGTGCACGGATTAAGTCACTTCGTAGTACGAACTAAATGTCGAGCAGTTTGTAAAAGGCATTGATAACCAATGATTGTTCGTGCTTTTACACGCACGTGGGCCCACGAAAATATGGAAAAGATAGAGGTAACCTTCGCTAACTTGGTGAGATAACAGAAATTCATGAGTGACATTCAGTCCGCAAAATCTATGGAAAAGTATGTTTATCGAGGTGAAATATAGATAGCAGGTACTGATTTATATAAACCAGGAAACTTATACAAAAATGTCGTGGGTTCAACAGCACATAGAAGGCATTAACGAATCGTGATCGCCACATTACCGATATCCCTGAAAAATGTTTAGAATCATTTCATTCTACCGGTTATGCAATATGGGACATAAACCTGGAGGTTAACAAAGAAACTTGAGAAGTGGAGGACTGTGCAGAAAGCGAAGTAGCAAAAATTGTTGGAGACAGCATTAGGGCAGGAAGACAGTGGAGTAGTAAACCGTGGCCACTGATATGCTAGTTGAGATTAAGAAAAAAAATGGAATTGGTAGGCAGGCCATGCACGTCTTCGATCACTTGTTGCCAATTCAAACAGGCGATTACATAAGCGTGACAGAATGGGTGTCAAGGAGAGAGAACTGCAGCCGAGGATGGTAGAAAATTGCCTAATGGGACAAAAATATGATGTTTGTAGGCATAGGATGCAATCAGCTCACATAAGACGGGATTGTAGGGAGAGAGATTTGTTTTGCAGGGAACAAAAATAGGTTTGTGGTGCTGAAAGTAGAGACTCGTGAAGGTGCGAGGACACCTCAGCTGCTGCCACACTAATCAAGATGACAATTGGCTCTGAAAAAGACAACCCCAGTTATGAAAAATAAAGCAATGTTCTCCCGACACATTTTTTTGTTATGCATACACTAAAGGCTTCCACAGTTAAGGGCACTTAGTGCCAATAGTGCAACGAGCATATTCTTTGTGAATAATGGTTTATATGTGGTTGATTCATTCTAACAATCCACTGTATTTTTCAGCGAAACATTCTGCTGCTAGAGGCACTCAATCTTGTGGTGGAAGTAGGCGAGCGCCAGGCATGCGCTCTTGAGAGGGTACAGAGGGCTGCTCTGCAACAGTAGTATCTGTACCCTCACTGCTCTCCAGTCGAGCCCTCAAAAGACACGTTATAAAGGAGCTTCCAGTTTATTATTTTGTTTATTATTCAAGAGCATGAATAAAATTATTGCAACAAACATTGTGCTCTGCATATTAGGACACTTGTAACATGCATTTGGTGTCTCTTCAATATACGAAATAAAGTAAGACAACATGTGCCACTCTTGGACCACGTAAATGAAAAATACACTAATGCAGCATACACGTCCTTGTGTTGTTTCTTCTTTCTATGTGGAAGACTACAGGGCATGTTTATTAGCCACAAGATGAACGGTGTGTATAATTCACAATGGAAAGACAGGAAACAGGAGGAGCTTAATAATGCTATCACCTAACTACTGTGTATGAATGCAACACTCCTCGATTCAAACGTACTTGCCTGCGCACTGCAATGCCTGTCGCTGTGCACCTCTGTTTAAGGAAATAAAGGTTCTGGGGAGAAGCCACGACCAGACTGCACGCGAACTGATGGAGGCTTATCACATAGAAAAGAAAGGCCAAGACTGTGTTAGTGGTACCTCTATTAGATTGTTTCAATCAAAAATATATTTTTTTGATAATTGGTTGCCACGCTAGGCGGATGAGCGTTTTTGTTTGCTGCGATCTGCGCATGTTCTATATGCTTATATATGCCCACGGGCTGCCGTGAGTAAAACAGTTGAAAGTTACCGCCCGTGCTGTTTATGTGTTCTCTCCCTTTGTCCCCGTCTTTATTTGTGGTCAATATGATATGCAGCGCCAGTACATGCATGTTCGATACCACATCCAAGAATATTTTGTTTAGCGCAAAACAACCGACACAAGAAAGACGACCGGACAAAGACGCTGTCCTGTCGTCTTTCTTGTGTCTGTTGCTTTGCGCTAAACAAAGTATTCTTGGATTCGCACCAACTAGCCCGCCAACGCTTTGTGTCGATACCGCATATTCTTTAACAATGTCATATATTTGCATGTACTAATTTTCACGTATCTTAAGCCCTTACATAGCTCACTTGTGATGTATGCATTTCATAGGCCAAATAATCGTACACTTTGTCCTTTCGCGTTGTACGAAAAGTGCCATACTCTAGTCGGATACAACTTCAGAAGACAGGAGAGGCCCCGCTCAGATGATCAAGGCACCGCAGTCGATTGCCTCGACGTCTAAAGAAATAGTCCCTCTCCAAGGAGCGGGTATTAGTGCGTCCGGCGACACCACGTCTCTCTAGAGTGCGTGACCATTGGTGCAGGCTTGTGTTCACCTACCTTGGAAGTGCAGATTCTGAGGTCTCCTAAAGTTGTATCCAACTATATAATCGCGTAATGCCTTGCACTGGTTCCACAGACTTTAGCAACAACTTTATAGCAGACAATGATCAGGAATAGAAATCTATACAGGCATGCAAGCAAAGCTGGATGGCCACACTTCCATTATGAGGGGCTGTAAGAAGGTCTCGCGAAATATTCCCATGATGTCCTTTTAAAAGAGGTGGTGTTTGGCACTTCTTTAAATCTTCTTCTTTAAATCTTCTTCTTCTTCTAAATCATCTTCTTTAAACCCAGTGGGCACGGCGGAAGCACCGAGACCATGCGTCTCACGAGTCCCTTCTTGTTTATTGTGCAGGCCGTCCTTTTCACTTTTTCACCTGTACCGGCCGAGGAACTGAACACCGACAATCAACCTAATGTCACTACGACTGCGCATCAAGTTGCCGGGTTTGACACATCGCTTCACGGTGCCGACGATTGTCTATGGAGCCTGCGCGGTTGGAGAGCTACGCCAGACGTTCACGTGACACCAACGTCATCTACGTCTCCTACATGGGTGTATTTAAAGGACTGCAGTGCACGGATCACGACCAGTGGGCACGGCGGAAGCACCGAGACCATGCGTCTCACGAATCCCTTCTTGTTTATTGTGCAGGTTTTTCTCGGAGCTCTGCTGGTGCCGCATGATTTTCATCAAATGACACGTGGCGACCATTTTCAAGAATTTCATGCTGTATCACCGACACTGCTCTACGACGGTGCCATCTCAGGACCGAATCATCCAAGGCTATCAGCGACTGTACCTCTGACGACATCGGTGACGTCATGTCACATGGCACTTCCAACGACTATAAGAGTACCGCCGGAGCCTTTCTTCGCCAGTGGGCACGGCAGCAGCAGACACGGCGACATGCTGAGCAATCCTTTTTGCTTTGCGCTGCAGGTTTTTCTCGGAGCTCTGCTGGTGCCGCATGATTTTCATCAAATGACACGTGGCGACCATTTTCAAGAATTTCATGCTGTATCACCGACACTGCTCTACGACGGTGCCATCTCAGGACCGAATCATCCAAGGCTATCAGCGACTGTACCTCTGACGACATCGGTGACGTCATGTCACATGGCACTTCCAACGACTATAAGAGTACCGCCGGAGCCTTTCTTCGCCAGTGGGCACGGCAGCAGCAGACACGGCGACATGCTGAGCAATCCTTTTTGCTTTGCGCTGCAGGTTAGTGATTTTAAATGCGAACATTGTTACCGAAGTGACGACCGTTTTTTAGTGCTGCTGCCCTGCCCACTGGGTGTTCAGAGCTTTTTGTCTTCTGTTTTTTCATTATCGAAAGATCTGTTGTCTTGCGGCGATATTGAATCAAATCCCGGTCCGACAGAAAAAGAGATGCTAGTGGAAATACTATCTGGCCAGACCAAGATGAATTCAACTATGGAATGCCTGCAGGTATCCCAGAATGAGATACAGGACAAACTTTCCTCTTTAACTAAGCGGATTGATGGTATTGAGAGGCAGTTATCCAGCCTGAAGGTCTTAGCCACGAAGGTACAAGATATGGAAGCCGCAATATCAGAACTTCAGGGGCAGCTTACTTCAGTTAGTAACCAGATGGACGACTTGGAAAACAGAGGCAGAAGAAATAACCTGATCATTTATGGTATAGAGGAAGATAGCATGGAGTCTGGTCAGAAACTGGAAATGAAATTAACCCATGATGTTTTTCAGAAAAAATTTGGTTTAACGGTGAGTGGCGTCGAACGATGCCATAGACTGGGGAAAAAGCAAGCAGGCCGAGTGCGACCAGTTATTCTGAAACTTCTCGACTTTCGTGAAAAAATGTCAATATTACGATCATGCCATAAGCTTAAAGGCTCAGGTATATCGATAGCCGAGGACTATTCAAAGCGAGTTCGGGAGACACGTAAACAACTGTGGAAAAGTTGCGAGAAAGAGAAAGCAGACGGAGCCAAGGTAAAACTAATTTTCGACAAACTAAGCATTGATAACGTCTTATTTGGTTGGGACGAATCAAAGGGTTCTCGCTACAGGCTTAAAAAGAATTCGAACTGACTTTTGACTAAGACATCTCGAACCCTGAAAGTATTAAATGTCAATTGTAGGAGTATACTCAACAAGATCACTCAGTTGGAGGCTCTTCTGGTCTTGCACAACCCAGATGTAGTGGTCTTGACTGAGACTTGGCTTAATGACACCATCTTTGACAGTGAGTTCGTTCCCACTGGCTACAGTTCGTATCGAAAAGACCGTGATGGTAGAGGTGGGGGTGTTTGCATACTTTTTAAATCATCCTTGCGAATTTTTTTAATGCCTGGAATACCCAATGTAGAGTGTATTTTTTGTACAGCTTACCATGCAAATGTTAAATATGTTATTGCAGCAATATACCGATCCCCTAATTCTACCACTGCCGTATTTGACGAGCTTAGGGAATTTTTGTATGCGAATGTAAAACCCGGTAATCGTATTATATTAGCAGGAGATTTTAATTTGCCTAATGTCGACTGGCAAACATTCTCACTTAAAAAGCATGACCCTCTAGGGGAAGCTATGCTGGACATTGCTTTTTCTTTTGACTTATTGCAAATTGTGGAACAAAACACACGAATTCAAGGCAGTTCTCAGTCAATGCTTGACCTTTTTTTTGTCAGCGGATCCATTAGTGCCAAAACGAATTGCGAGATAGTACCTGGCATATCGGATCACGAGGCTGTACTACTCATCGTTAAAGACACCGTGTTAGATAAAAAATCTGAATGTTCATCTTACCGAAATTTCTCTCGAGCCGATGATGTATCAATTATCGATATACTTTCGCTAAATTTCGACGACTTTTCAAGTAGCATGGAAGACGTAGTGTCGTTGTGGTGCAGGTTTAAAAAAATAGTTAAAGAGTGCATTGATCGCTTTGTCCCGTTGTCGACTAAAAAGAAAAATCGCAATAATCCCTGGATCTCCCGCGAGACATTGAGGCTCCAAAGGAAACTGAAACGTGTAAAGAAACAATTTAAAATCGAAAACAAGCAGTCGGTAAAACAAAAGATCGACGACATCTCTTCTCAGCTCAAAAGTCAAGTGTACGCCGATAAACAACGCTACTATGGTGAATCGCTACCAAGTTTCATAACCACGGCTCCAGAGAAATTTTGGCGTTCTATTTCTCCGACCTCCCAGGAATGTGATTTATTTCATGTTGATGGTAAGGCAGTTCACGGAAGCAAAGAAATAGCAAATGCGTTTAACAAACACTTTAAGTCCGTCTATACAAATGATAATGATGTAATACCACCTTTCGAAATGTGTGTGCCGCCTATACCCGATGTTCAAATAAGCGAACCAGGTATACTCAACATGCTTTTACAATTGAACACTAAAAAATCTTCTGGCCCGGACAACATTCCAAACACATTTTTAAAACGGTATGCAGAATGGACATCAAAGTACTTGCACATTCTGTTCACAAGGTCATTGTGCGAGGGACAAGTACCGAGTGACTGGAGGACAGCCAGAGTGAAGCCAATACATAAAACAGGAAAAAAGCACTGCATTCAAAACTACCGTCCAATTTCTTTAACATCTACAGTATGTAAACTTTTGGAACACATAATCCATAATCATATCTCAGAATTCTTGGAAAACAATAATGTACTAACAAAGCATCAACACGGATTCAGAAAAGGCTACTCTACAATTACCCAACTAGTTTTAACAGTGCACGACTTTGCGAAAGCAATTAACAATGGGAAACAAATAGATGCTATTTTCATGGACTTTTCAAAGGCTTTCGACAGGGTCTCTCACAAAAAACTACTTTACAAATTGAGCAAGATACTGAAAAACTCCAGACTAATTAATTGGCTTACAGCATACCTTGATAGCAGAGAACAATTTGTTGTTTTTAATAATCATGCTTCTGAACGACTTCCGGTAGGCTCTGGTGTTCCGCAGGGCTCGGTCCTTGGACCTCTCTTGTTCCTTTTGTTCATTAATGATATGCTGCATGGTATTCCTGTTATGGCTAAGCTTTATGCAGATGACTGTGTATTGTACTCGGAGATAGATAATGTTACTGACCAGGAGTTGCTGAATGATGCTTTTCGACAAATTGTCGACTGGTGCGCTGCCTGGCAAATGTCAATTAATTTCGAGAAAACAGTTTTTATGTCCATCTCACATAAGAAACATAAACTAACGTTTCCATATGGTATTACTAACATAAATATTTCCGAAGTAACACATTATAAGTATCTAGGACTCTGGATCACAAATGACCTCACTTGGGCTAAGCACCTTGAATATGTAGTATCTAATGCTAACCGCAAGCTTTATTTTTTAAGAAGGGCTTTGAAACTTTCTACTCCCACTGTACGCCTACTCGCATATAAAGCTGTAGTTTTACCGATGCTAGACTATGCATGTGTAATTTGGGACCCTTTTACTAAAACTGGCACTAACAAGATAGAAATGGTGCAAAGAAAAGCAGCTCGTTTCATTTATAACAACTTCGGACGCACTTCAGTGACATACCTCTTAACAAAAGCAAACCTGCCACCATTAATGCAAAGAAATCGTGTATCACGACTAAAATTTCTTTTTCAACTTATTAACGGTCATTATAAGACAGATCTCACGGGAATAATTACTTTTTCATCTGGTTATGCTACTAGACAGCGACATAGCCGAACAATAACCCCATTTAGTACACGTAATAATTGTTTTAAGTATTCCTTCTTTCCTCGAACAATCGTTGAATGGAATCATCTAACCAATGACCAAGTTTTAAAATCATCCCTTTCGGCGTTTGTTTCAAGTATTGAGTAACAATTTGTTTTCTTGCTGTGCCACTGCTATGTTTAAGCTCCGTTAACCTGACTTGTATTGTTTTTCGTTGCCTATACTATAGTATTCTTACATATGTATTGTTTCCCACCCTGCTAAAATCCCCAATGGGGATTGCAGTATTGATAAATAAATAAATAATAAATAATAAAAACAGAATACAGTGAATGTTGTGTACCGCGTTAAAACAAACTGAGCTTGGTTATCTGTACATCACGTAATGAAAGCTTGTGCTTCACATAGGAAACAAACTGCTCTGTCCGGTACAATTGGCGAGCCCGGTGTGGCACCTATTATGTCATTAGTGTCAATATACAAATTACACTTTTCAAAGGTCATTCATTTCACCATTATTTTTGTATGACGGTTCTTTCAATCAGTGCTTGTATTACATGAGCAGGTGGATTTGAAAGCAAAGCTTTGTTTGCAAACCTTCAGACTTCCATAATTGTGTGGCAAGGCACTGTCATGTTGTCGAATAGCTCACACTTCCTCGGTCCTGCACCAACGAAGCCCAAAGCTCTATTTGTGGTTGGATTGCACAACAATTCGACGGCACACAAAGAAGGGTTACGCACACAGCAGAGCGTTCTGCTGTGTACATTTTTCTTCTTTGTGTTCCGTCGAATAGTTCTGCAATTCAACTTCAAGCTTCTATACCAGGCACGTACGCAGGATTTTTTTCCGGGGGGGGGGAGACAACCCAAGTTAACTTTTCTATGCAAATGAGGGGGGGGGGTACCTTTACTAGTACAAATGTGAATAACGCCCACCATTCGCCATAAAAACGCGTAAACGCAGAAAAGAAAAATGAAATAAGGTGTATTTTACACGCACGCCTGTGCGATACCCCTCTCCTTCACTTGGCAAACAAAGAACTACTTCAAATGGACTCGCGCAGGAAAGAAGCGCAAGAACACTGCCAAGAACAGGTAAAAAATCGAAAGTGTAAAATAAAGATTCCATTAGTAGAATAGAACTTTAAAAAAAGACAGCATTTGGCAAGAAGGGCACACGGCACGCGTGGAGTTAGGTTACCCCACCAGCCGATCACCGAAACAAACAAAATCGCCGTCAAGCGGCCTTTTCAACATGGCATCGTACTTGGTACCTCCATAGCGTCTGCTGTTCTTCAAGAGTCTTTTCATCGGTAGAAGCAATCAGGCTTGCAACAGACATGGGCACAATGTATGGAGTCTTCAAAAGCCTCCGGTGCAGTTCAATTCAGGGCTGCACCAGTTTTACTCATGAAACTTCACTACCAACTGAAGTGAAACCTCACAACAAATAGTTGTAGCGAAGCAAGCATGTTTTTTCAGTTCAATAAAGAATTAGTCATTCGCCATTCCACTATAATAAGTGAGGGAAAATTACGCGCTATAATTTTATATTTGTAGTCACCGCCTTATTTGGGTAACAGAAAAAATTTGAAGTACCAAATATTTGCAGCCTCGCGGCGGAACAGTGGATGGTGGTTATGAGGGCGTGGGCGGGGCTTCATTGCAGACTTAAGTTGTATCCGACTATAGTAGTGGTTTTTTCAAATAGCTCTGGAAGAATTACACAGAAATATATATTTGCGGCGCAATCAGTTCTTTTGGATCCCTCATTTACTGCTCTAACACGTGCCATAATCTACTCGTATTGTTATTTGGGAAGGTACGTAACGATGCGTGGCCGCCAGTAGCGTAAAACCGCGTATGGCGCACGAAGTCGCAATTCTAGACGTACTGCGCCCACCGCGGAAGGTTAGAAAGCACCCCTATTAGCAAAATAGGGAAGTGGCTACGTCAGGCGGCTCT
Source organism: Dermacentor albipictus (assembly GCF_038994185.2). NCBI lineage: Eukaryota > Metazoa > Arthropoda > Arachnida > Ixodida > Ixodidae > Dermacentor > Dermacentor albipictus. Next base: position 31,540,135 of record NC_091825.1, read on the forward strand.
AACGATAACTGTAGAAGCGTCATTCAGAATACACGGAATTGTCCTCCACTTCCGGCGGTGTTTTCTCTGTTTCCTTCTTAAATAAAAAGATATTGGTCAATAAATATTTTCATAAACAATGGCTAAATTTGTTAATTTTCGCTTTTCCTTCCAGTTTGGCTGTTTTCTCGGCCCTCTCCCTTAGTAGATCGCTTAATTTCTCAACTCCTTCAGACTCTTGTCTCCAGTTGCCAATTTTGCACGAGAAGTGCTGTACAGTTAGGGGAAAGCCACACGAGTTAACAGGTGACAGTCATATTGCCTATGAGTTTAAGGGTTATTGCAAGGTTTGATGATGGACGCTGTCTCGCATTATTTTATTTTCCGCCTTATCTAACCCATATCACGGGTATATGGTTCCGAGGATCTGTGAGCGTCGAGGCGAGCCATCACTCGAGAAAATAATGAAACAAATCGAATTGTCAATCGCACTTGGCATTTTCTCTGGCCGCAGCTCGTTCCACGTGCATACAGACCAGCTGACCACGAATTGAATCTCTTTCCTGGTCCCTGGATCCGTCTAGACGATGAAGGTTGAACTACCGAAGCAACAACGATGCGCGTGACCCGTTCAATAGACGGTGACAAGTGAATGCATATCGAGTTAATCGTCCGGGCACCGAATTGATGAGGAAACTGGCTTCACATCCTAAGAGAAGCGGATAACTACCGCCATCCAAAAGGAGTCAATAAGGCAACAAAATGTTGACCGCCGAATAACGGTCAAGTCTCAACATTGATTTGGCGGCCCTTTATGAATGTGTGTGAGAAGTGGTGGCGTGGGCGGAGAGGGGGGCGGGAATGCTTCTAATTTCGGGGGGAGGGGGCCCAGGCCCCTCCGGGCTCCCCTGCCCCCCCCCCCCCGCCTTGGGTACGTGCCTGTTTTATACCAATACACCCAGTATTCAACCTCCACAATGCTTTAGTTACTATGCCACAATGGCGCACATCTTTCAAATGTCCCAAAACGAATTAGCTCTCCAAAAAATCACCACATGCGTAATATTTTGCAGCACAGGTGTATGCAAACACCATATTCTTTAACACTAAACTCACAGGAATCAAATGGTCAAGAATTAACCAGCCTTGCTGCTGCCGCTACCATCATCATCATGACACCAATGGAAAGACAGTGCCACGTTTCAGCAAAGGGAGTTGAGAACATTCATTTTTTTAAGTTCATTGAGAACACCGGCAGAGGCGTGACAGCGAGGCTTAAAGTAAAAATAGCAGTTACAAGACATGTTCAATGCCAAAATGTACTGCATGTCGCTCATTCAACTTTGGCATTGCGACAAGCTTTTACACGTTTGAGCGTATCACGTTTTCAGTAATCATTGCTCTAAAGCTGTACAAAAGGTCTATTCGCTCAGCAATCTTTATTTTTATCGTGCAGGTTAAAGACCCACTTTTCATTGACATCTGCACCACATTTCTCCCGATATATAATTTTGCCTTGGTGGTTCATGACATCTTCACGCACACCGAGTTCTGCAGAACTTTGAATCTGCAATGTTCTACTGCTTAAGAATTACATCCCCAATATGATACGAAAATATATGATTTGTACATCCAGAATACCGCTGCCCTCCCCCCCCCCCCTATACACACCGAACCTGTGGCACATGCATCAACAGTGAACAGAGCAAACACTCTGAATTATTTTCTTCAAGCACACTAAGGTTCTCAATGCATTTTCATTTCGCCAAAAATGCATAGGCACAAACGGCTTGGCGCAACATCCGCATCTCGCGCTGCAACGAATTGTGCAATGCCTCGCTGCTTCATAGTGCGGCCAATAGATGACGCATGACCAAAATTCAGCACTATGCATACAAAGTTACTTAACCAACGAAGAAGCCCATGTTCTTTGAGAGATTAGCATTCACAGGGTATTGCACACAACTTGTGATATCCATCAATCTATTTATATTTAATTAACCTCTGTCCCCAAAAAGTGAGCCATTTGGATGGCGCCCTGACAGACAAGACGAACAATCGGCAAGAAGTCAGCAACCAGCGAAAAAGTCAGTATCATAGGCTACCGCATGTGAGATGTCGGTAACACAAAATTTATGTAGGCTACACAGAAGCGACAGATTTGGCAGTATGGTGTACCTAGACATTGCTTCAATACTAATCACAGTAACGCTGACATTGAAGGCGCCTTAATTCCTACTATCCTAATTCCTAATTCTCGACTACTTTCGTAATGTTCCCGCGAAGTAGGAAGCGTTCTTCTACATAGGCCGGCTCAGCCGCAGTCTTCGGTCTTCGGGAAAGCCAGCCACCGCTTACGCACTGCCACCACGATACGCGCGTCAGACACATCTCTGACACAGCGGCTCACAGTAGTTTGATGACGTACAATGTAACGCTCGGCGCCGACGCTTCCCTTAAAACTCCATGTCACGTAGAAACGGAGGCCGCAGAGGACTTGCTCTTCGACGGTGAGCGAATGAAGCCCGCCACGCTGTCTCCACAGACAAGAGTGTTCGCCTAGCTCGTCACGCAGCCAGCGCGCTGAAGTCTTCGACAGGCGAAAATGACGCTGAAAATCCACGGCGGTCATGTACGCGAACGGGTCCAGACGGTTATATTGACACTTGCTGCCGCTGGATGTAATGACACAGGCCGCCGCTGCCGTCGCCATGTTCCCGAGTTGAACTCGGAGGGGGGTTTCGTGATGTACGAGTTTAGCACGAGTTCGCCTGTCAATCAAAGCCAGAGGTCACGCCCCGCGCGAGGAATGTAACTCTTGTGCGCGCACCCAGCACGGTTGGGCCACGCCCAACTTATTTTTCGGCAACACCGACGCGGTGTCGAGCAGAGAGCCATCAACAATCTTGACCGCCGACATGAAACACGCACAACGCAGCGTCATCGGTGATGTACTGAGCACCACTATCAAAAACAAAGCGTTGACTGTCGCTGGCCTATGCATATATTTTCTCCGGCTGAGATGGCCCCACAGCTTGGTTTCATTACCTGCATTGTAGCGACGTAGCACACAGTAAATTATCGGCACGTCACTGTAGTTACTTGCAAGGCGTCGATGCGTCGAGGGGGACGACAATGCTGAAGAGTGCGTTTGATAGCTGCTCTGTCATCGGTGATGTATTGGAGCCAAAGCGTCGTAAACATGATCAGCGTCCAAGAATCGCTCGCTTTTCTAGACCCAGTGCAATGGCATTTCTTCATCACAAGCACTGTGCACTCAACAGTTCCAACACCTTCCTCCGTTCGAAGTCTCATTTCATAACTGCACTCAAAAGCCATCACCTGCCAAAATGCGATTTCTGAGGTGTCGTTACGATATCCACCTGCGATCGCTGCTGGCTCCAGCAGAGGGGATACGCAAGCACCTTGGAGTGCACAAAACACGCAAACCCTGCGTACATGCACTTAGAGGCACTTTGACTGGGCAAGTGATCACAAGCGATTAATTATGCCGCTGGGAAGCACGCACTCCTTCGCAATGCATTGCAGAAGCTTTGCCCACAAAGATAAACTGCTACATTTTCAATGAAGCGCGTCACTACGGGCCCTAAAATAACCTACCGCCATTTTGTTGCGACAGCCGTTGCTCCCGTATCTATGACTAGTGTGTCGTTTTTAGTTTTGCTATGTTTAACGCAATGTTTAACAGTCTCGGAAGAGAACAGCAGTTTACGATAGGTAGCGAGGCACTGGAATTGGTAAGAGAATACATCTACTTAGGGCAGGTAGTGACCACGGATCCGGATTATGAGACTGAAATAACCAGAAGAATAAGAATGGGCTGCGGTGCGTTTGGCAAGCATTCTCAAATCATGAACAGCAGGTTGCCATTATCCCTCAAAAGGAAAGTGTATAACAGCTGTGTGTTACCAGTACTCACATATGGGGCAGAAACCTGGAGGCTTACGAAAAGGGTTTTGCTGAAATTGAGGACGACGCAACGAGCTATGGAAAGAAGAATGATCGGTGTAACGTTAAGGGATAAGAAAAGAGCAGATTGGGTGAGGCAACAAACGCGGGTGAATGACATCTTAGTTGAAATCAAGAAAACGAAATGGGCATGGGCCGGACATGCAGTGAGGAGGGAAGATAACTGATGGTCATTAAGGGTTACAGACTGGATTCCAAAGGAAGGGAAGCGTAGCAGGGGGCGGCAGAAAGTTAGGTGGGTGGATGACATTAAGACGTTTGCAGGGACAACATGGCCACAATTAGTACATGAGCGGGGTAGTTGGAGAAGTATGGGAGAGGCCTTTGCCCTGCAGTGGGCGTAACTAGGCTGATGATGATGATGATGATGAAGCGCCTGCGATGAACAGCGGTACCGCAGCGCTGCGTTTCTATTCCCCTAATAGAGAAAGAGGGGTGATGACTGACTTTATTGAGAATAGCACTGCAGCGCTCCTAGGCGACTTCTCACCGTAATGAACTGCCTCGTGCGTGCGACCCTCTTAAATATATCTGCTTCTAAGCCAAGGCAGCTCCATGGAAACGAAGCTTTCGCCTCACTGTTGGCACTCGCGGCAAGCAGTGCAAAATTTTATAATTTGCTCGATCTCCATTTGTTCTCACATATTTCTAGCATTGAAAACGAAAAACAGATACATAAAGAAACAAAATGTTTGTCATTTTCTATCTTGTATTTTAATGTATTCGTTTGAGCGAAAGTGTAGGTGCAAGAATGCACCGCATGTACCCTGTTCGCATTCGATGGAGCATAGAAAGATAGTGCCCGAAAGAGGCGGCACGCCCTTGACGCTCCCGGGAAAGGCGTGGAAAGGGGCTCACGCCAAGTGTGCAGACAGACAGCGGGTCAGTCACAGTATTGCTAAGTTGCGATAATCCGTTGATAACTATACGCGGTGCTGGCGCGTTTCGTGTGCAGCCTTCTGCGTTTGAAACGTGGAAGCAGCGTGCCGCACAGGGTGCGCTCATGTTGTCATACGCGGTTTTTTGTCTACATATTTTCTCGCCTGCAGCTTTTGCACGGTTCACGCTATCTCCGTTCACTGACTGCCGTCGAGCAAACTCGGGTAAAATTTGGGTGAACGAGAAATTCGGCGCATCCTGCATAGCACCCCTGGTCCGCGTTGAAGACCAGTTTCGCTACAGTTTCGGTCCCTCCGCCGTTCAGAAGTTGCGCGCCGAGCTGCGGTTACGAGAGCGAGTGCAACAACCCGGTGAAACATATACTTGTTATATCGAAGGAGGTTCTCGGCCTATGCAAACGTGTGGAAGCTTCTATGCCCAAAAATGGCAAACTGAAGCACATTTTCCATTCGGTTCTGCGTCGATTATCGCCGTCTTAATAAGAAAACGCGAAAAGACGTCTACCCTCTGCCGCGCTTTGACGACGCTCTGGACAGCTTGCAAGGCGCTGAATTATCCTCTTCGTTGGATTTACGCTCGGGCTACTGGCAGGTTCCGATGTCAACAGTTGATCGCTGTAAAACTGCATTCATTGCTCCAGATGGTTTATACGAATTTAATGTGAGGCCATGTGGCCTATGCAATGCGCCTGCTACGTTTGAACGAATGATGGACGATATTTTGTGTGGCCTAAAATGGAGCACGTGTTTGTGCTACCTCGACGACATCGTTGTGGTCGCCCCTGATTTCAGCACGCATATTCTTCGCCTTAGGCACGTGTTGACATCCTTGACCAACGCAGGCCTGCAACTGAACCTGAAGAAGTGCCAGTTCGCCACACGCAATCTCATGATTCTAGGTCACGTTGTATCACAAGACGGCATTTGCCCCGACCCATCAAAACTTCGCGCTGTGGCGGAGTTTCCGAAACCTAAGACGCTCAAAGAACTCTGTGCCTTCATCGGTCTCTGTTCTTACTTCAGGCGCTTTGTTCGGAATTTTGCCTCAATTATATCACCTCTGACACAACTCTTAGGTGGCGCCAACGTCCTATCCTCCTGGTCTTCTGCATGTGACAACGCGTTCGTGACCTTACGCCATCTCCTGACGTCTCCGCCTATACTGCCACATTACGACCCCGCCACCCCAACTGAAGTGCATACCAATATCAGTGGTATTGGCCTTGGCGCTGTCTTTGCGCAGCGCAAGCCTGGCTACTCCGATTACGCCGTTGCTTACGCCAGTCGTGCGCTGACCAAAGCGGAACGCAATTACAGCATCACAGAAAAAGAATGTCTGGCCATTGTTTAGGCACTCGGGGAAGTTTCGCCCCTATTTATACGGCAGGCCTTTGAGTGTTGTTACTGACCATCACGCCCTTTGTTGGTTATCCTCTTTAAGAGACCCGTCTGGACGGCTTGCTCGCTGGGCTCTGCGCATTCAAGAATTTGATATACACGTCATATACAGCTCAGGTCGCAAGCACACTGACGCTGACGCTCTGTCCCGCTCTCCGCTGCCAGCCGACATGGCCTCCCTCTCAACCATTAAGGCGGTAGCCTCGGTCGACATCGACGCCTTCCCATCAGAAAAGCGCAAGGATCCTTGGGTGGGCCTCTCTTTTGGATCTCCTTTCTGGCTCGCCTGCATCTGCCATCTCCCGCTCCCTGCGTTGCCAGGCTGTCCATTTTGCTGTCCGGGATAAACTCTTGTATCGACGGAACTACCAGCCCCATGGTCGCAAGTGGCTCCTGGTTATCCCTAAGACTTTGCGTTCCGACATGTGCGCGTCTTTCGATACTGACCCACAATGTGCACACGCAGGCGTTTTGAAGACGTTTGAGCGCCTGCGGCAACGTTACTACTCGCGCGGAATGTTTACTTTTGTCCAAAAGTTTGTCCGCTCGTGCCCGCAATGCCAACGCCGCAAATCTCCGCCTCATCCAGCCCACGGCTTATTGCAGCCGCTTCCGTGCCCTGCTCGTGCCTTCGACCATGTGGGAATTGACCTGTACGGGCCGCTACCACTAACACCCGCCGGAAAACGATGGAATATTGTCGCAGTTGATCACCTTACACGCTATGCCGAAACCGCTGCTCTACCTGCAGCGACCGCCAGTGACGTTGCATCCTTTCTGCTCCATCGTTTCATTCTTCGTCATGGCCCACCTCGGGAGCTGCTGAGTGACAGAGGCCGTGTGTTTCTGTCACAGGTGGTTGAAGCTCTGCTTGCTCAATGCCGCATAGTTCACCGGACCACCACGGCGTAACATCCCCAAACTAACGGACTTACATAGCGTTTCAATCGCACCCTTGGTGATATACTCGCGATGTACGTTTCATCGGAGCATACAAACTGGGACATCATCCTCCCGTTTGTCACGTACGCATATAGTACGGCTACACTGTTACACTGTCTGTTGACACCGACGCTTGTGTAATCGGAGTGCATGCCCGACGTGAATTCTGTGGCACTTTCTGGAAGACTCGCAGCCACCAGCGATTACTCTGGAACTTTCGATAGCTCATGTTTAAAGCCGACGCACTTGATTGGCAGGTGAGATTCTCGATGATCACCGACTGTGTTCGCCGCTCTTTGTTTTTTGAGCGTATAGCCTATTTTTGAGGGCAAAGGCTCACCCAATATAAACGCTAATTTGGTCCTTCACAGTTTTGCTGTTTTTTTTTTCACCGTCATTACTACGTGACAATATCGTGAGTGCCAAGAAAATAATTAGGACTGGGCAGCCGACGTCGTAATTCATGTTGTCACAGCGAGCTGGCGAGAGGACCTCGAGGTGTCGCCCCTCATCTTTCTTTTCTGTTCTGTTCTGTCTTGACAGGCCTCTTTTCACTGGAAAAGTGCCCTTTTCAGTGTCCTAGAAACACAATTTACTAGTACAGCTCAACGTAGTCTTGAACATCCCTTCAGATAAGATTGTTATGTGAACTATTAAAATGTGGCTGGAAGAACACTAGCGCACACTAATACCACGCAGTAAATTGCACTAAGTAGGTGACAGTGCAAATATAATAAGAGATTTTAATCAACAATACAGCTTTACAGCACGAGCTTGGAGACATATGTCATGGTCTTGTTTTGAAAGGGGTGTCATATAATAATAATAGTCGTAGTAATATAGTAATAATAATAATAATAATAGTGAATGACTCAATGCACCAATTAAATGTTTATTACACTGCCCAGGATCTGCTACGGAGCCTTCGTCCTGGTTCACCTAATATGTAATACGCTACAAGAAATCTACGGAGAATGTAAATGTGGAAGGCAAAAAAGTTCGAGATAGAGTAAACAATAGAAAAAAAAGAATATGAAGGGGTGGACGTAAAATGGCGTTACTCATGCATATTCTGCAAATGTACAAAGCGCAGGAGATGAACTCGGAAATATGCTGATATAGACAGAATACCTATTAGATTTTTTTTAGAGTCAAACATAGGACACTCTTTAATGCTACAAGGCCGCGCAAAAATACTCGCAATGTGGCCTGGTATGCTTTCGCCGCACGAAAAATTGACCATGATCAAGATGCTTTGGGCCACCTATAATGCTATTGGCCACCTATAGAGGTACAAAAGGTCTGATTTAATCCATCTTTCCTTTAGAAGTGTGAGTTCACGTATATCTGAGAGGGTCGGACTTAACATGGTCACCAGAACGTTGCTTGAATACCGAGTTCTGGAAGTTACTAGAACGAGTTGCTTGAATATAGATATCAATTTATTCCAGACGCTTTCAATGAGGTCAAAATTATATGTGCGCATTGCGTCCCAAATTACAAAGGCATACTCTAGTAGGTGAAAGTCTACCGCAGAATACAATTTCATAAAGGAAACAGGGGAGTGGAAGTGATCCGATTTACGATAAATAATACCAAGCGCACGAGGGACACGTTGTTTCACATATTTAGCTCGTGAAGAAAAGCTTAGCGTTTTGGCGAAGCACGAACCAATAGCTTTAATTTTATCGACCCTGGGGAGTTGAGCATCCCGAAAGACGTGTATGAATTGGATATGCTGTATTTTCCACGTATAACTTAATACCATAGTTTTAGAACCGCTTCAGAGTAGTTATTCTTGCTTCACCAGTTTGAGAGTGAAAAAATATAGTTTTGGAGGTCAATGCAGCAGTGAACGCTATATTAAAAGTATTAAATATCTTTACGTCGTCACCATGCAGAAGCAATGAAGGGTGTTGAAGTACCGACAAAATGCCTTCGATGAACACTAGGAAATGAAGAGGGTCAAGAACAGATCCTTGAAGAACCCCGCTAGTGACTTCATACCTTACAAAACTCTGTCCATTAAAGCCAACTCATCCGAGCAATTGCATAGGTGCGTGATTTTATAGCAAGGCAGTGATGGAAGAAGACATGTCCATTTGCTTGAACTTTGTAACGTGAAGCAAATGACAAACTACATCAAATGGCATACTTGGGTCAGAATAAGGGGCGTTTAATTGGCCCTACTATGTACTACAGAGGACGCATGGGCCATAAATGTGACCAAGTTCGATGTTGTGGAGCCCCCTGGTAGAAAGCCATGCTGTTGATCTATTCAATTGTTCTTAGCACTAAAAGGAAACAGATAATGCAATACAGACTCAAACCATTCTGACTCAGAGTAGAGGACATATAGGCCGGCAGTTTGGAACTGAACTTCTTGTACCCGATTTTCGTACAGGCGCTATCCATGCTACCTGAATGAGCTGGGAAGCGCACTATATCTGTTGAAGATGCTTGTGAAAAGAGGGACAAGTATGCTTCTGTACGTCCTAAGCTGTGCGGGAGGGATACCATCAGCGCTACAAGAAATGGAACGTTTGAGGCGCATGGTAAACTAGAAGACAAGCATACACGCCGTACCAGACCGAGAAAGAACGTTACTTGAGGTTGAAGCATCTTTTGCACCTAATGCCGAAGAAAAATGTTCTACAATATGGGAAGTAATATAGACAACAACGCCATTTTTATCAACAAGACATATATCTTCGGCGCTTGCTTTAGAAGAGTGGGAGCGTACCACCAGTATATCCAGAAACTCTTCCAGAAATAGTAAGAATTACGCGTCATGCTGGCTCCAACGCGTTTAACGTGGTCGAAATGATCATTGCTATAATAAATTTGCAAACAGAACGATATCTACTTAATTAAACTTTCCACGTACTAGGTCTGTTTGCACATTTTTCTGTGTGAATTGTTTGTCAGTTTTAGTGCCGCTTTTAGATCTGTGGCGTAATTGTAGGTGTGGATATGTGCGTGCCATTTTCAATGACTTGCTTAAACAAAATCATCGTTTAATCAACATCAGCTATGCCATCTATGAACGACGAGTCAGCGTTATCAAGATAATGATATAAGCCAACGTTTCCTCCAAGGGACTAACAGCGTTGCCGCCGTATGATGGCCTTGGCTGCCCCAATTATCAGCAGAATATTGTGGTGGTTAGCACGCCGGAAGAAGAAAATGCTGCGAAGTACGTGAGGATCAAGGATTTATGCGTTGCTGGGCACATGCATGAAGCTGCGGCATATCGTGCGGCGCCGCATGAAACGTGCAAGGGAATCATAAGAAATGTTCCTCTCAGCGAGGGACCCGAAGCGCTCAGTCGCAAGATTGTCAACCCGCGTAATCCCCTGGCCCTGGCGGCAAAACGCATCAAGGAGTCGGGCACGGTCACCATCGCCTTCGATGGATACAAGGTGCCCAACTACGCTCGCTATGGTAACGCGCTGGTTAGGTGCACGCTTTACCGCAAGCAGATTGATGTTTGTTATGCTTGTGGAAAGCTGGGGCATCGCGCTGACGTCTGCCCCTCGCCGGAAGAAGTGGTTTGCAGGGGCTGCGGTTCAACCAATCCCAGTGAGGCCCACCGGTGTACGCCCAAGTGTGAACTGTGTGGGGGAGAGCATATAACGGCTGCCAAGGAGTGCCAGCAGCGGTTCCGTACCCCATATGTGGTCCGGCGCCGTCGATTTGAGCGGGCTATGGCGGACATCAAGGCGGAGGATGAAGAGAAGGGAGGCTTCAGGTACGACGACAGCCAGTTCCCGACGTTGGGCAAGACGCTGGAGAGCGGGCAAGGACAAGATCGTGGGCGTCGACGTTCAAGATCAAGATCAAGGAGACCAGGTAGAGCATCTCGCAGCCGCTCCGGTGGCCGGTCTGGGAGCAGATCGGAGTCTAAGGTGCGCTTCGGACTGGACGGGCAGTTGGGAACTGAGACTGCGCGTGGCCCCAATGGGACGACAGGACAAGGTGTGCGCAAGAGTGGTGTGCTGCAGGGTCTACAAGGCAGGGGCACCGATGGAGCGGCAAGTGGTACTACCTGGACGGAGCGCACAAGTGCTCGAACGGAGATGCCTAGTTTGGTAAGGCCAGAGCAAAGCAAGAATGAGGCGAGATTTAAGAGGCTAGAAGAGGAAAACGCAGAGTTGAGAGAAATGGTGAGGCTGCTTAGGGCAGAAATCTCGGCCCTTAAGGGTTTGGCAGGACATGCACCGGCAGAGAGGGCAATGCCTGAGCCCATAGAGAGCATGGATTTTGCTGATGTAGGTGAGGCTAGTGGGTCGCGCCCCTCAAAGAGGAAGGCGATGACTCATGAGGCGGAGCCCGCGTCGAGGATGGATCCCCGTGGACCAGCTGAGCATTCAGCTTCGTACAAGTTCAAGTTCAAGTTCAAGTTTATTCATCAATGATGTCAGATTTACAAGAATTGTATGCAAAATGAGCACTACACAGGGAGTCCCAAAGTTACAAACTGTCAGGGGGACTCCCATACATGAAAAAATGAAAAAGACAATACAGATCAAACATTGGTTACGGTGGCATTACAGACTAAATATGAAACAGCGCGAAAAAAGAAGAACTCAAAACTGTTTAGTAAGGCAAAAAATTGCGAAGAAGACTTCTGTAGTGAACAAGCAATGCAAATGTAAAATGCAATAAAAATATGAGTAATAAACGTGTAGTACAATAGCTAAGTCAATTATGATTACAATCACAAAGGCAGTGGTTAGGATGAAGACAGTTGCTGCATAAAGTATTTCTTAACCTGATTCTTGAATATGTGCTCTGTGGGGGATGATTTTATGGTATGTGGAATAGAATTCCATAGTTTTATTCCCGCAAATGTGGTAGTGAACTTACCATAGTTTGTGCGCACTTTAGGCAAAAGACGATTATCGAGTTCAGAGAACCTAGTAGTGTTAGTATTTACAAAAGTTTCAGTAACAAAGCCATCTATGTGTGCAATATTACGAAATAACTTATAGATCACGATTGTTAACTTTAACTGAAAGAGCTGATGAAGAGGATGAATGTTTAAACTGCAATAAAGTGGCGTTGCATTCGATAGGAAATGGCTGAAAGTCATGAGGCGAATCGCCTGATTCTGCATGCGTTGAAGTTGGCTGAGGTGAGCGAGGTATGTGTTTCCCCAGGCTGATATGCAGTAAGATAAATGGCTGTGAATGTGTGCATGATAAAGGGAATGGATAATGTGTGGCTGAAAGTACCAGCGGGTTTTGATTATGGCGCGTATTCCAAACGATATCTTACGGACAAGTGACTGCGCATGAAGATTGAATTTCAGATGCCTGTCTAAAACTACGCCAAGAAACTTAGCGCTAACAGATATTGGTATTAAGTTGTTTTCAAGACGCACCGATATAGAGTTCGAAATTAGTGTCGGGGAGGAATGAAAAACCATAAAAACCGTTTTTAGAGGATTGATGCACAACATGTTCTTTTGACACCAGGAAGTTATGTTATGCAGATCAACGTTAACATTTTGCTGTAGCTCGTCGACATCGTTAGCACAAGTAAAAATAGTGGTGTCGTCTGCATATAATATACAGTCTGTAGTGGTTAGAACATTAGGTAGGTCGTTGATAAATAGCAGAAACAGCAGCGGGCCAAGGATCGAGCCCTGAGGAACGCCTTGATATATGTTCTTAGCAGATGAGAGTTTGCCGTCAATCTGAACAACTTGAGTACGATTAGTTAGGTAGCTAGAAATAAGCTGAAGTGCTGGGCCAGTTATGCCGTAAGATTCAAGTTTATGTATTAGAATTTTGTGTATAATGGTGTCAAAGGCTTTTGTTAAATCTATGAATACACTTCCAACCAGCAGGCCTTGGTCGATTGCCTTCTTGACTTTGTCGGCAAAGGTTAGAAGCGCAAGCTCAGTTGAGCAACCCTGCCGAAAGCCATACTGTTTAGGTGATAGTAGATTAAATTTTGCTAGGTAGGATGATAAACGTGTATGAACTAGTCGTTCAATGATTTTACTGAAAAATGAAAGAATACAAATAGGCCTGTAGTTATTCAGAAGTTCACGATTGCCTTTTTTGAGAACAGGTGTTATTTTACCAACTTTCAGAGAACTGGGAAATATGCCTGCTTTAAACATTTTGTTAACAATATCGGCTATGATAGGAGACAGTTCATTAGAAACTAACTTGATACGTGATGGGTGAACAGAGTCTAGGCCAGGTCCAGTAGACCTAAGCGAAGATATAACATGAAGAACTTCCTTTGCATTCGTAGGTCGCAAGTAAAAAGAATGAAGATGACGAGGCAATGTCGGTAATGGGGGATCTGTTTGAGAATCGCAAGTACTGCTAAAATACTCGCTGAAGGCATTCGCGATATCAGAAATGGCAATCTCATACCTAGGGTAAATAAGATTAGGGTTCTGGGGATGATTATTGAGTCGAACGGCGCCAACACGCTGACGATCCAGAAGATCATTGCCAAGACAGAAAATGCGATACGCCTAGTGAAGAGGGTGGCCAACAGGCAAACAGGGCTCAAGGAGGACAGTCTCATTAGACTTATGCACGCATTTGTATTGTGTCACTTTACTTATGTGGCGGCCATGCACAAGTGGAAACCATCGGAGAAGGAGAAGCTTCACACGCAGATTAGGAAGATCACGAAGAAAGTGTTGGGAGTGCCAATGTGCACCAGCACCGACCGACTTCTCCAGCTGGGAATCCATAATACCTTGGATGAGATAGCTGAGGCTCAGGAGAGGACGCAGATGGTGCGTCTCTCTACGACTAGCACGGGTCGGCAGATTCTGAGAGAGTTAGGGGTTCCTCAGGAGAAGATTTCGCAGCTTCATGTCGGTATTCCCGTGAAGGTCCGTAATCGGTATCACGTCAAGCCCGTTCCCAGGAACATGCATCCGGAGCGAAATGTTGGTAGAAGAAAGGCAAGGGGAGCTTGCCTACTGAGACTCATTCGTGATGAGAATCAGAAGGTTGGCTTCGTCGACGCTTCTTTCAACGAGGAGAGAAAGGTATTTACCATAGTTGTCGTGGACAATGAGGGCAGTCTCGTTAACGCTCCGACCGTTCGGACTGATAGGCCAGAGGTCGCGGAGCAAGCGGCTATTGCGCTCGCCTTGGTTCACAGGCGCAGGCCTTTTTATATAGCGATTCAAAGTCGGCCGTTAGGGCCTTTGAGAAGGGCACGGTGGCTAAGGTTGCTTTTAAAATTATGCAGACAAGTGAGATCTCTCAACACTACTTATGTTGGTTCCCTGCTCACCTTGGGATGATCGAGGGAGCCCCTCCGAATCTCAATGAGTCCGCTCATGAGGCAGCGCGAGATCTTACCCTCCGCTCTGCCCCGCGCAACGGCGTGGTGGTACTCCCCGAGAATAGAGACTCCCCTTCCACATACCATGAAATCACGAAGTATTTCCTTCTTAATCGCAGGGTTTACAGTTTGCCGCATCCTAAACTAAACAGGGCTCAGGCACTCACATTACGCTTACTACAGACTGGTACTTATCCTTGCCCACGGAGACTGAGCATGTTTTATCCAGAGAAGTATACAGAGCCTTATTGCCAAGATTGTGGTGCTTTAGCCACGCTCGAACACATGCTCTGGTCTTGCGAAATAATTGAAGACTCGGCGATCAAGAATGCGTCCAGGTGGGAGGCTGCACTTCGCAGCCCGGACCTGGATGAACAATTCTGGGCTGTCCAGCAAGCTCACGATGTGGCCGTGAGGCTTGGCCTTCCGGTCCCGACGTGGGAGCGGCCCGCTTAGTGATGAATTATCACTACTTGCAGGACCAAATAAAGTTTTCCTTCCTTCCTTCCTTCCTCCAAGGGAAAAGTTGAAGCTTTGCTTAGTCTTGATATCGAAGCGGAAGCTGCGTACATGTACTGCCAAATTCAAATAAAAATTAAAGAAGATTTGAGCTTCTCTCGCGCAGCCAGATGAACGTTCCTGGCCATTACGAAAACCGTATCAAGGTTCGTAAGATGGAGATCTAGAACGTTGCCACATCAGTTCTCAATGAAGTATAGCTGCTGCATTGGTATAAAACGATAAATTCAAGCTAGCAGTGACATTTTTGAGAATCATAAAAGGAATTCTCACAAATAGTAAAAATAAATCATGAAATTTGGAGTACAATATTATCTTCAATCTTTAGCACATTGTAGTAGTTCGCGAAATTATAATTGTTTTGATTGACGCCAGGACAACATCAAACGTCGGAGTACTTACGTCAGGAGCTGAGTAGTGTCACGTTGTAGCGAGGATGAAGAAAACAACCGTAAACTGTGAACGACGAGACTAACCTTTTATTGGGGGAACCTGTGCCCACAAAAACAAGTTACACTAAAACACAACGACAGCGGCGAACACAGTCGCAATCTTCGAAAAATTGATCTGCGGGGCAGGCACGTCGAATTTTATACATGAATCATCGAAGGTTCCAGAAAAATCGCTGGTGCCCGCGTGTCTTTCATAAAGTAATGTACAATTCGCGCCGCGCATACAGTCAGATTATACAAAGTTCTGTGGCAACAGATAAACAATAGAACCATCGATAACATTCCAGAAACCTCCGATGAATGGAGGCGCGGCCCGCGCTGACGGATAACGTTTAACCATAGTGAAAGAAATTCAACAAGAGCCTACACTCCGACACAGTCAAGCGGCCGGGTTCACTGTAGCGCTCCAAGCCGCCGACAGTGATGCCTGAACCACACTTCCGGTTTCGGTTTTTGGCGCGCGCTTTTTGAACACTAGCTGGAACGCGTTAAGGCTGTTTCACAGGCTGCAAGTTGAACGACGAAAATCGCCGCATGCAGTCGCACGCGTCGCAATGCGATTTTTAGAGGTCCATTTCGCATGACTGCGATCTCAACAATGCAACTGGTGCGACGCCCTGGGTTGCTTACTGTAAAGTTTCGTGACACACGCTGCATAATTTTTTTACCATAGTGAATAAAAGCTTTACATTATAATATTGTTGAGTTTTATTTATTGGGAGCAAATAACATGCGTATTTTCTAACTTAAAAACGTGTTGAGGTTAACATTTGTTTTGAAGTGCACAACAGCGGTTTCTGAAGTTCAGTGAGATGAGACGCGGCGCACGGAACAGCTGTTCGCAGATGGTTCAGCGTTGTTTGTTGTCTCATCTGCCTCGTACGACCGTTTCGTTCTGCTTGCGCTAAAACCATCTACAGAATGACCTATCGACAAGTTCACATAGCTACCCTCACCGCATATGCAGCATTCGGAATTCGGCTGCCACGAAGTTGACGTGTCAGCCCAACAAGATCCTCGCGCTACGCCTGCTAAGCGTCAGCTTCTGGAGAAATGATGTGTGTATATTGCTCGTGATTGCGCAAAGCGCTGCGTACTCCTAGCCACATTTTTGCAGCAAACGCAAAAGCAAGCACCCTCCCGAAAGCCTGCGTCTGCCCCTGATCGAAGCCGCAAGCGATCTCTGTGTGACTACTGAACGTCGAATGGAAATTGTGTTGTGAAATTTAGCGTTAGTGCTAGCCACGCAACATATATATATATATATATATATTGAAGTGGGGTTTATGTAGCTCGTTCGAGGGATCGCAGGTAGCTCTAGATACGAGTCCTAGCGCTTCGTACCAACAACCCGCGCTCGTGTCTCGCGCCGCAGCGGTGGCAGTCCGCACAGTGCCACATGCATATTACCCACTACAACTACAGTGCCACATGCATATTACCCGCTACAACTTCCCCCGGGGCGAAGAGGAGCCATCCTGGCGACCTAAGGCGATGATACGATAAGGGGGTCGTGGTACGGCTTCAGGCGGCTGACGTGAACAGTCTCGCGGCCACGGCGGCGTTTGTCCGAAGATGGCGTCACCGGTTCGACCACATAATTCACAGGCGAAGTACACGCGACGATCCGGTACGGACCTTGATATTTCGGGGCAAGCTTTGGGCTAAGGCCTGGAGCTTGGAAGGGCAGCCGAAGCCAGACGTGAGAGTCCACGGCGAAGGACTGTGTGGGCTGATCGTTGTCGTGGCGATCTTTGCGGATTCCTTGGGTATCCGACGTGAACGAGCGAGCCAGTTGGCGGCACTCTTCAGCATGGCGAGCAACTTCGGAAAGAGGGGTGAATTCAGAGGCATCCGGGTGATATGGTAGTACGGTGTCGAGGGTAGTGGATGGTTCACGCCCATAAAGAAGGAAAAAGGGTGAGAAGCCTGTGGTAGCCTGAACGGCGGTATTGTATGCGTACGTCACAAAAGGGAGGACATCGTCCCAATTGGAATGATCCGACGCAACATACATGGTGAGCATGTCCCCAAGGGTGCGGTTGAATCGTTCCGTTAGACCGTTAGTTTGTGGGTGATACGCCGTAGTGGTGCGGTGAATAGTGCGGCACGCGGCGAGTAGCTCATTAATAACTTCGGACAAGAAGACACGGCCTCGGTCACTGAGCAGTTCTCGCGGTGCGCCGTGCCGTAAGACGAAATGCCGTAAGATGAATGCGGCGACGTCGCGAGCAGCAGCCGAAGCAAGTGCAGCAGTCTCAGCATATCTTGTCAGGTGGTCTACTGCGACAATTATCCAACGATTTCCGGTAGCACTGCATGGAAGAGGCCCATAAAGGTCGATGCCAACCCGATCAAAAGGACGTGCAGGACACGGTAAAGGTTGCAGAGGGCCTGTCGTATGAGAAGATGTCTTGCGTCGCTGACAGGCTGCACATGACCGAACGTATTTGCGGACATAAGAATACATGCCGCGCCAGTAGTACCGCTGGCGGAGCCGCTCGTAGGTTTTCAGGACGCCAGCATGAGCTTGTTGGGGGTCTGCATGGAAATACGTGCATACGTCGGAACGCAAATGGCGAGGGATGACTAGTAGCCATTTGCGACCGTCGGGCTGATAGTTTCGGCGGTACAAGATGGCGTCCCGTAGCACGAAGTGGGTGGCTTGGCGACGAATGGCTCGAGGGCATGTAGACGTTGAAGAACTGCTGAGAATGTCAATAAGAGAAACAATCCACGGATCTTTTCTCTGTTCAGACGGCATGTCAGTAACAGCAAGCGTAGCAACCGGGCACTCTGTGGATGAAGGTGGCCTTTCGTCGGATCGCATGGGCGCACGGGAGAGCGCATCTGCATCAGAATGTTGGCGCCCGGATCGATAAATGACGCGAATGTCAAATTCTTGGATCCGAAGAGCCCAACGTCCAAGACGCCCCGACGGGTCTTTCAGTGACGCAAGCCAGCAGAGCGCGTGGTGGTCTGTCACAACGTCGAACGGACGGCCATACAAGTAAGGGCGAAATTTGTTTAAGGCCCAAACAATAGCTAAACATTCTTTTTCCGTGACAGAATAATTGGATTCTGCCTTCGTGAGAGCACGACTCGCATATGCAACCACATATTCTGCAAAGCCAGGCTTCCGTTGTGCAAGGACGGCCCCAAGACCAACGCCGCTGGCGTCGGTATGAACTTCAGTCGGTGCACTCGGGTCGTAGTGGCGTAGAACAGGCGGTGAGGTAAGCCGATGACGCAAAGTGGTGAAGGCTTGGTCACACGCCGGAGTCCAGTCGCGAAGGTCACCAGAGCCAGCCAGGAGCTTCGTCAGGGGAGCGATGATGCAGGCAAAATTGCGCACAAAGCGGCGAAAATAAGAGCAAAGACCGACGAAACTGCGGAGCTCTTTCACTGTAGTCGGCCGCGGAAATTCTGCGACAGCACGAAGTTTGTCAGGGTCGGGAAGGACGCCGTCTTTGGACACGACATGGCCAAGTATGGTCAGCTGGCGGGCTCCGAAGCGGCACTTTTTCAAGTTAAGTTGAAGGCCGGCGGCGGTAAGGCAAGTAAGGACTTCGCGTAGACGAGAGAGGTGAGTGGTGAAATCAGGGGAGAAAACTACCACGTCGTCTAAATAACATAAGCATGTCTTCCATTTGAGGCCTCGTAGAAGATTGTCCATCATCCTTTCGAATGTCGCGGGTGCATTGCAGAGGCCGAATGGCATTACGGTAAACTCATACAGGCCATCAGGCGTAATAAAAGCTGTCTTGGAGCGGTCGGTTTCATCCACTGGCACTTGCCAATAGCCCGATCGCAAGTCCAAAGAAGAAAAGAATTCGGCACCATGAAGACAATCTAAGGCGTCATCTATGCGCGGTAGAGGATAGACATCTTTTCGTGTAATCTTGTTGAGGCGACGATAGTCCACACAGAAACGAATCGAGCCATCTTTTTTCTTAATGAGTACTACAGGAGATGACCAAGGGCTGCAGGATGGCTTGATAACACCACGTTCAAGCATGTCTTCAACTTGCTCGGCGATGACACGACGCTCGGTGGATGACACGCGGTACGGACGCTGGCGTAACGGTGCGTGATGTCCCGTATCAATGTGGTGAGAGACGGTACTTGTGCGGCCTAATGATGCTTGGTTGCAGTCAAAAGAGGCGTGAAAATCATTTAAAAGAGTAATAAGCCGCTCACGTTGTGTCGGCTCGATGTCAGCGGCAATAGAGCGACAAAAAAACATCCGGTGGTACTCGGTTAGATGGCACATGGGGTGCCAGTGCTGTTACGTTGGCAGTATCCACGTCGTCGGGAACAGGGAAATGCACAATAACGTCAGCGTCCACAGTCTGGATGGTACCAATAGTCTCGCCACAGTGCAAAGCCAAAGTGTACGAATTTGGGTTAGAAATCAGTATTTCTGCAGCCCCATGGTGCACCGTGAGGAGAGCGAAAGGCAACAATATAGGCTGGCGGCGAATGAAGACGGCAGCGGGTGAAAACATGACCGTCGCCTCGGCAAGCGATGCGCATGAAAGAGGGACAATTACCGCGCTGTGAGGGGGAAGGTGAGTATCGGAAGCTACACAGATCCTGGTAACATCATGAACTTTAACGTCGTGAGATGGCATATCGCACAGAACGGAGAACTGAACCTCGGCACGTGCACAGTCAATGACGGCGTGATGGCGCGACAGAAAATCCCAACCGAGAATCACATCGTGGGAGCAACAAGTTAGCACAAAGAAATCAATCGGATACAAAATGTCTCGAATCAACACCCTGGCAGTGCACATAGCGACTGGCTGAACTTGCTGTGCACTGGCTGTTCTAAGCAATAATACCGAAGGCATCATGGTCACTTTCCGTAATTTACGGCAAAGTTTCTCACTAATCACAGATACAGCAGCACCTGTATCGACGAGGGCAAGACATTTAATGCTATCAACAGACACTTCAATAACGTTAGCGGGGGAAAAACGAGGACTTTGATGTTCCGACGATGACGCAGTTCGTGCCTCAGGAACTGCGGAAATCAGTTTTCCGCCTCAGTAGTACTGGCACTGGGCCTACGACGCATGGGTGAGAGTGAGCGCCGACGAGGGGAAGGCGAGCGACGAGTATTGTAGAGCTGTGACTGCGGTGCTGGTATGTCATCAGCAGCGTAGACTTCCGATGGTGGTCGCTGAGGCATACGGTATGGTCGGAATCCGGAGCTGGGTGGTCGCGCGGTGCCCACGAAGGCCGGCAAGCGCCGGCGGCAGAAGCGCGCTACATGTCCCGGTGTACCGCAGGCATAGCATATTGGGCGGTTGTCAGGAGTACGCCAAGGATTTGTGCCTTGCTGCTGTGCGCTGAAAAAGGGAGCGACCTGCTGGCGAGGCGAGGGCGGATGAGAGAACACCGGCTGGAGAGGCGCTGAAGGCGGAGGAGAGAATCCCGGCAGACGAGGCGCCCGTGCAGCGGCTTCAGCATACGTCAGAGGCGCGGCCACGGGAGCCGGCTGACACGGAGGTGGAAGAGCTTCGGTCACTTGCTCTTGAATTACCTGTCGGATCGCTGGAGCCAAATATTGAGAAGGCTTCTCCGTGGTCGGCAAAATCGAGAGCTGTCGCGCGACCTCCTCGCGCACAAATTCTTTTATTTGCGTCAGCAAAGTTGCGTGGTTGTCGCCAATAACCAATGCTGCTAACGAATCTTCCGTAGGCGGTGGGCGCCGAGCTAAGATGCGTTGTTTCCGTAGCTCGTCAAAACTTTGGCACAAGTTGATAACTTCGGCCACCGTACGCGGATCCTTCGCTAGCAACATTTGAAATGCGTCCTCATCAATGCCTTTCATAATGTGTTTGATCTTGTCCTGTTCCGCCATTGACGGATTCACGCGCTTACACAGGTCAATGACATCTTCGATGTAACTTGTGAACGTTTCACCGTGATGTTGCGCGCGCCCC
This sequence comes from Dermacentor albipictus, assembly GCF_038994185.2. Lineage (NCBI taxonomy): Eukaryota > Metazoa > Arthropoda > Arachnida > Ixodida > Ixodidae > Dermacentor > Dermacentor albipictus. The sequence continues at coordinate 31,561,597 of NC_091825.1, forward strand.
CGTAAGCGTTGTTCTGCGCGAAGCTTGCGCACAGCGGGGCGCCCGAACACTTCTGTGAAACTTGTCTTGAATCTGCTCCACGTTGTGAAATCGTGTTCGTGGTTTCGGAACCAGAGGTTCGCGACGCCGGTTAAGTAAAACAGCACATTGTGCAACTTTGTGACGTCGTCCCACTTGTTATGCTGGCTCACCCTTTCGTAAGATGACAACCAATCCTCCACGTCATGATCATCGGTGCCGCTAAAGATGGCAGGATCACGCTGGCGCAATGCACCGGAAACGATGACCGTCGGAGGCTGGGGTGCATCTTCCTGGGTGGTTTCGTCAGGCATGGTCGCAGCAGTCGGTAGCGTCCGGCTTCGGAGTTCCAGTTTTTGAGGTTACCCCGCAGCTCCACCAAATGAAGTGGGGTTTATGTAGCTCGTTCGAGGGATCGCAGGTAGCTCTAGATACGAGTCCTAGCGCTTCGTACCAACAACCCGCGCTCGTGTCTCGCGCCGCAGCGGTGGCAGTCCGCACAGTGCCACATGCATATTACCCACTACAACTACAGTGCCACATGCATATTACCCGCTACAATATATATATATATATATATATATATATATATATATATATATATATATATATATATATATATATATATATATATATATATATATATATATATATGGGAGTCTTCTATGAATATTTCTAAAGTGGCAAAAACACCAACGCATCAATTTTTTAACAGTTCCCATCATTTTTGTAGAAAACTGTACATTGTATCGTTGCATTCTCAAATACACGTTTCTCGTAGACTTTGTTGCCCTGTGTCTCGCGCTCGTAGTGTACTCCGAGTTTCTAAGAAGAAGACCATATCAATAAACGCTATCCATAATGCAGGAAGGTAGGCCCATGGCAGGCGCACTTGCCGTAGGGTTTTTCACCTTTCTGCTCAGCCTCGCACGCCACTCACGGTTACCCTTTCTTTTCGGAAATAAATATTATTATTAAATTGTTATAGTTACTAGATATTACAGTTCCTCCACTGTAATTTATAGGAATTATCCAGATTTTTAAAGCTAGTCATGCATTTAACCTGTACTACATCAACATTGTTACGACATGCTTATGGGAGTCATTTAAAACTATATTGCTCAGCCAGAGAGCGTACAAATGAAAGCCCCAATGTTTATTTCTATCTGGTATTCCTAAACAGATTATATATGCAGAATTTTATACCCGCTTACATTGTCGGCGATTCAATGCTCAAAGCTGGAAAAACTGATTCATTTTCTTTCTGTCGAAACGTTGCTTCAGTGTCGATAGTAAACTATCATTATTTATTTCAAAAGTGTTAAGCAATGACTAGGTCTTTAAGCTTATCAATGCAGCTTTGCTCCTTGAACACAAGTTTTCTTTATCCCTCTCATTACCAGCCATGGAATGAAACTGTTCACTTTCATAAGTTTTGGGATGCAAGCATTCGGGAGTTAGTCCTGAGTATTTGTCCGCATCCTATAGTGTGCATGTTAGTATCAAGTTGTGGTGTTGCAATCGCAGTAATATACGCATTTTCAAAAATATGTTGCAACAAACTAATTTATTTAACTTTGTTTTCAAATCTACAAGATGTGGCTATGCAGTAACGACCACATTAATAAGCAAAAAAAACTGCAGATTTAGTGCACGTGCTGGGATCTATGCGAAGAGAAGTTTTTTCAAGTGGTCAATTAAATGCTGTTAAACTAACTGCGGTATATACAATTGCTCTTATTTTCAACAATCAAACATGTAATCTTTCGTAGGGTTTATTTATGCACCCCATAACAGACAACCTTAATATCATGTAATGTTTATGCACTACACTGTTCATAAACTATACCGAAATGCAAACAGTAGTTAATGTAGATGCACACTGCGAGACATCAACACAGTGACGTTTGTTGAGGAAGGAATGGTGCGAGGTGTTTGAAAAATAATGAATTACGTGTATATATTTATTGATATATTCGCAGGCTGCACGGTTGGAGTATTAGGTGAGGGGGAATAAAAAAATCAGTTACGAAAGGAAGAAGGGCACAACATTAGAAAAAAACGCAACACCCATACGATGCATCAACAAGCCCAACGTGTTTTACCGGCTCAACATTACACAATACTTAACAAACAATAACAGCAAAAAATACTGCCCATGCACCCTCTACAGATGGTAAATTAGCGAAGCTGAAATGTGCGGCCCCGGTGTTTATCACTGGGTAAATTACAAGATTATTCGTACCGACAGGTTAATAATGTCATTCTGAATTATTGGTTATGTCCGTGCTTCTTAATGAAGTCACGCACACGTCAGGCGTGAGTTTATCACATTGTTTATTTGAAATGCCACACATTGCGCTTCGCACAATTACCATCATGGAGGGTGCAATGAGTGGTTCATTGTTTTAATCAAGTGGGTCCACCAAAATATCTCCGAATAATACATTTGTGTTTTGTAATACATTAATCATAGTATTTACGACTCGGCTATGCACTGCAGTTACCAAGTGACATACCGGGGATGTCCATTTCGTTTAATTAAATACAGGGACGCATTTTTAAAATTATTGTGAAGTCAGAGAGAGACTGCTGCACGCACGCTCTGCTGTGAGAGAGAAATGACCTTTGCTGACACCTTTGCTGCAAGATAATTATGTCATCATGATCTTGTCTGAACCCTAATCTCCTCTGTGTCCCATCCCTTCAATAATACGCAGCTATAATAGTGTATGTTTCAAATGCATGAGCATTTGTATGCCTACCCAAAAAGAAATTTGTCCGTCATTCACGTAAGACGAATACAATGGCTCATACACCCCTGAGCTGTGGCTCATGCCCTCACTGTAAGCTTTCAGTGGTCGGACAACTAGTGTTTCGCCTAAGCATATACAATTTCGCTGCAAAAAGAATGAACACCTTTCTGCTAGAGACCAAGACGATCATAAGGCGCACTAACAAATGAAACTTTATTGAACATGCCGAGTGAATGCTGGTTTATAAGCAATAAATCAAAGTTACACAAACGGGAGAAGCAAAAGCTATTGTGTGCCCATACAGATCCCTAAAGGAAACGGATACATCTCTGAAAGTGCAACAGAGGCCATGATGACACAAGATTCTCCCAGCCTCTTTGAATCTAGAGCTTCCATAATTTCTTTAGGCAGCAGGTCTCCACGGAATGCTAGCTTGTTCCTCTACAATGCACTCTCGACATGTGAGAATGCATTGTATAGGAACAAGCTAGCATTCTGTGCAGGTCGGCTTATGGCATTCTGTGCAGGTCCGAAATTATGAAAGCTATAGGGCCAAACAATGAAATCATCCTTACCTCAGTAAGGAAGCCTTCATTGCGGTGAGGCTCCCTTATGTCACTCTGAAAGCTTTCTCACTGAGGGGCCCTCGGTGAAGGCTTCCTTGGTGCTTCCTCAGCATAAGGTAGCTCCAAAGCTACCTTCACGCGTCCTTACGCCGATCCTGGCCCTGAACGAGCGCTTCACCTCACTGCTTAACCACGTGACGTTCGCTTGCGCATGCTCGCTGTCGCCCACCTGCGCAGAAGGGCGAGCACGGTACGTCTTGCCAGGCATGTTCGTTTCAGTCACGCGTGCGGCATGAAAGCATTGCTAGGCGTTGCTAGGCGTTGCACGACGCCGGCGTGCCAGCGTTGATGGAACACATCAAGTTTTGCACTGTAATGCGCTACTTTTTTTAACTGTAGTAAACAAAACTAGAGGAAAGCGTGCACGCTTCCCTGTATTATCTCTTCACTTTAAAGATTATGCGCCGATACAACATTTTTTTATAGAATAATGGTGTTCGCGCAAACATTTTAAGAGATAGTCTCGAACCCAGGCATGCGGCAACCGCTCGTTACGTGAGGGCGGGTGAAGGGAGCTATGAGAGTGCGCTTGCTTCCTCCATCGGTCCTTCGCTGTAAGGAGGCCTCACGTAAGGTTAGGAAGCGCTCGAAGGAAAGGAACATTTCATTGTTTGGGCCATAGATCTAAAAACGCTGGTAGAATCTTGTAAGCATGGCCTCCGTTAGAGATGGATGCATTTCTAGTCAGGAAACACAGATTAATTTTTGCTTCTCCTTGTTGTGTATGTTCGGCTTATTGCTGGTCAGCCAGCATTTACTAGGCGTGCACATTAATCTTTCGGTTGGTACATCATCTCGGGTCTCTTGATCCTCCTATGTGTCCTTTGGTGCCGTTTGCAGCAAGGCTATTATTTATTTTTTTAGACTGCAACAAGGTATTTAATGGTCTTTAAGATGCTTCTGTGTACCTTATAAAATCTTTTATTTGGGTAATTTTGCAACAGCGTACAGTCTGAAGCAGTTAGAACAGGGTACGCCAACGTCTAATTAAAAGGCACATTGGGAAAATGCAGTGATTTATAAAGCTTACCAGAAAGTAGTACAGCATGAAAGCCTGATAAAACTGGTGCTTGATGAAACCAAACGAAATGAAAAGCAGGAGAGAAAGTACAAATAAATATACAAATGCAGGGGAAAAAATTGTGATAACCAAGTGTGCACCCAACCATCTTCCAAGAAACTGGCTTTTTTTCCCCCAATGGCGTGGAAATAGAAGAGTGTGCTTGCATAAGCAAGCTTTCAGTCTGTCTATTGGAATAAGAACAGAGCTTCTTGAAAGGTGCTGGGATGCACGATTGGCGATTGTTTGAATTTTTCCTGCACTTTGAATTTTCAGTATTTTCTTTCTGTAGTGTTTTTATTTATGTTTGGTTGCATCAAGCACCAATATTTATCTAACCTTTAAAGCTGTCAATTTTTTTTCTGGTTAATTGTATGAATCACAAATTTTTACAATGAACCTTAGTTGGAAGTTAGCCCTCATTCGTCTCTAGTGTCATTCTCTGGATACTGCTTCATACTATGCACCTACGCAGCATTTGTGTGCGTGTGTGCGTGTGCGTGCGTACGTGTGTGTGTGTGTGCGTGTGTGTGCGTGCGTGTGCGTGCGCGCGTGTGTGTGTGTGTGTGTTCACACCAACTGGATTAGTTGGTGTGTATTCAGTATACATAGCAACTAATACAGTTTTCAGTTCTTATGACGGGTGCATGAACCCGCTTGTGTCCTGGAATATCTGCATGGCTATGCATCTTGTGATTTAATTTTTGCCCATGTGCTTACAAGTTGCGGGCCAATGGACTGATTTTCCTGACAATCTCGTGTGATGGGCAGGCCCAAACAGTTTCTGGTGAATCTGTGCACGTGTGCAGGTTGTTGTAGTCGCCAAATTTGGATTGGAAGTGGTGCTCTGATTGCTTTTAGTTCGGCTTTTCTAGTTGTCAGATTACCTGGAACGGTACTCCCTTGCATGGGGTTTAATTTTATGTAGTGTCATGCTGGAGTTACACGGCTATTGTAACATCAGTGTACTATACTCGGCTGATGTTCGCTTGCATCTTCATGATTAGAAACCTACTCTGTGTGTTTCGCAGTTGTAAATAGTGCCCTTGCCTGATTGTTTACCGCCATATTGCAGGGTATGGGCCTGTTGTGTTTCAAGTTCAGGTGCTCCTGAGGTTGTGTTTGCGAAGGGAGAAGTAGTCGTCTTTATATCTCATATGCTAGCTGGCACAGTATCTTCGGACCAGGTTCTGCGCTCTTGAGGCAAATAATTTGGGCTGCAGGCTGAAACTCTAATCGGTCTAGGTGCTTGGTCGTTTGCTCTTTCTCATAGAGGTCTTCAGGCATGGTAAAGTCGTGCAGACTTGTTATTACCCGATGCCTGTATTCGATGAGTTGTCTTCTTTGTGCGCTGCTAGTAATTCATACCGTACAATACCTGGGACACAAGTATGGCATCTGCGATTTTCCATAGTATCCGCTCCTCCATTCCCCATTATTTCTAGAACCATGTGTAGAATTTGCGTCCAGGCATGACATAATTATTTCACCCACGTGCTGGATCTGCCATTATAGTCTTACACTAGCTGTGGATTTGTGGATGTTGACTGGCGGGTACATTTGTCCCGCTATGTGAAGCACAAGGTGCATTCCGGGTTACTTCCTGAATCGACGCTGTCGATGTAAGCTGAGTTGTCAGAGAGTGAGAGGCCAGACTGGCCAAGAAAGTCTGCAGTGTAGTCGAGAGCTTGTTGCATCACTCTTGATTTCCGTATAAGGCAGCTTTCCGATAGATTGTAGTAATTCTTGAAGTATGCCTGTGTCGTTGGTGTGGGTGAGCCAAATGTACCTCTAACTCTCACCTGGAATTTTCTGTCTTTCAAAAAGTTACTGTTGAACTTAAATGCACTACCAGGAATTTCCTTGCTCATCGTTCCTCTTATTGGAGTAGCATGAGGTACTGTTGCTAAAAGCCCCTTCACTCTCTTCATTCTTTCATAAGCGGTATTACACAATGCCCTGAAATTAAGTTTCTGCTGCTTATGGCCAATTCATACCTGCCAGAAGCGACAACTCTTCAAAAAGGTTTTCTTTGTGCTGTGTGCATGATGCAGTATGAGCATTCATGTCTTGATATTTATACATCTTTAGAGCCAGTCTCCTGACAGAGTGGTTGCTATGCCTGATCATGCTTATTTGTGCAGTGCTATTGAACAATACATATATATGCGATGAATGTTTACACGCTCAAAGTATCAGAAAAGGTTCTCTTTTTACAATTGTGCCCTTTGCTTTCGAATGGTGCTAGATTTTGCATAAGCATGCTCATCTATGCAATAGTATTTGGAAGTTTAATGGTTAAATAAATGAAAATGAAGTAAATGTAAGTGCAAGAGCTTTTTTTACCTTTGACTCCCATGGAAATGTGGCTGCCATGGATGGCAATTCAACCCCTCGCCTTCTCTTAGCAGCTGGCGTGGAAGGTGAATAAATTGAATAACAATTTTGTTGTCCAGAGATTCGTTTTTTTTTTCTAACCTGTATGCAGGTAAAACATGAACTAAGTTTGTATTGTGAAAAAAGCAGCTTTTGGTACTTTATTGAATAAACCGGATATTGTTTATAGTTGCAAAGCAGAAATGTATGTTAAGGTCTCAGGGTGATATGTTCATATAAGTAACATGGTATTAGAAGTAGTAATCAGGGCGAAAATCATTCTATGGGTTTACACACTAATATATGTAACCACAAATTTATAAGAAACTGCTATTAGAAACATGTAAGGCATGGATGTTTCTGCACACTTGAGCAGCTGTCAAGGTGCAAGAACCATTTGTGCTTAAAAGATTCAAAAATTCACAGGAAGGGATGCAACTGGCTGACTTCACTACGCAGTTTTGATTTACTTTTCTTTAACGTGTCCTCTTCTACTATTTCATCTCCACAAGAACAGGCTGTTTGCCTGCTTTTCGCATTTTTGGCGAATGTTACAAGACGGTGCAAGAGGGCACGTGGTCACTCTGGCACTATAGCAAGCGAATTATTTACCTAATTTGCGAACTGTAGGGTTGATTACAGGTAAAAGCAAATGGTAATACAGGTGCATTAAGGATACAAAGTCCGCAATATACAGGGTCTGTTCTGAAAATAGTAAGACTGATTTTTTCCTGGGTGAGCGGGCGGAGAACAGGCAATCTAGCGCATGCAGGATCCGTAAAGGGGGATATTGGGAACGCTGGGAAAAATCGACCGTCGGCTCTCGGCCGTTGAAGAGAGCAGGTCGCTTGTACTGTGAACCCCTGTCGAAACGCCTCGTCACGGAGAATCATTCAGAGTTTACTGGATCAGCGATACGCGATAAAATTTTGTGTAAAGCATAGTAAAACGGGAAAATAGACTCACGACATGATTAAGGAGGCCTACGGTGATGCTGCCATGGGTAGATCAGGCGTCTTGAGTGGAAGAAGCTCTTCCGAGAAGGTAAGGAACCAGTGGAAGACGACGACCGCTCCGGACGCCCTTCGACCAGCAAGACCAACGAAAATGTGTAGCGAGTGAAAAATTTACTGAACCGTGATCGTAGGATGAGTATCAGAATGATTTCTGATGACTTGAGCATTCCTTGAACCCAAGTTTTTGAGATCGCGATAGAAAACTTAGCCATGAGGGAAGTGTGCGCGAAGTTCGTGCTGCGAGTGTTGCCAGAGGAGCAAAAGGCCAACCGGGAAGCAATCTTCCAGGATTGTCATCATGTGAATGAGGACCCCGACTTTTCGGACAATGTAGTGTCCCGTGACGAGACGTGGTGGTTTGATTACGAGCTGGAGAGCAAGCGGTAGAGCTCAGAATGGCACACCCCTTCTTCCCCACGCCCGAAGAAACCACGAATTAGAAAATCCAAGCAAACGTCCATGCTCGTTTGCTGTTTCGATCGACATGACGTCATCCACAAATAATAATAATAATATTTGGGGTTTTACGTGCCAAAACCACTTTCTGATTATGAGGCACGCCGTAGTGGAGGACTCCGGAAATTTCGACCACCTGGGGTTCTTTAACGTGCACCTAAATCTAAGCACACGGGTGTTCTCGCATTTCGCCCCCATCGAAATGCGGCCGCCGTGGCCAGGATTCGATCCCGCGACCTCGTGCTCAGCAGCCCAACACCATAGCCACTGAGCAACCACGGCGGGTTCATCCACAAAGAGTTCGTACCACCCTGACAAACAGTTAATGCAGGTTTTTACATGGAGGTCCTCAAAAGACTGCGAAAACGCATTATTCGTGTCCGCCCAGCCATCGCCAAAAATTGGCGGCTGCACCATGACAACGCACCGAGCCGCACAGCGTTTCGCTTAGTAGAGTATCTTGCCCAGCACAAAGTGGAAACGCTGCCTCAGCCGCCCTACAGCCTTGACTTGGCCCCGCCAGGAATTTCACAGGGAAGCATCACAGATCGGTAGAGATGGTTCAACAGGCCGTGACGAGGGAGCTAAAAAGCATGCTGGGCCAGGCGCTCCTGGAGGCGTACGAAAACTGGAAAACTCGTTGGCAGCAGTGTGTAGATGCAGAAGGGTGCTACTTTGAAAAATTCTAACCATTTGTACTATACTCATGAATAATTTTTTTAATCAGTCATACTACTTTCAGAGCAGACCTTGTATTAAATGCTTATTGGTTTCTGTGCTAGAAAAAAATTTCCACAGAAGAGATGCAACATAACGTGTATGAAATATTGGATAACAAATCAAAGTTGCTCTTTGTTCAAGCCACGGAGTTAATGCTATAGTAGAAAATTTATTATTATAGCCTACAAGTTTGCTGTGTCAAATTTATAAGTGCGGCAAGATAACCTGTCAAGATGCATCGGGAAATTGACAGCTGAAAACCGACAAGAAAATGCAACTGAACGGAACGGCGTCTAGCGCAACATTGAAACTTCGGATAGTTTGCTCTCTTGGTATTTGCCCTTGCTTAAGTTGAAATTATTTAAGCTGCTCCGTATGCGCGATTATTGTGTGTTATTCAACAAAAGAAAATTATGAAGACCACGAAAGGTCATGTCGTCTTGTGGCAACTCGCAATGGTTTACGAAGCAAATGTGAAAATGCCCTTCATTTGCTGCCTTGGTTGTCAAAGCACGCATAGAAATGGGAAAATGGAATCTGCGGTACAAGTTTTCTTTTTCTCCCTCCGCGTACATACCGAATTCGGCTGTGCACGACTCAGTGCATTGCACTTGTTGAGTGAAACGCGATTTCCCAAAACAAACTGGTGAAATACCTCTCCGCGCAATTTCGAAAGAAAATCGCAGCGATCGCTGCAATGGTGCGAGTGTACGACAAACCGGTTGGTTGCAGCCGAAAATCAGAGGGTCAGCACTGCAACTGCGATTTTCCTCGCCAACGACGGCAATCGCACTTCCGCTGTGACGAAAATCACATCATGTGACAAAGGCTTAACGCAGGCTTCGCAGATCGGCGCAGCATTCGTTTCTTTTCATTCTATTTTGTTTTGTTTCTACTCCTCAACTGCTTGCGCTGTGTTGGTGCGGGATTGTTTTATTATTAAGAAAGAATGATTGTAAAGCATCTTTAAAAGCCTCTATCGAATATGTGCCGCTTGAAATGTTATAAAGAAGACGCAAGACGCCTTATGAAATGAGGAAATGTCTATTTTCCTCTATATAAATGCTCATTCCCGGCTTTTTGTGCATTCATCCAACATTGTGGCACCAGGTAAGTAGTTCCCATACGCAGCTCCAATTGGACAACATCAGCTAAAAAAGTAAATTATAGGCATGTGTCATTTTGGTATTAACACCTTGCAGCAATAATGCCTGTAGAGGCGAAACCTCCGAAAGAGGTAAATGGGCGGCATTATACAAACAAAATTCATTACCTATTGCATGCATGGCATAGAAGATACCCCACCAATCCTAAACATTACCGTACATATCACGAAAACAACTGATTTGCATGCATCGTACCATTTCCGGACATTGTTTCCTGCACTTTAAGAGCGCACATGCAAGGTCGACTGCGCCTTTTAAAAACAACTTGGCTTCAACTGACGGGATAGTAAGCTACGTATACACAGAGGTGGCGACAACATAACCTCTCAATCAGACCAAGCCAGGCGCTCGCAGAACTCCTTCTACTCGTCGTCAAGACAAGAGAAGTATTTTAATGAATGGAAAATGTAGAGAGGTCGGCCGGATAATGGAGCATCTGGCCTGCTACTCTACGTAAGGGAAGGGGAAGAGGGGAAGAAAAAGGGTCACAATGGGGGATGATAATGGGAGGAACGAGGTGAATGACACATTACACAACTGGTATCACAGGCGTGAGCTAGTCCAGGCCCGTGTCACCTAGGAAACCTGAAAGTTCACCCATTGTCTCTGCCGTCTGCCAACTCTGTGGCCACGCGCCTAGCAAGAGGTCCTCCGACAGTGGTCCATTGTGTAAATGTCTCAATGTATCTGCCAATGTCAGTCTTTCTCGCGCATACTCAGGGCACACCACGAGCACATGTTCTATAGTCTCTACAGCGCCACACACTGAACAGTCCGGGGAGTCTGTCCGTCCAATAATGTGCAAATATTTGCGCGTGAAGGCGACGCCTAATCGCAGTCTGTGTATCAGGCATGTATGAGGGCGTGGAATTCCACGCAGAATAGGAAATTTCATATCGGGATCCAGGCTTTTAAGGCGGACGTGACGAGCGTCTGGCTGGGCCCAGCATCTCCTCGTCGCACTCCTCATTCATTCCGACAGGAGGCATGTGATGTCCGGTCTGGAGAATGGCACTACAGTTCGCAGGCCATTGCTGAGGGCGCGCCTTGCTGCAGCATCGGCCATCTCATTACCGTTGAGCCCACAGTGTCCCGGGATCCATTGGAACACTATGCGGTGGTGTTTTTCTTGAGCGTATGAAAGTAGCTCGGTGATCTGCAGGGCCAGAACCTGATATGCGGTGTGGCGCAGGAAGCATCCCAAAATTTGCACAAATGTGTCACTGCAAAGCCTGGTATTAGTCATTCAGAAGACCGAATTTTCGAGTTACAAGTTCATGGTGCTACAGCTCCTTGGCGTTAACTCCTGTGCGTTCTGCCGGCGCAAGCAATACACTTTAATGTTATCCCTCTTGCCAATCGTTCAACGGGTTTTCGACAAGCGTGATGCCGAAAGAAGGCATGTGTTGTTGCGAGAGCAGAAAAAGCGTCACAAACTTGTCCTACTAACCCCCTATTTTTGAACACGCCTTCACTCAACGCATCTCCTTGACTCCGCAAAGTAGAGGCGACGGGGCTTCCTTAACCCAAGGCGCCATTGCGTTCAATGAACACTACTCCACCATTCCTCCACCGAGGAACGCCTTGAAAAGGCACCTTCGACTCGAGTGAAGTGCACCGACCGAGAAAAGCGTCTGATATCGAGACTATTCCTAAATGTGTTCCTGAAAACTACATTTATTGAAGAGTAATATGTGATTTCGGTAATTCGTCTTCCTAATCAAACAACTATATGGCGCAATGCACGACTCTAGCTCGGCAACACTGCTAATGTGAGCATTCGACTGATAGATCAAGCGAGAGCATGTGTTTGAGTTCTGGCAACAATTGAACTGCAACAACTGAAAGCATGGCGCATTACAAAAACCAAGAAAATTGGGGCTGGCATTTGTCCGCGGCTCTTTGTTTCCTAGTGCTTCACCGGTGCTTTATGTCGCGGTTGTTAATCGCGGTCATTGTGGGTGATTTTGCTTGTGTGTGTATTGTGACCGAGCCGGACTGACTTCGAAGGAGGTCACAGATGGAACGGCCGATGGGCAGCTTTGTTCACCTTCAAGACTGAGTGCTGCCGAAAGTTTGCTGAAAGCAACAACAGGACAGAAGATGTGGGTGAGTGAGTCCTTTTTACATCGAAGGGCATAATGTTGATGCGGTTTTCGTGAAGTTAGCATGGTGCTTGCTGCCGATACAACTTTCCGATCTCTCCAAGCATGATGGCTCCCATTGCTGATGCTGCCAGCGTTAGCACCCGAAACATTTTATTCGATGCAGCGTAAACTTGCGCAAAACATTTTTTTTTTGCCAGTTGGATCTTGTGGGAGGTTCGAATGACAATCAGGTATAGGTTCCGCTTTTTAAACAAAAATGCAGAATATATAAATCGGCGCCTGTGCCCAATGATCGTTCCAGTATTGCATATGAAATCTTTTAGTAGGGAGAAGCCGTTATTGTATATACGAGGTAGAATGCATGTGGTTGAGTGCGTAGCCCCGGCAGGTTGGAGAAAAGCGTTTATGAGTACTGTACTTTGAGTTAGAAACCGTAGTGGTAAGTCTGTTTGCTCAAATGCAGCAGACGTCGTCAATGGACCAGCACTGGTGCCTGCATTTCCAGTGTGTCCTCGCTTCACATATACGTTAAGGAATGTTTTAGTAGTCTGAAAATCCATAGTCAGTAGTTCATCACGAGCACTAGTGTTTTTTTTTGCCTTAGCTTTTTCAATGTTCTATGTGGTAGCATCTCAAGCACCGTTCCACAAACTGTGCTTTCAAGTTGACGCAATGGCCACATTTTTTGTAGTTGTGCCATGTCTCTTCATTTTGAATACTTAGGTACACTGAATTTACTTGGCGGGCGAACGCTCTTTGAACATATTTTTTTTTAATTCTGGAGTAGGATGTGAGCCTTGGAAGAACCAGTTGATGAAAAAATGAACTTCTGTGCTGCACAGTAAGGCTTAAGGCTGACCTGAAATCATCGATAGATACGTTGCCTGCCTGTTGGAATTGCTCCGGCTCGCTTCCATGAAAAAACTTAGGGTGCTCATGACAAACTTAACTAACCTACCTTGTATTTAGTCTTCGCTTATCTTCCTAAACTTTGCTATAATATTGATGTTACGTCTCCGCATATTGACAAAATGACGAAATGGACACCGTGTTATTTCGAATCACAAACATGAAACAGCTATACTATAAGCTCTACAAACAGCTATACTAAACCGCTGTAATGAAATGAAATTCATATTTCATTCCTCTACAGCGGTCATATAAACTTGTTGTTGGAAGCATATATTCATGATTTTGATGTGCGAATTCATCAGCTGACCGTGATATGTTGCGATTGCGACGTGAGCTTTTTACAGCCCACAATTTGTGATGCAGCAGTTTGGTAACATTTCCAGCCAGCACTTTACTATTTAGTAGTATGCTGAAGCTAATTTAGCATGAGGAAGTGCACAATAGGGAGAGGAAGACGACGACGTTTCCACGCAGACGTGGTTTCCTTGTGTTCCTTGGAAATTGCTCGGCAGCAAAGAAAATCTCGCCCTTATCCGGATACGAAGCTCATCGGAAGCCTATGGGGACCTGTGGACTCTGGTGAGGACTCTTCTTTGCCTTGTCCTACTGATCCTGCTCGTCTGATAGACTCAAAACAAGCACGGCTGGCGCTTAGGCTTAGTGCGGCCGAGCCGCCGCGCTCGCCCGACGAAGAAGAAGTGTTTGTGCCAGATGTGAGCTCCTCATCTGTACCTTCCACCGGACTGCTGCGCGTGACAACATCCATGCCAACCATGCAGCCGAAGTGTGCATCCGATAGCTCGAATACCCAAGATGAAACACCGAAGGACAGTCCTCTTCGTGATGTGAATGTGAACCTATCCGCAGTCGTGCCGACGGACACTGGTGACCCTATGGACGTGCAGCCCTCTGGCGGTTCGACGAATGCAGCCAAGCGAGGTCCTCCTATCAACGTGCTTCAACAAGACGCCATCGCATCGGAGCAACCGGCAAAAAAGGTAAGGGCCACCCCAGACTATTCCTCCACGGCCTCCCCTACGCCCGCTCCCTCTCAGTCTTACCCAACGCCCACCCCTTCTCAATCATATCGAGTTCACATACGGCCCCTTTCATGCTACGACATAACTTCAGTAGCCACAAAATATGTCCAAAGGGTCATCGACCAATCTCTTGAAACCACCGGATACAAAGGGTTCGCAGCATATAAATCTACCAACTCGATCACTGTGCACTTGGCATCTCTCAGTGATGTGCAGAAAATGTGCACTTTAACATCTATCCCGCTGTCAGAAGATCAACACCTGCCTGTGCAGTGCTACTTTGCATCGGGCCCTAATTACAGAGGTGTGTTGTCTATGGCATTGACCCAGAAGACACCCCTGAGATAATATGTCGTGAATTGACCTCCACGACACACAGGGTGCTCGCAGCTAGATTCATGGGCAAAAGCCGTACATGCTTAGTGACGGTACAGGGCCCTCAATGTATCCCAGAACGGTTTTATTACTATGGTTGCATATTGCGACCTAAACCATACCTCCCTCGAGCAATATTCTGCTACCGCTGCTTTCAACGTGGACACATGCAGGCATTTTGCCCACAGCGTACTATTGATCCAGAAAAGCTCACACCAGAAGGCCAACCACGATATCGATGTGGCTTATGTAAATCTGATGAGCACGATTTGACAAGCACAAATTGTCCGACTAAACAGAAGGCCACAATCCGGATACGAAAGGCTATACCAAAAACGACTATAGTAACAACACACAATCGTTATGAGGTTCTCGCAGAAGAGCCAGAGATGCTCCTGGCAGAAGAAGAAAAAGCCCCAGAAACACAACTGTATTCTTCTGTTCTTAAACGTGGCAAGCAGTCGCAGACAAAGAAACAGAAATTACCGGAACCTCTGCATCAGTCAGATGATGACCATGATGACATTGACGCTCGGATAGACGCACTGGCCAGAGAGATTGAGCGACTACGCAAACATAAAGAATTGGTAATTCTGCGTCGTCAGAAAATAGGACCGACACGTGACGCTTCAACCACTGCTAATGCCACCGTTACGCCTGGATCCCGTCCGGCACCACAGGTCAACCAAGCTGTTTGGACAGCAGTTTTAGATCAACTTGCTCAGCTAACGTTACTCATTCAGAATTGCCTGCATCATGGCTAATTCTCTGCAGCAGCTGTCACAGGATGGAATTCTTCAGTGGAATTGTCGGGGCCTAAACTCCAAGTTAGGAGAAATTAAAACCAAGCTTCAATACAATAAGCTACATGTGTGGGCACTGCTTATTCAAGAGCATAATAAGCTATGCTCCCTAACCAATTTTAATGGGTACCATAACCCATCTATTAGAGATAGACGTGCTACTACAATGGCTTCAGCTCCCGGAAAAGCTGCAGTTTATATATCATCGCAAATTGCTCACACAGTGATTGACCTGGAGCCATGGTGTAGTGGTAATCAAGAAGTTGTCGGGGTCCTGACGCGACCAGTGAAGACTCCTGTCATTCTAGTGTCATTCTACGCCAGACCGCAGCGCACACGTTTGAACTTGGGGTGGATAGCCCATCTCCGGTCTACGTACCCGGGAATTCCTATTCTCGTGGGTGGAGACTTCAATGCCCCACATACAGAATGGGGGTACAAGTACAACTCCCGAAGAGGATACCAAGTTAAAAACATCATGAGCGATGCCACTTTTACACTGCTGAACCATCATGCTGTGGCTACCTGTACTGTACCCGCAGTATCTAGAACAAACGCCCCAGACCTCACGTGGTGGTTGGGTCCTGGAATGCCGCAGTGGCGGGTGGAACCAGATACATGGGGCAGTGATCATATGCCAATAATAATTGGTTTGCACAGAACGTGCATAAAGAAAATTCGACGACGAGTAACAGTCACGCATTGGGATAAGTTTCGGGAATCATCGACTGATAAAGTACCCTCAGAGCCCTCAGAAATTCTTCCCGCTTTGAAAGAACTGATACGGAGGAACACCACTGTAACCACAGTTGACGCGGGACAACCTCAACCGGACCTCAACCTTTTGCAACTTTGGGCAAAGCGACGTCAGGCAGAATTGTATGCGTCGAGAAATTCCGATGCACCAGGTAGCCGTGCACGTGCTAACCATATAGCGGCGAAGGCGCGTCAGCACGAAAAGCAACTTTCTCGAAGACGATGGTATGAGTGGTGCGAGAATCTTGGATCGGGCATTGGAAACAGAGCACTTTGGCGCACGTTCCGGTCAATGGAACGCGGTCATAAGCAACCTGACCCTGCAGCGAGCGTTAGGTTAGCGATGCAGAGTTCGCCGCATCAATTTGCAGAACACGCTGCTAGAGCGTTTTTCCCGAAATACGATCAAGCGTCACCTATAAACTGCCCCGAAATTGATGAGTGTGACACAACTTCCATATCCGATATATCCAGCCCTTTCACCATGGCCGAACTAATAGCGGCGATTGAAACTTCGAAGAAACGAACAACACCTGGTCCCGATGGTATTCCTTATGAGGTTTTCAAGAACATGGAAGGAGCAGCTCTCGACGCACTTCTTCAGGCTATTAATAAAGTATGGGAGACTGGAAACGTTCCACTTGATTGGAAGCACTCACTTGTTGTCGCGATTCCGAAACCAGGAAAGTGTCCAAATAGCCTGCAATCTTTACGCCCAATTTCACTAACCTCAACTGTCTGCAAACTCGCTGAAAAGATGCTGGCCACACGAGTTTCCTGGTGGCTTGAACGCCACGATAAATATCATCCTGCTCAAATTTGATTCCGTTCTTACTTGGGAACTGAAGACGGACTTTCTATCTTATCAGACGATGTTTTACAGGTTTCTCCACACAGTCACGCTGTGCGCACGGTAGTAGCAACAGACATAACGAAAGCTTATGACAATATAGACCATGAAATCATTATATCCAACCTCATCGACCTGGGACTTCCACCGCGGGTGATAAGATTCATCTACTCATTCCTTCAGAATCGCACATTTGCGATTAGAGTAGATGGAAGGCAAGAAGGATACTTCACATCGAACAGAGGAGTCCCACATGGTTCGGTTCTGGCTCCTCTTCTCTTCAACGTTGCTCTAATACCTCTAGCCTGGCAACTACATCGGATTCCAGATGTGAGGTTCTTAATCTATGCAGATGACGTCACTTTGTGGTCCGTGCATAAAGATATATCTAGACAAACTCAACAGCTTCAAGAAGCCCTTGATGTGCTGAACAACTACGCTCGGAAAGCAGGATTAGACATTTCCGCCCAAAAATCAAGCTATGTTGTGGTGGCCAACAAGAAAGGACGCACAAGAATCACTCAGCACCCCTTTACATTTAGACTCGGCGCAGTGACAATCCCTGAGGCTTCTGAGGTCCGCATACTGGGTCTCGATATTCACCAATCCGGCAGTGGTGCACACTGGCTCCGTAAAACCAGACAGAGTTCGACAAAAACACTTCACCTTATTCGTCGCATTGCAGCAAAAGCAGCTGGAGCTCGTACTGACGTAGCTCGACGGTTGGTGCGTGCAGTCTTGCAGCCACGAATTTTATATCAAGCACAATTTCAACGGCTGACGTTGGCACAGCTAGCACAGTTGGAGACGATTAATCGCGATGCTATGCGCACAATCACAGCACTGCCCCACATCACTCCGATACCAGCCCTACAGGAACATGCCCAGCTCAACACAATTGCAGAGCTAATTTTGCAACGTGAAAAAGCACGTGAAATAAAAAAGCAACTTATTCCGGCTGTCGCTGCGCTGCATGCTCATTTTCACCGCGGCTCTCGGATTGACAATCAGCCCTGTCCAATGCCTCCCTGGGAATTCACCAGCATCACAACTAATAAGCCAACGAAGTTACGATGCAGCGATGCAACAGGTACTATTGACGAACACAACATCGTCGATGCATCATGCGTTAACACCTGCAAAGTCTATACGGATGCTGCCATTCTCCCAGACGGCGGAAGGACATCATTGCTGAGTACAACGCATAATTTCATCAGCGGCCACCAGCGCTATTTATCTACGGAAGCCAGCGCTCTAGTAATGGAACTTCAAGCCATCCACGACGCTATGCAAGATGCGACATCTAAGCTGCCTACCATCAAGCAACTAGACATCTTCACGGATTCTTTAGCGGCTATTCAGGAACTCACGAAGGTCGATAAGGCGATGGAAATCTGCGAGAGAATACACACTATGAATAGTAAGACAGCTACTTGCGTCAAGGTACACTGGATTCAAGGCCATTCAGCGAACCCTCACAACATTGCTGCTGACCAGCAGGCACACTGCCCTCCTAATCCTGATCCTCCACCTATTCCCCTCCCACCCCAACCCCGTAACTCGCTGCGAGCCCGTAAAAATGTTCTCCGGCAGGACACACGCGCTCTTATCCCACCGTGTGTCTGCTCCCTCCCCCTTCACCTTACTAGGGCAGGAAGTTGTGCTTAGGAGGCTTCGGGCCGGGGTGGCCCTTACACCGGCTGTTGTCTCAAGGTGGAACTGGTCGCATTTACCACTGGGTGCTACGTGTCCATACTGCTCCGTTCCTGTGGTGGAATCAGATGCATACCACCTAATATGGACATGTACGGGCTTACAATCGGAACGCTCGCGTCACCTACTGCAAGCCGGCCTCCGCTACAGTGTGACAACCAGCTATGACCGCTGGATACATGATAACAAATTTCACAAAACACTGCTTCAATTCATACACAACACAGGCCTCACAGCACACATATAATACACATATACGCTCCAACAATTATGCCTTAAGGGCAAGCCTTCATCGCAATAAAAAAAAAAAAGTGCACAATATCAAATGTGTCATAATATTATGATTGCCCTCAGCTTCTCTAAAATAATGGTAGTCATAAACTCTATACTGTGTTTTTCAGCATCGTCACTGTGACAGCCTGCATCACCGATTGGCCTAATTTGGGATCCCACAAGCAACGCTGCTACCCTCGCTGCTACCCTCGCGGTTCCTCGCTCAATTATTGAATTTCTGCAAGCCCCATGGATGCCAGCTGTCATCCCTATCCAATGGCAGAAATTCATTGTTCAGGCCCTCATACTTCATCTTAAGCTGAAGCTATAACGAGACCAAAAACTACGTATATTTTGCAAGGATTTACCATTACATGCCCTCGGGTGCCTACACGCGACAGGCTACTGTCTAAAGTACAGATGGTGTTTTATTCTAGAATGTATTTGTCAGCAGTACTACTGCTTCTGTTTGTAGGATCAGAGTTCCCGCTGTATTTGCAACCCTAAAAAAGTGGAACAAGGCAAGCATAATATTAGTTTATTGGTTTTGAATAAAATTGGCAGTTAGATTGACCAGTAATGAATCAGCGGTATATACTGTCCTTATAAATATTACTGAATAAGAGAAACCTTGATGAAAAATACAATCACTTCACCTACAATGTGTCTACGAAGGCAAATGCATGCAGTCAAACTGCTTTCACTGGGGATGTTTGAACTGGTGAGATGTCAGAAAGAAGATAGTCGTCTTAGCTAGAATAGTGCGACAACCATTGTAATGCAACAGGACACATAAACTTGAGCTGTTAACCACGTCCACACCAATGCAATCACAGCACCCACAGCACATTGAAAAGAGAGATGCTCTGCATGCTTGTGTTAGCAGCCTCGTTCCTGCACAAGAGAAGGGTTTGATTATAAACATACAATGATGTTAAGGCCCATGAAAACTAGCCTTGATGCTGTATTCGTTTTCTTTAGTTATCTTTTCACGCTAATTACGTTCGTTCAAGATTTTTGTGTTCCAGAGCAAATTAATTTACAATATCGAGCTCAGACTGTTGCTGTTTATATTTCGAAAGAAACATTTCCCAACTGTTCTGGCGCTTGCGCAGCCAGACCGACATACAACGATCTAACACTTACATAATGAACCCTCTTGAGAGCTGGAATGTTGGAGACAAAAATAATAGATATATCTGCTACTACTTGCTGGGAATATATGTATTAGGAGCTGTCACAGCACTGCTATAACTTTTTATGACAACAAAAATAATTTAATGTACAAGAACCATACCCTGTTGTATCGTTATTCTGTGCTTTGTATTCAAATGAAATGTTCAATTCACTTGTGTATTCATGAAGGTATGATTCCGGATGACGGTAAGTGATGGAGCTCGGATGTTCATAGGCATGATAAGTAAATTAAACCAGCAATTTTCAAGCAAGGCGCACGTAATTATTGGGGACAGCGTTAAAGTCCACCAACTGCACGCGGTCAATGCAAAATGACAGTAAATTTTTCTGTTGCGCAACTAGCTCATTGAAATTAAACAAAACTGAACAATATTAAAGTGAGCACACCTGCTAGTTTATACAGATGACCGCCTTGTTTCGGTGTCCTTCGCCGCCCTTGGATTAGACTAGTCAGTGACGATTTACCCCAGTGCAAACCGAGCGAACGGGGGTTACTGCCGGCGCTTGCACAAGCAATACAGGCACTAATTGGAGGAATCTTCTTAGTTATTTTCATAGGCTTGGAGTCCGTCGCAGTTATGTATCGCGCCGTGCTTGAACTGATGCGGCTTTGTGCGATCAGTCACGAGAAACACGTGAAATGAACTGGCGCCGATAGTAGTTTTGGAGCACTCGCACGAAGAATACCCGTATGCGTGTCAACATCTGGCTCATGCACAGACTGAGACGACAGTCACTGCACTAGCTCGCAGTCTTCTTGACAGGATGGCCGACCTTTCTCTGCACCGCAGTGGAATAAATCTGTTGCCGAAGCGCCCAAGAAGACTACACCGGTCCCTAAAACAAACTCCTCGAAAATTCGCAGCATCGTGAAAGGGCCACTGCACCGTTTTTTTTTACGCTATTAGGATATTGTCATATTCAAATGGCATTGATAGTCCTGTCACCGCGAGGTGATTCAATTTGCTTCGAAATTCATGAATAATTTTAAATAACCAATCAACGAGATACCGAAACCGAAGCGGGTAGCTGATTCGTGTGACGGCACAATGAGTCGATGACGTAAGATCCTACACTACCATAATGTAAACACGCACAACGCGTACTAGACACGCAGTGCACTGGACGCTAACTGCGAAGAAGCGATGCTGATGATGTCTCTCGACGACACAGGGAGCTTTTACAGAATTTTCAAACTGGACAGGGGTGATTTATGTGACGATTTCAGCGGCAGTGGCGGTGTAATCTCTGGCGTCCCAAACACAGGGTGGCCAGTAGAAAGTAATGAGTCGGGAACTCAACCAATCTTTAAAATTCATATTCAGGAAAACTAAATGACCTAGAGTTATCTAGTTTAGCACTAATAATCAGAGTTCAAAACAGAACATGTATTCAAAATGTTATTAAGATGAGTGGACATAAACAAATAGCAGGAGTTGCGCTTAACTAAAGAATAGCTATGGGGGCAACTGGCGTCTATCGAAAAAAGCTGACGAGACGATCGACAGATAACAAGGCCGCCATGGTTAAGGACCAACTTCACTCGAGCAGCGATTCAAGGTAGCTGCGGGGCTACGTTGAGATTCTTAAGTAAAATCCTCTAGCTTTCCTTCACTCAAAGCACGTTTCAAGTGGGCGGCGATTTGTGAAACGAACAACCGCATTCAAGGAGCATTTCGAGTGAAGGGTCGAGTCGAGGTGCGTAGGTGAATACGGGGTAAGTTTCAGTACACGCCAAACTAGGTTGGTCACCATGGACAAGTCGCTTTTCGCTGCGTCGCGAGAGGTGCAGCGAGTGTTGCTCAAGATTATTCGAAAATGCAACAGAATTAACCACAATAATGCTCGGGGTGAGAGAAAGCGTCACTAACTTGTCTCGGTAAGGTTCAGTTCACGCGAAAACACTGCGTCAGACGGTGGAGCTGCATTTTGCTAACTGGGACACAATATCAGGTGCAGCGAGCACACCCCAAAAACTGAAGAAATTGGTTATATTAATGTGGGATTCACGGAAAGCATCGCAAGCACCTCGCAGTACGAGTCATTAACTAAACTACGCCAGGACGGCTAAGCTGATTTTCGCTAACTGCGTCACAAGTCCGAGCTCCGTGCCGTAAGCCTAATACCTTGAAGTGCGTCGCAGAATACCAAACCAAATTTCTCGCCTTGCCTTAGTCGAATAATGAACTGGTGCCGTGTCGAAGTGCAAAAGAAGCGAAAGAATACG
The DNA here is from genome assembly GCF_038994185.2 of Dermacentor albipictus. Taxonomy (NCBI): domain Eukaryota; kingdom Metazoa; phylum Arthropoda; class Arachnida; order Ixodida; family Ixodidae; genus Dermacentor; species Dermacentor albipictus. The sequence goes on from NC_091825.1 coordinate 31,584,045, forward strand.
CCGGGAGCCCAGCAAATCAGGCTAAGCAGAAAAAAAGAAAAACAGGCAGGCGGGTAGCCGAACAGGCCCACGCTCACATGCGCTGCCAGCGTCTCTCGCTTCGGAATGTCTGACGCATGACGCACGGATCTGGCGCTTCATTGTCCTGTCGCTAAGTAACGCGAGAAAAGTAAGTCGTAAAGTATAACCTAATTTACACGCAGATATCTTTAGTTTTAGGCCAGGAGTATTGACAAAAATAAAACAATGTATGTTAACCTCATTTCACATTCCTTATTTTTTCCTATGCTCGCGACAGCATACGGTCGACATTAATACTAGCGTGACGTATTTCCTGTTGCCAGTTTTCGCAGTGTGTCCCTTTTTCTTGAATTTATTTCTTTATGGTTAAGCCTTCGTTAGGGTAGATAGATAGAATGTAATGACAAGAATGTCAGAGAGGCCGACCTGAGCAAATTCGCTATAGTCTGCTACTCTGCACTGAGGAAGAGGAAGGGAGAGGGAAAGTACGGGACGGGGGTGATGATGATGATAAGAGGAGTGATGAGCGCTTATGTATATCAGACAGTGGCAATACTAGACCCGCTCGTGTAGCTTGGTGTCCTGCAAAAACTGCAACAGTGCTTTAGTTACTCGCATTGAAGTTGCAGTGGCAGGTCATGGGCCTAAATAGCGTCCTCCAACAGTAGTTACCTGCCAGGGCTGGCTAGGGAACTTTCCACCATGCTTCGCTCCAGCATATATGCCAGGCAATCACACAATATGTGTTCCAGCATTTCAGGTGTTTGGCAGCGCTCACAATCAGGGCTGCCCGACTGGCCGATTAGGTTTGCGTAGCGACGCGTGAAAGCAACGCTCAGACGAATCCTGTGTAGCAATGACGTTTTGTTCGTGTAACCTACGGGGGCAAACAGAATTTACCGTCTGTGTCGATCATATGTAGGCGTCTGTGGAGGTTGTCATCATGGGTTCTGTAAGCTTTTGAGAGCTCCTGCATGAGTACCTTGATCATAGAGTTGGTGACAGGTCGCGAGTAGGCAATCTGTACTACATATAGAGGAAGAGAAGGCCGATCTTGCCTCATCGTCAGCGAGTTCATTGCCAATCACACCACGAACACTAGGCGCCCATAGAAAAGTGATCACGTGGCCACCTGACCTGGCACTGTGATGTAAATTGTCGATTTCCAGCTCGCGCAGGTAATAGGGTCCTTTCTTTAAAAAGCATTTTAGGGCCTGTAGCACTGATTTGACTTCGCAGAATACCGTCTTTTGATGAGATATCAACGTTCTCATAAAACAGAGCGCCTCCCGTATTGCCACAAGTTCCGCGGCCGCAGATTTCGATTTGTGGTGTCATTGAAATCGCGGACTATTTCCCAGTTTTGGGATAACAAATGCTGCCTTTGTGGCTGATGGTATGACCGAACCATCGGCATATACATGTACAGTCCCACTAGATAATGAAAATGTATGGGACAGGGTGAGCTGTTTCAAGCCAACGGAACGAACGTGGCATTTTTCCGTAATTTCGGGTATTTCAAGCCTCTCCAGTGTTCTCGGTCATGACGATAGGACGTCTCGGGGATGTCGGTGGCCTGGAGCCTTGAAGGTATAATGCTTCCGCGACATGCAATTGTTTTAGAAAAAGCACAGTCAAGGTTGTTTCGTGGAAGCGTTCACAGCGGATGGTGTGAGTGTCTGGTCAGCAGGCGAAGATAGGTCTGCACAGGTTCACAACACTTGTATGTGTCGATTGAACAAGCTCGTGCTTCTGCTATTCTGCCCTAAGTTGGCGTGCAGCGTGGCAAGCCTAGGCATATACGCAGTGCTTGTGCTTGAAAGCCCTCCAGCGTGTGCATACAGGTGATCCCATGTTAGCGAGCACAGGCATGCTGTAGCGCATGTAGCCGACAAAACGTGACTGGTACACCTGAAACAAAATTTGTTCAGAGGCGCCCCATCTCAGTCAAATATAACACGAAGAACGTGTATGAAGTTTCTCAGTTTAGCTCTGAGTCAGTAAGATGTTTGGTCCAAAAAAGATTGCAGTCTATTATCACACCAAGAAATCTGCGGTGGATGACTGAAGGGAGCGCCGTTCCTTGACAGCGAGAAAGATAAACAAGCACACGTTTTGATGCCCCCCTCTTAAAACGCATCATCCCAATGCTACTAACATAACAGGAAAGCAAAAAAGCAAAAGCATACTTAGCAAAGAAAAAGTAACGCAGGAAAGGAGCCCTAAAATTTGTCAGCGCTGGTACAACGGCTTAAGCCGCACAGCATGGACTTCTTTCAGGCCGTCAGCGGTGCCGGTAGGATAGTGAAATGCTCTCATGAAATACACACAACCTCATAGTCCAGTGCACCACTTCATCCGACGAATTTGTAGGGTCCGAAGTAGCGTGCCAGAATTTTCTCACTAAGACCCCGTGGGTGTAGCGTGGAAGTTTCTCACTAAGACCTCGTAACCTAAACACGGTCGTCGTCCTGGTAATCCACCTATCGTCGTCGGAGACCGTAGTGCCGGCTGTCGGTCCTCTGCTGATTCTTGATGCGCAGGCGGTGGACTTGTCGGGCTTCTTCGTCGCGCTGGACATAAGCGGCGACGTCGAGAGTCGTCGCCAGGCTCCTTCCGTAAACCAGCTTGAATGGTATGATCTGCGTTCTTTCTTGGAAGGCCATGGTATAGGCGAAGGTTGCGTGCGTAACGACGGCATCCAACGTCTTGTGTTCGAGGTCGACGTACATTGCCACCATGTCGGCGAGGGTCTTGTTTAGCCTCTCGGTAAGACCATTCGTCTGCTGGTGGGAGGCAGTTGTCTTCCTGTGGCTTGTCAGGCTGTATTACAGAATGACTTGCGTGAGCGCCGCTGCAAAAGCCGTTCCTCGGACGCGTGATAAGGGCTTCTGGGGTAGCGTGTCGCAGCAGAATGCTCTCGATGAAGAATTTCACCCCTTCCGTTACACTACTTTTAGGCCGGGCTTTCGTTTCGGCGTAGCGGGCAAGGTCATTGGTGGCCGCAAGGATCCACTTATTTCCGGATGTTGACGCCGGAAATGGCCCCAATGAGTCTATCCCAATTTGTGGGAACAGTCGGGAAGGATGCTCATTCGGCTGTAGTAATACTCGCTTGCCTTGTCGCCGGTGTCTTGTTTCGCTGAAAGTCTCGGCGTGTGTTACGTAATACACGAGGTCGGTGGTCAGGCTTGGCAAGTTTCACGGACCCAGAAAGGGTCCGCTATCACGGACCCTTTCCTGGGTCCGTGATAGCGTCCAGGAGAGACTAAGCTGCCCAGCGGTAGGATCGTCATGCAGGGTATGCAGTATTTCTGGACGCATTGGACGATTCTGGACGATTGCAACAAAAAGTTAGTTGGAACGGACTGGTGAGAAGCTCTTTATGAGGACGTCGTCTTGCAAGGAAAACGAAGATACTCCTCGCCTACATGCACTTGGAACAACGTCAGTGTTACCTTCCAAATACTCGACGAGGCTTTTTAGCTGCCGGTGTTCTCACTGCCGTTCAGCGAACTCTTCCGCTATTCTTCTTCCAAGGAAGGCGTCGTCATCCTCGTCGTCTTGCGGCGCTGGGTCAATGGGCGTGCTTGATAGGTAGTCGGCATCTGAGTGCTTCCGTCTGAATTTGTAGACAACGGTTATCTCAAATTTCTGGAGCCTCAGACTGCATCTTGTTAGGCCTCCTGAATGTGCTCTAAATTTGTCAGCCAACACAAGGCGTGGTGGTCGCTTACGACTTTGAAGGGCCTGCCCTAAAGGTAAAGATGACATTTTGTGGTAGGCCAAATGATGACAAGACATTTTTTTTCAGTTAAATAATAATTTGCTCCCGCTTTAGACAGCGACCGACTAGCGTAAGTAATGGCCCTTTCAAATCGGTCTTTCCTTTGGACTGGGATGGCACCGAGGCCTAGGCAACTTGTGTCAATGTAGACCTCATTGCCGATGTCTTCGTTGAAGTGCGCGAGCACTGATGGTGACTGCGGTTGCTGTATAAACTCTTGGAAAGCTTAAGCTTGCCACTAGAAACCGACGTCTAATTTCGTGAGACAAGTTAATGGCTCAGCGATTCGTGAAACGTTCTTGACGAAGCGCCTGTATTAGGCACGCAATCCAACGAATCTGCGCCCTCCTTTCTTGTCTGTCGGCTGTGGGAAGTGAGCGATGGCAGATGTCTTCTGTGAATCAGGGCAGACTCCAGATTTCCTGATGACGTGTCCCAAAAATAGAAGCTCGTCGTAAGCAAGGTGCACTTTTTGGGCTTTAGAGCGAGCCTTGATAACTTGCTGGCCTCTACCACTGTCCAAAGCCGCCTCAGGTGACTGTCGAAATTGCCGGCGAAGATGACGATGTCATCTCACCCCCTATTCACAAACGCATCTCAACTCAACCCTCCACTCAAAATGCTCATTGAGGGCAGTTTTCCGTGCAAAAACTACGATCTGATTATGAAGCGCGCCGTAGTGGGGGACTCCGGAAATTTGGACCACCTGCAGTTCTTTAACCTGCACCTAAATGTAAGTACACGGGGGTTTTCGCACTTAGCCCCCAGTGAAATCCCGCGACCACTAAGCACGTGGTCGCGGGATTGAATTCCAACTGCCGTGGCTGGAATTCAATCCCGCGACCACGTGCTTAGCTGCTCAACACTATAGCCACTAAGCAACCATGGCGGGTGAGGGCGGTTTTCGATTTGACAAAGCGCCCTCCCCTCGAAATGCGCCTTCAGTAAAGGAAAGTGCGAGCGTTTTAATGAAGAATCGCAAGGTAGCCCCGCCCCTACCTTGAATCGCTCCTCGGGTGAAGGAAGTGCGTAAACATGGCTGCCTTGTTATCTGTCGCTCACCTCGTCAGCTTTTTCCGATCTACACCAGTTTCCTCCGTAGCTTTTCATTAGTTAATGATGCTGCAATTTTTCAAGGGCTTCATTTTCAGGGCTGGTGGAATCCTCTGAAGCGCTTCGCCAACAGAATTATTGCCCTGCGGCGCCGAGAAAGATCGGCCGTCCTGTCAAGAAGACTGCGAGCTAGTGCACTGATGTGTCGTCTTGCTCTGTGCGTGAGGCAGCTATTGACCTGCATGTGGGTATTCTTCGTACAAGTGCTCTAAAACAACTATCGGCGACACTGAATTCACGTGTTTCTCGCGGCTGATCGTACAGAGCCACATCAGTTCAAGCACAGCGCGATACTTAACTGCCGTGGACTTCTAACTTACGACAAAAACACAACTATGAAGATTCATGTCATTAGTGCGTGTGTTGCCTGCGTGTTTGACTGCTGGGTGTGGATTTGGCTGTGAGATCGCCGGGATTCGTCCCGCTTGAGTGGTTTGCACTCGCGTAGATCGTCACCGTCTACGTTCATCCAAGGACGGCGTAGCATACCGCTACAAGGAGAGCTTCTCTATTTACGATTAGGGTGCATCAGCTTTAATTTTTGACATTTTCTTGAATTTCATGCAGCTAGTTGCGCCAGCAAAAACACAAAACGTACTGTTTTTTTTTTACGTGGTACGTGTGCAGCTGGTTAAATTTAAAGCTGCCAGCAACTACATGCACCTTCTTTCGAAATATTCAGCTTAACTTATCACGCGTATGAACATCCGAGCTCAACGAGTAAGTGACCAGCCATAAAATGACATTCAGAATTATACCTGCATGTATACACAGGTGAATGGAATGTTTCATTTGAATACGAAACACAGAAAAACAATGCAACAGTTTTTGTACATCACATTAATTTTGTTGTCATAAAAAATCTATACCAGTGCAGTGACAGCTCCTAATATATACATTGCTACCAAGTAGTAGCAGATTTAGTAAAGCAATGAAGGGGGCTAGTTGGTGGACGTTCATGATTATATTGCGCTTAGTGTTACACTGACGATATTAAGGGAAGGACAGGACGTGGACGTACATGCGCTACGTACGCCCATGTCCTGTCTTTCATGTAAAATCGTCAGTGTAACACTAAGCGTAATATAATCATGGATAGTAGCAAATATATCTCATATTCTTGTTGGCAACATTCCAGCTCTCTAGAGGGTTCGTTATATAAGTGTTAAATCGTTGTATGTCGGTCTGGCTGGCGCAAGCACCAGCACAGCTGATAAATGTTTCTTTGAAAATATAGCCTAAACCATTCTGAGCTCGATAATGCAAAATTATTGTGTTCAGGAACACAAGAATCTTGAACGAATGTGATTAATGCGAAAAAATAAATAAAGAAAACGAATACGGCACCTAGGTTAGCTTTCATAGGCCTTAACATAATTCTATGTTTATAACCAACCCCTTCTCTTATGCAGGAACCAGACTGCCAACACAAGTACGCAGAGCATCTCGTTTTCAATGTGCTGTGGTTGCTGTAATTTCATTGGTGTAGACGTGGTTAAGAGCTCAAGTTAATATGTCCTGCTGCATTACAATGGCACTATTGTGGCTAAGACGTCTATCTCCTTTCTGACATCTCACCAGTTCAAACAGCACCACTGAAAGCAGTTTGACTGCATGCATTTGCCTTCGTAGACACATTGTAGCTTAAATCATTGTATTTATCATCAAGGTTTCTTTTATTCCGTCATATTTATTAGGACAGTATTGTCACGTGGTAGTGACGGTAAAGAGAGAACACAGTAGCAGTACTGTGAAAGACAAAACTAGCTTTTATTGGGCGAACCTGTGCCCACAAAACAGGCCACACTTAAAGCACAACGATAGCGGCGAACACAGTCGGCGATCGTCGAAAATCTGATCAGCGGGTCAAGTGCGTCGGCTTTTATACAGCAATCATCGAATGTTCCAGATTAAACGTTGGGACCCGCATGCCTTCTAAAATGTTCTACACCATTCGTGTCAAGCGATGAAATCAGATAACACAACGTTCGGCGACAACAGACAGCGGATAGAAGCATCGATAACTTTCCAGAAACTTCGGACACATGCAGGCGCGTCCCGCGCTGTGCGATAACATTTGTTTAGGCGACAATACTTGTCGCCCGATAAAGACAAGTACACGTGTCAATACCCCCCTCTTAAAAAGCATCGACCCGATGCTGCAAACAAACGAAAGTAATAAGTAAGCACTCATAGCAAAGAAAAAAACAAAATAAGGAAAGTTCGTTAGCGTCCGTAAAATGGTTTAAGACGCACCACGTGGACCACTTCAGGTCGTGCGCGACATCGCTGTGAATGTGAAATGCCGTCTGGCACGACCTCATAGTCCAGAGCGCCAATACGTCGGATGACCTTGTAGGGTCCGAAATAGCGTCGGAGTAGTTTCTCACTGAGTCCTCGTCGGCGTATCGGTGTCCAAAACCAAACACGGTCGCCGGGCTGGTACTCAACAAAGCGTCGTCGGAGGTTGTAGTGTCGGCTGTCGGTCCTCTGTTGGTTCTTGATCCGTAGGCGGGCGAGCTGTCGGGCTTCTTCGGCGCGCTGGAGATAGCTAGCGACGTCAACATTCTCTTCGTCAGTGACGTGGGGCAGCATGGCGTCGAGCGTCGTCGTCGGGTTCCTGCCGTAAACCAGCTTAAACGGCGTGATCTGTGTTGTTTCTTGCACCGCCGTGTTGTAAGCGAATGTTACGTACGGCAGGACGGCATCCCAGGTCTTGTGTTCGACGTCGACGTACATCGCTAGCATGTCGGCGAGGGTCTTATTCAGCCGCTCCGTAAGACCATTCGTCTGCGGGTGGTAGGCCGTGGTCCTCCTGTGCCTTGTCTGACTGTATTTCAGAATGGCTTGGGTGAGCTCTGCTGTAAAGGCCGTTCCTCTGTCGGTGATGAGGACTTCTGGGGCGCCGTGTGGAAGCAGGATGTTTTCGACAAAGAATTTTGCGACTTCGGCTGCGCTACCTTTCGGCAGTGCTTTAGTTTCAGCGAAGCGGGTAAGGTAGTCTGTCGCCACGACGATCCACTTATTTCCGGTTGTTGACGTCGGAAAGGGTCCCAGCAAGTCCATCCCGATCTGCTGGAATTGTCGGCAAGGAGGCTCGATTGGCTGTAGTAATCCGGCTGGCCTTCTTGGCGGTGTCTTGCGTCGCTGACAGTCTCGGCATGTTCTGACATAACGGGCGACGTCGGCGGTCAGGCGTGGCCAATAATACTTTTCTTGTATCCTCGATAGCGTCCGGGAAAAACCGAGGTGTCCAGCGGTCGGATCGTCATGTAGGGCGTGCAATACTTCTGGACGAAGTCCTGACGGGACAACAAGAAAGTAGTTGGCGCGGACTGGTGAAAAGTTCTTCTTCACGAGGAGATTGTTTTGAAGCGCGAAGGAAGATAATCCGCGCTTAAATGCCCTGGGGACAACGTCGGTGTGCCCTTCCAAATATTCCACCAGGCCTTTTAGCTCCGGGTCTGCCCGTTGCTGTTCAGCGAAGTCTTCCGCGCTTATCATGCCAAGGAAGGCGTCGTCATCTTCGCCATCTTGCGGCGGCGGGTCAATGGGGGCGCGTGATAGGCAATCGGCATCGGAGTGTTTTCGTCCGGACTTGTAGGTTACAGTGATGTCGTATTCTTGTAGTCTGAGGCTCCACCGCGCCAGTCGTCCTGAAGGATCCTTTATACTCGCTAGCCAACACAACGCGTGATGGTCACTGACGACTTTGAATGGCCTGCCATAAAGATAAGGGCGAAATTTAGCTGTAGCCCAAACGATGGCGAGGCATTCCTTTTCGGTCGTAGAATAGTTGCCTTCCGCTTTTGACAGCGACCGGCTAGCGTAAGATATCACCTGTTCGACTCCGTTTTTCCTCTGGACTAGAACGGCACCGAGGCCTAGGCTACTGGCGTCAGTATGGATTTCTGTATCGGCGTACTCGTCGAAGTGCGCAAGTACAGGCGGCGACTGCATGCGTCGTTTGAGTTCTTCAAATGCGTCGGCCTGCGGCGTTTCCCACTTGAACTCAACATCACATTTAGTTAGACGTGTCAACGGCTCGGCGATGCGTGAAAAGTCCTTGACAAAGCGCCTGTAGTAGGCACACATGCCAAGGAATCTACGCACTGCCTTCTTGTCGGTGGGTTGCGGGAACTTTGCGATGGCAGCTGTTTTCTGGGGGTCGGGGCGTACTCCGGATTTACTGATGACGTGGCCTAGGAACAGAAGCTCGTCGTAAGTGAAGCGGCATTTTTCTGGCTTCAGAGTGAGCCCTGATGACTTGATGGCCTCTAGTACTGTCGTAAGCCGCCTAAGGTGATCGTCGAAATTTTCGGCGAAGACGACGACGTCATCCAAGTAAACAAGGCAGGTCTGCCACTTCAATCCTGCTAACACCGTGTCCATGACGCGCTGGAAAGTTGCAGGTGCCGAGCAGAGTCCGAATGGCATGACCTTGAACTCGTAGAGGCCGTCTGGCGTGATGAAGGCGCTCTTTTCGCGATCTCTCTCGTCGACTTCTATTTGCCAGTAGCCAGACTTGAGATCCATCGAAGAGAAGTACTTAGCGTTGCAGAGCCGATCCAATGCGTCGTCTATCCGTGGAAGGGGGTATACGTCCTTCTTCGTGATCTTGTTCAGACGACGATAATCGACGCAGAAACGTAGGGTTCCGTCCTTTTTCTTCACCAGGACACCAGGGGATGCCCACGGGCTTTTCGACGGCTGGATGATGTCGTCGCGCAGCATTTCGTCGACTTGTTCTCTTATAGCTTCGCGTTCTCGCAGCGAAACTCGGTAAGGGCTTTGGCGGAGTGGTCGAGCGTACTCCTCGGTGATTATGCGATGCTTGGCGACTGGTGTTTGTCGAATCCTCGATGTCGTCGAAAAGCAGCCTTTGTATCGTCGGAGCAGACTTCTGAGCTGCTGTTGCTTAATCACTGGGAGACTTGGATTAATGTCGCAGTCTGGTTCGGGAACCATGGTCGTCGGAGTAGATGCGGCGGAATCCGAGAGGACAAACGCATTAGCGGTTTCCACAATTTCCTCTATGTACGCGATCGTCGTGCCCTTGCTGGTGTGCTTGAACTCCTGGGTGAAGTTTGTCAGCAACACTTCAGTTTTCCCTCCATGCAGTCGAGCGATCCCTCTTGCGACGCAAATTTCGCGGTCTAGCAGGAGACGTTGGTCGCCTTCGATGACACCTTCTACGTAAGCGGGTATTTCGGTGCCGACCGAAATAACAATGCTGGAGCGGGGCGGGATGCTCACTTGGTCTTCGAGCACACTCAAGGCGTGGTGACTACGAGGGCTCTCCGGCGGTATCGCTTTATCTTCCGACAGCGTTATTGACTTCGACTTCAGGTCGATGACTGCGCCGTGTTGGTTCAGGAAGTCCATACCGAGAATGACGTCTCGTGAACACTGTTGGAGGATAACGAAGGTGGCAGGGTAAGTCCGGTCATGAACGGTAATTCTTGCCGTGCAGACTCCAGACGGCGTGATGAGGTGTCCTCCAGCGGTTCGAATTTGAGGGCCTTCCCACGTAGTCTTAACTTTCTTCAACTGGGCGGCGATGTGTCCACTCATGACGGAGTAATCAGCCCCTGTGTCGACTAAGGCAGTGACTGCGTGGCCGTCGAGAAGCACGTCGAGGTCGGTGGTTCTTTGTCTGGCGTTGCAGTTAGGTCGTGGCGTCGGATCACGGCTGCGTCGTGTTGAACTGAAGTTGGAACGTCGCGTCGTCAAGTCGTCGTTCGTCGGTGTAGTCTTGCCTTCCTGACTTCGTCGGGGCGGTGGCGTGTCGTTGTTATGTCGTCGATATCGTTTCGTCGTCGTCTTCGTCGGCGGCGGAGGATCTTCGTCAGTTCGACGAACAGCAACCGCACCTCCATCGGTTGCTGCTTTTAGTTTTCCGGATATGGGCTCGCTGACCGGCCCCGGGCTGGGCCAGTGTATGGTCGGCACTGCGGCGACAGGTAGCGTCCTGGTGACGGCGAACGGGATGGCCGTCGAGGGCTCCACTGAGTAGCGGCGAGGTAATCGGCGATGTCACGTGGGCGCTCTCCTAGCTGTTAACGCGGCGCGTTGACGGCGAAACCTCGCAGTCCCATCTCCCGGTACGGACATCGTCGGTAGACGTGACCCGCTTCTCCGCAGTGGTAGCAGAGCGGGCGGTGGTCAGGAGCACGCCAAATGTCCGTCTTCCTCGCGTAGGTGCGCTGGGCGACGGGTGGTCGTGCTGGCGGCGGCGGCGGCGGACGACGAAATTGCGGCGTTACAGGGCCCTGGCGCGGTCGCTGAGGAGGGCCTTGACGGCGTACGACGGCGGCGTAGTTCATCGCTTCGGGTTGGGGGTGCGGTAATTGAGGTTGCACCTCCGAGACTCCAAGCGACCGCTGAACCTCATCTTTGACGATGTCAGCGAACGAGGCCACTTGAGGCTGCGACGACGGGAAGATCTTATGAAGCTCCTCTCGTACGACTGCCCTGATAGCCTCGCGCAGGTCTTCGGAGGCCAGTGATTGAACTCCGGCATAGTTTGTAGCGTTGGTGCGGCGGTCGAATTGCCGGTTTCGCATCTCGAGTGTCTTCTCGATGCTAGTGGCCTCGCGAAGAAACTCGTCGACAGTCTTCGGCGGGTTTCGTACCATACCGGCGAAAAGTTCCTCCTTAACACCACGCATTAGTAGCCGGACTTTCTTTTCCTCGGACATTTCCGGGTCGGCGTGGCGGAATAGGCGGCTCATTTCTTCTGTAAAAATCGCGTCTCGTTGGGCAGCTGCACTCGGGTTTCCAGTAGTGCTTGGGCTCGTTCTCGGCGAACGACGGTTGTGAATGTCTTCAGGAAGGCGCTTCGGAAAAGGTCCCAGGTCGTTAACGTGGCTTCTCTGTTCTCGAACCACGTCCTGGCAGCGTCTTCCAATGCGAAGAAGACATGTCGCAGTTTGTCGTCGCTGTTCCAGCTGTTAAATGCAGCGACCCTCTCGTACGTCTCGAGCCAGGTTTCCGGGTCCTCGAATGTTGAACAGCGGAACGTGGGGGGCTCCCTGGGCTGCTGCAGCACGACGGGGGATGCTGGGGCTGCCATTGGGGAGGACTTGTTGGCAATCTTCCTGCTCGTCTCAGGTAGGAGTCCGTGCTCTGGGGGCAGTCCTTGCAGCCGGCGGCTAGCTCGCTGGTCTTGGTTGGCTGGTGGCTGGTCTTGGTCGACGTTGGTTTTGTCCTCGGGCTTCGGACTTGGATCGCGGCTTTGCGGGGGCGTTCGGTACATGAACGCACAAGCACCTCCACCAGATGTCACGTGGTAGTGACGGTAAAGAGAGAACACAGTAGCAGTACTGTGAAAGACAAAACTAGCTTTTATTGGGCGAACCTGTGCCCACAAAACAGGCTACACTTAAAGCACAACGATAGCGGCGAACACAGTCGGCGATCGTCGAAAATCTGATCAGCGGGTCAAGTGCGTCGGCTTTTATACAGCAATCATCGAATGTTCCAGATTAAACGTTGGGACCCGCGTGCCTTCTAAAATGTTCTACACCATTCGTGTCAAGCGATGAAATCAGATAACACAACGTTCGGCGACCACAGACAGCGGATAGAAGCATCGATAACTTTCCAGAAACTTCGGACACATGCAGGCGCGTCCCGCGCTGTGCGATAACATTTGTTTAGGCGACAATACTTGTCGCCCGATAAAGACAAGTACACGTGTCAGTATGTACCCCTTATTCACTATACTGGTCGATCTCAGTGCCATTTTTTCTAAACCAATTAATTAACCTTATCCTCGTCTTTCTCAACTTTGTCAGGATTTCAAATATAGCGTGTGCACTGATCCTACAAACAAAAGCGGTAGTACTGCTGACGAATATATTCTAGAATAAAACATCATCTGTATTCTAGACAGTAGTCTGTCGTGTGTAGGCACCCGAGGGTATGTAATGGTAAATCCTTGCAGAATATATGCTGTTTCTGCTCTGGTTATAGCTTCAGCTTAAGATGAATTGGGAGGGCTGGAACAAGGAATTTTCTCTATTGGATAGGGTTCACAGCTGACATCCATGGGGCTTGCGGAAATTCAATATTTGACCGAGGAACAAAACCCAGGGTTGCAGTGTGCCTTGTGGGATCCCAAATTAAGCCAAACGGTGATGCAGACTGTCAAAATGACAACGCTCATAAATACAGCATATAGTCACCTTTGCCGCGGGTCGGCCCGGCATTGCACTGCCTTCGGGATCGGCCCATGTAAGGGGAGGGCTTAACGCCTACTTCACCTCTGCCGTGGGTCGGCCTGGTATTGCACTATGCGCGGTATTTATTGCTACACGTGGACACGATAGTGGGGAAAGCAGCCCTTCACTGCTTTGCTGCTAAATAAGCGCAGACTAATTACCGGGTAGATAAGGCAAGTACTTCTTCAGTACCTAGGTTTCTTTTTCAGGGACGCGGGTTGGCGCAAGGCACGGTTTCTATCGGTGCTTTCAGGTCTACCGCAAGCCTTACTGTGCAGAGCAGACGATTTTCTTCATCAGCTGGTCTTTCCAAGTCCCACATCTGTACCAGAATTCCTAAAATTTTGTTTACACAGGACGTTCGCTCGCGCCAAATATATTCAGTGTACCTAAGCAATGGAAATGAAAAGACATAGCACAACTGAAAGACTGTGGCCATTGCGTGAACTCGAAAGCACAGTCTGTGGAACGTGCATCAGATGCTACCACATAACCCATTGAAAAGGCTAAGGCAAAAAAACACTAATGCAGGTAATGAACCATTGACAAGTGAATTTTCGGAGGAATAACACTTTGCGTAGCGTATAAGTGAAGTGAAGGAAGCACAGAAAATGCAGGCAGCAGTGCTGGTTCATTCACCATATGTGTTACAATTTGAAGAAATCGACTAACCAATGTGGCTCTTAAAATAAAGTACGGAACTCGAAAACGATTGTTTTCTTCAACCTGCCGGAGCTACGCACTCAAGCGTATACATTATGTCACATGTATACTATAGCTGCTTCTCCTCTATTGAAAGATTTCATACGCGATACTGGAAAGATCGTTGAACACAGGCGCAGGCCAGTACCTTCTGTATTTTTGTTTTAAAAAGCGGAACCAATAACAGATTGTGCCGAATCTCCTACAAGCTCTAATTAGAAAAAAAATGTTTTGCGCAAGCTTACGCTGCCCCAAATAGCATGCTTCAGGTGCTACTACTGACAGAATCAGCAACTGGAGCCAGTAACACTTGGACACATGGGAAAACTTTTATTGAGAGCAGAGCGCCAACTTCTTGAAAACAGCACGAACATAATGCGATTCCATGCAAAAATGGCTCACTCACCCATATGTTTTCTCCAGTTGTTGCTTTCAGCCAAACGTTATGGAGAACTCGGTTTTGAAGGTAAACACAGCTGCCCATCGGCCGTTTCTATCTGTGGCCTCCTTCGAAGTGAATTCGGCTCGGTCACCACAGACACGCGGATAAAATCACCCACAATAGCCGCGATTAACAACCACAACATGAACCATCAATGAAGCAAGTGGAAACTAAGAGCAGCAGACAAATGCAGGCACAATTTTTTTCTCGTACTTAGCCGTGGTACATGCTCTCAGCTGTTGGGGTGCGATTGTTGCCAGACCTAAACACAGCTCCCGCTTGATCTATCAGTCGAACGCTCACAGTGGCTGCTTTGCCGTGCTGAAGTTGCGCATTGCGCCATGTAGTCGTTTCATTAGGGAGACGAATTAAAGATAACACATATGTCTTAAATGATTTGGCTTTTGCTAAGCACATTTTGTAATAGCCACGATATCAGACGTTTTTCACGCTCGGTGCACTTCACTCGAGTCGAGGGCCCGATTTCAAGGCGTATCTCGGCAGAGGAAACGGGGAGTAGTGTTCATTGAACGCAACAGCGCCTTGTAGATCAATCTAGAGGCCCGTCGCCTCGACTAGACTGAAAGTAGACGAGATAGGTCTGCCACTTCAAGTCTGTCCACGCCGCGTCCATCACGCACTGCAACGTTGAGCGCACACGTGACTCGTGTACATGTTTATCTTTCGACGGTGACCGCTTTTTCACGGGCAAAGGAAGGTTAAATGTTATCGCTCAGCACAGGAGGTGCCTGCATACATCTTAAGTTTCCCGAGTGTTATCTATGGTTCTATTCGTTGTATGTTGTCACAGAACCTTGTGCGATCTGTATGCGCCACGCGGGCACTAGCGATAATTCTTGAATCTTTGGTGACTCATGCACAGAAGCGGATGCGCTTGACCAGCAGATGTTTTTCGACGGTCGCCGACGGCGCTCGCCGCTCTCGTCGTGTTTAAAGTGCAAATCCATACTCTATTTTGTGGGCGCAGGTAGGCCCAACAGAAAGTTAGCTTGGCCGTTCACAATTTTACAAGTGTTTTCTTCATTGTCACTACAACCTGACATCTGGGAGAGATTCAGGGGCCGGTACACAGCACCTCCACTAGGTAGAGGTGCTGGGTATCGATCTCCATAAAAACCGCAGCCCATCAAAACAGTATTAGAGCCTTGTTAAAATGTCAACAGTTGTCAATTGGGGTTTCCTTACAATTGGGTGTGCGATAGATCAAAATACTAGTTCATACCCATTTGAAAGGGCCACGCGGCATCATACCTCTTCCGCATCATTATCAAAATGAAGTTACTTCACTACGCAAGTCGTCTGCCATTAAAATAAAACCGCCTCCACCTTGCTGGTGTCAATCTTTACGTTGGACTGTAAACCCCGGTGGGGAATACTTGGCTGTTCGCGATAGTCGTATCGAACCCGGAATCGCTTCCTAGTACAACGTGCTGCTGCACACTTTCAACCATAGAGGCAAGATCGTTCGTCCATTGTTTGATGATTCTACAGTTAACTAAGAGAACGCTAATTCCTTTACTTCCAACAAAGCCCTCGATGTGGGTTCGAGGTGGCTTATGATGTGCGTGTCGTTTTCGGTCATCCGAATGCGCCGATGGCATCATTAGGTTGGCGCATATTGTAGTCCTATTGTCATGTACTAGTGACGGTGAAGAAACCAGCAAAACTGGCAATGACGAAACAATCGTTTTATTGGGCGCACCCGTGCCCTCAAAAACAGGCTCTACTCAAAGAACAACAACAATGGCGGACACAGTCGGCGATCGTCGAAAATTTCATCAGTGGGTCATCTAAGGGTCATCTACGGCTCCAGATTATCGCTGGTGTCCGCGCGTCTTCCAGAAAATTCTACACTATTCGCGTCGCGCACGCAATCAGATTGCAGAAGCTTCGCTGACAATAGAAAAAAAGTTTTTAAAAAATCGATAATATTCGAGTAACCTCCAATATGCGCGGGCGTGTCCCGCGCTGAGCGATATCACTTGTTAGACGGCGAAAAGCGGTCACCCGAAAAAGATAAGCAAGTACACGTGTAAATTATGATAGTTTCCATGAGCTAGGGTGCACACACAAAAGCTGCTGGAAGGCACGGCCCCACCGACGCGGCAGTGTGTGTGTATAGCCCAAGAAAACTTACACCGGGGCCACCAGGAGCACTTGTAGATCACAATAGTGTAGCATGTGTAATGTGTCGTATGTGTCGCATACTAATAGCCCATAACTCCTGCTCTTTATTGGGCATCCCAATCTCTAATGGTGGCAGCATCTGGCCTAATGTGATAAAGTTTGCTTTGCTCCTAAACCGTCGCGATATGACCTTTTGTCCCTATCCCGCCGCTCAAATTTACAAACGTTTCCAGTAGTCGGCAATACATTTCTGCTGCATTCTGTGCTAATACTATCAAATAGAGCTCATAATGATTGAAGAATGTTATTCGCGGTATCTCTGAGGAACAGAGCACTGCTGCAGGTTTTATCACGCTGTTAAGAATTGGTGTCGAAAAGGAAGCCTGCTCCGACGTGGACTTCCATCTTTATACGGGGCTGTCCCATTAAATTACCCGCGCAGTCTTTGCGCAACTGCTACGCCCTTGAAAAGAAGCATCACTCTTGTGTTTTCTTTATCGTTCTTGGCTTAATCACCCGAGACCTGTGCCGGAGATAATAGCAGAGTGGCACGAGTACTGCCATTAGGATTGCGGAATGCTCTTCTGCATGCTTTGTGTGTTCTTTTTGCTTCGCTCTGTGAGATTCATCAGAACAATTCTGTGCAGCTTTAGGGAAGGTATAACTTTTACAGACATGTTAAGGCACAGCGCTATAATCGCTTTGAACGGGAAGTTTCTATCATTTGGACGCACCAAACTTGGCCCTGCCAAGATATCTCATGGCGCTTTACACCTTGATACCCTTTGTCTGAGATATTTGAGCTCCTCACCGCCCTTCCTTGCTTTTTGTGGCTTTGTTAAACAAAAACTTATTTAATTGATATCTGGTTTGTTAGGCTGCTATAATGTGATTCATATTTCTACGTAATTTAGGATTTCCTTTTCTATGGATCTTCTGCAAGAAAATTGGGCTTTTGCAGGGCTGCATTGCTCAATATTCCCGCATACGCCAAAGGAATATGTAGATCTGCTCGAGGTCTCCCCACTCTTATGTGGCGTTTGAAGGAATAGAAAGTAGGCCACTGAAACCTAAATGGAATGTTAGCAAAAACACTCTTGGTGGTTCTTCATAAGTTTGAGAATAAGTTGAACCAAATTATCACGTTTCTTAGAAGTGGTGCCGTTCAATCATATTTGTTTTCGAAATTTTTCTCCCTTCTTGAATATTGTTATATAGGGTTGACGGGAGCGATGTAGTTTATTAACCTCAGAGTTGCACGATTAGGCAGTGCATGCTTTAAATGCAGGGCTTTGCATCTTGCTGTTAACGTGCCGTGTTTCCAAAACAAAGAAAATGTCGTACTGTACTACTTGTATTGTTTTCTTCGAGACCTAGTTTACATAGACACCAAAGGCAGATTTACGCGAAACCGGTTTTCCTCTCTCATCGCAGTCGGAAGCTCTCTCGGATATCAGTTGGGCGTCGGGGCGCCGACCATGTAGGTCATTCCATTCGCGGGCGCCGGGCGTTTGCGCAGCTGTTTGGAATTATGCCCGCACTTGACGCTCGATACTACCTCTGAAGTTGTCTGACCACGCGTGCATTGATTGGCAAGGCCACTGCTCGCGCGGCTGCGCAATGCTCCGGCGGCCAGCCAGAATGGTCGCTCGTAATGACTGATCATATCTTGCTCTCCCGTAGTAGCGTGCTAGGGGCGCCATGGATTACCGGGCCGAACGGAAACAATTTCTACGCTGGTCACAGGACCCTGTCAGAGCACGCTAAATAGGTGGAAGCGGGACATCATTTCTGTGCCGAGCCCCAGACTTCAAGTGACGTGTTTCTGCCGCCAGCCGCAAGTAGCTGGCTAGCCGTGGCCGTGACAACCGAGGATCCCCGAGAGACAAGAGGAGGGTCGTTTGGCATCGATCAGGTGGTGCTTGTGACAGTGTAGCATGGTAAGTGCCGTTTGCTATGGGTGGACCCGTTCTTTTCACTTAGCATGCGGTTTCCTGGGTAACTGCAATGCTTTGTGCCGTGAACAGTGAACAGGTCATCGTTTAGTGATTCGTTGAGAAAGTTAAAGCAGAAGCTGTGAATTTAAAAAATAGTTTGTGCAACTATGTCACAGCGTGCTGACTTCGAGTCTTTAGAGGTGTAACATATTTCAATGCAGAGATACATCAAGCTCTAGTCACCTGATCCCGCGTGTTGTCGGCACATGTCCGTTGTAGCGTATGCATATTTATTGAATATAGCTTTGGAGCTTATCAGAAGACTGCTCAGCATCGAAGACCGCGGGCTCGACGATACTCTAGCAGATGTTCTGATACCTGTATATTTCATCAAAAGAATTACTTTTATCATTGTGATGAACATCTAAGCGAAGTCACAGGCATTGTTTGTGCTCATCGGTATGTGACGGCTGCGTAGCTTGCCCGAATTATGGGAAAATCGAGGTCTCACGACTGACCGCTGCTATGAAGTTAAAATAGGTGCTATACAAATCTTGGTACAAGTGCACCGCTTGACAGCAAAGAGGCCTTGTTCAATGCGGCGGTCCTTGACATGCTTCTACTTTTTCCACCTATTCACCTCAGAAACATCCGGGCAAGCGATTACATTCAGCGAGAAAGATTACTATGTATTCGGGTGTGGCTTGTTTTCTGCTGGTGGCAAACTACTGCAGTGGGTAGTTGTGGGCGTGGTCATTGTTATGCATGCCTATCTAATCGTCATTCTATCATATTTACCAATTCAGTTCTTCAAGAAGCGGTAAAGAGTAACCTGTTGTGATTCTCTTCACTGTAATGATCGTTTACATCTGTTTGCTTTCTTCAAGAGCGAGTGCTCATGCAAGCAAGAAGTATGTCATCTAAGAATTTGGCTCTAAACGTGTTTTCCATAAATCGCCTTTGTCGAACTGTTGACAGGACATCCATTTTGATAAATGAGACACTAAAGTGTGAACTACCTGATGACCTTACCTTTTTGGAAGGTGACTGAGAAGCTTTTAGTTAATTTTTGATTACGTAACTTCAATAAGGTTAATATTGTTACGAAGAGGAAGCCCGATGCTTAAATGTATGCACAACTATTTACATGAGGAAAAGTTAATGGTAATCGCAGAGGCTGATATTTTGGCTGTTGAAGGAATGGAAGCCAATCAAGAGTTCTTAGCGAGGAGGCTGACCAATATTGATGTACGACTTGATTCCGTTGAAAGGTCAACGTTGTTGGTGGTCTAGAACATGAACTGCAGCTAACGAACAAAACCATTAATTACTGGACCCAACAAAACACTGCTCTTCTTTCCCGATGCAACAATCTAGAGGATAGGTCTCGCAGAAGAAATTTAATTTATGGCGCCCCCGCTGGTCATGAATCCTGGCAAGAAACAAAAAAAGTGGTTAATTTCCTCTCCACAAATATTGGTTCCGAATTTAGACTTGACACGATAGAACGAGCGAACTCTCTTGATTGCCCCTTCATTCAAGATAAGTGCCGATCTATAATAACGAAATTCTTGAATTTCAAAGCGAAAGGTAGTTTGATGGCAGATCTTGCGAGGTTCAAAAGTGGCAAAAGTTCAGTTTCTGATGACTACAGCGCAGCCACCAGGTTCGCTCGCAAAAGGCTAATTGCATTCGCAAAATCTTTGGCTGGATAACCAACTTTTAAGCTGTGGTACAATAAACTTGCTGTCACTCAAAAGCAATATGTTTATCACCCCAACACAGATGCTGTTCGCGAGCTTCCCCGGCCGCATCATCGTTCCCTTCCCGATAGTGCGCCTCGTGGAAAACGCGCATAACCATGCGCGTCAGGCTTCTTAACACTCAGGGATGGGCAGTGGTTATCAACTACCTGTATTTGTTATCTACACTAATGTGCGGAGTGTTTTCAGTAAAATAGACTATGTCAGCGAAGCTATAACAGGTGCGATGCTGCCATAGTAGCACTTACAGAGATATGGTTAAAAATGTTCGTGTAGGTGACGGGGAAATGTTTACTCATAACAAGCTTTTCAGTGTCTGTCGTTGTGATAGGCATGGAAGACAAGGGGGAGGGACATTGCTCACTGTTTCTGCCAGGCTGAAATCGTTCCGCATTAATATCGCATGTGATATCGAATCTGTCTCGTGTTGTGTCATTTCGAACCATGAAACACGCTTTACTGGAGTGTTTTACCGTCAACGTCCAGCACACATTTCGCTCGTAAATTAACTCAGCACTCATTCGATACTCAACAACCTCAGTAACTTGTCTTGGCGGCTTTAACTACCCTACAATAAACTGGACAACGGCGCTACCATGTTTCACGTCGTATTCTTTGCATTGCCTCCCCCTCCCCCCCAAGCGTTCCTTGATACTTGCTCTCTTTTCAATTTTACTCATATTGTTCGTGGACATACACACGTTCTCAGCAGTTCTGCTAACCTCCATGACCCAATTTCGACCACTCACCTTTATATGGTAGGCACGATAACTTTCGTGCCTTGACCCAGCGATAAATTTTTACTAAAATTTGACCTATGCGTTATTACATCCCCAGCTACGAAGAAAATTAAAGGTTATATTTGACTACAACAAGGCAGACATTAAAGGGATGAATACCGAACTTTCACTTTTTCCTCATAAGTACCTTCATGCTCGTGAATGTTATCTCGAGGAGAACTAGGACCTGTTTGCAAAGCTAACATTATTAATTACAAAAGCCTGCATAGGTACCAATTATATCAGGGCCGGATCCAGGTGCCTACGTTTTTTTTTTTTGGGGGGGGGGGGGGGTTCCTCAATGTGGTTGAGGGGATTGCGCAGCTAACCGCACGTTCGTAACCATAGTCATGATTTGGTATCATTTGCATCCCTTAGTGCATTTTTTATCACCATCTTGCACACAAACCATGTGCCCAATTTGAAAACAATTTATTGACAATGGTGGGCATAGCCAAACCTTGTAGTAACACTAAAAACAAAAATTAAAGGGGCGGAAAGGCGATGTACAAATCGCAATTCACATTTTCACTACCGAAAAAATGTAGGCGCGATAAACATTTTAAACGTCTCATTTGAAATGGTTTCAGAAGTGCAGAGAAAGAAAGTCTTGAAAATTTGTTCATTTTCCAATAGAAGTGACTGTCCATAAGTATGGACATTAGTTGGGAGCTCGATAAAAATAAAAGAATAAATTTTACTCTTCGAGGCAGAAGAACGCATTGAGTTTCATGCACCAAACTCTGAACTTTGCTCTGCAATCTATGTTCTTGCATAACATTGTATTTTAAGTTTTACCAAACTCTCGGAAGTGCTCAAAACAATTTTCTCGCGTTGCCGGCCGTCAGATAGCTAGGCTTGTCTCTGGAGCTGGTGGTCTACTTTCGTACCTTTATTCCCTGCTACCATATTGACTTGGGTTAGATCCGGTTAATGTTTTGTCCTGCTTATAAGCTAGGAAAGAACACACTTCTTTTTGTTGTCAGTATAAAGCTATTGCATCGCGACGGTATTTCACAGACGCATTGCAGACAGCACTGCCGAGAAAATATGTGAGCAGCCTAACGGCCCACTTCCCAGATTTCACTTTCGTCCTAGCGTATGAATTAGTAAAGGCAAGGCGCAGAAGACCAGGACTCGAGAAGAACACCAACGACAGGACCGGCGGCACTCACAACTAAGGATTATTTCCGCGACAAGCCTGCCTTATGTAGGTTAATCTAGCCGAGTAACACATGAAACATTAGAAGTAAAAAATGGCTGTGGCTTAGCTAAGGCTAAGCCCAGGATGCGAAGCATACTAGCCTTTATTTTAGTTGTTGAACCACTGTTTAGCCTGGTGAACTGCTGTTGCTAGGGTATATTTGGTTCGGCTAGGCGAAGAAACAGCTCATGCGTTACTCTGCTTCGCCTTCAAGAGTGGAACGCGACAGCGTTCCCGTCGACCCGCCAAGGGGTGTAGGACAATGGGCTTCGGCGCAGCGACTACGCGCCCCGCATTGGACGCGGTGAGCGTCGAGCAACGCAGCGTTCGGCGCGGCAACGAAATGTACGCCTGAGCAAGCGACACACGCCTGAGCCTTAGAAACAGCTCGTTTCTAAGGCAACACCGCATTCATTAAGGCGCTTTTGTACCGCTTTGAAGCATCGTACTCGTGGCTCAGTGGTAGCGTCTCCGTCTCACACTCCAGAGACCCTGGTTCGATTCCCACCCAGCCCGTCTTGCAAGAGTTGAGCCAAAGCCACCTAGAAAATCAGTCTCTGTAGTACGCCGCAACCTTCGCTTCTCGTTCCAACGAGCAGCTCTGTCTCCAGGAGGCATCTCACCTCGTGAGTGTCTAGCAGAGGCAAGCGCAGCTGCTTATATTCCGCCGCGACGGCGCGAGTTGGAGCCCGGTTTCTCCTCTGTCGTGACGTCACGGTGTCACGTGGTATTGAAGGCGACACCGCCGCGCCTGAGGAGCTGGGTTGAGCTCTCGTAATATGCTTCGCATAAAATGAGCCATCTATCGACCACTCAGAAATCATATCTGGCACAAAATATCGACTGAGCAACCAAGAACCACACGTGGAGCAGCACAATTAATCGAGTATAGCCTTTTTCCAAGCCAACGGGGACAAAGAACGAGACATAAAAAGTGTCGTCGACGCTTCACTATCAAACTATCCACAACATAACACACTTCAAACACCAAAGGCCCCGTCAGTGATAAAACCCGCACGACTATGAGAATAATGACCAACGAATAGCACGGAAAAAACATGAATTAAGGCGTCTAAGTACAGCGTCTGCGTCAAAAAAAAAGCTTAACTGCCACTAGAAAATCGTCAACAAAATAAAAACTAGTTAAATAAAAGGAAGACAGACGGAAAACCTAAATGAAATCACTCTAACATGAGGCCTAAATGAAACTTTCCATAAAAGTAGTCTCCTTGTCACTAAGCACAATGGACGGCTGCTAACGCATGTGTTTCCCTCTTTCTTGATGAAATAGTCTTCCACAATTTCCCGCTCTAACCTGTTTTTTTTTCCAAACTTCAAAAATTTAGTTTTGTCAAACGCTCGTTTTGTCTACTTGTCGATGGAGTCCACTCCCATTGTCGATTGGTTATATTCCGATAAACTTTCCAGGTGTGGTAATAATTTGTTTTGCGTATGATCCTTCAATCAGCACTTGCATGAAGCCATAAGGTCTATTCCAACAACCCTCCATAAGAAATTTACGCCTTCGTTATTTTACCATTTGCCAGGCACACGTTTCTGTTCTCACACACGAAGGGGGTCGATTCTGTACGGCTTACTTCGCTTGGCTATGGTGTTAGGCTGCTGAGCATGAGGTCGCGGGATCGAATCCCGGCCACGGCGGCCGCATTTCGATGGGGGCGAAATGCGAAAACACTCGTGTACTTAGATTTAGGTGCACGTTAAAGAACCCCCGGTGGTCAAAATTTCCGGAGTCCCCCACTACGGCGTGCCTCATAATCAGAAAGTGGCTTTGGCACGTAAAACCCCATAAATTATTATTATTATTACTTCGCTGTCCTTGAGAAAGTTTACAGCTGCGCCCTCAGCGCGGTTGGATTTACTCTTCTGGGCATAAAAGCTTTCTCCTGAAGTAAGCAATAAAAAATCTTCAGTGCTGTAAAATAAAAATTCCTGAAAGTATGTTACTGGTGCACAGTTGTCTCCACAAGCTGCAATCACACTGATTAGCCTGGGCCACTGGCTTGTCATGAGAGAGGACTGTACCTTTCCCAGTGAATATAAAAAAATCAAGCACTACCCCATCCGGGGAGGTTGAAACAAAATACGCGAGATAACGTGCTGCGAAACGCGGAAAAAGACGCTCCAAATCTCCACACCCACGACGTCTGACCACAACCGCGGACGCACTTTCACCACATCCTGTCATGCGAATTTTCTCTTTTAGTGCATTGAAACTTTGTTGAGTGATTCGTAAAGGACAGTGCCATAAATTTTACCCGCTGTATTCCAGTTACAAGAAATATTAATTGCGAAAATATGAATAACTTACGCCTTCGACGCCGTGCGCTGCGCGAGTTGGTCGCTGCCAATTTGTTTTATATCAGCCGCTGAAGGTAAAGCCCATCAATTTTTCAAAAGTAGCGCCATTATTAGATCTTTCCGCCACCCCGCTCACCATGGCGCGTCCTCCTCCACGCCTCCTGGTGCCCCAGCCTCCTCCGCTCCCCCATTGGCCAATCTGTGTCACGTGGAAGCAGCCGCCGCGCTTTCGTATATTTTTTTGTCTTTCTTGTGCGGAGCAGGCGCCGCGCTTTTGTATATTTTTTCTTTCCAGCGCGCGCCGACCTCCATTGTTGGGCCTGGGCCCCTGGGCGACGAAAGTATGGCAGGCGGACTGACGGAGTGCGTTAGCGTAATAGAATGTGCAGGGCCGAGAACTTAATTGCGAAGCCATGCTGCTGCGCCTTCGGTTGCCGCAACAGACACAGCGATGGATGGATGGATGCGAAACTTTAATAAGGTCCTGAGGTACACGACTCAGCGCGCTGTGGGCCACTCCCACGTTGGGACAGTCAGGCCTTGCCCGACCGCCGCATCGTGGGCCCTCTGGACAGCCCATAGTTGCACCCCGGCATCAGGGCTCTTGATAGCGGAGAGCCACTTGTCTTCATTGATTTCTTCTGTGCCTCGTAACGAGGGGCAACGCCAGAGCATATGATCTAGGCTAGCGATGTCATTGCAATACCTGCAAGAACTAGTGGCATAGGTGTCGGGATAAATTTTGTGGAATAAAGCCGGGCTGGGATATGAGCCTGTTTGCAGTAATCTGAGGGTCAATGCCTGCGCTCTATTTAACTTCTTGTGTGGAAGGGGAAACTCTCTCCTGCCGAGATAAAAGTGCTGCGCAATTTCGTTATATGTGGTCGGTTGATCTCTATTCTCCACCGCTGCGGGCCGGCGTTGGAGTTCTCCATGGTGGCGGAAAGTGAGACCTCGCGCCTTGGAGTGGGCCAGCTCGTTGAGGTTTGTGGGGCCTCCCGCGATGGATCCCATGTGAGCGGGGAACCACGTGAGAGTGTGGGTGGTGATGCTTTTGCCGTCGAGGATGCGACAGGCTTCCTTACACACGGCGCCGACGCTGAAGGCGCGGATGGCTGCCCTGGAGTCGCTGAAGATATTGGCGTGTCCGTCATCCAGGAGGGCCAAGGCAATGGCCACTTGCTCCGCCGCACGCGACGACGTGCTTCGTACCGAAGCCGCGTTAACGGTTGAACCCCTGTGGTTGATTGACACTACCATGAAATTGTCGCTGTTGCCATATTGGGTCGCGTCAACGAAGCAGCTGCCTCCAGGGAGTTCTGTTGCGCGGTGTAGGAGCGCCACCGCTCTGGCCTCCCTTCTTTCTACGTTGCGCTGGGGATGCATATTGCGCGGGGCGGGCGATATGATGGTGTTATCTTTCTGCTCTTTCGGTAGGCCTTGGTAGGCGTCTTCGACAGTGGCCGGGGGTACGCCCATCTCAGTTAGGAGTCGTCTGCCCGCCCTGGTGCCGGAGAGCCTGAGAATCTGTGCCCTTTCTTGTGCTTCTGCTATCTCTTCCAGGGTATTATGAATACCCAACTGCAGGAGTCGGTAGGTGCGTGTGTAGTTTGGTAGTCCGAGCGCGCTCTTGATCCCCCTCCTTATCATGGCATTTAGTTTGTCTCGCTCGGCCCTCTTCCAGACGTGCATGGCCGCTATGTACGTAAAATGGCCCAACAAGAAAGCGTGGACTAGCCTTAACAGATTCTCTTCGCTCAGGCCTCTCCTTCTGTTAGCTACCCGCCTGATTAGACCGATGACGCAATCCGTCTTCATTGCTAATTTGTGAATGGTGATGCTATTTGTGCCTGTCCCTTCGAGTGTCATTCCCAAGATTCGAATGGACGCGACTTTGGGAATGGGATCTCCGCAACTGGTGTAGAGATTAATGCCAATTTCAGTGGGAGGGTTTCCAGTTCTGTGGCTTGCGGCCCTTTCTACTTGGGCTGTAGAGAAGGAGCTCCGATTTCTTTGGGGAGCACCGGAGTCCCGTGTTGGTTAAAAAATGGCTGTGGCTTGGGTAAGGTTAAGCCCAGGATGCGAAGCATACTAGCCTTTATTTTAGTTGTTGAACCACTGTTTAGCTTGGTGAACTGCTGTTGCTTGGCTATATATGGTTCGGCTAGACGAAGAAACAACTCATGCGTTACTCTGCTTAGCCTTGGACGCCCCGCATTGGACGCGGTGAGCGTCGAGCAACGCAGCGTTCGGCGCGGCAACGAAATGTGCGCCTGAGCAAGCGACGCACGCCTGAGCCTTAGAAACAGCTCGTTTCTAAGGCAACACCGCATTCACTAGAGGCGCTTTTGTACCGCTTTGAAGCATCGTACTCGTGGCTCAGTGGTAGCGTCTCCGTCTCACACTCCGGAGAGCCTGGTTCGATTCCCACCCAGCCCATCTTGCAAGAGTTGAGCAAAGCCACTTCTCCTCTGTCGTGATGTCACGGTGTCACGTGGTTTCAAGGCGACACCGCCGCGCCTGAGGAGCTGGGTTGAGCCCTCGTAATATGCTTCGCATTCAAGCGCTCTGTAGTGTCGACAGCTTCCTGGAGAGCGGCTTCGACTTGTCCGTCACTGCCACCCGCGCACCAGACAGTGATGTCATCCGCGTAGATCGTGTGACCGATGCCCTGGACCTTGCCTAGATACCTTGAGAGGTCAACCATTGCGATGTTGAAGAGGAGTGGTGAGATGACTGATCCCTGGGGGGTGCCTCTTCTACTCAGCTCCATAGTGTCAGATTCCAAATCTGCAGCCTTGAGGATGGCGCATCGTTTGCTCAAGAAAGACCTGATGAAGGCATGGAAGGACGAGCCCAGGTCGAGCTTGGAGATGGCGTCGAGGACGAACTCGTGACGGATGTTATCAAAGGCCTTCTCCAGGTCCAAACCAAGGATGGCTCTCGTGTCCCGAGTGCAGCGTTCCAGGATTTGGATCTTGATAAGCTTCATGGCGTCCTGAGTGGAGAGGCCTGACCTGAATCCTATCATGTTGTGAGGGAAAAGGTCGTTGGTCTCGATATACTCGGCAATTCTGTTATGGATGGCGTGCTCGGCCACCTTCCCTACACATGACGTCAGTGAGATTGGGCGGAGGTTGTCCGGGCTCGGCGGTTTACCGGGCTTTGGGATTAGTATGACCTTCGCCAACTTCCATTCTTCAGGTACAATTCACTGCTCCCAAATCCAATTTATCTCATCTGTAAGAAACTCGATCGATGCGTCCTCTAGGCTTCTGAGAGCCTTGTTGTTAATGTGATCCGGGCCGGGTGCTGACCTACCATTGAGGTCGTGTAGGGCGCGGCGGATTTCACTGATTTTGAAAGGCTCGTCCAGCGCGGAGTTCGGCTTCCCTTTGTATACTGGGTATGCCGCCTCATCGGCCACAGTTTTGAGCGGCAGGTACTTCTTAGCCAGCATCTCCAGCATGTCCTTTTCCGAAGACGACTTCTTGGCTTCGTGGAGCGCTTTAGCGAGGACACTTCTCTGGTTTGACTTGGTGCCGGAGTCGTCGAGCCAGTGTTTGAGAAGATTCCACTTCCCTCCCGTGCGCATCTGCCCGTCGATTGAATTGCAAATTTCGTCCCATTGCTGCCTAGACAGGGCTTGGCAGTGCTCGTCGATCTGCTTGTTGATCTCGGCTATCTTTTTTCTGAGCTTGCGATTCAAGCGTTGGCTTTTCCACCTCTCGAGAAGTGATTGCTTAGCCTCGAGAAGGTGTGCTAGCCTGCTATCCATTTTGTCTGTCTGTAGATCCGTCTCTATGGTTTTGGTGGTGGAGCAGACATCTTGCAGAATTAGTGCGCACCACTGGACGAGACTCTCCGGCTTTTCTCCACGGGCGGCGCGGGCCTTGCGAACCTCACGGAATTTGTCCCAGTCAGGCACCGAGAACGCCTTCTTTCTTTTCTGCTCCACTTGTAAGCTGGTGACCGTGATGTAGTGATCACTACCGAGGTCTATGAGCAGATTCGACCACATGGCTGAGCCAGCGTTTTTAACAAAGGCGAGATCCGGGACAGAGTCCCTGGTCGAGGAGGTGCCCCGTCTGGTGGGAAAGGCTGGGTCTGTCAATAGAGAGAGTCCCGCATCTCCCGCCTCCTCCCACAGGCTTCTGCCCTTGACCGTGTCGTGCGTGTAGTTCCACGCGTGAAAGGGGGCGTTGAAATCGCCGGCCACAACCAGGGGAGAGTTTCCGGCGAGTTTCGTTGCCCTAGTGATGATGGTTTTGAAACGTTGTCTGTGATCGCTCGGGCTGCTATATACGTTAAGTATAAAAATGCTAGAGGTATTGGATTGGCTTGGGATGACTTCTACTAGGGAGGTCTCCGTCTTGCTAGGCCGGACCCCTAGATCGTGTGCGACGAAAGTGAACTTGTTGCTGACTAATGTGCAGATTCCTCTCCCATCCCCACGGAGAGTAAGAGCTTTGTATCCCTGGAGTGAAACCTGATCAGTCATCGTTTCTTGCAATAATATAACATGTGGCTTTTCTTTGTGAGTGCGAACAAACTGCTGCAGGGTGCATCTTTTATGGCGGAGTCCCCTGCAGTTCCACTGCCAAATCCTAAATTGGGTGTGTGGCGCCATCCTTGCCATCCTTGCCATCCTTGCTGGACGGCAAAGCTTTTTGCTTTGCCGTCCGGCGGGCGCAACGCCAAAAGAAGTGTGGATTCGCAGGATCGGGCGGGCTGACTTCGAGGAAGTGGCAAAGAACGCACGGCATAGTGAAGTAAGGGCCACGGCTACTCACAACCTCTTATTTTGAGTGTAGTTCACTCATTCCGCTTCGAAAAAGTGTGTGTTCATGCTCTGCGTGGTTTTTAGCGCGTTGTTTGACTTTTTTTTTCGAATGTGCTCTCTTTGTTTCATGTAGTTTCGTCTTGCGGTGAAATGTACGCATCTGTAGCTGGCCTGTGACATAAAAGCGACTTTATTCAGGGTGTCTTTTGAGCTCCACCAGAAGTTAGCACATTCTCTACGCTTTTGCAAGGCTCACTATGACTTACGATGCAGTATTTTAGCTTCGAATGTATGCCCGCATGTATTGATTTGGTTTATGGTGATTAACGTTTTTAACGTTCCGAAGCGACTAAAGCTAGGATGGAGGTCGTAGTGGATGGATCCGGATAAGTTTATCTAGCTCGCCGGGTGATGTTGAACGTGCACTTTGATCGTAGAGTCGTACGTGGGCCGGTAAATTCCTCGTTGGCGTTTCATAATACTCACGCGCTAGCGCTGCTCGGCGCGTTTGTATTTCTTCAATAAATTTTATTTACTAGTTGTAACAACTTGTCATTATTTCGTATTATTGACGGTGCCTCCAGGGCACCAAAGCGGCAACGGGAACACCAAAGCTAGAACCAGAACTGAATGGGGCTCGCCGAAGCCTGTGCATGCCAATGGGTATAAAATCGAGGACAGCCAATTTTGTATGCGAACACTCCCTGCGACGCCTGCATTAGTGTAATGTTACGTGCTCTTCAGAGGCCTCCATTAGCCATTACATGTGCCCTCCTGGAGCAGTACTTGCAAAAAAAACAATATATCGTCACGATTACCAAAGCACCCCGCAATGAAAAAAAAACGTCCCTGTTGCCAGGCATTGCTGACCGCACACAGCCGTAATCTCTCACGTGCCGACCGAACAAAAGTGTCCTGCAGATACGTGAATGAACCTACGAAACCACGTACACATACATTCACGCTGTCGACACCTGAAACTTTGGTAATTACGCGCGTGTTTGAGTACACCGCGAGCTTGCGTCGTGTATCAGCAACATGAACTCTCAACGTCGCACGCTTTACGCGTTAAATACGCCTTGAGTAATGGTCATTTTCTTTATTTCTTTCGCAATTACAACACGAAATTCGAAAGGCCAGTTACCGACTGACGAAGAAAGATCTCGATTGAAAAAACTGCTCCGTAGGGCTCGAACGAACTTTTCTGCGGATTTCCTCCCGTAGCGTGTTAGCCGTGGTCTGCTACGGCAGGCCCACCACCGGCGGCGCCACCGTCGAGGCCGCGCCGAGCGGAGGAGGAGGGAAGCGAATGGCGCTACTTTGGGAGATTGAGGGGCTTTAGCTGAAGGTGGCTCGTGCTGCTCTCTTGTGGAGCATGAGTGAAGCACACTCTCGACGACGAAAGATGTGAATTTGAATGACACTGAACGGTTCCCACATCATTGATACTGTGCCTCGTGTCAGTACGGACTCCTAGCATAGCAGTGCAGAGTAAGGGAACACGTGTCCCTGAGTAAATGAGAGAGAAGGGAAGGCTCCCTCCTTGCTGCCGCGCTGATGGCCTCGCTTTTTGAGACAATCTCCTACCCTCTGAAGGGGCGAAATTGGAGGTGAGAAGGGAGCGATTAGCTCGCTTCCACAAAGGTGGCGGTTGCAATAGCCAGTTTCGCGTGAACAGAAAGATGGAAGTGAGGGGTGCTTTGCTCGCCGAGTATAAACATGGTCACCGCAGCGGCCTGAAAATTTCCACGTGCCTAGAAATGGTTGGCGAGAGAGGTGGAAGGGGAGTGGGGGTCGATTAGTTAGTGGCTTTGGGGAGGGGGCGATCGCCCAACCGCCACCTCCCCGGATAC
The DNA here is from genome assembly GCF_038994185.2 of Dermacentor albipictus. Taxonomy (NCBI): domain Eukaryota; kingdom Metazoa; phylum Arthropoda; class Arachnida; order Ixodida; family Ixodidae; genus Dermacentor; species Dermacentor albipictus. The sequence continues at coordinate 31,615,124 of NC_091825.1, forward strand.
GCAGCTGGACCATACAATAACAAGGCTGTAGCCAATACCAGGTTCACTTTATCGGAATAGAGATGTACTGCCCATGAAATACCCATACGGCAGGCATTCTCAGATCCTTACTGGGAGCTTACTGCTATCATTGAGAAGAAAGGTGCACAATCACTGCATTCCACCGGCACTAACATAAAGGGTAGAAACTTTGAGGTTCACAAACAAGCTCGAGAACAAGTTAGGTAGCGTGCAAAAAGAGATAGAATGAAAAAATGTTAGGCTTAACGTTAGGAGTGGTATAGATCGGTGTGGATCAGGGGGCAAATGGGTACAGCCGATATTCTGACATTAAGAAAGAGAAATGGCACAGGGCGAGCCATGTAATGCGTAGGAAGGATAAGCGGTGGATCATTAGAGTTGCAGAATGGGTGCCAGAGTATGGAAGAGCAGTCGAGGATGGCAGAAAACTAGGTAAGGTGATCGAAATAGCCAATTTTATGGTTCAAGTTGGAATCGGCTTGCGCAAGACATGGGTAATTGGATATCGCAAGAAGAGACCTTCGTCCGGCATTGGACGTAACAATTGGCTGATGATGATGATAAAGACCTATGAGCATTAGGATGTTACAACATCACTCAGTTTTTCTTTCTAACATACAATACTGCTTACTTGTATATTCGCCTTGGATAAGACAAGTCCACTTGTCGAAACGTCGCCTGAAACTGATTGATTGGCTTACTGACGACAGATTAAGAGCGCCCGAACGGTTGTTCTTTTATAAAACTGGCACTCATCTGTGCTGTAACTACAAGGCGTGCACGTGGAAGATTCTTTTAGAAGTGAACGTGACAAATAGAAGCCAAAGTGCAAATTCGAGGAAATTATTCAGAGCATTTTACATCAAATACACGGTAAACATAGGCTCATCTCTAGGTGTGTAGCAATACAGCAAAATGAATAGGAAGTTATGATCTCATAATTTACACGTTCCCTCTCGATGCTGTATCCGAATAAGCCAGTGTGCGTGCCACCAATGTAAGTGTACGTGTCACAAAATAAAAGACGAGAATGGCAAACCATTTCTGCGGAATCCCGGAAGGTGGATAAAACTCCATGAAAGGGAAAGCAGCGGGGGTCGCCGGGGACGTTCTCCGTCGGCGTCGCCGCTGCTGGGAGGTGGCTCTCAAAAGTTAGGAGTTGAAAGACCAACTATGCGCCCTCCGGCAAGCCGAAGATGCGGCCCGAGTTCAAGGACTTCGAGCCGCCACCTGAGGCCACCACAACAAAACACTGCTGGACGATTCGTTTTTAATAAAGTATAGTTTCTTTGTTCGCAATGGAGAATGTAGCACTCAGTCGCATCACCTGTGTTTAATGCGACGCATTCTTGTTTATATACGAGACATGTGCTCGATATCTGTCTTGCCTCTTTCAGTGCGTCTTGAATAATTTTATTTATTTATTTATTGACGTATGTATTTACGTATTTATTTATTTATTTATTTATTTATTTATTTTCCACACACTCAATCACCGGGGCATTGCAGAAGGGAGTGGGTGACATTGTCCCATCCAGGCGGGACCCCATGTAAGCGGGACGCTATCCTCGCGAAATGTCCCGAATCACTACTTATTAGGCCATAAACGCATGCATACCTGTCGCGCCAATTAGTGCTTTTAGGCGCGTGGCGCGTGCGTCAATTCGTGCGGCAACAGTTCGCTTAGAAAAGCCAGAGCAAGTGTGTCCGAGCCCGTTTCATTGGCCCACAGAGACAGACATGGGAGGTGTGAATAACAGCCAACGTTACTATCGACCTTCACGTGCGGCACGCCGCATAGCAGCAATCTGCTTATCGATGCGAGAGTGCGCCAGTGTCCGCTATCCTTCTTCTCATTTGGCAGCTACCACTTCGAGACGCTGACACCGCAGCAACTTCAGGGCCGATCCAGTTTCCTCGGTCCTTTCCTGTAATGGATATAGTACTTTCAGATCATATGGTACATTGTCACGCCTTCGGAATAATCAACCCATGTCGCAATAAAAAGGCTTGCAACGCGTCCACCCAAACGCATGATATGACAGACCATTAGTCACGCTTTCATCGCCGCAGTCGACGTTACTGTAAAGCTGCGATTGTCGTCACACCATCGCCTTGCCGTTGATGTGACACACACGCTAGCGTAATACACAATTTCGTTTTATTATTTGGTTCACTTGATGTTCCTTGTCTAGATGAGACAATGAGTACGCATACGCGGCGTGAGTGGAAATGAAAATCCGTTGGACGAGAGCGGTATGTCTATATTTCGCTCCCATGTTTGTTCTTTGTGCATTGCGGAAAGCTACTATGGATTTGCAATTTCACCTTGCCCATAGCCGCATCTAAAGAAGTCACAAAGTCACATACAACATTGCTCCCTTTACGAGAAACTGTTCCATCATTTGGACGCACGTGGCGGAACATTATTCTGTGCTAGATCTCCATCTACCCGCTAAATGCTTAGCATAACATTCATTTAAGAAATGCGTGGGATACTCCCAACTTTCTTTTTTCAAATATTTCTTTGTCACTCCCATCGTGTCCGTTAAGAAATCAGCCCAAAGAAGAATTTCACTGCGCAACAACCCTGCCCCAACGCCACTGGAGCTAGTGGATCCACCTGTCGCATCTTCTGTAGCACCCCTTAGGGAACACCACGAGAAACACGATGGCCGGCGTCAAGTTATCGCGACAGCCTACTCGTAACCTACAGGAAGCAAGTTGAAAGCATGTTGTGTGTTTATCAGAAGTTGTAGTAATTCTTGTTTTGGATAAACCGAAGCTTTTGAAGCAGGATTCCGACGTCGGTGCGGCCGACCACCACCAGTTGTCATCGGCTCACTCAGGCAGTCATCGTGCCAGAGGCCACCGCATTTTTAGTTATTCCTACTCAATATCATTCAAAACGTGCTTTCAAATTTATGATGCGCCACCCAGAATGCGCAGCGCTTGGCGGCTACCCACACCTAGTTCGAGCAGACGTTGATCCCGTTGAATAGAGATAGGGCCCAGCGCAGACGCTGAGTTCATGCCTCAAACCGCTGCATACCGGCGCTTCATCACCGACCTAGTGGCGCTGCTGCCAATATTTTGTCGCAAACGTTTGCTCGAGCTATTAGACAGTTTTAGCAGAGCGTTTGCCTGCGCTCCGCTCCGCACACGTTTCACGCGCACCGGTGGCTGCACAGAATGCATTGATTTCGCTTATCTAACAAGAGCGTCTTCCAGAGATGACACCGACGTGCTCTCAGCTTGGCGGTAAAACGATTAGGAAAGCAACTACACGCTCCCTGACGCACCGCTAAATGAGGTTCCTAGCGGAACGTGGTCAGCGTCCCACGTTCCGCTGCCGCTATGTGTGCTGTGCGCACACGCGTCAGTGTTCCCGGTAGCGTTTTGCTCAGCGGCTGCGTGCCAATTGTTGTGATAGGCCGGTCTGAGCGGAGCGGACCGTAAACGCTCTGCCAAAACTCTCTATTTTAACAATGTTGCTAAAGTGGAAGATTAGTACTTAAAAATTTAATTCACCGATTGGCCTGCTGACAGCTACAACTGCTGATTAGCAGCAACTATTTGTATTAATGAACCCATCATTTATTTACATGAATAATAACTTAGCTTTCAATGGTCACTTGTTTATCCCTACGTGGATAACGCATAATCATTGCCACCACCAAAGGTCGAGGGTTCGAGTGCAATAATTAGCTATATTATGGCGAAAGCCTTAGACCTTTTTAAGGTCGCATTGACAAGCACAGAAATGACTCGTGACTCAAGGAAGGCCAGAAGCAAACCCAAAAACGTCCACCTGTGTATAAGAGATTATTATTAATTAGCAAAGTTAATTCATTATTGATTAGTGACACGATTGAGGTCGGTCAAGGTAGATTAACGTGCATTAAGATGGATTAAGGTGTATTGGGGCGTATTTGACTGATTAAGGTTGATTAGAGTGGGTTGAGATGGACTGAGGCCGACTAAAGGTGGATGAAGGAGGATTAAGGAGGATTAAGGAGGATTAAGGGGGATTAAGCGGGACTATGTCCATAAGATGGATTAAGAATGAATACGTTGAATTACAGTAGGCTTTACAAGGCTTCCACCTTCGCGTCTCTTAGGCGATAGCTAAGACAATTGGGACTTTATTAATTAATTTCGACTTAACACCAAAGGTAGTGGATTGCACTCCTACGAATGGCGGAGGGTTTGAGTGTCGTGATAAACTCCATCGTAATTAAAAGTGTTCCTTAATTTTTTCTACTTGAAATAAATTTAGCCTAATTAACTTCACCTTCAGTAACACCAAGGACCTTCGGTTCGACTTCTAGCAAAGGTTATGGGTTCGAGTGCCTCAATTAACGCTATCTTAAATACTGGGCCTTAATTAAGTTCGACCTCGTTAGCACCAACGGTCCTGGGTTCTACTTCCACTAATGATAGTGGGGTCGAGTGCATTAAATAACTCCGACTTAATTAATTGTGCCTTAACTGCATTCGCCTTGATCCACACTGCGTTAATTAACTTTTCCTGAATTAACTTTACCCTAACTGGCATGGTCACCTGCCTCCAATGGCTCACTTCGGCCCCCTTCACTTTTTTTTAAATCATGTAGTCACGCCTACGCCGGATTTTCTCCCCCATTAGCCATATACTGCGTTCGCATGATTAATTAGTCATAATCAGCAATAGCTCATTACTAGAACGCAGCGGACAGCCAGGGCTGCCGGGGCCCTTGACTGAGGGCTGAATCAGCGCATTCTGGGGGAGCACAGCAGCATTTTCATAGTGCAGTAAAATTTTTCAACCTGCTAAACGCGACACTACACAAACATTAAAATACGCATCTGGGAAAACACTTGCTTTGTTCGTAAGTTGCGAACCAAGGCACGGGGGTGCCCGCCATATACTACGCCTACGGAGCGTCACGCAACTGAACCTAGTCTAGTAACGGCGACCGTGGGCGCCTGCAACTCTGCGCATGCGTAGGCCATCTCCCCTGCGGTTGTCCTCCGCTTTCCGCCTCATGCTTTCACTGCAATCTTCTCCTACACTTTCCTCCTCGCCCGCTTTCCTTTTATCTCCCGCTGCGCTCTGCGTTCGCTTTCGTCTTTCGCTGTGCTCGTTGACTCGGTTACGCCGAGGTATGACGCCAAGGCACGCCGTTGCTCAACGCAAGAGCGGGTGCCTTAGAGCTGCACTTTAAAATTATTTATATAGGATAGGAAAATCGTAGAAGGCACCTGCATAGCCGATGTAAGGTCTCCAACATATAAAAAACCTTTGAATGTAGTAACAAAACGTGTCGGGACAGTCATCACACTCATAAACTGCTGTCGCTGCTACAAGATAAGATACAGCACTGCGGTGCTTTCACTGTTTCTTTTATTTCTTTGTCTTGGCACACGACACCCGGTTTCGTTAGCAAAAGCAAGCGGAGACGGGCATTACAGACAAAGCGGTTCATGAGTGCTGGAGTCGCACATAAGCAGATTTATGTTTTGGGAAATAATGGTGCAATTATGTTATATTGAAAATCAGCCGTCTATTGTGAATGACCTGAATTATGAACACACGTTTCAATCCGTTGATTCATGCTATTTAACGTTGCACTGAGCTATATATTCAGCTGATTATAAAAGCGGAATTGATCCACAGGGTTGGGTATGCATAGCTCAGTATTGGTACCATTTCTTTTTCGAATAAAGAACTCTAATTCCTTCGCGAGAGCTGAGGTTAAACTAAATGTTTCAGCAGGTTCATTTCTTTATTTTTGTGGCCATTTTTTAAATCTTTACGTGTATGCACGTGACCTGTGAGACGCCCAAAGCAGAAGGCATGTCTACGGCATGCTTCCTGGATATAAGGATATTTTTGAAGTTATGGCCGTGTCGGTGTGCTCATCCGCTCGTCTGGTGTCCTCGTCTTGTTTGCGGTACACTAGTGTTCCAAGCTTTTGATATGTGTTTTAGTGACATAATCAAGGCGGCAATTAGTGTACTCTTTATTTCGTAGCCTTTCATTGCAATAAACTAGCGAAATCCCACTGCGCTAGCGGGACAAAGGCCAAAACGCAAGGACAGGCGCGTATTTTTGCCTATTTCCAGTGACACAGTTGTGTGTTTAAAAGCTGCACACCGCTGTTCGCGCATGATGTAACACATAATCGAATTATGCCTGACCGCATATATACAAAAGCGTCGAAGCACCGCGCTTAGTACATTTATTCAACCTAACAGAGTGCCGGTTATATTGCTGAGTGAGGATTTGCGCCTTTCTACAAGTTAGCGCGTTAAGAGTAGATGAATTTCAGTGGCTTTTTCGTAATGTTTGAAACTTTGTAAGCGCATATTAACGCCGTATAATTCAGCGACCTGGGGTGCGATCTTGTACGCGTTCCAAACTCGAACGGAGGCGGTCCGTTCTTTCCGTCGCGAAATATGCGGTCCGTTCCGTTGCGTTCGTCCGATAGCAGACACCACGGAATGATTGACAGCAGATATCACTTCACAATTGACGTCATGGCGTTCGTCACCGTTCAAACTGACCAAGCGTGTGCGGCTCGGTGGAACGGACCGCCTCCGTTGTATTTTGGAACGCGTACAAGATCGCACCCCTGGTTTAAGTACGAGCATTGTAGTTTCTATGCATGACTGAGATGTTATTTAATTTTACTGTACTGTTCCCTCTAAAGCCATAGAAATGAACACCCAGATATCTCTGAGAACGATAAGGGTTTTCGCTATACCAACAATAAACACGGACTCCACAAGATCCCCAATTTACCTAGCTTGCATTACAGGCCATTCGGATCAGGGCCGCTAAAATTGTTGGCAGCGCTGCTGCAACAAAGTGGAATCTCTCCCGTGTAGGTTATTATATAACGCAGTAAAACTTCTTGGCGAGTTGGTGAGTGTGTATTGAAGCCATTGTAGCGCGCCTTTCGCAAGGACGTTGGAGCGGGGAAGTGCTCGATTGCCCGAAAATAGCGCCCGTGATGTCCTGTCCTTTTCATTATCCATGTTACTTTGCGCTACGATGGCTTCAATACGTTATTTTAGGTTTTTCACCTTCATCACGTTGAGTTGTCTAAAAGAGTCTCGAAATAAAATATTCTAAAAGCACCAAGGAATCAATTTCCACAGAAACAATTTGGCGCGGATGGGCGATGGGCACAAGTACGAAAAAAATGGCGGCTTGATATGCGCGTAGATCCTAAGAAAGAAACACTAAGTAGATATGCCGTCAATGAAGCGTTGTATTTACGGCGTGCAGTGGTATACCTAATGATGCAACGATGCAGCCTACCTGTACACGACAATTCGTGAAGCGGCACGTGGTCGTCGCTCCTGAAAGTGACGAATTTATTTTCATCTTTGCATTTGGGAAGTGTATGTTATTACCAATTGGAAATAAGCAAAATAAGTATAGGACTTCATTTCATGGTGTTACATAAGGTTTTCGGCACGTGCTCGCAGCGAGCCACACTCGCCTGGCAAGCATCACACAAGCTGCATTATGACTGCCTCTATGACGAAGCAAGCAATCACGTTATCTTGTTTGTCTAAGTGCATGAAAAGCGAAAAGCACCGGCGTTTGCAAAGAAAGTGGATGGCCTGCATAAGCACCCGTCTTGGTCTTTTATGGTGTATTAGGACGGCAAGCTGGGCGAGTTGGTGATTGAACATGTTCCTGGTGCACAGGTAAACAGTCCAAGCTTTCCTGGCGAAATACTCCAGATTAAACGAAGCGCCAGCTTCAATGCCCCTTGACTTTGACTCCTACTCAAGATAAGAATATCTCGGGAAAATTTACTGTCGTTCTCAGTAAACACTAGCGATATCTAGGTCTTCTTTTTCCAAGAAACGCATCACGTGCCAGATTTGCAAGGGCAATAGCGGGCAAACTGTGCCACGCTGTCGCGCATAGACGGCACTCCCTCTTTTGGCAGCATTCGTTCATGATATCTATAATGAGTGACGTTTCTGATGTGGCGTGTCGGTGCCCAGAGGAAAACCTTGGTGAAATTGGCGTTGATACTTGGCGTTACAACCTGCAGGGCAGCGTTTGCCTCACTTTGGCCGAAAGAAGAAACACCGCCGAGACTAGGGCGCCCATCAAGGAATGCGTAGTGTCTTCACCTTACCCGGCCCTAGAACTGCTTCCAGACGAATCCTTCTACCAGCACGTCCAGAGGCGCTTCTTGGAACGCCCGGATAAGTCAGCACTGGTAGGTGATTTTCTCGCCGCTGGTTGCCCGGTTTGCCGTTTTGTGTTTCGATGATCAAGGGACAATACAATTTCTATTTCTCGCGTACACCATTTAACGTGGTACTTTGTGGGTATACATTGGTGCCAAATAACCTTAACGGACGCTGTGAACACAAAGTACTACACTGCAAAATTATCGACCATGGGCTCAGCGACCCTAACGCGCACTTGGTTACAAACTCCGTGTTAAGTGCCAACAGTGGCCGCGAATATGCCGCTGGGGACCAATGACACGCCACGCACGCACACTCCTCCTATGTATCGCCCACACAAAAGGGCACCTCGCAAACTTGGGGAAGCAAACAGCAAGACAACCTTATACCACAGAGAAGGACATGCATCAGGAGCGGATACTCCCATAGAGCCTGATGGCCGAATTGACTGTAGCGCGTGAGCGGATGGGATTAGCACCTGAACCCCACCTCCGATTTCGGCTTTGAACGCTAGCTGTCATGCGTTACGCCGGCTGTGCTGATCGGCGCGGCATTTGTTCTTGCTTCTGCTGCTTGACCACGCACGGTCTTTGTGAAGAATCGTTTTATTATTTAGTAAAAATTATTTCGAACGACCTTTACAAGCCTCCATCGAATTTGTACGTGTCAAGTGCAATTTCATAAAGTAGACGCAAGACGCCTTGTGAAATGAGGAAATCTTTATTTCCCTCTATATAAATGCCCGTTCCGGGATTCCTCTGGATTCATCCAACATTGTCGCACCAGGTAGGCAGCATTAGCTCCGGTACGAAGCTCCACCGGACGTCATCAGCTGAAAGAAGTAAATTGCAAGCATGTGTCGTTTGGTATTCAGACCTTTAGAAGTAGGCGTGTAGAGGCGAAACGTGTGAAAGTGGTGAATCGGCAGCATTACAAGCAAAAGCAGCTCACTTTTACATACATGGCACAGAAAACAATCGACGCATCCATAACAATACCAAAAAAATATGAACAAAACGTTTAATTTCCAAACATTCCCCCATTCGCGGACATTATTTCCTACACTTTAACAGCACAAATACACGGGCGAGTGCGCATTTACAAAACAACTTGGTCGCAGCCGACAGGATGGTACGTTACATACATAGAAGTTACCACAACACAGGCACTTAACCAGCCCACGCTAGACCTCACAGAATGTCTTCTACTCGCACTCAAGACAAATGCGTGGGAGCAAAGCATGTTTTCCGTCCTTCAGAAGACGGAATTTTTGAGTTCTTGGTTTTTGAGCTCCTCGGCGTTATCTTTCGCGCGTTCTGCCGGCACAAACAACACACTCCTGTGTTACCACTTCTGGCCATCGCTCGCCGCGTTTTCGACAAGCGTGAGTACTGAATAGGGTATGTTGCGCCAATGCGGCTGTGTGTGATATATACACAGAGACACTAAGCTAGAGTGTGCTAGCGGAATCCTTATGTTTAGTCTTTAACCTTTATGCGCGTTTCCCACGAAAAGAAGGTATAGCAACTGACACGGGTGGTGACAGCGTTCTTCTCTACACATTGCTCATTGTGCCAGTCCATGTGGGCCGTGCGATGTAACTATCACACGTGTGTTCATCGTCAACAAAGAAACAAAATAAATACACGCCTTTGTGATCGCAAACGCGATTCCCCACCAGATAGCTGGTCCAGTAAATCAGACCAATTCAGCCGATGCTGTCAGACTTATCGCTGATTACGCTTAACACACCGCAGATGACCTTGCCAAGGAGAAGAAAGTGCCGCTCGACCTTTCCATCTGGCAGACGTGTGGAGCAGGTCGGACTGGGCGAGGGCAGACTCTTGTGGTGACACACACGTCACGTGAAAACCTATCCGTTGCGAAATTTCCTGCACCAGTCTGTCGTGTGATCGCGCTTTCAGAAGGCGAATGCCTTCTGTCCTAAGCTACCGCAGCGAGTAAAAGAGAAAAATACAGACAAAAGGCTTGCAGATCCCACGCAGATGTCAGATCTGTGTGAAGTAATGCTTAGTAGACTATTTAATTACGTTTTTACAGTCAAGGATTTTGAATATTTTCATCTTGATGAATGAGTAATCTCATGAAAGGCTCACGTTTATCCACGAAAAAGCTCCCAGCTTTATTAATTGTCATGCTGTTTCTACGTTTGCACACAACATCGATCACAGGCTATACCGAAACGCGAAATCTAATTCTGGCAGATGCACAGTGTGAGACGTACACCTACTTAGATATATTCCAAGGACGAATGGAATGTACCAAGCTTGTTGCGGGAAGAAAGGTGATGACAGGTGTATGCAAACAAAAGTACGACACGTATCTAGCAACATTTAGGGATTCTCTTGCGTGACAGTGGAGGCATCTCTTTTCTGGAGAATCGGCCCAAAACGGGCCCACCTTCAGTGGCACATACCGAATGGCTAAATAAATGAAGTAAATCAAATAATCTTCGAAATTTAAGGCATCATTTTGTTAAGAAATCGGTGTTTAGAGATATCCATGAGCCAAAATTAAATGCCCAGGTTTTGTTTAGAATTGTAGTATTGTATTCTGCAGGATTCACCAAGAAAATGGGCATAAACCGATTGCAGATAGCGAATGCGCAAATCGACGAAAAGGCAGGGAATTGAAAAATCCGTTAACTGGAGAGAGAGAGAGAGAGAGAGAGATAAAGAGGAAAGGCAGGGAGGCTAACCAGATTTGAGTAGCCGGTTTGCTACCCTATGCTAGGGACGCGAGATAGGAGTTAGAAAGATGAGAGGAAAAGGCTAAAAAAATAGAAATCACCATGCTACTAACTTATGTTACTGTGCTGTAGACGTGCCTGTGAGCAGTCATTATATGTTGATGTTTTATGCAGCAAGGTAATATATCTAAAAATGAAACTTATATCTGCATGCTTGGTCAACATACAAGGATTGTAAAACCAGCTTCATATTACTTTCGTATACCCATCCACAAATATATCAGTCGACACAGCAACCGACTGAGCAGCCAGTAAGCCATGCGATACCCGGGAAAATAGGCAAAGAAAGCTTTGCTTCAAAAGGGACAAACGATTGCCCAGTATTTTCAGTAGCCTCTTAAAGCAGCCGGTGAAACGCCAGCCATAGTTTTGCTTCAAATAACTCAGTCACGCCTAAGGCGAAATTGCATTGCGGCTTCTCATCTACAAAGGAGAATTTATTATCAAATACACCGCGCTTTACCTTAATTGCAGGGTATAAAAATTTTGAGATACAATTGAATGTTGAAATCATTCTTCCAAGTTCTTATCACGGCAATCCTTTCCGATGCAAACCACAAACACAAGAGGCCGACATGCAATAAGATAATTGTGACATAAAAAGCACGTTTGGTCACAGCAGTTGAGTGACTTTCATGCAGGAACGAGATGGAAAATGGCTCAGCTTCGCCAAAGCTCTATCCCTCATGGAGAGCTTTGCCAGCGGCTTCCAGAGGCTGGGTGTCTCAGCAGGATGCCGTGTTTGCGTCAACGTGTCCAACTCGGCGGCATCGCTTCTCGCATCCTACGCCCTCTGCTGCACAGGAGCGGCCGTCGTGCTGGCCAAACCGTCGCTGACAGAACGTGAGCCGATCACTGCTGCAATACAAGCAATACGACGAAGCAAGCAATACAACAGTCTACGAATGTATTGCTTGCTTGTTTCTTTGGCGTTTTCTTGTTTTCCTAAGATGTTTAAAAATGAAATATGAAGGCAATAAGTTCGAGATGGAGGCCACGGATAAGGCTACAATAACAAAGCTCAAGAAAAAGAAAAAAAAGAAACTTTAGTGTATCATGGTGTTCGTTGTTTAGACTTCATGGCTTTGAGGATCGGCCCACATATTTAGTACAATCGGGGGAACAAGTCCGAAAGCAAAAGTTTGCAGGGCCCATTTGTGGACCGCCCTATCTCCGGAATCGGCTAATAAGCTTTGTTGAACAGTTCCGTTTAAGGTTTCAGATGCGCGCAGTATTAAAGTGCACACATTGTTTAATATGGACCTGTTTGCGTTAACTAAGCGTTAATAGGGCTCCGTACAAAGCTTTACGCTAGCTCTGTGCGTATTTTTCGTTCCAGGCTTCATTTCGACACCTTTTCTCTTCGTCCTACGTGCACCACAAGGCCTGAAATGGTCTTATTTTAATAAAAACTTACAGGAAGTGGCAGCTAGATACCCTCATCGCACGAAACCAATATAGATAGCAAGTTGTTAAATATAAGACCTTGTCCCTAAAATAAATGTCTCGCTGAGAGTCTGGCTAAGCAAACCCGCGCGCTATTGCATTTCTGCAAGCAGCTACTACGTAGCACTAGTGGTCCTGCCGACAATGGCCTTATCATTATTGTACCTCCCGACGCTCAACACCAAAATGAAACAGCAATTTTGGCGACTGCGGTCGCCGACTGCGGCGCGGCAGCTCTGGTTAGGCATGGCCGGAGGGTGCGATGGGCGGCAAGCCCCTACAGGATGTACCGCATCGGCAATCGGGCGTGATGTCAAGTGCAGGGGTTCGACGGACGATCCCGTTCGTGAAGCGGAGTTGGGTCCACGGGTGATCTGCCGGCAATACCGCGCACCCCTGCCAAATTCGTTCTTTGTGATTAGTCGAAGAAACTGCGCAGGCTCGCATGCGAATAAAGTTAAAAACAAATTTCGCTCAGCGCAGGCTAAAGTGAAAGTGGTGGGAGTCAAGGTCTCGTGTGTGATGTCTACATTTTGTGACAGCCCGCCAGGCACATTGCACTGCGCAATTGCTGAACGCAGAACGCGCCCATGGCATCGGCCATCTCGAAGTTTCATGTAAAGTTTAGTTTGAGTTTATTGGAACGCGAGAGAGAGAAGTTTCATGGTAAAAAATGCAGAGAGGACGGCCTGAGGTGTATTCCTCTAGCCAGCTACTCCGCGTTGGGGAAAAGGGAAAGAAAGAGGCGCATGAAGGATGACTTGACGAGAGAACAACACTAAGCCAAAGTGTGTAGACAGATTTTATTCTGCGCTCGCGCTCTAAAAAAAAAAAAAAACAACGAAATCTATTTCTCCATCGGGATTCCAATTTATTGGCCGCCTTACTTCTCGGACTTTTATTGCAGCATTCTCCTTTTTCGAAAAATTAACTATAAATTATAGGGTTTTACGCATCAAAACCACTTTCTGATTATGAGGCAAGCCGTAGTGGAAGACTCCAGAGATTTTTACCACCTGGGCTTCTTTAACGTGCACCTAAATCTAAGTACACGGGTGTTCTTGCATTTCGCCCCCATCGAAATGCGGCCAAGGTAAATATACCTGGTAGCGAAGCTTCCATAGGAGCCCATACGTTCAAAACATGGTGGTCCATCGGCGGGTCATGGGGCTTAGCGCCATCTGTATGTGGTGGGACCACTTCCGGCGGAAGAAAACATAATCTGACGCCATGTCCGTTAAAAGCAGAAGTGACGTCATTTTGTTTTCGAAGGCACGAAATTTGTTTTGTTGGCCTGCTTTTGGAGCTATATATTCAAATGCCCCACGAACTTGATGGGCGTTTCGAGCTTTCAGCGTGGAAAGCGATGCTGGAAAAGGCAGCCGTACGGTTGTCGAAATCGCACCCCTGCACAGAACATACTTTCTTTGGAGGCCGCCGAAAGCTTTAGGTGTACGGTGCTGATCCTATCATCGGATGCAAAGCTCGTCGGCCGGCGCAGTTGCACGAAAACAACTACACACTTATCTGGTGGTCATAGCTCACTACTTTTGACTGAACAGATTAAGAAGCGATGAAGCTACCCATGTCGCCAAATTTAGACAAACTTCAACTAGCAAGAAAGCACGAACTGTGAGGGGGGCGTATTTCGACAGGTGAACTTTACTACGAGCGCGCCTTTCTGCCCATTTCAAGACGCGCATTGCGTTGCGAGTGATAGTGGCGTCAACGCCTCCTGTAACGATGGGCGCCGAAAATAAATGCATTTATTATTAATAATAATATTGAATAAACTATTATTTTCTTAACTCGTCACGAATAATAAAATTGACCAGGAATTTTATTTTCGTTGAATTATTCTAACTGTGTCTCGCTTGAATTAAAAAACGCTTTTTTCTTCCCCAATGTTTGTTCCCTCCAAACATAGTCGCGCTTCAATCGCTGCTTCCATAACCCCCCTTGCTGATGTCGGTGACAATCTGTACTGAACCGCTTTTCACCCGAAGCTTCGCGACCTATTTGGATCGACCTTGATGCGGCCGCCATGGTCGGGATTCGATCCCGTGACCTCATGCTCAGTAGCACAACACCATAGCCACTGAGCAACCACGGCGGATTGTTCGAAAAATTTGTCGTGGACAAATCGTTCGGACAAATTTGTCGTGGACAATGTCGTTCAGCGGTTTGGCGCGCAGCATGCTTTTAGACCGAATCAAATTGTGCCACAAACAAGTCGACTGCGAATCAGATAGCCCAAAGCGCTAAGCGAAAACTCAAGTTTTTTCAAAAAGTTGGCGAATAATGCGCTGCATTGTCACCATTATTATCAAACAATTTTACCAACATGGCTATTACAATAATAGAGTTCCATAATTGCACTATTTATTATAAACATGATTCATTATAAACAGAAGTAGAGAGAGAGAGAGAGAAAGAAAATAAACATTTTTATTGGGTGAATGCAGCTTTGGAGAGGCGTCCTCATTCCAGAATTCCTTGAGCTCAGGCCGTGTCCTGGGCCCTCGCAATCAGTCGTTGCTGATCCTCGAGGTCGGAGCTGGCCAAGGCTCTCTCCCAAAGCTCGTTAGTGGGTTAAGGGTTCGGATGATTTAATGGTGCCGCTCTGCCACCCCCTACTATGTGCCTGAGGGACATGGGCTCTGTGCAGAAGCGGTATAGCGGAGAGAATTGTGTAGGGACTATGAGGTGATTTCTGGTTGGTTGGGGGAATGTATTAATATGTAGAGCTCGGAGGAATCGCTCCCGCTCCCTAGTAGAAGTCATCCCAAGCCAATCCAATACCTCTAGCATTTTTATACTTAACGTATATAGCAGCCCGAGCGATCACAGACAACGTTTCAAAACCATCATCACTAGAGCAACGAAACTCGCCGGAAACTCTCCCCTGGTTGTGGCCGGCGATTTCAACGCCCCCTTTCACGCGTGGAACTACACGCACGACACGGTCAAGGGCAGAAGCCTGTGGCAGGAGGCGGGAGATGCGGGACTCTCTCTATTGACGGACCCAGCCTTTCCCACCAGACGGGGCACCTCCTCGACCAGGGACTCTGTCCCGGATCTCGCCTTTGTTAAAAACGCTGGCTCAGCCATGTGGTCGAATCTGCTCATAGACCTCGGTAGTGATCACTACATCACGGTCACCAGCTTACAAGTGGAGCAGAAAAGAAAGAAGGCGTTCTCGGTGCCTGACTGGGACAAATTCCGTGAGGTTCGCAAGGCCCGCGCCGCCCGTGGAGAAAAGCCGGAGAGTCTCGTCCAGTGGTGCGCACTAATTCTGCAAGATGTCTGCTCCACCACCAAAACCATAGAGACGGATCTACAGACAGACAAAATGGATAGCAGGCTAGCACACCTTCTCGAGGCTAAGCAATCACTTCTCGAGAGGTGGAAAAGCCAACGCTTGAATCGCAAGCTCAGAAAAAAGATAGCCGAGATCAACAAGCAGATCGACGAGCACTGCCAAGCCCTGTCTAGGCAGCAATGGGACGAAATTTGCAATTCAATTGACGGGCAGATGCGCACGGGAGGGAAGTGGAATCTTCTCAAACACTTGCTCGACGACTCCGGCACCAAGTCAAACCAGAGAAGTGTCCTCGCTAAAGCGCTCCACGAAGCCAAGAAGTCGTCTTCGGAAAAGGACATGCTGGAGATGTTGGCTAAGAAGTACCTGCCGCTCAAAACTGTGGCCGATGAGGCGGCATACCCGGTATACAAAGGGAAGCCGAACTCCGCGCTGGACGAACCTTTCAAAATCAGTGAAATCCGCCGCGCCCTACACGACCTCAATGGTAGGTCAGCACCCGGCCCGGATCACATTAACAACAAGGCTCTCAGAAACCTAGAGGACGCATCGATCGAGTTTCTTACAGATGAGATAAATCGGATTTGGGAGCAGGGAATTGTACCTGAAGAATGGAAGTTGGCGAAGGTCATACTAATCCCAAAGCCCGGTAAACCGCCGAGCCTGGACAACCTCCGCCCAATCTCACTGACATCATGTGTAGGGAAGGTGGCCGAGCACGCCATCCATAACAGAATTGCCGAGTATATCGAGACCAACGACCTTTTCCCTCACAACATGATAGGTTTCAGGCCAGGCCTCTCCACTCAGGACGCCATGAAGCTTATCAAGATCCAAATCCTGGAACGCTGCACTCGGGACACGAGAGCCATCCTTGGTTTGGACCTGGAGAAGGCCTTTGATAACATCCGTCACGAGTTCGTCCTCGACGCCATCTCCAAGCTCGACCTGGGCTCGTCCTTCCATGCCTTCGTCAGGTCTTTCTTGAGCAACCGATGCGCCATCCTCAAGGCTGGAGATTTGGAATCGGAGACAATGGAGCTGAGTAGAAGAGGCACCCCCCAGGGATCAGTCATCTCACCACTCCTCTTCAACATCGCAATGGTTGACCTCTCAAGGTATCTAGGCAAGGTCCAGGGCATCGGTCACACGATCTACGCGGATGACATCACTGTCTGGTGCGCGGGTGGCAGTGACGGACAAGTCGAAGCCGCTCTCCAGGAAGCTGTCGACACTACAGAGCGCTTTTTAACCAACACGGGACTCCGGTGCTCCCCAAAGAAATCGGAGCTCCTTCTCTACAGCCCAAGTAGAAAGGGCCGCAAGCCACAGAACTGGAAACCGTCCCCTGAAGTTGACATTAATCTCTACACCAGTTGCGGAGATCCCATTCCCAAAGTCGCGTCCATTCGAATCTTGGGAATGACACTCGAAGGGACAGGCACAAATAGCATCACCATTCACAAATTAGCAAAGAAGACGGATAGCGTCATCGGTCTAATCAGGCGGGTAGCTAACAGAAGGAGAGGCCTGAGCGAAGAGAATCTGTTAAGGCTAGTCCACGCTTTCTTGTTGTGCCATTTTACGTACGTAGCGGCCATGCACGTCTGGAAGAGGGCCGAGCGAGACAAACTAAATGCCATGATAAGGAGGGGCATCAAGAGCGCGCTCGGACTACCAAACTACACACGCACCGACCGACTCCTGCAGTTGGGTATTCATAATACCCTGGAAGAGATTGCAGAAGCACAAGAAAGAGCACAGATTCTCAGGCTCTCCGGCACCAGGGCGGGCAGACGACTCCTAACTGAGATGGGCGTCCCCCCGGCCACTGTCGAAGACGCCTACCAAGGCCTACCGAAAGAGCAGAAAGATAATATCATCATATCGCCCGCCCCGCGCAATATGCATCCCCAGCGCAACGTAGAAAGAAGAAAGGCCAGAGCGGTGGCGCTCCTACGCCGCGCAACAGAACTCCCTGGCGGCAGCTGCTTCGTTGACGCGGCCCAGTATGGAAACAGCGACAATTTCACGGTGGTGTCAATCAACCACAGGGGTTCAACCGTTAACGCGGCTTCGATACGAAGCACGTCGTCGCGTGCGGCGGAGCAAGTGGCCATTGCCTTGGCCCTCCTGGATGACGGACATGCCAACATCTTCAGCGACTCCAGGGCAGCCATCCGCGCCTTCAGCGTTGGCGCCGTGTGTAAGGAAGCCTGTCGCATCCTCGACGGCAAAATCATCACCACCCACACTCTCACGTGGTTCCCCGCTCACATGGGATCCATCACGGGAGGCCCCAGAAACCTCAACGAGCTGGCCCACTCCAAGGCGCGAGGTCTCACTTTCCGCGACCATGGAGAACTCCAACGCCGGCCCGCAGCGGTGGAGAATAGAGATCAACCGACCACATATAACGAAATTGCGCAGCACTTTTATCTCGGCAGGAGAGAGTTTCCCCTTCCACACAAGAAGTTAAATATAGCGCAGGCATTGACCCTCAGATTACTGCAAACAGGCTCTTATCCCAGCCCGGCTTTATTCCACAAAATTTATCCCGACACCTATGCCACTAGTTCTTGCAGGCATTGCAATGACATCGCTAGCCTAGATCATATGCTCTGGCGTTGGCCCTCGTTACGAGGCACAGAAGAAATCAATGAAGAAAAGTGGCTCTCCGCTATCAAGAGCCCTGATGCTGGGGTGCAACTATGGGCTGTCCAGAGGGCCCACGATGCGGCGGTCGGGCAAGGCCTGGCTGTCCCAACGTGGGAGCGGCCCGCAGCGCGCTGAGTCGCGTACCTCAGGACCTTATTAAAGTTTCGCATCCATCCATCCATCCATCTAGGTAGTGACTTGTGTGGGGGTGCATATGTTCTGCAGGTTAGCTTGTAGTGTTGTGTGATGTCTTGGTACGAGACTAGAGGGTGCATGCACTCGGGTAGAATTAGGAACACTAAAGCAGTTTGTTAACAAACTTAGGTTTCATAAGCGAATAAGCGGTCATTTAGAATATCGGTTTATAAAAGTAACCTTGCGGACCACATAATTCTGAGTATACCGTATCGCCCACACATGACAGTCGGCTGCAACGAGACCAAGGTTGAAAAAAAGCACATTTTTCAAGTTCGAATTGTTGTGGCAGACCATTCCAGAAACGTGTAAGGTATGCTGCATTAAATGTTTTTTTCTGATTCATTTTGTAATAGGACGCACGTGGGCATTTATAAACTGCACCAAGCAATACCGATTGCCGAATGTCGCGTCTAAACAAGGTTTTATTTCGGGCGATGGTGTCTAGCCGAAGAAGTGGGTCGGACTGAGAGACGCAGGATACTGTATTACATCGTGTTCCCTGTAGATCGGACGAAAAGTGTAGCATTTTAAGGCGAAAGCAATGTATGGCTCGTGAAGCGGAAAATCCGGTGGTGTGGCCAGAGATCATAAAGAAAGTCACCTGGTCGCAGAGACGTGCTAGTGGCACTGCTCATGCGTTCGTAGTCGTCATCTACTACAGCTGGCGACGATGCGGCTCATCATATCAGTGTTCCCAGACTGCGCCTTCTGCGATGGCGCTGTCGGCACTGACGCTGAGCCCTGCTACCGCTCAGGCTGCAGACAGCAGTGCTGACCTTTCCCTTCTTCATAAAGAACCGCTGCTGTCTCTGGCTACTCTCATTCGGTGCGGCGATTTCGGCGAATTCTGTCGTACACTCCGATGGAAGAACCAGCGAATTCGACTTCTCAGTCAGTAGCAACGCCCGGCTCCTTTGAACGCCCACACAAGTACTTGAACGAGGTCAAAGCACGGGATGCCATAAATAATAGAAGGCAACGTGAAAACAATGCCATTACGTTTAACGCGAGTGGGTTCAATTCACTGGTTTCGCATTCATTCACGTTGGGATACCTAAGTGCCTTTGACTTATTTTGCGTCAATTTTATGTTTTATTGTGGATATTCGAGGAAGTAAAATATTCGGGCACTGTTCGAAAAATATTTGTACCTTAATATAGTGGCTATTCGATTCGAGGACTGAGCCCTATAGGGCAATATCGAAAGCGTTATCAAAAGCGTTGGATATTCTCACACGCCTAGACAATATGTTCATAGTCAATTTCAAGGACGCCTTGCTCCACGTAATATTTATGGCAAACGCAATTTACCACCTGGGCCATTCTCAGGTAGGCGTCTGTGAAAGTTGCCAGCATGGGCACCGCATGTGTTTGTGCGGTCCTGCATGCCTGCTTTCATCATTCAGTTGGTACCAGGTCGCGAGTAGGCAATCCGCACTACACAAAAGGAATATAATGTTGATATTGCCTCCCTCTCCGTGACATCATAACAAAGTCTTACATGAAGGTTCGGCATCGCAAAATTTCGCATAAGCAGTCCATACCATGACGTCCATCATGTTTATTTAATTGTTTTACTACAGGCTTCTAAAGCAAACCACGGACGTGAGTGCTTGTGGAATATGTTAATCAAAGCATGCGTCCTCTGCTATCAATAAGCTACTCGAACGTACAACTCACGTATATATTCAAGGACGCTTGAACACGAGCGCCGGCGTTAATCATTCTGTGTTCTGCCTGACTTGTAAGCGGTGGTTAGTATTCGCTTGTGGGGAGTCAACGAGACGATTCCACGGCGTGCCAAACTGCTAATCGAAGAGCATCAATGGTGATCGAGCGTAAACGAGCGAAAATTGATCGTTTGGTGGCGCCACATTTCGCACCGTTTGCAACGTGCCGCACGAAACAGATTGTCCGCACCAACGAATATATCGCGAAAAGAAAACACGTAATTCGCTGCACTCAAATTTCGCATTAAGAAGCACCGTAATCGGCGATGACTTTTTCCACTATTCGCCCCTTAGTGCACGGTGGTCGAGAATCCTTCGTAAGTCACCCACTAATTAACAAAAGTTATTTAATTACCTTCTTTACTTGTTTTATGGTCCATGTTGCAATGCAGCATTGCAAGAGGGATTATCGGGTGACTAGAGCAACCTGCGCGGTTTTAAAAATGCAACATCTGTTGCTGGGATATTCATAGAGAAAGAATGTCCTCTTTTGCTTTCATTTTGAAATAGGACGCGTAAATCAACGCTAGAATCGCTGTCGACATTATTCTCTGTTGTGGTGGCGAAGAGGAGCTCACTGCGATGTACTGCGCCGCCACCTAAGTTGTCTTCGCGCGGTTGTAGTGAACACCATAGTGGTTTGCCGACAGATTAGCCTCAGGGGATAAGATGATAAGACACGTCCAAGCGAGGCGTATTGGCCATGAAGAAGTAAAATGCGGGGTGTAGATGATGTAGTAACGCTTCCGACGCTGTTCATGCTCTCAGATACGACATCATACGGCGCCCGCCTGCTGTAATGCTTGCAAGAGATCTACGAAATAAACATAAGTAAACCATTTATGTGAATGTGCTGTCGGACTCTTCCATCTACCTTACCATACAGCGAGCGCGCGTTGAAGGGGCAAAGGGTGCTAAGGGTGAAGTCTTCACATCGGTTTTAAATGATATAAAATTATGTTCCAATATAATAAGGTATGTGCGGTGTATGTGCATTGGCATTAAATAATTCTTTAACAACATTTAACCATATGATGAGGCTTAAAGCGCATGAAATGACGAGGACACACAAACACGTGGTACACACAGGCGCTGACTTACACCAGTGTTTATTGCGAGTGAGAGAGCCACATATACAGGCAACATCAGGAATCGTCACAGGTGCGCAGTTTGCCAGGCTCACCTATATTAACGCAGATAGGACTGTTCTCGAAATAAACACTGTTGTAAATCAGCGCCTGTGTGTACCACGTCTTTCTGTGTCCTCGTCCTTTCATGCGCTACTTAAGCCTTAGCTTGTCATACGAACACGTCCAAAACGCTGTTACTGAATGTGAACACAATCGTGTCAATGATATTTCCACTGAAAGTGCTCAACAGGAATAATTTTCAACTATTGTGGAGTAAGTTCAATGTCTTTTACAAACATATATGTCGACATGTATTGGGTGATCTACCTTGTTGAAACTGCCTGCCACATTACTGTTAATTAATGGTATATACAATGACGCAAGAACTACTTTAATGGCTTGGTCATACTCAATTATAACCCATTAATATTTTGATCCGATCTTGTTCATGACATTATTCATGTGAAATGGTCAACAAAAGAATATGCTTGGGTGAGTTCCATGACTTTTGAAACATGATATTTATTCACTCATCAATCCATCAGCAGCATGTCAACGATGTTTTAGCAGTCCTTCGATGTGTATGCTCTGCATCGATGGTTTTGCACGGGGTAGAGGACACCTTGCGGATTTGGCAAGTCGTGAGGAGGCTGCGTGGAAAATTGCGTGGCACCGGGATTCGAACCACGGACGTCTTGCACGCGAAGCGGGTGTTCTACCTCTACACCACCGCTGCACCGGATTAATCCACTGATTTAAAGAAGAAAGAAAAAACCCGCGTGTTGATAAAACTGCATAAACAGGCCTGGAGCGTGGCCTGATCCCGGTGACCAGGACAGCTAACGCACTCCCTCACCAGAGCAGGATTGGCCACTCTGGTACAGTACACGGCCACAACCTCCTATATGAACAAACCCCGGCCCTCAGTCCCCAGCAGCTGCGAAGCAACTGATCACGGCGGCGGTCAGCCTTGCGACGCAGCAGAGCGTGCTAAGAGCTCCAGACAGGCCGCCATTGGAATATGAACCTGGCAACGTTTAACGCTAGGATGTTGTCTAGTGAGGCGAGTCTACCAGTGCTATTGGAGGAATTAGAGGGCAGCAAATGCGATATAATAGGGCTCCGTGAAGTTAGGAGTACAAATGAAGCATATACAGTGATAAAAAGCGGGCACGTCCTGTGCTAACGCGCCTTAGCGGAGAGACGAGAACTACGAGTCGGATTCCTGATTAATAAGAATATAGCTGGTAACATCCAGGAATTCTATAGCATTAATGAGAGGGTGGCAGGTCTTGTGAAACTTTATAAGAGGTACAAAATGAAGGTTCTGCAGGTCTACGCCCCTACATCCAGTCATGGTGATCAGGAAGTCGAAAGCTTCTATGAAGACGTGGAATCGGCGATGGGTAGAGTTAAAACAAAATACACTATACTGATAGGCGACTTCAATGCCAAGGTAGGCAAGAAGCAGGCTGGAGACAAGGCAGTGGGGGAATATGGCATTGGTACTAGCAATAGCAGGGGAGAGTTATTAGTAGAGTTTGCGGAACAGAATAATATGCGCATAATGAATACCTTCTACCGCAAGCGGGATAGCCGAAAGTGGACGTGGAGGAGCCGGAAGGGCGAGACTAGAAGCGAAATAGACTTCATACTCTGCGCTAACCTTGGCATCATACAAGATATGGACGTGCTTAGCAAGGTGCGCTGCAGCGACCATAGGTTGGTAAGAACTCGAATTAGCCTAGACCTGAAGTAAGACCTGAAGGAAAAAACTAGTATATAAGAAGCTGATCAATGAGTTAGCGGTAAGAGGGAAAATAGAGGAATTCCATATGAAGCTAGAGAACAGGTATTCGGCTTTAACTCAGGAAGAGGACCTTAGTAATGAAGCAATGAACGACAATCTTGTGGGCATCATTAAGGAATGTGCGATAGAAGTCGGTGGTAACTCCGTTAGACAGGATACCAGTAAGCTATCACAGGAGACGAAAGATCTGATCAAGAAACGCCAATGTATGAAAGTTTCTAACCCTATAGCTAAAGCAGAACTGGCAAAACTTTCGAAATAATCAACAAGCTTAAGACAGCTGACATAAGGAAGTATAATATGGATAGAATTAAACATGCTCTCAGGAACGGAGGAAGCCTAAAAGCAGTGAAAAAGAAACTAGGAATTGGCAAGAATCAGATGTATGCGTTAAGAGGCAATGCCGGCAATATCGTCACCAATGTGGATGCCATAGTTCAAGCGGCTGAGGAGTTCTATAGAGATCTATACAGTACCAGTGGCACCCATGACGATAATGGTAGAGAGAATAGTCTACAGGAATTCGAAATCCCGCAGGTAACACCGGAAGAAGGAAAGAAAGCCTTGGGGGCTATGCAAAGGGGGAAGGCAGCTGAGGAGGATCAGGTAACAGTAGATTTGTTGAAGGATGGTGGGCAGATTGTTCTAGAGAAACTGGCCACCCTGTATACGCAATGCCTCATGACCTCGAGCGTACCGGAATCTTGGAAAAACGCTAACATAATCTTAATCCATAAGAAAGGCGACACCAAAGACTTGAAAAATTACAGACCGATCAGCTTACTGTCCGTTGCCAACAAAGTATTTACTAAGGTAATTGCAAATAGAATCAGGAACACCATAGACTTTCTTCAACCAAAGGACAAGGCAGCATTCCGTAAAGGCTACTCAACAATAGACCATATTCACACTATCAATCAAGTGAAAGAAAAATGTGCGGTATATAACCAACATAGACCATATTCACACTATCAATCAAGTGATAGAAAAATGTGCGGTATATAACCAACATTTATATATAGCTTTCATTGATTACGAAAAAGCGTTTGATTCAGTCGAAACCTCAGCAATCATGGAGGCATCACGGAATCAGGGTGTAGACGAGCCGTATGTAAAAATACTGAAAGATATCTATAGCGGTTCCACAGCCACCGTAGTCCTCCAGAAAGGAAGCAACAAAATCCCAATAAAGAAAGGCGTCAGGCAGGGAGATACGGTCTCTCCGATGCTATTCACAGCGTGTTTACAGGAGGTATTCAGAGACCTGGATAGGGAAGAACTCGGGATAAGAGTTAACGGAGAATACCTCAGTAACTTGAGATTCGCTGATGATATTGCCTTGCTTAGTAACTCAGGGGACCAACTGCCATGCATGCTCACTGACCTGCAGAGGCAAAGCCGAAGGGTTGGTCTAAATATTAATCTGCAGAAAACTAAATTAATGTTTAACAGTCTCAGAAGAGAACAGCAGTATACGATACGTAGTGAGACACTGGAAGCGGTAGGGGAATACATCCACTTAGAACAGGTAGTGACTGCGGATCCGGATCATGAGACTGAAATAATCAGAAGAATAAGAATGGACTGGGGTGCATTTGGCAGGCATTTTCAGATCATGAACCGCAGGTTGCCAGTATCCCTCCAGAGAAAAGTTTATAACAGCTGTGTCTTACCAGTACTCACGTACGGGGCAGAAACCTGGAGGCTCACGAAAAGGGCTCTACTTAAATTGAGGACGACGCAACGAGCTATTGAAAGAAGAATGATAGGTGTAACGTTAAGGGATAAGAAGAGAGCAGATTGGGTGAGGGAACAAACGCGAGGTAATGATATCTTAGTTGAAATCAAGAAAATGAAATGGGCATGGGCAGGACACGTAATGAGGAGGGAAGATAACCGATGGTCATTGAGGGTTACGTAATGGATTCCAAGGGAAGGAGCTATGGAAAGAAGAATGATAGGTGTAACGTTAAGGGATAAGAAAAGAGCAGATTGGGTGAGGGAACAAACGCGAGGTAATATCTTAGTTGAAATCAAGAAAAAGAAATGGGCATGGGCAGGACACGTAATGGGGAGGGAAGATAACCGATGGTCATTGAGGGTTACGGAATGGATTCCAAGGGAAGGGAAGCGTAGCAGATGGCGGCAGAAAATTAGGTGGGCGGATGAGATTACGAAGTTTGCAGGGACAACATGGCCACAATTAGTACATGACTGGGGTAGTTGAAGTATGGGAGAGGCCTTTTCCCGTTAATGGGTGTAACCAGGCTGATGAAGATGATGAAGAGGAGGAGGAGGAGGAGGCTGCGTAGCGCTTCATGTCATGGGTCATGTTTCGGCTCCAGAATCCCTCGGAAATTTATTGCGTAAGTTTTAGCGCTGGAGAATTGTCCCGAAAGAGGGTGTGCCATGCAATATTTTCAGCACGGGCACCCGTATAGAGTGCGGAAGAACTTAGAGCGACGTAGGTGCTTTACCGCGGATCTGCCTTATGTGCAGCAGTAATTTATTGTTCACCTTGTAGCAGTTTCACAATTTATGGTAGCGGTAGCACGAACAGTCATTGTGCTCATCTGCACTGGGTAGTTCAGGGATGGGGAAAAGCTTCGGGCCCCTATTTTGAGCAATCCTGAAATCCTCGATGGGCGCCACACTAACGGTAAGGCGGAACAAGAAGTAAGCATCTTGGTGGTTTGCAGCTCCACGATAAACGACCGACCGTATAAGTAACTTCTGGCCGATGCAGATACCGCCATTCAAGTTAGGACGTTAAATGCTTGGCTGATTGCAGCTAGGCAAAGACACAGTTCGTAAAAACAGCGAAGTGGTGGCCGTAAAGGTTCCAGGGAGACTTCTCGATGGCCCACACTGCTCCAAGGCATTCCAGCTCCGAAGAATCGTGGCGCCGCTCCACGTATGTGAACTGCTGGCCGCCATATCAAAAGGCACGCTGTTGTCCGGAAGTGTCTCTGAGCACTACGCCCTGTCCCTCCTGGCTGACGTCTTCATCGAAATTATCCAGTGTCAGTGGTTCAAGCAAAGCTTGCTTGATGTTTTCAAATGCAGTTTCCTAGTCAGATGTTCTGAACCACTCAGCATTTTTCTTCAACAAGGATGTGAGAAGCGTTGCCCGGTCAGAAAATTTTCTAATAAATTGGCGAAAGTAGCAGGCGCACCCAAGAAATTATTAAGTTCTTTCACAGTGCAAGGGACATTATAACTGGACGAAGCATGTCCAGAGTACGTAACTTAACGGAAGCCACTTCACTTAGGCCTTCAGATTTACAGTGCTTCCTATGCTAACTTCAAACGATACTGGTACTTGTCACAAGTTTCCGCACACACTATTACTAGACAAGTTGGAGAAGTGCCATAGTCCACTTGAGATAGCCTCAGACCTTGTCCATAAGCACCTGCAATGTCGCCGCGGAATGGTACTGGGCCCGACCACGGACTGCAACATGGAGATGTGCCATGGTTGAGCCTGTCGGCGACGTGTTCTACTGATAAGCCGGCGCTCAGCAGGCGACAGTCGACGTGCCTGGCGGCGGATGGGTCGCCGCCCTTCTGTGCCGATCTGGTGTCCGATTAGCTCTGTGCGTCAGAGTTTTCCATTGCATGTGACAGTGCAATGACAGCATTCGTGAAGCGGCACTTTCACTGATTTTAACTCTCCGACAGAACGCTAGCTGTTTAATTTTGATGGTCTCCCAATGACGGCCTTCCACTAGTAACCGAACGCCGTGCAGTTCGTGCAACTCGTTTAGAGAAGCAAGAGAAGAGCGTTGCAGCTGCATAAAGGGACAAAGCTATGCCCAAACGTTCGCAGCTGTGCAGAAAGACATGAATGGTAATGATATTCAGCCAGAAATCTTGAGTTTTCTTGTCGACAGAAAAAGCAGACACCGCAGTGAAAGTTTCACGTGTACGGGCGGCCTGCAGTCACCCTTCGTCTTACTCCTTTTATTCCCTTTACCCCTTTTCCCAGCACAGTGTAGCCATCCGGTACTTACACTAGCTAACCTCCCTGTCTTTCCTCCTCTTTCTCTCCTCCTCCTTCAGAGAAGGTGGTGCTCTTGTGTGGAATTTTCAAGGCAGCGGGAACCTTGGCTACGCTAAGAGGCGGTATGATTGTTGAGCATGAAATGTTGACTCTGCCGCTATATATGCAGGATTATTAGTAAGGTGGCGCCAAGGAGTAATTCGGTGCAAAAAATTAGAAACGTACGCCGACACATTCAACAGAAGCGTGGACAACTTTGCTGACAAACGATCCAGAAAACTAGTGGTAGTTTGAAAGTTTCAAGCACTAGTTTCGTAACCACGCATTAAGGCTTCGGGGAGAACACTGACGTAGCATTGGCCTCTTCGTATAAGGTGCAACCACGAGGCCACACAGGGCTCTGGGTTGAAACCAGCAGGAACCTCATGAGAGGATGCGTGTGCTTCAGAGAAGTTGCGAAAACGTCCCTCACCCGCAAAGCTAATTTCATGTTGTGGGTACAGGAGCCGACGTGGCACGTCACTGTAGCTGTGGAATGCGGAATCGTATGGCTTGCAGCCGTACGTGGCTGGGGTGATGAACTTTCCTGGTATGCAGCTGTAGAAGTCGTCGTTAGGAGGATCGCACCGCTGCCACCAATTGAAGCGAGATGATGAGGTTGACTGACCATCAAGATTTGCTTAGTTGCCATTCTTAGTAAGCGGCTCTCCATCCTAATGTCATCGTCTTCACTAGTGGCTCTTTTTCTCTGCATTCGCATTGGTGCCTTGTCGTTTAGCCAAACATTAAAAATATGAAATTTTCGCATAGCTCGACAAAAGCAAGATAACGTTGTTTGCCATCGCTTGGGTATAGTAAGTGTTCTTCTTTATTTTGTCCTAATTGAATATTTAGTCTTAATTAATTAATAAGCTTCTCAATAACTATAGTTAGATGAAAAGTGTCAATGAGAAAATTGTAGAGCAACATGAGAAGCATGCCGATACAGTTTTCTGTTGCTCAATACGTGCTACATGAAAGTGTTTTTCCAAGCGTGAAAGGAGCCCGCGAATACACGCAAAGTGCCTGGATCGGCCAGTCACATGGCAGTTTTGCGTGTATTCGCCGGCGGATGCGCGCTGTCTCCCCGTGTGCGCAAGAGGGGGAGCGAGGAGGTGAGCGCGCGGTAGAAAGGCGGGGGAGGGGGTCGGAGCTGCGTTTTCTCTAGTGCGTGTGCAGCTGCGAATAGCGCAGCTGAGCACGACTGCGCACGCGTTATCTCGGTGGTAATCTGCGGTGGCTACAAAGGTAATTAATGATCGCCATGGGCTGATGCTTTCGCATGCGTTGTGCTCTCCTGCGCAGCCTTCGAGTTCAAGCAGGAGGCAGCCGGAAAGTCAATTTGCTCTCCGCAGCTGCCGCTCCTCGTTGAGCTAGTGTATTCATAACGAGTGTTGACGGTCATCAGGTGCCGCCTGCTCTTGTTCACCTGCGCACACATGGCACCCTGCTTGGTAACCTAATTAGCAAGCGATTGTTAACTACAATTTATACGACTAATGAAACTATGAACCTTGCTTAACGTTGATGTCTAATCCATTGTTGTCGTAATCTATGCCTCGTTCTCAGGTGAAACGGCGTCTTTTTTTTCTATGCGCAGGTGAAATTTTGTACCAAGTTCAAGATAGTGGAGCCACATTCATCCTGACAGAGAAACAAAACGTTGACAAGATTTTGAACATACACCAGACTAGTCCTTTTAAGGTGAGCGCCCCAATATCCTAAAGTATTTTCTTCTTCCATGAAAGTGTTGGTCAGCAGCCTACTCGGTCACTTTTTTTTTCAACCAGTCGTTATTGATGGGACCAACACCCGTTATTTGCGGCACACTGTACTCACGGTGCATTGGGTAGGTTTCCGAACGGACGAACGAGTCAACGCGTATTTGAATATCTCAGGCATACGCGTGGGCCAAGGGCGAATGGGAGGCAAGAGCAGACACTCCGTTACGCTGTTTTCTGGTAAACAAGGGATCACCTTTCTTCGCGACCTAGAATTTTCAGCACCGGGACCATATTTTGGGTCCCAAATAGCTGCTATTGACGTCCATCATTTCATCATATTCTAGTGAGAACTCTTACTATAGTCCTATTTTTCTTTGTAGTCCTTACTATAGTCCTACAAAGGCTCCACGCTTTGTAGACTGCGCATATTGGTAGCCTTTACGGTTCTGCACAGGTAAGATGTCGAGAGGATAAGTTCAAATTATCGCCAATTAAGAACATTTATGCACTAAAGCAAAGAGACAAACCCGAAGAAACAAATTCTAGTATGGCATAAAGCGATAAATTGACAAAAACGAAATCAGGAGGTGTAGAATTTTGTTCGCAATTATCAGCGGCTATTGTCTTGCGTAGTTTTATAGCAGATGGCCAAGATTGACTACCAAGATGATGATGATGATGATGATCGTTCTGTTTCCGTGTCTTGTGTTTTGAGAATTCTTATTCAAGAAGTAAATTCACGTACGCTAAACACTGTGCTTTTTATTTCCGCGTCAGGGCTCAAGACACGCGCTGGGGCTAGGAATCAAAGCACGAGAAATTCCATGCAGTTTATTCGTGACCAAACAAACACACAGAATTTGCTGGCCAAGCCAAGCAATAAGCGGTGAAAGAAAAAACTAAAACATGTTTGTGTAATGGCATCTGGTTGTTGTGCATAAACTACAAGGAAGCGTCAAAGAAACGGAGGGCGACAGCTGTTGCGCTACGTGTGCACACGAGAAAGAATGAGGGATGATTGCAGTTTATTTAAGCGCTAGAAAATAAGCAATTTGCACGTGTGGGCTGCAAGTTTCATTATAACGAACACCATTAGAGGTTTCCTCTTGAGGCTCTTGTCTCATTTGTTCAATGTCATTTATTGAACACATAAAGACAGGGCAGCGCCTGTCCCGTCTATGCGTCACATCCATGAAAACCAGCCGCTGCGTCCATGGTGAAGACGTCTTTATAAACAAAGGTGACTTTGGTACCTAGGAAGGAATCGGGCGATGTATCGCGCAGCTCATATCAGTGAGACTATTTTCTGCATGTCGAAGAATGGCGTGGATAAATCGATGGCATTCAGACGCAGTGAGTGGCAGTCTTTATTTATTGTCTCCTAACCATTAAAGCTTGTAGTACGCTCTCTGCCCGTTTTCTTCGTCACATCAGTTCGCTGGTTGACGAATGTCATCGTCGCGCTAAAGATGGTCACTGGAACACAAATAGCCAGGTCGCACGTGGTTACGGCAAGTGCACTGGTAAAGCATCCATCGAGATCGCGGTAACTGATTTCGCATAGCAATGAATGTTCATGCAGCGACGCAACAGCCGTCAAAATTACAAGGTCAAAATTTCTATACGGAGCCGCGTTGCTTCCGAGACGTCACCAATACGTGTTATAGAACTGCCTGCTGCACAATACTTTTTACATACCGGTGTGGCACCAAACATAATGTGGAACTCGGTTTTACTCATTTGCATGCAACAATACTGTTACAATGTACGAGTATATCATAGAGGACGCAGAGTTTCAGTTGACAGCCATAGCCTAGTGCAAGGGCACAAAACACGGCAGTGCGGCAGGCGTGGTTCACTCTCCGCCACCGGACACCCACGGATACATGTATGACAATCATACAGTAAGTTGGGTGAGTTTTCGTTTTGCACTCGTCCTGTGGTTTCTCAAACTTGCGTCCCTTATTGTGCTCTTAACATTTGGCAATACATATAAAGCAGATACAAGAAGCTCGTTGTCAAGTGTCTGAATTTCGAGAGGTGCGTTGCTCGGAAGAGGCGCGGAGAGACCGATATGCTTGTGGTAGAAGAAATAAAGAGAAAGTGACACACATGTGTCAGTAACGTGCCTAGCAACGACATTGCCATGGGGCATCGAGGGAGCCACCAAGGGAGGGGTACCTACGGGTAGGATCGTTTTTCGAGGCTTGAGGTCCGGCAGAGCGACCGGCTGGGAACGCTCTTAGACTAATTTTACCGATAGGTACCTGGTGGTAGCTTCCGTCTGCCTCGCACATGCGTTGCTGATGCTTTACCAGAACGCCATATGTGAATGGCCAAGGGGTGCCCTGTGCCCTCTGAAATCTATGTCGGGACCCCTATTCAGCACTTTCTGCTTGGAATGTGTATATATTACTTTTTAGACCAAATCGAACACAAATCGAATAGTTCCAGAAGTAAATCGAATCGAATGTGGTATACTTTTCGAAAAGCTTCACCATAAGAAAGTGCCGTTAGCACAAGTAATATTATGTTGCAAGAGGCACATATAAAGATGTATTTACAATATTTGCAAGAGAGACAACGATGCATAAACAAGATGGCTGTCGAGTCCGATTCCACATTTTCACGTCAAATCGGCTTCTGATTGACGCCACTCCTGGTTGTGAAGTAACATGGGCCCGCCTGTAGTAGCGTCGCCTCGGCGCTAACTATACTAGAAGTGAATTCGCGGCAAAGTAAGGCTTCAGCTGGGACATATACAAAACGTCCGGTAGGACACGCGAGTTCAGTGGAGCGAACTCGTAGTTGACATCGCCAAGCTGTCGCAATATCGTGTAGGGCCCTGTGTAGCGCTGCAGCAGCTCTTCAGACAAGTCGACGTGGCCACATGGCATTCATAGGAGGACAACGAATCAAGGAGAAAATTGAACGTCTAGATGTCGGCTGTCATACCGGACCGTCAGTGCGGCCTAAGACTCAGTGAGCCGGGAGCCGGCAATCTGGTGCGCCGTGTGAGCCCGGGCGAAGACATCTCGAGCGTAATTAGTGGGGATGTTCGTCGAGTAAGGAAGAGTATGTCAAAGGGCAAAGAAGCATGGCGGACGAACAGAAGGTAAAAGAGTGAAAAGCCAGTGGTCTCGTGGAGGGATCAATTACACGTGCAGTTCCAATCACTTCGGTCGTCGGAAAGGTACATGAAGAGCATTTCTGTCAACAAGCGATTAAGGTGCTCTGTCAGTCCGTTTGTCTGCAGGTTGTAGCCGGTGGAAAGCTTGTGCTCGGCAGAACAGCAGCGAAGTTTGTCTTCAGCTACTCAGCACAAGGTGTGGCCGCGATCTGTGAAGAGCTACCGGATTGTGCCGAGAAGTAGGATGACGTCATGTAAAAAAGAATCTGCCAGCTCAGTTGCACAGCTTGTGCGCAAAGCTGGCGTGATTGCTTACCGGGTTGCGTAATCAGTGGCGACAACGACCCACTTATTGCCAGATTTCGACGCCAGAAAAGAGGCGAGAAGACCGAGGCCAACGCGAAAGAATGGCTCTGAGGGCACATATAGGGGGTGAAGGCGCCCAGCGGCCAGCACAGCCGGATATTTGCGTTGCTGACAGAGCGCACAGGCTACAACATAGCGTTTCACGGAGCGGTAGAGGTTTGGCCAGTAGAAAGGGCGTCGAACGTGCTCGTAAGTACGCGAAACGCCGAGGAGGCATGCAGTAAGGGCGTCATGCAACCGCTGAAGAACTCATGTCCGGAGATGGCGTGGTAAAACGACTGGAAATTCCGGTTCTTCAGGGCGTAAGCGGCGATGGCAGAGAGCGTCATCGCGGAAACGAACATGCGCAGCGTGTCCTCTGAATGTCCAGAGATGAGGCGATCAATTGGAACACGTAAACAGTTCAGCGCGGATGTCATGCAGATCAGAAATGGCCAGGACGCAAGAGTCGGTGTCATGCGCATCATATTCAGGGCAGTCGACAGGATGACGGGAGAGGCACTCGGTGTCCTTGTGCAAGCGGCCTGACTTATATAAAATAGCAAATGAATATTCTTGGAGCCGTAGCGCCCATCAAGCCAAACATCCAGTGAGGTCTAGAAACGAGGAGAGCAAGCACAAGGCGTGGTGATCGGTAACCACGGAAAATGTGCTGCCGTACAAGTAGGAGTGGCATGTGGCAAAAGCCGAACATAACGCCAGGCACTCCCGTTCGGTACTTGAAACATTCCTCTCTGCGGGTGAGAGGAGGCAGCTCGCGTATGCAATTACGCAGTCTGGGTTACGCTGCCATTGAACAAATATAGCCCCAATTCCATGGCCACTGACATCCTTGTGAAGTTCAGTGGTGGCAGATGTATCATAATGAGCCAGGAATGGGGTGCCGTGAGCAAGCGTACGATGGCGGAGTAGGCTCTGGTTTGAGAAAGGCCCTGTGTGAAAGCAATGTCCTTCATGAGTAAGTCGGCGAGTGGGCGAACGGCTTCGACAAAATTCTTGATAAAACGACGGAAGTATGAGCATAGCCCAACAAAACTTCTTACCTCTGTGGTGATCGAGGGAACAGGAAAGTTCTCGGCAGAACGAATCTTGTCAGGTACGATGTCTAAAGCGGCACTTCGACAAGTTCAATTTTATGCTTAAAAGAGAGCAAAAATAGCCGATAGACGCGTTAGATGATTCATGAAAGTAGCTGAAAAGACTGTAACATCATCTAGATAACAGAGATATATGGACCGTTCTTCGAAGGTTGCTGGGGCATTACAAATGTCGAGCGGTATCACCTTGAAGTGGTAGCGGCCATAAGGTGTTAAGAAGGCAGTTTTTGCAGGGTCCTTGTTATCTACCGAGATTTGCCAATAGCCTAATTGGGGGTCTGTCGCTGAAAAGTACTTGCCTCCGTGCAACCAGTCCAAGGCGTTATAAACACGTGGCACGGGGTAAGCACCCTTGCGTGTGACTTTGTTGAGGTGTCTGTAGTCCACACGAAAGCGCCAACTGCTGTCATTCTTTTTGAAAAGGACAACAGGGGACGCCCATGGACTGCAAGATGGCTCGATAGCACCTTTAGTCCACATCTTATCCACTTCTCGTTGTATCGCTTGTCATTCAGCATGCCAAACACGGTATGGCCGGCAGCGTATCGGATTGGCATCTCCGCTGTAAATATTGACACGTGTACTTATCTTTATCGGGCAACCACGTTTCGCCGCTTAACAACTGTAATCGCAGAGCGAGGGACGCGCCTGCATGTATCCGACGTTTCTGGAAAGTTATCGACGCTTCTATCCGCGTGTCTGTTGTCGCCGAACCTTGTGTTATCAGATTTCATCGCGTGACACGAATGGTGTAGAACTTTGTGGAAGACACGCGGGTCTCATCAGTTAATCTGGAATATTCGATGACTGATCTATAAAAGCCGACGCGCTTGACCCGCTGATCAGATTTTCGACGATCGCCGAGCGTGTTCGCCGCTATCGTTGCGCTATAAGTGTAGCCTGTTTTGTGGGCACAGGTTCGCCCAATAAAAGTTAGTTTTCTTGTTCACAGTATTGCTACTGTCTTATTCAACGTCACCACCACGTGACAATATGATGGGTGACCGTCGATATCTGGGCTAAAGGGCGGCGGTAAAGGTATAAAATGTCTCACGAAATTTTCAAATGACGGCGGAAGTCAGCAGCTTGTACGGGAAAAAGATCAGTTGCAAACGTCTTGCAAGTTCGTCTGAGAGACGCTGAATTGGAGG
Source organism: Dermacentor albipictus (assembly GCF_038994185.2). Lineage (NCBI taxonomy): Eukaryota > Metazoa > Arthropoda > Arachnida > Ixodida > Ixodidae > Dermacentor > Dermacentor albipictus. The sequence continues at coordinate 31,649,923 of NC_091825.1, forward strand.
TTGCTGTAGAGGGCGACGAAATTTCGGCATCAAGAGCCGTTATCTTGCAATCGTTCACAGGCGAGATGCTACTGGGACACTATGCCACCGGGAAGAACTTGAGTCGAGCAGTTAAAATCAAGGACAGAGAGTGAAGTCTCATTGCCTGTAACAGTGAGCATGGTAGGGGGTACGGCCAAATTTCACTCAAGCAGTATGTCAGCGGTGGGACATAGTGCATAGAAACCATCAGGAACAGATCGGAGTAACAGTAGAGTCACGTATGTAGTGGCTTGAGGTGACAGGCGGATGTCTTTTGGGGGGGATAACTGTGGTTGTGTGGCTTGTAGACTATAGCAGCCGTGGGGCATTTCAAGCTGTATGACACTAGACAAGCAGTCAAAGGGCTGAATGGGACAATAAAAAGTCAAAGCCAAGTATAACGCCATAAGGGCACTGTTCCAAAGCGGCAAACGAAACAGTCACTGGCGCCCCACGATGCCAATGCGAGCGGTGAACATACCAAACACGGTAAGCGTTCCTCCGTCGGCGACGCGGAGGGTGCGTGATGCCGCTTGTGTAAGAAGGTTGTCCAGGCTTCGGTGCAATTGGGCACTCATCACCGTTACGTGTACGCCACTGTCGATGAGCGCTGCGACACTGACGCCATCGACTAAAACGTCCACTAAGTTTTGCTTGGTCGACAAAGTAATCGGAGGGTTCTGCGGTAGAGTCGTCAATTCAGCCTCACCTCCGGGAGCTGCATCGCTCAGTATTCTGAAGACGGGTGTCGGGGCTGCATCGGGGACGGTGGGCGACGAGCCTGCGGCAATAGGGACGATGGTAGACGAGCTGGTAGCGAATGGGACTGGTGGCGTAGGAATGACGACGACCGAGTCTTCCGAGGAGAACGAGCGTCATTGTTTGGCTGTTGCGGTGCCAATTTAAGGTGGTAACGACTATCGCTCTTTTGAGGGCGATAATAACTGGTGAATGGCAGTCGCAGAGAGGACGAGAAAGTACTGTTGTTGCATTGGCGAGCAACGGGACCAATAGGCCAGCAGGGAAAACACATTGGTCGATCTTCTACAGTTTGCCACTTGGCTGCATTTCGGTAGCGTGCAGAATACCGCGGACCACTCGATGGACCTAGAGCATGGTATAGCTGTGAAGCGGCAACGGCACATGCAGAATGAGCTCCAAGATTAGCGAGTTCTTCACGGACTTTGGCCTGCAGAAATGATGCTGTAGGCTAGTTGTTCGGTTCACTGCGATGGAGAAAAAGGGCTGCAGGAGGCATGGCTTCAAGTTCTCGCCGCACTATCGGTATCAGGTCATCAGATTATGATGGTCGCGGCACTCCTAGCCTGTCGTCACAAGATGTCACAGCTGTGTTCGGCAGACGCGCGAACGGCGTGGCAATGCGGCGGCCCTTGGCCTGCCCAAAGCGTGGGCATTCTTCTATGATGTCTTGTACTGTTTCACAATTTTCGCATATGAACAGATTGAAAGCATCGTCAGCTATCCGCTTCAGTACATGCCATACCTTTTCTGCCTAAGCCATATGGCTGTCGTCCGTGCGGCACAAAGCGAGCACATCCTGGATGTAAGAGACATATGATTCTGTGGAAGTCTGGGCGCGGGTCGCTAGTTCTTTCTTAGTGGTGCTCTTGCGCTCGGCGGGAGGGACAAATAAGTCCCTCAGCTTCTGTTTGCAGGTGTCCCAGCTGTTAAGGTCTTCCTCGTGGTTGTCATACCCCACATTCGCCGTGTCATGTAGGTAGAAGACCAAGTTAGCCAACATAATCGCTAGATGCCCCTTCTTGTGGGCACTGACACGCTCATACGTGGCGATCCAGTCTTCCACGTCGAAGTGGTTGGTGCGGCAGAACAATCCTGGATCCCGTGGCTGAGCCAGCACATCCGTCGGGATTGTAGGTGCTGATGTGGGCCGCTAGCTCTTCAGTCAGACGTTACAACCACCGCGGAGCTCCATTGTTGTTCTTGTGGGTACGCAGCACCTCCATCAATTTGTTACGTAGCAGAAGTTACATATAAAGATGTAATTAAAATATTTCACAAAAGCGGCGACCATGTATAAATAAGATGGCTGTCGACACCAATTACACATCTACACATCAAATCGTCTTCTTGCTGGCGCCATTCCTGGTTGCGCGGTATCAATATAAAAGCTGTAGCTAAAACTACGTCCGCCGTCTCCATCCAGCATTCCGGACGAATATAGGACTCTCGGTTTATGGTAAACGAATTTTTTTCAGCTTGAACTAGACAAGGGCAAAATAGAGACACACGAAAACAGAACCATTGCTGACTTTGAATTGAATCTTTAACCACTTGAAGTCACAAATGTCCATGCATACATCGCGCACAAAAATTTTTATTTTTGGCAGGTACGTTGGACGGTCCGGAACTGTTTTTGTAGGTGTACCTGCGGCGTTTCTCGTTGGTTTTACCATGTTTGACGTTAGCATACATTGGCTATAAGCACTTGAAACAGCTGTATACATGTCACCCTCACGACAGCACTTATTCTGTGTGCGTTTCGGTGCGGTGTGTCTGTTTCGACGCAGCCCGCGGAGCTTGAGGGCGCCCTCGTGCTACGTGTTCAAACAAGTGGCCCGACAGAACGCCCAGGTTGTCCTACAAGCCCAAATGTACCCGAAACACAAACGCACATTCGAAAAAAAAAATGTTCTAGTAGCTGATAGCTTTGCCGCTTCCTACCTACCATATAAATGAAAAAAAAGGAAAACAGCAAGTCTAAAAACAGAAGCAAGCTCAAAGCATGCATCAAAACAATGCAGACGTTCTCGTCGCCACAACACAGCCCTACCAAGAGACTTTCGTTAGCCACAAACTTGCTCTCCGGCAGACGTTACTTCAGCGCCACCGCAATATCATGAGCAACTGCTTCTGTAGCAGTGCTAAACATTGCCTAAAGATTGTTCTGGCTTGTGCCGCATTGTTATTGCGAATCCGATGTTTTGACGGCTAATTCTTGCGCATTTTACATACAATCAGCTTGCTCTTTATGTATACCGTATTTAGCACCCAGAGCAACTTGTAAATGCTGTCTCTTGTTAGGGTAGCGGGCTCTACGCCGCGCCAGTACTGCTTGCCCGTTCAAGTGCATTACGTCACTACTTCTTCCTCCTGTTTCACAACTTGCACTTGTGATAACGGGCAGGTATGCGAGCACAATAAGGAGCTCAGTACGTATTTTAAGCACTGTGTCGTTGATGGAGGTGCTGCATATTTCGCGGAAAGGGCGTTCTCTTTATGCATCAACCTTAGCGCCGTATCCTTAAGGCGACAAACTCGATGGTTCGCGCGTGCGTACGACGTTGCTTTATACACTTTGTAATATAACACAATTGTCAAGCCTTAGTATTTATAACTTTCACAAGTTCCTCTCATTCTATTGCGCCTCATAATAAATAATAATAACGTTTAATAAAAGCGGAAATGGAGTAGTAGGCACAAATGAGCACTTCTTTTTTTTTACCTCCAAAGTACTTTTCTGAGCGTGCGACTGACCACAGTATACCAGGTAAGGAATGGCTCTATGGGTGACGCAACCTGCTCCAAACGTGTTTTCATGTTGTTTGCTTGTGCTATGCCCTCGGTACTAAAATGTAGCCTACTTTTGATCCAATATGGCGTTTCATTGCGGACTTTTTACGTTCTGATATATTCCAACAAAGCTCGCTCGCCAATGTGAATGAGTGAAGAGTGTGAGTCAGTGTACTCGAGAGTGAGTATGCCATTCTAAGTTCCGAAATACTGCTCGCAGCATGCGTATGTGGCAAGCCACGCCCCAGAAAAACTGTACTAAGCGATATGCGCGGACGCTCCCGTAGGCCCCTAGGGCCTAGTTTGGCCCTCAGAATACCTGGAGGCTCCACTGAAACAGGATAAATATGGCAGCATGATCCCTTGTGAATTTTTTACTGAGTCCGCGCAATCACAAAATAAATTAAGTTTCCATTTAAATAAAATCAGTGATGTTCTTTCATTTTTGATAAAAAGACGAATTAATGGCTGGAGCCACAAGCAACCAGTTTCGAAGTATTATTTCCCAAAGTGTGAGAAAAGATACCTGAGCGTTCCAGTTACGCTTGTGTTTCAATACATAACAGAGCGTTTCCTTAAAAAGAAGTAAGTCGAACAACAGTTCATTTTTAAGGTGAGCTTGAGGGCGCATATAGCCAAACTTGTGTTATTCTGTGAATTCCGTTCAAGTGCATACGCCTTGGAAACTCACCGGCTGCAATTAGTAAATTCTAATATATGCCCTAAGGAACGTAATTATTAAGTTCATTAGTGACTGCTTCTTAATCTGGTGAAATGGTATTTCCTTTCTCTTGCAACTAATCAACGCCTCTGTGAATATTGGAAACCAAGGACTAGAATTATGTTATCTGCATCGGGCAATACTTCAAAGTTACGTAAAACTTCAAAATCGCCACCCCGTATAAAACCTCTGAACAGGCCAAAAAGGAAGGTTTAATTCCCTTGATTTCAAATTTAACACACGCACTTTGTAATTTTACTGCATCTACCCCCCCAGTATTTATCGCATTGCCTTAATATGTGCACTCAGCGAGTAATTTTCTTTTCTTAGAATGCCGTTAAAACAGGCATAAAACGTTCTTCAGAGCTTCTACTCGTACCAATAACTTTGTGTAGAAGACAAATTAAATTGTAGTAAAAGAAAAGGACATACATGATTCCGCCTTGCAGTATATCCCACCTAAACATTGTCACTGAAAATGTATAAATGAGACACGTGTTCCTGAGAACATGCCCACTTGATATTTATCATTGCGAAGAACAATAGTTTTGCCATATAATATAGATGTTCATCAATCAACTTAACTTTCCTTATTTGTACAATCTATTTGTCTGCGCATTATGTTAAGACTGTTAATTTTAGAGTGCAGCACTGAGGCACCTGTTGCTGCGTCGCGTAGGCGTCGTCCCTCGGCGCAACCGAGCCAACGAGCAGAACGAAGGATTAAAGAGTGAGCGCGGAACGCAGGGCGCTATGAAAGACGGTGGTAGTGAAGAGAGCGCGAGGATGAAAACGGGGAAGGAGGGTATGGGGAAAACGTGAGGAGAAAAGCGTAGCGCCGTGCAAAACGGGCTCTGCGGTGACGACTGCTATGAGATGCAGCCAAAGTAGCGCGCCGTCGTCTCTTCATCCATGGCATGTGGCGAGCGCGTACCCCGGTACAATACATGAAAAGATAGCGCTACATGAGCGGAGGTCTGCCGATGGCGGCTGCTGTGAATCGCGCCCACACGTCACCCACGCGCTGCCTCTCACGACCTCTCGATTAACGAGGAAATCGCGCCAAACTTTGCTCCGTTTGCAGTATATCGCACCAGACAGATTTTCCGCACCAGCCAATACATAGCGCAATGTAAACATCTACAGAGCTACGCCCCAATTTCGCATTTGGGAGTATCGTATAGTCGGCGAATTTTTGTTTTGTTTTTTGCAGGGCCTGTTTTCGATTGAGCGGGTAGACGGTTTCCACTGCGTTCAAGACTTCGAGAAAGAGGATGGCAGCTCTTTCGAGGAGCCTTTCGTCGATGATGCCCGAGCCCACATTATGGTCTACACCTATACATCAGGCACCACAGGCTTACCGAAAGGAGTGGAGATCAGCATGTACGCGTTCATCGCGTCCGTGGAGTTGTGCAGGTCAGATTCATTGGGGCCTTATATTCACACATAAAGAATTCTCCTGGTCCCTAAAGAAGACGTAGCGCCCGTCGCAAGAATCTTGAACAGAACAGCAAGCAGGAATACTTTTTACTCTACGCGCTGAAAGAAAATGAAATAGAAAATTGGCCGAGGATGGATAGCAACTGTAGCACATTATTCAGAACAGGTGACGCGCAATGCGGTTGGGCGAACAGTGAAAACGTTTACCTCGAAGTAGCTAAGTCACACTAATAAGATATTTCTACTCCAGTCGGCATAAGCTGGAGCCCCCGCGTCCCTTACCAGTGCGCATGTGAAATAGTAAGCGTCAAAGCTATGGTGCATACTCCGCGAATTTCCGAATTAAGTAGAGGGGAAGTGGCAGCTTTATTCTCATCTTCTGCAGTAGGCACCAGCGTCTAATATTTCGCAGGGAGAGTATTTACACGAGCTTCGTGAACATGCACTACCGACATTTCTACGAAGATGCCACAACTATATACCTTGCTTCTCCGCAAGAAAAGTAGAAACTTACCAATCAAGGAAGGGGTCTGGCAAGGAGTTACTATTTCACTAATGCTATTCACTGCATGCTTAGAATAAATATTCAAACAATTAGAATGGAAGGGTTTAGGAGTGAGGATAAACGGAGAATATCTGCACGAACTTTGGTTTGCAGATGACATTGTACTGTTTAGCAAAAGTTGGAATGAATTGCAAAAAATGATTGAGGACATTACCCGAAAAAGTGTAACCATGTAGTTCAAGATTACAATGCGGAAGACAAAGGTAATGTTCAATAGCCTGGCAAGAGATCAATACTTCAGCGTTGTACAGCCTGTACTATACAGCCTCCAAGAGACTGTACAGGAGTACGTTTGTCTAGCTCAATCAGACAGGGGACCCTTATCATGAGAAAAATATGTACAGCAGGATAAAAATGTGTTGGAGTGCATATGACAGGCATTATGATATCCTGACTAGGAGATAACCACTATAATTAAAAATAAAGGTGTACAGTTACTGCATTCCATCGGTGCTAACATACCGAGCAGCAACTTGGAGGGTGACATAGAAGCCCGAGAACTTGTTAAGCAACGCGCAAAGAGCGATTGAACGAAACATTTTAGGCGTAACCTTAAGGGACAGGAAGACAGCGGTGTAGATCAGAGAGCAAACGAGGAGAACTGACATTCTAGTGGACATTAGGAGAAAAAGGTGAAGCAAGGCCGGTCATGTAATGCGTATTGGGAAGATGACCGGTGAACCGTGATAGTTTCAGAATGGGTATGAAGGGGATGGAATCGCAGTCGAAGACGACAGAAAACTACGTGTGGTGATGCAATTTGTAAGTATGCAAATGCATCGGCTAGCTCAAGCCCGAGGTAATTGGAGATCACTTGGAAGAGACCTTCGTCGTGCAGTGTACATCAAAATAAGGTAATTACGATGATTCAAGATGTGGTAATAATAAGGATGATGTGTGCATAGTACTCGACCGATGTGTCATTATAGAGGTTATTGTCCAGTTTTTAATAACGCTGCATATGACTTAGAACAGGCAATTGACGAAGTTTGGTGGCCAAGTGCAAGTTCAGCTTCAGAATGAGCACGGAAAATATGGTGCAGTCGCGCTACATTCGGGTGGATGACTAATTTTTCTTTCATGAACCTTCCTCCAGCTTGTGGAATCGCGCCGAATTCATTTGCCATATTTGATTCCTTGGCTATGAGGTGTCGAATAATTCGGCCTCGCACTGCCGGATGTTAACCACCTGGATAGCTGGAATTGTGAGAGACCGTGCCGGACAGGCGTTGGCCCCGGGTTAAGCTCCAGGAACAGAACAAATTTTTCTTCAACGGCGAAGCTTTCATTCTGAGTACGCTGTATTACTTTTTTCGTAGCGTCGTGCTATACTGGGGTCTATAAAAAAAGATTCCCTTTCATGAGCATTCATCTACCTTGTAGGCTTCCGCAGAGCTGATGTACCATAGGATGCAGGGAGGCGTGCCGGTGCTTAGGGACGTTAAGAACTGTTTCCTTGCTGTCCATACGCATTCGTGGAACAGCACGTTGCAGATTCGGATTGATGTGCTTGTTGGCTTAATTCCCCATAGCGCCGGATATTTTTTGAAGGATTTTCTTTTAACGGTGGGGCAGATACGCATTCTGGGAAATTTATCAAGAATGCGCCAATGTCCCGTTACACATACCTAGTCGCACATACCCAATCGCCCAAATTGTGGCGTAGAAACGAACACCGCTCAGAAAAGTGGGTAAGGAGAACAGGGAAGGTTAATCGCAATAATAATGTTGTACTTGGCAAATATTTGGGCATCGTGATGGTTGGAGAACGATTTCAAATGCACTTCTTTCGAGAACACGTAAAATTTTGGAAAATGTATCTGCTGGATGGTTCTCTAGTATTTAGATATTGCTGCTCTGTTGTTCACAGCCTTTTTTTTGCTTATATTTAAGGTTTCCAGAATGAAAACTTCACAGGGACAAGTCAACACTTGTGCCATCTTCGGGTTCTTTACATGCACCTCTTCCACTGGTGTTATTTGCTTATGTATTTGTTTTTAAATATTTATTTCGCATTAAATGCCCTTGAAAAGCTTGAAGGGGACTGCTTGCTGAAACCGATGTAATGAAAACATGAAACAATTGACAGAACGCCCAACACTCTTCGTTAAGTTTTTTCTTGAAGTTAGCAGTCTTATAAGAACTGCAGAAGCTGATAGATGGTTTAAATTTCTTGTAGCTTATCTATATGTAAACCACTCTACGAGCCCATAACTAGGTTCGCCATAGCACATGGAGAAAACTATACGATAGCTTACGTTTAGAACAAGTTTTAGGATAAACATGTAATACGATAAACGTCTCCTTCGATGGCGTCACAGTTAGTAGCGACCTTCACAAAAGCGGGTGCTCTAGGTGGCATACATTTTGATCGCGTAAACAATCTAACAGCTTGTTTCCTTTTCTCGACCGGGTCTTCTACGTTTTATGTTCATTGGCATTCTTTTTTTCCTCGGGGGACGAACAGGGTGGCCGAGTTGTTCTACGAGGAAGAAGTGTTTCTTGGATGGAATCCTTTGTCACATGCTTCAGGATTTATCCTGCCAATGATCGCCCTGTGTTGTGGAGCTAAAGTAGTTCCCTCACGTGGAGGACTCTCCGCCAATGAGTTCGTCGAAGTTGTAAACGAGCATCAGGTAAAATTTCCACTTGCACACTTAATTATTGCAAGATATCTCTCCGAATGCTCAAATTGGAGTTGTAACGCTGTCACCGAGTCATTGTGAAAAACATACGAGGCACTAGTAGCGTAAAAAAAAAAAGACATTAGGCCCTGCTGCATGTGTTAGAGATGAAAGTTGGACATTTTATGTTGGTATCAAGCTTTTACCCTTTTCTGGTAATAACTTTGATTTTTGTTCCTATATTGTACGTTTCTGTAGTCTTAATGCAAAACAAAAAAGAAAGAATAAATTCAGAGCATAATTTTGCGTATTGTATCGAATCCTTCAGTCATAGACTTCATATTATAGACCACCTGTGTCATTTATAATTCCTAAATAGACAGTCATAAGTGTGTCATGCTAGTCACAAGTAATTAGGTGTGGGACCTTGACCACAAATAATGTCAAGGATGCTTGCAAGCTTCCAAGGTAGCCCGCTTTAAGTGGTAGAGCAACAAAGCACGGCACAGAGGCACAACTTCTGTGTGTGTAAACGTGTGTACATGTACTGAATTTCAAAAAAGAATTAATTATCTGCAGCACTAGGTGTTCCGAAATCATTGAGTTTATTAAAGCCATTATTTGAAGCTGGGAAACATCACGATTATGCCTTGGGCTGCTGAGCACGAGGTCGCGGGATCGAATCCCGGCCGCGGCGGCCGCATTTCGATGGGGGGAAATGCGAAAACACCCGTGTACACAGATTTAGGTACTCGTTAAAGAACCCCAGGTGGTCGAAATTTCCGAAGTCCTCCGCTATGGCGTGCCTCATAATCAGAAAGTGGTTTTGGCGCATTAAACTTCATATATTAGATTAGATCATGATTATGCCAAGTTGGCATATTTCCGCTCATCCATTTTTGTGTCATGAACAACCAACAGACGCAGCGGAAGTTTTATTTCCAGGGACATTTCCGATGTTCCCATTGTGAAAAACAAAAATAAGCATTTTAGAGTGAGACTGACCACCCAAAAATGCGATTTTATAATATTCAGACTGTGTGTCGTCACATCACTTTGTTTTCGAAATTTGAAAACCTTTTATCAGATAGCTTACGAATGCTGCTCCAATTACGCAGATGCAGACGAATTACTTGCCCAGACGCGCATAATTGGAAAGAGAGGAAATTGGTTCTGTAGCAGAATATTTACACCAAGTTTTTCTTAATTACAAAGTTTACGCGACGACTATATGTTCGAAAGTTTAGAAAAATTTCAATACCAATCAAGTTACATTTGTGCATTTCAAGGTGGCCACGTAATCGAAGTAACAGCCACTAATTTATCTCTTCCGTTGAGCTTATTACATACGGGGAGCTGCAAAGCGAGCCGCCGTGGTGGCGTAATGGCGTTGTCGTGGCACTGTGAATACCGGGAGCGTAGGATAAAATCGTGGCTGCGGCCCGCGCATTTCGATAATGACCAAGCGGAAATAAACGCCCGTGTACCCTGTACTGGTGCACGTCGAAATATCCCCAGGTGGTTGAAATTAATCCGAAGTCCCCCGCTATAATGTCTGACAAGAATATCTTGGTTTTGGGCGCCTAAAAACTACGAATAAAATTCAATTAGCAACAAAACGCGGGATCACGAGGTACACGAGCGTGGGCGGACTATTCAACGTAGAATGTGGGTGGGGTGTTGTGGAGAATAGCTTGGTGGCTTTTGTGTGCGTGGCAGTGTACCTAGCGATTGAGGAGACGAGTAAGTGTGTGGAACCTCAGGAACTCGCTTGTGCCCCAGCAGACTGCGTCCCTGGCGCCTCTCGGAGTTACGCACGTCCCACTAGATGAATAAGATAAAGAAAGAGAAGAATAAAGACGAAAAAAAGAAACGAAACAACAGAATCGGGAAAGGAATTGCGCTCTACCAGTCAACATTAAAAATAATCAAGCGGTTTTCTAGAAATAGAAGCAGGTTTAAGGGTGACACAACAATCAGCACCACGTTCAACAGACAAATTCTCGGTTGTTTTGATCGCGGTAACATCTTATAATCGTATGGTCAAGAAACGGCGTACAACCACACGTCAAAGAGTTCAAGGCCAATGTTTTGGGTGCCTGATTTTGTCTTGAAATTCCTTTCGTGGGCTCTCAGTCGATCGTTGAGACATCGACCGGTTCAACCGATGCAAATTCCCACAGCCAAAAGCGTTACCTCGTTGACGACTTCACATTTGACGGGTGTGCGGGTCGTGGCGTTCCTATTCCTGCAGGCGTTAGGCCGATTGTCTCCTGAGTGGCAGGCGGACGCGCACGGTGTTCTGCGTTCGTTTGCCGCTTGCCGTGTGCCGTTCTTTTTGCGCTGTTTTCACGTCAACGTCCCCTGCCTCCTCCCTTTCTTTCCTCCTTCCCCTTCGTTCAAAGATGTTGCATTAAGAACTAGATACAATGTAAAAATATTTACACTCTTTATAGTGTGTTGCCGCGCTGGTAACAGCCTTACAGTTAGGGCCTCACAAAAATTTATAAAGGACGACAGCGAAGCTATAACTATAGACGTGCGAGGACAAGACACGTAGTTGAAAACTAATCGCTCTGACAACCTAGGGTAAGCAGAAATATCCGACAAGAAAATTTCGCAGGGAGACATATGAAACTCTGCTGTGGAATATCACAATGCATATTACACATCACATAATATAATAATTACATAGTTTTCAACTACGTCTTCCGTCCTCGCACGTCTAGTTAGAGCTCTGTTGTCGTCCTCTAAAAACTTTTGTGAGACCCTAACGGTAAGTGTGTTACCAGTGCGAAAAGAAAACACCATTAAGGACGCAAACATTTTTACAGCGTAGTGTTGTAACGTTATTGCACTACTTATGCGCCTATAAATACAACTTTGTGCAGCATTTAGCTTTGCTCTATGTGGATAGAAATATTTTTATTCGTTCAATATTATTAAGTCATTGAAATAATATAAATACCTCTATTAGCTTTTATGTTTAATACATCTGGTGTTTAAGCATTACAGGGAAGGGGCCATACTGTTAGAACAGAACATAAAGCCAGGCATTACACAAAGAGACTGCCAGTAGAAAACACATTAGGGATATAAAAGTTGGCTGAAGGCTTAGCTTGGTTAAGCCTGGAAGATTGCGAAAGCAATACCCTTGGCTGCGCCTTGGTTCGGCTGATGGTGTGGACATGATTGCCCTTTGTTAAACTTATGGCTATACATCATCCGACATAGGATAAAGCAGTGCGCCGACCACTGTGAGGAGCCGAGTTGTAGCCCCATTCATCCTCCTAGCGTGACGTCACACCAGCGAGCGCCCTCTCTAGGTAGCACCGCAGCAGCGGCGCGCAAGGCTTCGCCTCCACCATCGACGCCACGAGCTGGGGCCCCGTCTCTCGGTCTGGCGTGACGTCACACGGTCACGTGACGCACAGCTGTGTATGGAGGCGCCACTACCACCGATGGGCCGAAAGTGCGAGCAGTATTGCTTTCGTAATAAAAAGCAACACGTTATGTCCCGTGTCCCGGCCACGAAGCAAGAATTCTTGAGGAGGCGAAATAGCGCTCCGTCGGGCGTCCCAATAAAGTCAAGGCGTCGGGCACCGCACTGACGCGCCCTTTGTCGTGAGTCTCCTCGTCCAGAAGGCAGAACGGGCGCAGCGCGATCACCATGGAGGCTCGCCGGTTCAAAGCCGTTTGGTGGTGTTTCAACACTCCCGCTTCACGCACGAATGAGTGTGCTTCTTGCACCTCTTCGCCGGTTCCAAATGAGTCGAAATTGTCGCTTACAGAGCAGTTAGAAGCGTGATGTATTTCTTAGAACGCCAAAACTATAATGTACGTTTTTTTTTTTTTCAACGCGGAATCGATAAGTTAGGTATGATATTTGTTCCACCGAATGATGGTACTTACCCTCTATGCCATTTGTTCATATTTAGATTGTTCTTCTAACTTCTTCCCCATCATGTCTTACATGACTGAAAGAATCGTTAATGACAATGCTGGGAACCGCCAACTCCTGCGATAGCATCGCTTCGGGTGTCCGACCATCCATAGGACGCTGGTACAAAGGAAAATGCGCGCAGTGCACTACGTATAGCTCTGCATCCTGTGGGTCTATTTTCGAACATAACGATTCGATCTCTTTGCCACTGCTATCTAATTAGGTATACTGCGAGAAGGCAGCGAGTTTGTCCGGAGCTTCCCGTTTCCTCTCTTACCACCCTGCTGGTCAAAGTGTAATATTACACCACCAACCTCTTGCTGGTCCCCTTGGTAATTGCTATACAGCTTTCATTCGGAAGTACTTGTTGCGGGCTAAGAATTGCACGAACCCACCATTTCGGTCGTACAGGGTAGCAGGAACTTTGAAGGTAAATACCTTTTCTCTGCAGGATGTGTAGCCACTCTTGTAGTTTGGCACAGCACATTTCCGCCCCATTTTAAATAAGCACGGATGGAAAGCTCCCGCCTTTGTTGCAACGTGAAAAGTGCACGCGAAGTTCGAGAAGCCAGCGGTGCAAGACCGTGAGAGCTTTGATAAAGACGGAAAGCCTGCAGATTGCGAAGCAACGTGTTAGCTTGTATGTCCAAAATTGGGAGCTTTTCCTCCCAAGGTGAACTACGCATGCGCTCAAACCACATGCGAGCCAGTGAACTGTGGCAGCGTCGGCAGACGTCGTCTGCTCCGCAATTACTGCTGGTAGCTCGTTTAAAGCGCAGTACGACATGTAATAAGGACAGTACTCGTTGATAGCTGTTGGTAAAATATTTTGCCCGTCACTTCGATTTATTGAAGTTACAGATTGAAATGTGGGAAAATTTACAACATACGAGACGATATAGTGATTTTGTGCGTCGCGTCCATTGAAGAATATGTAAACAACGGCAATGCGCCGGACGCATCATCTGCTGTACTGCGTTGAAAACTGCACTTTCTCCTCGCCCGACCGTGACTTAATCGCACTGCCTGGGCCCGCCATCGCGGCGTAGCAGCCTGGCAGATTCCTCCCTTCGAATACTTCTTCCTGGTCCCTGCTAACGCGGGCCTAGCTTTTTAAAATAAAAGTGCTGCAAGAAATGATGACGGAACCAACGTGTCTTTCCACCAGTCGCCTTGCACACGCTGGAGAGTTTTTTTTTTTTTACTGTTATGATTGGTTACATATTGCGCAAAAATAATTACCTATATTTATAATTAGTTGCGGGATCATGTAAATTCGAATTTTGAAATGTGCAACGCATTCGAAAAGATCGTACTTTGGAAAATTTGCTAGTTGCTAAGTTTTGTATATGATGATTTCGAGGGCGAAGAACAATTTTACAATAGAGAAAACAAAAATATGCAAGAATAAATTTTAAAAATAATTTTTGCTAATTAGCTAATCAATACTAGCAGAAAAATTTACGAGCGTACGCGAGGTGACAACACACCATCGGTCTCATCGTCCCATATCCTAAGCATTTCGTATAACTAACTTGGCGCCCTGTTAGCTAGGACACACGTTATGTATACTGCCTGCGGGTGCATCTTAAGGGCGCCTCCATGTATAGCACTATTCAAGCTACACAAGCAGAAACACCTCTAACAATGCGACCAGTACTCCTTAAACAGGCTCGACTTAGGCTTATTAGCTTGAAACTATTTCGCCTGCCTCCTGTATAAGCTCACTGTTTGTGTATGTTGCTTCTAATATAGAAGAGATCGCGTCTCGGAGGGCATGTAGATACTTGAGCATTGGACTATGCCGGCTAGTGTCTTAAGGAATTTACGATGTTTATTTGTTTACCCATAGAGAAATCACACTTACATTGAAACGCTGCACCCAGAAACTCAATTCTCGTGTGTAAAAAAAAAAAAGTGTCAAATTTAGCACTCATCCTCTAAACACGCGTTTACTTCCAGGTGACGACCCTGTGTGCCTTTCCCACTGCGTTTCGTAAGCTGGTCTTCAGTTTGGAACCAGGATTGGCGCCATCGCTGAAGAGAATCTTGATGTGTGGCACCGTTTGCCACGAGGACCTTTACCGGAGAATAATGCAGGTATGTCTGGCGACTGGCCACCTACAGCTCACTACTTTTTTCTTTCCTTTACGTTTTTGTAGGTAAGTGCGAATATTTCACATTTCGAATATGAATCAAATACTCGAGTTCTAGTGACGCTTTAAAGCAAGCGGCAGCACGAAGCTTTCCCTCCCCGAGATCGGCGCTCTTCATCAAGTTACCGCTGAAAGCAAGTGCCCTATAACCTAGAGCTGTTTCGAACTTTTCTGTTCCAATTCTGCAATCAGCCCTCAGCGATTGGTCAACAGCTTTTATGGGGCCACCCACACTTTTTTGCCTGTCTGTCACGTGACCTCAAGAAAAACCGCGATAGCCCCCCATCTGTTATGACGTGTTCCCACTAATTTTGATTCGACCAAGCAAAAGAAGAAGTATTTCCGATTCGACGCCTTTTTGCCATTAGCCCTCTGCTATTGGTCAGAAGTTTTCGGACTATGCCCACTTCGCCAGTCTATCACGCAGCGTCACAACACCGCGAGAACTCAGCACGTCAACGTGACGTGTACGCGTTAAACAAGCATTATTGTGCCGAACTAAACTGAGTTGCTTTCTTAATAGCCGGAGGCTGTCCCGCTCCGAACGGAATAGAAGGCTGCCGCCGATCGCTCAGGCACTGGCTACTCCCACCTGCCGGAGAGCATGTGTTTATTTGCGCGTAATAATACTCTTTGCGTGGCCGTATCATGCCCAGTAATTAGGGACATTTCGTTCAGTTTCCTTTTCTCGCCACCGCGTGGCATACCAACCTTAAATATTTCTAAAATTGCGTCATGACGTAGGCCATGACGCAAAACTAAAAAAAGAACGCAATAAAAAGAAGCACACCCTTAGACTGTCGCTTCCCCTTGGCATATGGAAATGAGTTCGCTTATGTATCAGCGTTATGTCGAAGACGGATACCTACTTGCTCTACTATCAATGAATCGACTATTTTTCTAGAAAAATGGCCAGACAGCTGCTCGTCATTCCGGATGGTCGAGGTAACGGCTCCCGCTCAGCTTCCGTTGAATATGCTTTTCTTGAGCGTTCTTTTTTTTTATTTCTGCACCACGGGGGCTACGGGCTTGCGGATACGTGGGGAATTCTGTTTCTTGGTTTTCCTATAGAAGTGGCGTGACCCATTTTTGAACAAGAAGCTTTAACTCGGGCCTGTCTCCGATGCCGGGTACTCAAATGCATGCAAAACACAGGAATGCTTTTATGAAAATACCACAAACCAATTTGAACGAAATTTATTGAATGTAAGAAAGAGAGCAAAATTGCAGTCGCTCCAGCAAATAGAATTTTCATTTATACAATTAGGTTTTTCACAACAATTGCAGGAAATCTATCAACTCTAAGAAACGAAGCATGAAGTTTACAAATCTGAAACTCAGCCATGTAATACAAATACGCATTTCCATAAACTGCTTCCGTTGGAGCATCATAATTGAACAAATTTTATGCATGATATTACGACTTATGTGAATTCGTTATAGTTTGGAAAGGTTTTTCAAATCAAAATTCACAAATTAGTAGCATATTTCAGGGTGGCTTATGATAAATCATAGCTGTCCGCTTTAGATGTATTACTATATGCAGTTTACAGAATTCCGATATCGTTGTTAGTTGCTGAGGTAGAAATGTGGACGTCAAGTGCTGTTCCTTGTAATCTTGCGATTTTTTTCATTTACGTAAAGCAAGCAGGCTGCTTCAATAAAATATCGCTTTCTAAAATCACTACATTTTAACGTTATCTTTGAAATTGACATAACTCATCAGATTTGGTGCACTGGTTCCTCTGAAACATTATTGCCGATTTCGCATGCATTTAGATTGGAGCCCCAAGCTAAACCTATAGCTCGGGCTGAACTCCGATACTGCTTATTGTAATACATGTAAAACGCAGTAATGCTTTTCCGAGATAACCACGGGCCTGATTTTAATGAAATTTCTTGCATTTGAGGGAGCAAGATATATTCCAGTGACTGTTGCAAGCGCAATCTTGAGTTATGGCCCAAATTTTTGAAAAAAACTTTCAAAAGTGGCTAACAATAAAAAAATGGTAGCAAGAAGTTTACAAATTCGTAAAACAGCTACGTAGTACTGTCAACTGCATCCGTCAGATCATCCAAAGTGGACAAATTTGCTGTATCAATTTATATATTACGTGTATCTGTTACATGGCTTAGAATGGTTTTGCAAAAGTCCAACTGGCATATTAGGGCTCAATTTGACACTGGTGTATATACATCAATTTTGCGCGCTTTAGACGTACTACGAGATGTATGTTGCAGAATTGTGATATGGTTTTTCCTTGCTGAGTTACAGAGTTGTAAAAATGTTAGTTTCGTTTTCTCTAGATGTGCGATTTTCAAAAAGCGTTATTACAATATTTCCAGCCCAAAATAAAAATTCGCTACAAAAAATCACTTCATTTTAGCTCTTTGTTTTGTATGCAACAAACCTCATCAAATTTGGTGCAGTGGTTGCCGAGAAAAACGATTTCTCCTTTCGCATGTATTTGGATAGGAGGCCCCGAACCTAAGTTCGAGTTAGAATAGTATATTTGTTCGTAGAATGCGTTTGTAAAGATGCCTGGGAAGGAAGAGGAGAAAAGAGAGGGATAAAGCAGGAAGGTTATTCAGAAGAGCGTTTGGTTGGCTACAAATTACTAAATGCCTACTTCTGGAATGAGATAACTGCTAGATCAAATAATTTAGAAGGTGTAACTTCAGTGAGTACTGAAATATTGGAAAACGGTACGCTGCAAGTCGCATTACAGGCCTTCTGTTATTCTCTAATTATTCTTAATATACGGCTGAACTATTGTCAAGATACGCCCAGACAATGTAATAAATGCACAGCCTGGGCGCGACCCTAAAGAAATCAAGATTTCGAGCGAAGTTAGTTTTGTCGAGCAGTTGCAGTAGGAATTTGAATGGCTAGTAATATTAACACAGAGTTTAAAAGTTTGGCTCCGTATGAGTTTGCAAAGTACGCACGCTTGAACCCCATTTTCTCCCTACCGAATACAGTAACAGGTCTCCTTCTCCCGAGACGCATACGAACATGAGTATAACGCGCGTAAAGCTGTCCTTAACGGAATGGGATGAAACTTTTCACGCATGACTGATGTAATGTGCGTCATTTCTAGAAATAGGAAGTCCCTTCCCAGTTACGCAGACCGAGAACAATGGACATGGCGACTACGTGCCTTGTATTGCCTATACAAATAGGAAAAAATCAGTATTTACTAATTTCTGCAAAGCTAATAACTACCTAGAGAATGCTGATTTGCTGCTGCGAGGAAGCAATTGTTAATTTCTTTCGCAATGCTGCTGTTATCAGCATCCGTCAATGAAACGGCTGCCAATTCAGTTGGTAATTAATATATACTGGACATTATCCAGTATCTAAAGTATCTGTCGTCAACTTCTTGTTCATCTTTTAAGTGATCAAAACGTTCAAATTTAACACACAACCGAAGTTCGCACACATTGCTTTTCCAAATAGCTTAACAGAATGCTCATAAGTGCTAATATATTAACCTATAACTTTTTATGGGAGGCACTCTGAGATGGGTTTAATACATACAATAAGGGGCTCTGTAGTTTCGAGCATCGCTCAACGTAGGTACCTCGATGTATTTCATATTATAATCCAGGACAGCCTACTCGCACATGCAGCATTACTAATCACATCTACCATAGCCACAGCTACGTCCCACGGAGCAGCTGTCTACCTCTTCTCATTGCTAAACACTCGGTAGGCGTAAGACAGGCTAAAATTGCACTAGGAATGCGCATTACGGAATTAGTATGGAATCTGCAGCGAAATAGAACCCATGCAGTACCCGCGTGTCTGTACAAAATCGGACGGCAAGATTCACTTTACTCTGACTATTCATTGATCATCAGTGTTACTAAACAAAAAGCTTGTTGAGCTTCTATCGCTAGACTTGCGTCGTGAAGTCACCTGACCTTGCATAAGTTCTAAGATTCTACCCTCCAATATTCCATCAAGAGCTCGGCGCTGGTCATCACGTATAAGCTAAACAGCAGCTCGCTCTCCGAACATACAGTCAGTGCCAATAGCTTACGCAGCGTGAATCCTCAAGAAGACGCCAATGTTTCTGCAGCCTAGGCACGCAGCGTGCTATTCGGATTTTCAGCATGCGCTGATCTAGAGTAAAAAGTTTTGCATATCATCCCTGGACGCGGGTCTAGCTGCGTTGAAAATTAACTTATTCGCAGAACCTCACCACGTAACACTTTGACGGCGACTGTGCAAGTGAGCACTTGTGTTTTCTTTATTCTGCACACAATTCTTTTTAAGGAATGCCTTTCCAGCCACCGTCATGCAGTGCTTTAGCCGGTGCTAATTTTCAGGACGGCCATCGCAAACATAGCGTATTGAGTATAATAACTCAACTCTCTTGTATTACATCATTACTTGCATCAATTAGACATAATAAATAAGTGAACAATTACAGCATAATAAAATTGCCTATGAAATTATTCCTACAATGTCAGCACTATTTCAAAACTTCCCCAGCTCATCTCGTGTACCTCCCTCAGCTTTCTGGGAAACTGAAAAGGCGAAATTCGAAGGTGAAATGGACATGTCTTGCGGTACCATGGCAGAAGAGGAAATGTGCATCTGAGTGGTATCATATTGACACGTGTACTTATCTTTATCGGGCGACCACGTTTCGCCGCTTAACAACTGTAATCGCACAGCGAGGGACGCGCCTGAATGTATCCGATGTTTCTGGAAAGTTATCGATGCTTCTACCTGGCTGTCTGTTGTCGCCGAACCTTGTGTTATCTGATTTCATCGCGTAACGCGAATGGTGTAAAACTTTGTGGAAGGCACACGGGTCCGAACGATTAGTCTGGAACATTCGACGACTGCTCTATAAAAGCCGACGCACTTGACCCGCTGATCAGATTTTCGACGATCGCCGACTGTGTTCGCCGCTATCGTTGTGCTTTAAGTGTATCTTGTATTGTGGGCACAGGTTCGCCCAATAAAAGCTAGTTTTGTCTTTTACAGTACTGCTACTGTGTTCTTTCTTCACCGTCACTACCACGTGACATCTGGTGGAGGTGCTAGTGCGTTCATGTACCGAACGCCCCCGCAAAGCCGCGATCCAAGCCCGAAGCCCGAGGACAAAACCGACACCGCCCAAGACCAGCGTGCTAGCCGCAGACTGCAAGGACTGCCCCCAGAGCACGGACTTCTACCTGAGGCGACAAAGAAGATCGTGGTCAAGACAACCTCAATGGCTGCCCCAGCGTCCCCCGTTATCTTACAACAACCCCGGGACCCACCGACCTTCCATGGAGCAGCGACTGAAGACCCGGAATCCTGGCTGGAGACCTACGAGCGAATCGCGACATTCAACAACTGGGACTCCGACGACAAGCTGCGGCATGTCTACTTCGCCTTAGAAGATGCCGCCAGAACGTGGTTTGAGAACCGGGAGTCGACCTTAACGACATGGGACCTCTTCCGTAGCGGCTTCCTGCGCACCTTTGCGAGCGTCATGCGCAAGGAAAGGGCCGAAGCCATGCTGGACGCCCGAGTGCAGCTACCGAACGAGAACGTTGCTATCTTCACCGAAGAAATGAAACGTCTCTTCCGCCACGCCGACCCGGATATGCCCGAAGAGAAGAAAGTCCGCCTTCTCATGCGTGGTGTGAAGGAAGAACTTTTCGGCGCAATGGTACGAAGCCCACCGAAGACCGTAGAAGAGTTCCTTCGCGAGGCAACCAGCATTGAGAAGACACTCGAAATGCGGAACCGGCAATTCAACCGCCGTACGAGCTCTACCCACTACGCAGGAATTCAATCACTGGCCACAGACGATCTGCGCGACACCATCAGGGCCATTGTGCGCGAAGAACTGCGCAAGGTCTTGCCTTCGTCGCAGCCTCAAGTGGCCTCGATCGCCGACATCGTGAAAGAAGAGGTGAACCGATCCCTTGGAGTTCCTGAGGTGGAACCAGAATCACCGCAGCCGGAGGCAATGACCTACGCCGCCGCCGTCGCCCGCCGTCAAGGCCCCCCTGCGCGACCGCGCCAGGGTCCTGCAACGCCGCAATTCCGTCGTCCGCCGCCGCCGCCGCAGCCAGCACGCCAATACGTCGCCCAGCGCACCTACGCGAGGAAGACGGACATTTGGCGAGCCCCCGACCACCGCCCGCTCTGCTATCACTGCGGAGAAGCCGGCCATGTGTACCGCCGATGCCCATACCGCGACCTGGGACTGAGAGGGTTCGCCGTCAACGCGCCGCGTCCACAGCTTGGTGAGCGCCCACGTGAAATCGCCGATTACCTAGCCGCCACTCAGCGGAACTCTCGACGACCATCCCGTTCACCGTCACCAGGCCGCTTTTTGTCACCGCAGCGCCGACCGTATACTGGTCCAGCTCGGGGCCGCTCTGCGAGCCCATATCCGGAAAACTAAAAGCAGCAACCGATGGAGATGCGGTTGCTGTTCGTCGAACTGACGAAGATCCTCCGCCGCCGACGAAGTCGATGAAGAAACCCTCTCGACGACCTAATGACGACACGCCGCCGTCCCGACGAAGTCAGCAAGCCAAGACTACACCGACGAAAGACGACTTGACGACGCGACTTTCCAGTTTCAGTTCAAAACGAGGCAGCCGTGATCCGACGCCAAGACCTAACTGCAACGCCAGACAAAGAACCACCGACCTCGACGTGCTTCTCGACGGCCACGCAGTTACCGCCTTAGTGGACACCGGTGCTGATTACTCCGTCATGAGTGGACACATCGCCGCCCAGTTGAAGAAGGTTAGGACTGCATGGGAAGGCCCTCAAATTCGCACCGCTGGAGGACATCTGATTACGCCGACTGGAATCTGCACGGCAAGGATAACCATTCATGACCGGACTTACCCTGCCACCTTCGTTATCCTCCAACAGTGTTCTCGAGACGTCATTCTCGGTATGGACTTCCTGAACCAACACGGCGCAGTCATCGACCTGAAGTCGAAGTCAATAACGCTGTCGGAAGATAAAGCGATACCGCCGGAGAGCCCTCGTAGTCACCACGCCTTGAGTGTGCTCGAAGACCAAGTGAGCATCCCACCCCGCTCCAGCATTGTTATTTCGGTCGGCACCGAAATACCCGCTGACGTAGAAGGTGTCATCGAAGGCGACCAACGCCTCCTGCTAGACCGTGAAATTTTCGTCGCAAGAGGGATCGCTCGACTGCATGAAGGGAAAACTGAAGTGTTGCTGACAAACTTCAGCGCGGAGTTCAAGCACATCAACAAGGGCACGACGATCGCGTACACCGAGGAAATTGTGGAAACCAGTAATGCGTTTGTCCTCTCGGATTCCGCAACATCTACCCCGACGACCACGGTTCCCGAACCAGACTACGACATTAATCCAAGTCTCCCAGTGATTAAGCAACAGCAGCTCAGAAGTCTGCTCCGACGATACAAAGACTGCTTTTCGACGACATCGAGGATTCGACAAACACCAGTCGCCAAGCATCGCATAATCACCGAGGAGTACGCTCGACCACTCCGCCAAAGCCCTTACCGAGTTTCGCCGCGAGAACGCGAAGCTATAAGAGAACAAGTCGACGAAATGCTGCGCGACGACATCATCCAGCCGTCGAAAAGCCCGTGGGCATCCCCTGTTGTCCTGGTGAAGAAAAAGGACGGAACCCTACGTTTCTGCGTCGATTATCGTCGTCTGAACAAGATCACGAAGAAGGACGTATACCCCCTTCCACGGATAGACGAAGCATTGGACCGGCTTTGCAACGCTAAGTACTTCTCCTCGATGGACCTCAAGTCTGGCTATTGGCCAATAGAAGTCGACGAAAGAGATCGCGAAAAGACCGCCTTCATCACCCCAGACGGCCTCTACGAGTTCAAGGTTATGCCATTTGGACTGTGCTCGGCGCCTGCAACGTTCCAGCGCGTGATGGACACGGTTTTAGCGGGATTGAAATGGCAGACCTGTCTCGTTTACTTGGATGACGTCGTTGTATTCGCCGGAAATTTCGACGATCACCTTAGGCGGCTTGCCACAGTACTAGAGGCCATCAAGTCATCAGGGCTCACTCTGAAGCCAGAAAAATGCCGCTTCGCTTACGACGAGCTTCTGTTCCTAGGCCACGTCATCAGTAAATCCGGAGTACGCCACGACCCGCAGAAAACAGCTGCCATCGCAAAGTTCCCGCAGCCCACCGACAAGAAGGCAGTGCGTAGATTCCTTGGCATGTGTGCCTACTACAGGCGCTTTGTCAAGGACTTTTCACGCATCGCCGAGCCGTTGACACGTCTAACTAAATGTGATGTTGAGTTCAAGTGGGAAACGCCGCAGGCCGCCGCATTTGAAGAACTCAAACGACGCATGCAGTCGCCGCCGGTACTTGCGCACTTCGACGAGTACGCCGATACAGAAATCCATACTGATGCCAGTAGCCTAGGCCTCGGTGCCGTTCTAGTCCAGAGGAAAAACGGAGTCGAACAGGTGATATCTTACGCTAGCCGGTCGCTGTCAAAAGCGGAAGGCAACTATTCTACGACCGAAAAGGAATGCCTCGCCATCGTTTGGGCTACAGCTAAATTTCGCCCTTATCTTTATGGCAGGCCATTGAAAGTCGTCAGTGACCATCACGCTTTGTGTTGGCTAGCGAGTATAAAGGATCCTTCAGGACGACTGGCGCGGTGGAGCCTCAGACTACAAGAATACGACATCACTGTAACCTACAAGTCCGGACGAAAACACTCCGATGCCGATTGCCTATCACGTGCCCCCATTGACCCGCCGCTGCAAGATGACGAAGATGCCGACGCCTTGGCATGATAAGCGCAGAAGACTTCGCTGAGCAGCAACGGGCAGACCCGGAGCTAAAAGGCCTGGTGGAATATTTGGAAGGGCACACCGACGTTGTCCCCAGGGCATTTAAGCGCGGACTATCTTCCTTCACGCTTCAAAACAATCTCCTCGTGAAGAACTTTTCACCAGTCCGCGCCAACTACCTTCTTGTTGTCCCGTCAGGACTTCGTCCAGAAGTATTGCACGCCCGACATGACGATCCGACCGCTGGACACCTCGGTTTTTCTCGGACACTCTCGAGGATACAACAAAAGTATTATTGGCCGCGCCTGACCGCCGATGTCGCCCATTATGTCAGAACATGCCGAGACTGTCAGCGACGTAAGACACCGCCGACAAGGCCAGCCGGATTACTACAGCCAATCGAGCCTCCTTGCCGACCATTCCAGCAGATCGGGATGGACTTGCTGGGACCCTTTCCGACGTCAACAACCGGAAATAAGTGGATCGTCGTGGCGACAGACTACCTCACCCGCTTCGCTGAAACTAAAGCACTGCCGAAAGGTAGCGCAGCCGAAGTGGCGAAATTTTTTGTCGAAAACATCCTGCTTCGACATGGCACCCCAGAAGTCCTCATCACCGACAGAGGAACGGCCTTTACAGCGGAGCTCACCCAAGCCATTCTGATATACAGTCAGACAAGGCACAGGAGGACCACGGCCTACCACCCGCAGACGAATGGCCTTACGGAGCGGCTGAATAAGACCCTCGCCGACATGCTAGCGATGTACGTCGACGTCGAACACAAGACCTGGGATGACGTCCTGCCATACGTAACATTTGCTTACAACACGGCGGTGCAAGAAACAACACAGATCACGCCGTTTAAGCTGGTTTACGGCAGGAACCCGACGACGACGCTCGACGCCATGCTGCCCCACGTCACTGACGAAGAGAATGTTGACGTCGCTAGCTATCTCCAGCGCACCGAAGAAGCCCGACAGCTCGCCCGCCTACGGATCAAGAACCAACAGAGGACCGACAGCCGACACTACAACCTCCGACGACGCTTTGTTGAGTACCAGCCCGGCGACCGTGTTTGGGTTTGGACACCGATACGCCGACGAGGACTCAGTGAGAAACTACTCCGACGCTATTTCGGACCCTACAAGGTCATCCGACGCATTCGCGCTCTGGAATATGAGGTCGTGCCAGACGGCATTTCGCATTCACAGCGGCGCCGCGCACGATCTGAAGTGGTCCACGTGGTGCGCCTTAAACCCTTTTACGGACGCTGACGAAATTCCTTATTTTTTGTTGTTGTTTTCTTTGCTACGGGTGTTTTTATTTCGCTTGTATTTAGCATAGGGTCGATGCTTTTTAAGAGGGGGGTATTGACACGTGTACTTATCTTTATCGGGCGACCACGTTTCACCGCTTAACAACTGTAATCGCACAGCGAGGGACGCGCCTGAATGTATCCGATGTTTCTGGAAAGTTATCGATGCTTCTACCTGGCTGTCTGTTGTCGCAGAACCTTGTGTTATCTGATTTCATCGCGTAACGCGAATGGTGTAGAACTTTGTGGAAGGCACACGGGTCCGAACGATTAGTCTGGAACATTCGACGACTGCTCTATAAAAGCCGACGCACTTGACCCGCTGATCAGATTTTCGACGATCGCCGACTGTGTTCGCCGCTATCGTTGTGCTTTAAGTGTATCCTGTTTTGTGGGCACAGGTTCGCCCAATAAAAGCTAGTTTTGTCTTTCACAGTACTGCTACTGTGTTCTTTCTTCACCGTCACTACCACGTGACAATATGAAAGGTCCAATTACCATTGTGCTAATCACGCAATACGAACGACACCTGTAGATTTTATTTACAGGCAGTGGAAAAATCAATAAATGGCGCTCAGTGGGTGCTGTCGGGATCATTATAAAAGGGCCGTGCCGATATGGGTCATAAACGATCGTAATAAAGGAACATTTCTAGCAAAGCATCGCCATCATCATCATCATTTATTGTCCTACCAGAGCCCTGGGTCTTCAATGCCCTTTCTTGTGTTTCTTCCCTTGTTCGATTATGCTAAATTTTGGATGAAAGACTATTGTCACAGAATTTCGGAAGAACTGCATCAGTAATTATATCACGGCGCTGTAACCTGACTCAGCAATAGAGCGAGTCAAGAACTGAACAGGAAATGCTATAGCATCTGTGGTGATTGTAGCAGAAGACAAAGCCTTCTTGCACAATTTTGCGGGCATAACTAAAAAAAGGGTCTGCAGCTGCAATCGTTCTCTTTTTACACGAGAGGCTACAATAAACCGTCCCTGTGTCATTTCGCATAATATTTCCGTTACTCCTCTGCGTGCGTCATAGTAAGAAGATATGAAAATCTTTAGTACTTCTTAAATTTGGGAAGCTATATGGGAATGGTTGAAATCATAAGACACGTGCGCTGCTAATTGAGGATATAATTTTTAGGTTTCAGGTACTAGTTTGTACTAGGCAAACACACATGCGCAATAATTCTGACAGCCTTCATTTGCGCCCAAGACAAGGCACGCAAAAACCCTGCTTTGATATTGCGAATGTACTTCGTCAAATCGCTACGACTATACTCCTTTGCACGAATACTGTGTCGGCGGCTCCTGGTGATTTCGTTAGCTTTGTGTCTTTTATCTGCGCACACTGGATGCTAATTCTTTTTTCTGGTACGTTTCAAGCAGCAGAAGAGTCGTGCGAACACGAATTTCCCATGGCACAGCTGCGAAGGCAAAAATATTTCTTAATATTAGCTTCATAAATTTTCGCCTTAAGCAAGAACAGAACTTACAGAACACATTAACGGGGTTTATTGTCTTAGAAGGGTTTGGGTACGAGCTACTTGGTACGGGTCATTAATTTTAAACAGCGCCAGAAATCCGCACGGGCCAGGACGAGCACAGGACAAGCGCTGACTGCCAACGGCTATATTGTCGTCGTCGTCGGCATCCTCATTATCATCATCCTGGCTACGCCCATGCACTGCAGGGCAAAAGCCTCTCCCGTGCTTCAACTACCCTGGTCATGTGCTAATTGTGGCCATGTTGTCTCTGCAAACTTCTTAATCTCATCTGGTCACCTAACTTTCTGCCGCACCCTGCTACGCTTCCCTTGTTTCTGAATCAAGTCCACAGCCCTTAATGACCATCGGTTATCTTCCCTCCTCATTGCACGCCCTGCCATTGGCCATTTCTTTTGCTTGATTTAAGCTAAGATGTCACTAACTCGCGTTCATTCCCTCACCCCATCTGCTCCCTCCTTATCCATTAACGTTACACCCATCATTCTTCTTTCCATAGCTCGTTGCATCGTATTCAATTAAGCAGAGCCCTTTTCGTAAGCCTCCTGATTTCTGCCGCGTAGGAGAGTACTTGTAAGGCACAGCTGTTATTCACTTTTCTCTATCAGGGATAATGGCAATCTGCTGTTCATGATCTGAGAATGCCGGCCAAACGCACCTCAGCGCATTCTTATTCTTCGGATTATTTCAGTCTCATGATCTGGATCCGCGACCACTACGTGCCCTAACTAGATGTGTTCCCTTACCACTTGTAGTGCCTCGCTATCTATCCTAAACTGCTGTTCCCTTGCAAGACTGTTAAGCATTACTTTAGTTTTCTCCAGAATAATTTTTGGACCCACACTTCTACTTTGCCTTTGCAGGTCAGTGAGCATGCATCTTTATTGAAGCCCGCACAAATATATGCTATTTGCAACGGGCTGAAAGAGAGAAAGGATGAAAGGGAAGGCGAGTCATCGTCAATGAACTCCTGCTGCGCATGCGTCGAACGTAGAACTATACAAATGTATATTACGCAACATGTACACAATAGAAACTGATTAACTTCTAAGGAACATAAGTTCCTTGGAACTTCAACCGAAGAAGGGGTGCGTAGTGTTCGCGCGAGGTCGTACCATGCCGAGCCGCAGTTATGGGAGACCCAAGCCGAATGAGATTGCCCGAACTCTCGCCAGTTGGCCCATTGGTGATCGCGAGAGCAGGTAGCGTAGCCGCCGTGACTTTTCCTAGAGGCGTGTCCCAGCTTGAGCCTGTATTTTCTGCCCTTGGTGCAGGATCCCTTTGGTTGCCTGTCGCCCCGGGACTGAACGTTTGTGCAGTGTTGGGTACCTCCAGATAAAATAAACAATTTCCGTCTACTCAGGTTAATACTGTGTTCTTGCGTGCGTCCCTCGGTAGCGCCTTGTGGCCTGAGCTCCCGCGTAGCGGTGCTAGAGGCTGACGGCTGATACCGCCCTGTGGCTCGCTGAGCTCGAAACCGCGGTGGTTGGTACTCCTGTGAGACCCGAAGACCCCACAAGTGTGACAGCAAGTGCTCGCGGTCATCGAATGAGATCTCTTCATGTTTGCCTCCTGTTAGGCAAACGTTGACTGCAATTTATACGGCGTGTAATATCCCCATAGTACCCCTGATTCCGCTGTAGCTAGCAATGCTTAGCCTTTAGGGTAAAACTGTCTTCTTAAATGATCCCTTGTCATATGCTCAGCTGCTTAGGAGAGAAATGTTGAGACAAGCGTCGATAGGGATTTGCTGTCCAACCTAAAAGCAATACTGCTTTTGCATGCAGTTTCTCTCATCCTTGTCAGGCTAACATAAACCTGTCAGCGCAGGGGGCGATTCCGCATTGCGGAACCGCCTGACCGAAGACACTTGCAATGCGTGGCGCTTTGGCAGCATGCGCATACTCTCGAATTTTGCGCTGCTGCCCTCCATAATACGATGCCTATTGGCTCTCAAGTCGACACTTGGGCCATATTGTTCAAAAAGTGCAAGGGCGAACAGCCGCTATGCAAACAGTGGCTGTGCGAGAAAATTACTTCAGCAAATGAGTAGTGGTTGCTTGGTGCAGATAATTTAGTAACTAACGGGCTGACAAAATTATTGACATCGGAGAGGTGCTTTGATGACTAGAGAAGTACGCCAACTAAATATTTGCCGACACGTTTACCTTAGCCTTATTTCATGCTAAAATTTGACTCCGTACAAAAGTAGTAAAGGACAGCGAAGTGCGTTTCCTGTCTTTTCCAAAAACCAAGCATTTGGCGAGGAATTATGCCTGCATTAAAGTGAAAAGGCAGTTCTGTTCGAAAGGCGAAACATTCAGTGCCATAGCAAGTTATTACACAATTACACGAAGGCTTGTAGTAGCAAGCGCCATCTATAATGCAGTAAACATTTGCTTAACAACCAGTTATGCATAATGTCAGGCGTGCACAACGGAAGAACGGTACGGACAAGGCAGCAACTCAGAAGTCAGCAACTCATCATTATAACCGGGAGGTTCGCATTATGCTGTATCCTCATCATCTTTCATTTTTCATTTGGGCAAATGTTTTTCTCCTTAGTTATAGATGCTCATGTTAGTTGACTACATGGAGCAAGCACAACGCCAGTCGGGTTTCCACTGCAGTGGAGAGTTCTTTCACATAGAAGTAATTACTGTGGCGTTTTGAACACTTCTTATATATTTACAATTTGCTGCATTTTTCTTTTCGGTTTCGATAATATGATATTTGTTATGCGGCTGTCTAACTGTTTGACTTATTAAATTTCTTGCACTGAGCTACGGTCTTGTCTGCAAATTAGTTGATCGAGTTCATTTCAAAACTTTTATATGCATATATTGGTTATGAAAAACATTGCACAAATTTCTTGCAGGTATTCCAATTGACAAGTTTGCGAAATGGTTACGGCTTGTCTGAAATCATCGGCTTTGCCTGCGTCACTCCGCCGAACACACATAGTCACAGCAGCGTAGGCCACCCACTGCCGATGGTGGAATACAAGGTATGAAAATTATGCATGATCGCACGAGAACTTTAGCTTCCGGTGATTGGCGACGTGAATTTGTGACACTCGTGATCAGTTCACCATTGGTTTAGAGATGGCCGACATAAGTAACAAATTCGTGACTGCTGAAGAACTGCGCCGTCATCTGACTGACATTCTAAGCTGGTACTGAGGTCTAACCACATGCACTTCAATTATTTAGAGAACGATAGGAAAGCTCATTATTCAGTTACACCTAACATGATTGCCCTACCTAATAGTGTAGTGGTATTTCATTGCTTCCCGCGGGCAAATTTCCCTCCTGTCACATTCCGGTGGTAGTTCTATTTCTACACCCTTGCCGAACTCTGGGGAATAAGCTAAGAGATCTTCTCCTGGAGCTTCACGCAGAAAATTTCTCGGGCGATCCGGCTGGTAGTGGTCACAGCTGTGCTTTATTGTTATGAGCTTAAAAAA
This sequence comes from Dermacentor albipictus, assembly GCF_038994185.2. NCBI lineage: Eukaryota > Metazoa > Arthropoda > Arachnida > Ixodida > Ixodidae > Dermacentor > Dermacentor albipictus. The sequence continues at coordinate 31,680,037 of NC_091825.1, forward strand.
GTCAAAAAGAAATTAGAAATTATACGATTAGGCGATGAATAATTGCGAATAGCTAAATTAAATTTTGGTACTACACAGTCTGCTTTCTGTAAATGCAAACTGTGAATAGTAGACGTGCCTGTTGAGACTAGTGAGCCCAGGAAAGCTAAGAACCTAGAAAAGCACACCTCGCATTGTTCAATCAAATAATGTGCCTTGGGATGACGTGAACAATGTATAAATACTTTCACTCCTAGAATAAGTACTTGTCTTTTTTTGTACCTTCAGTATGAACCAAACGGTTGCGCAGAGATTAGTTTCTAATAATTGTGTAAATATGAATACCATTCGATGTATTTGTTAAGTGATTCCTTAAGAACTTTTGTGACGACAATAATCAACCGTCGACAGACTTCATGCTCCGAGAATGGGAACCCTCTAGGGCTTTCCTGACCCTGGCTGCTGGTTCGTCGCTATTGTACTGCCGAACTGCTTGCATGCAGTGCAGCACTGCCATCTTCACGCCCTTTTTATTGCCGAGGCAGCTGGCCTTGCTTACTATGGACTATGCCTAAATATACTTGTTGCAGAAAATATACGTTATCACGAGCACAATTCTTTTCATAAAGCCAAGCTTTCTAGCATTTCCGTGCCTACTTTTGTAAACGTTAGGCCACAATCACACGCACACATTTATCATGCCACTTAAACTCCGTCGTTCAAGTGATCGCCAGGTACGTGTTGATGACGATAATAATTTCCATACTATGGCAAGTACCCACAACGGGGAACCGGCCCTCCCCCGTTATGGGTAGAAGGGAAGTAAGCGGTAAGCACATTTAAAATAATTTAGAAGAAATTGAGAAATATGCGATCATACAAAGGTTGCCACATTGCGTAGCAGGGGCGCGCGGTACCACATGTCCGCGTACGCCAGTTTCCTTTACGCCAGTGACGCAGGAATGAAACAGGCAAATGTGTGGCATTTCATTAACCAATTTACGGAGGTTTTGCTTCAGATATATTCTAAAGTCTGCGTTTGATTTGCATAATTTTTCTTCTGACTTTTGTTCTCTGCAGCAAGGACCAGCCCTAGTAGAAAACAGGGTTCATGAGCGCTTGCAAATGAGCACTTCATAAAGCCAACGTGTTTCGATGCCGTAATGTATATGAAATAAATTCCAGGCTCCCTTCGAAGATTGCGTTTCATTACGTGTTTTGTTTCATGAATATTTTTTTTATTCTTTTGTTGTTATTTTGTTTTAGACTCCCTCACTCAAGCATATGATTTTCAGGTTATTTTAGGTAGGGAGCGAGAGAATGTTTAATTATATCTGGAGAGGTTTGCCCAGCGACAGGCTTGGCATATCAGGTGGTAAGGGACGAAACAAAGCGATTCAATGAAAAATTAAAAAATCAAAGCCCAACCACACACAATAAGCGCTGATTTACACTAGCGGCTCAGAAACATCGCACGACCAAGTTCGCCGCAAAGAAACTGGTCGCATCATCATCAGCAGCAGCTTATTTTTGTGTACCCTGCCGGGACGAAGGCCTCTCCCAGCTATCTACAATTATCAATATCTTGCGCTAGGTAATTCCAACTTGCCCCTGCGAGTTTTCTCGTTTCATTGCCACACCTAATTTTTTTGCCGTCCTCGACTGCGCTTCTGTTCCCTTCGCACACATTCTGTAACTCTATTCGTGAACCTGTTATCTGCGCTACGCGTTACATGGCCCTGCCCAGCTTTGATTTTTTTTCATAATACATGCCAACTACGAAAATTTGGAGTATGGTGAAACTTCACCTTTAAGTGCGGAACGCGATAGCATTCAAAAATCCCTGAGTGCTTCTCACACTTCCCGGCAACTGCCGCTTATGTAACCGTAATGTTCACCGGGATGCGCTGGCGGCGGGCACTGTGCACGAAGGCGAGCATTGTGGTTCTTTTAACGGGATAGCGTTAAGGCCCCGGGTCAGAGAAAATCCAGCGTTGGCACCCATTGTCCACCGCCGGACGTCGTTTCGGCAAAATCATATTCGCACCGCCCATACCCAGGCCCTCCAAGTGGCGCAAGCAAGCTACTGAATTAACTGAATTTCTCAAGATGAAATACGAAAAGTACGACTTACACACAACCTACAGACATGATAGCGCCGGAATCTAATTTGAGTTTGCGTGATCCGAAATTATATTTGCCGATGGGACGTCCCACGCTGGACGCCGGGCGTCGAGTGCCAGATTTTCTGTGACAAGGGGCCCTTAATGCTTTCGCGTTAATATCGGCCATCCGCATTTGCGCTCTGATCCACAGCGATCTCTAGCTGTCTGTTAACGTTACGCCTATCATTTTTCTGTCCAGCGCTCTTTGCGCCACCCGTAACTTGTTCTCCAACTTCTTTGTTAACGTCCAGGTTTCGGCCTCGTATGTTAGCACCGGTAGAATCCAATGATTGTTCACTTTTCATTTCAATGACAGAAATAAGGCGGTGGGGTTGCAAATGGTCACTTTTGTTGAAAAGCGACTGTTTTCGGTCAGTCGTTCGCTGCTCAATCACCAGTGTGAATAAGTCCTAATACCTACACACCTATGCGCACACAAAAATGCGACAACACAAAAAGGTATCCACGGAGTCCCGTGGAGGCCTATACTGTGCAGGAACGCTATAAGCACTTTAGTGGTGATTTGAGATAACAGTGTCGGTATATCAAACTACTTGAAAGCTCCCATGCACAAAAATAACCGGCTAGGCTCGAAAGATGAGACAGACTGAGAAGCGATGAACTTGAAACGAAACTTTTGTATGCTGATATGCAATATTTGCACAAACACTGAGTGCCCCGCTCTTACAGGACAGAACGCGCACCTACGTGGTGCTGACCCCACGCATAATTGCGCCATTCCGTGTAAGAAAAATTCGGCTCTCTGTGCTGTTTCATTGCCGTGCTCTTCGCATTCTCGTTTAAAACACAATATCAGAAACTCGCTCGACTATCCACTTTTTAATTGCAAGTGCATAACGCAGGTAGTGGACAGCCACACCGGAAAACCACTGGGACCTGGTGAAACGGGAGAGATTGTCTTTAGGTCACCGCATTTGATGCGAGGTTATCACAACAGACCCGGTGCAACTGCGGAGGTGATTGATGAACATCGCTGGTTTCGAAGTGGTAAGCACCATGAATCCTCGAACCGAGAGTGCTCTGAAAAGTTGGCCCGACTAGACAGTACATATTAAAAGAAAACCAAATCTGCAACGGCAACGCTTTCCTGCTCAACTGCCGCGGTGACGTAGTGGCTACGGCGTTGCCCTGCTAAACCCGAGGACCAGGGATAAAATGCAAGAACACCCACGTGCTATGCATTGCGTGAACATTAAATAACTCCAGGTGATGAAAATTATTCTGGAATCCTCCACTCCCCTACGGCGTGCCTCATAACCATATTTTATTTCTTGGGCGTAAAAGCGCAGATTCGATGCATGGCCTAATTACTTGGGTAGAAAGACTTTCAAACACAGATTACAGTTGGTGATGTTGCCTCCTGCTAATGAAACCGTTGAACATATTGGTTAGGTAATTGGCTTACAGCTGTAAAATAATTAAATAAAATCAAGCAAGCACCGATAACCGTAGAAAGTATTTAGCACGTGGAATCAGGTGCACACTGCGCAAATTACGAATATTTCTTTACTTACTCAAATAGGTTGCTTATTATGAGGTCTAAGGTTTAAGCCTTATTGGTAGTTGAAGAAAGTCACATCTATAATATAAAGAACACAAAATATTTAACATTTGAGAGCGGTAGAGTCTAAGCATTGTAGGTGCGGCAAAAGGAAAAGGATAGCGCAAACGAATACATGGGTAATTACAAGTTAGCGCATACGCCTTGTCTCACTTCTGTCCGTGTTGTTATTTCCGCTATTGTTTAAAGCGAGCCAGCACGCACTGAACATGGATGCCAGACGGAAGCGGAGTTGTTAGATAGGGGTGGTGGTTCTGCTCGCCGTGGCGTGAATGAACCGTATACGTCGGATAAATTTACGAGCATGGTCAGGTGGCACCTTCATCCACACCAAAACAACAGCACTTAATGTCTAAATATATATGCCATTTTTGTCTCTCAAGGAGCAAGAACAGTTATAGTTCAATTGATCGAGATATTAATAATGACCGATACACGCCCCTACACGTCACCCTCGTGTAAATGCACTACTGAAGCCTTTTGTGCGGCAAGAACGGAGTTCTAAGTATTACTTGCGCTATCGTAGAAGGCATGAAATGACGATTAGTTAGTAGCGAATTGTTCGTGGCTGTATTTGTGTACTATAATTTGCTGAATAGTAGAAATCAACTCTTAAATCTTTCGCAAATAATGGTTAGGAGCAATAAACAAAGGCCAGCATCAATATTAGAGAAGGTACGAAGCCCACTTTTCTTGGTTGCTTTGCGATGTCGACTGCCATTCTTTTCGTAAACATGCGTGATTCCGGCATTTTGACAGCTGTTGAGGTAGCTCATATTCTAGCACGATCGTTATGGCGCCAACGCGCATGGTCATCAAATTCCTGAAAAGATGACAGTCAGTACATAGTGGAATTAACCATAGCATTCAATTTCGATGCTTCTACCAGTTCTACTCGAGCGATATCTTAGCACGGCCGTTAAAGAGGCCAAGCTCTGCACTACATTTCTACACCGTACTATCTCCGATTGTCGAATGCATAAGACTGCGTGCCATGGGCGTGTTAAGCGAAAATTGTCGCACTTCACAGTCCGCAGGGACAGCTCATCATGGAAAGTATTGAGCCCATGAACTTCCTTTTTTTTTTGCTCTCATTGTGACGGTCTAGGTGACGCTGGCTACTATGACAACGATGGCAACCTGTATGTGGTGGAACGTGTCAAAGACATGATCAAGTGTCTCGACCAGCAGGTGGCACCAGCGGAAATAGAGGCTCTATTGTCTCGCCATCCACTCGTTCTGGACTCAGCGGTAGTAGGCATCGAACATCCCGACTTCGGGGAGGCGCCGACCGCCTTCGTGGTGGCCGAACCATCCGGAAAAGGACGCATTGAAGAGGAGCTGAGGCAACTCGTGTCCGGTGAGCATTTTGGGACAGTCCTGAATCACTATATGGTTACCACTCCAACTTGTTGATAGTATTCATTTGGTTAAATTTTTAGCCCAGCAGATTGACGAGGGTAGGGTACTTGAAGGAGGGAAAGCGTGAGGTCGGCATTAGCTTACGCGCTCTAGCTTCTACTTTGCACAGGAGGTACATCTAGCAACGCAAAAAGTTTGGGCCAGTTTGTGGGTCATTCTAGTTATGCTTACAGTGCGACGCCAGCATAGACAGAGACAAGGAGGTACGCAACGCTGTCCATGCCGTTTCTTGTATATGTCTACGTTTTACCTTGCTCTCTAAGCATACTAGGGATTCCCACAGGAGGAGGTAAAGGTGCGATGAAGAGGGATGACATTAAAGAGAAACGCGCAACGTTGCTTCAATCCAATTCAATGTTGTTCATTATGGTAACTCTTTTAGCATAACGAAAAGGCGAGGAGACACAAGAGAAAGAACTTGCACCTGAAAATTTAATTAAAGAAGCTTCACTTACACACAAGTGGAAGAGATTGTGCAGGCTGCTTTGTGGCAGTTGTATTCGCATCTTAGTGCTTTTAGTGCTCGCATCTCTTGTTCGTTACATTCTTTGTTTATTTTTGCCCTCCCTGCGTGCACTGCGTGTAGGCAGTAGGTAAGAAATAAATAAATAAGTAAAGAAGGAAATAAATAATAAAACAGCTACTTGAATATTTTCTTTTGGTTGCAAGTAAATGCTTTATCCATTGGTATTTCGTCCTTCCGTTTCGCTGTAAAGTTATCCTGATGAATGTTAACCAACCAGCCCGCGGATTCATATTAGCTTAATATTGTGCTAACCAAACAAATAACTTCTAAAGATCAGTCCTAACAGATCATCCAAAGATCCACAGGGTACGCGATGGCTGCGGCCATAGCTTGATTGAACAAAATGAAAAAAGCGCGTTAGTGCAGCAAGGCAGACACGCAGAAGCGTTTCCTTCAACTATTGTACTGGCGCCATGGTTTCCCTTGTGTCTTCAGGAACAGAGTATCCTTAGAAAGTTGGTTCCGGTCCATATTGAAAATTCAGCGCCTGCTGAAGAGGTGACCTGTTGCGCTCGGAAGTTATTTTCTCGCAAGGCGAGCCAGTGTGCTCGCTGACGTGAATTTATGACACTTTCTGAATATTAACCAGATGTAAAAGTTAATTCCCTCTCCTATGTAGCGTGTTTGTGTTTTGCTTCATCGCAATTAATTCTCATTCGAAGAGCCAAAAGCCTACATGTCTGTGTTATCGTTGTCTCATGTTGCCTCGTCGCATAGCAGCACCAGTTTTTTACTCACCTGAATTACGAGTAGCTAATATGAATAGCGATGGTATTCAATTCAGAGGCTATATCCTTGCAGTACCTCTATAGTTAAGCGCACCTAGTGCAAATTATGATGTAGTTAAATGAGAGCGGATTTTATTTAGCTTCGACAGTTTCCATGGGAGTGCCGTTACGTACGTGCAGCACACTTCGTAATGTTTCCTCATTCCTCATTTCTCATTTCACTCATTTCAAACTGTGGGAAATCTACCGAAAAAAGTGTATGAGCGTACAACACGTGCGCAAACGGTGCAGAGAATTCAAAGACGGACGTACAGCGTTCTGGACGGCCATCGGTTTCGGACGAAACGATTGCGAAAGTAGAAGAAACGACGCTGAAATATCAAAGGGTGACGGTTCGGGAGCTCTGCGAGATGATGCCTGATATCAGCAAGGCCTGCATTGACAAAAATTTCGACAGACCCTCTAGGGTATGCCAATGTTCGTGCAAGGTGGGTCCAGAGAATGCTTACCGAAGACCACAACCGGTGCCGTGTTGAAGCGGCCCGCAAGCTTCTTTAGGCCTACAAAACTTATGGCGAGGAATTCTTGGCCTCTGTTGTCACTGGGGACGAGACTTGGGCCCACTGCAGGACAACGGAGACGAAAGAAGAAGCCCGTCGGTGGAAACATCCAAAGTTGCCGAAACTACGGAAGTTTAAACACTATTTGCCGGCAAAGTAAAGGCGAGGGTCGTTTTGGACATGAAAGGGTTATTGTTGTGCGAATTCATGCCTACCGGTACAACAATCAATGCGGTCCGCTACTGTGAGGCTTTGTAGAACCTTCGCCAAACAAGAGGAGAGACATGCTCACGAAGGGAGTGCGTTTGCATCAGGACAACGCTCGTCCTCAAATCGCCCGTATAACAACCGATCTCACTAACAAATTTGGATAGGATACTGTGCCACACCTGCCCTCATCCCCGAATGGAACAAACACCTCGGTGGGACGCATTTCAGAACCAGTGAGGAGCGGAAAGAATAGGTTTTAAACAACCTTCACGGCACGGCGGGAGAGTTGTACGATTCAGGCAGAAAGAAGATGCTACACCGCATTCAAAAACGCCTTTATTTCAACTATGATTACATCGAAATATAGGGGAAAGTCTAAGCATTCCAAAAATGGGTTACTCAATGTCAGTACACATGTTTTTCATTTTGAAATATTATTGCGAACCTTACTTTACGGACAACCCTCGCATTACAACGTGGTTTCCTCACCCAGCCTGGCACGGCGTTCGCCAGTCGATGGACATTTCTTTCCACAGTGTCCAGCTCCTCCTCCAACGAACTCTACGAAACTCTGCGGCGCAAATCTCAATAGAGACTGATTGCAGGCTCATTGCCCCTGCAACGGATTTTCCTGGAAAGACATAGTAGTGCACGCCGATGATGGTCGTGATACCGTTCAATTTCATACCTAACATTTGAAGAGTCTGAAACATATCCCTGTGTACTGCCTTTTTTAACGTCAATATTACAATTATTCTTTCGTTGTCAACATTTCCATATCCATTACCAGCGCATGAATTTATGCTTTCTTTGATACCCACTCGGGCTACTTGGTTCTACCATGGAGAATATTATACATAAACGGTGCCAAAAAAGTACATGCCTACCCACGGCAATGTTAGAAAATAGATGACACAATGCTTGGGCAAACTAACAAGGCAGCCACAGTTGCGAATGTCACAAGCAAGGTCTCCTTGCCTGTAGCTGTTAGCTGTGTTTTTTACGAAGACGAAGGCAATGTATGACGCTTGTCATTGCAACGGTGTTGATTATGAGTCTATGCACAGTGAATTATGACGCATATATTAAATATATGTGGCTTCTACACCCTTTGTGTCACAGTCGTACATTCATTTTGGTGTATTAAGCGAAAATTGGGCCATATTTACTACCACATACAGCAGGACGTCGATAAAACAATGTCCTTAAATCAGCACATTGCTCCGTTTCATTGAAATTCCATTTTTATGCGATAAGTACACTCGCAGACGTATTTTTTTTCACACAAAGAAGGTGGCGTAGAATTGGCTGAATTATCCGGGAATCGTAACTAATTTCAATGGCAAAAAAAGTTGTTTAGTTCAATTCGAGAGTTGGCAACCAAAAATGACTGCGGTTTCATGCCGTGTCGACGATATCTTCAGACCGGCGGTACAAGGTGAAGCCTGTGAAATTTTCACGTCCAGTCAACCGCAGCGGCTGACAGTGACTCAGAAAGGTTTGGGTGCGAGCTAGTTTGGGTGCGCGCTAGCTGACAGTGACGTCCTCAGTGGGACTACGCAGTCGTGAAGATCGCAGTCAGAGGGGAGCGTACGCTTTGCCTGGCTCTCACTTGAACGCTTTTTCAAAATTGGCAATGGCGCGACCTCCAGCAAGACAGCGCATACGAAGCTAAGCATTACCATGTCGGCTTTGCACCAGCTGCAAGTTACTTGCAAGATAGGGCCAGCGGCGGGCGTAAGCGCTCTGCCTGGCTGACATCCATGCACAGCCACCACCTGCCGGACTAGAAGGGACGCTCGCCCTTCGCTTCCGCCAGGCCTGGCAGTCGCTTTATCACGTTACCTTGCGCTACCGTGCTACCGCGTGCTAGCGTCGTAGTTGGTCCAGGTGGTAAAGCGTCGAGCATGTAAAGAAGTTGTCCGCGGGTTCCATCCCGACACCAGCACGAGTTTTTTTTTTTTTGTGTGAAGCTTTCTGGGGATCCCGCATGGTATTTTTCTAAACATTGGGTTGCAGTTCATGTGCAGTCACATTTTAAGCCCTCATGTTTATTCTACTTACTATTAATAATCCTTTATATAGGTTGCACATTTAGAATGGTGGGGCTTTGGTACACGATAACGAGTCGAAAACTCAGACATAAATGCTGCTTCTCGACAGAGCTGGTTAGTTTTTTTGATAGACCGTAAATACTTGAGCTTTCTTTCCTGCAGTAGGTTGTAGATCGACGCGTAGATCGCTCGTGTAATATGGACGCAAGTATAAGGACACACCTAGCATTAAAATAAACTGTTTTTAAGGTGCCTCAAATTAGAGGAGTATAAATGTCATCCAAAGCCCTACATCAGAAATTCCACGCCTTCAAAGACGTAGTCTATGTCGACGCAGCAGAATATACAGAACGCCAGTGTATGTCCCTTGCAGTGGTGGACTCCTCAGGTCAAATACGCGCTGGTGGTACAATTCGCACCAGAAGCTCCGAAACATCGGAAGAGGCGGCTATCGCTCTGGCAGTAGCCTCCACACATTGTCATTACATTATTAGCGATTCCAGAGCAGCCGTACGCAATTTTGCGAAAGGTCGGGTGTCGGCTCCTGTAAAACACATAGTAGACATCAACCAACACCCACGACCGATCCAGATCATTTGGGCACCAGCACCCTCCTCCCTACCCGGTAACGATGCCGCCCACAGCGCCGCTCGAGGACTCGCCAACCGAGCACCCGGACGGCTCACGCTAGGATCAGAGAGGAATCGCTTGGTCAGTTACCAGGAAATAACTCAGCACTACAGGTTAGCCGGTGTAGTGTACCCGCCAGCACACAAATCGCTTAACAAGCGTCAAGAAGTAGCTTGGAGACGACTTCAGACGAGCACCTACCCCAACCCCGTGGCCTATCACTACTACTACCCGGACCAATACCCTAATACATGTAAGCATTGTAAGCAAAAAGCGGATCTATTCCATATTATGTGGTCGTGCCCAGCCGCAAATCACACCAATCACGAAATAAGTAATACTGAGCAGTGGAAGGCCGTGTTGCTCACCTCCAACCCTGAACTGCAGGCCAAGGTCATCGAGAAAGCTGAAGAAGCCGCCCGGGCCCAGGGGCTCGTGGCTGCCTAACAAGGTCATGTGTCAATACCTTGTTTTCAAATAAAGTCTTTACTCACTCACTCACTCCTCACAGGAATAGTAGTCTCAGGGGCATTTCAATTGTTTATTTGTGGTTTCTGTGCATCGACAGATTGATTTACTCGTGAAGTTTAACGTCCCGCAAAGCAACGAGATGAACTTGAAAGGCACCCTAGTGGAAGGCAGCTGAATAATTTCGACAGTGTGTTTTTTTCATGTGCGCCGAAATTTAGGTACACGAGCATTCTTAAATGTCACTGCCTGAGATATCCAGCCGTCGTACATGCAATTAAACGCGTGGGTGCATTTTCTGCATTGGAACGCGTAAGCCACTAAAGAGGTGGAGGATGTTGTAGACTGTTGGTAGATCTAGCCTGGCAATGCATATGCAGGCAATTGATCCGCCCGAGCTCCTTCTTTCGCAAAAGTTCTTCGGTGTTAAGAAGCGCAGCACCAGACGATAAACACAGGCCATGGCAGCGGGTCGCTCACTATCGCTCGCCAGCTATAAACGCGCTTCATTATAGTAACGGAAATGCGTGACCCGATTGTAACGTTGCACGTTTGGAGCATTAAATACACGTATTTATTTGTTCTCCCATGCACTGCACAAGCGAGAAGGTTGGCTTAAGATAGGCTTCTATTTTTATGCGCAGAACAAGCCGCCTTCCACAAGCATTTGCACGGAGGAGTCGTCTTCGTTGACAGCATTCCCAAGACGGACACCGGAAAGTACATGCGACGACAGCTGCGATCGCAATATCTGGCGACGCTTGGAAAAGCCACGTAGGCTTTCGTAGGTAGTCTTTGGTTGCACATTCGTTACGTGTATATAACACCCATTTATCTATACGGATAGTGAGAAATACACATGCAGTGAGCGAATACACTCACTATAAAGCACGTGTGGTAAAATTACAGCAGCCCGCATTTCATTGTAGCACGGAGTCAACGGAAATTGTTCGAAGTGGCTATATCACTGTATCTGCTGATAAACACGTTTACATTATGAGCGCTAAGCAGAGGAGGAAGTTGCATCACTACGCTATTACGTACAATAAAAGAATGTGCATTGGTATTCCGCGTGGTTTATTTTTTGTGCGAAAGAATGCTTAAGAGACTTTCTGTACTGTGGTAAGCACTCAACGGCAAAACGCATAGCGCTCATATGCAAGCTCAATTTCAGGTGTCTGGCTATTCAGTGTCAACTGAAAATGACTTTTCACATACGAGCGCTTGACTGCACGATTTTCGAGGCCCAGTTTTTTCATAAATGAGTCCGTCAAGGCGGTGTGCTATCAGCACTTCGAAGGAATGAGGTATTCTCGAGACATTATTCTTCATCTGGAGACACGCGCACCTGGACAATAAACTCCAAATGTTGATTACTCATGGAAAGGCTGCAATTGCACTGGTCCTATATATCATTAAGTGACCCTCTTCTCTCTTCTAACCGGCAGCTTCACTTAAAAGTGCATATCTCGCAAAGAATTATTCCTACGAGAGCACGTTTGCCACAGCCGCCGTAGTCCTCCATAAAGAAAGCAAGAAAATCCCAATGAAGAAGGCCGTCAGGCAGGGAGATACGATCAGTCCAATGCTATTCACAGCGTGTTTACAGGGAGTATTCAGAGACCTTGGTAGGAAAGAATTGGGGATAATAGTTAATGGAGAATATTTCAGTAACTTGCGATTCGCTAATGATAGTGAATTGTTTAGTAACTCAGGGGACCAATTGCAACGCATGCTCGCTGACCTGGACAGGCAAAGCAGAAGAGTGGGTCTAAAAATCAATCTCCAGAAAACTAAAGTAATGTTTAACAGTCTCAGAAGACAACAGTTTACGATAGGTAGCGAGGCACTGGAAGTGGTAAGGGACTACATCTACTTAGGGCAGGTAGTCACCGCGGATCCGGATCATGAGACTGAGATAATCAAAAGAATAAGACTGCGCTGTGGTGCGTTTGGCAGGCATTCTCAGAAGGTTGCCACTATCCCCAAGAGAAAAGTCTATAACAGCTGTGTCTAACCAGTACTCACCTACGGGGCAGAAGCCCGGAGGCTTACGAAAAGCGTTCTACTTAAATTGAGGACGACGCAACGAGCTATGGAAAAAAGAATGATGGGTGTAACGTTAAGTAGGATAAGAAGAGAGCAGACTGGGTGAGAAAACAAACGCGAGTTAATGACATCCTTGTTGAAATCAAGAAAAAGAAATGGGCATGGACAGGGCATGTAATGTGGAGGCAAGATAACCGATTGTCATTAAGAGTTACGGACTAGATTCCAAGGGAAGGGAAGCGTAGCAATGCGCGGGAGAAAGTTAGGTAGGCGGATGAGATGAAGTTTGCAGGGACGACATGGTCACAATTAGCACATGACCGGGGTAGTTGGAGAACCATGGGAGAGAGAGGAGATTCTTATAGAAGGGGGGATGAAAATATGGGGTGAAGTGCAACGCAGTAACTGTCTCTGCAGACGACACCTCGACCACGCTGGCCAGAGGGTAAGGAAATGGAAAGAGGGGTGAGAGGGGGAGAGATGTGGCGGAGGCGGCCGGAGCGGGAGGGGCGTGCGTGGGGCGAGTTTATAGCCTCGGCGTATGTGGCGCTATGTCGCACCTATAAACAAAAATATAGTCATTTTAATAATAATAATATTTCGGGTTTTACGCGCCAAAACCACTTTCTGATTATGAGGCACGCCGTAGTGGAAGACTCCGGAAATTTTGACCACCTGGAGTTCTTTAACGTGCACCTAAATCTAAGCACACGGGTGTTTTCGCATTTCGCCCCCATCGACATGCTATAGTCATTTTAAGGCATAGCTTCCTGTGGGGCGAGAGCCGCGACACACATTTGGCGTACATCGCCGTCGATATTTCGGCAGTGGTGCGGGAGGGCACGGTGTGCAGCAGCGAGCGCGATTATGAGCGCGTTTTTGGGTCGCTGTTCGGAGCAGTTGAATGGGAGACGCCTTTGCCCTGCAGTGGGCGTAGCCATACTGATGATGATGATAGTAATGATGATGATAATGATGATGACGATAAATAACATGTTCATCCCAGAACAACCATGGTGTCACATTGTGGTCAATTCATTTCACTCAAGCTAGAATACTATTCATGCGATGCAGCTCGTGTTATTTTTCTATTTTCCTCTTTTTCTACTTCGAAACAAAGAAAACCCCGTAACGCTAATCTGTGCGCAATCGCGTTAGACGTATGCGAAAAAACGCTTATAAAATAGAATTTCATGAAATGAAATGCATATTGTCACGTGGTCGTGACGTCAAAGAACACAGTAGCAATACTGTGAAAGGCAAAAACTAGCTTTTATTGGGCGAACCTGTGCCCACAAAACACGCTACACTTAAAGCACAACGAGAGCGGTGAACACAGTCGGCGATCGTCGTAAATCTGATCAGCGGGTCAAGCGCGTCTGCTTTTATACAGCAGTCGTCGAATGTTCCAGACTAATCGTTGGGATCCGCATGCCTTCTACAAAGTTCTACATCATTCGCGTTAAAGGGAAGCTGAAGAGTCTGTCGAATTCAATAAGACGCTCATATACGGATGCGGGAACCTTATAAACCATGTCGGTAAAATTTGGGTTTTTTTTTTCAATTAGGAGCGACGTAATCGTCGGTTGAAATTGCGCTGTAGCTCCGCCCCCCTTTGAGTGAGCGAGCGGAGCGGAGACCGGAAACCGCGGTGTTGTGACGTCAACTCTGCTTCGTTCCTTCGCAGCGTCCGCGACCGTGCCTGACCGCGCTTGTTTCTGCGTGCGTGCCATCGTGTATCTGCTTCGATCGACCCTGCATTCCTTTGTTGGTGCGTCTGCGTGTATGTAGAGTGGTAGTCAACGTGCGTGGTAGTCAACGTGAGTGGTAATCAACGTGAGTGGTAGTCAACGTGAGTGGTAGTCAACGTGAGTGGTAGTCAACGTGAGTGGTAGTCAACAGATGAAGGTCGCTACACGTACCGCATGAACCGGGAAGCTTTTCGCGCGTTTAAACCGTCTTTGTAGATTGCCGACAGCTTTGGACAGCGCACAAATGCCGACGATCGCATCCCCGCTTACGTTCCACGAGGAGGCATGCAGGAACACAACACTACAGTTGTTTGACCGGAAACTAGCTCACTAGATCACCGAAAGATCGCCGAGATCACTAGATCGCTTTGGAAAAAACACACTCACTAAAGAGCATTTCCAACACGAGGAGATCACAAGGCTTTGCTTTCGTTCGCGTCTAAAGCACTGCTCGCACCAGCATCGTTTGCTTCTTCGAGAGGCCGGCTCTTCGCAATCGGCTCGTACATGTAGGGAGTAACGCCGAACTCCTCAGAAAGACGCAGTCTCTCTAAATTTTCCATTACCGTCTCAGAAAACAGCACGAAACTACCTGGCACCGCGCTTCATGTGTAGCGGCAGCGGTAGGCAGCGGCAGAGTTGACGTCACGACGCAGAGTTGACGTCACAGGCGGAAACGAGACGCACGAGCTGGGCGTGTCCGCTGCTGCACTTTTCGTCAAAATAAAATATATTTGCGCTTTCTTTCGCTCAATTTGGATACGATATTCGAATTCGGAGGGTTGAAAACCATTATGTACAGATGTTCACTCATTTTTTCTGGAAAACCTTTCAGCTTCCCTTTAAGCGATGGTATCAGATAACACAAGGTTCGGTGACAACAGACAGCGGATAGAAGCATCGACAACTTTCCAGAAACTTCGGATTCTTGCAGGCACATCCCGCGCTGTGCGATAACATTTGCTAGGCGGCAAAACGTCTCGCCCGATAAAGATAAGTACACGTGTCGTTACACCCCCTCTTAAAAGCATCGACCCGATGCTGCAAACAAGCAAAAGTAATAAACAAAAGCACTCTTAGCAAAGAAAAGAACAAAAATGACGAAGTTCGTCAGCGTCCGTCAAACGGTTTAAGGCGCACCACGTGGACCACTTCAGATCGTGCGCGACGCCGCTGTGAATGCGAAATGCCGTCTGGCACGACCTCATAGTCCAGAGCGCCAATACGTCGGATGACCTTGTAGGGTCCGAAATAGCGTCGGAGTAGTTTCTCACTGAGTCCTCGTCGGCGTATCGGGTTCCATACCCAAACACGGTCGCCAGGCTGGTACTCGACGAAGCGTCCTCGGAGGTTGTAGTGTCGGCTGTCGGTCCTCTGCTGGCTCTTGATCCGCAGGCGGGCGAGCTGTCGGGCTTCTTCGGTGCGCTGGAGATAGCTAGCGACATCAACATTCTCTTGGTCAGTTACGTGCGGCAGCATGGCGTCGGGCGTCGTCGTCGGGTTCCTGCCGTAAACCAGCTTAAATGGCGTTATCTGTGTTGTTTCTTGCACCGCCGTGTTGTATGCAAAGGTCACGTACGGCAGGACCGCGTCCCACGTCTTGTGCTCGACGTCGACGTACATTGCTAGCATGTCGGCGAGGGAGGTTGCGGGTTCGAAACTCGCGGCCGCCGGTGACCCACCGGTTCGCCGCAATGGGAACAAGCCTCCCCCGGCCTTGGCACTTGGCTTCCTCAGGGGTGAATTAAGCTTGGGAAAGGAGCCCGCGCCTGAAAGCCCGCCGTAAACCAGCTTAAATGGCGTTATCTGTGTTGTTTCTTGCACCACCGTGTAGTATGCAAAGGTCACGTACGGCAGGACCGCGTCCCACGTCTTGTGCTCGACGTCGACGTGCATTGCTAGCATGTCGGCGGGAGGTCGCGGGTTCGAATCTCGCGGCCGCCGGTGACCCACCGGTTCACCGCAATGGCAACAAGCGTCCCCCGGCCTTGGCACTTGGCTTCCGCAGGGGTGAAATGAGCTTGGGAAAGGAGCCCGCGCTTGAAAGCCCGTCGAAACACTCGAGAGCACAACGCCGACCAATTCTCGGGGTGGAAGAAGGGTCGAACTTCCGTGGCCCACTAAAACGTGTCGCCCGATAAAGATAAGTACACGTGTCAATATAAAATGGCGCTTATCTCCAGACAGGCGCAGGGTGAAGTGCTTCCAAACTCTCCTGCAGCATTTCAATGGTGGATGTGACAGCATTGTGAATAAAGGCATGATGAGTCCATGCAATAGAGTCCGGAAAGTCTTCTCCGTTTTCTAATGATCAACCTAGCAGTACTAGTGGTACCATAATGTGTGGGGTATGCAGAAGTTTTGTCACTAGCTTCAGGTTTCCAAACCGAAAACACAGGGGAAACGTGAGATCCCTCGACATCTTTTGCCAACGGATATCTTGTTATCCCGAGGAATACTTAGCTCTATAACCTTGATGTCAGTGCAATAAGGCAACTAATGCTCTCCGTCATAATTTTAACAATGAACTCAATGCACACAGAATCCACTCCCAGCTGCATAAGGATATCGGCCTGACCGTTGCAGATATTTGCCGAGCATGTCAGTATATTGTGGAAAGTTGGGCTAGTTGGTGAGTGATCATCATACCTTGCTGGTGAAGCAGCGCACTGACACGGACACAGTGAAGACAAACAGGAAAAGACGACACTCGCAACTATTTTATTTCAGAGCACATACTTCATATTTATTTACCTGCTCACCCTCAGGCGTCAAAGAGAAATTGTGTTTGACGCCTGAGGGTGCGCAGGTATATAAATATGAAGTATGTGTTCTGAAATAAGATAGCTGCGAGTGCAGCGAGTGTCGTCTTTTCCTGTTTGTCTTCACTGTGTCCATGTCAGTGCGCTGCTTCACCAGCAAGGTATGATGTCAGTATATGGTCACCATGGCGTCTCTGCTCTGCCCAAGCCACCCAGCCACAAAGTGCAGCAGGCACACGCGAGCATCGGCTGAAATGCATCGCTACGCCTTACTAGGACTCATTCCCGCTCTCAATAAGTACATATCCAGCGTCGAAGCTTGTATTGTACGGCGGCTTCAACACACAGCGAGCTGTCCTGGGTGATTGCAAAAACAAATGATTGATTTTGGTTCAAGTATAAACGTCACAACAGCTTTACCATATTGTCAATGAGAAATGGACGAATATATATCTAAAAGGCGTTTCGCTTCCTCTGCGAAGCTTAATTCGCTCTGGTTAAACATATCTGGTGGCTTTTTAGGCGTCTCGTTCTGAAATCGTACAAGCAATCAACCTTAAAATTGATTATTCTCAAACATGTTTGATCAGTTTGGTTCTATTTCGTCATTCTTTCGAGATCTTCTGAGAACCTCTACTTGCCCTGCAGTTCATTTACATTTTGTTTTCAAGTGTGTTAATGAGACGCTCTTCGGGCTAGAGAACTAAATAGCTCGCCCGCATTTCTCTTCGAACATATAAGTGCCACGATAATAAAGACCACTCACATTAATTTTGCACGAACCTTTATGGTTATTTACCTGGACGCAGTGCCTCATATGACAAACAGGTGCACGTGTTTATGAACTGTAGCTTTCAAAAAAGATTCCTGACCCTGCAGACAGATGGTGAGTATTGGACCTCGAAGATCGAAAAAGACATTTGCGCCCAATGCTGAGGGACTACTGGGCGATGTATAAAGCGAGGACGTCCTTCTGCGAGCGGTCAGCATGAAACATCTCGTAATACGTGAATAATTCTTGTGGTTGGCAGTATCACTGACCTTCAAGTTTTCATATCCATAGCCGTCGCATGCGTCGTGAATAAAACTGGCCTAAGCCACATTGACGATAAAGCGTATGCAAGCATGACGGCGCTGTGCTTTACACCTAATTAAGGACCTCTATTCGTCCAAGAGGGCGAATGTTTGCATCTTGGGTCTAGTTACTTCTTTCCTCCTCTTAGTCAGCTCATATGTAACTGATCACCAAAAAGTTTCCTTTCTGTAGGAAAAGTACAAGTACATACGATGAACATTTAAGGAGGTTTGCAATACGTCAGAGTAATTCATGTCGCTGTTACAATCACGCCGACGACAGTGCTCTGAACCTACACTGGCTATGGATTGCAAGGTCACCAACATCACGACTGGGCTCAAATAAACAATATTGCACAATTTAATTTACTCACTTTCTTTATCACATATTAAGATGAACAGATGACTTTAAGCACATAGTGTTAGGTGTCAGATCAGCGGGAGACCATCTTAACTAAATACATAAAAAGTATGCGTCACGTAGCTTGTTACACCCCTCGCAAATGGAAAGAGTACATTGTAAATGTGTAGTGTATCATAAGACTATACTAACACATTCGCAAAATTTTCAAAACTACGTCAATCAGCAGTTGCAAACAGCAGTTTAATGATAATGAAATGAACGTATCGGCGATTCCATGAGTATTTTTAATCTGAAATTATGCACTAAGGCCAAAATGGTGCCCCAGCTATAGTGTCCCTTTCTAATCGATATAACATGTTCGTTGTTTGCGTGTTTGCGGGACGTTTGCTTACTTTACAATATTATTTGCTATGTTTTTTTTTATGCAACAGCTTTAAATGACCGTTGTTTCCCCAGTTATTCAGACAACTGTGCTACTGGAGAGTCCTGCGTCTTTTATCATTTTTTTTTCAATTTCCCACTGTGTAGGAGTTAGCTAGCCACATAACCCAATTACCTGCGGTTCAATTTATGTTTACGTCTCTGCGGCAGGCTATACTGAGACTAGCTCTCATTTATGGAGTAAGGGCACTGTAGATTTCCAAGGCACATACAAAAATGAGTCCTAGTGAGCTCTGTGACGCAGGGACAGAATTACATGCATAAAGTAATAATGGAAGAAGCACAAATATTTACTGAAAGAATAAGCTGGTTTTCTAGGGGCTGACTGCTTAACGTAATGCCAAGTTGGACCAAAGCACCCAGACAGGCATTGATGCACTACTGTGGGCGAACGAACGAAAACTAGAGTCAGATTCAACAAAGGCACTGGTTTTCGTCGAAGCCTTCGTGAGGCACTCTCGCCATAATGTTTACTACTGGCTGAACTTTTCACGTTGGTTCTTTTCTTTTACTTCGAGAAAGGTCCGATATAACGTACACAATAAGCGAGAAATGAAAATGACATGGCACTGAGAGAACCAAGGAACATTTATTATGGGGCAGTCGATAACATTGACTGAAAAAACAACCCACATGAAATAAGCCATACACGATACTTCTGAAATACACGAATAGGCATCAATGCAATAAACGGCGTCACTCACACAGTCACGAACATGTTAAATAAGGAATCTCGTTTTCTGTCAGTCCAATAGAAGTCTGACTCGCGCACTGAACACCTGACTAATGAATATTTAAAAAAAATGTGAAGCACAAAGGATTCAAGGCTCTTCATTTTGGTCACTGCTATCTAGGGAATTTGTGTAAATTTGGCAGCTATCATGTGGGGAAGCCAGGCCCGAGGCTCAATTGTCCTGTTTCCCATAGGCAGGAGCATGGGCACCGCAGAGATTTCTCCCTTGCGTAAAAAAAATATATATACCAGCAGACTGCGGCAAATACTCGTGCTTTGACATCATGTACGTCTGCTAATTCTACATCCAACTTGGCAGGAAATATGTTGTGCCCGTTCTTTTCAGAATCTCGTTATACCTTATTTAGAGCAATATCTGTAGGCTCTCACAACGGAGATCCGCTGATGTTTAAGGACTTATTTGGAATGCACGTGACACCCTTCTTTTCTACAATATTGCCGGTTTTGTCCTCAGAAGTACACCCATGAGAAAAAGTATACGGACCACAGGGTCGCCGAAAAAACAGAATTTCTTTGTTATTAACAAGCGTTAACGGAAACTTACGAGTGCACTCGAAAAATCGTAATGCCAAGTTTGTAGTGCGATCTTAATTTCAAGTTGCATTCACAGACAGAGGAGAAAATTAATGTTATCGCACTACGCCTGGTCTATGCACTTTTGCTCACGGGTATATAAGTATAGACTCCGCCACTCTCCCAGCTAGGTCTGATGCAAGAAATTCCTCACACACCAGCAAAGCACAATACAGCACCAAGAACACACATCGACAGACACTTCTTGCGCGGGGCTCTTCTTCCATTATTCTTGGCTTCCAAAAATGCCCTCGAACACCACACACCTGCATCTATGCCCCCATGGGCCCACACTTTTTCCCGGAACCTCACAAGACTGAATGAAGGTTTGTTCAAAAGGTGGCTCAATCCAAAAGACACCTCAAGGAAACTTTCCTCAGCCCTCTCACCTGAGAGATTGTTACTGCACTGTATCTGCCCATTTTTTCTTCCCCAACAACAAGAATCTCTTTCATCATTTTCCACTCCAGTGGAAAAAAATGGACCACAAAAGAAGCACACACACGGTTGCAACACTCACAACCCTTGTGTGCATACTCTTCCCTTCTGCTCTGTTTATTCCGTTACATTTCAAGATAGTCAAGCTACACCATCTCGACAAAATTTTTTTCTTAAGAATCTCTCTCTTCAAGGAGAATGTGAGCTCAGGCACAACTCAACACTGCCGTCACCTGCGAGTTGTGGCTGTTTCGTCAAGGACGAGGAACATTGCCGGAAATCTGCGAAACTGGCGCAAGAAACTCATGTGTGCCGCCTACTGTGGACTCTCAGGCTCACGACCCATCCGGGATTTCTTGCTCAGACGGCTTGGCCTCTCGCGTGACCGGCATAATGACTTCAGCAAGCATCGTTCAGATGAATGTCACTACCTGGCCATACTGGACTTCCAGAATAGTGCGGGATTGCAATACTTTGTTTACTATGCTTTAATGCAGCAGGCCTGGAAATAAAAAATAATACCAATCTAAGAAATTTACCTGCAGGCAAGGGTTTAGCACGTCCTGTTCAAAACGCATTTTACCGCAAGTGTAAGAACTTGACTTCCAGTGATGCTGGTGCGCAAAGCTTCTTTCTTCAATTTATGGCGAGAAAGACGCTGCCGATCATGAGGTACCTTGACGATGCCGATGCGTTGATGCAGTCGACATCAGCGTAAGTGGACATACACTCAGATACTGCAAAGCAACTGCGAGGTTTGAGCTGCTGTAGCCGTAACGTAAAAGACAATTGGAAGTTGATCGACGAGGCATGCTTTAACGCTATTTGTCCTCTTAAAACTTCTCGATTCAGTTTCAACAGCTAGTGTTCGGGTTATCTTTTTAAACAAAGCGTCATTTGCCTCTCTTCCGCACTTTACGAGCGCTGCTGGTGCTACTGGTGTGGTCTTGCTTGTGCGCCACTGGGTCTTTTTTCTACACCACCAGATTGCGCTCAGCTTCCGCGCATCCTTAAAACCAGAACTTTACTTCCTGAGCAGTGCGGGATTACAATAGTTTGTGTACCATGCAATATAGCAGCGCATCAGAAAATTAAATATGCTTCTTCAACAGAACTAAGTCGGAAGGAAAGGGAGTGGGAATCGGAATGCTCATTCATCAGGGAGCCAAATGAAAAAGAGTAAATTACAAATGTGAAGAGCATCTTTTGTTATCATGTACAATGAGTGAAAAAAAAAACTTCGCTGGGCGCAACGTATTAGTGGACTGGAAGTAATTGCAGAGAAGAATCAAGAGTTAGTGGAATACATAAGTGCTGTTATTAAGAGTTTCGGGAACGATGCCTAGATAACCCTATTAGGTGACATGAATGCCCACATACAGGATCTAGATGGCTATACCGACAACAACGGGAAGTCAGTGCTACATCTTTGTGAGAAACATGACCTCGTTATCGTCCATACAGGGCCTAAGTGTGACGGACAGATCACGCGGGAAGTGGGAACCGGGCAATCGACCATTGATTACTGTCTGATGATAAGAGGAATTCATGATAAGTTGAGAGATATGGTCATCGACGAGAAGGGGAGAGCAGCATAGGGAGTGACCATAAACACGTCATTTTGAAAATGGGATATGTAGTTCGGAAAGAGACCAAGGACAGCAAAATGGCCAGTGCAAATTTGAACGTTGAACGAATAACAAATATAGTCACAACTGTCGAGGAAGAACTTTCCAAACGGCCAGGTAAATAGTGAGAATATAGTAATCTTCCAAGTGTAACAACGACAGAAATACGGAAAGAGAAACCGAAAAGCTGGTAGAACAGGGAGATGCGAGAAGAGATCGCCGACTGATAGAAAGGATCCCGAGAGCACAGGCAGGTGAAGAAGGCACAATTGCCGGAGGATGAAGTGGCCAGTAAATAGGAAATATACCGGGAGAAAAGTCGATGGTTCGAATACTGGTGCAAGCAAAGATAAAAGGTGAAAGTGAACGCTGGTTGACAGAAATACGTGCGAAAAAGAAGGCCACACCTAGCATATATTGGAACATAAAATTATTACGCAAGAAGTCAACAAGAATACAACATATGCTAGACGAAGATGGAAACGAACTGGAAGGGGAAGCGGCATTCAATTACAACAGAAAAATAACAGCCTAATCTTTCCAAGGAAATGACGAGACACAGGTGGAAAAGGAGCTTGTGCTGACAAATTTCAACTGGAAGAAAGCCGAAGAGAAAATTCCTAAGTGCACCGCCACATGGCTAGACGAGGTTCCCGTTGGGCTGATTATTGAACTAGGACCTAAATGTAAGGAAACTCTGCTGAAAACTGTGGAAAAAACTTGAAAAAATGGATGAATAACAGACAATTGGCGACGAAGTAGAACGAACTTAATTTACAAACGTAAGGCGGAGAAAGAATTCACTCGTATAGACCGTTGACCATTACATCGGTAATATACAGGCTAGCAACGTAGGCAATCAAATTAAAGCTGCAAAGATGGGGAGAATAAAGGCATTTTGCGAGAACTTCAGAATGGCTTCAGAATAGGTAGGCGTTTGGGTGACAACTTATTTCTTCTTACTCAGTGTATTGAAATATCAAGAGTAGAAAGCAGGCCGTTATATGTCGCCTTTTTAGACATTACAGGAGCCTATGAAAACGTAGACCGCACCATTTCGTGGTATATCTGGAAGGCGAAGGCTTAGGTGATGATTGTCTACAGCTTTTGAGAGATATTTAACTAGAATATACCTTTTGCGTTGAATGGGAAGGCATGACGAGCGAGGAGAAACTTGATATCAACAAGGGACTGAGGCAGGGGTGCCCTTCATCCCCACTGCTCTTTATGATGTACAGTCGCGGACAGAATAAAATGGACCACGGTATCTCCGAAAACGTTCAAATTCCAGAGCAGCCTGTAGCAGTAACCAGTAAAACTGCCCACGACAACGTTGTTAGCAAATTCTAGTCGAGGTCCAAAATGCAACTACCAGATTGCGTTGTGAGGTTGCGGACATATTCAGCTTTTTCTTAAATTTCATTGTCCGTAATATTCTGTCCGCGACTGTACATACATTGTTAGGATGGAGAGGGCGCTGGGAGGAAGTAATATAGAGTTTAATCTCTTATACAAACAGGTGGGCACAGAAGTAGAACAGCAGCTTCCAGGTTTATTTTATGTGGACGACATATTGTTGCTAGCTCACAAGCAAAGGGATTTGCAAAGTCTGGCTAATATGTGTGAACAGGAAGCGAGAATTTCGGTTTGAAATTTAGGTTTAGGAAATCAGGTGTTATGGTATTGAATGAAAACTGTGGAAAGACAGTGGAAATACAGCCCCGGAAGGGCCTCGGGTAAAAATAAATATTTTGTTATATGGAGGAACCTAGGCAGTAGATATATGGAAATACAGGAAAAAAACAATAACAGTAAAGGGGAAGCTAAATGCAGCCATATTGAAGCACACAGTGCTCTGGGGATAAAATAGGTACGAGAAGGTCCGGTGTATATGGGAAGGTGTAATGGTTCCAGGACTTACTTTTGGAAATGCTGTTGTTTGTTTTACATCAGGGTTACAATCAGGACTCGATGGCTACCAAAGGTCAATGGGACGCATCGCACTGGGCGCTCACGGGAAGACTACAGATGAAGCTGTGCAGGGTGATATGGGCTGGATAAGTTTTGAAGTGAGACAAGCTCACACTAAAATTGATTATGAAGAACTACTGAACAATATGGAAGAAATAAATGGGCTGGGAGAGTGTTGAGGTATTTCCACAGAAAAAACATTCATTGACACTAGAGGAAAAGCATTAGGAAACTTACCAGCAAGTATGCGGCCTGTATGGTGAGCAACACAGCAATAAGTAACGTCAAGCGGAAAGTCAGAGAGACGGAAATAATCTCATGGTTGGCAGCAATGAACAAAAAAAGCCTGCGATGAGTAACTACTTAAGAGAAAAAAACGAAATCAGAAAAGAAACAATTTATGATAACTCAAACGGAAGCTCATCACATTTCGAAGCAAGGTCAGGATGCCTTAGAACACGCACCTAAAAAGCGAGATATAACGGCGAAGAAGAATCATGTTCTTGTTGCGGTAGAGCTAGTGAAAGGATGGAGAATGAATGAATGAAATTTATTTCCCTTTTAAGAGTGGAAGAGACGTGGGGGGAGAAGGAGGTCTCGGTCCTGTAGGGTGGGATCGGAGCTGGGCAGGGCAGTCTCCCACAGCTGCTCGCTACTAATTAATGGTTTGAGCGTGTGGGGGGGGATTTTTGATGGGGCATTGCCACATGATATAGGACAGATCTGCTGTCGGGACAGGGCAAAAGTGACACTTCGGTGTCGGGTTTGTGACGGGAAAGAATAACTGCAAATTGCGGGGGCTAAGAAAATGCGAGGTTGTAGTTGGCGCCACCGTATTTCTCTCTGGCGCGTTCTACGCACAGAGTAAAGTGGATACATTAAGCATTGGTGTCTGTAATGTGTGCGTATTTCATGGAATGTGACGAGCATGTGTTTATTGGTGTGTTGTTGGGATTCATTGAGTTCTAGAGTTCAGCCCAAATTTGCGGCCACTCGATCCGTGAATCCTCAAGCAGCGGCATGAGCCATTTCGTTGCCTTGGAGTCCTTGATGGGCTGGAGTCCATACGAGAGTGATGTCGTTTTCTGGTGGGTGAGCGACAAGTAGAGAGTGCGCGAGGTTGTTAATGTAGCCGTTACTGAAGTTCCAGATAGCAGTCTTAGAGTCATTAATGATGACGTCGCACTCGGGTAGCCCGATGCGAATACAATTGGCGGCCTCTTCCGCGTCACCCGCCAGGGGGGTCTTGACTCATGCTGAACAAACAGTGTTGGCCTGGTTGTGTACAACCGCTAGAGAATAACGATGCCTAGTGGTATAGGCTGCAGCGTCCACATAGTAGACTCCTTCAGCCTGTCCATAGCTGCGTTGTAGCGCCTTAGCACGAAGTTTTGCGGCGTTTGACGTGAAATTCGGGGTGCATGTCTCTGGGTAGGAGCTGGATGTGGTATTGGCCGTGTATGATCGGAGTAAGTTGATGTCACTTGGTCTCGTTGAATGGTGGAGCATGATGAAGTTATCTCAGGATCTCACGCCCAGCTTCAGCGGTAGTGAGTCTGTGGTATTGCGATGTTAGATGTGCTTCGGGTAATTCTTGAAGGGTATTTAGTGTGGCTGTGGCCATCACCCTCTGTGTGGATGGTATAATTGGAACACCAAGAGTGACTTTGTGCATCTTGGGGATCAAACAATTCACATTATGCTTTATTAGAATGTGAAGATATCTGACAAGCGGTGTATTTAGGCACCACTGGACTCTTTGAAGCCCTTGGGTTCAGCGAGGGCTGGAGGAAAGCAAACGTGTCCGCAATAGAGATTAGTAAGAGGCGATTGAAAGATTGGTGGAAGTAGGGAAACGACAAAAAACAGAGACGGACAACAACAAAGTTCACAATAGGGGGTCGGAAAATTTGGTTGAGGGAATTCATCGTGCTTGTTTTTTTTCTTTTTCTTCATTATTTTTTACCTAGGGAGGAAATTAGGCAGTATACCAGCAAGAGCTTCGTAGCGCAATCCACCGTCCCGTTCTAAAAGGGACGCTCATAACATCCATCCATTCATTCATCCTTATGAGTTTGGTGGCGCAACCCCTCACCGCGTTCCAATGGGGTTGCTCGTAGCATTCATCCATCCATCCCAGCCGGTGCCGCCGCGGCAGCGTTTTCTAGTTTTGGACGTACGGGACGTGTTGTGCTTGGTGCTAGGCTGGTGCTAGGCTGTTTAGGTCACATGCTTGGCTGTGATAGTCCAAACACTACAATCATCCACAGCCTGAAGACCGTGCTTAGATCTGGCGTCTCAAGAGCATGCTGGCCACTTATGCAAACGAGCACGTAAGCATGCGCCAGCAAGATTGCTCCAACGCGTGCTCTCAGCTTCGAGGGCACCCAGGCCCGAAATAAGCATCGCGCGGAACAGGAATGCCTTCGCTACGCAGGGAAACCTGCTGTAGACCACGAATGTGTGTGCGCAATGCATACATACACTTTGAATAGTTGACTAAATAACGTACAGCCTCATTATTCAAATAAACTTTAACGCTTCTACTACGATGTGACAAGCCATGTGAGGCAATGATAATGCTGAAACCCCTCAAAGATAATGAACCAAGACGCACAACAACGCTTAAAGCAAACCTGTCGCCCTGTGAGTTCTGTGGACTACGCAGGCAAGCAGTGGTGCACGAAAGGTAACGTTTAACATCAACTCGCCAATTTCGTATTGGACTAAACGCTGAAGAAATCATAAATTCACAGCCAACAGCACCCCTAATCGTCGTCACTCCAAGTGAACAGCATACAAAGCTTCGCTTACGTCGATTTCCACAATGCGTGAGATCTGCAGAATGTTTTCTTTACCTTTTTGAGCTCTCCATTGTAGCATGCACTACGAACAAACCAACTCATGTGAACATATTCATTGATTGCGAAGCGCTCCTGCTGGAAATCAAGTTGTGAATCTAAGCAAGTGTTTCCTGAAATTATTTGTTGTACATATGCGCTATTTGTCAAGTCAGTAATTAGGTTGTGAAATAAATACGCTGTTTACATAATTCGCGGAATTGATACCATATCTTTTAAGCACGGTGAAACATACGTTAATGGCGAATGGTCACTTGACTGGATCATAATTTGTTCATTCTGGTTTTTGCCTCCTTAACCAGTGACGAAAAAATATATGTACCTGAGGTAGCTTCTCACAGTTTCTAAAACAACCTCCTAACTCACTCATGGCAAAGATTCCACACGGAGACAATTAAGCCGTCTCTTCATCTAGGGTATTTGGCGCTTGCCAGAGCCTGAATATTAGTAAAACGGGACGTCCTTGAACTGCGCTTAGACGTTTTCCACGTTGCTTTTATATAAAAAAGCCCTTTCACAAATATGACCTTCCTTTTTCTCCACATGCTGTTTTTCATTATTAGAGTAATTTTAACGTATCAGTAAGTCTCGCAGTTACCTTAGTTGGTACCATTTAGCAGCAATGAAGCAAATGTAACCATGATCAATTATATATTTTTTTCTGTAACGAATGTGGTGTGGCTGGTCGGGTGGTAGCGGAAATACCGCACGACAGACTGGAAGGCCGATATGTCGCCATTAAAGTCAGCACCTCTGAAGATGGTCGGCAACCAACCATTCTCGAGTTCTCGAGAAAGGAACCACAGCTCTTTACCAGTATTGGAAGGTGTGACTGCAGTTCATGATGCGTAATATTTTCACAAGGACGGTTTGCTGGGCTAGATGGTATTTCATTCTTGAGGTAAGCAGGGCATTGCCTACCTTGTTTCACAGTAAGTATTTCGTGGCACCGCTGACATCAAGCACATTTTTTTATGAATGATCCATCTGGAAGTTTAGTCCTTAACAA
The DNA here is from genome assembly GCF_038994185.2 of Dermacentor albipictus. Lineage (NCBI taxonomy): Eukaryota > Metazoa > Arthropoda > Arachnida > Ixodida > Ixodidae > Dermacentor > Dermacentor albipictus. The sequence goes on from NC_091825.1 coordinate 31,708,036, forward strand.
AATATTTGCGTTACCTTTTGCCACACTGTATGCGTCTCATATGCAGTAATCTACGCCTTCTCTTCAATTCATTAAGCATTCATTATGGTCAAGATAATGATACTTCAGTGCGATCGATGAATTTGCGGGCGTGTGTGCGTGCGTATATTTTTCGGTAAAAGGTACACTGTTTCCTTCGTGTCTATTAGTTCATAGCACTGGAGAGGAATGTACACGTGCCTAGAACTCACGAGTGCCACACAGAAACAGAAATCCTCGGCAGTAGCGAAGGCACTCCCAATGCCCTACATTAAAGAAGTTCCATACACCTCAGAGGAAATTTGCAGGCATAAGATGGGGCCAGCTGGCACTAGGCACCGATAATTCGCTGGGATGGTTGGGTGAGATCGCTGGGAGAGGCGTGTTTCCGGCATTGGAAATAAATAGGCTGATGATGATAATGATCATGATAATGAAAAACCTCTGATAAATTTTTTTCAGAGTTATCAGTGCCCTTCAACTTTGTGTAAACGGATGACCAGCGAAGCTGTGTATGTGGAACCCTTAACCACGAATTGCAGCTCCACCGCGTGTCGTCCCGGCATCGCACTATCTCCGGGATCGGCCCACGTGGGGGGAGTGTTTAATGCTTGCTTCAACTCCGCCGTGAATTGGCCCGGCATTGAACTGTTTTCGGGATCGGCTAACGTATGGGAAGATTTGTATCTACATACGAAGAGGATCATCGGGGTACTAGCCCGTAAAAATACAGCTGTAAAATTGGTTACATCATTGCGTTTCTCAATTCATTAAAGAATGGTGACGACGACCACGGGGGCTCTGCAAAAGACGACGACGCTGGAGACAGACGTAATGATACTTTTTACTTCGGGCCCAACTCCGACGCGGCCTGTTCAAATAGAGATGAAACGTAAAACAAAACGTTTTTCTCAGATAACCCCTTCACCGACATTAATGAAATTGGTCGCATTAGAGAGATAAAGTTATATTCTAGTGACCACTGCAAGCGTATTTTCAATTTATTGGCTCCATTTTCCCAAGATAATTCTTAAAAATGTAAAATATAAAGTAATAGAAGCACAAAGTTTGCAAATTATTAGCTCTGCATCAAGAACATATATCGCGATTCTGTAAACGGCACCCATTAGATCCTTGAAAGCGGACAAACGCAACATGTAACTTTATATCTTGTGTAAACTTGCTAGGTAGTGTACAGAGGTTCTGCAAAAGCTGTATCTTCATATTACTAATTTTATTTTAGATTGATGAGTAACATATCAATTTTGTCCACTTTAGATGTACTATTAAATGCAATTCACAGAATTCTGGTGTCTTTTTTTCATTGTTGAGTTACAGAATTGTAAACTTGATAGCTTCGTTTTCGGAAGATTTCCAATTTTGGTCAATTTTTAATACAATTTTTATGACCTAAATCGAAATGCAAAACAACCTGATTGCTTTACGACTGTATTTGTTTTACTATAAGCATTTGCTTCAAGGAACAAGAAGGAGAAATAAAAATAAAACATCACCGAATCTCTATGTCGTGCAGGATGCGTACCAAAGCACCTAAAAACGTGCGTATCACAAATCAGGCATAATACTAGGTTGATATAGACAACAGTTTTGGCTGCCATCTCAATTGCAGTCCCGTGGCATGCGTACAGCCGCAGCGGACGAGCCTCTGTCATAGCAGCCGAAATTAGACTCTCGAGACAGATTGTTTGGCCTTCTGCTATCCGAGGCCACGCCCAAGGGACAGATGGAGTCGCGTTCGCATGAACCTCAACTGCTGGCAGCAATTTTGTGGTTTGCTATACTCACGGACAAGCTTCCGTGCCACTAAAGAGAAAGCTACAGGGTCGGAGCTTCTGCCCATGTGTTATAGCAACAAGTATTACAGCCCTGCTTGACAACACTTTTGGTTTGTCGCAATACATAGAGAATCAGCCTGGCTTCTACTCATGACGGTTGCACATTTTCCCGATACCGGAACAGAACAGCAGCGACAAATTCGCAGCATGTTACGGTCCTGTAATTCATGAAAGGGACATCCTGCTGCACACGTGGTAATCCATTAAGTTATTAGATCGGAAGGGTTACACTTCTTGCAAGATATAACGAGCTGTAGTGTGAAGTAAACATATTGCATTGCAGGGGGATCTCATCAACGACACATGCGAAAACATGATGCACCATCCAAGGATCCTTTCATTCTTTCTTCCGTTCTCTCTTTCTTTCTGTCTTTTTGTTTCTTCCATTCTTCCTTCCTTCCTTCCTGTCTTTGTTCTCTCGTGTTGTTCTTTCTTTCATTCTTCCTTCCTTCCTTTCCTTGTTCTCGCTTTTTGTTTTTTCGTTTGTTCTTTCTTTCGGCCTTTTGTTTTTCTTTTTCTTCTTTCTTTCATTCTTTTGTTTTTTTCTTTCATATTGAGCCATTGCATCTTTGCTTGTTTACGGGGTATGCACCGTTCCAGATTGTATTTTTTCGGCTACGAGCCATTGGTGATGATTATATTGTTTGTACCACTCCTCTATTTTTGTGGTATCACTGGACCAGACGCCGCTTCTTTCGGGTATGAGCCATTGCAACGAGACATTTAGGGCTTTCGCCTTAACAACTCAATTTTACCACTTATTTGTGTGACTCGCCTCATTTAAAATAATTTAATGAGTTAAATTCTGGTATTTTACTTGCCGAAACCATGATATGATTATATGGCACGTCGTTATGGGTGACTCTGGAGTAATTTTTACCATCTGGGGTTGTTTAACGTGCCCCATATGCACAAGACACAGGTGTTTTTTGCATTTCAACCCCATCGGAATGCAGCCGCCGCAGCCGGCATTTCTTCGTTTCCTTTTGTAAATAAGACGTATATGTTGTGTGTACCCCCTGCCTGAAAAAAACTCGAAAGAGACTGAGGTGTTTCAGGAGCATTCGCACACGCGCACTATTCGTCTCGATAGTTTCTCCTTACTTCATTGGCCCAGAATGCTGTCCAAGGGTATAAATTGTGTGGAACACCACGTCATTTCATCTAAGCCTCTACATGAAACGTGTCTACAATTAACAAGAACTTGAGTCGGACCAGTTGGCTTAGTGTTCAGTTTCTGCAGTTTGATAATGGAGGCTCTGTTGCTTTAGCAGCATGGGCCAGTTTTCAAGGGTTTACGTGCGAAACACGGTCTGTCTTTGAGAACTGAAGCCAAAAGCTGTAATAAAAATCCTTCAATATAATGGACTTCGTGGCATTCATATCTGTTTCTCGTTGAAATACGCCACAATACGACCTAAACCTTCGAAATAGGCATAGCTTAAACAACATAATTACGTGTGGTTGAAAAAGTGCCACAATCACTAAATCAAAAGTTTTTTTTTTTTTAAATCGAGATTGTGAGCCGCGCCTACTGTGGTGCACGAATCAGTGAGCGCTCTCGTTGTCCCGATGATGAAGCGATTCCGCTACCTAGCATAACAGTTTGTTTGTGTAAATTTTACCTACATAACCTTGAATTTATTTGTAAATATTGATCCAAAAAACATCAGCTTTTGTCCCACCGAGGCCGCTGTGTCTATCTTTGCAGTTTCAAACAAACATTTTGGCACTTGTGTAATTCAACAGCCTTTGTCTGCCGTATATTCCCGAAACAACCTAAAATGCTCAGGATGATGTACTGTTGCTGCCAACGGAGTCCCGAACAGCCATAGTGTAGTTTTTTTTTTTCATTCTGCAAACAGGAAAAGAACTGGAACAATATTGGAGCGCGTTGCTCCTTAGCCCGAACCGAATTGAATTTTCTTCTCTCGGAGCTCTGGTTTCTAATGATGCCTCCTTTCTAATGTGGAAAAGCACGCTGAAGCACAGTTCTATCGCGGATACCTTTCAACTAGCCCACTTCTTCAATATGATACAGCTCGAAAACATAAACATAAACATAAATTCATTTCTCATGACGCTAGCCACAATAATAACAGATGAGAAATGCATTCAGTTAGGTGGTCAATCTTAGCGCAAAAAAATTACAGAATGAAATGCTGGACAACCCAGCCAGGCCTTGCATGACGTAAATTACTACAAAAAAGTCCATCTTCCTGAAAAAGGTAACAAAAGTTCAACACATTGCACTGTGACCGAACCGGAACACATCATATGTCTGGCAGTCAACTCCATTTGCAATTACTCTGCAGCAAAATAAATGGAAAAGTTATCAAGCCGTACTTGCTATCCAAATCATCTATCGACAAGCAAGTCAGCCAAAGCGCCGGGCAGAAATCATCCTCTTCCACGTAGCTTCCGAACCACGTGTCACTATCGTCGTGACCTAGTGCTCTGCACTATGGTCTAAACCTGATATTATTGGTAAGGATATACCTTTGAACGAAACAGCGCACAAGATGGCACAACGCGAGTGGCAATGCTCTGCATCTTTGCCAGTCCCCTTGTTCCGTCTTTTGCGCTATTTCCTTAAAAGGGAAATGGTTTCCCCAATCATAAATACTGCACGTGACAGCACTTGAGAGGAACCCATTAAAAAAAAGCATGGCAAGGAACACATCGTCTCCAACTAGCGCCGCACCTGTAATCTCGTGCTCACCAAATAAATGGAGTGAGAGGCGAAAACCTTACCCGCGTGCTTCAGATTCCCATATTGTACGCTATATATGTCCTTGTGAGTAGCCACAACAGATATGTAGCTTTGAATTGAACGGTGGGATGCGCTCCTTCAGCCAACGTATGGTAAAATAGTGCGTCGAGTGTGCACGATTAACTGCTTAGAAAACTGCATAAAAGTGAGACACTTGAGAATAATGTTTTACGCTCAATGAGGCAGATTTTTATCAAATATTGTATATCACTTTACATATCTCACTGGCGCGTGCGCTCAGGCTTCTTGATATAATTAGGTGCTCTGCAACTTCAGAATTTTTGTTCGTGCCCTTCATTCAGAACTTGCATGCATTTGGACTTCATATGAACAATGTTGAAGTTCTAATGCACGAAAATCACTGCATAAGTGTTGAAGGTCAAGCGTCCGGTTTAGCCTGCATTCTTAGGTTACAATCAAGCAGAAACAGACGCAACGATCTCACAAGGAACATCCTTTGAGGTAAACTCATGGGCAGCCTTTTTTCAGCAGTTCGACTTACCTTACTTCGCAGCTGATTATTCTCCCTGAGCACTTCAAGTGGGGCATAGCGAGCTGGTAAAAGGTTCTAGGGAAAGGAGCTGCTGGCTTGAAAAACTCGTCTCTTCGTTGAAGCGTTAACTCCGTGTAACGAAAAGCGCCATTCTGCGTATCGTAACGTTCGTTAAACCATTCTGACAGCACGCAGTTTACGATTCCACATTTACAATATATTTATTATCCTAATTTGCCGTAAGAAAGAAGCTACTATGTTGAAAGAAACTTGATTTGTTGGTGGGTTTTTCCTTCGTGTACTACTATTATTATCCTTCGGTTTTTCGCGGAAGGCCATTTCTATCCATAAACCCTGACCACCGTCCTGATGCAGTGCATTCCCTAAAAATTTTGCTCTCCAACTCCCACAAAGGCACTGACTAAACATGCGGGCCGTCGCCCACCCAAAGACAAACGTAAACTAAGTTTACTAGAACACCACGCTACCACTCTTGGCCAGAACGCCGCCGGCGGGCAGCACGCGTGCTCGTCCGAAAGCGAATGTTCCTTGATAAAGTTCATGTCGCTTCTTCACGGAGCCGTGCCCACGATAGTCCGTAGAACACGTCAGCTCGCACATCCGGCTCGCTGGAACACTGCGCTCGCCGATTCACCAGCGCCTAAGCTTCTTGCTCATGCTGTCGGGGTCATATACTGATCGTAGTACCTGCCTGCCGTTCCTGCCACCTCAACCACTCAACGTGATTGGCCGTGAAAGCGTCGTCCAACCAGGGATAGCATGGCGGCGGGTATGGCTCAGGTAGTCCTGTAACGTCCTGTAATTGCTGTTCAAGTAAAAGTACCGCGACCAATGCATCACTTATTTTCCCCCTCAGTCATTCTGTGAAATAACTGCGCACAATCACGGAGTATAGAACAAGCAGTACACGCTCGTAATTAGGATTTAGAGGAACTACGAGATAACTAGATTGAGGTATTGGAACTCTAGCACCGATGAGATGTCTACCTTATCAAAAGGTACATGACCTTTTCGAGCTCCACAATGAAGTTTGCACTCCATGAACTTTTCTGCATTTAAACACCACCACATCCACGTGTGCGTTCGAAATGTCTAGCCATGGCTATTTACCGACCAGAGAACTGAATTGTGATTAGTGCCCTACTCTCGTCGTCTTGAGCTGAGGTCGGCCGCTTGAAGGATTTCCGGCCCATCAGAACATCCTTGAGCATATTCTTGAGCATGTCATATCCCGATGATCCTTTGTTGAAGCCATGGTACGGTGACGCCATGGCAACATTCACTGCGTTTTTCTTCGCGCTGTCCCTGGCTCCCAGAATGCTTGGCGCGCTGGTTGCTGTGCCAAGAGGAGCGCTAGCCGGCAGGATCGACAGCGCAGCACTGGAACCTTGGACACTAAGTTTCGGTTGCCCCCTAGCGGCGTACATCTCGATCAACTCTCCTGGTCTCAAACGACAGCGGCCGTAAGTCTCGCTACACGTTCGGGCACTGCGCGATGCGTGCCCGATGAATGCGGCGTACTGGAATGGGAAGCTGGAAAGCCTGGACCTCGATGGGTCGGGAAGGTGGGGCCGTTGCCTGCAAGCCAATCGAAATGTATAATTAATGCTGACTGGTCTTGTAGAAATTGTAAGTACACTTACGAAAAATTGTCTTTCCTTAGTGTGTTATTGCCTTAGAAAATGTACGGACACTCCGAGCCCTTTTTCACCGTGGTCGTCACCGTCAGCGTCGGCACCTCCGTGGGTCTGTGCTTCTATTTACGTATGCGTGTGCTTGTCCATACCGTATTAGCAGGTTATATGGTTACATTATTCAACCACTAAAGTTGCTCCTACCTTTCCTTACGTTCTTTTTTATTTCTTTATTTTATTTCTTCATACTGTCAACCATTTGACAGGGTGATTACAGGAGGACGGTTTTCAACACAGCATACCCATAAAGAACTATAATAGGCAGCAGGGAGAAACCACTTGGCCGAAATGCAAACAAAACAAAAGGAAGAGAAGGCATGCGCTATGCATAGTACTAGTGTAAGCGTAGTATAGTTCGCATAATATAGGCATAAGCAACTTTCTAAGTTAGGATATAAATACAACAGTAAGCAGAAATACAAGAATGTGAAGCATGCCATTAGGAACATAATCATATACCAAGATAGGAAAAATAGATCCCTTATGCTTACAAGCTCATCAGTAAGTACAAACTAAACTCTTCTTTGCACTAGCTGTAGAAAGTCACCTATTCTATGTTCTTTTGCTATTAGCCGGTCGACACCATTTCATTCTGGCATGCACCTCGGAAAAAAGAATAATGTGTTGCTGCACGAACGTTCATGAAGTGTGAGATCATGAGCGTGACGTGTGTGTGTTGTTTACTTCGTTTCAACGTATCTATGATGTATATATTAAAGTAATTGTGCGCTAACGCACGTAAAAACTACAGTGAGGCAGTTTTCCTCTACTTTGGAGTGTAGGTAATCTTGAACCACATAACAATTCTATCGAGGAATCCAGCGCGCCGATAACCGTGAAAAAAAATCTGACCATTATAATATCTAAGGACGCCAAATAAACGGACACACAAGAGAAGAGAACGGGATAGGGCACCGCGTTGTGTCCGTTTATTTGGCAACTTTATATTTTATAATGAACAGCTACAAACTAGCCCAACAGGAAGTTCTTTTAAGATAAATCTGACCGTTTCTTGCTGGATAAACTTAAAAAAATGCAAGGCGAAAGCTGCGTGGCGTGCCTCTTGCTGCAGGCCGGTCGTTTTCGCGCTGTTTTCTACTTAACATCCTTGGCCGTCTATCTTACTTTCCTCCTCTACCTTTATTCAAATATGTTGCCTTAACAACTAGGTACTGCGGTGAAAGCGGCGCGAAAGAGGAGCCGCCTTGGTCACTGTTCATTCAGGCCGACCATCCACGGTGCAGCGTGATCCCGGGAGCGGCCGACACCGTGGCCGCTCCGGTGGAGTGCGCTAGCTTGTTCTTTTCTCGCACTACCTGCAAGTGAGCCCATCTTATTCGCCTGCTTTGGAAGCGGTAGTCGCGTCGCTACATTAGGATTCTAAACTTAGTGCATGGCTTATGTGCCTATAAATACAAATCTATTAGTATTTCGCTTGCCTCTTTGTGCATACCAATAGTTTTATTCGTTAAATATCATTTATTTATTTTAATAAATATAAATACGCTTATCTGAGTTTCTGTTTAATACATGTGGTGCTCAAACATTACAAAAGGGTTAGGCCAGATTGTTGCAAAACCCCAAAAATGCACTTCCACAAAGAAACTGCCAGTGGAAAATACGTTAGATATGTAAAGAGCTGAGTGCTGCATTGTGCTGCATTAGTTAGTTCTTAAATTTTGAGAATGACAGTATGGTATGAGCAGGGCACCTAGATGCTTGTGCTCAGTGTGTGGGGCAGAGAAGTGAAATGCGCGGACTTTCGGTATTTGCGTTTGGTGTGCAGGGCCGAAAAGCGCGCGAGCGCGCGTGGTTGGTGCGCCTTCCGCGACACAGCAGCTCAAGCGACGGAGCGGAACAGCTGACAGAACGACGCAAAATGGCGCCTCATACCGGCTCTCACTACCGCTGCTGTGTTGCGCAGCTCGGGCCACATTCCAGAACTAACGCCCCAGAACCTGGGCTTGGCGCCGCGTCCCCTGAACCTGAGCCTGGCTGCTGCTGTCCAGCTTTAACCACGCTACACGTCGGAGCTGCCCTCCCAAGCCCGGGCAAGGTCCTGACTATTGGTGCGTTGCAAGTCGACAACGTTACGATGACCACCACCGCCGGAGGCCAAGCCCGCCAAGCCATCGCCACGACACCCGAGCTCATAAGCCGAACTGTGAGGGCCTCAGTGTGACAGACGGTTAAATAAAACAAGCCTATGTTTATTGTTAAGCATCGTCCGTGTTAGTCACATGTGACTTCTTGTTTGTAAAAAAATTTAATTATAGGGTTTTACGTGCCAAAACCACTTTATGATTATGAAGCACGCCGTAGTGGAGGACTCCGGAAATTTTGACCACCTGAGGTTGTTTACCGTGCACCTAAATCTATGTACACGGGTGTTTTCGCATTTAGCCCCCATCGAAATGCGGCCGCCATGGCCGGGATTCGATCCCGCAACCTCGTGCTCAGCAGCCCAACAACATAGCCACTGAGCAACCACAGTGAGTTTGTTGTCTGTATAAAGGCCTGTTTGTGTCTCTGGGTGCTTCCTTCTTGCGTCTGACTGACCTGAACCGCATTCTAGCCCCACAGGCAGTCCACAAACAAATACCAAAACATTTCATTCACAGCGCGGACCTTTTATCTTAGTATTTTGAAAATTTTAGTTGTAAAACGTACAAGACAATTCATTGCTCAAATCTGAACGTGATGTAATTTTACTGACGCTGCCCTTTACGGACAGCGTATTCTGCATGTGCCAGGTCATTGCAGGTCTTACACGGCATGTGAGGGTGCCAGAAATTTTGGCGCATCCGCGCATGTGGCGTCTTCATTAGTCGGATCGGCGGTTAGATAAAGGACCCTCTGAGCAGTGCAAGTGCTACGTTGGACTTTGCTATCACAGTCGGTACGTTGTCCTTCTGCCGAAACTGTCACTTTCTCGGTAAATTGACATCATGCGGCGAATCGTTCGTCGTCATTGAGCTCATTTATTGCCCGTCGCAGTTAACGAAGACAGCTGATAGCAGCCTTAGTGCGGCGTTGCTTCAGCTGTTTCCGTTCAAAGAGAACTCTGAAAATGACGCCCCAGAACCGGGGCGTCAGCCAAGGGCTCGTCAAGCTCTTGCCTTTGCTTCATGTTGTCGACAAATTCGACTTCGCCCTGCTATCTGCTAGCCGCCTGGTTAGCTCAGATGGGAGAGCGGCTGCCCCGGAAAGGCGGTGGTCCCGGGTTCGAGTCCCGAACCAGGACGAATTTTTCTTCAACTATGAAGCTTTTCTATCGAGGAGCCCGTATGGGTTTCCTTTGTAGCAATTGCTACGAACGGGTGGATGTCTGTTTTTCCTTTTATTCAGAACTCTGAAAAGCATCGCAGTCTCTGCTTGCGGGCTAGCCCCGAAGGCGCATGAAGTTAGTAAACAGCGTGCCAAATACGTTTTATGTGGTAAATAGCTCGAAATCTCTAGTCCCTTCTCTTGATTATTGTTTGCTTTTGTTTATCACGTGCCGCTTTAAGTGCTGCAGTTCCGAAAGAAGACCGTCATTATAGTTGACTTATTTTTCGCACTATCCACGATTTTCTTCAGATCCCTTGCTGAAATACGGGCGACTTTGATTGTTGACGTTTGGTCAACAACTAAGAGGCGAGTCGCAGGAGAAGGCGCAAAACCTTGAAGATCAATAATAATTGACAGATCGGGAAAACCTGCTTCTACTAGACGCACAGTAACCATCGAAGAAAGATGACAATGAAAAGGAAATCACTCGCTACTTAATTCACAGAACAAGAGCGTAATATATAAGGGCTCCACACATACGCAAGCCAGGTCACTTGAAACGCTCATGAAATTGCACTAGATAAGGAGATAAGCCAGAAACTGTCTAATCTAGTAACGATTGAAAAAACTCGTATTCACCGCCACGCAGAAGTACAGACGTGTCAAAGATACACACCTCGCTTTTCATTTTATCTCCCGTGCCAGGTCATCCATACTCTTAGCGAGAATGCAAACGCCTCGCCTCACACGTCCAGGAATCACGATGCACGAGCAAATGTGCTGAAATGTAAGTTTGTGTTTTTATGGAAAGCTCGCGTTCTAAAACTTTCTCGTTTAGGTATGGGCCTGTATGGCCAATGTAAACTCTGCCGGTCGCAAAGCAGGATTTGATGCACCACGTCAACCGAGTAGGCGAGATACGGCCTAGCGTGCCTTTTCCCGCACGTGGAGGGCCTCGAACCTTTGGGAATGCGAGGGCACAGGCCAGCCACCTTGCGTAGCGCCTAGAAAAACTAAGGTACCTTGTATCAGTTTGCCAGGCTCTAGAGGGTTGAGCGCAGCATTATGCACGTAAGGCGCAACTATTGGTATTTTGAAGTTTATGGTTTATGTGTGAATGAACTCAAATACATACACCTAGTATACAGACATGGGTCCCAAAGTATTAATACTGAAAATGGGAGCCTCGAGTAGAAGCTGCATCAAAATTGCATAATTGTAGGGAGCATAGCAGTGGATGACATCATATTATATAATATACAAGAAAAGCAAATTTTATTAAAGAAGACTAAACAACCAATGCTCTAATGCGATTTAGTGTAAGCGAAATAATGGAAATCTAAAGAATTATACAATTTTTAAACGTAGAGGAGCAAACAAGAACTAACAAAGAAACAAAAATGTGACTCAGTGTCGACAGTGCAAAGAGGAAAAATAGTGGTGGTGGGGCTACGATGCTGAAATAATAGCGGTACCTACTTGAAAATAGAAATATTTATTACAGCAAATTATGAGAAATTAGCAGAAAATCTTTTAGGGACGCTTTCAAACACAGAAATGTAGGCATCCAGGGAAAACACGGGGAAGGCGGTAGATGGAAATTCAAGACGATGAGCAAAACGCGAACAAGGTGAAAGCAGGAGCCAATGTTTCGACAAGTGGACTTGGCTTCTTAGTATTATAGGTATCTTAAGTGGAATAAGAACCCGGTTGCAGACTGTAATGGTAGGGAATGTAGGTTGTGTCTTGACCGTAGTTACTGCGAATGAATGGCAGCAAAAAATTATAATTGCAAGCGCACCTAGTGAGATGGGATTCCTAAGAGAGCAACATTAAAGTTTAGAAAGGTTGGTTGGGAATCAAACAATCCCTAACACATTATTGCTAAGTTGCAGTTGAACAACTTTTATACACATAAAATTTAGTACTGCTCAAGTTGGCCCCGCGAACTAGAGCAGGGTGAACCGTATATACTGGTCTGAAGACAAATAACGTAGATATGTGCTACGACAAGCGATTAATCTGTAGTTAATGTACGAATGAATTAACGCGAAGTAGGGTGAAAAGAAAGCACAGGGAGAAAAGTAGTGGCGTGCCTTGATAAGCACACGTTACCAAAAGCGCATTTCCGCTTGACGTGGTTGATGCGCATGTGAATTTCCAGATGGCTGCCTAGAATAACATGCCCAAATTAAACGGAATCACTAATGGCAATAGAATGACTACGTACCATAAAGAATGGAGAAATACTTAGCGCCTTTTGGGGCGAATGGAAGTCTACAAATTTCACTTTAGATGGATTAATGATTAGATGGCTGTCATTGCACCACTTCATTAAGAGTCAAGAGACATTCAGTTTGATTACTAGAGAAGAGATGTACTTATCAGCTATAGATATAGTGTCATCAGTGTAGACAACGTAATGTAGAAATTTCTTCCTCAATCACTTGGGAACAGCGAAATCAACGGAACCAATGGCCCTGATCCATCCGCCAATGACCGCCTGCTACAATGAGGCCGAGCTGACCATAGATAGGGCACTTATCAGAAGGACGGTAACCAACATATTTGATGATATTGACGAGGCCTTCTGTGAGGCGACAACGGCTGAACTTCAACTCGTAAGCTGCGAGGTCGAAATGCTTCAGGAGAGCCTTCATTTTCGAGACGAAAAGATCCAAGTACTGATTTCTCACGATGACATATATGAAGAGTATAATATTCATGTAGACTGCAGTGATAAATTGGTTACGCTGAAGTCCAACATCATATTTGCCATTGCGATGAGACACAGTGTAAAGAGTGAATACGTGTCACAGTTTTCTGGAAGCGGAATGGATATCCTATTGCTGTTGTGCGTTGAAGCGTTGCAAAAAAATACAAGCGGTAAAAGATTGTGTGACCGAAGCTACAATCCACGACCGCATTGAAGAACGTAAAAGAAGTAACGCCATAGTGACCTAAATCTTCGATGAGACAGAAGTTCCAGCTGAAACAAAATCGTCGTGTCTAAAATCTGTAGTAACGTAGTTAGTGAGGCGGATGACAGAGCCGAAGACGGCTATCAACTGATGTCGCCATATTTGACTTCAGAGACGCGTCGAAAGCACAACGATGAACAAGACGTAACTCTTTCAGCCACAGGAGTTCCGGGAGAGGATTCGCACAGCTTGCAGGAGATGCGAACGGTTCATATAGCGACACGAGGCTCGACCACGTCTCTGATGAATAGTTCAGAAGTCCACATAGACCTCATTTTCACTGAAAAGTCACTGAGCTGTCCAGATAGGGGAACACATACACAGTGTATTGATGACATCGAAAGGGCGCGCATTAACGGAAGCGACAGGAATTCCAGTCAGTACAGGTGCCGACCACAGGAGATCCATCATCACTGTGCAGTCAACTTTAAAGGGGTCCAGGCCACTGCTCTGTCTCTCGCTCTCAGAACTAACTGCATAACTCCCGAAGAAAACCTACGTGGCACAAACTACCAACGTCAGGCACATAAGACTACTACTGGCGCATATATCAAGAAAAGCAAGCACGACGATGCATCAGAAACTGGGCATCATCTGCGCAAGATAAAAGCAGTGCCAAGACAGGAGAAGGTCTCCGTTTCGCCGAGCGCTTTGCCGACGCTGCACATCTCTTGACGAAGTTCACACTGTTGCGTCAAGGAAGATGAACCAACGGCTACAGAATACTAAGCGCAAGCTCCTGATGCTCAATTTCAGCAATGTTGTCTAACATCATTACAGGTGCATACCAGGATTGAAACTATGAAACAAAGTAGAACTGAGCACTCGCGTAGACAGCAAGGAAGGGGGGAATATCCTGGCAAATACCAATCACAAGGTGAAATTACACGAACGAGTTAACAACGCAACCCGTGCGAGGTTTCCTTCGCATCATCTAGCCTATTGAAATTTCACAATCGTTTTTATATTACGTAAGCGAACTGTTTCCTTGCCAAGGATACGAAAAGAACCCTTCATGTCGGAGAGGGTGTATGTAGGAACTTCTTTGTCGCTGACCAGCCATCACCATTGTCATCGTCGCCGTTGTTCCAATAAATCGACATGCTCATTCCTCAACCTCTCTTCCTCCGCGGTCCTTCGTGGGTGTGTACAAAATGAATGACTTAAGTCTATGACGTCAGACATATCATTATTATACACTGAAGAAAGAAAAGACCATTATTGGGCCCTGTAGTACTGGTTCGTTAAGCTTTTTGGAATGAGGTAACGTTTCACACGCGTGTGCAATAAGTTTCCTGTCAGACAAATATATTCTTAAAAAGAATAGAGCAGGGCCAGTTAATCCATCTGCTTACAGTTTACGAAATAAAGTCATCTGAATAGTAGTATCAAAAGCCTTAGTGAGGTGTACGAAAAAGTAACTGACGAATTCATTACTGTTAAAACAATTCCTAATAAAATTAGTTTGACCAAGTAGAGCTAGGTTAGTAAATATTCCAGACCGAAAACCAAACTAGCAGGATCCCATATTAGGAATTTTTTCCCAATATTTGCTTAATCTGATCAAAAATATTTTTCAGTTATTTTATTGGAGAGGAAATAATAGAGATTGGATGGTAAATTGATACGGCTTCTTTATCACCTTTCATAAAAGCTGGATTACCTTTGGCACGCCATAGCACATTGGCGGCAATGTACCATATTTAAAGATCAGGGACTCACAATTGGAATCAGCGACTACTTTTAGGTAAGGCACTAAGATACCAACTAATCCTGGACTTGTATTACGAAGAAAACGCGCAGTAGAAAGCACTTTTTGTGGCGTGACAGGATGAAAGTAAATTGAGTGGCTCAAGTGGTCTATTTTAGGTTTACAAGTTGTGTGCTCGCTGCTCTTAGGTAATGCGAAATGATTAGAAAAACCATTTGATGTCTGAGCAGGCTGACAAAAGTACAATTTTAGGGATAAACATACGCGGCGTAACGTTCAAAATGTCATTCATTCATAGTGGCTATGGTGTTGGGCTGCTGAGCTCGAGGTCGCGGGATGAAATTCCGGCTACGGCGGCCGCATTTCGATGGGGGCAAAATGCGAAAACACCCGTGTACTTAGATTTGTGTGCACGTTAAAGAACCCCAGGTGGTTCAAATTTCCGGAGTCCTCCACTACGGCGTGCCTCATAATCAGAAAGTGGTTTGGAACGTAAAACCACATAATTCTTCTTAATGTCATTCAGCAACTGCAATTGCTTTTTAGGGCTGCTTTTATTGTGCAATAAGTCTCATAGGCAAGCGGCTTCTCGGAGTAGGGTTAAAAATGTTGCAGAATGTTTTGAGCCGATTTAGCAGAGAACTGTTGAACAGGTGTCTTTAGTTTTGCTATAAAAGCTTTTTTTTCCCGGAAGCTCTATAGCACACCTTCTATCATAAAAGGATTTTTGGAGCGTTTAAACCCACTTTTACGTGGCATAGTTCTAGAGCAAGTACTGACTGCTTTAGTAAATGAATTGAAGAGGAGAGTAAGAGACTTTGGGTATCCGATAGAATGGAGATCTAACCAGTCAGTCGAGCTAATGGTAGAAATTAATGTATCTGTGTCAAATACTCTTGTGAAGTAATGGGTGACAATGTTGCTAAATGACATTTGAAGACTGCAAGAATCGGAAAGTGCTCAGTGAGGTCAGTGTTAAGAACGCCCCAAAATGAGAGCCTATAGGTTTGTTAAAGCCCGATCACTTAGTGAACGACAGCACTTACCAACGCATCTTGTAGGCGATGCGATCAGGGATTCGAGGCCGAAGCCACTGTAGCAGTCAGTGTAGGCTGCATAAATCTAGAATTAAGTTCCAGCAGGTTTACATGTACGATTTGTCGCAATCATTACACTTTTATTTTCGGACAGTTACTTGTTAAGTACGTTATCAAAAGCTTAAAGGAACGTTATAAGCGGGTGATATAAACAACGTCTATCGGCTGCCTGCTTTTCCTTGTGTTCTTCACTTTTTAAAGCAGGGTTTCAGAGAGAGAGAGAGAGAAAATGATAAAAGGAAGGTAGGGAGGTTAACCAGGACTGAGCCCGGTTGGCTACCCTACACTGGGGAAAGGGAAAGGGGGACGGAAAGATGAAAAGAAGAGAAAGTCCACTGGAGATATCAGTCGGTCACTCAGTCCGAATCACAGGCGCTCACTCAATCCGGTCGCTTTCAAATACCGCAGCAGCGCTTTTGTGGCCTTTTGTAGCTGCGATATGCGAGGCCAAGGTCCCAAGATCTTCTTCAAGGTGAACGGCTTCCCATCCAGCTGATTGAGAGCTGTGCAGAGGTCTTGCCTTTCGTTTTCATAAGATGGGCAGTAGCACAGTAGGTGTTCTATGGTTTCCTCGACACCGCAGGCATTGCACTCGGCGCTATCAGCCATTCCAATCAGAAATGCATAAGCATTTGTGAATGCGACTCCCAAACGTAAGCGGCACAGCACTGTTTCCTCATTTCGCGGAAGACCTGGTAACAGCCGCAGTTGCATAGAGGGATCGAGGGAATGCAAGCGATGGTGAGTGAATTCAGATGTGTGCCACTTCTCCAATGTCAAAGAGTGCGCTAGCTTGCCTAAGTGTTGGGCTGCGTCGGTCCGCGATAAAGGTATTGAAACAAGGGTTGCTCCTTCATGTGCTTTTCTAGCAGAAGGGTTTCAGAAATTGTGAAAACTAATGGTTGTGCCTTACGTGCATAATGTAGGGCACAAGCTTAAGAGCATGGCTATCAGGTACAAGGATTCTAAGTTTTTCTAGGTGCCGCGCAACTTGACTGGCCTGGGCCCACGCATTCCCAAAGCTCCGAGGCCCTCCCCGTGCGGCAAAAGGTATGCTAGGCCGTATGTCGCCAGCTTGGTTGGCGTGGTGCATTACACCCCGCTTAACGGCCGGCAGGGTTTATATCAGCCAAACAGGTCGATGCATAAACGCAAAGTTATAGAACGCGAGCTTTTGCGTAAAAACACAAACTTTTAGCACATTTGCTCGTGCACTGTGATTCCGGCACGTGTGAGAGGTTCGCATTCTCGCTAAGAGAACGGATGGCCTGGCAAGTGCGATAGTGGAAACCTCTTACATTAACCCATTAAAGACCAGCGTGACCATATGGTCACGTTAGTCTTCACAGCAGATTTCAATTAGTTAGGATTAACAAAGCGGCACCAAAATTGCCTTTGACGTGCCATTTGACAGATCAGAGTTCCCTTTATGGATACCAAGTGGCAGCAGCTGTCAGTCGTTTTGTGGGAGCCCCTCGCAAAGGCGGGAATAAGCCTTGCTCTGCGAGTAGCGTTGCCATGCATCGCTCCAAGGACTAAGTGTTTTTTTTTTCACAAATTTTTTAAGAAGCAGTCAGATATCCTTACCTCCGTATTGCCCTTTGAATATGTGACCTTCCATGAGCATTTGTGAAACATTAATGATTGATTTATGCATGAACGAACGCGTTATCTTACGCGTTGCCATATGGTCACGCTGGGCCTTTAGGCTACCGAATTTTTTTTTAAAACTGGATTCTCATATCTCGCTCGTCTGCTGCCTCGTAATCGCAGTGGTTATTTTTATTTTATCGTCTGAATAGGTTGATGTTGGAAAAAATAGCGAAGATGGTCGTAGAGGAAGATGACGTTGTGTCAGTGATTTATATCGAGCCGCCAGAGGCTAGCACCTATTCGGATTAAGACTCGGTCGAAGAAGACTCAGGTGGGCTGATTGACAATCTAAGCAGGTGGCAGCTATGAGCCGGCGCTGAAATGCGGAAAGCCTATCCGCTTCGGGTAAAAAGTATGGTGCCTAAATGCCAAGAACAGATACCTTGCAAACTTCAAAGTGTATCAAGGCAAGCAGGGGAGATCCCAGAACATCTGAAAAATATGAAAAGGACTTCGGAAGAGCAGCGGCGCCACTTCTTCAAATGGTGGAAGAACCCGCAGCAGAGACGCATGACCTTCCTTTCCTTTTCTATTTTGATAATTTATTCACAAGCATGAAGCTACTCAGGCATCTCAAGGCACAGGGCTACGAAGGCACGGGCACAGTGAAGAAGAAACGTGTTCCCAAAGAGTGCCCTATCGCTTGACCAGAATTCGTCAAGTGCCAACCTCGCGGGCACGAAGATCCCGTGCTGAGCGACAGTGGGATAATTGCTGTCCGCTGGATGGACGATTCTGTAGTAACTATCTGTATTCTATAGAAACTGTAGCACCATTCACGGCGTAGAGCCAATGTCATCTGCAGACAGGTACTCTCGTGTTGAGAAGAAGCGAATCAAGGTGGCCCGTCCAAACACTGTTGCTCAGTACAAGTTTTATAGGAGGTACGGACCAGATGGATGCAAATGTAGGCGCCTATAGGACAGCAATCCGTGGCAAAAAGTGTTGGTGGCAGATTTTCACTTGACTTTGTAATGTATCTATCAGCAACGCTTGGGCGCTAATTCGTAGCACAGGGTTCAACGTCACGCAGGTTAAATTCCGCGGGCGAATTGCACAAAGCTACCTGATGCAATGGGACAATAAGCCTAGAGGACCTGGTGAACGCAGAATCCCAAAGACTGGTGATGTCCTGAATGGTACGCGGTATGACCAAGCGGCCCACTTTGTTGCAACAATACCTAATGGCAAGAGGTGGAGGTGTGCATGAGATAATTGCAACAGGGCGGTGCACACACAATGCACAAAGTATGACGTCGGCATGTGTATTCCATGATTTAAACCATATCACACTAAATAAGTGCTCGACTATTCGCTATGTATGTTTTTGTGATGTTTCATGACTTGAAATAAATGTTTTTAACTTTGCGTATTTTGCTGTAGCGTAAGGGCCCAGTGTGACCATATGGTCACGGGCTATATTTCAAAAACTAATTAGGCGAGATTAATAAATTCTTGCATGTGAATTATGAGTATAAAGGTAAGCTAATATATTAGATTTATTGCAAGATAGCAAGAAAAAAAATAAACCGGTCCCTAATGGGTTAAAAAGGAAAGCGAGTTGTGTATCTGCGACACGTCTGTGGTTCTACGTTTTCAATCGTTACTAGATTAGCCAGTTTCTGGCAATCCCCTTATTTAGTACAGTTCCATGAGCGTTTCAAGTGACCTGATTTGCGTATGTGCTTAACCACTACATAATGTGGAGCTTTTCTGATAATGCAGTTAGTTGCGAGTAATTCTGTTTTCTCTGTCGTCTTCCTTCTGTGGTTATTGCGCGTTCATTTCGCACCAGTAGTTCATAGATTATGAGGTTCCTCACCCGAACAGTCCAACGAAGAATTGCTCGAGGTCACTTAGGGTCCGCTGGTGCTTCGCCGCTTCGAGCTGGCAGATGGCGCGTTTAAAGCAGTCACTGGGGTCGTTAGCCTCGAGAACCTCGAAGAGCTGTTCGATGTGCGCGTCGGCTTCGTCATGGCGAAGAGTCACCGTGCGCGGCTTCGTTGCTGGGGCCGACAGATCCCGTTTTTTGCGGAACAGGCTCGTCAGGAAGGCCAGCTGCAAACGTGATGGAACAAAAGTGTGTATTTATACTCAGCCTGCCGGCCACGAAGATCGAACACTGTCAATTGGGCATCCGTGTTCATATAACCGCAGCTGCTCGTCGTAGCCCGACTGTGAGAGCGCTGGGAGTGTCGATTGTTAGGTACAAGGCAGAACACCACATTGGCATACCGTATCCGTTTCAAGTGAACATGTAACTGCAGTGGCTAAAGGGTGGCTGCTGGGCATTTCAGTTTGTTGTCGACAGGTGCAACAAGCTTTATTGTGTCTCTACCTGCGTTATGCAAGCAAGAAATCACGAAAGAAAATTATGAAGATAATAGAAATGCCAGGGCCTTGTTTTCGAGGCCCTAGCTTCCTTCTTCAGCTCAAGAATATATATTCGCGTAAATATTTGGTACAGGTGGATATTTTTGCAGCATAAATATTTTGCTGACCACTCAGGACTAAGCAACGGAATGCAAAGATATACACCCCACCAGAACTGGAGAGAATGACGACCTTCATTGAGCGGGATGCTCATAGCTGATGGGAACTTAAGCTAGTCAGCTGTCGAGCGAATTAATAGTGGTATTGGGGGGGGGGGGGCGAAACATGGAAGAGAGGGGGGCTAAACTATCGCAGGCATAAGTAAAATATTATTATCCGATATGAAAACACACATACCATGTAGAAAGCGGGAAATAGGGAGGGAGCAGGCTAGTACTTACAACCAAAAAGGGCGCAAATCCTGCCTACTCTTTAAAAGAAAAGGGAATTGACAAAAAAAAAACCGAGGACACCTAAGCATTCCGAATAAGCTGTGAATGTGAAAGCATGCTAAACTCGAGAGTGAAAACGCGGCTCTGCACGCTAAGTGTTCCTTTTTAGAAAGCACTGGTCATAGCTAAGAAAACCGACTCGTGCAAACTGAGCAATACTCACGTAAGACCAACCTAGAGATTCAGGGTGTAGTGAAGACCGAGAATGAGTGCTTGAGTGACGTAATTTGCAAACTTGGCTCTACGATCAATGAACCAATCGCGGTATCGGACATTGAAACGTGCCATCGAGTACCTACTTGCAGTAGTGATCGGACGAATATATTCGTCCAGTTCAAGAGTTGCGCGAAGCGGAAAAGCGTTTTCCACAAAGCCAGAAAAATGCGTCTGACAAATACAGATCTTGGGTTGGAAGGCTCTTCTTCGGTATATGTGAATGAACGCCTTTGCCCTGCCCTGAAGAAGCTTCTCGCGATGGCCGTGGAAAGTAAACACGCGCATTACTGGAAATCGGTGTGGTCGTTTAACAGCAAAATTTTTGCAAGACGAACTGAAGACACGCCGGGTCTCCTCATAAGAAACGAGAGTGACGTCGAGAAAATAATGTCGGGGCAGGCACAGGTGTAAAGTGAGGGAGCAGCGAGAATTTGTGCACGCCGCAACTTTGGCTGCTCACCATCGTCAATGTGGCTTATCAAGAGCTGGCTCTCCCGCATCTCATTGCTAAGCAGGATGCATCGGCCACGGCTGTTTTTTTATTTTTATGCGCGCTCAGCGTGCAACAGGAGTGACGATATCATACATTTTTGGCGCAATTTACTTTTAAGTTTATAGTGATCATGATATCGCAAACATGGTACTACAGTAACTGTACTATGCTGACTTTACAACGTTATCCCAGCTTTTTTTGTTAACCGGCACAGCAAAAAAGTCAGGGGTGTTGCACTTTTTGTTGAAAGCTATGCGAGATATGAATTAGTACCAGGCTATACGATAGTAAAAGATGACTACGAAATACTCACTGTAAAGAGTAAAAACAGGGTAATATATCTCTGGTGTATCGCCCACCGAGCGGCAATGTTGTCACTTTTCTAGATTTTTTTGAACCATTCCTAGATTATGTAAGCATGAACAATTTGAAGCTTCGGTGTGGCGGCGATCTTAATATAGATGTACTAAAACAGAGTAACTCATCCTTCCAACTGAACACGTGCCTCCAGCCTGCAGGTTTTGTAAATACAATCACCACACCAACACGCATTACAAGTCATACATCTTCTTTACTTGACTTACTCATTGTTGATATTTCTACTACTGTATGCAACACAGACACATTGGTGTCTGACATAACCGACCACTGCCCTATATTTTTATCTACGCCGATGACTCTAAGAAAACAGCTGATGCCTGTCAACAATTCACTTATCAGCGCATAACACAAGCAGGTTTATAGCAGTTCAATAATGACGTAATGGATCACGATTGGTTACATGTTTTGAACAAAACAGATGCAAATGGGGCATATAACGAATTTATTAGAACTTTTACCCATATGTACGACACGAATTTTCCACTGAGGATAGCTAAATATTCCAAAAAAGTTAGAAAGCCTTGCGTTACTCATGAGCTTGCAAAAATGATCAAAACAAAAAATAATCTCTATAATTCCTTCTTGCTCACATGGTGTGAATTAGCATTACAAACATTCAAAAAATTTACAAACAGGCTAAATGCTGAACTAAGGAAGGCGAAAGCGGCGTACTATGAGGACTTATTTGCAAATGTTTCTGTACAACGCCCAGAGATTGCGTGGCAAACCATTAATCTTGTTCTAGGTCTCCGCAAGGACGATACGCCACTGACATCGATGAAGCTGGGCTCACGTGAGATAACAGGCACAGCGCTTTCCTATTACTTTAACCACCACTTCATAACTGTACAAAGCGATATTGCTGAAGGAAATGATAGGAGTGGCTTGTCACAGCGATGCTGTTCGTGAAAGCGCATTCTTTATGCCTACTGATGAATATGAAGTATACAGTGTGCATGGGGCTGAAAAACCGTAAAGCTTTATATGTAAATAATTTGCAGATTAAACCTACAAAACATGTTTTGCAATTTATTGTACTTCCGCTTGTGCACATTTAAAATTAATTTTAGAGACTGCAGTTTTTTCCAAACGCAATGAAACATGTGAAAGTTTCGGTTATTTCTAAAGGTGGTGATCGAAACAGTGCGTCTATCTATCGCCCGATATCGGTGCTCCCAATTTTTTCAAAAGGAATAGAAAAGCTTATTTTTGCTGGAATGACGGAATTTTTCAATAAATAGAGTGTGCTTACTGATTCACATTATGGATTTCAGGAAAAACAGATCCACAGAAATGGCTCTTCTTACGCTGAAAGAATGCGTTTTGCAGAGCTTTGAAAATAACTAGTACACAGTTGGCATTGTTATAGACTTTAGTAAAGCTTTTGACAGCCTCAATCACGAAATCCTTATTCGGAAGCTTTGTTTGTAGGGAATTCGTGGGAAACTGCTAGAATTACTCAAATCATATCTGAAACATCGACGTCAGTACGTTTCCATTAATAAACATAACTCGCCCCTCTTAAGTATAGTACGTGGTGTACCTCAAGGAAGTATTCTTGGGTCTCTTTTGTTTAACCTTTATATAAATGATATCGTAACCATAAACAATGAGGTTAAATTCCGTATGTACGCGGATGATTGCACATTGTGTGGCTCAGGACCTGATGCGAATGAACTTGTGCAAAAATGCAATAAAATTATGGCAAGTTTGTCCGATTGGACACAGACAAATAAGCTTAAAGTAAATCCAACGTAAACGAAAGTTCTAATATTTCGCGCGAAAATACACGACTTCACATTAATCATGCTATTTTTTTCAGAGCCATCGCATTCAACTGGTTAAAAGATTTAAAATTCTTGGAGTATATTTTTCTTCTTATTTACGTTAGGATGCCCATATCAAACATCTGTGCGACAAACTGCCTGCGGTTACCGGTGCTATGGCGCATTGCCGTCCATTTAGACCTACGGAAGCAAAACTTCAAATATACTATGGTCTCTTCTTATCGTATATAAGTTACTCTTACCTTGTCTGGGCTAGAACATCTAAATCTAACTTGCAAAAGCTGCTAATACTTCAAAAGGAAATCGTTCGGTAAATAGAGAACGTTAATCGGCTTTCACAAACAGACATTATATTTCTCAAATACAGACTAAACCACGTAGATAAATTATACGAACATAGATTACTAGACACGATTTACTTCTCATCCGAATATGTTAAGAATTATTTTACATCCCTAGCTCAGCTAGAACTCTGCACTCACACGAAACATACTATACGAAACCCCGAGGTGGGCAAGGTACCATGGTTTCGAGACAATTACAGCCTACATTCCTTAACACATAATATACCGACTGTACTAAACAAATTTAAGCACACAGCTACGCTAAATAAAAGTGGTTTGCGTGACTACTTTCTTTCTTTATAGTGACACTTTAGTATCTTGCATTCAAGTGTAAAATCTCATTTTTATGCATACGTACGATGTGTAATGTATGTTGTGTATAAAGACTTCAGTGTATATATCATGTGAGTGCTACAGCCATGTAAGGGACCCTGGGCCTCCGTCAAGCTGCTGCGGCAGCTTTTTGCCCAGGTGTCCCTCCAGTGCCTTTTGTTTCTGGCAAATAAAATTCATTCATGGATTGATTGATTGATTGATTGATTGATTGATTGATTGATTGATTGATTGATTGATTGATTGATTGATTGATTGATTGATTGATTGATGAACAATTGAACGTCGCTGAGCGGTCATTCGAGCTTTGCGTGGCGACTAATGTACCATGGCGACACGTACTGCCCGTTCCAGCAAATAGCAGCAGCCTGTGGGGCCAACGCCGCAGGCCACTGACGTCCTGCGCAACGAGAGACCGAGGAAGCAGCAGTGGCCACCAAGGCCGGCAGACGCTCGCAGCAGATAATTCCAGTGTTGGTGAACAAGAGATACGGTTGAACATCTTGAAGGGGCAGCGCAATAATACGATGACAGAAGGCAGGAAAACACACAGGACAGCGCTGAACTCACAACTAACTTTATTCGAAGGCATACACACAGTTAAGTACACAACCCATCGCCACGTGCTCTCCCGTCCATGGCGTCATTATCAGTGCGCAGGCAAAAAACACGAAACACCATTTAATCTAATGCTACGTTATGAAGCGGCTTAAAAATTCAAATTCATTGAATTGAATTGAAATTGAATTTTTAAGCCGCTTCATAACGTAGCATTAGATTAAATGGTGTTTCGTGTTTTTTGCCTGCGCACTGATAATGACGCCATGGACGGGAGAGCACGTGGCGATGGGTTGTGTACTTAACTGTGTGTATGCCTTCGAATAAAGTTAGTTGTGAGTTCAGCGCTGTTCCTGTGTGTTTTCCTGCCTTCTGTCATCGTCTTATTGCGCTGCCCCTTCAAGATGTTCAACCAGTACCAACTCGCCCAAATGTCGATCCTTGTACAAGAGATACGGATCGCGCGCCAGCTTCCGAGAGCGAGGCAGTGGCATCCGCACGCGCGCCTCCCTCGGCTGGCTCGCCGACAACAACTAGCATCGCCCCGCGGCATCGCGTCGCCGTATCCGCTCCACCGAGGCGCCCTGGTGACGTGGCGTCGCGGCGATACCCTCTCACCTCATGCAACACCGTTTTGTCCGATCTGCTCCACCAAGGCAAGCTCGTGACGTGGCGGCGCAGCCAATGGAAATTTATACGCCGTTTCGCCGCTACAGACGTCGACTTTTTCGCTCAATGGGCCACTTGAAGCTTTCACATTAAAATTTGAAGATATGGATAAGAAGTATTGAAGGAATAAAAAGTACAAGCTAGTAGGTCCCATGCATAGACTAAAGCGAAACAACGAATAACAAAATAGAAACATGGAAAGAGAAAATAGGAAACAGGGAGGCAGAACTAACTACAATGGAACACAAAAATAGAACGCTAAAATAGCAAGAAGTTTTGTTCCTCGCACCGAAAAATTGCAATACAAACGCAAAGCCAGGACAGTTCCTTGTAGGAAAACAAACAGGGCGGGTTGAGTATGGTCGTGTCGAGAAACACAGCCATCGAATAGAGGCAATAGTCAAACGTCGTACTCTGCAACCCAAGCACGCTATCGTGACCAGTGGAGACTTGCGCTGTCCAAGGAAAGTAGCAAACTTTAACATATGGTGCCTCAAGTGTTTGACACAAACCACAAGACACAGGTGAGAGACTGCCCGCACGTCATTAACAGTATAACCGTTTAGACACCCCGACAAAGCCAACCCTTAACTTCAGGAATAATGCCCTAGCACGACTAGCCTAGTCTCGATCTCGCACATGACGAGGAAACAATCTATTCGCAACATGATGCTATGAATTATGCTTGAGGAGGTATTGAAGAATTCACGGAGGAGCATCGTCAAGCCAACAAAACATTTTAGGGAAGTCGTATTCGTTGTGAGCATAAATGGAAGCGAGTCCCTCGGTCTCTACATTACAGGCGATACCCACGGGCGACGATATCCAATGTCCAACGAGATGTAATTCTGCTGGTAGACTCAATGATCTTACGTTCAGCAGGGTGATCAGCGTCACTTCTCTATCTCGGTTAACGGCAGCGCGAGAGTCAGCGAGAATGCCAACCTTCGATGTGCGTAACTCCGCTGTTACGTTCCATAGAGCAAAATCAATCGCTGAGCTACACTATTATTACGACAGAACTCATCTCTTGATGTCTGTCGAGCGTAATGCGAATAATATAAATCGAGCAACGTATCGACAAACCATTGTTTGAAGTCGCGTTTATTCGGTGATTTTATGCCTTCCTTGATTCCGTTATACGCCACATGCTCCGATATTTTCCCCTTTGTTGTGGCACTCGCCTGCCAAGGTCGCCCATCAGCATGGAGTCGTGACGACGATGGTATGACGCTGACGCGGTGATGATGAAACGGCGAAGGAAGCAGACTGATCGAATGGCAAAGGCCTCTAACGGCGACGGCGTGGCGAAAATGAGGTGTAATAGATTCCTGATTAGCCACGATCGAATAACGGCGACAATGCGGTGACGGCTTGAGGGCGCTGACAATGGCGTGAAGACGGTGGTATGACGACAGTCCGACAGAGGAGGGTATTAGACCGCGATGAAGCGTGCAATGCGGCATGACGACGACGGTAAGGATGCATGATAGCGTATAGGTGACGCGGACGAAATGACAAGGATGGCTCACAGTGGTACTAGTAGCATAATCACAACTGAATCACGACAGCAGAATATGAACTAAACGGTCTTTGTTTCCAGCTTGACAAGGTTCTCGCCCCTAATCATGACGAGTAAAAAATTAAGCGTGCAATCTTTAGTGTGTACAGTGTGCGATCAATGACAGTGTGTACGTGAAAACGTGTAAGGGGAAATATACAATCAGTGTGTTGCAAAACATTGTGTTTAGTCAGTAAAAATGACATGTGTGTGTATACAGAATATAAAAGACACGCATAAGTATTTCCGCTTGCAAGAAGTAAGAAATTTGTCATATAGACATACTATTTACATGTGAAAACACAAGCAGCAAATAAAAGTGTCTAGAATTGTCCGCGAAGTAACTCCTATTTGGAAATTGTTACACATGTTAGTAAAAAATATTTATTGCATGGACACTTGCACACAAACACTAGTGTCCATGTATACTGAAAACAACATTGAAAAACCAAACTACACAAATGAAGGAAGTAGCGACTTCTTATAGGTAAAGAAATGTTATCAAAACATTACTTTGTTTGAATTAGGTATTCCCGAATTGTTTTCCAAGTAATATAACTTATCTGGACATCATTTTTGTGTAGTATAATTTGTGAAGATGGAACGCGATTGGTTAAATGATTTGATCCATAATTAGTACGGGTGAGTGGTAGCAGCCACCTCTTCTTTTGCCTAATCGTGTGTCATATATCTGGTGGTTTTATTAGGTTGCACAATCGTGAGAAAGCTTCATTGCTATACCTTAAATACCTCCAGTATTTAGGGCAAGGTCAACCTCATATAAATTTTGTTGACAAAGAACA
This sequence comes from Dermacentor albipictus, assembly GCF_038994185.2. Classification (NCBI taxonomy): domain Eukaryota; kingdom Metazoa; phylum Arthropoda; class Arachnida; order Ixodida; family Ixodidae; genus Dermacentor; species Dermacentor albipictus. The sequence goes on from NC_091825.1 coordinate 31,735,573, forward strand.
TTATACGCCGAACATAGTTCAGATGGAAGTGCATCTAATGGCACGCTTGCTATATGAAGAACAGCGTTTTTCAGTAGCAGAAATAACTTACTGATATTGTTTTTTGACGTGGTACCCCACACAAGGTGGTAATACGTGAAAAGAAATTAGTATATTGCATTGTAAATGATGAGCTTGACTTTAGATGCTATCGTCTCACGGAATATACAAAGCGCGTCGCAAGCCTTGGCTGAACAGGACGCAATAAGTTCAGCATGTTCCTTCCACAGTTTTTTAACTGTACCGCCCAAAGATTTGACGTTAGGAAAAACTTCAGTTACTTCAGAGCCAACCAGCAACAATATATCTTCAATGAGATATTTTGAGGGTAGTGCAAGCCTGACAGCTTTTGTGTTTGTTGTATTTAATTTGAGAGCATTTAACTCGCTCCATTCGGCTCATTGTTTCAGTGTGTCATTTGCTATGAACGAGAGACCGCCAATATTACAAACTGAAAAAGAAGGATGGTGTCGTCCGCATAAATGATAAAGTTCACACTATTAGGAAATGTTGACAATGTCGTCAATCTAAATGCAAAACAATACTGGTCCAAGTAAACTTCTCTGGGAAATTCTCTGAGTAATTTCCCCGATACGTGAATCTTCTGATGAGATTGAATCGAGTTGTGTTCTGTGCTTAAGTTTAGAATGCAAAAGCTTGAAAGAAATAACTCCAAACCCTTAATAATGTAGTTTAGTAAGGGCAGTTTGATGATTAACCTATCAAATGCTTTAAAGTATTCCATGAACATTTCTAAAGTTTCTTCCTTATTTTAAACCCATTTAAAATGAAACGTTTTAGGTTAGTAGGGCCAATTCAGATGACATTCCAGCAGGGAAACTAAATCGTTTATTCGATATTGACACGTGTACTTCTTTATATTTATCGGGCGACCACTTCTCACCACCTAACAAATGTTATCGCACAGCGCAGGACGCGCCTGCATGTAAAAGAAGTTTCTGGAATGTTATCGATGGTTTCGTCCACTGTCTTTCACTGCAACTTGTGTAATCTGATTGTATGCGCGATGCGAATAGTGTAGAACTTTGTGGAAGACACGCGGGTCCCAGCGGTTACTCTGGAACATTCGATGACTGATTTATAAATGCCGACGCGCTTGACCCGCTGATCAGATTTTCGACGATCGCCCACCGTGTTCGCCGCTACCGTTGTGCTATAAGTGTAGCCTGTTTTTGTGGGCACAGGTTCGCCCAATAAAAATTAGTTTTGTCTTTCACAGTATTGCTACTGTGTTCTTCAACGTCACCTCCGTCTGGCCTCCAGCACAGCTTGCACTTCTCCATCCCACCAGCTATTTCTGGGCCTTCCACCGCGTGAGTTCAAGCGCCTCTCATGTTTGCGGATGATGAGCTCGGGTTCTGCCACGCACTGACCGTATGTTATGGTCTCTTCGTGATGGGAGCTGCTCTCGGACTCATGAGTCACTGCTAGTATGCCATAGCGGGAAGGAACCTCTTCATCGGGTCTTGCGTTTCTCGCTTCGTCTTGCGCCACGTACACGCGGTGTCAGCATGGTGGCGCCATCTATTTTAGGCACCTGCAAACGCTTCCTTTCGGGCACCGTATATTCTACATCAAAAATTTATAAATATTCATCCGCCCTTTCTGAAAGATATACAGAACGAATTTTAAATGTTATCCAAGCATACCTGCTATGTGTAAATGCTTCATTTTGCATAATATTCTAAATATCCATAGCGATATAAAAATGAGTCGTAGGAACATGGCGAAGCCTTTGCGCTTGCCGCTTCTTTCGGCCAGCTTTTTTTCTGGAGTTAGTATGCTAACTCAATGCTCCAATGAATCCTCCCCATAGATCATTCTAAGGGATTAGTCATCAAACCACGGTGCCGATATTTTAGTTGCCTTCTTTATTAATTTGTGTTTAAAGCAGTTGTCATATGATTAATAAGAGCACGTATGAGTGTACCATATGCATTGTCAGCGTCCTCACGTTGGAGCACAGAGCGCCAATAAGTATTATTATTTATTTGTCGAAAAGCGTTTAGTGTTTTGTAATTGTTTTCCTGGAAAACAAATCACTTAGACTGACCCATCGCTTTTGAAGCTCGATGAACCGTGACGAACAAATATATATTGGAAATTGATCGCCCATGTCAGCCACAATCACTCCCGATTTGGTGGTATCTTCTGAACAGTTTGTGGTGAATAAATCGTGTAGCGTTTCAGGTGGATTACTTATACGCTTAGGCGCTGTGATAACATTCCTACAGTAAAAATAACGGATGAGTAGTTGTATTCTTGGGATTGGGTAGTGCATTGTAAGAGATTAACATCAAAATCGCCATTAACGGCACAGTTCATTCGTTTAAACAGACAAAATTGAGTACCCTTTCAAGGAAATAAATAAAGTTATTGGCCTTTCTATCGGGTGGACAATACATAACCACGAAAGCGTATTTTATACTGCAAGCTTAACACTTCGTAATCTGGCGCGATATTAGAGAACTCAGGCATCAAGGTGCCAGGCAACTCATTCGATACTATCTGCAGCATGTGGCTGCCACATCAGGAAGGCCTATTCAGAAAGAAAGACTGGCATACAGGCAGGTGACGCACGTCACTCTCCTGCCTGCACGAAATCGCAGTTACCATAATCACACTAAATTGAAAATAAAACTTGCTTAAAACATGGTAAGATCATCACGCTTGTTCCTTTCAGATTGCTCATTGAGGTGCAAACACTTCAAGTAGCTGCAATCATGTGACGTTACAATGTCACCGGGTGTATGCACATACATACACGCAAAAGATGAGATAGTCGGGAAAGAAAATAAAATAAAAAGCGCCGCATTTAGCTAACGATGGCGGCACATTGCCTTTTTCAAACTATGATTCACACGATGTACGCAGGACAGGTGATGTGCCCCTTTGACATGCGAAACTTTTTTTGGTCTTCACCCATGCGAAACGTCCGTTTACTTATTTCTGTCTTAGCAATAGTCATGCCTAAAAGCTTCTTGAGCTGCTAGAAGAGGTGCTTGTTTATGTAGGCAGCGTAGTTCGAAGCAAATACGAAGTCAGTTATACTATCATGTGCTTCCTGGCGTAATTAAGTACTGCGTCGCGCATAGTCCGGCTATTGAAATCAACAACTATGTTTGGGTCAGAGTCAGCATTTCACCACGGAACTCGGGGGCAGGATTTAACGCGCTGTTTTTTTTTTTTTTTATGGTCTCACCGAGAACGTCAACAACTTTGCCAAGTACGCTTACGAAGCTCTTGGGCCTCTCCTGCGGAATTGCTTTCATTTGAATATTTTTACTGTGAAATTATTTTATGCAGGGATCCACCATCAACTTCCTGTGGCCGATATGACCTCACCGCGAGCATGTGAGATATGGTATCTGTTGACAAGGATGACGCCGCCATCTAGGAGCGGTGAAGCGAAGTACTGCAACATGACATTAACGAGCGTCGACAGAGAGCCCTTTGGTATTCTCAGCGCCACGGAGGCTCCAATGGGGTAACGCCTGGTGTATGCGCTGTAAGCCTTCTGTTGAGGTGACGACGCAGTTTCCGCACGTGCTTTGTGTTGCAGGTCATATTATGCTGTGATGCCTCATAGCCTACGGAGTGCAGTTACAACATGTATTAGCAAGGCTTGCACGCCGCCTTCTGCTTCGTTTGCAATGGCACCAACTAAGAAACTACTGTACTAAGCAGCGAACAAAGGCAACGACGTCGATGGGTGAAGCTCGCGTTGGTCCAGCGAGAGACACGCCAGCGTGAAGCATAACGCCCTCGCGCGTTGGCGGCGCACGACGCGAACTCTGCCACTCGCATTCCTTATGCTGAACGCGTCGTAATTAGAACTGAGGTGAAACAGAGCGAAAAAGACGAGGACACAATGTTTCCTTGTGTCCTCGTCTTTTTCGCGCTGTTTCACCTCAGTTCTAAGTATGAACCAACTAGCCTTCATCAAGATCTTACTAATGCGTCGTAATTCAACTGGCTGTCCAAGACACTACGAAGTCGGACCAAAATGCACGTAAGGTCACCGAAGCGACTCCGCAGCCGGACGCTTCGCGCTAAGCAAACCTGCAGCCGGGTCGCCGGCCTGCCTGTCGCTGCCGCGGACCGCAAGTTCCCGGAGCAAACATGCAACAGCTTCTGTGGACACACATTTTCGCTATCGTGTTCTACCGATTCCTACGAAAGAGGTATCAACCATATCCTTTTTCCTAGATTACCGATCTTATGCAATAACTTTAACAGTGTTTTCGTGCGCTTTCATTTTCAACGCCTCTATTTCCGAAGTAGCAATTTGGGAACGCCCCGTAATGTTTGTAAACAATGCCGACACCCTCCATGGTTGCTCAGTGGCTATGGTGTTCGGCTGCTGAGCACGAGGCCGTGGTATCGAATCTCGGCCACAGCGGCTGCATTTGTATGTACGCGAAAATACCCCTGTACTTAGATTTAAGTGCACGTTAAGCAACCCCAGGTGATCGAAGTTTCCGGAGTCTTCCACTACGGCTTTCCTCGTAATCACAAAGTGGTTTTGGCACGTAAAACCCAATGACTTTTTTAAAACAATGCCGCCATGTTCCCCATGAAAGAGAATGGGGACTGAACCAGCTGATGAAAAGTGCTTAAGCATCCGATGCGCAGTGGCGATTCTTGATGTATTGTTCAGTGCTCTTTTCTGCTCGCAGCCTGAAAGATGACTATTGGGTTTCAGTGAGTAATGCGAAAGGTTGCATTTCACGAGGCAACAAAAGCATAAGTAAGTCGGAGGGTAATGCGTTTATCTTGTTGTAGTTGAACCATTAGGCTAGGCAGCGCGTTTAGAACTGGCAATCCATACACCACGCCAGAAAATAAACATGACTGATAGACCTGCGGAACTAAAGTCTGGTCGAATCCGGCACCTGTTGCAGTCAAGGCGGCTCCATGCTTGAGGAGGTAGTACGATATGCATGCTAATAATTTAAAGGCAGGGCCCCCAAAGGATGCGATCAGTGACAGTTAAGTCAAAAACTTATGTCGCATTCAGATTACCGTCCTCTCATACAGATACAGTCGAATAATTCTCGACGGGCGTGTTGTCTAGGATGGTAAGCAATTGCAGCCGACTTGTCAGGTGAAATCTCCAAGCCACCGTCTCCCAAGTATTATGCAGTCACATTCAGAGTTCTCTGTAGTCTTGCGCCAAAGCGAGGGCCAATATGCGAAGGTCCGTTTATTCATAGAGCGATGTCATCAACATAGATTGCTATGCCTATTGGAAAGACACATTCCTGAGGCAAACGACTTAGGAGCCAGCCAAAAATGCAGTTAAATAGGACTGACGAAGGCACTGCCTTGCGGGACACCGCGAATCGCAGCGGAAGATTCACTTATTACTCCTACAACACGCACTATCATTCCGCGTTCCGACTGAAAACTGCGCACAGAGTGTGGTAGGTGACCCGAAATTCCAGTCATCTTAAAAGCGCAAATTATCGCTTTATGTGGAACCGAGTTGAAAGCTTGACGTATGGCCCTAAATATATGCGGAGTAGAGCTTCAATCGAGCAACCTTGAACGACGACACATGCTCGGCAGTGCTGTCCAGTGCTGAACCGCGGGGACGAAAGCCACTCATGACATCAGGAAAGAAATTCAGCTTCTCCATTATGTCATATAGACAAAACAGGACCGTTTGTCTCGTTATGGTGATAACATTTGAAGTTTATAATATAGTAAGACTCGAATGTTTCTTGCAGGACACCTGATCTTTTAAATTGGCACCACCATGGATGATTCGCCATAATTAGGAGTCAAACAGGTTCGCCACACATCGTTACATTTTTCCAATAGAGTCTAATAAAAAGCGCTATCGATGTTCCTTAAGGCTTGGTACGCGGCTGGAACGATGCTTTCTTCGGAAATGGTGAAAAAGGCTTCGAATCAGAAATTATTATTTTTATTTCGTTTGATCTATTCCGGCATAATCAGTGTGCACATATAGTATCAGATGGGTTGTTTTCGCGGTTCTCTTGACATAGGGTGACAGACAGGCGCAATGGGGGTGGCCCGACAATTTTTTGACCAATCCTTGAGGGCCGATTGCAGAATTGGAATAGAAAAGTTTGGAATAGCTTTTTTTTAGAGCGCCCCACGATAGGGATGAAGAACAAGTCCAACTCGCCGCCACCGGGGTGTAACAAATTAAAGCCGTAGTCGTGCCTGCATACAGATAGATAGAATTTAACGACAGGAAAGACAGAGAGGTCGACCTGAGCTAGTGCGCTCTAGTCTGCTACTCGGCACTGGGGAAAAGGGAAGGGGAGTGAAAGTACTGGAATGGATGATGATGATAAGAGATGCGGTGAGTGCTTATGTATATGAGACACTTGTGCTGCTAGAGCCGCTCGTCTAGCTTGATGTACTGCAGAAATTTGAGCAGCACTTTAGTTGCCCACATAGAAGTTGCAGTGCTGGCCGAGGAGAGAGTCCTCTGACAGTGGTGGTCGGCTAACGCTGGCTAGTGAACTTTCGAACGTCCTTCGTTCCAGCATATATGATTGGCAATCACACAATATGTGTTCCAGCGTTTCAGGTGCCTAGCAGTGTTCACAATCAGGGCGGCTCGACTGGCCGAAGAGGTGTGCGTAGCGACGGGTGAAAGCAGCGCCCAGCCGAATCCTCTCTAGCAATGATATTTGGCTCAGCGTAACATTGGGGGGTGAACAGATTTTACCGTCTGGGTTGATCATATGCAGGCGTCTGTGAATGTTGCCATCGTGGGCTCTGTATGCCTTTGTAAGGTACTGCATGAGTGCCTTGATAATGCACTAGATGGAATATGAGAAGGTGTTTGGATAGCTCGGCTTATACTTGGCTACCCATTTCTAAAAAAATCGCGCAGAACCTTCACTCCGAGGTGTCTAAGTATGCGTAAGCATTGCGCAACTTGCTCATCTCCACGCATCCTGGTGTCATTATCAGCGTTACGAAACGATGCAGGCCAGCACAAATGACAGCGCTGTGGCTACACCAACTGGTGTATACGGTGGGACAAGGTGCATTGATCACGCAAGCAAAAGCGCTGCAGGTGGCGTCGACAACTGCACTGATGTCGTTCCGATCATTACAAGCCGCTATCGCTCTTTGGCGCCTTCTCCATCAGCGTTGAGCGATTATGAACGTTTATGAACGATTATGAACAATTATGGCAAGGCCCCGCAGACCATATCTCCAAAGTATTTCGCAATACCATGAGAGGGTACCGACTGCTGATAGCTTGGAACGCTGTGTTCTCGCCGCTTACTTGCCATCGAAGAGAGGCGCACGGGTCCGTTTCTGGAATGCGTTTTGAGAAACGAGCAGTGTGCGGCATGTGCTGAGAGCTCCGTGAGCGATGTGTTCTCGCCGCTTCTTCTGCATTGAAGTGATAAGCAGCGCGAAGGTGAATTGGCTCACTGCCATGGGCTCTATCTTGAAAGGGATCGTCTTACATGACGGACAAACGGAAGGTTTTTCCTTTAGTTTAGCGCAGAAATGCTTACGCATTTAAAATGGACAGAAGGTCTCTCTCGTCATCACTTCCACTGAGACGATCGAAAATGGACTGAGGGGCACGAATAATTTTGAGAAAAATTGCGCAGTATACTTCAGTTCTGTCCTAAATTCACCAGGGAACTCATCAAGAGAATTTCGGACATCGCCCCTGCTGCCATTTGTCGAACTTAATCGTAATACAGCAGCTTAACTTATTCAGCAGCATTTTTAAAAGGGTATGTCAAAAAGTCGTTGGAATTGCAACAAGTATCAGTAAAAAAACGTCGAGAGGGCACGTCCATACAATAACGAGCGTATTTATGGCACTTATTCTTTACTTTCCTGCTGCGCTATATATCAGGAGGAAAGCTGCTATAACGCAGCAGGAAAGTTAGCAGCAGTGTTATCGCTCACAAAAATTCTGTTATAACGCAGCAAGCACAATACAACTAAGTGCAGCAAATACACATATTATTAACAGGGTGTGTCATCCCACCGTTCCTAATTGAATGTTGGTGAAACTAGGGCAGCCGATATACTGCATATAGCCGAGAGGGCAACCTACTCAAATGGACCGGTTGGAGAATTTTTTGCTATGTCCGCGGATCTTGCTTTCGTGGATCTCTCCTCTAAGCACTGCATGTCACATTTTCTTTTTTATATGGCCCATTTGCTATAATTATTTATTTCGTGGTCCATATAATTCTACACACATATTAGGATGTAGTTATTCCAGGAGCTGTTTCTCGTCATGCCACTGCGTCTTTCATTCGAATACAAATTTGAATGGAGGAGTATATATAAGTTCCAATACCACACTTACTTATATAAGGGTCGCACTTTTTCTAGCGAAATTTCACAACGCTGGACCTTACGCGAGGTCGAGCAGTTTTTTCCAATCTGGCGGCCGTGCATAATTCCTGTGGACATTTTATAACAAAAAAGCTATTTATAATATTAAACATTTCCCAATAGGTTAAACGACAATACCACTATGTCCAACGACACTGTACGTCCCACATAAGTGTTTTAAGACTGTTCTGCATGCATTTTATTTATTCCTTTATTTGTTTATTCAAATTGGGCTTCCACGTTTATTGTCTGACTACTGCACGGTTGCGGCCCTTACCCGAGTGTATAGGGTATATCAGGCACTCCAGCTCATTTTGATGTTTATAAGGTGAAAACAGAATCCGGCTGACGTTACAACGTGCGTTATTACATATACTACAAGGTTTAGCACATTGGTTAATGAACCCTTAAACACTCCGCCGTGGCGCAATGGCTGCATGGCCACGTGCTTTGCTGTTCAGCACAATGACGCAGGTTCGATTCCATGCCGCGCGGCTTCATTTCGAGTGGGCTAGACTGAAATAATGCTCGCTTACTATTATTTGAGTGCACGTTAAAGAACCCCAGGTGGCCAACATTATTCTGTAGCCTTACACCATTTTTGTGGCACACTGTGCAGCTTCGCGACATGAAGCCTCACATTATGTTGCGAAACACAAAGGACGTTGATTTTATTTAGGGGCCATAATATTTCTGCATTAAGAAATCTCACTCCAATTAGAGGGCCAGACAGTAAACATTTAGAATTGCAGTAGGTATTTAGGACGCAATGACTCAACAAAACTGTTGCCATCATGCAATGCAGGCCGGAACACTGAGATATAGACGGACACTATCGGGTTCATGGTCCTCATCTTATTCTTATAGGCGTGTTTTCTTCGTCAGAAGCCTGGTGCCGCAAACATAGCAATAATAATCCCGCCTTTAAGAGCTGCCAAGGAACACATCAGTATAGCAAATTGGTCAGCGTAGCCAGAGAAAAAGATTCAAGAGACATGAAATATGATGGCCACGAGCGATCGTTATCTGCGAAAATTTGGCTCTTCGCTAACCATTATTGTGATTTTTATAAAAAAATTGGCTCTTTTAAATGAACGCAGGCTTTCCGTTATCTTCCATTAGCTTAGCGAAGACACTGTTTGATAATGCTTGCTCAATATGTCCCAAATATCCTAATAATATTTTATTCAATTACAGTACTGCTTAAGACGTCGGCATAAAATAAGACTGCTAGTAGATCAAAGTTGCATAGGCAGACTACTACGGCAAGGCGTTACGACCGTGGCAGTGTTAATTCCTCTAATATTCCACCCCTATTTCACTCGTTAGTAAGGTTCAAACAACTGGTGACGTTATTATTAGAATGAACATTAAAATGTGCCCCGCTGATTGAAGATCTTCACAGAGTAGCACACTGCTGTTACAAAGGACTTGGGTTTATATGGGAAATTCTCCCTAAACGCTTGAACCGTTATATATGGAGTCTGTTGTATTTGATCGGCATATAGCGACACAAAGAATGCCTTAGACGCAGCGTGACATTTTTGAGAGGTTCCAAGCACTGCAACACGAGTCACATTTCGCAGTTGTGAAGTGATTGATTAGATGAAAAATGCGCTTTTGCGTGCGAAATAGTCACACGAATTTGTACCAATATCGATGTTGTTTTGCACCAAGGTTGCGTTATTATTTTATTCGGCCCGTCTTCAGAACTGAGGTCTCATGGTTACGGACAATATCGACCTTGATTTTCTATATTTTGCCCGTTTTAAGCGCCGGCAATCACCGAGGCAAAATGGCAGCGATGTAGCGATGAAAGCAGTAGAAGGAAACACTTAAAGGCCTTCGTTGCGGAACCAAAATATTACTTTAGGGCCAGTGCACTTCTCTTATCATTGTCTTTAGACTCGGTTTCATATTTCATGACATTACTTGTTATCACAGCGATATAGTTTGTCTTGGCTAAATGTTACGGAACCATGCATGTATTAGGCTTTAGATTTCTACCGTTACTACTAAGAGCGCTCACCAATGAATGGGACCATGGCCACAATGCTATCCTGCACTGGTAGTTCGAATCCGAGTGCCTCTTGGCTGTAGGGTTGCGCCCATTGGCTCGGGAACAGGGCGTCCATTCTGCTCGGACCCCATAGGTCGGACAGGTCCCGATAGAAAGCGGCTTTGGGCACCAACATGCTAAATAGGACGACAGCTGGTGCCAAGACGTTCCGGTGCAGCAGTCGGCTCTATTTACGAAAAAAGGGGTGCGAGCGACGGGGTGTGAGCTCAATTTTTTGTCGCACTTTCGATTTTTGCTATCAATGCTATGTAAGCGAAGCTACTCGTTCTTGACCGTACGTAGTATTTAATGTCCGGCTTCAGTCCTGAAGTACGGCTCCCTTCCTTAGCAGATTCACTGGCCCCAGAAGCATAGCTTACCCAAAAATCCGCTTTCACCTTAACAAGGGCCCATAAAGTATTGTAGGTATTTCTGTATTCAAGCTTTTTGAATCGGTAGGGTCAGGAGTAAAGATACGCATACTACATATCAAGCAGGTAAGATTGCACTAGTATAATCTCATTTTTGTTTCATCTGAGCAAAGCTAATTACTAAACACACAGCCCTGTTCTCAGACATAGAGTATATTCCATTAGTGTACAAGAAAATATACCTGGCATATATAAAAGAAACCGCGTCGTTATTATCCACTGATATATTCTGCATATTCCGTACAATGATTGTATATTGCTATCTTGTGAGCGGGTCGCAAGCTAAGCTTGAAAGCAGTAGAAACAAGCCTATAAATTCTGTCCAGTATATTCTAAAAAAGCGTGCTCTATGCAGCAACACAATGAAAGAGATGTATTCTCCCCGAAGTGTCACCTTGAAAGGTAACAGCTCTGGCTAACTTATACGTTTCATTTGCTCAAGTATTATTGTCAGGTAGGGGGTATATGTTTATGTCATTCACTTGCAGTACCCTTGATGAAATGTTTACGCTAACTTTATGTTATGCTGATTTGTGTTCGTATATATATATATATATATATATATATATATATATATATATATATATATATATATATATATATATATATATATATATATATTTGTGTGTGTGTGTGTGTGTGTGTGTCTTGCGTTGTTATTTTCCTGTGGTTTCATTTCCGTCATGCTTGGCTATCTATGAATGTTTGTTATTGCACTTCAATACACGTGTTACAGTGCCAATGACGACCACTGATTTCAATAGCTATGCGCCTCCCCAAGCTGTTAAACTGCTGCTATTTTTTGCAGCTCTACCACTTGTGTTTATCAACAAGATTTGAATAAACCCATTTTATTTTATTTTAGGCTTTGGTTCGCACGTCACATTGTTGTGCTAATAAAGGGGACAGGTTACTAATGATAATGATTGAAGTTAACTAGACATGCGTAAGGGCACGTTTGAGGTCACTGGTGTGGTAAACTTAAGTATTGTTCAGTGCCAGGTTAGCGAATAAGCTTTTATGATAGGTATTTACTTTGCGCAAGAACACAAGTGTCTGTAACAAGAAGTAACAGGGCAACACGAGTGACACAAAGAAAATTTCTATGTAAACGAAAATGTGTTGGGGTGCGCATCGCAGACCTTTCTCAAATAATGTTGGGCAAATTTCTACTATCTTCGTGTAGAATTGCGTGCAATAAATGCGTCTTACTAGTACTAACATGTAGGAGGAAACTTGAAGAATAAGCAAAAATTTTCGGAAGAAGCTATGCACCGGGCAGAACAACATGGAACAAGAATGAAAAGTTTACGTTAAGAGACCGATAGACGGCAGTATCTGTAGGAGAGCCAATGCGTGTACTCGAATTCTTGTAGTGGTTATAAGAACAAAATGAAGTTGTTCAGATCATGTAAAGCAGAGAGCAAAGAACCGGCGACATTAAAGCAAGCGAATGGGTGCCAAGGGACCAGAAACACCAACCACGAGGGCGGAGACAATATTAGTCTGAGGCAGTTACACAACTTGCCGGCACATGTATCGGCAGTTTGAACCCTCTGCGAGCGGTATCCATCCTGTAATGGATGCAAGATAGCCTGGCTCTGCCAATGTGGGATTTTCTTGGGTGCGCAAGAAGGTGGGAAGAAGCTAGATTGCTTGTATGGGTTGACCTTGCAAATAAAGCTTAAAAGGGTAATGAAAGATCCGGGTTTATTGCTGTTCATAATTTCTTCTTACGCTACGCACGAAAGGACGGCGAGAGTAAAAGACGAACAAACGCACGGTGAGCACCGCTAGTTTGTCATCGTTTTATTGTCCCTATCTTGTCGTACATAGGGCACGAAGAAAGCATAAATAAATGTTGTGTAGTGATGGCTGCCGCTGGTCACAACAAGGAAAATATTATGCAGTGTGAGCCCCTGTGCTGTGCAATCATGTGATACCTAAACAAATGCTTATATGATCCAGTCGTTATTGTCGTGGACAGCATGTTGCCGAGCGAATTCCGAGGGCAGTAAAATTCGAGTGTTAGCTAGTATTTTGTGTAGCCCACAAAGTACTTGTATCTAGAAGTAAGTATCTAGAAGTGAAAAGATAGATTAGGGTGTTCGCCATTCGATTGATATTTAGCCGCCAAAAGCAATCTTCTCACCCCCCCCCCCTAAAAATATAAGACAGCGCCACCGCACCACGGCTATGGTCACAAAGTAACGTTAAGTGCAATTGCCAATAACGACATTTCCGACAGGAAATCAATGTACCTGCGATGTCATATATCCAGTGGTAGTCGCCGGCGTATTCAAGCCTGTAGTCACCCAAATATGGTAAGATAAGTATGACTGGATTTAGAGAACATTAAAGAAATAGATGATCTTCACATATCAGGAGCTGATTTATATTATATGATATTAGCATTTATTTACGACCGCATAAGCTCCAGAAAATTCCGCATATTTCATCCAGTCTGATCACTTGACCACCATATCCTCTAATCGCAGCAGAGGTACAAGTCCACTATTGCCCATTTTTGAATTAAAGAAATAAACTCACTCATACCAGTGCACTCAGCAACAGGGCAAAAAAAGATATATAACAGACCTATAACCATCTCCTCTTTATTGGGCTGCTTTATACAGCAAGTATTTCAAACTACTCATTCTATATTGTCATCGGTGCTTTTTGATACGTTCACAATGCGTAGAAATAATTGCATTCACAATGCATACGCACTAAACCGCGTTTGAAATGGCACGATTCATGCGGTCTGACGATATATTTTCATCATCTTCACGCTATGAAAAAAATAGAAGCAGGCCCGACAAGAAATGCTTCTAATGCTCTTATGTATCGTTTGAGGAGGGCGGCCATAAGTTGAAGGTTCTGTGCAACTACACCCTGCTGCTATCCTTCCAGCAAAAAAATAAAAAAGGATTCTTGCTGCAATAAACATTTCACAGTATGCAACAACATCACAGTTTGCAAGTCTTTTGGTACATAAAGTTGGCCTGAAGGTATTGTGATCATTATGGTGATGTTTAGACTTGTGCATGTGATCTCATACTAAAACTCATATTCATCCGTGATTATGGTCAAAGAAACCACTTTTTCAGCTCCGGTTGACAGCGGTGCGGATTGATGGCCACCAACTGTTCATATTCCAGAATTCCACTTTAGCAGCTTATCAATACGTACTTCGAAAAACAATAAATAACAAAACAACCACGCTTTCTTTTTAGTATGCAAAGTTATTATAATGCATGCCTGCTAGCAAATGTAATAACACAACTATTGCTTCACATTTACTGATACGGGCGAGTGAAACTGTGTTATTTACCGGAATTTGGATCTTACACAGTACAAGATGTCCTTGAGGTCTTGTTGAACGTTATTAAAGCAATAAACACGCTCACCATATGTGGACTCGTAAGCATTAGCAAAGTAAGCACTTAGCTTCCACTGGCTATAAAGCTGAGCCACACAATGAGCCCCCAACGAACAAATACAGGAAAACGAGCAATCGAAAAAACAAAATGCACCAAAATAAATACATAAATAAGTATTTTAGAGGAGGACTGGAACGGTATAGTGGGTGGTCCTCTGCAGTGCTTTCTAGTGGCTAGTTTTCTTCTACGGTCGGTCTCAAACGCCGGTGAATAATAAACACGTTTACAAATCGTGGATGCATGTGCTTGGTCATCCGAGTGCAATGAGGCATTCACAAAGCTCGGTCATTTGCTTACGTATCCGCCTATAATTGCGCCATTATGATCCGGCAGTCAGAATAATCAGAAGAATAAGAATGGGCTGGGGTGCGTTTGGCAGGCATTCTCAGATCATGAACAGCAGGTTGCCATTATCCCTCAAGAGAAAAGTGTATAATAGCTGTGTCTTACCAGTACTCACCTACGGGGCAGAAACCTGGAGGCTTACGAAAAGGGTTCTACTCAAATTGAAGACGACGCAACGAGCTATGGAAAGAAGAATGATAGCTGTAACGTTAAGGGATAAGAAAAGAGCAGATTTGGCCAGGGAACAAACGTGATTTAATGACATCTTAGTTGAAATCAAGAAAAAGAAATGGGCATGGGCAGGACATGTAATAATAAGGGAAGATAACCGATCGACATTAAGGGTTACGGACTGGATTCCAAGGGAAGGGAATCGTAGCAGGGGGTGGCATAAAGTTACGTGGGCGGATGAGATTAAGAAGTTTCCAGGGACAACATGGTCACACTTAGTACATGATCGAGGTCGTTCGAGAAGTATGGGAGAGGCCTTTGCCCTGCAGTGGGCGTAACCAGGCTGATGATGATAGTGATGTTGATGATGATGATCCGGCAGTCCCTACCGAGGTGCATACAGATGCCAGCGGTGCTGTCTTCGGCGCTGTGCTTCCCAGCGCAACGAAGAGTTTCTTGATTATGTCGTGGCTTATGCAAGTCGTAGGCTTACGAAAACTGAAACCGATTACTCTGTGATGCCATCATCTACGCTCTAAGTCCCGACTTTATTTGATGTAGTCACGGACCACTATGCACTATGCTGGCTGTCGGCCTTGAAAGATCCCTCAGGGTGTCTTGCCCTATGGGCACTTCGCCAGCAGGACTACGACATCCGTGGGCTGTACCAAAGCGGATGACAGCATTCTAACGCTGACGCCCTCTCGCGCTCTTCCTTACCTGAATACAATGCCTGCTGCTCACTATCTCAGTTTACCGTTCCTTCTCTCAACCTTGCCACCATCGCTTTTGAGCAGCGCAAGGACCATTAAATTACCTCCCTTATACACTTGCTTTCTTGTTCATGAGTACAACTAACCACTCGCACGTTGAGTGGTCAAGCTTCATAGACGCAATTATAACCCCTGCGGGTGCCAGTGCTTATTAGTAGTACCTCGCAGTCTGCATTCCCAGATATGCGTAGCTTTAGTCGCCGATCCACTGTGTGAACGCTCAGGAGTTTTCAAAACGTACCAGATCCTTCTGCATCAGTACTACTGGCAACAGATGTACAGCTACGTTGAGGAATCTTAACCCTGCCACTCACCAGCCCTTTTCAACCTTTGCCTTGTGCTACCGGCATCAATCTGTGGGGCCCCCTTCCCTGACATCAGCTGGAAACCGCTGGGCCGTTGTGGCAGTCGACCACCTCACGCGATACGCCGAAACTACCGCCCTCCAGGCAGCTACAGCAATCGATGTTGCCTCCTTCCAGCTTTT
Source organism: Dermacentor albipictus (assembly GCF_038994185.2). Lineage (NCBI taxonomy): Eukaryota > Metazoa > Arthropoda > Arachnida > Ixodida > Ixodidae > Dermacentor > Dermacentor albipictus. The sequence goes on from NC_091825.1 coordinate 31,751,703, forward strand.
TTTATTCATCCTGCGTCTTGGGCTACCTCAGAAACTGCTCAGGGATCGCGGACGTGTATTCCTCTCTGAAGTAGTTGAAGCCATTCTTGAAGAGTACCACATCATTCATCGTACAACTACGGCGTACCATCCTCGAACCAATGGCCTTACGGAACGCTTGACCCGTACGCCGGGGGACACACATGCCATGTACGTCACCTTCGACCACACAAATTGCGACGTCATTCTGCTCTTCGTGACCTACGCGTATAACAGCACTACTCAGAGTACCACCGACTCTTCACCTTTTTTCTTACTCTATGGTGGGCACCCGTCGCACACCATCGACACAATTCAACCATACTGGCCCGATACATGTGAATGTGCTCCCATTTCTGCCGCGGCAAGACTTCCTGAAGAGTGCCGCGTTCCAATGACCCCCAGTGACCAAGAGTGCCAGAAGAGCACTTGTGGTGACACCATTTCTGCGCCCATATTCCTTCCTGAAGCTCTTATATGGCTCTCGGTTCCCTCCGCTGCACCTGGTCTCTTGTCAAAACAACGACAGAAGCATGAAGGGTCCTACCATGTCACCGAACGCGCATCCACCGTCAACTTTGTGATCAAACCCCGTCTACAGTCTTCGGACATGCGCTGTCGTGAACGAGGCATTGTCAACGTCGAACGCCTCAAGACTTACTATGACCAACTCATAGTGACAAGCTGCTAGGTCGCCGGGTGGCTCCCTTTTCGTTCCCGGGGGTAATTGCAGAGGAGGATTGGAACGGTATAGTGGGTGGTCTTCTCCAGCGCTTTCTGTTGAGTCATTCTCTTGAACGCTCTTGCTAGGGAAAGGCTACTTGTGCTGAGAGTCCGCGGCAACGCTTCGCCAATGAGGCACTCGTAGTTTTTTTGCTTTCCCGTTGGCAGCTGCTGTTCTCCTGCAGTCACCACAATGTCTTCGGGCAGGCCCACCTTATGGTGTGTTGGCTTGCGGGCTTGCTGGATGCGCCTGTAAGGGGGAGCCTCCTAAATCGTCTGTCAGTAAGTACCAATCATGAACAACGCTATGTACAGCCCTACGTCTGCAGCCTGATCTATGCCGTCGTTCGACGTGTGGGCTCGCCCTACCCTCGGCGCGCTAGCACTACAGACGGGCCAACCTCCTCTACCCTCCAGTGCCCCGAAAACAAAACAACCGCCGTTGACTATTGCGCCGCCCCACCCTTGAACAGAAATTCAATGCATTTATCGTCTTCATGCTACTCTGCGTCAGCCGAAGCATCGGCTCAGACATCAACCTTCACGCATAACATACGTCACCCTCTCGCTCTCATCAGTTGGCTTGGCAGTACTCCGAAAATGCGGTTCACTGACGCCCGACGCCTTTCCGTCTGACAGGTAACAAGCCATATTCCACTATTTATGAGCGTTTTTCCCGCTATGCCGCTTTGCTTGCGTGGCCAAGCCCGCGCTGCTGCATTACTATAGTTCGCGACTGCACGTCCGTCATCCTACAACTTCTCGCAATGTCTAGCGACGTAGAATTGAATGCTGGCCCCAGCACCCGTTCCAGTTCTACGCATGCCTACCCCGACATAATAGCAGCATTGGAGTAAATCCGGTCAGGCGTCTCTCCGAAGCGATATGCAATCAATTCGTACGAAACTATTGCAGAAGGATAAAATTGTTTTGGCGACAATAAGAGGCGTCTGCCAAAAATCAAAGATGATTTTTCCTCCATAACTACACTGAAGAAAGAAGTTAGTTTTTGATGTGCTGATTGATGTGCAATGTATTTCCTTTGACTTGTTTCGCTCATTTGTATCATGTATCCAACCTTTTGTCTATGCAATAACTTCATGGCGTTCGTAAATATGCCTTGTTATCTGCCCTTCCTGCTTGGACCACATGAGGTCTGCAGTATTATGTAAATAAATAAATAAATAGTTGTGTCAAGAAAGTTGTCGATATAAATACAAAAGCCATTTCCGGCATATTATCACAGCTAAATGATTCAGAAGATAGGGCTTGTTATTCTAACCTTGTGTTCTTTGGCGAAGCTGACATTGAGTGGGAAACATGGCAAGATCAGTGAAAGAAGATTGCGGAACTTTGCACTTCTAAGCTCAACATCTAGTTAGACACCATAGATACCGAGCAAGCTAATAAAATTCGCAAATACCGCACTAATACAAACAGACCTGTATTTGCCAAATTAGCACATTTCAGGGTAACACAACGCATTGGTTCAAACGCTAAGCAAATAATAGGGTCCAGTTAAAGCATATAAGAAGACTACTCATATAACACTCGGCATGCACGTAAACAACTAATCGAGTTCGGCAAGTCCCAACAGAAACATTTTAAACTTCCTTACGGTAAATTATTCTTGGAGAACAGAACTTGCAAGGGCAATAACGCTATAAATAGAGTAATGTCAACTTCATAGGTAGCATCACACACTACCGCAAAGCCAACCAGCATCCCTGTATCAGTTGTTGATACTAACGTAAGAAGTTTGCTGCCCAAACGCGAAGCACTCTGAAGCCTCATTGATTCTTCTTATTTTGCGCTTCTCGTACTAACAGAAAAGTGGCTGAATTCAACCGTTGATAACTGAGAGCTTAATTCATTTCTCCCTGATTTTGACATTTTTAGGCATAATCATGTAGGCAAACGCGGAGGAGGTATCCTAATGACTGCCCGTCACAACCTTTTGTTGCTACATTCTCGATATCACTTCACCTCTTTAAATGGTATTCGTTTTGTGCTGTTCTTCATACCAAGAAATTATTACCGGTGTATGCTATGGACCCCGCGACGCAGATGATTCCTTCCCTATTCCCTTCCACGAGGTGCTGCAATCTGTTACGACATCATTGTCATGCGTAACTACTCCTGTTAGGTGACTTTAAACATCCTGCTATAATATGCTCCGAATAAGCCATAACGCTAAGAATAACCTCGAAAATAATTTTCTTAACTGATGGCTCACTTTTGGTTTCACGCAGCTTGTATCCACTCCAACGCGAAAAAACGAAGTGTTCTGACGTACCCGGCCTTATCTTAACATCCAATCCCGACAATGTTTCTTCAGTAACATACCTACCAGAACTAAGTGATCAGTCAGTACTGCATGCAGAATTATCCCGGTAACTTCCTCAGAGCAAGAAAATAAAAAATAAAGTAATATTTTACGTTAAAGGCTATTACATAAGTATTAGCAATGCACTAACTGAGTTGTGCAGCTGGTACAATATAGATTTACCGAAGTGCGCAGTAGTCACCAACTGGACGATCTTTAAAAATGAAATGATTGAACACGCTGAGACTTCACTATAAAAACATTTGCACCTTTTGGGTTGTATATTTGCCACACAACGATAATCGTCATCTGTCCTGCGTGCATTTCCTTTGTTTAACGCTGCCAGCCCGGTACTTCCTAGTCACGAACGGCATGCGCGTTATCAGTGCTACAGAGCATTCTCGACAGGAAAGTAACGAGCGCAGTGTTTTCGAGAAAGTAAATGCGGGCAAGACAGATGACGATTATTGTTGTGTGGCAAATATACACCCCAAAGGGTGTAAACTTTCTTTAGAGTGTTATATACCTCCTCTCTCCTTAACCGAGCAACCTTAATAATAATATTTGGGGTTTTACGTGCCAAAACCACTTTCTGATTATGAGGCACGCCGTAGTGGAGGACTCCGGAAATTTTGACCACCTGGGGCTCTTTAACGGGCACCTAAATCTAAATACGCGGGTGTTTTCGCACTTCGCCCCCATCGAAATGCGGCCGCCGTGGCCGGGATTCGATCACGCGACCTCGTGCTCAGCAGCCCAACACCATAGCCACTGAGCAACCACGGCGGGTAACCGAGCAACCTTCGTCCGCATGGTTCAACAAAACATTAAAACGACTAAACAATAAAAATAAAATGTTATTTCGCAAAGCCAAACATTCCGATGCCACTCCCGCTAGGAAAAATATCACGCCAGTGAAAAGGCGTTTGATTCTTCAGCTGCAACAGGTAAACGAACCGTTTACTCGATAACGCACCATAGCACGCCGCAAAAGAATCCCAAACAATTCGGGAAATACATTAACCAAAGTACCTATAAAACATAATTATTATATGACCATGGGAGTACCCATGTTCCGGACCATAAGGTTTCTAAGTGTTAAACTCTGTCTTCTCTTCCGTGTTCACTTCTGTGCCTAACAGTGACCTACCAGAGTGTCCTTACCTCGACCACCCAACCATGCCAGACAACACTTGAACAACATGGCATCACCAAACTACCATAATCCCTCAAGATAACATCCTCGTCCGGCACCGATGGAATCAATTCCAAGATGATTAAGAACACTGCGCACATCTCTAGTGTATTTTACTGTCATGCCTTACAGCAATCATTATTATCTGGAGTAGTGCCACAATACTGGAAAATAGGTAAGATAACTCCAGTACCAAAAGAAGGATCCTCGTCATCGTGCCACAATTACCCTTACTAGTGCTTCTTCCAAGCAAATGGAACATATAATTTATTCGCGTATTGTAAAGTGTCTAACATCCGCTAACTTTTTCAATCCTAATCAACATGGTTTTCAGAAAGGCATGTCCTGCGAGACTCAGCAAGCTCTCTTAGTTAATGACATCAGCTCACATCTTGACCAAAACGTTTCTATAGGTGCCCTCCTCTTAGATTTACAAAAGGCTTTCGAGAATGTTCCTCATGAACGGCTCTTCCTAAAGATATCGCGTCTTTACCCTTGTGTGCTCTAATGGATACGCAACTTTCTGACTAACCATCGACAGTTCATTTACGCTAACCAATGCTCGCCTAATTTATCACCCGTTACCTCCAGCGGGCCGTGAGGCACTGTCCTGGGACCACTACTCTTCTTAATATACATTAACTACCTACTGACAGGTTGTTCTTCAAAAATTCGTTTATTTGCTGATGATTGCGCAATCTATCGTCCTATTACTAACGACGCTGATTATCTTGCTGTCCAGTCCGACCTTAACGTAAAATAACAGACTAATGTCTCTCAACGTCAAAACAAATTACGCTGCTTACTTTCCAGCATGTCCAAGGATTTATTTCAGCTAATTACGTTATCGCCGGTTATGAAATATGTCCTGTGACTTCTTATAAGTATTACCTTGTCCAGTAACCTCGGTTCGTCCTCACACATCTGCAACAGTAGCAGTGATGTAAATCGTGTTCTACGCTGACTGCACCGTAATCTAATTCTTGTTCGCCTTTAAGCAAAACTACTAGCATATTTTACACTTGTTCGTGCCAAACTGGAATAGGCATGCGCAGTATGGGACCCATATCAATCCAACCTCACAGCAGCTCTGGAATTCATACAGAATCGCGCACCAAGGTTTATTCACTCCGATTATTCTGACCACACTAAGGTCACTGAACTTAAGACGTCGCTGAAACTTCCAACCCTTGAGCACCGCCGCAAATAAGCAACACTATGTCTCTTTTGCAAGTGTAATCACTTGCTGCTTCACCAGACCGACATAACGCCTGCACATCGCACTTCATACCATCATAGCCATTCAAAGCCTGTTTATCCCCCTCTAGTTCGCACCGCCACTCATGTGTACTCTTCCTTCGTACAAACAGCGAAAGAAGGGAATCGTTGACCTGCGGAAGCGGTGCACCACTCCAGTCGCTCATCGTTCAAGGCATTGATTGAACATATGACCTAGATATGCCCACCCGTCATGTAAAACCCCAAGTGGGGCCTTTGAGGTATGAATAAATAAAACACTAACAATATATATATATATATATATATATATATATATATATATATATATATATATATATATATATATATATATATATATATATATATATATATGTACACACACACATTGTCTCAGTCAGACTGCTTTCGCAGTCAGGATTTGCGTCAGAAATGAAAAATGCTATGTGCAGAGATATTTCGAGGGAGACGTTCGCCTGAGGCCTTACTGAGCAAAAGGCTCTTCTATATACTTCTTCCGATCAGATTTCGTGTTCACATAAACTGTTGTGAATAGACCGGTGAAATGACAAGAAAAACCCCAGCCTATATATAAACGAATAACTCGATGTGGGTATAAAATTCTACAAGAGTAAATACATCTAAGAGAAAACATAGAAGAGCAGAGCAAATGAATCCCAATTCATCTTGCCTTGGCATACTTGACCGCCTTGAAGGTGAACAGCGCCGTTAATGGTATTCCCAGACGAAAGGGCTTTATGAATTTGGGAACGATAATCTTGATGGTGATGGGAAGCAATACAGCATCCGTCGCTAGGAGGAACATCAGCAGAATGAAGGCCAGGCGCATGGCTTTCTCCTTGCAACACCTCCGCTCTGGTGACGTAATAAACTTCTGACCTGTTGGGAAACCATGCGGGGCAGATGAGTTAGACGAGATCTATAAAGAGCACCAAATCGGATAAGCACACTACCCTATGGTGCAGCCATGCGATTGCCAACTTTTTCCCAGCGTTAATCACGCAAATCCACGTGAACACAGATGCGCAGAGGCTCATGAAAATAACAATGTCTACCAGATGTAACAAGAAAGCGGCAGTAAGCACAAGGAATGAAGCTCAATCCGTGCAATGAAGGAATAAGCATACTTCCTTCAAATGTCAAATCATTTTGTCCATTCATATTTTACTTCGGACTCAATTATTGTATCTTTAAAGGCGTAAAAGCATACTACACCACAACGTAATTGGCATTTTCAATTCTTCACAGAGTTTTGCCAAACTTGCAAATGTGCACTCGCTGCGTGAACGCTCTAGAAAAGCACTCGATGTCTGAAAAGCAACTATTGATTGTCAAGCATAGTTGTAAAGCCTTCGTTCACTCACTTGAACAATATGGCTAATGTAAGACATTGTCCGAAACAATGTGACGAGTAAACCCGCTACGTGAGGGTGCACGCGACACCGGCCGCCAACACCCACACCAGCACTCGCTTTTTAACTAAAACACTTCGCCTATACTATCTAAACTGGTAGTAAAGGCCCAGCACAAGTGTCTCAAGATGAAAATGAAAGAATCGCGATTGCTCGCATCACGTGATATTGAGGCAATGGTCTATTGTTCGTCTGCAGTGCAGTAAGGTCTGAATCCGAGCTAGTTGGACACACACGCACGCACGCACGCACGGACACACACACACACACACACACACACACACACACACACACACACACACGCACGCACGCATGCACGCACACTCGCACACTCACACGCACGCATCCACACTCACACACACACACACACACACACACGCACGCGCAGGCAAAACTCCCTGTGCGTGTGTTTCCACTCGCGTTTCACGTCTTTTTCATTGTTCCATTCAAAATGGAAGTCCAGAACGCGCAGGAATTACGCCTGCACCAAAACAGGCATGTAATGCGGGCCTACACTCAATCGTGCGCACGAAGCCTCGCGGCATGCTATATATAATGTGAGAAATGAAAAGTGATCAGGCGTAAATTAATTTTCATGCGAAAGCTTCAAATGGCCTGTTGAGCAAAAAACCCGCCGCCTTTCATATAAAGCAGCGCAACGGCAGCTACATTCCCACTGGCTGCGACGAGCGCGCCTCGACGGAGCAGATCAAGTGAGAAGGCCCAGCTCCAGCCGCTGTAGCGCGCCAGGTGTTGCCTGAGGTGGAGAGCATCGCTGCTGCGAGAGAGAGAGAGAGAATCAACTTTTGTGCTGAGCCCTTAGTGACGGGTGGTGCGCGCTTGCACCAGATGGGGTGGAACCTTATTCTCAGGTCCCATATGTGTCCAGCAGTTCCTGGCCCCTAGCCGCCAGCGCGAGCTGGGTCGGTAGGTCGGGGCTGGACAACAAGGTCTCCCATCGCTCGGGGGGGTTGGGGCTGGGGAGGGTGGGGGGTAGGGGTGGTGGGGGGTTCTTGAGCTTAGTGCACTCTGCAAGGATGTGTGCTAGAGTGCCTTTTGACCGTCTGCAAAAAGGGCATGAAGTGTCATGCTCTGTTGGGAACATCTTATGCAAGAGCACTGGATGCGCTAGCGACCCCGCTTGCATGCGTCGCACGATCGTTTGCTGAATTCGGTTGAGTTGCGGATGCGGACGGGGAAGCCTACATCTGCCGCTTCTGTACATTTGCGTGATGTCTTTGTAGCTTGTCACGGGGTGCGGTAGCCCTGGCTCGTCCTCGGCCCGGATCGATAGTTCTCGGGCATAGTGGTCGGCGAGTGCGTTGCCTTCCACTTGCGAGTGAGCCGGGACCCACACGAGCTCAACGGCCCGCCCCGGTGATTTGCATTTGTTGAGGATCGCTAGTGCCACGGAAGAGATGTTCCCCTTGCGGTAGCTTCACGTCACCCTCGCTCTAGCTCTCCCAAATTCTGGGTAATCCCCAAGTTTCTTGCCGCGCAAGCTCTCGATCGCGTTCTAACTGCGCCTCGGTGCGCTCAAATCAAAACGCCCGAAGTGTTTCAACGGGCTTGCTTGGCCGCGACGAGTGAATAACTGTAAGGACCGCTCATCCGCGTTCGATTGTGCAATAATGCTTTCGCATTCGCAACTAATAACAAGTGTTCAGGAGTCGTCGGATTTTTCTTTTTATTCGCGTTCAAATCCATATCTAGTGCCAAGAATGCTTGGCTGGCGTCCTTCTTTAGCCTCAAATACACAAAGTATATATGCTTTCTGTGAAATATTTTCAAACGACGCTACTTCGCCGATATTTCCTAATTTGGTGTTCTCAAAATGTACTCGATTGATGTTCCAACATCTGTTCGTCTATTTTTCATTGACGTCAAGAATTCGTAGTGCTAGCTGTCTCCCGCATGACCCGATAATAATATTTATAAATGAGTCTGGCCGAAGCGCATTCCAGAATTTTCAGGTTTTTAATTAATTTTTCTTGAATTCTTAGCTTTTATCTTAATTTGAGTTGCATCTAGCTTGATGACAAGCTACTTCTTAAGAGAAAAGGCCTTTTTATTGGCACATGCAACGCACTCATAACCAGCGACAATTTGGGAGCCCATAAGTGTGCAAAAGCTTTCTTGATACATCAATCACTTTTTAATACTTCTTAGCTGTGGCATAAAAAGAACATTGAGTCAGATGATATTAAAGTACTCACTACTGCACGTTAGAATTTTAGCTGGAAGTGTCACGATAGTGAAGGAACGATCCTTGATAGAAGTTCTTTCATAAATATGGAATTTGTTGGATGTATAATGCACACGAAGGTTGCATGTCTTACGAGGGTTGCGAGCGTTGCGTGTGTTGAGGTTTGTGTGTGTCCTTGTACGTCTTCTTTTGTCCCGTCTTTTATTCTCGGTACAGTACACCCCTTGTAGTGTAAAGAAAAATAGATTTTTTTCCTATTTCGACGCCTTTTTGCCATTAGCCCTCTGCTGTTGGTGAAAAGTTTTCGGGCCACACCGGCTTCACCTGCCTGTGACGCGACGTCACAAAACCACAAAAACTCCCAACGTCAAAGTGACGTGTACGAGTTAAAGATGCATTATTCTGCCGAACAAAACTGAATTTTCTTCTGTACAGCCGCAGGCTTCCCCGCTCCGAAAGGAATGAATGATGGCGACCACCGGTCACTCAGGCACTGGTTACTCGCACCTGCCGGAGAGCATTGGTTTATTTGCATGTAATAAAGCTTTCTGCGTGACCATGTAACGTTTTCGAGCAATTTCGGCACATTTACGATTTCGTTCTGCCAACTCTTGTTTGCTGAGGATCCGTTTTAGCGTCATTATTAGGCTTCCGTTGCATCCCACCGCGATTTTCGACGAGCCACCGCTAGCTATGTAAGGGAAAGCGGGCCAATCGCAAGCGCCCGCACCACCCTCTTCATCCGGTTATCGATTTTCAGTGCACTGACTCGGCCCCATCGAATCCCTCTCCACGTGAGCGTGCCTCTTTTCAGCCAATTAGATAAGGCAAGCCGCTCAGTTTAGACAATTTTATTCGTTTTTCAAGCAAACAAAAGTGACCTCTTATGAACGAGGAGAGTGGTTGATAGGTCTGTTCAGACAACCCTGCGGGTCCCCGCCCCACGCTTGCGTCAGCGCTTACGCAAATTTGGCGTCAGGAGATTGGAATAAAAACATATTGGAATAGTTTTACGTTATATGGCCCACAGTGACTGTAAGGAAAATGAAGTCACTCGTTATACTTCAAGTGCCAATTGGGAATAAGATTAGAGCAGGACTCAAAGAGAAAGTTTGTAATATAACTACGCGTAACTATACTGCGCCGTTCAAAGGCCATCACGACTTGTAGACAGAAGTGTCTGTCTCACCTGCCAAAATGTTAAACATAATTTTAGCCGTTTACAGCGCGTCCTGTCGAACGGAACCAATAGCGATCGGCGATTTGGTAATGGCCGTCACGTGCCTTAGACTAATCTATACCACAAAAATGTCGTTTCATAAACCTTAACTAATCTTACGAAACTTACCAACCTCAAACTGCTCCTTGGGCGAAGAGAAAGTGAACGAAACTACATTGGCTTGCGTACACACCGGCACAGAAGAAACTCGTGGCTGAGTGGTAGCGTCTCCGTCTTACACTCCGGAGACCCTGGTTCGATTCCCACCCAGCCCATCTTGCAAGTTGTGTTTTATTCATGAAGTGCCTGCTTGGATTTATCGCTCATGGCCAACGCCGCCGACACCGACGCCGACGACACCGGCTTTTCTGGGACACGAGCTCCTTAATGCTGTCGCGTTAAAATAGTAATTGGAGACCTGACAACAGCAAGTTCACCAACGTGGATAGCCTGCAGTAAAGCTAACTAATTTTCGTTATCTTATGAATGACGACGACGGTTGTATTTGCCAGGCGCGTGCGCTTGCTATTACTAAATTTTGGGTACGTTAATGCGGCACGTTTCAACAAGGCGTCATCATCATCATCAGCCTGGTTACGCCCACTGCAGGGCAAAGGCCTCTCCCATACTTCTCCAACTACCCCGGTCATGTATTAATTGTGACCATGTTGTCCCTGCAAACTTCTTAATGTCATATCCGCCCACCTAACTTTCTGCCGCCTCCTGCTACGCTTCCCTTCCATTGGAATCCAGTCCACAACCCTTAATGACCATCGGTTATCTTCCCTCCTCATTACGTGTCCTGCCCATGCCCATTTATTTTTCTTGATTTCAACTAAGATGTCATTAACCCGCGTTTGTTCCCTCACCCAATCTGCTCTTTTCTTATCCCTTAACGTTACACCCATCATTCTTCTTTCCATAGCTCGTTGGGTCGTCCTCAATTTAAGCAGAACCCTATTGTAAGGCTCTAGGTTTCTGCCCCGTACGTGAGTACTGGTAAGACGCAGCTGTTATGCACTTTTCTCTTGATGCAAAGTAGCAACCTGCTGTTCATGATCTGAGACTTCGTGCCAAACGCACCCCAGCACAATCTTATTCTTCTGATTATTTCAGTCTCCTGATCCGGATCCTAGGTGACTACCTGCTCTAAGTTGATGTATTCCCTCACCACTTCCAGTGCCTCGCTACCTATCGTAGACTGCGGTTCTTTTCCGAGACAGTTAAACATTAGTTTTCTGCAAAATAATTTTTAGACTTACCCTTCTGCTTTGCCTCTCCAGGTCAGTGAGCATGCATTGCAATTGGTCTCCTGAGTTACTAAGCAAGTCAATATCATCAGCCAATCGCAAGTTGCTAAGGTACTTTATATCAACTTTTATCCCCAATTCTTCCCACTCCAGGTCTCTGAATACCTCCTGTAAACACGCTGAGAGATCGTATCTCCCTGTCTGACGCCTTCTTTTATTAGGATTTTCTTGCTTTCTTTATGGAGGACTACGGCGGCTATGGAGCCGCTATATATATCTTTCAGTATTTTTTCATATGGCTCGTTTACACCCTGATTCCGTAATGCCTCCAGGACTGCTGAGGTTTCGACTGAATCAAAGGCTTTTTTCGTAATCAATGAAAGCTCTATATAAGGGTTGGTTATATTCCAACAACCGAGAATATTCCAACAATTTAACCAACAGGCGTGATGCAGAATTATTAACCTTTATATTTTACTGGCTTAAGATTTACAGTGTTAAGCTGGTACCCTTCATGAAATTGCATAGCTAATGCGTCCCTCAAAGCTTCCCGTTGAGAATCGATTGCTTGACAATAGGTAGCTTGCATAAAAGTTAAATAATATATACACAGATTTGACAGCTTTCATATCTAGCTTGTTTCGTTTACCGCCGTTATGTGCGACATTGCCCAGCTCCTTCTCGCACCAAATGTTAGTAGTATTATGGGGATTAAGAGCTAAAGCAAAATGCTATGTCATTGTAGTACCCGCCATGCTGGCGTATCGGCTCTGATGTGGCGCTGATACACGCGAGTGCGCGGAATATCATGCCTGCCGCGGCGCCCGTCTTTCGATGGCGACGAAATGCGTTAAACGCCCGCGCACCGCACAATGGTTGGATGTAAAGAAACGCAGTTTCTGCGGAGCTGCCCACTACCGCGCGCTTCATAACTATATCGTGGATTTGGCGCGTGAAACAACAGAATTTAACATCTTTACAGACTTGGCTCTTGCCACTTTTGCAGACGCCACTTTATTCGCATGCCCATGATTGACCCGGCCTTGCAACGGCGAATGCTTCGCCACGTCGAGACTCCAATTCTACTGCCGTTTTGCCACGCACTTTTGTCTCCCGTTAGTTTTTGAATTTCACGCAACGCGGCGCCCTTGGACACGCAATCGCGTTATTAAAGGCAGCGGTTCCACGGTCTTTCTCGCCTCTGTGGCCGTCTAGCGTTGCTACGCGCATCACCAGACGCCTCCGGTCCCTCACCCGGCACCCTCGATTCACGGGCGGAAAGTTTCACGCGTAACAGCCCCCAAGCGCAGACGACCACAGCAGTGCTTCCCCTGTCGTGTCTGGGCTGAGGCACAACTTACGTTATTCCGGAACCGCTGTTCAGGTCAGCGATCGCATACGTTGAGGCCTCCGTTAACTGGCATCTTCAAAAAGAGTATTTCGTCCACCAGGCCTGCAAATAAAGAAAAATGAAGGAATGTAAACTTCACTCAGCGATGAATGCAGCTGTGCGTAGAAGATGCGGTTTTCCGCCCTTTGTGTTGGAGGTTCGCGTGTAAGCTTCTGTACAAGTACGTTTCTGGAGATGCGGCATCAAAGACGGTTTCGAAAGAGCATCAAGATATATAACGAACCACATGGTATCACCATTGTATAATAGGGGACGCTCCTTCGTGTTATCACACAGTGTAGGCGCGTTTGATACATATATACCGTTCTTTCAGCGAACATTTTCCATTTTATTTTCAAATTGCCCGTGGCATATTGCACAACTCTAGTCCTTGAGATAGCCTACTTCAAGAGGGGGACATTTCTTTGAAAAAAAAAATTGAAATGCGTAATCGATTTTTTAAGAAAAATCACTATTTATGCTTCTAATTGCTTTATGGCACATATACTAATTTTCAAGTTCTAGATGGAGAGTTTGCAAGGCGGATATACTTCGAACAAATTTTTAGGATCCCACTAGTTTCGATATTTTAATTCCCGAACTTTGGGGAGAAATTCATTGGATTTCCAGTTACTTTTCTGCTTCAGTGCATCAACTGTTTTCTTAAAAATGTAAGAGTAATGATAATACATATTTCCGGCAAGCTTGACGGTGCATATCTCATAAATGGTGTCATCCTAACAATTATTTCTAACATTTATAACAATTAAGTCTCAGCCGCTGCAATTTGTAAATGTCATATTTGCCATAAGGTAACCAGTTAAAAACTGAATTAGTGAATTTTTGTTATCTAGTCCATTGTGCGCTTTAATTTCTTGTGCGAGTAATGTCCGCCTTTTTACTGGACCAGCTCAAGGACTAAAAATGTGCTATCTCTCGCACGCATTCTCTTTTAATTTTGAAAGTGTTGGCTTAAACACCCTGTATTTGTCGTCGCACGTTTGTGCACAAAGTGCCATTCAAAATTTCCGGCAGTATTCTTCCAATATTTAAACATGTTTACGCATCCTAATTTTCAAAATTATTTCTTCTATTTAAACGATTCTACTTTTCCGGAAGCAGAAATAAAGTTTAAGACATTTTGAAGAATGACTGGCGACGCATGTTCTTTGTTTACTGTGCTTGAAGGGAGTAAATACGCTAATGCTTCCTTGTGCGTCAATCGGCCTTTGTGTATTGTCCTTAGTAACTGATACTGAAATTAACATCGAGACACGGTCTGATTTACTTGGGCCTTCTCTGCCAGCGCGCTGCTGCACTCTCACTTATTTACTTATTTAATACTAAACGTTGCTCCCGAAGAAGATGACAGTTCTTTTTCAACACATAAATTCACTCACGTCTCTAAAACTTCCATCAACGTTCAGGACGTTAAACTTTCACTCTAGTTTGTTCGTTTTTATAGCATAGCTCTCATTCATTCGTTTCCTCGCCGGTATGGAGAAAAACAGAAAGGCCCTCGGGAAGCTCGTTAAAAAGTATTAATCAGAATCACTTCATACTGCAAACCAGTCGCTGAAAAGTTCAATGAATAACACGCTGCAGTTCTCAGAATCCAGATTCCCCTACTCATGGTAAAATGTGCACGCGAGATCATCAGCCGCATCATGAACAAACAATTCTTGAAATCTACCCGAAAACGAACAATTAATTTCATTAAGCTGCCCCGCCACCAACGGGCTATCTCACAAGGGAGAAAAAATGAAGGTGTTGTTCATAAAATCCCATATGCTTACCGTCCAGAGACATATTTTGGGAAAACGATAAAAATGGAAGAGCATACTTCTAAAACAGCGAGTGAAATGATTTCAAATATTGCATTCTGGTTTGCCTTGTTTTTGGAACTGCTGAGGCATAAGCGTTACCTGCTTATCATTGTGGTGTCCGTCGACAAAACTGAGCTACGAGGACGCAGAAATATTCCGTCTCTTTGTTGTGCACTAAGTTTGGTGGGGCGCTGTATAGTGGCACCATGTGGTTTGGGCTTATATAATGAAGCCTATCACCGCCAAGAGCTTTACGCACATTTTCAACTGTTTCTGCCGTGCAGATTGCAAGTATTTCTTGCATTTGGCGTCATTACTCATTTCGTTGATACTTCATTCACACAAGAGATGTTACACAACCAGTGTAACACAAAGTAAACTCGTTAAGCCAAGTAAACATTCTTGAAAATTATTCCGGCAGTGCAAAAACCGCCAGAATGTTTTCACGACTGAGCGCACAGAGTCGACAGCACCAGAAACACCGCCAAATACGATGTGCAGAGTGGGAATTCTCGCCGCTAAGAACAACGGCTAGGATCGCTGGTAGCCTTGGATGGCAAAGACATTTACGAAGACAATTTACGTAGTTATAATTGGATCTGAATACAGTGCGGCAACCATATCTGGCCACTGCATACGCTGCCTAGCCCTTGAAGCCTGAATACAGCTCTGGTCGGGACACCGGAATTGCATTTTGTAGATCCAACGCCACATTCCAGACCTTTTCAGCCCAATCTGTCATGTTCGGTTGCATAAATGAACCATCGTTTTCCGTATCATTAGGTTCAGTTTAACTTTCTTGTACAAGTGATCCATTAAATAGCTAATACTTATTTCTCGCCTAGGCCACTAGTTCGCTCTAGCTATAGATAAAACGAAAATACAGTGCATTAAAGCTGTGGACGGAGCCACAAACACATGACCATCATTAGCTTCGTGAAAAGTCATGCAAGCATGGGGGACAATCAAATGACGACAAGTAAAATTCAGCACCAAAATGTGCAAGCAATAGCAGTAAACCATGGCACATATTCTTGAACTCATGCACAACAAAAATATGCTACAATTCGGTGAGAACTCATCTAGGATGACTATCCCAATGTGTCAATAGCCGGTACGCTTCATGTATGAGGCGTGTACTGCAACCGAGCTTCTCTGTCATGCTTCCTTCTATCATGCTGCGTCATCTGGCAGCGCCGCCACAAAGTCCCTGAAACGTCTTATGCGGGGCCTCCGAGATCGGCCCGCCTCCGAAATTGCACCCTTAGCGTGCCGGTGTATGTGGACTCTGTACTGCAGCCGGGTGTTGCTCTCACGTGTCGTTATTACAATGGTCATTATTATTTTGGGGGCATCCCTGTGACCCAGAGTAGCAAGATATCATCACCGAGCCTGTTTAAGCTAATGGTAGATGTAGTAGCACATGTATTGTAAAGTTACATTTGGCCTATTTTGTGTTGATATTTTCTTTCTTCATTGCAATGACGCACAGCACATGCGGTGTTGAACAAACCATAAAACGACCTGTGTGTGACTGTTCGTTATAGGAAGATGAGACGATCGCTATTAGGTCTACGTTAAGGCACTAAGAAGACAGACTTTTCACAGAAGATATCTTGGGACTGCGGCCTCTTATATGCTCCACAAAGCCACAAAAGCACTGCTTCGAGTATTGAGATGCACCAGCCTATATGAGACATCGTGATCAACTGGGCTTTGGATGCTTCACTACGTGTATACTCGTGAAAAATGAGGACTTCTGTTCTCCTTCTCATTTTTATTTCTCCTTTAATTTTTCCCCACTGCAGCGTAGCCTACATGGCTTTGTGCACTGCCCTTGGTGGTGTACAGATTTCCCCTCCTGGTCCCGTATTACAAAACCTTCTTACTCTAAATGTTTTCCTGCCAGCCAATAGTGATGTAGCACATATTATTAGCGAAGGTTATTAGTCAATAAAAAACAGCACTTACGAATGAAGAACTTTGGCAATTTGGCCCCTGATTTTTTCTCGCTGCATTTGTAAATATCTGTCACCTTTTTTGTTTCCATCCTTGCAACCAATTTGCCGTATTCATCTTACTTTCTTTTTCATGACTCCAGGCGATCTATTCAGAGTGTACTACCCTGTATTACCCTGTACTTGGTGGCCAACACTCTTCATCTCATTATCGATTCAGTGACTCTGCTTTCTAGGTGCAGATATTTCTTGCATTTTAGCGACACATTTGTTCTCAGTGGTCACGCCCCGCAGTCGTCTTTACATTAAGCTACCTTCATTGCCAACATTTTTGACCTCGTCCTTGATTCCTTGAGCCTGCTTTCGAGGTGCAGCGGCATGTAATGTAAAACTATTCCAATAAGACTTCATTTCAATCTCATAACCTCAAACTTACGTAACCGCCGATGCAAGCATCGGGTGGTGACCCGCACATTTGTCTGAACACACCAATCAAACGCTCTCTTTGTTCATAGGAGATCACTTTTGTTTACTTTAAAAACGAATAACATTAATTGCCTACATTGGGTGGGTTGTCTTATCTAATTGGTTAACAAGAGGCGAGGAGCACGTTCAAGTGGAGAGGGATTCAATGGGGCCGAGCTAATGCACTGAAAATCGATAACCGGATGAAAAGGGTGGTGCCGGCGTCTGTGATTTGTCCGCTTTCCGTTACTTAGCTTGATGTGGCTGGTCGAAAATCACGGCGGCATGGAACGGAAGGCTAAGAATGCCGCTAAACCGGATCCTCAGCAAAGAAGTGTTGGCAGAGCGAGGTCGTATATAACGTGCCGAAAGTGCTCAATAACGTTATATGGCGACGCACAAAAAGAAAAAAAATGTTGTACGCAAATAAACTGGTTCTCTCCGGCAGATTCCTGTAGCCAATGCCTGGGCGATCGGCGACAGCCATTCTCTATTCCTATCGGAACGGGGAAGTCTTCGCCTACTCAGGAGAAGAACCAGTTTAGGTCAGCATGTTAATACATATTTAACGCGTACGCGTCACTTTGGCGCGGTCAGTTTTCTCAAGTTCACGACTTCGCTTTACCAACAGGCAAAATGGACGCATCCCGAAAAGTTTTGACCAATAGCAGAGGGCTAATGGCGAAAAGGCATCGAATGGAATCTAGTAATTTTTTTCTTTTGTTTCGTCTAATTAGGCATAATCATTGTGTACGCACCATATCAGACGGGGAGCTGTCGCGGTTTCATGAAGTCCCGTGACACAGCCAATTGGGGTGGCCAAAAAAGATTTTGAGCAATTGGGGTGGGCTGATTGCAGAACTGGAATAGGAAAGTTTGGAGTAGCTTTACGTTATAGTGCGCCAGATGTGTGGGCATTTTCGCGATACATTTGTTTCCATCCTTGTTTCAGTACATTTCTGCAAAACTAATTTTGCTCGTAACAAAGGAAAATTCCCTAGTGGGCTGGTTGGTTTGACACAATTAGCACAGTTGCGCAAGACGACAAACGGAAAGGTCAAAAGCGGGAAAGCGGTCTCGTGGGTGTTGTTTTTCTAGCTTGTGTCCTGTCCCTTTGCCACTTTTGCTCAACTAAGCTAAATATTAGTTTTGCTCGGCGCTTCTCCGACTTCAAGAAAGGCCAGAGCTTTGGAACCCCATATTGCCTGATCTGGGGTGTTACTTCGGGCGCCCTATACCCATAACAATTCCCACCGACCTTTGGTCAACTTCCAATGAAGACAAGAGGTCTAATGTTAAGCAAAAAATTGAATTGGCAAACGTTAGTGCTGGAACCATTACTCCCTCTTAAGTGCGTCGCACCACCTCATATATAGGGTGTCAATCAGAATGTCCTGAGGGGCTGGTTGGTTCATTCAAATGACCGATTGCTATATGCAGATAGAAATATCGAGCGCAGACTACCAACTGGTTTTTTTTGCAGCTTTGGGTTTTGCAGAACCATTTGTGACCATTTGTTGGCTGAACCTTCACAATAAACGAGTTTGTAGACTGCACTACAATATCTGGCCACGACTGCTGTATATATTTACGACCAGCTAACCGACGACATCACTACGGGGGTGCATGGGCCTGAAACACTCGCGTGGCCGAATGTGCCGCCAGAACTAACCCCCATAGCACACGACGCGACGTCGTCTACAATTGAGCGCACGACGGTCCTGGCACACTGTTGCCCGTGTGTTTCCGCTTGTTTTTCGCGTCCATTGACTCATTCGTGCTACTTGACGTCTTAAAGCAACTCCCTGGCTATGAGCAACTCCGTTGCTGAGCGCTGCAGGATATTGTGCACCTCTTCGCCTAAATGTAATTGCACGAACGCTTTGAATTTTGCCCCCGTCTAAACGCGGCAGCCGGAACGCGCGGAACGAACTAACGAAAATAATGTTTAGAGCACGGCCTGGAGAATGCAAACCTTAAATTCCTTTTCTTGCACCATTTACTCCGGCGACGTCCGACATATACTGTCATCGTTGCCTGCAGCAAAAAGAATTAGTTGGTATACTGACCTTCAAAGCCGAGTTTCCGTAGCGCGAATTAACAGAACATACACGAACAACCTACACGGTTGGCCAGGTAAGTCGCTTACAATAATGACCTGTTAGTTTACGCTGCTCGAAGTCACGTTTCGAGGATACCGTTATCATCCTGTCAACAGGAGGATATGGAATGAACTAGAAGAAGCGGTTTTATTTTTTTAAATCTTTTTTACGGGTCCGGGTCTATTAATATCGATCTCCAAAGGGCGAAAGTTCACAAGATAGCTGCTAATCTGTATGTATTGCTGCGTTGCCACGGTGACTATTTGCGCATGCAATATTTTCAAAACGTCCAGTAGCACCGTTAGTTCTCATGATTACAGTCACCGTGGGAGTGTTGATGGAGCTTTGCTGGCACTGCCGCGTATTTGGCGAAGCTCGCACCCGCCGCTACCTCACGTTCTGCTGGTGCGTTGGCTTAGAGATGATTCAAACAAAAGCGTTAGGAGACAAACCAAACCTAGCTAGGCTGCTCTTGCGACCACTGCTCACCCACGAAAACGTCGCATAGTGACATTCAATCTCCATTTTGAACGACTAATTCGGAAACTCTGCCCCTAAAATCTTGAGGAAACAAACACACGTTCTCATCGTGGTGTTTTCATTCTGAAAAGGGCACGCATTCTTGCCGTCTTTCGCTTACATTACCCCATCACGCTACTGTTTTCTTTTCCAGAATTTTCAGACCTCAAGACCTGGTATTCTTGGCACAACTATGCATACCTGCACGATATACCCCACCACTAATACAATATTTCTGATCAAAGGCTGCATTTTTTTTACAATTTCTTGGTTGACATGACACATTAGCAGATATCTTCGAGGTGTACGGTAATGGTGATGCACCATTACCATACCCTAATGGTGCCTTTGGCAGCGCAGTCGATAATTGATGAAACTATCACGAAACGTTCTCACAACGGCGAGTGCTTATCGTACACACCCAGTGAACAAATCATGCGTAAACAGCGATTGAGAGCGAAGTGATAGGGGAGGTTGTGGCGACATTTCATATGGCGGCAGTTTCGCGAAGTAAGAAAAAAAGATACAAGCAAAATCAAATCCAACATCGAAGGGAGCCTCGGCATGAGGAGGTCTGAAGCTGATAGAAGAGGTCGTGATTCTTACCTATCAAGATCTCTGTGTACTGAATCAGTACAAATGATTTATGCGCTAATTGATCGCTTGGTCTTACTCTTTTCTATAGTTCCCTTAGCATATTAGTTTTCTCACTTCAAAAGCTTCAATTTTATGGCTTGTTTTGTCATTATCACCCATACTGACAGATCGTACAGGTTAGTCTTGCCAGCTTGCCTGTACGAGCTGTCTTATCCTTATCCCATTTACCTTTGTAAACAGGGTTCACCCTGCTTTCAGACCACTCTGTGGCAATTTTCTTTGTTTTAATAACTTGCTCTGTGACACTGGTCACCTGTGCATTGCTGTTTGTACCTAGCTGATTGATTAGCTGTATTGAGATTTCATATTTTTCTGCTGCCGCGTTTGTAGAAGCATTTCCTTCGTTTTTTTTTTCTTACTCTGTATCAAATGTGACATCTCGCGACACGCCTTCTAATTCCACACGTGGCCTCCGAGATGCATAGCGTGCCGGTGAGTTCGAACACTGCCAAATAATTCCTACTCGCCGCGGTCATTCATTGCAAAGTGCACTAATGCACCAGTCTGCCCTTTTCTAGAGCTCCTGTGAACCGACCTCTATTTCGCAGAGTCTGAAATAAATTTTAAAGGGGTCTTCTTTTTATTTGATAGCGCCCTTATAGCACTTCCGCCCTCATTCTTATACTGCGCTATATTCGGGACCGGCCCGTATTTTGTCCAGCAGAACAAGAAGTGCTTGGAGTATCCAAAGATACAACGAATACTACTTGCAATAAAAACTGGACTGCAGCAGTCTCAGCAAGCGCCGTTGACGTCAATCAAATCCAGTAGCTCTGCTCATGCTTGGCTGCAGTTTTGCCTGCTCGACAGAATCGGCGAGTTGGACACGCAACCGCGAGGTACACATCGCATACTACGATAATTCTCCAGCGCGGCTACAAACTCATCGAAGGATCCGTCTTTTTCGTACGATCGAGCTGCGACGTTTAGAAATCATCTGTGGCCCGAGATCACGAAGGCGTTCTCGCGTGAAATAGAAAGATAACAAAAACGTGGCAACACGGACGCGCTGCGACAGTGAGGGATAGAAATTGAATGAAACTTGCGTAGCCTAATGTTATGCACATTGGAATTATCACTGATAGCAATATTTGTACCCAGCCGTCATCTCTGGCCCCCGTCTCTTCCTCATTAGTTCCCACATCGTACTCGTCTCCATAACTGCGTAACCTCGGAAATTACCTGGCTAAGGTTGATGCTTGGACGAGTTGGAGGACCACTTCAACATGCGTTGCCGTTAAATTTGCTGGTGTACGGAAAATTTTACATGCACTCTGCAGTGGCGTATGTTCCACGACAGGAAGGCCTCTGCAACCCTTGCACACTTTTTAAAAGTCCCTTATCAGGCCGAAATGCAGATTTTGTTGACACAGAGTAAGTTTTTTGGGCGCCATCTAGGGAGCATCCTACCAGGAGCATTTTTCAAATTGGCTGAATATTAGAGGAGATAAGAGAAATCGAAATGTACAGTTGCCATTCTACCATGAAGGAGGTGAGTGTCACAGGCAATGCAGATACTCGCTATTTCTGCATCTACTACTGTCCAAAAGTGACATTTCTTCCGTGTCTTCTCCCACACTGGAGCCGGGGGACCAGGTCATGTTTACGGCGTAAGCTTCACCTACTTTCTTTTTCTTCGCTTCATCCTTTCGCTGAGTGGCGCCCTCACTGTAGCCATATTGTGCGTTCTGCATTGAAATATTTTCCAGGTCACGTGCCATAATTGATGACGTTACAGGGAGTGCGTCTCACGTAGACGCATCTTTGTGCGTGACCTTCACTCTGTCTAGAAGCCGAGCCCCCTCTAAAGAACGGCTCGCGGTCTCCTGTTTGAGAGAGAGAGAGAGGAAAGGGGAAAGGCAGGGAGGTTAACCAGAGAAAAAAAATCCGGTTGGCTACCCTACGCTGGGGAGAGAGGGGAGGTAAAGTGGAAACAAAGTAGAGATAAGGAAAGGAAGGAGCATAGACACACAATCACACGCAGTCACTGTCACCGAACACTGTCATCGCACAGCACACTGACACGTGTAGCACTATCAACATCAGTTCAGGCTACAGTCGCCTGTCCAGTTCTGTCGCCCTCAAGAACCGCAACAGTGCCCTCGTCGCCCTCTGCTGCGATGGCTTATGATGGCGGTATCTGAAAATGAGTTCCTCTGTGAGAGGTCTTTGGTCAAAGCGCGCTATCGCGGTTGCAAGTGATTGTCTCTGTAAATTATATCGAGGACAGTCACAAAGAAGGTGTTGAAAAGTCTCCTCGTTACCACAGTCCTCACACGAGGCGTCGTCGGCCCATCCAATTCGGTAAGCGAAAGACTTGGTGAAAGCCACCCCTAGCCATAGTCGACAAAGCAGGGTAGCTTCGCGACGACAGAGCCCAGCTGGAATACAAAGGCGTAGGGAGGAGTCAAGATGGTGGAGTCGGTAGTTGTGAAAACTTCCAGCGTTCCGCAAGGATAACGTGATGTGACGGCTGATCATTCGAAGTTTTCGAGCGGCATCTGTCCTTGATAACGGTATCGGCTCCTCTTCGTCCCCTTGAAGAGCCGACCGAGCAGCGTTATCAGCGTGTTCGTTCCCTATGGCTCCGCAGTGACTTGGAAGCCACTGAAATGTCACGTGGTGTCCTTTCTCAGTTAAGGTATGAATGAGTTCTCTAATCTCAAATACCAGTTGTTCGTGTGGTCCGCACCGCAGAGTCAATAGCAAAGATTGCAATGCAGCCTTGGAGTCACTGAATATTGACCACCTTCGAGGTTGTTCTTGGTTGACGAGACGAAGTGCAGCGCGAAGGGCTGCAAGTTCGGCGGCCATCGGTGTCGTTGGGTGACATGTCTTGATACTGATGGTAGTGGCTTTCGCTGGGAAAACCACGGCTCCAGAGGAACACTGGAGAGTTGCCGATCCATCAGTATAAATATGTACGTGTTCGGCGTACCTCTCGTGCAAAAGAAACAGAGTTAGTTGTTTAAGAGCTGGTGATGACAGCTCAGATTTCTTCCTGATTCCTGGTACGGTGAGGTGCACTGCGCGTCGAGCCAAACACCAAGGAGGAATCGATGGCTTAGTTGCGGGGGTGTAGCCTGATGGGAGGCAGGTGTAATACTCCGAAATCGCAGTACAAAAAGCTGCCTGCGGCCTTTCTGATGGTAGTGTTGCCAGATGGTGGGAACAGGCACGGGAAACGTGCCTAATGTGCACTCTCAACACTTCTACCGCAATGTGTGTTTGTATAGGTTAGTCCTGAGCAATCGCAATAGTCGCTCCTGTCGATGTGCATTTTGGCAAACCAAGACAAACCCTGAGAGCCCGAGCTTGAATAGCCTGTAGAGCACGAATATTTGTCTGGCAGGTGTTGGTCAGTACGGGCAAACTGTATATAAAAAAAAAATGTCGCATGCTTTCGCGACCCCGAAGCCGCTTGATACTTCACCTAGATGATTTTCACCACGTGATCTAGCCGCGGCGCAATGTCATTTTGCAATGTCCAAACATTATGGGAGGCTTTTTGGGATTACGCATGCAGGGCGACTTTATCGGTGCAGCAAGTACTCTACCTACGTCGTATGTTCCTAAAGGACCTGCACGTTCTGACACAGCTTAAGAAAAAAAGGATATAGACTTAATTCTTTACGACATCCGTTGCTCTCTTTCTGCCTTCTGCTTCCTCTAAAAAATAAGCTCGATCATATGTCGTGGTGACACAATTGGTCTTCCATCTACTTAACTGCATAGGAGATCCTGTATAATTGGTTCTCAAAAGGGCTAGCATACTGTAAGGATTCTAATCCAGTCTTATTTCTTCGCGCGCTTCGCCAGTGCTGCGAGCGGCGCTGCGCCCGCGTTATCATAGAGATCGGCTTGTCGTAAACATTTGGTTATAAAAAAGGAATAAGATGGAGTGTAAGCGATTCCAAGGTCGATCCGAATTGGTCGCGCAGAATCAGGCTGAAAGCGCCACATAATGAATTGTTCTCCCACAGCAGCAAGGGCGCTTACGCTCGAGCAGCGATTGCAGCGCGACTATGCGACTATGTGAGCCCGCCATGTTTCGAACGTATGACTTCTATGGCAGCTTCGCTACCAGGTATATTTATCCTGGCGATTCTTTATTACACCTGCTCTGCGGCGGTATCGTAGAACGATCCTTTCCGGGGATATGATCACCTTTTCGAAATTTGGCGGGAATCGAACCAAACGCACTCGCATTAACGAGCGATAGACTTTCTCGAAATATGATAAGACACCGTACTATGCTTTTCGTAAGCCTCCAGGTTTCTGCACCGTACGTGACTACTGGTAAGACTCAGCTGTTGTACACCTTTCTCTTGAGGGATAATAGCAACCTGCGGCTCGTGATCTCAGAATGCTTGCCAAACGCACCCCAGCCCATTCTTACTTGATTATTTCAATCTCATGATCCGGATCCGCGATCACTACCTGTCCTAAGTAGATGTATTCCCTTACCACTCCCAGTGCCTCGCTACCGATCGTAAACTGCTGTTCTCTTCCGAGACTGTTAAACATTACTTTAGTTTTCTGCAGATTATTTTAGACCCGCCCTTCGGCTTTGCCTCTCCAAGTCAGTGAGCATGCATTGCAGTTGGTCCCCTGAGTTACTAAGCAAGGCAATATCATCAGCGAATCTCAAGTTACTGAGGTATTCTTTGTTAACACTTATCCCGAGTTCTTCCCTATCCAGGTCTCTGAATACCTCCTGTAAACACGCTGTGAATAGCATCGGAGAGACCGTATCTCCCTGCCTGACGCCTTTCTTTATTGGGATTTTGTTGCCTTCTTTCTGGAGGACTACGGTGGCTGTGGAGCCGCTATAGATATCTATCAGTATTTTTACATACGGCTCGTCTACACCCTGATTCCGTAATGCCTCCATGATTGCTGAGGTTTCGACTGAATCAAATGCTTTCTCGTAATCAATGAAAGCTATATGTAAGGGTTGGTTATATTCCGCACATTTCTCTATCACCTGATTGATTGCGTGAATATGGTCTATTTTTTAGTAGCCTTTACTGAATCCTGCCTGCTCCTTTGCTTGACAGAAGTCTAAGGTGTTCCTGCTTCTATTTGGGATTACCTTAGCAAATACTTTGTAGGCAACGGACCCTAAGCTGAACAGTGTATAATTTTTCATGTCTTTGGCGTCCCCTTACTTATGGATTAGGATTATGTTAGCGTTCTTCTAAAAATCTGGTGCGCTCGAAGTCATGAGGCACTGCGCATACGAGGTGGCCAGGTTTCCTAGAACGATCTGCCCACCACCCTTCAACAAATCCGCTGTTACCTGATCCTCCCCAGCGGCATTCCCCCCTTTGCATAGCTCCCACGGTTTTCTTCACTTCTTCCAGCGTTACTTCTGAGATTTCGAATTCCTCTAAACTATTCGCTCTTCCATTATCGTCGTGGGTGCCACTGGCATTGTATAAATCGCTATAGAACTCCTCAGCCACAGGAACTATCTCATCCATATTAGTAATGATATTGCCGGCTTTGTCTCTTAACGCATACATCTTATTTTTTTCCAATTCCTATTTTCTTCTTCATTGGTTTTAGGCTTCATCCGTTCCTGAGAGCATTTTTTAATTCTATCCATATTATGCTTCCTTAGGTCAGCTGTCTCACGCTTGTTGATTACCTTTTAAAGTGCTGCCAGTTCTATTCTAGCTGTAGGGTTAAGTGCTTTCATACATTGGCGTTTCTTGATCAGATCTTTCATCTCCTGCGATAGCTTACTGGTATCCTGTCTAACGGAGTTACCACCGACTTCTATTGCACACTACTTCATGATGCCCACAAGACTGTCGTTTATTGCTTCAACACTAAGGTCCTCTTCCTGAGTTAAAGCCGTATACCTGTTGTGTAGCTCGATCTGGAATTCCTCTATTTTCCCTCTTACCGCAAACTCATTGATCGGCTTCTTATGTACCAGTTTCTTCCGTTCCCTTCTCAGGTCTAGGGTCATTCGAGTTCTTACCATCCAATGGTCACTGCAGCACACCTTACTTAGCAGGTCCACATCTTGTGTGATGCCAGGGTTCGCGCAGAGTATGAAGTCTATTTCATGTCTAGTCTCGCCGTTCGGGCTCCTCCACGTCCATTTTCGGCTATCCCGCTTGCGGAAGAAAGTATTCATTATCCGCATATTATTCTGTTGTGCAAACTCTACTAATAACTCTCCCCTGCTATTCCTAGTCCCTATGCTGACTGACTTGTTGCCAGACTACTTCTTGCCTACCCTGGCATTGAAGTCGCCCATCAGTATAGTGTATTTTCTTTTGACTTAACTCATCGCCGATTCCACTTCTTCATAGAAGCTTTCGACTTCCTGGTCATCATGGCTGGATGTAGGGGCGTACACCTGTACGACCTTCAGTTTGTACCTCTTAAGTTTCACAACAAGAAACTCTACGCCACCGCTGCACTTGCAGCGGTGGCGTAGCGGTACTTTCTATAGAACTTGCTATAGAACAAAGCACAACTCCTCGCTGCTGATATAGACTGAATGCATTTGTTTCTTTACGGCTGAAATGCTCCTTATAGTACTCGCGTTCTAACACTGAGTTAACCTATTCATTAAGACGCACGGCTTCGCAAAGAACTATAATAAGTTTGCATTACTAAAAACCATTTCTTTATATTCTATGTGAAAAATAAACCAACTCCATTACTGCAAGCTGATGCAATACATTAAAGAAAATAAATCAGTCTATTCAGAATCTATACCCGCCAATCTGCACTGCAACTACGTCGACACAATATGGAAACTTCAAAAATAAGAACCAGTTATGGAATTCAACCTGTCAGTTAGCAGGTACGTATCTTCACTACTATATCGCTACATAATTATGGCGATGACATCATGAAGCGCTAAATTAAATCATAATAATACTTTCCTATTCGAAGGATATTTAGTTTTGATTAATGAAGCCGTATTATGAATAGCGAGCTTTTCCCTCCTCATTTTCTTTCTACCTGTTATTTGTCAAGTTACAGCTGTACCTACATTTAAAAGGTACCTTGAGTGTGTTCGGGGGTATTTAGTCATTTTGTATAAGTGTTCTTTAACGAAAATTTGGTTCTGTATCGCGGCCCTAGTTTATGTTCGGCTTGTTTATGTGATTTGTTTGGTGCAGTGGGGACTGCGTGCCGAATTATAAGAGCAAATGCCTTCGTCAGACCACGCGGCTACTTGCTTCTGCTTCTTTTCCATTCTAAGCAGAAGAAATAAATTTGTTCATTCATTCATTCGAAGAAATGGGACCACGATTAGGACGAACATACTCTACCGTACCGGTAAATTTGAATCATGTAGTCTTCGGAATGAAAAAAAAAACAATAAATTCTAACGGTCAGGACTTTATAGGGGTATCAAAGATATATTTCTCAAAATCTGAATTGTAGGTCGCGACCTATCTCTCCAATTTTACTTATCCTTGCCCAGGTTGATTTAATGCACGAGTCTGCTTCTGTACTCAATTTCCATGATAATAGAATATTGTTAGACGTAGATGCGGACCTCTCCCATCAATCAACCTTGTCCGTGTCTAGTTTCTGTCTAGGAGATCCATAAAATGGACCACCTGGCCCTAGAGCACGTGCGGAAAAAAAAGAAAAAGCTTGTACGGTATCAATTGTTCCCTTTCTTTGAATGCGCTGTGATCCGCACACACAAGAAAGAATCCACTATCTTTCTATCGAAAGGCTTATCAGTGGGCTAATCAAAAGCGCACGCTTACGCATTCAATGCACACGAGGAAGAGGAGAGACGTCGTGGTGTGACGGGACCGCCGAACGCAATTCGAGCCACGTAAGCGAATGCCGCCCATGCAGCTCTCGTGACCCCCTGGGCCACCGGAAGTGCCGCGGTTCAAGGCCTTGAGCGCCCCGACGAAAGTGGCTCCTGGCCCACTTTCCTAACCGGCCTGCTCCACAGGGGAACGCCGGTGCGTCGTCGTAGACGACGGGCGCCGTCTCGGCGGCTCCCGTGTGGCATTTTCGGATTTCATTGCTATTTTGGGTGCGTGGGGACTCCCACAGCGCTTCAATACTCAATGCGTGACGACAAGGTCGCATATTTGAGTGCGCGTTGCTGCATTTCACGCTGCTTTGGTTTCTTAGCAACCGCGCAGCTTCGTGAATTTCGTATTTATTTTGGCTATGATTTTGAGTTTACTTGCAACATGACTTGCGTTGGTAGGTCGCAGAAAAGGTAAAAGGAACTAAACCGCAACGGTGGGACTTGGGCCGCTATTTTGTAGCGATGCCTTATGCCTTATTCTATGCTGTTCTTATCATCCACCACACACGGCCGCCTGATCGCGTTGATAATGTGGGCAGACCGTCGCTCTGACCAGTGGCCAAGCGCGAAACGCCTGAAAAAGCATAGAATCGGAAAAGGCATCGCTACAAAATACCGGCCTTGGACCCTCTTTCTAATTCCTTCTTGTGCAAACGTGGGGCTTTTCTGAGCATTCCTAAAAGCACACTGTGCGGGTGATTTCATGTTTCATTTATTCGGGAATGTGATCACCCTTTTATGACAGCCTTATATAGAAAATAAAAAAATTGGCATTTGCATGTCTCCGTGTCGTGTTGTCGTGATTAGAATGGGTTCTAACACTTCGCAAGACTTTCTAGGGAATGAATTTGGAATTCTTAATCCCTCATCAAGCATATAATATTTATTTACTACGTAAGTTAGTTCTTGCTAATCTAACGGCAAATATAAGAAAATAACATCAATGTTGCCTCTACTTGAGTGTCTTTCTATAGAACAGCCTAAATTAAATAGTTTTTCCTTTGAACAAAAATCAGTTTCAAAATTTCCTACCGCACCCGTAGTAACGCATTCGTTGTCTGTTGCGGCCTGTGAATATCCCCGCAATCCGTTTTATCGTTTTTGCGCCCCTGTAAAATACCGGACCCAAACTATTTTCGGGACACAATGCGTATAAATACGCAGATAAAAGACATACGGTGTCTCCCCTGGCGCTAAGTTTATCAATACAGCTTGTAACATTTGAATGCAAACACGTACCGTGAACAACGCCGATGGTCTCATGGGACGCGCAATAGTCGCCGAAGCGCTAATGAGAAAAATATAGTGAGGGGGGGGGGGGAGGGAGACTACGAACGGTGACCACTGACACTCTTTCCTACCTCTTGCACCGAGAGCAAACAGCTCAAAACAGTCAATCTTAACTGAAAGAGCCAAAAATCAGGTCATCCGACACTGCAGTACACAGTTCAATCCCAGCAGTATACCACTATGTGAAAACAGACAGAGTATGGTTCCGTTAGGTTGACAAGTAATTCCACAAGTAAAGCTTTCAAATTATTTGAATATGACATCTTTATTATGCGCCACACTATGGTCTACCTGTGAGTCCGCGCATTGCTTCTAATATCTTGCAATGAAACCATTTCTTCGTAGCTTAATCAGTATATAAAAAGTATTAAAAAAGAGAAAACAGCCAACCGTGAGCAATTTCTTCCGACTCTAAGCTCATTCACTGTGAGAATAAGGCTGTCATTTTATGCTTTGTTGTCCAGCTCGTCGGTGCCGCATATCCTCGATGGGGAATTTACGAAGAGTTGGATGGAATTATAAATATGCATTAAGCTGAGTGTAAGAAAAAGGAATAAAGCCTTTCAGAAATTGCCAGAAAACGGAAGAACATCATATTTTACTCAGAGACCTTAGGAAAAATACTGCTTTTCAACAATGAGGAATTCTCCAATGGCAGAACAGGCATCCTTATAACAATGTCACAGAAAGGAGGCTCACAAAGGAAGGAAGAATGGTTAGAGTGCAAGAATTTTATCCGTCTCGCGGAACGATTCTTCTGAAATGTATTTCCGGGGGCACATTAAATATCTCTAAGTGATGAAGATTTCCGGAATCCCCCACTACAGCGTGCCTCATAATCACATCGTGATTATAACACGTTAAACCCTAGAATTTATTAATAATTTCTTTAATGATTTCCCAAGGGGTTAGCACAGGTGGCAGAATGAAAAAAGAAAAAACAACGTCACCGCCACATTGGCACATGGGTGAGGATGCCACACAAGCTTTCTGAAAAATAGACCTGCGTTGGTGCAGTATAGGCAAATTACGACTTAGGTACTGCGCGACTTAAGCGAATGACGGCGAAGTAAGTGGTACCGGAAGCAACCGTAAGGCAGCATTTTCTTTTACACAAAACAGCAAATATGAACATCGAACTCACCCAGTCGTGTTCAGTCGATTTTCATGCTTTGGGTCATACACGGCACAGTCCCGACAGTTAGAATTCAAGGCACAACTGCGGCGGGACGAAAGTACCATATGTAACAGAGAAAGGCGCGCTAGAAGGTGGTCGGTGCTTGAATGCATAATATAACCACACAAACTACAACGGACGAAGAAGGAAACACACTGGACAAGCGCGAACAAGCTTTGTGTTATCCTCGCTTGTCCAGTGTGTTTCCGTCTCCGTCTGTTGTAGTTTGCGCAGTTATATTATGCATTCAAGCGTGACGAAAGTCAGTCCCTCCTATAGTCCCAAAATTGTCACTTGTAAGCACGACTTGTCTTAATAGGGCCGCCATCAGTAGTTAATTTTATATTATCAGCCACGATTGGTCTGCCCGTTGGCTCACCGTAAGGCAGCATTTTCTTTTACACAAAACAGCAAATATGAACATCGAACTCACCCAGTCGTGTTCAGTAGATTTTCATGCTTTGGGTCATACACGGCACAGTCCCGACAGTTAGAATCTGCGTCATCTTATCTTATCTTATCTGCGTCAGAGCAGATAAGAGCAGATAAAAGCATATTAGGATAAATTTGCACTGTATTCGTGCTTACATTAGAGTCCGAAAAGTTACCTTTGTTTGGCAGACGCTGGGGCTACAGAGCATACCAGAGAGTTGATGAGAGGTGCTATGCGCTAATGACACTGGCAGCTTCCCTAGTTAGTCACTTCAGCTCAACCTGGTTATATTTTGTCATAGGAAACGTTCCCGGAGGCAAAGAAAATTGAGTTATGGGGTCATAAGCAGTGCTAATGCACTCATCAAAATAAAAAAAAGCGCTTAGCGTGGAAGCTTGGGCTTGTTGGTGATTCATTGGAAAAAGTACAAAGCGCAAAAACACACACAGACACACAAACGACACGCACACGGCGCCTACACAGCGCTGTGTGCCTGTTACTCCGTCGTATCCTTTTCTTTATTGCGCTGTGTCCTTTTAAAAAAAAAATACCACCTTAGGCATATCAAAATAATGGTAGCCGACAGTTAAACAACCTGCTAGCAAAGCTCGCAGGATGTTACATTTTATTCGCAGAAATTTTAAACAGGCAACACGCGAAGTTAAATAAACTTTATACTTCTTACATGTTAGAAGAATACTTGAATGTGCTTGTGTAATATGGGATCCCTATCAAGATTACCTCATTAATAGACTGGAAAAACTACAGAGCGAAGCAGAGAGGTTTGTTTGCATTAATTACAGCCCATACTCTAGCGT
Source organism: Dermacentor albipictus (assembly GCF_038994185.2). Lineage (NCBI taxonomy): Eukaryota > Metazoa > Arthropoda > Arachnida > Ixodida > Ixodidae > Dermacentor > Dermacentor albipictus. Next base: position 31,783,760 of record NC_091825.1, read on the forward strand.
TTCCGAAATGAAGGGCACTTTAGGATGGGATCTACTACATATGCGTAGGCAGACGTTAAGGCTTACACTATTGCACCGAATATATAATAATCAGACAGGTATTAATCGCTATAACTATCTCCTGGAACCAGATTATATATCGACTCGCTGTGATAACAACAAGAAGATCTCAGCCCATAACTGCAGAACAAACTCTTTTTACTACTCTTTTTTCCCAAAACAATTAGACAATGGAATAGTTTATAAAATGATATAGTAAATGTGTCAAATAACGAACTATTCTACTCAATGCTGTGACGGCGCTCTTGTAAAACAAATGTATGTGTTATATATCTTGGAACCTGCTTGTTTCACGTTACTTGTATGCCTTTCTCTAGCAGCTATTGTGGTGCTTCTGTTTGTGAGTATATCTGTCCAAATGCTTCTCTGTATTACTGGTTATATTCTGTTCCCCCCTACGTAATGCCTTTATGGCGATATAGGTACTCTGTAAATAAAAATAAATAAATAAGAAGTCTCAGACGAGCAAACTATCACGTAATAAGTGCTCCGAAAAAAATATGTTTATACGCATTATTATACCCGCCTTTTTAAGTACAACTTAAAAAGTAACCTAAAAAACGTTTTCAGGTTTCTGTCTTTTCAAGTAATACGCAGAGGAAAATGCCTAAAAAGTATCATTGCAACATGATTAAACGATTAAATACCGCAGCATGCTGTAACGTTATGGGTGAGACATTTTAGGAGTTTTGGAAGACTGTTCTTTTAAAATGCTGTTTGATGAGAATCAGCTCAGTGATTGCTTGTATTTAAAAAAAATCAGGTGCCCCTAACCGCATTTCTTCTTATTCGTGAAGTGTTTTCACTGCATTGCAATGTCGTACAGATTGCGCATGCTTAAGGTAAACAGAATTGTCCGGGAATGCCTTAATTTTCTCATATGCATAGCGCTTCAGGAGTGGATGGTGCAAACGGGAAAACTACACTAAAATACAGGATGTAAAACTAGGGTATAGCGGTGTTTTAAGCGACAGGGGCAGTGTTGTTTTTTAAGGTGACAATACCACATTATAGCAAAAAATAAGTGATAATAACGCTGCTTGTGGAATCCAAGATCAGTGTTCATCAAACATCGTACAAGATTGTTTTGCCATAACGCCCTTCAATTTTCTCTAGGCAAAGCTATGACTCAGGCTATGGCTATGACGCAAAATAGAGTTCTGTTGTGCGGCGTACCATGTGACGCTCAATGCATTTTACCCGTACTTCACTAATCTTTAGAAGTAAGTATCTCATCTGCAAAATTGAAAAACCACAAAGGAGACGAACACAGCAAGCGCTTTGTGCCATTCGTCTTCTTCTCTCTGTGATGTCCAATTTGGGTCGCAATATTTTATTCCTCCTACTCACGCGAGTAGCTCTCCGCTGCTGAGCATGACGGCGCGGGTTCAATCCCGCCCACGGCCGTCGCATTCCTAATCGAGATGCAATGCTAAAGCGGCCGTTTATTTGGCATTTGGTGCATGTTAAAGATTCGCATGTGGTCAGAAAATAGCTGTAGCCCTCTTCTACGACGTCACTCGTAACCCAACCTTAACCTTCCGCCCCCTTCCCGCAAAGGCCCGACGCCAAAAGGAAAACATCTATCGTCAGCGCTTCAACACGAAGATCATATTTTCGTGAGTTCCTCATTGATATACGCGTTATCGTAATCTGCTTATCTGAGTCATTCGCAGTAGTCTAATGCTGGCAATGAGGCATTTTTCATTGAGTTGTTATTAAAGACAAGAGTGATCACCAGTGAGTACTTAACGCTTCAATAAAACACCAATGCTACTTCTGCTTTTTCATTAACGGAATAAATTGCATTAGTTTATATGCAGGTAAGCAATCTCTTAAAAGAACAGAATACACTTAGCTTGTTCAAATGCATTCAGTCGAAGCAACATTACACGTAATGTGTTCCCTGCCGACAAAACTGCACTTTGTGCACCCTTAGATCAATTATGATGTCAGCCTGTGACCTGCGAGGACAGATCGGAAAACAGACTGCAGCAATGGAAAGAACTGCAGTTTTGCTTAAAATTCAAAGCTGCGACTGCGCTACGCGGCGCAGCTTTTTCTGCAATACTCACGGAAATCAGTTAAACCATGTCAAATATATGTGTAGTAATTACTGAAATACCAGCCAACTACGGAGATCATTCTGAAATACATACCAAAACTTTGAAAATTATTCTACTGATGTCTTAATGAGCAACGATTCATGTTCCTTTTTCAGCAATTCACAAAACGCGTCACTGTATGGAGGCATGTATCAGACATCTTTGCAGAAATTGCTTTCTAAAGATATTCGTACCGCCAAAATAGAGCAATGTGTTGCTACTTTACTGGAGCAAGAATATCAACAAGGCATGCCTGCTCTAGCTTACCGAAAAAACCCACCTCTATGTACTTCTTTTTTTACGCGAAGGATTCTATGTAGTTATTTGATAAGGTTCTCTAAATAAAGGTAATGAGCAATCGTTTTTACTACTGATACGTTTATCTTACTCCATATACATCCAACAAGATTGTGCAAAAGAACTTGCAACACCTCGTTGTCAAAAGCGCTCGTTCAGTACTGCTACTGGAAATATCATCGCTCTGACCTAAAAGCTTTCATCCATCCAGGAAGGCTTCCATTACCTCTAAAGATACACAATATTCACAAGGCAGGATGTTCTTGGAAAATACAAAAATATTATGGTAATACTAAATGTTCATGCATGACGTCAATATCAATTTATAATGGCTTAGATCGCATATTGTTAGCTTACGTCTGTATACTTATAACACACAACTTTACGTAGTATGCGCTGTTTGTGTCTTTTCATGTAGATAAGTCTTGGTTCATCAGCCGCCTCATTTGAATAAGTTTGAACTTATGTTCATGCACTTTTGAACTCTCCTGTGTTTACAGAACTGTGTCTCTTACTGTTCATTTACTCCTCTCTGCGGCTTCTTCTGCCTTTATGTGGGAGTGCGCAAATGCTTTTGATATTTGACTGTCCCAATGTTTACGTGCTTTTAGTTTTTCCTGCCCTGCGAAGAAATGGCCCCATTGGTACCATTTAAGGCGCAATTAAGGCGCCGACATCTTCTGCAGTTACACATCAATAAAAATATAAAAATATTATTTCATTGTCCCTCTGTCAATAGCCCCGAGGTTTTCAGGTCCCTGAAAGTTCCGGTTCTTATGCCTAACGAGGTTTCATCAGCACCCTCATGAAAACTTCTAGAAGGTTCCTTCGGTTTGTTAGGTCTCTTTTGAATTCTACAATATTGAATTACAAGACGTACCTGCAACCAGACATTCTCGGCCATTCATACTTACCCATATAGTTTTAAGTGCACTTCCCGAATTCAGTCAGTTGACAGAAATCTTAACGTCGAAAAGTTCTTGAATAAGGAGTTGAATTTTAGAATGTACTGAATATCTCCGCTGCACTGCACTGCTTTTACTTTTTGTTTGATTTGTACATCATGAACTTCCATCGCCTCCCATTAGGTTACAGCAATCCCGATCATAGAAATTATGCGCTGAATCACTTTTCCATCCGAATGAAGCACTCTAATATAGGACAATGTAAAGGGGAGGAAAGTTGCTCGTCTTTTTTGACAACGATTTTCAAACGGCGCGAAGTCCGCGGCCTTTTTAATGCGGCTGTCGGACCTAATTGGGTGCAAGAATGGTGCGACTGTGTTCTACTCCCGATTCCGCAAGCTCTACAGTTAAAATATAGTGTGCTAGTTTCGGGAACGTTTCTGGCGGATTGCACGGCGCGGTCAGGTTCGCAGTAACGGTGAAAAAATTTAAATCACGGCTCTTCCAGCTTCATCTCATATCGTACCACGCGCCATGCAGTTTTTACAGTTGCGTGGTGACTAGACGCTTTCTTTTTTCACATCGACACGTTCACGAACTTCGATAACCTCAGGTATTGCAAGTGTCATGGAAGATATGCGATTGCCCTTTCCCTTTTTGCTGTCATAACGCAAGCTAAGGAAAGTAAGTTTTCGCAGCGCACCAGCACGGAGGAATTCATGTAGCAGGGGCCTCAGCCCATTCTGAATTGAATTGCGTTATTAGATTTCTGCCTCATGCTGCTTTCTTGCAGTTCTGTTTAGCCAAAGTAGTCAACTTTTGCACCCGTGAGGGTACATAAAAATTACGACACCCATACCACTTATGCGGTGCTTCCATTTACGCGAGCGTTATTTACGAACAGTCGACTGCGCAACCAAAACTAAGAAAGCAGAGGCAGACACATGAAAGAAAGCGCTTTCATTCAGTGCCACAAAAACTATGCTTGATGCAAACATCGGCAAACAGTGACATTGCTGCGTTGAACATAGAGCTATCAGATATGTTTCGAACATTACTGTTTCTACAGGCTCGCTGTCTGCCATGGTGACCCCAATAGCTATGGAGCTGCGATGCTGAGCTTGAGGTTGCGGGTGCAATACCAGCTGCAGAGGCTGCATTTCGTTCGGGTACTGTGGATTGGGTGCATGCTAAAGAAACCCAAGTGGTCGAAATCGATACAGCACACTCAGATATTTGCGTGCCTCGTAATCAGATCGTATTTTTGCATGCAAAATCCAAGAATTTATTCTTATGATTTTTTTGCGTCGTTGCCGGAAACATAGATGATTGGGCGAGATCTTTTTCATATTTATTTATTGGCACAGTTGGAGGGCTAAAATTCAGTTTTCTGGTTAAGAGGTTTCTATTGCTTTGTACAGCTTCGTTCGGTCATCTTCTGTTAATTTGCCTGCTGTATTTACTTCCATGCCCTATTTGATGAGGTCATGAAAAACTAGCTTGACTCTCACACATGTCGCTAAAACGCGACAGTGCGCATATGTAAAGACCGCTTCACCGCGTATTGCTAAACAACAGAAAGCCATAGTATTTACCAGTGCAAATCACTGGAGCAATCACCATGGGCTTATACCGAACGAACTCCATCAATAATAATGTGGTAGCCCCTTGTACGCAATCATTGCCATAAAGATGTGTTGGACTTGTAGAATTGTGTTCTTTTGAAGAAACCAAGTGTCATCTCCACCAAAGTTCTTTACTTTCATATTCAGCTTTGGCATGGGCAGAGAAACAATCGACCGTACAACTGGGCCGCATAGACTACGAATTTCTTTGTTAATTCAGTTCTATTGGAAAGTACGCTATCACGGTGTCTAGTAAATTACGAACGTAAGAAATGCAGCTGTGTGAGAAACTGTGCGCTGGACTCAAGACAAAGAGTAGTGTAGTTCAAAAGAAATCAGTATTACAAAACATATGCTCCGAAATGTGCAGTCCTGTGCGATTTTCCCTATAGTTTCTGTAGGACATTCAAATCTTGAATCATAAAATGCGGCTTTGCAATGAACGATTACCCCTTTATTTTACAACGTTATTGGCGCACTCGTTCTGTTATACACATTCCTTTTTTGTTCTCAATTGGTGGAAGCCGCCCGGCTTCCTGCTGTGAAGAAAAACCATCTCAGAATAATTCTGCCAGAAAGGAGAAAAATATTATGAAACGCTACAGTACATCCAATTGCTCTTTTTAAAGCCACATTATTGGAAGTCAGTTTTGCCTCCACATAAGAAACCCTACTAGAATTAATTTAAGAAGCTTCTCACCACGCTCGCTCAAGATGCGACACTAAGAATGCGTATTTAGGATATCTTGTAAATGACACCAAATGCGGTGTATCACTCACGTTGTTCCGCGAAGCCATTAATGCGGCCTAATATCAAAATTCTACATGGAATGATGAGCCCAGCCCGTGTCCTCACCTGGAACTCCGAGAGCAATCTCTCACGTACTCCCAAAATCCTTGTTGCTGGAGGCACCTGGCGACGAGGGAGAGATCGCGTTCGCAAATGGCCCGCACTTTGCGCAAGCGGCCGCTTCCAGTGGCGAGAGGCCCCCTCTTTTTAGGCGCCCCCGCAACACACGTCCCGCGACGACGTTGGCCCGCTTTTTCGCGGCCGTCGAACACGCCTATCACGGGCCCTCCTTCTTGAACTCTCGGCAGGGAGGCGGGTGCGACTCTCATCAAGCGTGTCCTCCCGCCCGCCGCTAGCGGGGGTTTCCCCCGCCGCCAAAACAGTCCTCGCTTTCGGACGCCCGCTGACCACCGCGAGTGATGGACGGGCCATCGGAACCGCTGGTCGTCGGGTGGCGTCTCCGCTCCGATGGAGCGGGCGGAAGGGCCGCGCTTCGCTGCTCAGACCAGATGACATCGGCCGCCCCGTTTGAGCCAACGGACTGAGACTCGCGCGGTTCGTCGTCGCAACTCGGCCGCTGCTAGCGCGCTCGTTTTCCACGCTGACAACTCTCGCTGTGCCGAGTGAGTTGCTCTCGCCAGAGGTTGACGTCCTTTGGCTCTCATGCAAATGCAGCGTGCGTCCCGGCATAGTTTGAAACATCCTGCGCCACATTTTCATAATTATAACCATACATACTTAATAAAAAAATAATAATAAATAATAATTATTATATTATAATATAACGATTCGGCATGATCGCATCGTATAATATCGTATACGGCATGATCGAGAATTTGCACGAAGACACACAAATAACACTAGTTCTTAACGCCATTTGGACTTCAGGAAACCTTCTTTCAACATGAAGAGAGGTTATTCTGAGTCCCAGTATTGAAGCGAGGGATATATCCTTCTCCAGTTACCGTCCGATAGCGCTCACAGGTTGTCTTTGCAAGCTATTCGACAAAATGATAAATCGTCGTATGATACGTTGCATCTTACGAAATTCTTGATCCTTTTCCATGTGATTTCAGGAAAAATGGAGCCGGGGTTTGGCACGTATGGAGTCAAACATCCGTGACACTTTCATTCACACGCACTACTTTTTTTCTGTATTTCTCGACATGAAAAAGGCGTTCGGCAAGATGTTGCAGTACTGGATATTGTGAGATTTGTCGGAAATGGGCACACGCTGAAACTTGCTTAAGGTTATAGAAAGCTTCTTGCCTAACCACATATTCCGTGTCAGAATTGGCAATGCCTTCTCCAGGCCGTTTCTCCGGGAAACGGGGGTGAAGCAGGGTTGCGTACCAAGCTGTACTCTCTCTATCGCAGAAATGAATAAATTACGCTCATCAATTCCACATACGGTATTGTCAAGTAGTGGTGATGGGGAAGAAGGCAGCAAAACTGTGATAGATGAAACTAGTGCTTTATTGGGCGAACTTTTTCCCTTAAATGTAGGCTACAACAGCGGCAAACACAGTCGGCGATTGTCGAAAATCTGATCAGCAGGTCAAGCGCGTCAGCTTTTATAGATGAGCCGTCGAAGGCTCCAGAGTAATCACTGGTGGCCGCGTATCTTCCAGAAATTTGCCCACAATTTTGTCGCACATGCAGTCAGATTACACAAGCTCAGGTTACAACAGCTAGCAGCAAGAACGGTCGATAACATTCGAGAAACTTCCGTTAAATGTGGGCGCGTCCCGGGCTGAGCGATATTATGTTTAAGACGGTAAAAAGCAGTAACCCGAAAAACGATTTACATGTGTCAATATCTTATTCAGTATACGTCGACTATGCGCAAACAGGGGTGCTATAACGTAAAACTATTCCAACCTTTTCTATTCCAATTCTGCAATTAGGCCTCCGCGATTGTTCCAAAACAATTTTGGACCACCCTGACTTCACCTTTCTGTCTCTGTCCCGCGACGTCACTAAAACCGCGATGGCTCCCCATCAGATATGACGTGTACACACTGATTATGCATGATTTGACCAAAGAACAGAAAAATAGTTATTGCTCATTGGACGCCTTTTCACCATTAGCCCCCGGCTATTCGGGAAAAGTTTTCGGGCTGCACCCACTTCACCTGCCTGCCATACGACGTCACAAAACCGCAATAACTCATGGCGTCAAAGTGACGTGTATGCATTAAAGACGCATTAATATGCCGAACAAAACTGAATTTTTTCTGCATAGCCGCAGGCTGCCCTATTCCGAAAGGAATAAAAGATGGCTGCCGCCGATCGCTCAGGTGCAGACTACTCGCAGACTGCTGAAGAGTATGGATTTATTGACGTATAATAAAACTTTCTGCGTGGCTGTGTAACGTTTTCGAGCACCTTCGGCCCGTTTACAACCTCGTTCTGCCAACTCTTCTTTGCTGAGGATCCATTTTAGCGTCATTCTTAAGCTTCCCTTGCAGGCCGCTGCGATTTTCGACCAGCCACCGCAAGCTAAGTAAGGGAAAGTGGACCAAGCGCAGACGCCGGAACCACCCTCTTCATCCGGTTATCGACTTTCAGTTCAGTGGCTCGGTCCCATCGAATCCCTCTCAACTTTAGCGTGCTCCTTGCCTCTTGTCAGCCAATTAGGTAAGAGAAGTCGCTCAGTGTTGGCAATGTTATTCGTTGTTGAAGCAAACAAATGTGACTTCCTATGAACAAGCAGAGCGTTTGATTGGTCTGTTCAGACAACCCTGCGGGTGACCGCCTGATGCTTGCGTCGGCGGTTACGCAAATTTGATGTCAGAAGATTGGAATAAAAACATATTCGAATAGTTTTGCGTTAAAAGACCCAGGTTTGAAATCGGGCAAAATAACAATTTGCGAGCGACAGGTTAAGCTTAGCCTAACGTGGCGGCGAAATGGGCGAATCAAAATGGGTTCAAGTCCACCGAAGCGCTCCTGGGTCCTTGTTTTAAGAAAAAGAGGCTTGGTCCCGGATGCTAATATTGAACTCGATGGATACCGTACACTTCTGCTTTCATATGCGTTTAGAGAGGCTCAGGGCTCGGCACGCTGTAGGATCGTTATAAGATTCACTCTGTTTGCTTTTCCAATCAAGTGCCTTACTTTCCGCTATTTCTATATATCAAGGAAATGACTAAGAAAAATAATTGAGCTAGATACGCGCTCAAAGTGCTCCCCTAGGGCGCCTGCCTGATCTTTCAGGGTTGTCCCTCGATCATCGACAAGGGGTAACGGATGGGTTTTCTGCTCATTAAAGCTTCTAAGCCCATTACAAACATTCGCCTCCTGTGTGTAGGAATTTATGCCTTGAAAGGAAACTCTCCCAACTCGTTCTCCTAGCTTGCGTCGCGTCTACCTGCCCTGGGATTTCCTGTGCTTGAAGTCGATCAGAGTTTGGCGACCGACGGCGCACGACCCAAGCTTTATTTCGTTTTTCGCATGCCTCCATGCAGTCTTCAATCCACCAAAGAATTCATCGTTTCTACGAGCTACCGCTTGTTCGAGGAATGTATTTCTCCGCGGCATTGATATCAAAAGCGGTAAAATACGCTACTGCGTGATCTATGCTAAATTCGCTGATAAAATCTCGGGATATAAAAGTCGATTGCTTAAAAAGTTTCCAATCGGCGCAGGCTAGTTTACACCTAGGTATACATGCGGACGGAACTGATCGTCCTTTACTGAGTTAATGAAATCTGGTTTTCCGAATGTGTGTTTGATAATATTCCATTCTCAGACAGGAAACAGGTAAGCAAATTCAATCGACATGTCTATTGATTATTATAAATTATGATGAAGATTATAATACGATGGCTCCTGCGTAGTGAAGAGGCATGCGCCACAGTTTAATAAACGCTTTCTATGATTCAGCCTCTCAGGTCGCGTCGTGAGTCTCCCTACATCTTGGTGTGGACATTAAGATCTCCCACGATTATGTAGGGCTCGGCAAGCTAATCAGCAAGGCTATAGAAGTCTGTTGTCATGAGATGATTAGCTGGGGGTATATATATATATATATATATATATATATATATATATATATATATATATATATATATATATATATATATAAATGAAATGAAATGAAATTGTTTATTTGCCATCCTGTACATTTACAGATGGAGGGACTGTAGATAAAAAGCTGTCCTTCAACAGCTTGACGTGTCCACAATCCCCGTTTCTGCAGGGAGGCAGAAACGGGGATATATATATATATATATATATATATATATATATATATATATATATAGTGTTTGTTGGCTTCTCATTATATGACTAATAATTATCGGGTCCCTCGGTTAACCCCCTTTCTTCTCGTTTATTACATAACGAGGGTCTCGAATCCGGCAACATTGATGCCTTCAGGTAGCATATGTGGGTTTATTGACCAGTTGCCTTCACCCGAAAAGATCACGTTCTCGTGACGCCTGCGGCAAAAAAAGACGTTCGACGTCCGCCGCCAAGGTCTGTGAGTGGGGGCGCTGGCTAACACTCCCAGGGTTCTACTAGTACACATAAATACCCAAGAAAGTGGATGGGGAAAGGCCGCCGTGGTAGCTCAATTGGTAGAGCATCGCACGCGACATGCGAAGGTTGTGGGTTCGGTTCCCACCTGCGGCAAGTTGTTTTTTCATCCACTTTAATTTCAATTATTTATCATTACTTTATTTCATTTATTAAGCACATGCAATTTCCCCTATGTTGTACTTGGTGTCAGTGTTTGTTGGCTTCTCATTTTATGACTAATAATTATCGGGTCCCTCGGTTAACCCCCTTTCTTCTCGTTTATTACATAACGAGGGTCTCGAATCCGGCAACATTGATGCCTTCAGGTAGCAAATGTGGGTTTATTGACCAGTTGCCTTCACCCGAAAAGATCACGTTCTCGTGACGCCTGCGGCAAAAAAAGACGTTCCACGTCCGCCGCCAAGGTCTGTGAGTGGGGGCGCTGGCTAACACTCCCAGGGTTCTACTAGTACACATAAATACCCAAGAAAGTGGATGGGGAAAGGCCGCCGCGGTAGCTCAATTGGTAGAGCATCGCACGCGACATGCGAAGGTTGTGGGTTCGGTTCCCACCTGCTGCAAGTTGTTTTTTCATCCACTTTAATTTCAATTATTTATCATTACTTTATTTCATTTATTAAGCACATGCAATTTCCCCTATGTTGTACTTGGTGTCAGTGTTTGTTGGCTTCTCATTATATGACTATATATATATATATATATATATATATATATATATATATATATATATATAACTTACGGTTACCAACATGCTGAAAAGAATTGCCCGACTTGACACTAGCTCAAAGCGCGGCTAAAGTGTGCCTTGTTGACAAGCTGCTGACTTGTTGGCAACTATTGTTATACCGTGAAACGAGGCGTTTGCCTCGTCACAGTATTTGCCATATATCCTGTGGTAACGAGGTAAGTTTCTATGTATAGGTTTAAGATGTATCTCTTGAACATACGGAAAGTTTGGATTGTGTTTGTGCAGGAGTTCTGTAATGCTGTCGAGGTTTTGAAGAACTCCTCTGACATTCCATTGTAGTATTTGTGCCTCCATGATGATAAATAGCGGAAGGTACTGTTGCAGAATCGACCGCTTGCGCCGGAAGCCGCGACAGTTCCACTGCCAGATTTGATTTTCATTTGCGCGCCTGGCCATTTTGCAGTTGCGTGACGATCTGCTCCATATTCTGTTGCCACCCGTTCATGGCGACCATCTCATTCCTTAGCCTTTGGCATTCCTCGGCCTGTTTCTGAACTGCCCCGAGGACAGTTTGAATTTGGATGTTGATATGGTTCATAAATTCATTCATCTTGGCCTCTAATCTTACCAAATTTTCGACCCTTTTTTCTATAGCCTGATTAGGGTCGGCGTCTTGAATTTTGCGTTTCGTTGGTGGCGGGAGGGACGCCACTGTGACCATCTTATCCTCTCCTTGCGGCTGTTGACGTGCCGCTGGGGGGGTCATCTGTCTAATGGGTTGTTGCGGAGGAGGGGTTGCCTGCCTCACTGATTTCTTTAAGTTTTGGATTTCGGACCGTTGCGAATCGACTATCCCCGTTAATTTTTCGACCATTTTCTTTAATTTCTTAATTTCCTCGTCCCGTTTATCCCTCTGATTCTTTTCCTGGGAGGCCTTGCCCGCGAAATTCACACCCTTACGCTCCTTGCTCCTACCTCGTCTCCATGGGTTGGCAGGGTCCCTTGAGCTCGAGCGCCCCCTGGACTGGCTCCTGGCACGGGAACCGTAGCGTCCTTTGGGCGGCGGCGATGGTCTGCTCTGATTTGCTTCCAGTTTTGGGAAAGAGTCCTCGCGGAACTTGAAGTCTTTTCCCTCTTTGGGTTCGCGTTGTCGACTCTGATGTCCCCCACCAGTCGTCGTTGCTTGTCCCATCTTCTCCCACTGTCGCTTCTTAACTTCGTAGGGAGTGCGGAAGAGTTCTCGGCACTTGGGATCTCCTAAGGCGTGGCCTTTGCCGCACAGCTGGCATTTCAGCTCACACCTGTGGTCACTTGACGGGTTCTCGAGGCCGCAGCCCCGGCACTTGACGTTCGTCGGGTCTGGGCACACGTCAGCGCGGTGTCCGAGTCGGCCACAGGCGACACACACTTCGTATTTTTTGCGGTACAGCTGGCATCTGTGCGGTGCCCCGTTGAGGTAAATCCACCTTGGCACTTCTTTCTCCTTGAAGAGGATAAAGATCGACTGTGAATCTTTTCCCAGCCTGCGGACGCCTCGAATCTCGGGGTTATCCTTGCGGTCTAGGCGGTACAGAATTTCTTCGATGGAGTATCCGAGTGGAACCCCGTGGATGACTCCCTTTCCGCAGTGCTCGGGAGTGGCCACGTAGGCGAACGTCTCTACTTGTTCTCCGTCGAACATGAGGTGTTTCACGCTCGCGTACTTCAGCTTCCTCTCCGCACTCGTAGTGATGACGAGAACGGAGTGCTGCTTCATATTTGGAGTTATTATATCTTCCTTCTCTTCGCGTGGGTTAATCCCCGCCGACATTTTGATGACGTCAGTCAGATATGCTGTTCCATATTTTGTAAGCTTAACTAAGCCGCCACGTGGTCGGAGAACAATTTTCTCGGCGCCGTCTGGAATGCGCGTATGCTGACGCTCGATCGACTTGGCCGCCATTTTCCTGACTGCTTGCCTCTGCCGGGCTCGCTGTTTCGCACTTTTCTGCCCGCTCTTCTCTAGCGGCACGTACCTTCCTCCTTCGCTAGCGTACCATTGTCCTGGAACCGAAGATTCCTCGGGTGTAGTCGCTCCTTCCATAGTAGCCATGATTCACAACTTCCGCGCGACCACGAGCGGCAAACGATCCTCCGGTGGGGACGCCGCGGGCCCGATCGGCCGTGGTAGCCTCAGCGCCTCAGCTACGTGCTGCGTTGAACACACAAAGTCCTTTGGCGATTGCCCTCCAGGAAACTGGAGGACCCGCAAAACTGTCAGGTTATCAGGCATTTCATAGTGGCGGGGGGAGAAATCCTCGGTCACAACACTCGTGAAAAGAAATATCGCGGCCATTGAACACGATTTAGAGTCGAGAGAGATCGAGAACGTGTTTGTCGAAATTCTAACCGGAAAACAGAAGGACCCTAGTTTATTCCTTCTAAATTTATACAGCTCACCCAGGCAAAGGAAGGTGAGGCTCAAGGCTCTGCTTCGCAAGGCCCTCAAAATTTCAAGCAACCAGCCACTGTTGATAGTGGGGGACTTTAATGCACATCACCAGAAATGGGGGTACCCGCACCAAAGCCCGAAAGGCAGACAGGTGTGGGAAGATACGCATGACATAGGGCTCACTCTGCACACGGACCCTGAGAGTCCAACGAGGGTGGGCAATAGCGTTAGTAAGGATACATCTCCAGATCTAACATTCTCGAAAAACATTAAAGATCTAGAATGGCATAATTCGGATCAAAATTTTGGCAGCGACCACTACATAATTGTTTCCATACTGAAAGTGGGCCTTCAAACGCGCAGGGCTCGCGCGCCGGCCGTCGTTGAATGGGATAACTTTGGAGATATCAGGAGAGCGCAGGAACTGGGGCCCATCAGAAACATCGAGGAATGGACGACGGCGCTCAAATCGGACGTTAGAAGGACGACAAAAACGCTCGAAGGGGATAACGCCCCGGAGATAGCGGACAGCCGTCTTCTGCATATGTGGGAAGCTAAGCAAAGCATGGAACGTCGTCTCAAAAATCAGAAATGGAACCGCAACCTCAGAAGAAGGATTGCTAGACACAATAAGGAAATCGAAGATTATACTTTTACATTATGCGAACAAAATTGGGCCAACAAATGTGACGAAATGGATGGGAGCATGCACCTCTCCAAGACGTGGAACATCCTCTGGCATTTGTTGGACCCTGCAAGCTCGAAAACTCAATCCGGTATAAGATTGGCAAAAGCTAGGCACGCGTTCGTAGGGAACGATGATTATTTCATGAAGAAATTAATTGAGACGTTCGTGGGGGAAACATCGCGAACTCCACTACCCGACTATGGTGGAGCGCCTAACGAGGCGTTGGACGCCCCCATCACAGAAGCGGAAGTGCGAGCAGAGATTGACTCAGAACGAAGTCGGCTCCAGGCCCTGACGGGGTAACGAACAAAATGCTCAGAAACTTAGACGATGATTCCATTAGCTATCTAACGAAGTACATGCAGGAATGTTGGGAAAAAGGCGAGCTCCCACAACAGTGGAAGACGGCAAGCATTACTTTAATACCAAAACCCGGGAAGCCTCCGCAATTGGAAAACTTACGGCCAATTTCCTTAACTTCATGCGTGGGGAAATTGATGGAGCACGTCGTCCAGACCAGACTGATGGGCTTCATGGAGCAGGGCGATCTGTGGCCACATGAGATGGTCGGGTTCCGACCTCAATTGTGTACGCAGGACGTCATGCTCCAAATCAAACATGATATAATAGACTCAAGGTCTAAAGATGCAAAAGCAATTCTGGGACTGGACCTCACGAAGGCTTTTGACAACGTAAAGCATGAGGCGGTCCTGGAAGGGCTGAACAAGATTAATGTAGGTACCAGGACATATCGATACATCAGGGACTTCCTGACGGGAAGAACTGCTTGCATGAGGTTCCAAACGCTGGAATCCCCCACAATTGAGCTAGGGAGTAAGGGTACGCCCCAAGGATCAGTGCTGTCTCCCCTACTCTTCAACGTGGCTATGCGAGAACTCCCCGAGCAATTGGCAAAGCTCGAGGGATTAAAATTTAGTATATATGCGGATGATATCACCCTCTGGGTCAACCGGGGAAGTGATTCAGCCGTCGAAAGCCTGCTCCAGGCCGCCACCGACATCATAGTCGATTACGCGGCCGAGAGAGGCCTAGCATGCTCGCCGCAGAAATCAGAATTGTTTATATACAATCCGAAACACTTAAGGTGCAAGGCACCATCGGAGATCAAAATTAAGGTGGCGGGTAAACAGGTACCAATAGTAGAGCAAATTAGAATCTTGGGCCTGATTCTCCAGTCACACGGCTACAATGGCGAGACCCTCAAGAGGCTGCAGAATCACGCATTACAGACCCTGAGCCTAATTAGGCGGGTGGCCAGCAAAGGTCGAGGGTTAAAGGAAAAAAATTTATTTAAGCTAATACAGGCGTACATATTCAGCCGGGTGAGCTATGCAACGCCATATCTCGATTTGAAAGTGGTGGAAAGAGAAAAGATTGATTCTCTAATGAGAAAATGCGTAAAACGAGCGCTGGGACTGCCCATGTGTACATCAACAGAGAGACTGATGGCTCTAGGAGTGCACAACACATGGGCAGAACTGGCGGAAGCGGTGCGAACCTCTCAAATTGAGAGACTTAGCACCACGAAGACTGGAAGAGCCATATTGGCCAAAGTTGGAATAAACCCGGACAGAGGCCCCACCCAAAAGGTGGAAGTAGATAGGGAAATTAGAAAAAATCTGATTATCCCCCCTCTGCCAAAAAACATGCACCCGGAACATAACAAAGACAGGAGGCATAAACGAGCCGAAGCATTAAAAATTAGATTCGGTAATATCTCGGAGCATGAGGTGGCCTATGTAGACGCGGCGGGAGGTAGCGGCAGTTTTACGGTGGCAACGGCTGTCAGCGGCCGGGGTATTCCCGTGACTGCTGTCACTCTGCGCGGGCGCAACATAGAAGTTGCCGAGGAAATTGCGATCGCATTAGCTTGCGCTGGAACGGACGCGCAATTTGTGATCAGTGACAGCAAAACTGCCATACAAAATTTTAGCAAGGGAAGGATCTCGCCCTTAGCGGCCAGAATCCTAGGCCAGAGAAAGCTAGATAGAAAAATTCAAATAATTTGGACTCCGGCGCATGAAGCCGTCCCCGGCAACGAGGCGGCCCACGAGCTGGCTCGAGATCTCTACCGCCGAGCCGCTACGGGGCCCCTCGATGACCGAGGGAGCGGAGAGCGCATGCTAAAATATGGGGAGATCACGCAGCATCATAGATTGGCTCGTAGACTGGTATCCCCGCCAGACCCAAAATTAAACAACAGACATGCAGTCGCGTGGAGACGACTACAAACTTATACATATCCGCACCCGGTTATGGCGAACCACATGTTCCCCGAGGCCAGGAGCGATAAATGTAATCTTTGTGGGGCGAGAGGGACCCTCGACCACATAATATGGGAATGTCCGTACTCTCCCGGGGGAACGCACAAAATAGATAGTAGAGACACCTGGGAGACCCTGCTGCGCAGCTCGGACCCTGAGCTCCAGCTCCGGCTCGTCCAACTGGCCGAAGAGGCTGCTGGGACCCAAGACCTCCCAGCCTGCATCTGAGGCGGCGGCACTCGCCCCCTGACCTGTGCGTCGGGGGGTGGGTAGATCACCTTTTTCCGTTGGACATTAAAGTTTATTCTATCTATCTATCCATGATAATAAATGTGTTTGTGCTGTGTGTTTAGGAGATGAAGATTACCTCATGCGCGCTTGCCGGGCAGTGTGACGTGAGGTTTGACTTTTCTGAAGCGATCAGTAGGATCTCGCCTTTACTTATGCGCTGGCAGTGCCGTTTGACTAGTTAGGCCCATCGTCTCTTGTGGGGCGCTGGACACGCGCTCTTGTGAGCGCTGTGTTATACGCAAGGGCCTCCTCCCCAGAGACGAATCCCTTGAGTCCACCAACCCGGAGGTGGATGGGCCTCTCCCAGACGGGGAACAGCGTTAACTGCAACCGCGGTTAAGCCGGTTGGGCGTTGCCGTCAGTTGGCTGTGAACGGGCAGACAGCCACCGGAAGCCGTTGTAACGCTGCCCCTTATCATACCACATCCGCAAAGGTATTCTTCAGCAGATAGGACACCCACCCATGTGCCTCTTTAATTAAAGGATATGTTATCATTCACTGTAAGTGCAGCAATTTCTTTTCCTTTCTTCCAGGTAGGGCACAACTAGGAGCATACAGCGGGCTCCTCATCACAGTTCCCGTAGTGGGGATCATTCTTGCAAGTTTCAGATGGGTGTTTATTTGTGCTGCACTTAGCAAAGGTCAGTCGACTTTCGACCTTTCTGGAAACTATGGCTAAATCTTTCGCATTTGAAACATTTAGGGGTGTTTGGCACATATGGCCGGACACGGATCTTCCAGCTTCGATAGTTTCGGGACACAAACTTGAACCGAAGGTAAGAATAAGGTGCTTTATATGTATTTCTCTGCCATCGTGCCTGAACATGACTCTCTTGACATTGATCACTCCACTGGTTGCTCCAGCCCTCCAGAAATGCAGTCTCGGTGAGTTCCAGCAAGTCATCGTGCGAAGTAATACCATGGTGATATTCAGTGTGCGGTGTGGGGTGATAGTCAGGAGAATGTCCCCAAAAGAGACTAGATTTGGCAGCTTTTCGTGTTGCTTCTTGTCGCGGAGTTCCAAGAGTTCCAAGTTCCAACTTTATAAACTGGGCCTATAGCATCTGTCAGACATTTCGCCACAATGAATGGTTCGAGGGCTCTCACTGTTCTTTCTGCTTTTTTATTGTGAATCACAAGATAGTGGCGGAAAATCACTGTTTTGAGACCAAAAGAACTGAAAAGTTTTTTGGTGCGCCCCCTTTTCTGCGAGCGATCGGGTAACGCGGGGAATGCACAAGCCATGAATATCATATCCTTTTTGCAGGAACGCCAGCCCCCTACCATAGAGCCCAAGAAGGGTATGCTGTAGGTCCAGGAAACACTCCCTACAAACGCCAGCTTGAAGTTCCCGTTATAACAAGATACGTATAATGAAGGGTGGTAATGACCTACAAGGTTAATTCTTGCCCCCAGAAATGTTGGAAGTAAATAATAGAGAAAAAAGAAAAGAGTAAATGTGAGGAAGAAAGACGAAGATTGAGGAGGACATTAAAAGGCTACTGCCGATTTCCTCCAGGTGGGTCAGTCTGGAGGCGCCGTCTATGTGGAACAGAGGCCAAAGAGGTGCGTTGCCTCTACCGGTGACCTTGATGGTCCGAGCAACCAGTATCGGCTTCAACCCCAGGATCCCCCTTTTCCCAGACATGGCTGTGCCGCGCACGGCTACACGCGGTAGGGTCCCAACCTCATTAACCCTGCTACGTGGTGTCGGAAAACACCAAACGCCTGCTCGCGCAGACGCCCCTCCGTAGGGCATCTGTATTGAGTGACCTTTTGCTAGCCCACTACGACCCTGACATCGAAATGAACAACCCAATGGTCCACGACAAGAAAGTGTTCAGGTACGTCAACTACTTCGTCTTCATTGAGGCGACTGAAGAAGATCCTTTTTCAGTAGCACAAGTCATCTACAAGACCTGTGTAGGTGCCAGAAAAACAACAGCTTGCATTTTCTGAACTTTGCCTTTTGTTCTAGAAATAAGTATGCTGTAGGTATGCACCCCGCTCAGCAAACAAAAACCTCATGCCCTTTTCGTCGGCTCAGTGAAGGTTGATGAAGAAGGGAATCATAGAAAGCCACCTTCCTTAATGCACTACAAAAATGATGCATGTACGAGATTGAAGAGGCCTTTGAAGGCCTAGCACAACGGCCTTTGTGGGCTGCATTTCCGAGCTTCCTCCCGCTAGCAGAAGACATGTGCAGGCTGTTCATGCGCACAAGCGGCTTGCCTTGCCGTCGTCGCGGCACATGCCTCGCGCACGCGTCTGCCACGCTGACCCGACCGTCTGCCGGCCGTCTGCTGCTACCACTGCTGCGACATAGTACGGACACTTGTGCGCAAGTGTGACACTCGCCGACTCACGGGTGAGATGAGGCAGTGGCCGCTATCGCCGCTGCGTCGCAGTCATGCAGTACAAGCTTTAGTGGACGCGTGCTTTTCATGAAACACTGACGGACTGTCTCTGATCCCGATAGCATGTGATCGTCTTCATCATTCACTGTAAAGCTTCAGCCTTAAGGCATCGTGCAAAAGTACACCGTGCAGTGTAAGATTAAATGCAATTATTCATTCGTACACACTATTCTCTTTAGGTAGAAGCAAAAACAAATTCTTCGGGTTTTAGGCTCGAAATTTATGACCCAGTTATTAGCCACGTTTTATCGGAGGGCTACCGAATAATTTTGATCACCTTGGCTCCTTTCACGTGCAGGCAAAGAACGTTTTACGTGCAGGAAGAGCGTATTTGCATTCTGGTCCAGTCGCAATGCAACCACTATGGCCGGGATTGAGCTTGCGACTTCTGGCTCAGCAGCGCAATGCCATAGCCACTGAACTACCGTGGTGGGTTCACCGCACCAGCCAAAGACCGGACAGCATCACACGCTAACGCTTCATGAATACACACTGTGCAATCATATGATGATGACAATTTACTGCAGTAAACGCACTTCAAAAATTACTTACTATTTACCTACAAAATTCTAGAGTTCCTTAAACCCATTTAGGTATATTTATTTGTAGGAGTCCTTACAAGGCCCTTGCATGTGGCATTGAGTAAGTGGCACACAGGACCAAACATGCACATAAAAATAGCACTCTAATGACATTATGAAGGTAAAAGAAAGAGTCAGGTTCATACCTTAAAAATTACAGGAATGTATTAGCGTCATACAGCTGTGTATCAGAACAATAAAGCACAACTCTGTATGTTTGTAAGGAATGTATTACAGTGTGAGGAAAAACTAGGAAAAGGAAAACTAAACAGTGAGTGTAACAGCATGGGTTAGCAAGTGTTAAGCGAATTGACTGAGCGCCTGTATTTTTCACAGTAAGTTTTCGCAACTATGTTTATTGTGGAGGCTGTTCCAGCGACGAATGGCACGTGGAATCGCAGACGAGTTAAATGGTTTAGTTGTATCGTAGATGAGCGTGAAGCTAAGATGATTGGGTAATCTGTGGGACTTGTGCGATGGCGTTTGAAGGCTTAGGCTGCGTCTATTATTGTAGTGGCCATATTTATCGTACAATTGGGCTATGTCGCAACGGTTACCTCGTAGCTGAAGAGAAAGGTGAATTTTATTTATTTATTTATTTTATTTTATTTATACGTACTGCAGCGCAATTTGTGCTATAGCAGGAGTGGGTTAAGAAAAGGTACAGAAAATGCATTGGAGTGTTCAGCGGTAAACACAAGTGAACACTTTTAAAGAGCACTGATGAAAGAAAAATACACAAATAAACACAAGTGAACACTTTTACAAAAGAGCACTGATGAAAGAAAAATACACAAGAAGCTATACAAATGCTGCCAGGCATGGGTGAGCACGATTATGCATCTGGGATGGCGGTTGCAAAAATTTGGGATGAGCATGAGCGAATGGACCCAGGTAATGAATTCCGGTCTTCGATTGAGCGGGGAAAAAAGCTGAACTTGAACATGCGTACGTGCGTAGTAGAGCATCAAGTTTAGATCATGATGTTTTCTAGTTGATGATCCCGGCGCGAAGTTATTGTAATTATCATTTGAGCACCGAACTAAAGAATTGACAATGCAATACAAGAATTTTAATGATTCAACACGGCGACGAGAAGACAGCGTGTTTAGGTTAAAGGAAGAAATTGTTGAAGAGGGCGAAAAGTCGCGATCGTAACGATGACATATAAATCGCACAGCTTTTTTTTATAGCCTCTACTTTCTTAATCTCTAACTGCTTACACGGGCTCCAAACTACAGATGCATAATCAAGAATAGGGAGGATTAGAGATTTATACATTAGTAATTTTGTGTCTTTAGGAGATCGGGTTAGCGTTCGCCTCAACCTAATTTTTTTAGTGCTTTACTGCATATGTAATCAATGTGTTTGGACCATGACATGTTATGCGTGAAAATGACCCCAAGATACTTATACTCAGAAACCTTATCTACAGTATGGCCATTGAACGAGTAACTGAAAAGGGAGGGGGAATATTTGTTGCAGAAAGACATGAGAACGATTTTATTGAACAACTGTTCATTTGCCAAGTGTTACACCAATCGCAAAACCTAGAAAACGACTCTTGAAGGCGATAATGATCATTAGAAGATTTAATCACTTCACATAGAACACAGTCATCAGCATAGAGGCGGATGTTAGAAGAGCAGTGAAGTGGCAAATCGTAAACGATTTGCCACTTCACTGCTCTTCACTGCACTTCACTGTATAATAAAAAAAGAAGCGGCCCAAGGACGGAGCCTTGGAGCACACCTCATGCCACATCAACAGTAGCGGAGTCAGTCGAACTGTAAGAGACGAACTGGGAGCGAAATGAGAGAAAGCTTAAAATCCAGTTAACAAAATGAGGATTATTCAGTACAGCATTATGTTTAGCAATAAGTTTAGAATCTAAAATGGTGTCAAATGTTTTCGAGAAATCTTTTAAAATGGCATAAACCTGGTTGCCTACGTCAAGGTTAAATGAAATGCCATGCGTGAAGCTGCGTTAACGTGCTAAAACCGCGCCTAAACCCATGTTGCATGTTAGACAGTAAATTATTTGATTCCAGAAGGAGCGTGATGTGCTTATGAATGATGTGTTCCAACATTTTGCATGACTGTGACGTCAGTGCAATTCGTCTGTAGTTCGACAAACACTGCTTTCCTCCAGATTTATAAAGAGGGAACACTTTGGCTAACTTCCATGAAGAAGGTACAGTAGAGGATGATAAGGACTTTCTGAATATGTCTGACAGATATTTCGATGACCACAACGAATAACGAACAAAGAACGCATTGTGTATCCCGTCCGGACCGGTGCATTTCTTAACATCCAGGTTTAACATAAGATTCAGGATGCCTTCGCAGTTTAGCTCAACGTCACTGATTGCTTCAGAAGAAACTATTTTGGTAAGTGTCGGGATAAAGTTGTTATCTGAAACAAACACGGACTGGAAGTACTTGTTGAAAGCATCGGATATCCCCGCCGGGTTGTTGATGACGTCATTATCTTTTCTGAAAGAAGTGGATGAGGCATCGCGAGGTAAAATAGAAGACAAAAATTTTCGCGGGTAAGTTCTTAACAAATTGTGCTGGCGAAAGCGAAGAAAGAAATCCTTGGCCTTTGCAACTTAAGATTGAGTTCTTTCTTTGCCCTAACAAATCTGTTCAACGCCATTGGATCAGTGCCTCTTTTGGAACAGCTTAACCTTAGAACGCGGCGGGACAAATGCAAGTTACGTTAGACTGGTAGTCATATTTCCGGGATATGAAACGTGCGGCTGTATTTTCCATTGACTCCAGCATGTTAATTAAGCTATTACTACGAATGTCGAGAGCATATTCAGTCACACTATGGAACAAAATGTCGCCATGTGGCCACTGTAGCTCCCCATTTAAGCACTATAGTATTAGCCGTTTCATGCTAATGTGAACTGGTTTTTGAATAGTTTCAGATGTATTTGGATGTCTTCAAAAAACGTATGACCACTAACACTTCTATTCTTTATTACGCTGTGTTTATATTATTAGGAGTTTTTTATAGGAAATGAGCCTGTGTCAAATGCTTCTATTATACGCCATTGCAGAATAAATGAGATATGTATTTTTCTCACTTAACTTTCTTTCTTTCAGACGGCGCCAACTAGAGTGCTGCCTGGATTGAGACGTTCTCATGCTTTGTCAAGCATTTCTTTGCCTGCACATCAATCAATCCCACTCACAACTGTACATTTGTTTCTAAAATAAATTTGCCGAGCAGCCGTACTCAAAGAAACAGCCATAACCGGTTCAGGACAAGAAATCTGCCTTTTTTCTTAATACGGGATCTTATAGGCAGCGGGTCCTTAGCCGCTGCGGACTTCAGTGCTCGTGATGCTATACTGGCACGTCATGCACTTGCCCTTACCACATTCCTTTCCCCAAGATCGCCTTCAATAAATGGCTAGCGTGACTGAAATTGTGGGAGGCATATCGGTCTCGTGGTTTTTAGTCACGCTGGCTTCTGCGCACGGTTGGTAAAGAGTCTGAAGGCGATTCGGCTTGCGTCTCAGGGTGTTCGTTGTGGCATAGCCTCCGAGATAGAGGTGCGCGCCGAGGCGTCGGCAGGCCGCCGATGTTTCTTGTCGGCACTCTATCGTCGGCGACATCGACGCGCCATTTAAATAGGTATAAAGATTTCTTTTTTAATTTGTTCCAGCTTCATTTGAGATTGTTTGTTGTCTAGTTTAAATAATCTGCGTGTCTCAGGCATAGAATCATATCAAGTAGAGCATAAATGAAGCAACACAATACAAACAAAATCAACCCTGCTATCCACGCGTCCGCGCATGCCTGTCGTCAGCAGTCAGCGCAACGTGGAATCCCAAACAATTCTTCAAAAGTGCAATATGGCGCAACTAGAAGAAGCAACGGCCTCGGAAAGTCGGAATGACGGGTTAGGGGTCGTGGGCACTGTAGTTGCGGGTAGAATAGGCGATATATCTGACAGCGGCATCAATGCTAGAGATGTAACTTGTAGTTAACATAGACATTTCTGGACCTGATGTGTTCCAAGAGGCCGGTTGGAAGTTTTCGCATTATTGTGGCCGTTGCATTTGAAGGAGTTTTTCTACCTTTTTACGTGTAAAAAAATTATTTTTACATGTCTACTGCATGATGATCTTTCTTTGTAGCTTTCATAAAAAAATTGACACTGACACCACATGGTCCTCGAGTGAGCCTAGCCAGGTGACGTTGTTTGCTCGCGTCTATAGTGGGCCAAATAATGTTGCTTCACTCACTCACTCACTCACTCACTCACTCACTCACTCACTCACTCACTCACTCACTCACTCACTCACTCACTCACTCACTCACTCACCCACTCACTCACTCACTCACTCACTCACTCACTCACTCACTCACTCACTCACTCACTCTCACTCACTGACAGCTGCACTGAACTATAAAACAGTATCGGCGTGCATGTTAAAAAAAAGTTTCTTTTTTTTCGAAAGTAATTGTGCATCCAAGCAATGCCTGCATTTCTACTAATTCGCACTTCGATCATTCAATCTGGTGATGACAAGTCTACCAATTGAGCTGATTTGTTTTCTACCACACCATGTCTCACCCCAAAAAAAAAAATATGTTCAGCTGCTGTACCAAAAAGTACTTACATTTTTTTTTTCAGGGAAAAGGGACGTTATAAGAAATCTTACATAAGCAAAGAGTGTTTAATATTCAGAACAAGTGATTTCACTTATAGTGCAGGCTCTAAGGCGCGTTATATCATCTGCTGATTGGTTGACAGCTTACGCGCTGAACCCAGAAATGTTGGTCATAGAGAGGTCTTCTTTGCCCTAAATATGTTGTACAATCACAATCTCATTCAGAACAAGTGAAAGCACGGTTAGCATACCTAGGGAGTGTCACGGGCGTCGGTGCAGGCTTAACAATTTCAGAAGAATTCACTGACTTTTGCTCAATAGAAAAACACACCATATAAACCCAGGCACAGCAAAAGAAAAATACAATTGCAACTACAACGCAACAGCAAGGCTCTGCATATTGGTTGAAAAAGAAATATACAAACACTGAACATAGATGCTTTCTGATATGTGCCAAAAATTTTTTTTAAATATGTTGGCTGATGGGCAGCTGAATTTAAAAAAATGTTTTGTATTTCTTTCACTGTCAGCGCCTCTGTAATCAGTCATCTCAACCCTCAGTATGAAAAGGCCAGAATTCCAACCAGTTTAGCAAAGAACGATGTAGCGAAACTGTTTTAAATTTGTGGTTTCCGCTTCCACGCCACCGGCGCCGTCGCCGCGAGCAAGAAATGGCCGCTCGCCGCCGACGATGAATAAGCCGGCGCCGCGCCGATGACGCCACCACCGTCGACTAGAAACGACCACCATGTCGCCACCCGTCGAAACCGACACGGCGCACACCTCTAATCTAGACTCTACTCCTAGATAATTTCTGTGGCAGCCGGTTCATTAGTCAACCAACGGGAAGTGGTCATCATTTGAGCTATGGCGGTGGCGGTACTTGTTTTCAGTGGTCTCGAACTCACATTTGCGTTTTTGGTGCTCGCTACTGAAAAAAGAAAAAAGTATGTGCATCGATAACAGAGCAGCAGTGCACTTCTCCTTGCCGGATTATTAGCGAAGCTATAGCGAAGCAGTAAAACGCAATCCCTGTTGGAACTACTGTTGGGGGAGAGGGGGAAGGCTGCACTTACGTTGGGGTCTCCAGCTAGGCCACTGCACCCAGCCGCGCTATTTCAACTGCCCGCAGCCACTCATAACCACTATGTAAAGAGTGCAAACATCCTTGGTCGTCTTCTGGCGCTACTCTGAAGCAACGCGTGGACAACGCCATACCATAGTCGCCTAGCTCCTGTTGAGGGTTGTCGCCATAGAATTTCTCACTATAACACGTAGGGGGGAATCTGGCGCCACCGTCCATGGGAGTTTTCTAAGGGGCGCCGTGCCATCATAGGAATGGCGGTAGATGTGTCTGCGAGGCTTGTGTTGGCAGGTGTTGTAAGAGGCTTCGTCTAAAATGTGGATATGGCTACATAAATAACGCATTCTTAAAGTAATGTCTCCATAAAACGTTTCTGTTCCCACATATCACATCTTTAATTACCTGTAATGCATGATAAAGAGAAGAAAATCAAGAACAGAGGAAAAACTGTTTCAAAGAGAGCTCGAATCTTGCGATCTGTCCTCCAACTTTAGCGGCACGCTGATACTTTTTTACGTATCATATAACTGTACATGCAATAAAATGTTTTCATAGTTAGGCTAAACATGTTGCTGCGTAATAATGAAGCTAAAACAACTTTTCACGTGCTGATTTAGTACAAAATGAACCATTGTGACAGGCGCAACGGTGCTTGCCAGGCGCGTTTTCAAGGTGTCCTGGCTCTCCGAGAACGATGCCAATCCGAAGACACAATATACCAGCATTCCCAAGCATATCTCAGCGCCTCTAGGTAATAGAGTGAGAAACTCTGTGGTTATTTCTACCTATATATATGCTGACTCAAACCCTACGTAAGTGGCGTTTCTATACACTAACGCCGTTTTGCGGTCATCCGGCCGGCAAAGAAGCTGTTGGGAGGCTATGTTTGTGAGCAGCTTGTACTTGCAATTACTGCCCGCCTGGTGATGGCGGGTGCGGGGTTGTTGCATTAACGGGGAGAGGAGGTATTGCCATGTCAACCTGATGATGCGCCTGCTGGAGTGCGATGGGGGCCTCTTCATACGTACGAAATCCATGATCCCAGGCCCTCTGCCACGGTGTCTAATCCTGCATGCTGGAAACAACTGCGCGAGCACAAATTGTCAACAAGAACATAACAAACTGCGTTATGTGTCACTACCAAATAGGTCACATGGATGACAAGTTTGCCCCATACGACATTCCCTCCATAACCCATTTCCTTGCCTTACAGCCTTCATGTATACCCAATCTCCTTCTTTGAATGAAAGTAAAGGCGATCTTCGTTGGCCATGCTGCTGTTTTCACGCTGCTTCTCGGCTCTGCATATCATCCCGACACGATGGCCTTAGGAATGACAGTTTGGTGCGCGGCGGTAGCTACAGAAAAAGTTCCGCCGGACACTTGCCTGTTGCAGTGTCAGGTGTTCAATACTCCAGGAAGAAGTCGTCCAGTCTCTTACGCATATGTTGTTATGTCTCTTAATTATTGTTGCGCATCAGCTACTTGCTAAGGCTCCTCTTAACAGTTTCCACCGACCTTTCGGCAACCCCGTTGGATTCCGGATGGTATGGCAGGTAGTACGTGCGTCAAATGCCACAGGTATCGAGGAAGTCGTGCAACTGCAGCTATTAAAACTGTGGGCCATTATCAGAAATAAGTTGTTCAATGAATCTGTAAGCAGCATATAGCCTCCGCAAGCGTTAGATAGTATTCGTTGCTGTAGCTGAGCATAAAGAAAACACTTCCACCCACTTTTAAAACGAGTCAACGCACAAGAGTGATGTCGTTATAAAAAAAAAAAATCTGCATGCACTCGCTGCCAGCAGCGGGCGGGAAATGGCCATGGCACAAGCGGGAACGAAGACCACTGTTTGGCATCTCTTGGCGAACGCCGCACTTTTTACAGCTATGTGCATTGAGGCCTAGCCACCATAAGAGGGTATACGTGCGAGTATCTTCATGCGTGACGCCTCAGGCCATTCTGTGTGCAGCAGTCGCAACACCGGGTCATGCAACGTTGTTCGCACAATAACGTGTCTTCCCCATGCGACGCATCTTTCTTCCAGCCATGGCTGTGCACGTGGGTTATAGTACTGTACAAGTTCAGGGTCTTTGACTTGTGCTGGCCATGCTTGCTGAGCGTGCCATCATACTTGCTCGCTTTAGCATCATCCTTAGCTGTCAGTGGCTTAGTTTCAGAAAATTCCAAGCCATTCCACACTGAGAATGTGAATGACCAGCAGAGCTGTATTTGTGGTGATAAATATGTAGACAATAAATAGGTTGATTGAAAACCAAAGTCACATACCACAATGAAATTCAGTAATGCACAATTTTTTGTGGTTTTATTAATTGCATGCTCAATACTTTTCTGGTTTTTAGCTGTTTCGTTTCCGTTTTAAGATTTATTATTTGGTCACCAATATGATAATCGCGTTATAATCGCTATGATATACGGCCACTGCTTGTGCGGCAACATAAGAAATATTCTTAGCCAATGTGAGGTCTATACACGACCAATGACGCGTCGTGGGCACACTGATGTTTGTACAACATTGAATTCCAAACCTTTTCAGTAGAAATGCCACGAGCCACTTTCCTCCGGGCACGTCTATGTTGAAATCCCCCACAATTACGGTGCGAGTGGGGTCCGTACGTGTGATCCAACCAAAGGTGCATACACTAGCCGTTTGCGGCACGATCTCGTCCGTATTACGGGAAGCCCGCCGTCGCCGCGCACATCCCCGCTTCTGTTCACGACAGTGTTCTTCGTAGGCGCGCGGTTCTTCCGCAGTACACACCGCGTGCCTCCTACCTATTGCACGTGTAGAAATGAACTGAAATAAGTTCACGTGGCTTGCCTATAGAGCCCGTGACGTTGAACCGCAATCCATACTAAAAGGTGTCTATTCCCGTTTTACTTTTTTTATTGCGATATTTTTTATCACAATACGTTTTGACACTTCTCGCAATTAAACGCTGCTGGGGCATACTAGGCGATACGATTTTTTTATGCTTTAGCTCTTTTAGCCCTTGGGTGGCCGCCATCTTTTTTGCCTACGCACATAAACTGCCAGAACCTAGCGTATAATAGGTCCGCTGTAAAACACGAAGGTATATGTCTCATCAATGCTTGTTTCACTTGAAATAGGCGGTCTGGAAAGCGAATATGCAACTTGCATTTGAGCACCCTTTGAATATCTCAAGCCGTAGTGATAAGAAGCCAAAATTAAAGTGCACCATTGCATTCGAGCAGCCACCAAAGATGGAAACTGTTTCTGTGTCCATAAGATGCCTATCGATGGTTAATAGTCCGTGAACAACGTGAATGCCCATCCATATAGATAGCGATGAAACCTTTTGAGGGCAAAAATTATTGCCAGCACTTCCAGTTAGATGTGGGTATCGCCATGCCCAAATTGCGATAGTGACTTTTTTATACCATTTGGAAGCATGAGACCCCGTAAGGCGACACATGAGAGGTTAGTACCAAGGCCTGCTTCGGATCATAGTAAGGAAGTACCAGAAACAAAGTGACTAAGTAATTCGTTGTTCGAAACGCGAGAGCCCACTTGCCGGTCCATTTCCAAGTCTTGCCCTTCTTCAGGAGCTTGTAGAGTGGCGTAACCAGGATCGGTGTGTTCGACAGGAATTTAGAGTAGAATGTTACAATTCCAAAGAAAGACTTCAACTTGGTACCATTCGGGGCCTCGGGTGCATTCTTTATCGCCCTTACGTTCAAATCCGGTGGCTGGATTCCCTGCGCAAAAATTCCGTGGCCTAGGTAGCGGACTTCACTGCATAAGAATTGCGTTTTCCATGTGCAGCGTGTCAATACCTCTTCCAGATTTCGCTAACATTGATTCGCACTACAACCTACTCCGATAACGTTAATGTAGCACCCTACTTATGGAATACCGTTGAGAAGCCCATCCACGAGCGACTGGAACATGGCAGGAGCACTAGCGATGCCGTAAGGGAGCCGCTGGTATTGGTAAAGAACTTGGCGTGTGTTACCGTTAAAATCGCCTTCACATCTTCGTTAGGTTCTACTTGTTGGTAACCACTAGCAAGGTTAAGAACACACAATATCATTGAGCCCGTTAACGTTTCGGGCAAATCTTCTGGCAAAGGGAGAGGGTAATGCTCAGTGTGCAGCACAGGGTTCACCATGACCTTGTAGTCACTGTACAGTCGCACTTTTTCTCCTCCTTCTTTTGGTATTCATCCAAAGGAGTTGTCCATTCACTTCTGGTCACCTTTTTCAATACCCTCGTGCGTTTTACGGCGTCCAGTTCCTCAGACTACGCTTACTTCAACGCAAAAGACACGGGACAGGCTTTGCAAACTACTGGCTTGCAGTTTGGTTCCAATTGAACTTGTGCTTTGCAGCTCGTTATCAACCCCACTTGCGGGGAAAACACGTCCTCAATTTTTTTTTCTTCATTTCATCCATGGTACCTTCTTGCTGTAGAGCTTGAACTTCTTGCCAGTTCAATTTAAGCTTTCTTACCCAATTACAACAAATTAGACATGGCAACTCTCTTCCACCGCCATCTACGAACTATCAGCCCAGATAAACTATCAGTGTGATCACCGCACTTCACTAGGCCGTTCATCGATCATACGATCGGCACCAGTTTCCCTGTCTATGCCCTCAAAAAACGTTCGCGTTATTTACTCTCAAGTGTGGAAACTTGTGCTGAAAATCGACTGCGGCATGAGGGTGACGGATGCTCGTTTGCTTATTTGCATCCTTACGGCTTCATTTTGAATACGAGCAGTGACGTAGCATGGAGACATACTTATTACAATAATGTATGTATCTTGAACTTCGTCTGAATTGTCTGCCGGGCTATCGATTACATTCAGCGCCTTCATTCTGTCTGTGCGCTGCCTGCACGTTATTCTCAAGTGAACCTGCTCGCCGCAATTATGGCATTGTGCATGTGATACCGGCTACTTTCTGGCGTATAACATTTACCGCAACGAATGCACTCTAGGGGTTCAGACTCGATTCGACAACTGTCCTTAGCACAGTTGGCTGAAAAACTGTGCGCCTTTGTAGTCTACCTAGCTACTCCACTAACTTCATCTGCTGAGTCTGTGTGGAGGCATGTTCCCGATTTACCGTGATATTGCACGTGTCTTCGAATGTCAGCTGTTCAGCTGCAAACAACTCACGTTCCGTGTCGGCGCAGCGTAGCCCAGCGACTAGCATGTCTGTAAGCGCTTCTTCGAGAAATTTGCCAAACTCACCACTTCTGCCCAGGTGCTTCAACTAAAAAATAAATTCGGCTACAGTCTTTGCTCAAGTTAAACTCTTCAGGTAAATCGCCACCTCTCCGATCATGGCCTTTAGGGTACTGTAGTGGGTTTTCAGCAAAGCCGCGACCTCGTCTTAGTGTGGTATCAGCAGGTTCTTGAACAATTCATACACGTAGTGCCTACTATAGTCCGGAATACAGCTAGTTTCTTATCTTCAGCCACATTATTTGCCAAGCCGTAAAGCTCAAATCTTTCCAAGTAGGACTCGAACCTCTCGACAAAGGTAGCCATATTTGAATGGTGGTCGGTCATCGTGGAGAGGTAACTGGATAGCGTAACAAAACTTTTATTTTATCAAAAGTATACCTTTTTCGCACCTTCGCCATTTTAGCGTCGGCCAGGCAGTTGTATTCAGCAGCAACAGAAGAAGCAAGTGGCAAGCCGCCCCGATCTTCTCCTCGTCGCCAGTAAATCGAGTAGCGAGTGGCAGCCGAGCAACCGTACTCAAAGAAACAGCAGTGGACGGTACAGGACAATGAATCTGCGTTTATTCGTTTGACGAAGTTTTATAGCCAGCGGATGCTTACATGCTGCTCATTTCGGTGCACTCGATGCTGAAATAGCGCGTCCTGAACTTGAGGTTATTACAAAACTGAAAAGCATTTTCCGTAATACAAAAACAAGATATGTCATTTCCGTGTGCTCTAAAAACAAAGAGCATCGAGTTTGTAAACTCGGCTGTATCGCTGAAATCGCTACATCGTTATCGCAACGCCATCGCTACACTTTGGATAGACGATTCTCATGAAACGGATATTTTTTGCGAACGCTCGTTGACTGGCTGGGTGAGTGCTGATGCTGTCGTGCCGAAGCGCTCGCACGCAGGACAGCCCTAGCATTTTCATTACCCTTAAAGGCATCCAGGCTACTGCCTTTGTTTTCTACGGGATCACTCAGTGATAAAGCGAACGACACCTGAATGTCCTGATTGCAAGAAATTTAGGTCATCAGGAGCCAAATTCCTTTACTGCGAAGCTGTGTACCTCTATCCCCCATATGCATCCCCCGTTTGGATCCCCCGCATGCATTTCCAGGGGGGGGGGGGGGGGGGGAGGCGGTAACCTTCCCGGCCTACGGCCGTATCATGGCGCGTGTACAGTAATGCCTTGGGACTTATCCGGAAGATAGTGAAATACCGGCCCGACGTACCAAGAAGGTGAAACACGCTGCAAGCATTCCACCAACTTACAAAATCAAGTTTAACATCTCTGGTCAAAATAGTACCAAATAAATTCGGTGTTCTCAGAGAACACCGAACGCCGAGAATCCACACTTTCAAATGTTTGTTTGTTTTTTGTTATACCCTGTTATCTGCACATGCTCTGTATTTCATTCCACTCCCTTCTGTAACGCCTTCGGGCCTTGAAGGTACAATAAATGAAAAGAAATGAAACACTATGTATGTATGTATGTATGTATGTATGTATGTATGTATGTATGTATGTATGTATGTATGTATGTATGTATGTATGTATGTATGTATGTATGTATGTATGTATGTATGTATGTATGTAAGGTGTGTATGTATGTATGTATGTATGTATGTGTGTGTGTGTGTGTGTATGTATGTATGTATGTATGTATGTATGTATGTATGTATGTATGTATGTATGTATGTATGTATAAGAAAGTGCACTTAGTGCATCAAGTTGGCCTTCATGCGCTTTATTTGTTTTAAATCATGTTTGACGAATGGGGAGGAAGAGCGGCAATGGCGCCTGCGCACGTGGCCTGCGCTTCTGTGGAAATAACGTCACGTCCCTAGGAGGAGCTGGCACTGCCGCAGCACTGGTTGCGGCCGATGCATGGGATGCGCGGTGACCGCGGCGGCGCTTGTGTCGGCATAGTGTGGTTCGTATGAAAAAAAAAATGTTAGATTTCTTAATGTATGCAGCCGATGTGTGCCTTCTAAACAGCTTCGCTATTTCTCCGTCCACATATGTATGTTGCGGTGGCACGTTTTTTTAGTAAAGCAAACATTTCTAACCTTAACGTACCGATTTTCCTAGACTAAGCCACAAGTACACGTAATTTAATGAATTTATTTTCACCTCCTTATTTCACATAAAGCGCGCACAGACTGAACGCATTCATAAAGAGAATACGTAACAACCTCATGATGTTTGTCTTTAATAAATAGAAGGTGAAAAAAATGCAACACATAAACCACTGAACCGCAATTAACAACCATTGCGTAAACACTTAAGGGGCACTTAAGGGGCAGGTAAAAATATTGTTTGACATATCACATAATACAAATCTGCAGATAGAGAAGTAAAATACACACGTATATGCACGAAGAGAAAACACTGAGAAGGCGGGAGATGGAAACTCAAAACCATGAGCAAAACGAGAACAAGGTGAAAACAGGAGCCAACGTTTCGACAAGTGGAGTTGCCTTCTTCAAGGCGACATATGCTTTGCTCGCCACAGTTTATTTAGGGTGGGGTTCTTCTAAAGGGGAGAGGGCATAAGGCGGGTGTGTGGGGCAACGAGAGAAGGTGTGTTAGCGGCGAGGGTGTCGAATTAAGAACAAAGGAGTGCTGCGCACAAGGCCAGGGACGCGGCCATATGTAAATCACGTGTCGACGCCCGCGTGCCGGCGTGTCAACGGCGTGCACAGCAGCCCTCTATTACCGGTTTTGTTGGTGGTCGTAGTCTATCGCGTCTCTGAAAGAGATAACAGAAGGAGCTGCAAAAGCCGGTGCTCGTAAAAAGAAGGACAAAAGGAAAATAGTGAAATGGTATAAATAAATAAATAAATAAATAAATAAATAAATAAATAAATAAATAAATAGGAAAATGCGGGAAAATACGGCTTGAAAGTCAGCCTGAGATGATTTTCTCTGACCGAATTTTGCGGGTAAGGTCTCCCAGAAAAGTAATCAGAGAGAAAACAAGATCAGGAAATTAACGGGAATAGTCGAATCGCAACGGCCTGAAATTCAAAACCTAAAGAAACCACAGAGGCACGCAATGCCTCCTCAGCAACAACCCATTAGATACACGACGCCCAGCGGCACGTCAACAGCCGTAAGAAGATAAGATGGTCATAGAGGCGTGCTTCCCGCCACCGATGAAACGCAAAAATTCAAGACGCCGACCCTTTGCAGGCTAAAGAGAAAAGGGTGGAAAATTTGGAATATTTAGAGGGCAAGATTAATGAATTTATAAACCATATCAACATCAAAATTAAAGCTGTCCTGGGGGCAGTTCAGGAACAGGTCGCCATGGAAGATTGGCACCAAATATGAAGCCAGGCACGCATAATATGAAATGGCCAGGCGCGCAAACGAAAATCGAATCTGGCAGTGTAACTCTCGCGGCTTCCGGGGTAAGCGGCAGATTCTGCAACAGTATCTTTCGCTATTAAATGAGACTCCTTTTGCAATTGCCCTCCAGGAAACTGGGGGGCCAGAAAAATTGTCTGGCTATCAGGCATTCCATAGTGGCAGGGGGAAGAAATACTCGGTCACAACGCTCGTGAAAAGAAATATCGCGGCCATTGAACACGATCTAGAGCCAAGAGAGATCGAGAACGTGTTTCTAAAAGTTCTAACCGGAAAACAGAAGGACTCTAGTCTATTCCTTCTAAATTTATACAGCTCACCAAGCAACCAGCCACTGTTGATAGTGGGGGACTTTAATGCACATCGCCAGCAATAGGGGTACCCGCACCAAACCCCGAAAGGCAAACAGCTGTGGGAAGATACGCGTGACCTAAGGCTCACTCTGCACACGGACCCCGAGAGTGCAATGAGGGCGGGAAATAGAATTAGTAAGGATACATCTCCAGATCTGACATTCTCGAAAAACGTAAAAGGTCTAGAATGCCATATTCGGATCGAAATTTTGGCAGCGACCACTACAGAATTGTTTCCGTACTGAAAGAAGGCCTTAAAACGCGCAGGGCTCGCGCTCCGTCCTTCATTGAGTGGGATAAGCTTAGAGATATCAGGAGGGCGCAGGAACTGAGGCCCATCAAAAACATCGAAGAATGGACGAAGGAGCTCAAATCGCACTTTGAAGAGATGACAACAACGCTCGAAGGGAATAACGCCCTGGAGATTGCGGACAGCCGTCTTCTGCATATGTGGGAAGCTAAGCAAAGCATGGAGCGTCCTGTCAAAAAAAAAACAGTAATGAAACCGCAACCTCAGATGGAGGATTGCGAGGCCTAATAAGGAAATCGAAGATTATACTTTCAAATTATACGAGCGAAATTGGGGCAACAAGTGTGAAGAAATGGAGGGGAGCATGAACCTCTCCAAGACGTGGAGCATCCTCCGGCACTTGTGGGACTCCGAAAGCTCGAATACTCAATACAGTATAAGGTTGGTAAATGCGAGGCACGCGTTCGAAGGGCACGACGATTATTTCATGAAGAAATTAATTGAGACACACGTGG
This sequence comes from Dermacentor albipictus, assembly GCF_038994185.2. Lineage (NCBI taxonomy): Eukaryota > Metazoa > Arthropoda > Arachnida > Ixodida > Ixodidae > Dermacentor > Dermacentor albipictus. Next base: position 31,818,902 of record NC_091825.1, read on the forward strand.
GGGGGGGGGAACATCGCGAACTCCACTATCCGACTATAGTGGAGCGCCTAATGAGGCGTTGGACGTCCCCATGGCAGAAGCGGAAGTGGGGGTAGAGATTGGAAGACTTAAAACGAAGTCGGCTCCGGGCCCTGACGGGGTAACGAACGAAATGCTCAGGAACTTAGACGATGACTCCATTAGGTATCTGACGGAGTACATGCAGGAATGTTGGGATACATGCGAGCACCCGCAACAGTGGAAGACGGCAAGCATTATTTTAATACCAAAACCCGGGAAGCCTCCGCGATTGGCAAGCTTACGGCCAATTTCATTAGCTTCATGCGTGGGGAAATTGATGGGGCACGTCGTCCAGACCAGACTGATTGGCTTCATGGAGCAGGGCAATCTGTGGCCACATGAGATGGTTGGGTTCCGACCTCACTTGTGTACGCAGGACGTCATGCTCCAAATCAAACATTATATAATAGACTCAAGGTCTAAAGATGCAAAAGCATATCTGGGGCTGGAACTCACGAAGGCTTTCGACAACCTAAAGCATGGGGCGGTCTTGGGAGGGCTCAACAAGATTAATGTAGGTAGCAGGACATATCGGTACATCAGGGACTTCCTGATGTGAAGAACTGCCTGCATGAAGTTCCAAACAATGAAATCCTCCACAATTGAGCCAGGGGTAAGGGTACACTCCAGGGATCAGTCCTGTCCCCCCTACTATTCAACGTGGTTATGAGGTACTCCCCGAGCAATTGGCAAAGCTCGAGGGATTAAAATTTACTATATGTGCGGATAATATCACCCTCTGGGTCAACCGGGGAAGTGATTCGGCCATCGAAAACCTGCTCAAGGCTGCCACCGACATTATAGTCGATTAGGCGGCCGAGAGAGGTCTGGCGTGCTCGCCGCAGAAACCAGAATTGTTTATGTACAATTCGAAGCACTTGCGGTTCAAGGCACCGTCGGAGATCATAATTAAAGTGCAGGGTAAGGAGATACTAATAGTCGAGCAAATCAGAACCTTGGGCCTGATTCTCCAGTCACACGGCCAAAATGGCGAGACCGTCAAGAGGCCAAATGGCGAGCCGTCCCCGGCAACGAGGCGGCCCACGAGCTGGCTCGAGATCTCTACCGCCGAGCCGCTACGGGGCCCCTCGATGACCGAGGGACCGGAGAGCGCATGCTAAAATGTGGCGAGATCGCGCAGCATTGGATTGGATCGTAGATTGTATCCCCGCCAGACCCGAAATTAAACAACAGACCAGCAGTCGCGGGGAGGAGACTGCAAACTTATACGTATCCGCATCCGTTTACGACGACCCACATGATCCCCGAGGCCAGGAGCGATAGGTGGAATCTTTGCGGGCCGAGAGGGACCCTCGACCACATAATATGGGAATTCCCGTACTCTCCCGGGTGGACGGACAGTATAGGTAGCAGAGACACCTCAGAGACCCCGCTGCGCAGCTCTGACTCTGAGCTCCAGCTTTGGCTAGTCCAACTGGCTGAAAATGCGGCTGGAGCCCAAGACCACCCAGCCTACATCTGAGGCGGTGGCACCCGCCCCCTAACCTGTATGTTGGGGGGGTGGGTAGATCACTCTATCCGTTGGAAAATAAAGCGTATTCGATCTATCTATCTCTGACCGAAAAATAATTCACACTGCTTCCGCGTCAATCCTTGCATAAAATAAGAATCATAATAGTATTCCATGGTTTACCGTTCCTAAAATACACAGTTGATTATGAAAAATACAATAGTCGTAAGCTCTGGATAACTTTTTACCCTCTTTGTGTAATATATCACGCGCGTAAATCCAAGTAAGCGGGCGTTTTAGCAGTCCTTCTTCATAGAAAATATAGTTCGCACGGTTGAAAACCAAACCCGCAACTTCAGCCGCAAAACGCTGTACCCAATGAGGGACCGCCGTGGTGGCTCAGTGACTTATGCATGGGGTTCTGCGGCTCAGCACGAGGTCGTTTGTTCGATTCCAACTTAGACTTACGTGCGTGATGAAAGACCCAAGAGGGTGTAAATTAATCCAGTACATTGTACTACGATGTCCCGCACAACCAAGCAGTAGTCTAGTGTCGTGAAGGATATACAGATTGAAAAACAAGGGCCGTTAGTTACGCACTTAATAACTTTGGGTTCGCTGATGTCTCCGCTCAAGAGCACGTTTGTGTACGGTCCCGCCGGAGCCCTGGGTACGTTGCAGGAACTCATAACGTCTGTTTCATAACATAAAGTCTGTTTCATCTCTTAACGTATGTTCAGCGACAGAAGATTGGGGCACACTCCTGCCCCCGAACACCGGTGCGGGAGTGACGTTGATATAATCAAACAGGCCATCATCTCTTTAAGAAGCTTGGACACATTTGCGGGGATATTTTATAGACATCGTTAGTTTGCGATGTAAAGAGGCTTTAAATGATTAAGCTATGCTCCAAAATCATTTAGTGAAAGTGATATCAAAATGATCCGCAAATAAAATAGCAATATAAGGAGCACCCACGCCTCACACGTGATGCTGAGAAAATTTCTCCAGTATCGAAAAAAGAAGGCCGTCACGAATACCCGAATCAATCCTTTCACTACAAAACGTATCCTTCGCTCAGTCAACAGTGAATAAATTCATAAGTAATTTAACCAAAAGATTTCCTCTTGCAAAGAATCTTGTCGCCTACGCAAAGAACCCTCGGAGAATAATCTCATAGTTCTTGTATTTGGTGCAACGGCTTGTAGAACAGCAAAAGCCTGTTGGTGTGGTCGTGATACGCAATGTTATTCGGTGTGGTCGTGATACGCAATGTTAATAGCAGCGAATGGCCAAGAAAGAAATTATAGAACCTTCTTAATTGTTACAGTGCGTATGTAAATCGGACATTCATGATAAATACAGAGTGCGGACAGCTCGATTAACTAGAACTTTTGCATTGCACTCGGCTGGGTAATGCAAGGCAACTGGCTTGTGCTTCTTCCTTTCCATGAGTGCGTAGATCTCGGCCGAGATCACTAAACTTGCCGGAGCGTGCTTTCGAGCAAGCATCCTTATGGCACGCGACCATTGCTGTCACGGTGGCCTGGGCACACCGACATACTCCAGTGATGGCGCTGGAAAAAGAAAACCGCGGCAAAAGTCATTTTGTGTGCTGCACATTTATGCGATCTGACTGACGTCGAGCGCGGCTGCGCATTTCTGCTTTCACGTCGTGGTCTGACCAATCTAGTTCACTTGTTATTTGTTTTCTTCCCTGGCCATCTCACGGCAGTTTATAGACAGCATTGTGCAGTTTCGTTTCGAATGGATTGTTACAAGCATTAAAAAAATTCGTGTTACAGTGATTCCTTCGTGCTTGTACGTGAGCGAATCAGAAAGCCTTCGGCCGTATATTTATTAACCAAGATTACGTAGATGTGACTACCTTTGCACATACTATTCTACATAGCTCACAATGTTTTCCCACATAGTCGCCCCACCAGTTCAGACATATGTCTTATCACAGCAGTAAATTTGAGAAATGTTATCAGTCAGCAGCGCACGTGGCATCCCCGAACGCTCATTCTCTTGCAAGTCTTCACGGCCTTTTCTGAACATACAACACCATCACCTCACACTTCTCAAAGCGAGACACCTTTCCCTGGACGTGGGCTGCATTTCCCTGTGGATTTCGATGAGCGTTTGTCCCCTTGCGCCATAGGAAACGAATCACACTTCGTTGCGCCTGCGCCGCGGACGTGTGAAGCACAACCGCCATCTTCGACAATTGACAGCGGCATGTCGCCGCTGAGCGACCGGCACGTAAGGCTGGTCCGGTTTAAGAAAAGTCCACCGCTGGGAATGGATATGTTGACTTCACATTTACGGCAGCAATTTCTAGTCATGTAGTGCAGTTATATCTAAGTGGGAACTATTTTATGAAAGACAAGGATATTGAAAGACCCTTGACATTGATGAAATGGTCAGTGTTTACCCTGGGGAAAACAAACACAGCTCGATATGTCATCGGACGCTGTCTTGGAAGGTGTGGAGCTGCATGTGATGGCATCAATAATAGCGAAAATCATGGTAAAGAGTATAACTATGACAAGGCAACCGGACTCTAATTGCAGTCGAGCCTTCGCAATTGCTGCATAAGGCTCTCTTACACATAATGCTTTTAAGTGAAGCACACAAATTGAGGTATAAGTTTCTCTCCGCACACGTTAACTAACGTAATTTTTGGAAACTTTGCCCCTTTGCAACAGGCAAAAACATGCAACGTCGAGAGACGCAATGTGGTAATTCACTTCAGAGAAAGAAATTGCTTCTGAAACTGCTAGAATATGAGACTGGAACTGCAAGTTGTGTTGTGGTTCCGCAGCTGCGAAATAGTCACGCAAAATTGCTTGGTCTCCTTTTCGTGTGCCAAAAGGTATCGTTGGGTTGCCCTTCAATGTTTACTTCAAATGTTCCCCCAAAAGCTAAAATAAGCAAGCGTTAAAAGCTTTCTTTTTACTCCACTAAGTGGTTGCGTCTTCTAGCGGTAACAAGAGAAAGAGTCCCTAATTTACAGGTAAGGCCGACAGATCAACCTGAGCTGGTGCGTTCTAGTCTAATACTCTAGACTAGGGAACAGGCCAAGAGAGTTGAAGTGCATGAACAGATTATGGTGATAGAAGGAATGAATACTTATGTACATTACACGGAGACCCAACCAGAAGCGTTCGCTTATTTTCGAGTCATGCAGGAACGAAAACAGAAACTTCCTTTTCCGCCTTGCAGTTAAAGAAGCCGGCTACAAGAAATAATAAAAATGAAATGATCCCTAAACTGATCGTCTCTAGAAAAAACGTTGCTTACTTAGTCTTCCATCTTATTTTCATAAGCTGTATCACAGCCAGTCTTCCTTAGCTCCCTTGCACATAAAACCACCCATCGCGTTTTCCTTTCACCGCATCATTGGTTCAAAGTTCGATCAGGCCTTAGTTTCACCGATTTCTATTCTCATCTATTTTGCTTGCTAATAGCCATTAGAACCAACTCCAACAAAACATTGCACCGGACATCAATCGTGATTGATTCATTGAGAAATAATGTAACTTCCATGTGTTTGATGCTTTCATTTTTTGTGCTATACTTGTGTAAAGCTTGTACAATGATGTTATGACACCTTTTCTATTATCAGATTTGTAAAGCCTGGTTCAAATATCTTAACTTCTTACTTGGCTACATCTTCATATGCACATGACGATGTAGATTTCTTTCTACTCTATTCCTTCTTTTGAGTGATCAGTTACTTGTATTATTTTTGTAAAGCCTAGTCGTGCGATTAAGTATGGCTTCGGTGCCTAGTTTCATTCGTCAACTATTTTTGTTCCTCTCTCATTGTGTGACTAATTACGCTTGCCTTTCTTTACTGTCTGGATTATTTGCCTTGTAGTCCTGTATTGCCCACCTGTCACGCCCTCGAACGAAAGCAGTGGCATTGACAAAAAAATGAATATAGGTACATAGGTGTGTGCTTTTTTTTACTTTTAGCGATGTTTATGCTTTATCACGTTTCATGTGTAGTCCATCCTACCCTTATGAAATACACTTATAAGCTTTTCGGCTAAATGAATAAACGGGTAAATAAATGTTGAAACACTATGCGCACGGCTGCTTCGCCATGGGTTTTCGAAATAGAGAAGGGATAGCTGGAAGGGTCGTTCGTTCACATTTCTAGCCGGAACCCATTGCCCCCCCACCCTTTTTTTTTGCATTGTCATGCCACCAACTCCTTCAGGATAGAAAGAGAGAGGTCATAAGATACAGGCAGGGAGGTTAACCTTCAGGATAATTTGCTCATCTCTGTATGGATATTACCGAAAAGCTACTGACACGCCGAGTCTCACATTGCATAAACAAATAGGTTTAAAGGTGTCAGGAATTTCAAGTAGTCTTCGCTACTCTGGCTCACCTGCTTCAATTCTGTGTAACGTATTTTTAATGCTCTTTAAGGCTGCGTGAGGCATGCGGCTAATGACCTGTTGCTCAGCTCGTGCAAAATACGCTCAAACACTTTCATAGCTTCCTGTAAGACTCATTGCGTCCGGCCTGAATTCAGCTGTTGTTAACAATGAGCCGGTTGCGTCTCTGCCTAATGATTCTAATTTTATCCTTTTACACGTGCCTGCAAATATGGAGATTTGGTCGCCTGCACTTGCATTGATTCATGCTTAGTTGAGCGAGTGGACAAGAAGCGGGTAAATACGAAGCACCTTCCTGTTGCGTTTGCTTCCGGCAGCAACTTCCTCTACAGTAGGAAAGTGACGCAGGTCATTGGACAAACATTGTTGGTCGAGGTTCTCGAGCATTTTCTTTCCCCGTCTGTCCACTAGCTGCACCACACAAAAGCTGTCTTTCCTCTGCACTGCCTCGTGTGCTTTCAGCTGCGCATGACAGCGTAGGATGCAGGTGAAGCATTTACGAAATGTTTTCCGTTGCTTGTCATGCAAATGATTCATTTTTAGGCCTTCAATGATTTCTACTTGTACACGCCTTGCTTTCTTACTTTTGCAACCACGTTGAGCAATAAATTGGTCCTGATGCTGCCTGAAATTGTGCCACTTCTGTCGCGCCATTGCCTAACTTGATATGGCGTATATTTATTCTTGTCCAGTAGAAAAACAGAAAAAAATTACCAATTTAAAACTCAAAATATGGCATCGTAACTCCCCCTGGTTGTTGCCTTCGTCCAAGGGACGTGCTGCACTTTGTCACTGCCCTTTTCACACAGCGGTGTGCAAGACTATGACGCTGCATCCCGCAAGGATGATTTTGAAGACATGAGACAGATGCAATCCTCCAGGTAAGTTTCACATTTCTCTTAATTTCCTCATCACCTTCGTATTCTGTAGTGTTGAGGTTCTATATCAACAGCATTGCTTTCTTTTGAAGGCATGCTTGTGCTTAGACAACAGAGAATTCGACAGTCCTCGCGTTGTCTCCAGGGGTGCCTATGTGCTTTTGGCGCATTTGTATTACCATGGCAGGAGAACCGGGCTCCCCCCGGAACCCAGAAGCCTGTAACACTCACTTGTGATATCAGGAGCTATGGGTTCTCGTAACTTGCTTCCCACTGAACTGCGAATTGCGATGATATGGGGCACATACAATGATTCTTTAAGAGAAAGCTTTACCTCGGGCACAACTCCGATGCAGCCGATTCAAACACATGTAAAATGTAAAAATGCTTTTCTGAGATAACCGCTGGAGCAGTTTTAATGAAATGTGTAGCATTTGAGAGAGAAAGTTAAATTAGAGTTAACTGTTTGAAGCGGAATTTCAATTTAGGGCCTGAATTTTGATAAAAAATTTGATGTATTCGCAAGTTCGAAAAACATAGATGCATGAAGTTATAAAGTAATAGCTCTGCATCAAGAGCAGATATCACCGTTCTGTAAATGGCATCCATTAAATCATTCAAGGCGAACAAATTGGATATGTGAATGCTATCACAATGTTATGAGAACTGAATTTATCAAAATGACGATGCTAATTGCATTAACGTTGTCATTTCAGATTTTGGTGTGCCCGAATTATTTGATTTATTTAAGCTTTTCTTTTAAAGGCGTATGCGAAAAAATTACGGAACAAAACACCTCCCGATGACTGTCGATGGCAATGCGTTAGCATTGAGTGAATATACCAAGACAACGTATTGGCACTGTTCTTTTTTTTTTAATGCGAGGGTAAATGCTTCGAGGCATATACAGGGGTATGAGATGGGGGTGACTAGGGATGATTAAATTAATGAAAAAAATATTTGCGGATTTAATGAAGTCCACGAGGGATTAATAATGAGGTCCCTGCGTCCACGCAGTGTAACCGCTCGGATTATGCGGCGAACGTCCCGCTACTGCGAGGATCCGAAGCCTCGTCGGTTTCAGTGAAGGGCAAACCCACAGCATGTGGTGGATGTCGGCTTCAGCATTTCGCGACTTGCAAAGTTGACACCCAGGGCGAGGATAAAACGGGCGAAAGTGCGGCCACTTCGGAGTCACGGCAAGAGTGAGGGCAACCCCGACCCGGATCCTCCGAAGCGCAACCTCCTCTGCACGGGTAAGACCGCGAGGGAGGTTTACCGCACACGGAGGTATGAGAGCACGTGTGTGGCGCCGGAGGTGCTCCTTTTTTTGTGAAAAGGAGGGTGGTATCATCTAGGTGAAACAGCTGAGGCAGTGAGGATGGAGAGGTCACTAGAAGGGTCGCAGAACCCGCACGGCTTTGGAAACTTAGAAGGTCGCGTGCGATCGCCTCGATAGTTATTGGCAGCGGGATGCGTGCCGCCAGAAGATGGATCTGTTGACATATTTCAGGGCTGCGACTGACGCGTCGCAGAAGCCGCGTCACCTGGAGGGCATCAATGCGGATGACGATGCGGCTCGTCGGGACCATGGGAAAGGCGGCCACAGAGCACAACGCTTCTCCAACAGCAAGGAGCTCAACAAAAAAGGAGCAAGGGGGCTCTTGGATTTGAAACTGGGTCGTCTTATTAAGGGCAGGTGCGCAAGGGCCATAAATTGCAGTGGTCGTTTCACAGCCCTGAATGCTTCCATCAACGTAAAGCACGATGGAGCCAAGCAGCAGGTGGGCATCATGAGCTATAATTCAGTCACGAAGCGACTCCGCCGTGTGAGTTGATGTCGGGTGGTGTATATCAGTTGGCTTGTTATCGCTCAGCTGTATAAAACTCCAGGAAGGAAGAACTGGTGACGGTGGTGGTAGAAGGGAGTACGAGAATGCGTAAGCCCTGAGAGCACACGTTGCCTGTGAAAGGCTGGCCTTAAGCCTGCGAGCATCACGTCGCTGCTACACAAGCTCATCTAGTGTTCAGCTGTGCATATTCTTGGAGAGCCGCCATTGGGGTGATGCGGGGAAGCGAAGTGATGACCCTCATTGCCTCGCGATTAACAGCTTCAAGGTGATCCCATTATGCTCTCGTCAAATGCTGGAATTGGGCTTGATAAACAAGGCACGGTTGCACTACCACCTTCCCCAACTTTCGCGCAACATACGAAAGACGGCGCAATTCCTCCCTTGCGCCAGATCAAGCTACAATTCTCGGCGCTACCTAGCACGATTTCCCTGGCAGGTCTGCGATCTCCAATAGGCCTCTACCTGCCATTCCCAATAACGCCTCTCTTTCGCCAAGTGATTCGAAATAAACCTCCAAATTTCCACATTTGTTCACACCACCAAATTCATCGGCGTCTTCCCTTTCGCTTCCCTTCAATTGAGACCCATTCTGTACCGCCAGCAGACCACCAGTTACCTGCTCTGCGCATTACTTGGTCTACTGAGTTGCACTTGACCTTTTAATATTAACTGAAATATCGGCTACCTCCATTAGCTAGCCCATAATAAACGTTAGATGTTGAAAGCTGAAAAAAATTCACGCCTAACATTTCTTTGTTCCGTCGCTCGTTGCACAGTCGCTAAAACTTCGTCTCAAGCTTCTATGTTAACTCCATGTGTTAGTACTGGTGGAATACAATGACTCTACACATTTCTTGTCCAGGACAGTAGTAAGGTGCCGGCAGTGATTTGACTATTCATGCCGTACGCGCTCCCATCGAATTATATTCTGGACGTTTACTTCTCACAGTGAGGGTCCCCTGTGAGTAAATGACCCAGATTAAAGTGAAGTAATGAGCCAGTAAAGACCCAGACGCGGCTATTCCGCACACATTGCAGACTGACAAGAAGTAAAGAATTATTGTCCTCTTGCAGGCTATGGAACATTACCTTTTCCTTTGGAATTATAATCTTCAACTCTACTCTTACACTTTCTCAGCTAAGGCCCTTCATTATTTGATACAAATCATCAAGAACATTGCTGAACAGGATAATGTCATCTTCAAACCGAAGCATGTCAAGATATTCGCATTTCATGCTTGTTCCTAAGTCGTCCAGCTCTAACAGCTTGAATACTTCGTCTAAGCAGGCAGTGAATATAGCGTGGGAGAGAGTGTGTCTCTTTCTCTGATCGATTTGTTCATCTTGATTTTCTTGTGAAATGTTCAGGTACCTATGAAGTTTTATATATAATTACATGCTAAGATATTTACGCATGCTTCTGTACGCCTTGATAATTGAATAAGCAGTCATTTCATACTTTCTAGTGTCTAAGAATAATAGGGATGTATTTAGGATAGGAATTGTATAATGCATCACAATTTATTAGCACTCTATGCCATAAAATCATTCCTTTATTAATCCCAAACCAGATCTAGAGCCACAATCAGTAGAAGGGCACTACATGAACGATGACGTGTCATTTAGGCATTTCCATCAAGATACCTAACAGGAAAGATAACAAGGTGACATAACAGGACACCAGCGGCATGCGCCCAGTAGGTGTGGTAGGTCGAAGTAGTGCTGGAATTTCACAACAGCCTGATCGTCCAAGGCAGCACAATGTGAGTGCCCGGTGAACTTTGAGCCGCTGCATGCGTAGTGTTTCATAGTTCTACCACGAATAGGGAAATTGTAATACATGCTCGCTGCACGAGCGCAGCCTAGCAGCGGTTCATGACAACTCTTCGGCGTGTTGGACGACAGTACGCCTCCAGTAAAATGTATACGCGAGTATCACGCATACCACTAGGGCAATCAAGACGACGACAACAATCACGGCTATCCACCAGTTTCTGTTATGAACTTATGAACTTCAGGCGCAAGCGTGGGCTTTGTTGGCGACAGCGTCCGTAGCGGTACGGTCACGGTAACATTAGCCACATTCGACATCGCAGATCTACAGAAAAAGAAGAGCATGGCAGAAAGCATTAGTGTTAGGGTATAGTAAAAATAAATTCAGTCACAGTTTCGATCGAAAGGCAAATCATCGATTACAATAGCAAGTTAGTAAAAAGCTATACGAAGAAAGAATATTAGTTTTATCTGCCGTAAAGACTTGCCAACATTCGCTTACAAACTAAATTAACAAGCACGGTGTCACAGGCGCACAGGTAAACACATCTCGCTCGGTCACCGCGTAAAATCGCTGTCGAAACGCTGGAGTTTACAAGCATGGCAGCAGGAGCGAGCGAGTTGACCGTTGTGCTGTCTCTCGCTGCAAAGCGGACTAAGCGTCGAAAGCACAGCGCATACGAAGCTACCGGCACTCCGCATGCTTAGTCCACATCGGAGATCGCTTTGAACATGAGGCCCGCGCGAGCGCACATCTTGTCCACGTCATATATTTCTTGCAGGACATGGAGCCCCCGCGTGGCCGCGCCTTAACAGCTGAGGGAAGCTGGCTCGCTTCTGCCCCGCCTTCTCCCCTCGTGCGCGCCCAATTGAGACGCCATCGACGGCTGATCCTCGCAATCTTTCACTCGCACGTACAGCATACGGCACGCGGCTATGATCATATTTGTACTATACACCGCGCATCACGGTGACGGTGACGACGACGGCAGAAATGCGATTGGAGTATCCGTACAGTTGTTATCGCAACGAAATTGTTTTTACATATTATGCGAACCAATTCGCCAGGCAGAACTTCCACGCTTTCTGCCACATTAATAAGGAGAAAATGAGACATCCACCCAATCGTACTAATTGTTACAAAGGAAACCCATACGGGTTCGTCAAAATAAAAGCCTCGCATTTGAATCAAAATTCGTCCTGGATTCGAACCCGGGACCGCCGTCTTTCAGGGCTGCCGCTCTACTATCTGAGCTAAACAGGCGGCTACCAGATAGCAGAGCAAAGTCGCACTTATCAACTCAAAGTAAAGGCGAGATTTTGCCGTATAACTTATGCGGAAACCCGCAAGGTGGACAGAAGTAATTAAGGGGAAATGAGACAGGGAATACATCTACTTAGGACAGATAGTGACTGCGGATCCGGATCATGAGACTGAAATAATCAGAAGAATAAGAATGCGCTAGGGTGCATTTGGCAGGCATTCTCAGATCATGAACAGTAGGTTGCCATTATCCCTCAAGAGAAAAGTATATAACAGCTGTGCCTTACCAGTACTCACGTACGGGGCAGAAACCTGGAGGCTTACAAAAAGGGTTCTACTTAAATTGAGGACGACGCAACGAGTTATGGAAAGAAGAATGATGGGTGTAACGTTAAGGGATAAGAAAAAAGCAGATTGGGTGAGGCAAGAAACGCGAGGTAATGACATCCTAGTTGAAATGAAGAAAAAGAAATGGGCATGGGCAGGACATGTAATGAGGAGGGGAGATAACCGATGGTCAATAAGGGTTACGGACTGGATTCCAAGGGAAGGGAAGCGTAGCAGGGGGCGGCAGAAAGTTAGGTGGGCGGATGAGATTAAGAAGTTTGCAGGGACAATATAGCCACAACTAGTACTCGACGGGGATATTTGGAGAAGTATGGGAGAGGCATTTGCCCTGCAGCGGGCGTAACCAGGCCTATGATGATGATGAGACATACACCTCATCGTAGCAATTGCTGCGAAGGAAACCCACAACTCTTGCCTTTGCTTCGAGTTCTTGATAAGTTTGCCTTCTCCCTTCCTCTCTCTTCATCTTTTCCTCCCGACATCCCTTTCCCCGTGCGGCGCTCTTGAGGTGTCCCCCTGGGAGACACATTCACGGCACGGCACTTATCTCTTCCATTCTCTTTAAAAGTCACTTCACACACGCAGGCCGACCCACGGTGGAGGTGAACCAGGCGTTGAGCAGTGCCCATACGTGGATGAAGCACTTTGCTTTTTGTTTAAAAGCTTTGACAGTCGTCACTTTCGTTCCACCTTCACAAAGTGGAATGGTCGGCAATTTTTTTTCACTCCTTTTAGATTGCGGTAGTTATAGACATCTCCTGGGGCGTGAAGGTCAGTTTCCTCATCGATTCGGTGCCCGCGCGATCATCTCGAGATGAGTTCAGTTGTCACAATCTATTTATTGATCACGCGCCTCGCTGTTGCATTGTTAGTTCAACCTTCTTTGTTCAGACTGATCAACGTACCAGGAAAGGGATTCAGTTCGTAGTCATCTGGTCTGTATGGCCGAGGAATGAGTTTCGGTCGTAGCAAACGTCAGTTGCCTTAAGATTTTCCCTTTGCTTTATTATTTCCTCGAGTGATGGCTCGCCGTGACGCTGGCACATCCTCGAAAGCATATACCCACGATATAATTTAGATAAGGTGGAAAATAATATAATGCCAAACAGCGTATATCATCAGACCCTGCAATAACCGGGAAAACCATAAACGAGATGATTGTCGCCCGTTATATGATCAGGCTTTTCCCTATTTTCCTAGTTGTACGGAACGTTTCGTGCAAAATTGGTAACTGGAAAGAAGTATCGCAAAGAGTTGAGATATTGAGTGATCTACTAAGGGAGCAAGCCAAGGCATCAGCCAAACAGGAAGGAAAAGCGAAAAGTTACAAATTTAAGTGTTGTTTGTGAAAATATTTATGGATCAACATCTCTTTATTTAAAAAGGAAGTGGAGAAAAGGCCCCTAAAAGTGCAGAATAATTCCGTGTGTTTTGAATCATGCTTGTACAGTTATCAGTGGAACCGCCTGACGTAGCCACTTCTCTGCTGCGCTAATGTACAGGCGCCCAAATCTTTAACTGGTGTGCGGGAGTGGCGACTTTTCCGGGCGTCAGCGCCGTATGACGCGGCGAGGCTGGAAACAGCCTAGTAGACGATGGGCCCAGCTGAGCGCGCTTTGTCCGCATGCGCTTAGCCTCAGACTGTTTCCAGCCTCGCCCCGTCAAACGGCGCGGACGCACGGAAAAGTCGTCGCTCTCGCACACCAGTTAAAGATTTGGGCGCCTGTAAGTGTTTTTCTAACCATCCGCGGTGCGCGGAGTACGCCTAGAACCGCAGCGTCCTGTGCTCGACGCGGTTGTACGGGACTGGTGACCACGCATCGTTACGCTACTTCCCAAATAGCAACACCAGTCAGTTTTGGCACTTAAATTGGTAGAGCAGTAAACGAGGGATGCAAAAGAACTGTGATTGTTCCGCAAGCGTATATATTTTTCTATAATTTTTCTAGTGCTAATTCAAGAAACGCTACTAGAAATCTTTATTTTTTTTACTTTCGCTTGTTTACTTGTTCTTGGCAACGTTCTTCCTGCGCTTATGTCATGCGCGAGTCCATTTGATCTGCTTCCTAGTTTGCCAAGTAAGGGAGCGATGCATCTCACAGGCGTGCCTGCGAAGTACACCTTGGACGCTATCACGTAAAACTATTGCAAACTTTTCTGTTTCAATTCTGCAATCAGCCCTCCGCGATTTGTCAAAAACATTTTTGGACCACCACCACTTCACCTGTCAGTCACACGACGTCACGAAAACCGCGATAGCTCCCCATTTGATATGACGGGTACACGCTGATTATGCTTGATTTTACCGAAAAAATAAAAATTGTTATTCCTGATTCGACGCCTTTTCGCCATTAGCCCCCCCGGCTATTGGTCAAAAGTTTTCGGGCTGCAACCAGTTCACCTGCGTGTCACGCGACGTCACAAAACCGCAAGAACTCACCGCGTCAAAGTGACATGTACGCATTAAGGATGCATTAATATGCCGAACAAAACTGAATTTTCTTATGAATAGCCGCAGGCTGCCCCGTTCCGAAAGGAATAAAAGATAGCTACCACCGATCGCTACGGCGCTGGCGACTCTCACCTGCCGGAAAGCATTGGTTTATTTGCGTATAATAAAATTTCTTGCGTGGCTGTGTAACGTTTTCGCGCACGTTCGGCACGTTTACGACGTCATTCTGCCAACTTTTCATTGCTGGGGATCCACTTTAGCGTCATTTTTAAACTTCCGCTGCATGCCGCCGCGAGTTTTGACGAGACACTGAAAGCTAAGTAAGGGAAAGCGGACCACTCGCAGGCAGCGGCAGCACCTTCTTCATCCGGCTATCCACTTTCAGTGCAGTGGCTCGGCCCTATGAATCCCTCTCCACTTGAGCGTGTTCCTCGCCTCTTGTCAGGCAATTAGACAACACAAGCCACTCAGTGTAGACAATGTTATTCGTTTTTCAAGCGAACAACAGTGGCCAACTATGCACGAGGAGAGCGTTTGATTGGTCTGTTCAGACAACACTGCGGGTAAGCGCCCGGTGCTTGCTTCAGCGGTTACGCAAATTTGACGTCAGGAGATTGGAATAAAAAACATATTGAAATAGTTTCACGTCATAGGGCCCCTTACTTCAATCCTCTTTTGCGGATTTACGCGTCTTTATGGCGAATGTGGGTCATTATTCACAATTCTACTAGTAAAGCTAGATCCCCCTCCTCATTTGCATAGGAGGAGTTACCTTTGTTTGCCCTCCCCCCCTTGAAAAAGAATCCTGAGTATGTGCCTGATAGGGGGCCATCCTCTCAAGCGCCTTCTAGTGGGCCAAGCTCTCCAGCGCTGTCATCGGGGAACGCTGCTTGTGCTGAGAGTCCGTACCCCGCATCTCCCCGACTTGCAATGGAGATTATTAGCCACCAGCGGTTGGACCGAACGTCAGAGCGCGGCACGGGCTCTCAGGACGAGCGACATAAAGGGTAAGCGCCCACAACAAATGGGACGATCCAGCCAAACTGAGCATCGTGCTCTTTTGTCTCGTGGGTGTTGCCAGTCTCTGGCACAACCATGAGACCGTCTTTCCGACGTAGTCCTCCAGTTCAAGACCTGTTCTATAGCTGTGTTTGGTCACCCTGCTGTGCGCAAGCGGCGAGCGGAATCGCATTTGCGAGAACGTGTACAGCAGCCCGGTGAAGTATTTACCCGCTACATTGAAGATGTACTGGACTTGTGTAAGAAAATCAATGCGACCATGTCAGAGTGCGACAAAATCAGAAAAGGGATAGAATGCGATGATTTCAAGATACCACTTGCCAACAATCGTCAGTATGTGTCAGACATTATCACTCTATGCCAAACCCACGAGTACCTACGCACGACCACCTCATTGCTGGTCGGGCTACCATCTCCGACCAGTGAGCACTGCTTGCTGGAATGAAAGCGTTCTTTCAGGAGGAAATTGCACAGGAGCTCTCCTTGATATCCTTCGCTAAGCCGCCGCGTCTCCAAAAGCCTGCATCGAATGTATAGCTACGCTCAGAAGTTCGTTCGCTCTTGCCCCGATTCACGACGCCGGGAATCCCCACCCCTCTTCTCGTCAGCCGGTCTGCAACCTTTACCTTGCCCTGCCCGGCCGTTCGTGCGCGTCGGCATCGATTTGTATGAACGACTTCCCCTGACATCAGCTAGAAACCGCTGGGCCATTGTGCCGGTTGACCACCTCACAACTAAAGCGCGCGATGTTGCCTCCTTCCTGTTTCATTTATTCATCATGTGCTCAGTGATCGCTGACCTGTCTTCCTATCTGAAGTAGTTGAAGCCATTCTTAAAGAGTGACACGCTGTTCATCGAAGAACTACAGTGTACGATCCTTAAACAATACAATACAATACAGATTTATTCTTAGAAATACAAGCGTTCTGGTGGCTACCATAGGCTAAAATCTGTTGGAAAAACAGCTTGACTGGGCCGATCGTCCGTTATAAGCTGTACATGGTGGTTGCATCAGAAATAGTAACATTATTACGCACTAATAATAAATTGGTTAGAGGAATGCACCCTAACGGGAACGAATTAATATAGAGACTATGAGAAAACGCATATTCGGTACATCAGAAAAAGGAAATAGATGTGAGTAGGGCTTTCTAAGAAGCTAATACAATTCGCTCTCATATAGATACTAGGTAATACGGACTAAAAGAAAACATTCGATGTACCAGAAAATAGAAGTTTATGTGGGTATTAGCTACAAACCCAGTAACACAGTTGGCTCTGAAAAGCGATAAACAATGAGTGATCACATGTTTACAAAATTCATTCGCAGTTATTTGTATGGAGAAGCATATTCACCTTTATGTATTTTCAAATGTATGATATAATATGTTGTAATAACTGTAGGCTATATTTACGACGAAACCAAGGAACATTTAGTAAAGGAACAAAACTTGACTTCTCGTGTTTTATGCATACCGATTGTTTTCGATCAGTAAGGTAAGACTCAAATAATGTTAATGTAGTACCGTTCATGCCATTCTGTGATAATTTCCATAGCAAAATTTCTATGATTTATACAATCGAACGCTTTACTGCAATCAATGAATACTGCCAATGTGGAGAGATTTCTTTCTGTTTTTAGTACTTGCACCTTGAGTGTGAGCAAAGCAGTTTCTGTTGACCTGCCTTTAGGAAAGCTGAATTGAGCACTAGATAGAATGTATTCTCTGTCGAAAAAATTTTACGCACGAGTGAGTGAGTGAGTGAGTGACGAAACTTTGTTCTGAACGCCTGCAGAACGGTTAGCCTTCCCCTGTTAGGGAGGCGTTACCGTGACGCGGCCATGACGTCTTCGCGGCGTGTGGCGCCTCTACTTCGGCCGCGGCCGCACTATTCCCTTTGGTCGACCGCGCCTGCCCCTCCTTTGGGGTGGCAGCCTCCCTCCGGTTTCGCTCGGTCGTTGCCTTTCGAGGGCCGCCGAGATCTGCTGGACGGCCTGGGTTTGAACATCTTGGTCATAGCATCTCGTTGCGGCCTCGAGCCGCGGCGGGATCGTTGTTAGTGTTGCAGCTTCATGCGGATTCCTAGCACAGTCCCAAAGGATGTGAGCTGCAGTGGCTCTTTCCTTTCGGCACACACAACACAGATCACTTTCATAAACACTTGGACACACGTGCCTCATCAGCACCGGGGTGAATAACGACCCCGTTTGAAGTTGTCGGTATAAAACCGCCTCCTTACGGGTCAAGCCCGGATGAGGTGGCGGCATAGTCCTTCGCTCTAGTCGGTACCATTTCACAATTTCATAGTACGAAGTCATTTTGTCCTTGGTTTCCCACCACCACGACGGGTCGGCTGTAGTAGCAGCGGTACGGTTGGTTAGTCCTCGCGCCGCCGCGTTCGCCGTCTCGTTGTGGTTAGCGTTGCCGCGATCCGACACATCACTGCCCATGTGGGCCGGAAACCACTTTATCACCACACACCGACTTTCACTCGCGAGATCGACCACACGCAGCACACGCGCGGCTTCACCACACACCCTTGCTCTGGCGTAATTTTTCACTGCCGTCCTAGAATCACAGAGCACAGTCGTGCACTCGGGGTCGGCAATGGCCAAAGCAATGGCCACCTCCTCGGCTTGATGCGCCCCTCGAGTCCGCACACTCGCCGCTGTTCTAGTTGCACCGGTCGATGCCCCGACGACTGCAGCGGCGAATGCCTTTCTGTCATGGGGATACTCTGCCGCGTCCACAAACACGGCACCCCTGTCTTTGGCATGGAGATCGATGAGTGCCTTGGCCCTCGCCGCCCGCCGCTCTTTGTGGAACTCAGGATTCATATTTCTTGGCACCGGACATACCCGTAGCCGTCTACTAATTGCGTCCGGTACAGGCACCTCTGTATTTTCGGGTCCCATTTCCTTCGGTCCCAGGCCTAGGTCACGCAGCACTTGTCTGCCCGTTCTTGTTTCTGATAGCCGCGCGAGCTGAGCGGTCCTCTGCGCCTCGGCGATTTCCTCCAGGGTGTTATGCACTCCCAAGGCCGGGAACTTGTCGGTGCTTGTGCAGTCGAGAAGTCCGAGTGCAGCCTTGTACGCTTTGCGTATGAGCGCATTGATCTTATTGCGTTCGCACTGCCTCCAGTTGTGGAAAGCAGCAACGTATCTAATGTGGCTTATAGCGAAGGATTCCACTAGCCGGGTGAGGCTTTCTTCCTTCATGCCTGCTGTTCTGTGCGACACCCTCTTAATGAGGCGGATGGCCGTGGTGACTTTGGCCGCCAGACGGTTGACCGTCTCGCCGTTGACTCGTTTGCGCTCAATCAGCATCCCCAGTACTCGGATCTTCTCGACAGCCGGGATCATGTGACCACCGCTCGTCTTGATCTTTATTGTGTCTTGCTCTCTCGCAGGCTCGTTGCCTTTCGTCTTCCTAGCTGTCCTTTTCGGAGGAACCACCAACAGCTCAGACTTGCTTGGGGAGCAGACGAGCCCAGACCCGTCCAGCTGCTCCTCGATAGCGTCAACCGCCTCTTGCAATGTATTCTCGATGTGTCCGTCGCTTCCCCCTGGGACCCAGAGCGTTATGTCGTCGGCATAGATGGTGTGTCGGACCCGCGCGACTCGTGAGAGGCGCTCGGCCACCCCTATCATTACAAGGTTGAAAAGCAATGGCGAGATGACTGAGCCCTGGGGGGTCCCGACACTGCCGAGCTTCTTCTTTTGGAGCTGCAGGTCACCGGCGATGATTTCAGTAGTCCGCTCCGTCAAAAAATCCTTGATGTACGCATAAGTTCTCTTGCCCATGTTTAGCCGTGACACCTGGGCCAGAATCGCAGAGTGTCTTACTTTGTCAAAAGCGCTCTGCAGGTCCAAACCCAAGATGGCTCGCTTGTCTTTCGTGTTGGTAGTGTCATCGATGATGTCATTTTTCAGTTGTATCATGGCGTCCTGAGTTCCGAGCTTGTTTCGGAACCCGATGATGGTGTTTGGGTAGAGCCCCGAATCTTCCAGGTACCTCTGCCACCTGTTCATGAGTACATGCTCCAACGCTTTGCCCACACAGGACGTAAGCGAGATCGGCCGGAGGTTCTCAATGTTGGGTGGCTTGCCCGGCTTGGGAATGAAGATGGTCTTGGCTGCTTTCCACTGCCGAGGTAATGATCCGGCTCGCCAGCAAGTGTTGAAGTATGCCGTGAGGTTCTCTATCGCCGCTTCGTTAAGATTTTTCAGCGCTCTGTTCGTAACGCGGTCGGGACCAGCGGCGGAGTTGCTGTTGAGATCGTGCAGGGCAACCCGTACTTCCCATACTTCAATGTCTCGATCTAGCCACTCGTTTGCTTCGCCTAGGTAGTGCGGGTGCGTGTCTGTGGGAGTGACCGGGAGGTACTTGTCGTCGAGGCGTTTCTTCACTTCGTCTTCCCCGTGCTCGGTCAGCGCCCTGTGGATGATCTTGGCCAAGTTGTGGTGCTGGTGAGACTTGGTCGTGGTCGCATCCAAAAGATGCCTCAGCATACTCCACGTCTTGCCGCAGTGCATCTGGCCGTCCGCTGCGTTACAAACCTCATTCCATTGCTGTGTGCATAGCACTCGGCTGTGGGACTCGATCTCGCGGTTGAGTTCGGCGACCTTCTTGCGTAGCTTTCTGTTTGTCCTCTGCGTCTTCCACCTTGACAGGATGGACTGCTTGGCTTCGATGAGGTGGGCGAGGCGCCTGTCGACCCTGTGGACACGCTCGTCCGTCTCGACTTCCTTGGTGGCCTTTTCTACCTTGTTTACAATCTCGGTGGACCACTTCTCAATGTCCGTAATTTCGGTTTGCTCCTCGGGTAACAATCCTCGAAACACGTCCCAGTCAGTAATTCTATGTTTCCGAAGGCTTCTGCCAACTTCGTCGGTACCACCGAGCGGGACAGCGACCTCCACAATGTAATGGTCACTTCCCAATTCGTGGCCCGTGTTGCGCCATTCGAAGTCCGCCATACCACCGCCATTACTCCTGACGAAAGTGAGATCGGGCGTTGTGTCTCGGGTGATCGAGTTGACGATTCTTGTAGGGTATGCTGGGTCGGTAATTAGATTTAGTCCCAAGTCGGTAGCATCTTGCATTAGCTCCCTGCCCTTTGCCAATGTTTTGGGGTAACCCCAGGCTTGATTCGGCGCGTTGAAGTCCCCGCAGATTACCAGCCTGTTGTCGGGCCCCGCGACATTGCACGCTTTGTGTAACAGTGCTTTGAATTTCTGCTTTCCGTGTGAGGGGCTACTGTACACGTTTACCAGAAAAGAGCTTTCCTTCTGCTTTTTCCCGGTAACCACCTCTACCATGGTGTGCTCGATTGGGCTTTTGCTCAATAACTCGTGCTCGACGTACGTGATGCCTTTCCTCACCAAGGTGCAAACTCCCCTGCCGCTACTGCCGGCCGCGGTCCGGAAGCTTGGTGGGCTGGCGTGAGACCGGTAACCTGAGAGCTTTACTTCCTCAATGAGGGTCTCTTGCAACATGATAATATCTGGCTTTCTTGATACTTGTTCTAAGTGTTGCTGAAGTGCAGCCTTTTTCCCAGCAA